>NC_090267.1:169185959-170535459 GCF_040414725.1 Anabrus simplex | reverse complement strand
AACCATCCTCAAAACTCAGACATTTCATTAGGGTCGAGCAGAAACAGTCGTATACAACTTGAACGGTAATTAAGACGCTCGCGTTATAGGGTCGTTGCAAATAATTATACTATTTTTTCTCATGCATCCCTGGATTGTTTATCTTCGTTGTCAAGAGGATATTAGATTTGAATCTGGTCAACTCTCAATTTATCTGGAGTGTTGTATTATGAAATATGAGTCTTGTTTAAAATTGTGATAGGTTATAAGATAGTTCCAGGGTTTCATCAACCCCGCAAGGTATGGTCAATGCTCAACCGACTCAGGACGGGACACGGAAGATTTGGGGATTCATTTTTTTAAATGGCGAATGCTCTCCTCGCCGCTATGCGACTGTGGTGCACCGCGACAAACTATTAAACACATCAGGGAGGAATGCAGCATCAGAGCATATGGAGGGCCATATGAAGACTTCTTGATGGCAACCCCAAAATGTATTGAGTACGTACAAGATCTAGATATTTGTTTGTAGATTGGTTCATTGGTTATTTTTGTTCATTTGTAATAACGTATTTGTATGCCATACGCTAAATAATAATAATAATAATAATAATAATAATAATAATAATAATAATAATAATAATAATAATAATAATAATAATAGGGTTTATAAAAGTAAAATCACTGCTATTGACTGTTATTTACAAGTTGCCGGGCCGAGTGGCTCAGACGGTTAAGGCGCTGGCCTTCTAACCCCAACTTGGCAGGTTCGATCCTGGCTCAGTCCGGTGGTATTTGAAGGTGCTCAAATATGACAGCCCCGTGTAGGTAGATTTACAGGCACGTAAAAGAACTCCTGCGGGACTAAATTCGGGCACCTCGGCGTCTCCAAAGACCTTAAAAAGTAGTTAGTGGGACGTAAAACAAATAACATTATTATTATTATTTACAAGTCAACTCACGTTTGAGTTTGCTACTCGACACAGTTACTCATACAAGTAATTAACTCTTGTTCTCCAGCACGGCCTCTCACAGCGGAGACTTGTTCCCAAGCAGTTCACTACATAGCTCACTGCACTTGTAATCGAGATCGTCTTGCACACCACTGCCGTACTCTCAAAAAAAACTCTCATCACTCACACTCTCCCGCATCTGATTCAAGACTAACTGGCGTGCCATGCCATCCCCATGTTCATTGCATAGACCTCACGGGTCTATGCGCGAACTTTTGGCCCATCGACCTTATTGGTCTTGAGTGCCATGTCATTCAATGCTGATCCCATTTCATTAGCGTAACTGGTATGTTGGGATATGTGGTTTCTAGTGCTCATTCATTGGCCAGAATGTAACCGGGTGCACGTGCAGTCATGTGCGCTGTGAGTGCTTGTTGAGCATTTGGTAGCGGCGCGGAGAAGGTGAAGCAGACGTACGGACGGCGATCACCCATCCAATGAGTGACCACGCCCGATGTTGCTTAACTGTCAGTAGCAGCTTTTGTTCCGGTGCTTTAAGGGAGAATAAAGCAGAGGTTGCTGAAAGGAGGAGAAAGCTTAGGCGAAGTTAGCAAGAGGAGTGCAAGGCGACTTGGCGGGAGGGGGAGGGTGACTGGTATGTAGTACTTGGTTTAGTATATGGTGGTCTGGGTTGGCCAATTCTAGGTAGTGAGGAGTAGTAATAGTAGCTGGAGGAGGTTGTTGGTGTTTTGAGTTAGGTTGGACGGGGGAGGTAGTGGTCGTACTGGAATCGAGGGGGGTGGGATGTTGAGGTTCAGGAGGGAGGGGCGGTTGTGTGTTTTGTGTAGCGTTCGGCAGCTCACCGATGATATTGTTTTGCATGTAGCGTACGCCTCTTGGCGGCATCGTAGACTTTCTCTATCTCCCTCCACCCTTAACATAATATCCCTTAAAATTCCTTGAAGGAAGGCCCCGTGGCATTAACGTAATATGAATCGTTCATTTCAAATGCTGTGTTGACTGACTGTAAATTTACATAATTACACATTTAAAGTGAAATCGGCACGGTTTATTTTACAGCATTCACGAACATGGATGGTCCCTAAGATGGAAGTGTGGTAGTTGCCTCTGTAGCTAATCCAACAGCTTTTCAGGTAATTATGAAAGTCATTCAGAACTCATCAAGCCTCCCTGGCTCTGGCAGCAGCAAGCCGACCACTCACCATTGGTTTCCATGGTTCAAATCCCGGTCACTCTATGTGAGATTTGTGCTGGACAAACCGGAAGCGGGGCGGGTTTTCCTCCGGGTACTCCGGTTTTCCCTATTATCTTTCATTCCAGCAACACTCTATCACTTAATTTCATCTGTCAGTCATTTATCATTGCCCCATAAGAGTGCGACTGGCTTCAGCAGCCGGCACAATTCATATCCACGCCGCTAGATGGGGTCTTTATTCATTCCATTTTTGACCCGGTCAAATGACTGGAAACAGCTGTGGATTTTCATATTCAGAACTCATCATGTTTTGACACTGAATCGAGAGATGTTTGTAAATGTGTTCTGATACTGATTATGCATTACTTTTGGATGGAAAATATTTGGAAGTAATGATAAATCTAAGGGTTAAGATGAATAATCTAAAACATAAACGTAATTATTTATAACATAAGTAGTACATAAATTTCCCAAAACTCAATTCTGAATAAATATTTTACCGGGCGAGTTGGCCGTGCGCGTAGAGGCGCGCGGCTGTGAGCTTGCATCCGGGAGATAGTAGGTTCGAATCCCACTATCGGCAGCCCTGAAAATGGTTTTCCGTTGTTTCCCATTTTCACACTAGGCAAATGCTGGGGTTGTACCTTAATTAAGGCCACGGCCGCTTCCTTCCAACTCCTAGGCCTTTCCTATCCCATCGTCGCCATAAGACCTATCTGTGTCGGTGCGACGTAAAGCCCGTAGCAAAAAAAATATATATTAAGTCATATTCCCCTACAAATTCAGAGTCCTAATATCAACCTTCAACTAAAAGGTGTATGTATAAATGAGAAGGAAAATTTATATTCCTCTACAACCACGAGAAATGCTACAACGGTTCTCCAAAGCACCACACACATTTTACTAGCAAATGGGATGCATAATTTTAGTGGAGACGCTACTGTTCTCCGGGTCTGCGTGGGGATCATTACATAAAGTACACCTATTTCTGTAGCACTCTCGTGTTTACTTCCTTTCCAAGTTCCATGTTTTATTTACAAACTCATAAGACCGTCGAAACAAACATTCAGTTACGCTGCATATTTTAATACCACTCGAAACTGTGCACGTCAACAATAAAATGGGGACTACGATCTGTATTCCTTTGAAGAGGGAATGGAAAGCAATATTGTCTGCACCATTCGAACCTTATTCATCCTCTAGTATTTTTAAATCGAGGTATAAAATATTGACGGAACATGACGCTCAAAGGAAATGCTGACATACAGGATATACAAAGTACGCCGTCCAATGGCCACATACCGTGATGAAGAGGATAAAGGAAATTTAAAATAATAATTAAAGAAAATAAAAATTTTGCTCGCAATATTCAACCAGAGGACACTACGACAAATAACATAATATCCCTTAAATTTCCTTGAAGGAAGACCCCGTGGCATCTAAAATCACACACACATATATATGGTGAAATCTACACATTTAGCGTAAACATGATAATGTTATTTTCTTTACGTCACACCAAATACTTTTATGGTATTCGGAGATGCCATAGTACCGAAGCTTTGTCCTGCAGGAGTTATTTTCCATAACAGTAAATCTACCGACATGAAGGTGTTGTATTTCAGCACCTTCAGATACCATTGGACTGAGCTGGGATCGAACCTACCAACTAGAGCTAAGAAATCCACCACTTTACTGTCTTACTCGTACAGTTCGGAATTTTGTCTGTGTCTTGTGGTCATGAAACATCAAAATACGTCAAAAGCTTGATGTCGAATTTTTCAACAATTGCAATACTTCCTTCACTCCCAGAATCGTTCGAAACTGAAACTGTGAGAAGTAGATCGCGGGAACTTCCTCCTGATCATGGTTACAAAACTGCATTACGTTACTTCCCCTAATTGATTTCGGATAAAAATTTCCACTTAGAGGATAGAATGCTATCGTCAATTTAATTGTTTTATCATTGGCTGTAATTTACTGGACGTCTGTTTTCGTACACCTTGTTTCTTAAGTATGTACAGTATTATTCCTCAACGCAGTGTTCTTCTTCATGCTCAGACAGAGGTGGCTCTGGAAGGGAGCAGAAAGTTATTTCTAACCCCAGAAATGATATAACTCGGGATCGGATGTTGAAGACCTATAAATTATCTAAAACGGACCTGTAAAAGACCTAAAACATCCAAAGAAGGACCTAACAACTGACAAAAAGGACGTAAAAATGCGATCCAAATACAATCATAATTTTAGTTTTAATTATGTATTTAATGGACAAAGTTTAAAATGCAAAATTCTGGTGGTCTGCGACATACAGTCTAAAAATGTATCAGTGAAAAACTTCTTCTTTTTAGACTAACATAATTTAAAAAAGACCGGGCGAATTGGTTGTGTGGTTAGAGTCGCGGAACTGTGAGCTTGCTCCCGGGAGATAGTGGGTTCGAATCCCACTGTCGGCAGCCCTGAAGATGGTTTCCCGTGGTTTCCCATGTTCACACCAGACAATGCTGGGTCTGTACCTGAATTAAGGCCACAGCGACTTCCTTTCCATTCCTAAGGCTTTCCTATCCCATCGTCGCCATAAAACCTATCTGTGTCGGTGCGACGTAAAGCAAATAGCAATAAAAAGCGTATTAATATTATTATTAGTTGTAGTTGTAGGGCCTAGGGTCTAATAAGGTTTTCTCGAGTTTTTCCGTTGTTCAGTTACATCAAACAAGATTACTATCCAAGCCTAGTGAAACACTATTGGCCTTCTCATACTCTTCTGTTCTACATTTTTAAAATCCCTTTTGAGCACTTTCTTCATAATTATGCAGGTTTGTAAGACCACTGGTTTCTGCAGTTGTATGTCGATGTTTTTCCATAGATTTAACAGGCGAATTGCATCGTACAGATGGCGGGAAATTTGTCCAGATGCCTGCATAACTATCGGAACAACAACTCTATCCTGATGCCCAATCTCTCCTCTTTCAGTTGCTAGAGGCAGGTACTTATGAACCGTTTTCCTGATCTTCTTTTGGATGTTCTCAAGAGCTCAGATTACAATATTGATTAGATATGTGACATTTGAGGGCTTGTCTCTTAGTACATTATACAGTAGGATAGTTGTGACTCTTTGCTCTGTCCGTCCGTATGTTCCAGAACAATTTTCACTCCTTGTTATCGTAAACTAGGTTGAAGATTGCATTTGTAGTAGGATGAATGATCGGTGATAAGTTTTCTGTCCAATCATACAGGCTGATGAATAACTTTGGCAACGTTGTTATGTCGCTGGATGTACTCAGCAGGGGCTAGGGTAAAGCAGCCACGTATGATGTGCTCTATATGTTTTCTGCCCGCATTGTACATTCACAGAGGTCGTTAGGTAGATATTTGTCTCTAATTACATACTTTCGATAGTTTCTTATGGCTACCACTTGGTCTTGTGTGGCCACCATGAACCTTTCCATTTTAAAGAAAATGTTTCGTACTCGCAATCATTAACACGGTTCGACAATATCAATATCCGGCTGGTTCAAGGAGGCTGGTTATCTTTCATGGAGTTGTTTACTTTTCCACTGTTGCTATTTTGGACTGTCATAATCGAGTTTGCTGTCTCACGACAACTCTTGAGCTGCTAGTATGAGGGGTGTGATGCACACATCGACTTTACATAGCGCACCATGCAGCACATATTTTCCACTTCGTTCATGGTAATAATTCCTCAGTTCACTGATTTTTTCATGGTGGAGGTTGGCAGCCTCTCTCGCACCTTTTTCTTCTTGTCGGGCTGAGATGCTCAGACGGTTGAGGCGCTGGCCTTCTTGACCCGAACTTGGCAGGTTCAATCCTGGCTAAGTCCGATGATATTTAAAGATATCTAAAGGTGCTCAAACACGTCAGTCCCGTGTCGGTAGATTTACTGTCACGTAGAAGAACTCCTGCGGGACTAAATTACTGCCCCTCTGCGTCTCCAAAAACCGTGAAGGAAGTTGTGGGACGTAAAGCAAATAACATTATTATTACCTTTTATTCTTGGCGGGTGAAATCTTTTAATACAGCTCTTTGAACATGGATACGGTGCCTTATGGCTAGAACTCGAACTCTGTGATTAATTTAATCAAGTTCGGTGTCAGTACACTTCGAGGTTCAGCAGGAATAGGTGAGCACTGGTATGGCATAGGTGTTTCTTCACCTTGTTTCCTACTCAGAGTTCTGTCGTCAGGACTTCCTTGACGCTACTAATAAAGATGCTCTGGAGGTCTTCCTTGTACCTTTTGTGCTCCATGTTCTTGGTTTTTAGGTATACCATATACTGGTAACAGTCTCCTTTCTCCATGGCTTCAGTTTTTCCACTTGCTCTGGTGAGATTACGGCCAGTATTTCCGGCCCAGCGACCCTTTTCCAGAATGTTTATGTGACATTTGCTCAACCTAACTTTCATCCAGATGGTTTCCGAAAACTCCTGTCTGTATCTCAGTTGTGCTTTAAGATATTTTGTGTTGACATACAGCTTCAGGTCGTTCATGTACAGTCTATGCTTTACTGAGCATTCTGTACGAACAATCGTACATCTACTTTCATTTCTCCCGTCCAGTGTCGCAGATAATGAGTTCAAAGCTAAACAGAATCACAGGACGCTCATCTCCTTGACATGTCTCTCACTTGATTCAGATACTCTTACCATGATGGTATACCATGTCTATCAGTTTGTTTTGCCAGTTTGACCTGAAGCTATCCAGAAGACTACATATTGGTAGGTATATCTTATAGATGATTAGTACCTTCCTAAGTCACGAGTGGCGGACACTGTCAAAAAGTATTTTAGTAAACGACATATATGTAGCATACAAAGTATTATTATTATTATTATTATTATTATTATTATTATTATTATTATTATTATTATTATTTGCGACGGAGGGAGGTAATGGAAGTGCTCTGTGACAAGAGAATTCCGATACGCCTCAAGGCAATAATATACCTTACAATTGTTCGTCTAGTCGCTAACTATGGAGTTGTTTGCTGGCCAGTTAGAGACGAGTAGAACACCAACTTCACATTATGGAGATGAGTATGTTCCGTTGGTCGATGTGAATCTCTCGCCTTGACCACATTAAAAATGACGGTATTCGGAGGAAGATTGGCATCGCCCAAGAGATGCAACAGAGACGTCTCCAATGGTCTGGCCACATCATGCGCGCAACACCTCACACCATCGCCAATACTGATTACCACCTTAAAGTCAGTGGAACTCGACCAATTGGAAGACCAAACTAACGATGGAAGGATGCCATTATCGTGGACATAAGAGCACTCCACCTACAGCGTAATGATGTTTTTGATCGCGGGAGATTGCGTTCCTTGATCCATTAAGCGGACCTTACACCAGTAGCATAAACGCTTAGAAGAAGAAGGAAGAAGAAGAAGAATATTATTGAGATGGTTAGCTAAGACGGTAAAGACTTGCTTGGTCAGTCCGAAAGAAGATTGTTTCGATTCTCCGTAAGGAAGTCACAAGTGTAAAATTCAGATTTCCACTTATGGAGCGGCACAACTACCTGCGTTTCGCTCAGCCTACAACAAAATTTAGCACCAGGTTAATTAATGAGGACTGAATAGGCCTAGCATCAAGCTAAACACTGTGTCCTATTTGGGGCCGAGGTTACGAATAGTGAAAGCTCTTATCTTCGATTCTTCCAAGGATTTTAATGACCTATACAGGGATGGCTTGCTAATATTATTAAATCTGTGTAGGGGGGGGATTTTATAATGAAGTTGGTGTGTTGATGGTAACGACTATGAAATGAAGAAGTGGAACAAGTGCAGTCATAATCAGAGCTAGGCTTCGTAACAAGTACCTTCGAGTTGTGCTGTCCGTATTCTTCGAGCGGCGTTAACTAATGGGTTTCTGTAGGCCTATTTCACTCCTAGAAAGCTATAGTATCTCTATTTAATTATTCTTGCGTTGCATTGCCCGCATTTGTTAAGAGAAAAACGAGGAAAAGGAGCGCTTCCGATAGTGGGAGTGTGGATGGTGTAGAATAGAATTATAGGTGTAAAGCTGTCAGGCTACATAAGATTTCTGTACGCATCCACGTCACCAAGCACTGAGATGCGGAGCCGTAGATCAGGGCCTCTCAGGGTGCATGCGCATGGTGCATGCACTGTGCACGGTGCAAGAGACGACTTGGCTTGGTTGACCAGCGTGCAGACCCCCCACTCCTCGATTTGGAGCAATAGCGCTTACTCTCTCTTTCCTCACGCCTGTCTCGCTCGCTCCGCCTGTCTCCCTCTGCCCCACTTGCGCCGTAGCGCTCCAAATCCAGTCTGACTTGAGCCGAGCATAGGCGAGTTGAGCCGAGCTTAGCCGAGTAGCCCAGAGACGAAGCGTTGATCCGAGCCATGCCGAGCGGCAGCGATGCACAGTGCACGGAGCTCTTGCGCCTCTATCTGCACGCGTGAGATTTTGGGCGTTTAAGAGGCCCTGCCGTAGATTCTCCCTGCGTTACTGAACGGGCGCTGATTGATGCTTCCAGGACTTTCTGTAATTTAAGGCATTCAGATTATCTTGGCACATAAAATGTTTTTTCTTTAAGTTTTAAATGTTTCTTACTGTCTGGCTGGTCCTTGAATGAATGGTTGGCGTACTGGCCTTCAGTTCAGATGACCACGGGTTAGATTCTCGGCGAGTCCAGGGATTCTAACTGCATAGGGTTAGTTCCTCAAACTTCAAGGCTAGTGGTTTGTGTTCTTCTTAATACACTACGCTGCTTCATTTACGTTCGTACAAAACACTACCTATCATCACAGAGACACATAATAGTGAGTTGGTGTCAAGAAAAGCACCCGGACAAAAAAAATTGTGCCACATATATATATATCAAGTGCCGAGAAAATAAATTGGGAAAGGGGTCAGGAATAAGAAACAGAACAATTTATTTTTCTTAGTCTCCTGGTGATAAATATTTACAAATGAATTATACAGCAAAATAGTAGTTAAAGTCATTTCTGCCTATCAGGTTTACTTCTTGTAAAAGAATAATTAATACATATTTGAACTTCTTCTTCGTACCGCATGGTCTCGGGTTCCACTATGTGACTATGATATCCCCATTCCATGCGGTCGTGAACCATGTCAGGATATAGATTTCGTTGTTCGTGTTGTGTACTTTTTCAAAGCTGGTAGATAGTGAATGGGCAGGGGGAATATCTTATCTTAGCTTCCTGTACAGTAATTCCAAACGGCGAGTTTTCTTGCCGGCTACATCAGTAAGCCTCTCAACAGCCAACCTATTCTGTTTCAAGGTCTCGCTTTGATTAATAGCATGAATTCTAGCACATATAGATGCCCCATTAAATGGATTCCCTCTTCATTCTGAAGGTGTTTGTTTGCACTCTTATTTTTCTTACTTTTCTTAAAAAGCTGTTCTTGAGAATTAAACCACGTAAGTACCCCACCGTCCGCCTCTATGGTGTAGTGGTTAGTGTGATTAGCTGCCGCCCCCGGGGGCCGGGGCACGATTCCCGGCTCTGCCACGAAATTTTTGAAAAGTGGTACGAGGGCTGGTTTTCCGTGGTTTCCCACTTCTCGTCCAGGCAAATGCCGGGATGGTACCTAACTTAAGGCCACGGCTGCTTCCTTCCTTCTTCCTTGCCTATCCTTTCCAATCTTCCCAATCTTCCCATCCACCACTAAGGCCCCTGTTCAGCATAGCAGGTGAGGCCGCCTGGGCGAGGTACTGGTCATTCTCCCCAGTTATGTCACCCGACCCAATGTCTCACGCTCCAGGACACTGCCGTAGAGGCGGTAGAGGTGGGATCTCTTGCAGAGTCCGAGGGAAAAACCAACCCTGGAGGGTAAGCAGATTAAGAAAGAAAGAAAGAAAGAAAGAAAGAAAGAAAGAAAGAAAGAAAGTACCCACACCAAGACAAATACACATGTAACAAAAGTATTTTTGGTTTCGCAACAACCAGTCAGTCATGAATATCCCATATATCACTTACACCAATGAACTGGAATCTTCTTGCTACCTTGCCATCAAAATATTCAATATCTAAATTCGTCATATACCTTTTGCTCTTTATGTCACACTTTTAATAGTAAGTCCAAGAAGGAAGCGACTTGCTTTTTAAGAAACTTTAAAAGGCTAGATAGGTCCGTAAATGAACTTGAATAGATCATTTCACACGATGCAACACACTTTAATGTGTTTCTTATACGGAACGTAACAAGTTTTCACTCACAGCCCATTCAAAATTCAACTTATCATGCCACAGCACTGCAGTGGAATATTAGAAATAATGCACGCTCTCACTCCACACTCTCCGGCAACTGCCGCTTTCAATAATAATAATGTTATTTGCTTTACGTCCCACTAACTACTTTAACGGTCTTCGGAGACGCCGAGGTGCCGGACTTTAGTCCCGCAGGAGTTCTTTTACGTGCCAGTAAATCTACCGACACGAGGCTGTCGTATTTGAGCATCTTCAAATACCACCGGACTAAGCCAGGATCGAACCTGCCAAGTTGGGGTTAGAAGGCCAGCGCCTTAACCGTCTGAGCCACTCAGCCCGGCACTGCCGCTTTCAAAGGCAACGATGTGTCTCAGATGGTCTTAAAACAATACACCCTTAAGGGGTTTTGGCTAGGAATGAGACCTGATGACAAAAATATTCATTTCTTTGAAACTGTTTCACTTGTATGTATGTATGTATGTATGTATGTATGTATGTATGTATGTATGTATGTATGTATGTTTAGTCATCAACCCGAAGGCTGTTTGAATTCTCAACAGCTCCGCCATCAGCTGTCATAGATGACCTAGGCATCACTGAAGAAGCGTACCAGGGAAATGAGGAGTGAGGTAGTTTCCCGTTGCTTTCCTCACCGAGCCAGAAGTTGCTATTGCATATCAGTCTGCCAATCCCACTGAAATGCATGCACCAACCGACCCTATGAGCAACAGTTTCACACCATTCATAGCAGGGACTGGCTGCACAAGGAATTACATTACTAGCATCGCTCATACCTCAGTCACTTTTATATTGTCAAAGCCAAGTATAAGACAGAGAGAGATCAATGAAAGTAACAAAATTGCTCTAGCCTATACCAGAAGACATAGTGCACTGTAAACACTAGGTCCCGCCAGTAAAGGCACCTGTTTCACTTGCAAACTTAAAATTGCACATGGTATCCTAGGTGTTAAATAACAGGTCTGAAAAATTAATACCTCAGGAAGATAAATGTAGGTTAAAATACGAAAACAGAAATATTCATTCCTTCGAAATAACTTAACATACACAGAGAACATTCCAAATTTTGGTATATATTTAAATCTCATTGTGAAATGGGAAATATTTCAAAACGTTCCATACCTAAGGGGGTAAAATGTGCTTAGCTCCGGAAACTAAATTATTAATACATCTAAAACCATTTGACGTACAAAGTTGTGATTTTATAAGAAGTTTGTTCTTTTATATCTTAAGTATCAAATATAATTTACTTCGAAATATTTACCCCTAAGGGGTCTAGATGGGAGTTGACTCTGAAAATCACAATTTTCATCCCTCCGTTTCACGTACATTTTACACGAAGTGCTGGTCGTCTATGTCCTACCCTACATGTTAAATAAGAAATAGTTTTAAAATCTACCCCTAAACAAAACATTCCTCCAATGCTGCTCGACGTACGAAGTCAAAATTTCACATGTTGGTCGCCTCTGAGTCGTAGCTGTTAAATACGATAGGGTTTTTAAACATCCCAGTTTTTTGAGTTTCAAAGGAGTGTTAGATAAGGAAATAAATAACAATTCCTCCAAAACCGTTAGACGTACGAACTGAGGTTGATATTTTATAAGCTCAAGGTATAAAATATAAAACTTTGAAAGATAATTTTAATATAGAACTGCAGAAAATCTTTGGTATCTTGATAGTGTGGAATATTTAATAATAATAATAATAATAATAATAATAATAATAATAATAATAATAATAATAATAATAATAATAATACAGCTATATATTTAGGTAAATTATTCTACTAAAAAGTTTTCAGAATCATGGAAGCATCGAAATTTTGTCACGAAAGAGTATTCCCTGATCATCCTTTTATTACCAAATGATTGGGCATAGATTTAATTCCACTAATTTAAAATTATAAGGTGGGTGCCTGGGCTATCTGCACTGAGAAGCAGGTTCCACACATCCGAAATGAAGAACTGTGCGTGCGAACCGGCTTCCTTGGAAGGTTAGAGTGAATGAATGAATGAAGTATTCTTATCTACCTAGAAGACAATTGGACCAGCCCGAAGCAGGCAAGTGATGAAGTGACATGTTTAGAGGACGATGGTCAGTTTCTCAATATAATTATACTAAGGCAATTTTTCCTTTAATATAGTATATTATTTATCTCTTCATCAGCAAAACGTGCCAATTCTGTTTCAAAATAATGCAACAGAATAATGATGTGTAATAAAATGTATCCGAAAAGAAGGGAAGTTTTAAAACACGCTCTATATGAGATAGCAGTTTATATTTGGCCATATTTATCCTACCAAGCTTGTTTCAATTAACTAAAGTGCTACCAATGTTTCGCTGGACTAGCAGCAGTGATTTACTATTTACCAAAGTACTTTTCGCTTTACCACTATGGTTCAAACACAACAGGTAACTGTAATGTAAATTACTCCATTTAATGGTGCAGTAGCTCGCACGTTCCAACTTCTAGTCAAATTTACAGAATGCAACATTAAACGGTATTTTATAAATATATCTAATCAACTAACCTTTGTCTGACTTTGTGGCTGACTAGTCCTAATCCAGCTTTCGGAACTCTGGGTCCTGGTTTTGAATATTGGCAGGGTCGAGAATTTTAATCATGAACATTTAATTTTATTGGCTGTATGTTTGTGCTGCCTGATATGGCTTATAAAAACTATCGATCTGTCTGTAGATCAGCAACACTTTCAAAAATTGTAGTAAAAATTCATAAGAGATACTTCATCTCAATAAAAATTTAAATAAGCCTAAAGCAATTTATATACGAGGGCTATAAGTAAAGTAGTCCAGACACTCGCAGGAGATCGGGCATGCGCAAATAGGATATGAGTGAGGTCAGGTGGCGCTGTTGTCGATGTGTGGCGTTGAAGTGAAGAGTATCTATTTAACCGCTCTAAAGAATGTTTTCAAAAGGTGATCAGCGTTCATGGATTAAATTCGAAGTTGCCTGTGTTAAGAATGGATCAGGATGTTATATAGTATTCCACGAAGTATGTGCGAGAAAGCATTGCCGTACAGGACGGTTTCACGATGGGTGAAGACGTTTCGTGCGGTTCGGTATGAGACAGCGGATGTGCATCGCACAGGTCGGCGGTCCATTCCTCAAGGTCAGATGACATCGTGAGTGGTCTCGTTTCGGTAGACCATCGATCGACCGTCCGGAATTAATCCGCAGAAATAGGTCTCAGTCATCAAGCGATGTGGCGCATACTCACGAAATACCTTAACATGAGGAAAATTGCATCCCGTTGGGATTCACATCAACTCACCGACGTACAGAAATGACACCGGTATCCATTTGGGTGGCATTCACCTGGATAGACACCGCAACGAAGGAGACGCAACTCAGCTACGTGTTGTCGCCATTGATGAGACGAGGGCACCAGCCTACGAGCCTAAAATGAAGCGTCAATCGAATGATTGGAGTCACTCAGGTTCGCCACGTCCACATAAATTTCGACTGGAACCCAGTCGGATGAAGCTTATGCGGATAGTGTAATGCAACTACGATGGTGTTACTCTTACGCATGCTGAGCCTGAGGGACAGACCGTCAACAGTGACTACTATTGCCGATTTCTGGAGCGACAACTGCGTCCGTCCATGAGGTGCACACATCCAAGTTTATTGCGAGACGATCTCCCTATCGTGTTGCATGACAACGCACATTGTCATGTCGCAAACAATGTCAATCTCTAATTGCAACGGTGGCGTTGGGAGGTCCTGGAACACCGTCCGTACCCACCAGACATGAATCCTTGTGACTTCGACCTGTTTCCGAAGTTGAAGGAACCCCACCGAGGTCAGCGATTTCCTGACGTTGCATCTGTGCTCCGCGCAGTAGCGCGCTCCGTCCCTGTCATCAACGGAGAACGTCTTGAGAACGGTCCTCAATGGCTTCCTGACACTTGGCAAAGAGTAATAGACTTCTTGGTTTCTACACTGAAGGAATTTAATGCAATTGTACTTGTTAGTCCATTAAATATTGCGTTCTATCAATATTGCCATTACTTTATTTACAGCCCTCGTAACTTCACTTCAAATCCACCAATTATAATTATTCACAGAATTCAATGCATCCATAAAAGTAAAATATACAACAGTTCATATGGTAAGAGAAATGAAGTTGTGGACGCACATAGATATTTGGGTATAGTTTTAGATAAATGGAATGGGGTATAGCTTTTAGTGCCGGGAGTGTCCGAGGACAAGTTCGGCTCGCCAGATGCACGTCTTTTGATTTGACGCACGTAGGCGACCTGCGCGTCGTGATGAGGATGAAATGATGATGAAGACGACACATACACCCAGCCCCCATGGCAGCGAAATTAACCAATGATGGTTAAAATTCCCGACCCTGCCGGGAATCGAACCAGGGACCCCTGTGGCCAAAGCCTAGCACGCTAACCATTTAGCCAAGGAGCCAGACATAGTTTTAGATAAGAAATTTTCATGACGGCCTCACATAATTTCCATGTGTAATATTCTAAGAGCATGTGCATTTCGCTTTACTTCTGTTAGGGACATGATGCCTTTGTGTATGTATAAGGAAAAAATATACTTTAATCTAAGACTATGGGGTTTATGGGGAAAAGACACATAATGTGGCTCCAGTATATATACAAAAATAGATTTCTAAATCACGTTAGTAAATCGAATTTTATAATTATGAAGCCATGTAAATTTGCCTTACGTCGCACCGATACAGATAGGTCTTTTGGCGACGATGGGATAGAAAAGGGCTAAGATTTGAAAGGAAACGACCGTGGCCTTAGTTAAGGCACAGCCCCTGCATTTGCCTGGCGTAAAAATGGGAAACCACGGAAAACCATCTTCAGGGCTGCCGGCAGTGCGATACGAACACACTATCTCCCGAATGCAAGCTGTTTGCTACGTGACTCAAACCGTGCAGGCACTTTCTCGATATACATCAAAATCCAGGCGTTTTCTAAATAGTTTTGCACTGGAAAAGTAGGCCTAAGCCTTTTTCTGGTCACTGTGAAATAACGTTAGTGTAGCGCACATGTGTGGTGGAGTAACTTTATCACATACTTCTTGACCTACTGTATTATACCACTTCCATCATAATGTAGCCACACTACGAAGCTAGTGATCATTTAATACAAAGATAACACATTATAATGTGACATATTTTCTTTGATGTACCATATAGGAAGATAATTCAATAAATTTATTATACTTAGTACTTAAAATTAACCAGGTAATTTTTAAATAGGCCTACGTATTAAAAAATTAACAATTCTATGTAAGACGACATGAACCTCTGTACCATTCATGGCCTAGTGTTAAATGTTGCCATTTCCATTACTGAAAAAAAATTTCATGTGTTTTTTTGCTATTTGCATTACGTCGCACCGACACAGATAGATCTTCTGGCGACGATGGGACAGGAAAGGCCTAGGAATGGGAAGGAAGCGGCCGTGGCTTTAATTAAGGTACAGCCCCAGCATTTGCCTAGTGTGAAAATGATAAACCACAGAAAACCATCTTCAGGGCTGCCGACATTGGGGTTCGATCCCACTATCTCCCGGATGCGAGCTCACAGCTGCGCGCCCCTAACCGCACGGCCAACTTGCCCGGTTTCATGTGTTTCAAGAGACAGGCAATTATGATATATAATGCCAAAGAGTACGTACGTACTATAACAAGAAATCCAAATTGTAATATGTTATACATAACCTTAATTCTTGTGAATAATGTATTTTTCCATATAATTTATATTTTGTTACGGTAATAGATGAAATGTATGTATGAAATTAGTGTGCACTGAAATTTTAGCAGTCATGTAATTATAGAACTCTGCTAATACCACCTCTTAAATATTTCCATTGCATGTCAAAAATCTCATTTCGTATTGACGGCTATCACTTTACAAATATCCCTTTCAGACCGTGTACGCACAATTGTGCGGGTTCGTATTTTATTTATTTCTGAGCTTATTTAACGTTTTCTTGGCGCTAGACGGACTGCAGTGCTTGTGCGCGACATGTAACATGTACTTCAGCTGTTTTTATTTAGTACTTGCCCACCAGGGGGAAGGAAGAAGAATTTAAAAATACAGTTCATTAGCAAATATGGCGGGAAGCAGTAATGCCTAAAGTAAGTATTTATTTATTGCATTCATATTAATCTAGAAGCTTTACTGAATATCAGAACATAATCTATGAAGTGTGTACATTGTATAGCAAACGTACATTGTAAACTTTCAACATCGTACGTAATACCGTGAGGTTTTGAATGTTGATACGCACATATGTGCGGGCTAGGTTTCCTTACAGCCAATGCATGCAGGAGTGCTGGGTGCTGTCGCAAAAAGGACCGAGAAAGAAAAACTCGTACTCTACATGAGAAATGTAATGTATAAGATTTTAACTGTTTAAAATCGTTCCACACTGTAAAATAGAACATTTGATCATGTACATGTGCATATTCACATGTACTGAGATGAATTTTTTTATTTTTTGCAAGTAGTGAATGAAGTCCTGACACGCACAATTGTGTGGGTTCTGTTTTTCAGCCGATAGTTCTTATTTTGTAAAATAAACTGTAAAAACATGTATCTAAGAGCATTTTAGTAAGTTTTTGACGTTTTGACACCTCCAGATTTCATTCAGGTCTGACGACAAGCTGCTGCTGCCAAAAGGGCAGTAATGTCAAAACTCCTCCTCAATGTAGAAAATGTAACGTTTACTTGTGTTTGAATGAAGATTTAATTGTTTTAAATTATTCCCCACTGCAAAATAGAACATTTGATCATGTACCTATGTATATTCACATGCATTGAGGTAATTTTTCTTTTTTGTAAGTAGTGAAGTAAGTCCTGACACGCACAATTGTGCGGGTGCTTTTTTTCAGATGTTAATTTTTATTTTGTAGAATAAACTAAAAATATATGTATTTAAGAGCATTTTAGTCAGTTTTTGACGTACAAACAAAAATTCACACCGCCAGTTCTCTTTCAGGTCTGAAAGGGATATAAAAGTCTTTGTGTTGTCCTCCTCTTCCACATGTTTTGGGCTTATCTAAACTCCATCGTCAATAGAAAACTTAAAATGTTACATATATACAGTGCACTAACAAATAAAACACTGAGAAAATTGCGTGGAATTAAGAGAGCAATGATCATGGTTAACACATTAAAAAACGCGTGTCGATGTTGAAGTAAAATGTCCTCTTGTCTAAACTCCTCTGGTTAAAGTAAACAGTTTTCTAATCTTTTCAGAATGGAAAATCTATCTTCCAAGGTGCCGATAATCTGTTAAGGGAGCAGCTGGATTCAATTGATCGTGCAATATCTGAGGGTTTCACAATAATTGTATTGCTCACAGTATGAAACCGTCAATAAGGGGATTACGAGTATATTATGTAAACTGCAATGGAAAAAACAGGGAAATCAACGGGTGATCTAAATAAAACATCGCATGTCTAGACGTTGTCCCATCTAACACAATGGACATTTTTGTATTGAAAAGGAGGACAACATAAAGACTTTTCTATTTGTAACGTAAATATTTCCACTCATGCAAAAAGGGTGCATAAATAAGTATCCTACTGTTCCAGGATTTTGCTGAAATCTTCTATCATCAATTTCAATAGGCATTCAAAATACTTCGAGTGTTGGAAATGTTCATTTTCAAAATAACTGTCTTGTTTCCACATTCATCAAATTCATATTACGTTTTAAGATTTGGTGGTGAAAGTAATTTACTCATCTCTCGTGTTCTTGTGTAACTTTCTTCTTGACACAATCAATAAGAAATGCTTTCCTCGTATTCAAAAGGATAAACCTTTTACTGTCCTTCATGCTTCCATTAGTTCGAGCGTGTTTTACACAGTGATGCACCCATCCAAAGTCTATGGAGTGCTCTCGAAAAGCTGCACGGCTATGTATGCCTATGTGGCATCTCTTCTCTCGAGGGTTTCTTTGATCTCTGTAGTAAAGGGATCTTTCATTGGGAAAGGCCGTGTGGTTTATTGATATTGCCCACCATACGCTTTTAATATGTCCTCTTCTCTCATTGTTTCTAGTAATTTTCCCTTCGTTTCAGAGACAGAGACTCAGCTTCATATTGTCAGGTTCAAGGAAGTATGCGGCGTTTCATGTAGAATATGTCACCTTATAAGTTCCATCCTTGTCCCACCTGGTATGTACAAAGGAGAACTACAACAGGAGATAGGCTATATAAATAATAATATTAATAATAAAAGTAACAATAATTATTACTAATATTATTATTATTATTATTATTATTATTATTATTATTATTATTATTATTATTATCATTGCATAAGGGGATTACTAGTACATGTAAACTGCAATGGGGTAAAAGAGGGAAATCAACGGGTGATATAAATAAAACATCGCATGTCTAGACACTGTCCCATCTAACACAGCGGACATTTTTGTATTGAAAAGTAGGCCAACATAAAATTTTTTCTATTTTTAAAGTAAATAATAATTAAATAATAATTATCTTCATTATTACAATAATAATAATAATAATAATAATAATAATAATAATAATAATAATAATAGGGCCGATGACCTTCGATGTTAGGCCCCTTTAAACAAGAAGCAAGCATCATAAATAATAATAATAATAATTCTTATTATTCCTCAACTGTGTACATACGGTATGATTCCATGCCATTTAGGTTATCTTCATGTATTTTAATGTTCCTAGCTCACTTCTGCAACTCATTGCTGCGTTTTAAGTAATCTTATTGAGTAAAGACGCAGTATGTCTCTAGAGATCCTACATGGTAACATCGTGCAATATAAAGTGCTGCACGGACTTTGTTATGTCGTTCAAAAATTAAACTGCTTCTGCTAGATTTGAATCCACGGTCTTGAGAAACAAATGTTAACACAGTACTATCAGTCTACTGCTGAAGAGTAAAATGAAATGAAGAATAATTAATATTCTGAAATTTTAAAAGCTCTGCCATTCACGTTCGGGTGAGTACGCCGCAAGTTATGGTAAACAGTACTGGGACAGAAAAATAATATATTAACGAATACTACACTTAACTACATTGATTAAATAGACACAATTTGAATATTCCACTGCAAAGGCAATAGTTGATATGAGAGTTCGTGAAGAAGTGTGGCAATACTGCTAACATTATGCTGAGAACTATCACTTACGATGAAGATAAATCGACCTCAGGTAGGAAATATAATGTTGTTATCAATAAAGGTAGGTTTTATAGCGAATGATTGTAGAAATATACACTGTTTATCATAAAGGTACTATAAAAATATAAACCTATGATTTCTTAATTTATAGACTTCTAACAGTGAGCCAACGGCCGTAGCCGTGTTGAAACACCGAATCCCGTGAGATCTCCAAAGTTAAGCAACATTGGTCGTGGTCAAGATTTAGATGGGTTGCCATGCGCTGTTGCGGGGTGGAGATAAGGGAATGGAGGAGCGGAAAGGAACTGGCCACCCTACCGCACGTAAACTCCGGCTCTGGCACACCTCTGCAGAGGTTCGGACCTGCCTTCGGGCAGAATACAACCTTACTTTATCTAACAGTGAAAGCGATGTCAGAAAGATATCTGCAAGCCAACTCTGGAAGAACTCCCATTTACATATCACAATGTGAAACATAACCTTAGCTACAACAGCATGGACTGCAACATAAAACGTGCTAAGGAAGTGTTTAGTGATTTGTATATTGCGAAATAGTTTGCAGTGTGGTTGCACAAAAGCAGAACGTCTAGTAAAATACATTCTGGCTCCCAAAAATTCACTTTTATTGTAATTTTAAAATGTACTACTAGTACTAATTCAGATATGTTCTCTTCAATTGGCAGTGATGCATCCAATTATAAATACGGGAAAATGTTTCCCACAGTTGTAAGGTATTAAGATCTCTTTAGTTTCTTTTTTAATAATTTGCTTTAGATTTTGTGGTGACGCTGGGGTAGCAAAGTGCTAGGAGAGAGAAGTGAGCGGCCGTGGCCTTAATTAAGTTACAGCCCCAACGTTTACCTGGTATGACAATGGGATACCACGGAAAATCATATTCAGGACTGCAGACCACTGTCTCCCAAATGCAAACTTATAGCTACATGTCTGAAACCGCGCAGCCACTTCCTCGGTGAGGTATTAAGATCCTGACGTTGGAATTCAAAATAAATTTTTAGAAATTAAACAAAGCAAAGTCACCTCCGTACAGGCCATGAAGGCCCTTGGGGGAGTGGAAGATAAAGGCTTCCACCATTGTTAACCTCGGCACGTGATGGGGTAGAGTGGTTAGCTCTACGCCCGGTCGCCTTTGCCCCATAAATTAACCTGGTAATCATTTTTGGTGTAGGCTGAGTGAACCTCAGGGCCATATGCATCTCCGGAAGTGGAAATCTCGTTTCTTAAATTTTACGACTTCCTGACGGGGATTCCAACCCACGTCCTTCCGAGCGAACCGAGCACACCTTTACCGCCTCGGCCAGGCAACCTCTAGAAATTAAACAGCTGTGGGTATTCTACAGTTACTGAATTTTCATCAAAATAAGGTACCGCAATTAACGGTAAAAGTGGCAAAACAAGAAGTGTATGTTCATTTTTAGTACCTGACATTTAGTTCTATGTAAAGGTGTTGCAAATTGCAAGTGATTTGAAAATAGGAATACGTGATCTTCTTCTCCTTTTGTTTCTCCTTCCTGACGAGAATAAGGCCCCGGGTTCAATCCTTCTTTTACTTGGTCTTCCTGTCTCTCCAGAAGGGTGGTACTAATGAGTAAATTTTATACATCTGCTACGGTTCATAGGTTCTACATGATCTTTCCATTTTAAATGATTTGCTCAAGTATAGATTCTACCAACAATTCTCGTCAGATGTCCTCATTCTGAATCCTGTCTACACGCGAACATCCCTTTACGTCCTATGGAATCATTTCAGATGCTTGGATATGGCCTTATAATTTCCTTTCAGTACCCAAGTTTCACATCCATAGAGTGGAGTCGACGCAACCATGGCCTTATAAAATCTTACTCCGAAGTGCTCTTCTAATAGTTCCAGCCATTGCTTGGTACTGATGCATATTTACGTGGCTATCTTTGACTCCGTTTGATTCCCTGCAACACAGTTACAGTTGAGGGAGTTCGCATGCCCCATATATAAAGCAGTAGGCCATATCATCCGTGGTTTGTTCAGACCTAGTCGATCGTGGGAAATCAAAGCCAGAGCAAAGGTGCTTGTTATTAAATAATGCCCAAGGAGACCGTACTTTGGATCACTGGAGGATTTTATGGTAACATTTACACAAGCCATACAGTGGCTGAACAAATTGGGCATATGCTGTGAAATCCGTAGGGCTAAGTCGATTGCTTTAATGGTTTGCTACAGTTTTCATAAATACATGTAAATAGTCTATCATATTTTTGTATACAATGTAATAATAATAATAATAATAATAATAATAATAATAATAATAATAATAATAATAATAATGATAGCAACACTGACCTGCGGTGGTTTCATTGTCGCATTCCTATATTGTTGTTTTTTTGACGGGATGAGTGGCTTTTCGGTTAAGGCGCTAGATTTCTGAGCCCGGGTTGGCAGGTTCGATCCTGGCGCAGTCCGGTGGTATTTGAAAGTATTCAAATACGTCAGACCCGTGTCGGTAGACTTACTGGCACGTTAAACAACCCCTAGCGACAAAATTCTGGTATCTGGACGTCTCCAAAGTAATAATAGTATTATTGTATTTTTTCTATAATTACATTTGGACTTGAATCAGAATCCGATGTTAATGTTCTCACAACGCATCATAAATCTGATATGTTTATGCACATGTACTAATGCACTCATTACAGTGTTACGAGAACTGTTAGGGCTGCGACTGGAAAAGTAGCAGCCGTGGCCTTAATTAAGGCACAACCCCAGCATTGGACTGGAGTGAAAATAGGAAAGCACAGAAAACCATCGTCAGGGCTGCCAACAGTGGAATCCAAACCCACCATATTCCGAATGCAATCGCACGGCAGTGCGACCCTAACCACATGGCCAACTCGCTCGATGTACGAAGACTGTTGTGAGTGTACGACCAATGGATGACTGCTAGTGGCCGTTGTGATAGACGCAGTTCGGTGGCATTTGAAGTTGTTCAAGTACGTCAGCCCCGTGTCAGTATATTCAGTGGCACGTTAAAGAATTCTTGAGGGATAAAATTCTGGTACCACTGCGTCTCCGAAAACGACGTACAAAATTGTGAGACTGTATTGTCAGTAAGCTGTGAAATGTGTGGCCTTGTTAGTGTACAGCGAGGGTGTTTGTGGAACTGTATTTTTAGAGTATAAGCGGAACAGGATGTAATATGTACAGTGTTTATTTTCATCAGAACAGTTATTCTCACTTCAGTATTAATCGGGTCTTTAGGAGGGCTTAACCAAAGTTCTTTACGAAAATGAATATCTTATTCTTCAATTAACCATATTGGTTGAATAATAATGATTTCTTCTTATTTCCTCAAATATGGCTGCGCCTCCTTCCTTAAATTTAATAGGTGACATTGGATTATTTAATAGATTAGTTGCATGATCGTGGGTAACCATGGTTGCGTGTTCGTGTTAACTTGTGTTAGAGTGAACCATCGGAGTTGCAGAGTTAGTGTGAGTTGAGAGAGTGTGAGCTGTGAATTAGTTTGTCTGTGTAGTGTGTAAATAATCAATAACTGATAAATCCTGGTCCTAGAGTAAACGCTATCAATCATGTCTTCATTAAAAGTTCCTGCCAGGTTCCGTTATTTGTATTATTAGCAAATTCAATCTTTTTATCGGGTTACATTCAAGTTGTACTGAAATGCTCGCTTCCTTTCCTAAATCGGCATGAATTTCTGCGAAGATCCTAGTACAATAGTCAAGTTGATCGAGCGATGGGATCGGATGTACCAAACAATCACCCACTCTCTTGTTAGTGGAGCTCCTACTTCAACATTCAACCACACACATTCTGTCGTCATTTTCTAAGCTATAGTTTTAAGTAATGTTAATTTTAGAACAAAGGAAATGCATGAGTACGCACTTGACCAGGTCTAACTTTAGTTTGTAGATTTTCTTTGATGAATCATTCAGATTCTATTTACAGAGATTATGTATAATGAGACGATTCTTACTAAAAGTCGCTCTTTGTATGATTAGTTGTGTTACTGTGACTTTTTTTACGGTTACAGGCTCATGAACTACAAGTAACACAGAGAGGAAAGTGGTCGTAACGTGGAAAATAACATCAATTATTTCCTACAGATGTTTTACGTCGTACTAATTCCTACATGACGAGGTCAAAGGAAAGGAATAAGACTGGAGGTGTGATGGTCGTGGGAATGTTTAAGGTATTTGGCATTTGGCTGATGTGGAAATGGGTAGTCAATTATTGCTATATCTACGACTGCTGATAGCGGGAGTGAGAATCTACTATTTCCTGAGTGCCAAATAAGTACTCAATGAATTAACTTACGGCCACTTATCTCTCGCGTTACAGAATATTTCCCTCATACTTAAAACAGAAAATTAAAATACCTAGCTTAACTGCTCGTATGTGTTATTTAAATAGCTTTCAATATTTAAAAATAACGTTGACCTTAAATAAAGTTCTGAATTGCAAGGAAAGCATGATGAAGTCAGAAGGTAGCGTATTCCTATCAACGTAAAATATAATTCATAACACTCAATTATCTAAACGCCAAAATGTCTTCAGTTTAAGTACTGACTTGGGGAGATTTGTAAAATTCTATAAGACCATATTAAATGTCATACTAATGATTCCATTGATCTCTCTGTCTTAGCCATCCATCGATATTTCAAAATTCCGCTAATGTAGTTCAACATAAGTGCTTTATCCCATTAAATTAAATTCATATTAAATTACCTATGCCATTAATAAAAGTATACAACTATAGGGCTTATACAAAGTTTCAAGTTAAACGTGAACACTTAAGAACAATAGCTTCTATTTCATTAGTTTCGCGGGCTGCGTCGCAGGATGCCATGACTAAGTCGAACGGGTTGCTTTTTAATTGCCTGCATGTGTTTGGCGGGTTGCACGACAATTGTGCGTGTGTGTTGAGCGTACTCTCTATACTACTCGAATGGTGCATCAGAAACGAAGCGTCGTTAACGTCAATGTGTGCTATGATTTGATTAATAGACTTTTCTGAACCCTGGCGTTTTGATTATTGCGATATAGTTTACAACAACCTAGGAGTAGACTGGGGAAGGAAATTTCAGTGTGCTCAGAATGCTTGTGTAAGATTTATCTGTGGACTTAGTTACACTGACCATGTCACACCGTCTTACACGCGGCTCGGGTAGCTTCGCCTGCAAGAACGACGCACACTTCATACTCTTTGCTTCTTGCATACTAAGTTCTCAACCAGCCTATCTTCGTGATCGAATGAAGCTCCTATCCGCAGACCATAACAAAATTACCCGATCCTGCAGCACCATGTATTTATCCCTTCCTGTACACAGAACAGCAATCTACACGAAATCATTCACCGTTACCGCAGCCCGACAATGGATTCTCTTACCAGTGGACGTCAGAAGCATGTCCAGCAGCTTAGCTTTTAAACATGTCTGTGTCGAAATACTAGGTAAACATGCATGAATCATCAAATTATGACCTGAAAAAACCTACTCCTACCGCCTTTTAATCATAATTTCCCTCTTCTTTTCACAGATCTTATTCTTATTATTCTTCTTCTTTTCCTTCTTACTAATCCTTCTCTTCACCTCTCAACTGAAGGCGATATTTCGGTGTACTGTAGAAATGTATATATTTTCTAAACTTTTTCTTAAGTAGTTGTTATAGAACTCGTTATTCATAATTATATTCTTAATGTACTCTACGTACGATTTATATTATATAGATGATATGATCTTTTTTAAGTGTGGTTACTTTTGTTAATGTTATTACTGTTATTATTGTTCATATTATCATATTATTATCATCAGTAGTTATTATTAAGTGTTCTAGGTTAAGACTGGTTAAGTGTAAGAAAGGGAGTACATCCCTAATTTTGCCAGGATAAATAAAACATATTACTTACTTACTTACTTACTTACTTACTTACTTTGTTCAAAATCCATCCTGTAATTTCTATTAAGCAATGGCAGTATTCTCTCATTTAAGAATAATGAAGTTTGTCCAAAGCAAATAGCACGGCGTTCTCATATTTCCACATATACGAAACTAATGTAATTACCTTATGTGCAGAAATACACTCATTTATAAATAAAATAACGGATCTAGGAAGAAAAATCGGACTGTAATGAAATAAGGCATGCAGTTAGGTCGCAGCAGACATACTAATGATTACAGTGGTTGTAGCGTATGAATGGATATCGGGTCCTGCCACAGAGTCCATAGAAGGCGTTCCTCGTTGCCACATAAGATGAATCGCAGAGGCTGCGTGACTGTATTTGACAAGTTGTTTTACGTCGCGCTGACACAGATAGGTCTTATGGCGACGATGGGACAGGAAAGGGCTAGGAGCAGGAAGGAAGCGGCCGTGGCCTTATGTAAGGTACAGCCAAAGCATTTGTTTGGCGTGAACAAGGAAAACCACGGAAAAACATCTTCAGGACTGCCGACAGTGTGGGGTTCGACCCCACTATCTCCCGAATACCAGATTACTGGCCGCACTTAAGCGACTGCTATTTTTTCAGTTAACGGGCTTGGAGAAAGTCGTATCATTGAAATATGGAAAACTGGGTTTTCATATCTACTAATTGGACACCGTCTAGAACGTCCCGTCCCGGCTGTGAGATGGTTTTGAGAGCAGTGGTTTTGTGACAATCAATCACTGGATGTCCTGGCCGATCACCAGGAAAAGAGGAATGTTACATCTACCGTCAAGCGCGGTCAGCACCCAGAATGTCGCTGGGCAACATTCATACACGCATAGAAATCCTGTGGACCATTTCCAGAACCTAAATGAAAGGAAATCTGATGTTACGGCGTCCACTATGTGTTCTGTCATTGACTGCGAGGCACCGCCGTCGTCGTTTGCAGTGGTCTTGTGAATGAGAAACCTAGAACACTCTGGGTTGGATTGTTATGGCCTTTAACACATTTAGTGTATTTGCATTCTGTTTGTGAAGTGACGACGATCGTGTTCGAGTATGCGGTGACCCGCCCCACATCTTCAGGGTGGGGAATGAAAGCTTTGATAGATAGATAGATAGATAGACAGATAGATAGATAGATAGATAGATAGATAGATAGATAGATAGATAGATAGATAGATAGATAGATAGATAGATAGATAGATAGAGTATGGGTACCTGGAGTCGAACGCTTCAGTCTCGCTTTTACAGTGGAGTGGCTCACTACCTCAACTGTCCATGGCACTCGCAGTTGATCGCCCCTTATTGTGATTCGAGGTACGCTTTCAGGTCAGAGATACAGCGCGTGTACGACATCTCGTGGTCACGTATTGTGCGACACACGATAGGGCTTCCAGCAGGTATTCTCCAGCACGATAATGCTCGAACTCATGGTATTCCCAAGAATTATTTGGCCTGCCAGCTAGTCAGAATTATCGCTTACCTAAAATTTATCGAATCACTAGAGACATCTGCTTTTATTGACCTATTATTGCACGCGGTTCAGAAGCTCAGTGAAAAATATGTGGGACAATTTGCAATAGAATGCCATACAGAGCTTGCATGCCTCATTCCCCGACCTACCTTGACTTGCATCCAATCTAGTGGCAGAATAATTGGGTACTAGAGCCGTCTTTTAGGTGTACCATTTCCTTCTGATCGTGTAACTTTACATATCTCATTCTTATATTCAGTTATTTTAAGTTTCATTCGTTTAAAAAATACCCTTATCGGATATTTATTTTAAAGTAGAATAGTTTTTGGAGGATCTGCTTAGTGAAAGGCGACATACAGACAACGTTATCAGCAGGCGTATAGCGTATGAGTATAGTCCACCGTTGCCACAGTTACCAGAAAACCATTTTTAATTATGTTTAAATATGTAAAGAACGACACTGCCGATATTATTATTATTATTATTATTATTATTATTATTATTATTATTATTATTATTATTATTATTACTATTATTATGTGCGTATGGACCCTGTTGGATCAAGTTTTATTTTTATTATTTGCCGTGTGGTCTTCCACACGGCTTTCATCTTTTCTCCGTGGGCTGTCTTCCTTTTGTTCAGTCCACTTGGTTTCGCGTCTCCTTGGAACTTCATTCTCTGGCTGTAGTACCCTTCTGCTTACTTTTTACGGAAAAAATTTCTGTATAGTATTTCTGATATATCTATCTGGGATTTTTTCAGGTCCTTTGTGACTTCTTGGATCCTTGGTAGACTCTCCAATTTTCTCCTCTATATAATGATTTTAAGAATAAGCCTTGTTGTTGGGAGTCTTTGAACAAGTCCATAAAATATTATATATTATTTGTTTCTTTTATCAATTTGCGATTTTGAAACACTACAAGAACATATATTAATTGTATATTAGATTCAAATAAGTATATTATTAATAATTTATAATAAACACGTTGTAAATACTTATGTGATTTTAATATGACAATGTCTGAACTTAATATCTTGGTATCTGACACTTGTGATAAGTAATAGTTCCATTACAAAGGTTGTGTAAATTCGGATGATAACATATTACAAACACAAATTTTCATTTATATCTTTGTGTCATTTAATCGTTATAAGAAGGCATTATACGCATGCTGTTTTCGTAAAAATTGTATAATATTTTTCGGTTGTAAGCGGATGTAGGCCTACACTCAACCACACAAGAATTAGCTTGCGAAGAAGTAATTAATTTGATTCATTCTCGAAATGCAAGTATATTCGTAAACAATGCATAGCCGGTGGCTGAAGAGATGATGCTTGAAATCCTCCCGCTTGTACAACATCCTCATCTTGGTTCAAACAGGAGGATTTTAAAAGAAATGAATCTTCTGCAACGGCAAATTACAGTAACAATTATAGCAAATGCCAGAAATCACCTTACGTTGTGAAATAATGGGGTACACTACGCGTTACTGTTCAAATATTAACAACGCACCTCAGTGCTATTCGAGGCCGATTGTAAACTACAATTATATTCCGCCAATATCCCGCAGAGTGACAGCTTGACGTTTCTCTCGCTTTCTACCCAAGGAACAACCACGAGTTTACAGGAATGATGACAAAAATGACAATACGTTACCTCGCTGCTGGCAATCAGTCAGACATGTTGCTATGGTAAATTGTAGGTTCGTTGTCGGTCTGTCGGTCACGCAATGCTGAGCATGATACCCTCAGAAAATAGTCATTTTCTCCGTGATTTCTAGAGTAAGAGAAATTATGTACATAAAACAAGTTGTTAAAATGAAGGGAAATTTCTCATATAGTCCACAGATTTTACAGAAAATGTAATAAACCTGTTCTGGTTTTCCTATAAATCCCCACCTATTTAGATTTTGAAAATCATATGCATATAAAACACTTCCCCGGGATGTGTATACTCTAAATATGAAGTTTGGTCGAGACCTATCCAGCCGTTTCGCCGTGATGGTGGAACAAACAGACACGAAAAATAAAAACCACTGGTACGGTCTTGAGTTGAGCTAAAACAGATACATATCTGAAAAATTGACAAAACAAACAAAATTACAGACAGTGGAGCCCCTACAAATGTATTTCTATATATGGACACGTTTATAAGTGCAGACATTTATTTCGGGAGTTACTGCTTTGAAACTGTACGACAAATCTACAAACGGATTTCGCCATCAGACGCCTCCTTTAGTGTTCTACATGGTTGGTCCTATGAAATTTTCTCGTATCTCATAATGTATGGGTTAGATAGAGTTATCATTGAATATGTATTGTTTTCACATATTACTTTTTTGATACTCATGTGATAGGTGGAATCATAAAATTTGCCTAACATATGGCCAATGTTCATGTAAATGTGCGTGCCGAATGCGATAATTCTATGTTAAAAGATAACATATACGTGTAAAAAGTACAAAATTAAGTTGAAATCGATAAATAAAGCTCTATTTGACGTATAAGAGATACAGATGCGACAAAGAAGTCACAGGACCAAAGTTATAGATCTCTCCAAATTGAACTGCGATTGAGATATCTGTTTCGTGATACAACTTACCGTTTAGCTACCAATTATCCCGAAACGATGGTCTGGACCCTCATTGTACTGCATCCATATTTCGATATTTTCCGGGGCCAAAATTTATACATTTGAACAGCTTAGAATATTTTCTCAAAGAACAGAATGTCCAGGTTTTGGGATTAGCACTTGCATACATTCGGAGTAATTAAGGAAGAAAGTAATACAGATAAGAAAGTTGAAATTCATAGGAAATAAGATTAAAACTCAGGACAATCGTATAGAACATATATGTAAATACCAAGTGGATGTGTTGGAAAATAAAATGTCCTTCAATAATGTGATGGTATGAGTTACAGATATAAGAAGGCGGTAATAGAGGAGAAATTTAGGTACAGGAATCTTAGGTAAACGATAAGAAAATGACTTATGGTGTTATTACTTAAGCCTAAAGAGGCAAGGAGGAGTCAAGAAATTAAAGCGGATAACAGAAGAGAAAAGAAATACAGTAAAACTTATAGCAAATGCCAGAAATAATGGGCTATACTCCGCGGTACTGTTAAAATATTAACATCATCCCTTAGACCTATTCGAGGATGATCGTAAACTCCAACGGCATTCCGCCAATATCCCGCAGAATGGCCGATTGACGACTTCTTGCTTGCTACCCAAGGAACAACAACGAATTTCCAGGAATGGTGAAGAAAATGGCAATACGTTACCTCCCTAATGGCAAGCAGTCAGAGACGTTGAAATGGTAACCTGGAGGATCCTTGTTGGTCTGTCTAGCACTCAATAAAGAGCGCCAGACACACAGAAAATAGTGATTTTCACCGTCATTTGATGAGTAAGGGAAATTATGTACGTAACAAAAGTTGTATATAACAAAGGGACGTTTCTCATATAGTCCACAGATTTTACAGAAAATCAATACTATAAGAGAAAGTGGAAGAAAACCGTTCTGGTTTCCCTATAAACCCCCGTCTATTGAGAGATTTTTAAATCATATGCATATCAAAATCTTCCCCGGGAAGAGAATAGTCTTAATATGAATTTTCACCGTGATGGTGGAATAAACAGACAAACAGACACGAAAGCTGAAAACCACTGATACGGTCTTGCGTTGAGGTAAAACGGATACTTAAAATTATCTGAAAAATTGGCAAAATAAACGAAATTACAGAGTAACCCCTCAAATTTTAGTTGTATACACTGAAACACACATTACAGCCAGCCTGAGCGGCTCAGACAGTAGGTTACGACTCTTCAGAGTCCATGGTGTTGGGCTTGACGCCGGCTCAGTCCGGTGGTATTTGAAGATGCGTAAGTACGCCAGCCTCTATTCGTTAGATAGCAGATATACTGGATTTAGGAGGTCAATTGGACTGTATCACGTTTGACCTATTTAAGGCATTTGATACGATAGATCATGGGAGACTACTGGCAAAAATGAGTGCAACTGGACTTGACAAAAGAGTGATTGAATGGGTGGCTATGTTTTTAGAAAATAGAACTCAGAGAATTAGAGTAGGCGAAGATTTTTCTGTCCCTGTAATAATTAAGAGGGGAATTCCTCAAGGCACTATTATTGGACATTTATGTTTATATATATACATATATATATATCAATAGCATATGTAAAGAAGTCGAATCAGAGATAAGGCTTTCTGCAGATGACGTAATTCCGCACAGAGTAATAAATAAGTTACAATATTGTGAGCAACTGCAAAATGACCTCGATAATGTTGTGAGATTAACAGTAGGCAATGGTATGATGATGAACGGGGTTGAAAGCCAGGTTGTGAATTTCACAAATAGTAAAAGTCCTCTCAGTTTTAATTACTGCGTTAATGTGTTGAAAGTTCCATTTGGGGATCATTGTATGTAAGTACTGTACCTAGGTCTCAATATCAGGAAAGATCTTCATTGGGGTAATCACATAAATGGGATTTTAAATAAAGGGTACATATCTCTGCACGTGGTTATGAGGGTATTTAGGGGTTTTTAGGGGTTGTAGTAGGGTTGTAAAGGAGAGGGCTTATAATTCTCTTGTGAGACACCAACTAGAGTATGGTTGCAGTGTATGGGACCCTCACCAGGATTACTTGATTCAAGAACTGGAAAACATCCAAAGGATAGCAGCTCGATCTGTTCTGGGTAATTTCCCGCAAAAGAGAAGCGTTACAAAAATTCTGCAAAGTTTGGGCTGAGAAAACTTGGGAGAAAGGAGACGATCTGCTCGACTAAGTGGTATGTTCCGAGCTGTTAGTGGAGAGATGGCGTGGAATGACATCAGTAGACGAATAAGTTTGAGTTGTGTTTTTAAAAGTAGGAAAAATCACAATATGAAGATAAAGTTGGAATTCAAGAGGACAAATTGTGGTAAATATTCGTTTTAACCGGGCGAGTTGGCCGTGCGCGTAGAGGCGCGCGGCTGTGAGCTTGCATCCGGGAGATAGTAGGTTCGAATCCCACTATCGGCAGCCCTGAAGATGGTTTTCCGTGGTTTCCCATTTTCACACCAGGAAAATGCTGGGTCTGTACCTTAATTAAGGCCACGTCCGCTTCCTTCCATCTCCTAGGCCTTTCCTATCCCATCGTCGCCATAAGACCTATCTGTGTCGGTGCGACGTAAAGCCCCTAGCAAAAAAACAAAAAAAATATTCGTTTATAGGAACGGGAGTTAGGGATTGGAATAACTTACCAAGGGAGATCTTCAATAATTTACCTATTCCTTTGCAAACATTTAAGAAATGGCTAGGAGAACAACAGATAGGGAATCTGCCGCCTGGGCGACTGCCCTAAATGCAGATCAGTAGTGATTGATTGATTGACTGATTACATTAGCGGGCTCGCAGAACTACTCCTGTGCACCAAATTTGCGGAATCATAGTGTTTTAGAAAACTGAAACAAGTGACATGAGTAGATTCATTATTATTATTATTATTATTATTATTATTATTATTATTATTATTATTATTATTTGGGATGTGATTAGCTCAGTGGATTAGCTGCTGCTGGCTTCTCATTCGGAAAGCTGAGGTTCGAATTGCGGTCGATCCTGGGTGGAGATTTTCATCCAAAAATCACGTAGCGTCAGGAAAGGCATCTGGTCTTAAATCCCCGGCCGAAACCAAAATGAGCCTGGGTGGCTCCAGTGACCCCAGAAATAAATGGGATAAGTTGAAGAATGTTATTATTATTATTACAAAAATATACACTGGTAGTGAACATGGTATAGTTTTAATATCAACCCTCCTGTGTAGGGATTGCTTAAGGCCGTTGAATCATCCAGTCCTTGACTGTGGGCTGGAATGGAGATCATTTAGTCTCTTGAGTTCAATTGCACAGCTGTCTGACATGAAAGGCAGATTTCAGCCGTAGCATTATGTTCACTCAACGGTCAAATTCGAACAGAGTCTACACCAGTTTATGCAGGTCTCTATTTCGCACCAATCATCTTGGGAATGCAAAGGTACCCTACTAGTTCGATAAGATAAAAGGAAAGTGTTCGAGGAAAAGAAAAGGAAGGATGGCACAATTATAATACCACTGGGATCGGAAGAAAACAATTAGTTTACCAATTTCAGATAGGAAATGTCGGGCTTCATGGCCAAATGGTTAGCGTGCTGGCCTGTGATTCAAAGGGCCCGGTTTCGATCTTCATTGGTTAATTCGGATGGATCGGGGGCTGGGAGTTTGTGCATTATAATTCATCATAGATAAGGCCGAATCCTCGCAGACGCGCAGGTCGCTTATAGGGTGCTAACTCGAAGAACCTGCACCAGGCCTCTCCCGACGACACACGCCATTGCTATAGATAGTATAGATGAGAACGAGGAGCATAGAACAAGCAAATGAAAGCACTGAAAGACTCAGATCGTGGACTTGTGGACTCTGGCCAAGAATCAACTTTGGAAACCCGGGGAAAGTTTGACTGAATTTTTTGGAAAATTCATCGTTAACTGTTTTTGTTATTTAACGTAAATGGTCTGAGCGCCGCGATATGCAACATTGAACAAGTTAGCTTCTTAAAAATATTATATTTCCGTACAAGAAGTTATTCTAAGTACAAAATCGTTGTGACAGTACACAAAGGAACAAGTTTTCATATTTATCGAAGGGAGAGCAGTGGGCAGTAAAGAGCTGTTTATCACGCTAATAAAAACACGAAGGACATCGCGTCCAGTGAAAGCAACACAAGTTTGGAACTGACATATTACATACTGTACATCCACTGGAGTTCTGTTATCAATGTGAATTAACATGTGGCAAAATATTGTAACCCGTCCTCTTGGCAAGTGAACTAGTTTATCGTGGTGGGACATCATCTACTTTCCCACTAAGATACCTTAAAACAAAACACACTAGCCTTCTTTAACCCACTATTCTTACAATTAAACTGAAGTGGAAGTTCATGTTTTATAATAATAATAATAATAATAATAATAATAATAATAATAATAATAATAATAATGATAATGTGTCCGCCTCTGTGGTGAAGTGGTTAGCGTGATTAGCTGCCACACCCGGATGCCCGGGTTCAATTCCCGCATTTGCCACGGAATTTAAAAAATGGTACGAGGGCTGGACCGGGGTCCACTCAGCCTCGGGAGGTCAACTGAATGGAGGTGGGTTCAATTCCCACCTCAGCCATCCTCGAAGTGGTTTTCCGTGGTTTCTCATTTCACCTCTATGCCAATGCCGGGATGGTACCTAACTTAAGGCCACGGCCGGTTCCCTCCCTCGTCCTAGTCTATCCCGTCCAATCTCCCCATTCCCCACTAGGCCCCTGTTCAGTATAGCAGGTGAGGCAGCCTGGGCGAGGTACTGGTCCTCCCGACCCAATGTGTCACGCTCCAGGAGACTTCCCTTGAGGCGATAGAGATGGGATCATTTGCTGAGTCCGAGAGAAAAACCAAACCTGGAAGGCAAACAGATTAATAATAATAATAATAATAATAATAATAATAATAATAATAATAATAATAATAATAATAATAATAATAATCGCATGGCCTCGGTTACCGTGTGTTTTAAATTAACCCCATTTAGGTTGCTTGTTCGTCAATTTCGACGTTCCATTTTGCTATACCAGATGGCAGAGCAAACCGGATCTGTGTTGGACGTTCTAGGGCTGATTTTTAATTAATCTTATGCGATAAACACCAAATGTGTCATTAGAGATCTTTTACAAGCTGACTTCATACGACATGGAGTACTGAAAGGATTTATTTCCGTCCTTCAAACAACCGACTACTTCTGTCCGGTTCGAACTCGCGGTCTTAGCATCCGAAAACCGACATTCTACCACTGATCCACAGAAACAGTTTATAATAATTATAATAATACTTCCGGCTCTTTGAATAGTCAGAGTAGTGGCATTCAGTTCCAACGGTCCAGGTTAGATTGCCAGTTAGGTTGAAGAATTTGTCTGCGTTGGTTAACTCTCTAGATGAGAACTGAGATGGAACAGCTATAGCAAACAAACCGGATAAAAATTACCATGATCAATCATCATGTAGTATACCAAGTACTGACGTAATTTCAAGACTTTCAGTTATATAGCGACAAAATAGAAAATAGTGATAACATTACGTGACATTTAAGCTTAATGAACTAACATTGCAAGAAATGTGCGATTTCGGGACTGGTGAGGATAAGAGAAGACAATATTACAACCATTTGTTTTAGTTTCCATTCTTTTGCAAGAACTACCGAGCGAGTTGGCCGTACGGTTAGGATCGCGCAGCTGTGAGCTTGCATTTGGGAGATAGTGGGTTCGAACCCCCCTGTCGGCAGCTCTGAATACGATTTTCCGTGGTTTCCCATTCTCACTTCAGGCAAATGCTGTGAGGCTGTACCTTAATTAAGGCCATGGCCGCTTTCTTCCCACTCCTAGTCCTTTCTTATCCTATCTTTGTCTGTGTGACGTAAAGCAAATTGTTGGTTATTTCTCACCGTCTTCTTGATCTATCGCTTATTTTACTTCTGCTCATTAATATCAATTTATATTAATTTTTTTTTCTTAATCCGTTTTTCCTCCAGAGTTGGCTTTTTCCCTCGGACTCAGGGGCCCCACCTCTACCGCCTCAAGGGCAGTGTCCTGGAGCGTGAGACTTTGGGTCAGGGACATACACCTCGGGAGGAGGACCAGTAACTCGCCCAGGCGGCCTCAACTGCTATACTGAACAGGGGCTGAGAGGGAAATGGAACCCCCCTCTACTCAGTTGTCTTCCCGAGGCTGAGTGGACCCCTTTCCAGTCCTCGTACCATTTTTCAAATTTCGTGGCAGAGCCGTGAATCTAACCCGGGACTCCGGGGGTGGCAGTTAATCACACAAACCATTACACCACTGAGGCAGACTTGTATTAACTTCATCATCATCATCATCATCTGTTTACCCTCCAGGTTCAGTTTTTCCCTCGGACTTAGCGAGGGATCCCACCTCTACCGCCTCAAGGGCAGTGTCCTGGAGCTTCAGACTCTTGGTCGGGGGATACAACTGGGGAGTATGACCAGTACCTCGCCCAGGCGGCCTCACCTGCTATGCTGAACAGGGGCCTTGTGGAGGGATGGGAAGATTGGAAGGGGTAGGCAAGGAAGAGGGAAGGAAGCGGCCGTAGCCTTAAGTTAGGTACCATCCCGGCATTCGCCTGGAGGAGAAGTGGGAAACCACGGAAAACCACTTCCAGGATGGCTGAGGTGGGAATCGAACCCACCTCTACTCAGTTGACCTCCCGAGGCTGAGTGGACCCCGTTCCAGCCCTCGTACCACTTTTCAAATTTCGTGGCAGAGCCGGGAATCGAACCCGGGCCTCCGGGGGTGGCAGCTAATCACGCTAACCACTACACCACAGAGGCGGCCTTGTATTAACTTACTAAATAATATTTCTACATTTACAGCAGGAATGGCCATAATACGAGGGACGTAGTGCATTGTTTTACACTTTATTTTTTGTACGTCCGGGTATGGTTCACATTTCACTTTTGAAGGTGGTGACGTACAACTTGTGTCTTGATCCACCGTTTGGTAGCAGCACACGCACAGGGGCCAACGAATGCAGTCGTCATAGCCATGTCATAACAACACTGTCAGCGTAGCAGCAGACAACATGGACAGCAACCGTCAGGGACAGCGCTATACGACTCGGTTTCTATGGAAAGAAGACGTGACCACAGCAGAAATTCATCGGCGCTTGGTGGCAGTCTGTGGAGAACATGCGCCGTCACGGAAAACTGGGTGGTAGGTTGGAAAACAGGGCACACATCGGTGGACAAGGGCACCAGTTTTGAAAGGAATGTGACAGTGTCAACACCAACCAACATTGCCCGGGTCGAACAGGCCATCCAAGGGAACAAATGCATCGCATTTACGGAAATGGAGGCAGCCACGAGAATTGGACTGAAACACCCTACAGCTGTTCGTGCACGGCCCTTTGCAGTTGGGGAATGTGTCATCCACGTGGGTGCCTAAACTCGTGTCTGCAGACGAAAAGCAGGGGCGTATGGACGTGTGCAGAGAACTTATGCAACGCCATGATCAAGATCCAGACCACTTCATGGGTAGGCTTGAGACTGGTGATGAGACATGGCTCCATTACCATGAACCACAAGCGAAACAACAATCGATGCAATGGAAGCATAGGGGCAGTCCACTGCCAAAGGAATGTGATTATCACCTGCTCGGGAACATGAAGAAACCTCTGCGTGGTCGCCTTTTTGCGTATTTTGCAGAACTGGACACAGCTATCAAGGCATGGGTATGCAGCATTCCGGAAGAATGGGTTCAGGAAGATCTGGAGAGACTGACACATCGATGGCAAAAGTGCATACACTTACAAGGAGGTTATGTTAAGAAGGTGGACGTAACAACTGATGTGTAATGTACGGTATTTCACTTGGGTAGAAAGAAGTAAAGTGTAAAACAATAGAGCACGCCCTTCGTAATACTATTCAATGTAGGCTTATCGAAGTTTCTTAGAAGAAAATGGTCCTTCATGATTTAATACGAAAGAATTCTATCGACCAACTGACATCATTGGACAGAAGAGTACTCGGGAGACAAATGCACATTTAGGAATGAATAAACTGGCGCTGGTGGTTGGGTCATGTCAGGCGAATGGAGAAGGCTACCTAGGAGAATACTGGACTTCCAATAGAGGCTAAGAATTTTCTTTTATTAGTGGTTTAACGTCTCACTAACACAGGCAGATTTCTCGGTGACAGTGGGATTGCAAAGAGGGAATGGAAAATAATTGGCCTTGTCATTAATTAAGGTGGATCTCCAGTATTTCTGCTATTTAGGAAGCGTTGGAAAATCATCTTGGGCTGCCAACAGTGTAGTTCCATCGCACCATCTTCCAAATAAAAGCTTGAAATCACACGGCCTGTATCACGTAGCCAACTCATTTGGACTGGAGCGTAAGAGACGTAGATAAGGCAAAGACGACAATGGTTTGACTCACTTTGTAATGATTTAAAGATAATATGTGGAACGAAGCGAGGCCGCAGAGTTAGTTTTGAACAGAGAATTGTGGAAGCTCTTAGTTATCTCGAAGAGGCTTGAAGATTGAATCCTGAAAGTCACAGAAGTCTATGATCAAGAAGCAAGAACAACCACAATTCTAAACCAATTATTTAATGCCATTCCATTGCTTTATATATTAAGAGTCGTCAAGCTGTCGAGATATTGTCCTACAGGAGTTCTTTAACGTGCCTGGAGAACGTGTCAAGGAGTTGTGGCACTTAAAACCCTCAGATGGCATTGACCTCAGCCGAGCTCGACCCTATTACCCTGGGTACAGACTGCAACGGATAACCAACTGTGCGGCTGAAATCGGATGCTCGATGATTATTTTCAAGAGTTTTCTTCTGTGATCTAAACGGTATAATAATGAATACATAATAAATTCATACACTCTGGGTCTCCCTGCTTGTGACTTATCGTAGTAAGTACTGAGGAATGTTCATATAAAACAAGAGCGATATTTCACTCCGCAATGGTGAACGTGGAGAATATTCCTTACCTGTCGTAAGAGGTTACTATTTGGGGTTACCGGGAGAGTTGGCCGTGCGGTTATAATGTTGCATCTGTGAGCTTGCACTTTTGAGATAGTGGGTTCGAACCCCACTGTTGGTTTTCCTTGGTTTCCCATTTTCACACCAGTAAAATACTGAGGGGTTATACCCTAATTAAGGCCACTGCCACTTCCTTCACACTTCTAGATCTTTCCTAACTTTTCGTCGCCATAAGACCTGTCTGTGTTGGTGCGATGTAATGCAAGGTTTTATTATTACTATTTGTCGTGACACTTCACAGGCTCTCAAATAGGCAGCGTAATTTGGCAACCATGGAGCACCTAACTGAATCTGATTTTACCTCCACATATTTGGGCCCGGTTCGTAATCCCTCCGATCCGAACTTCCTTGATCAGTTCTTACTTCTTTAAACTCCGACTGTATTAATTTTACGAGGCTTAGTGTCCTTAATTTTTTCGCACGTCGTGGCTCTTTCGTTCCTTCTCAAATAGCTTCGTTTCTTGAATGGTATAATCTCTATTTTACTCTTTAAAGTAGAGAGGATATGGCCGAGATGAGAAAGTTCCATAATGGAATGGATGTAGTAACCTAGTTGTATTTTCCATGAGTACAATAGTCACCATCATAATCAACACCACCATCACCATCAGAGGTATGTTTCACAACTGGAAGACTTCAATGGTCCCTGGAATCATGTTGAGAGCCGTTTGGATGATCACACTTTGTACACATGTACTCCAAATTGATCTAAACGGAGCTCAACCATTACTCTCAAAGGTTACAGAATTTGTAGTTAGAGAAGTAGGTGCTTTCAATTGACATATCGTGTACATCTACATAGAGAGACAGACGTTTGCAATATATTTCCAGTGAGTGTGGGCTGAGTTGACAAGCACCGCCCACAGATTGTGTACATTCCGTTGCAAATGTCATCAGGCACTGGCTCGATAGATGGAAATGTCCCGGGTGGCTGCTCACAGATCAATTCATTCTCAAAGACAATGAGCTGTCGATGGATTTCAAATGTCGCACTCCATGATTTATTACCATGTTCTAAAAAGATTCAAAATATATACACATAAAGTATTATAGTCAAAATATATGCATATATTTATTTACAATTTTTAGTTTGGTCAAATATAGAATATTATTTCAAAAATATAGGTGTGCCCGAAATACTCTCTTTCATCAATCAATCAATCAATCAATCAATCAATCAATCAATCAATCAATCAATCAATCAATCAATCAATCAATCAATCAATCAATCAATCAATCAATCAATCAATCAATCAATCAATCAATCAATCGATCAATCAATCAATCAATCAATCAATCAATCAATCAATCAATCAATCGATTGATCGATCGATCGATCATCTGCATTTAGGGTTATCGCCCAGGTGGCAGATCTTCTATCAGTCCTTTACCTAACATATTCTTAAACGTGTTTTTTTTTTTTTTGCTATTTGTTTTACGTCGTACTGACACAGATATGTCTTATGGCGACGATGGGATAGGAGAGGCCTAGGAAGTGGAAGGAAGCAGCCGTGGCCTTAATTAAGGTACAGCCCCGGCATTTGCCTGGTGTGAAAATAGGAAACCACGGAAAACCATCTTCAGGGCTGCCGACAGTAAGGCTTGAACCCACTATCTCCCGATTACTGGATACTGGCCGCACTTAAGCGACTGCAGCTATCGAGCTCGGTATTAAACGTTTTCAAAGAACTTGGAAATTTATCGAACATTTCTCTTGATACTATATTTCAATCCCTGACTTCTCGTCCTACAAATGAATATTTGCCCAAATTTGTCTTTTTGAAATCCAAATTTATCTTCATATTAAGATCCTTCCTACTTTTAAAAGCCCACTCAAGTTTATTCGTCTACTACTAATGTCATTACACGTGATCTCTCCGCTGACAGCTCGAAACTACCACATAGTAGAGCATCTCGTCTCATGATTCCCAAGTCCTCCCAGCACACAATTTGTAATTTTTGCGAAGCACCACTCCTTTTTCGAAAATCACCCATTACAAATCGAGCTGTTTTCTCTTTTTCTTTTTCTTTCAATTTCTCTACTCAATCCTGGTGAGGGTCCCATACACTGGAACCATACTCTAATTGTGGTCTTACCAGAGACTTATATGCCCTCTTCTTCACATCCCTATTCCAATCCCTTAATATCCTCATATAGATCAAAATTTATTTACAGTCCCATTTATGTGATTCCCCCAATGATGATATTTGCATATAGGTACTTACAGTGATCCCCATGAAACATTTTCACTCTATCAACGCAGTTTTTAAAACTGAGAGGACTTCTTTTGAAAACTCACAACCTTACAGGGCGAGTTGGCCGTGCGGTTAGGACCGCGCAATTCTGAGCTTGCATCCGGGAGAACGAAGGTTCCAGCTCCACTGTCGGCAGCCCTGAAGATGGTTTTCCATGGTTTCCTATTTTCACACCAGGCAAAAGCTTGGGCTGTACTTTAATTAAGACCACGACCGCTTCCTTCCCACTCCTAACCCTTTCCTATCCCATCGTCACCGTAAATTCTACTTGTGTCGGCGCGACGTAAAGCCAATTGTAAGGAAAAAAGACCCTCGCAATCTGACTTTTCAACCCGTATATAATCACACCACTGCCTGCTGTCCATCTCACAACACTGTTGAGGTCTTCTTGCAGTCGCTCACAATCTTTTAACATAACATGAAGAAATGAATACACATATTACGAAGGCGGATTGAAAAATAACACAGTATTTTTACGAAATGAGCCTCCGTGGCTCAGCCGGCAGCACGCCGGCCTCTCACCGCTGGGTTCCGTGGTTCGAATCTCGGTCTCTCCATGTGAGATTTGTGCTAGATAAAGCAGAGGCGGGACAGGTTTTTCTCCGGGTACTCCAGTTTTTCCTGTAATATTTCATTCCAGCAATACTCCCCAATATTATTTCATTTCATCTGTCATTCATTAATCATTGCCTCAGAGGAGTGCGACAGGCTTCGGCAGCCGGCACAATTTCTATACTCGCCGCTAGATGGGGGCTTCATTCATTCCAATCCTGACCCGGTCAAATGACTGGAAACAGGCTGTGGATTTTTATTTTCATTTTTACTAAATATTTAATGAGTAGGAAAATGTGTAGGAAAAAATACAGGTTTTACCCACTTTTCAATATCTAAACGCCCACCCTCATCGGAGGGTCTGCCTTACAAGGGCTGCACTCGGCTAGACATAGCCACACGAAATTATTATTATCTAAACAAATTTTCGTTACCCAAGTTGAATATTTCTCGTTCATAGAGCTTTGTTCCATGGGAGTATAGCTTTTTAGATGGGACCGATTTAATTTCTTCATCCACACCAAAGCACTGAGTTAGGAATTCCTTCAGTGGTCCAAAAAGGTGAAAGTCAGACGATGGACCGTTTGTACTGTGTGTCGGATGACTGAGTGCGGCCCTAATATACTTCTCAATTCTTGGACGACTGAGTACCTCCTGGCCATACTTCTCAACTTTTGAACTATCATAAAGTGTATATTTGGTGAATTCCAGCTTTATTATTTTCTTTTTGGACCACTGAATAAATTCATAGGAAGTCAACGCTTTGTTGCACACGAAGAAGTGCAGGTGGCTATACACCCTGGGAACGGAGTTCTATGAAAGAGGCATATTCAACTTGAAGTTATGAGTCGAAGAATGTTCTCGAGAGACATGGCTCATGTGAGGAGTATCGTTGCGAAGCGTATTATGTTCAGAAATCAAACTTTTACAGGAGAAACTAAAAACTTATTATAGCCAAACCAGGCAAGAAATCACGAAACGGTAAACTTGTAGTTGTCCTACGCAAGCGTGCACCTAGGAACTGTGGAAAATATCATTATCTCAGAATCGAATTTTACGAAATTCGGAAAAACACTTGAACATAATACGATTTTATCCGTATAGTACTGAAATAGCTTTTTTGTACAATCACATAGAATTTATTAAATTGTGAATTCTTATTGTAACTTTAAACAAGTATTTTGTAGACGTGTGTAAAATAACAGTTCTTCGTGCTTAATGCTCGCCAACACTGATAATTTGTTCCATCATCACATTGCAACTAAGCGCAGTCTCTCCAGTTTTGTAGGCGAATGGCGTTTAATTAGTAGAATATCGGAAATAATAATCCATAACATCCATCTTATTCAACGTAGCGGAATATATCAGTGAACATAACACGTTTTGCTTCGCTCAATTTGGTGGACAAAATACGATTTTGAACGACAATCGCTTTCCCCGCCACATTTACACTAGGAAACATACGGTTTGACACAACCGGATGTCTATGCGTGAAATAATACATTATAAACTATATGAAAACGCATCACGCTCATTTTTTCCCATGGGTGGACATAATACGTTTAGCATCGATACGTTTAGAAATAGGTAAAACTTGTAATCCTTTTGTCCATATGTTTTCCTATTCACTATTTCTTCAAAGAATGTTCTGAGATGATTTTTGATCCTAATTTATTATCAACGATCATATCCATTCCAGATACATTGGATTTGCCTCTAAAATTCAAACCATTCTCCAGGTAAAGTCCCCCTATATCTCCCCTGATAATGTATCCGATGATTTGAACAGCAGTACCACAGTCATACAAAGAGGATGAATCCTTCGTCGTTTGAATTGAGCCGCACATTTTCCTTCATAACTTCTAACTAATTGTGTATCACTACTCATCCTATGCTATATTAAGCATCGTGATAGCCCTAAAATTTTTGATAGATGGCAAATACCTTATACTTCAAAATATCAACAATATGAAGAAGAAACATATTCCCTTAAATACCAACATTAGTACAATGCCTCAGATATACACATAATTACAAGTATAGCTATATTCTAGATAGAGTTGGGTGACTGCTCGTCTTCAGAAAGTAAGATGTTTTGGATAAAACTTGTATTTCCCTTTCCTTCACCTTCATGATTTGTGGTCGTAAATGTGATAAGATTGTCTTCAAACTTGGGGTAGACATTCTTCGTAAGTTACACGGTAGAGGTTATTATAGTTTTAAGCAAAAGTTAAACAAACTGTGCAGAGGTTTGTAACGGCTATTTTGCATGTTATCCAACTGCACCCAGCGGTTTTGTTGTTGTAAAAATTATTGGACCGTCTCCGGACAGAATATACTCCACATATTCGGAAATGTTCTTTCATAGATTGCCAGGGCAGTAGAAAGACAATATTGTCAAAAGTAATACTATGACACATGTTTCCTGTAAGGGGAAAGAGAATGCCCCGAAGTACCGGTATCTCAAAAATGTTACAATCGGAAATTTCCTTGCCCAATGGCTGAGTGGAAATCAGGGTCACATGTTCGATTCTAGGACGGGTCGGGGAATTTAATCTGAAACGGCTGTTTTTATTGGCTTGAGGACTAGATATTTTTTTCTATCCCCAACATTCCTGCAAATCGCACATCACATACAACATTATCCACCATCACAGTAACACGCAGTTTCCCATACGCAACAGATGCCACCAACTCTCCTCGGAGGGTCTTACATGGACGTCACGAGGCTAGAAAGAGACAAAAGAAGTTTTTAGAAAAATGAGAAAGTTCCATCCCTGCAAGAGAAGTTTCGAAAATCACACTGGGTGGTCAATAGACTACCTTTTGGAGCAAAAGGAGTGATTCAAAAATGTACACTTAACCTTCTTAGAAGTTTGGGTGTGCAGAGTATAGAATTAGAGTTATTAGCACTGAATGGACTCACAGATTCGCTGTCAATTGTATACAATGATCTGTATTTTATTTGTAAATACAATTCTCAAGTGGACATCCATTAACCAACTGTTTAAAAATATGATATTCTTTAATGCATGGTTTTTATCACAATCGTTATTGTTTGTCATTATTATTGTTTGTATGAACTGATTGGCAGCTTGTATTGTTCAGGTAACCCTTTGCCTTTTGAGGTTCTTTCCAAGCAAGACCAAATATCATGCCGCAACAACCCCGTAGGCCAATGACGTAACAAATTACCGATTACCGCTACTCTGCCCGAAGGCCGGCAGATTACGAGGTGTCGTGTAGTCGGAACGATGAATCCTCTCCGCTGCTATTCTTATCTTTCTAGACTGCGGACCAGTCTCACAGTCAAATAGCTTCTCAATAATTGTAATCACGTCGACTGAGTGGACCTCAGATCAAGTTAAAAATCCTTGACCTGGCTGGGAATCTAACCAGGCATCTCCGGGTAAGAGACAGGCACGCTACCCCTACACCATGGGGTTGGCTGGGATTCTTTCTGTGCAGATATAATTTCGAAACAGATGCAACTGTTTTAGACACATACTTTCCGTTTACTGAACCACAATTAAGTGACATTTACCATTTGAAAATGATTCTCCTTATCGGTCCTTTACACTTGACAGGTCACTGCGACGTTCAAGTTTCCGGTGCCCTGATTTTCATGCTATCTGTCGCTATAACGGTAGCCCCGTGGAATTTTTTTTCTACACCAAGGATTGCAGCTGGTCTATCCATCTGATTGAGTACCATCTTCGGTGTCGCTTATCATTTCCCTCCACCTCAAGCTTCTCCAGGGTGCCTTTTGTTCTTGCGATATATCCGACTACAGGAGATAAGCCTGGCTGGTTTGCTCAAGAAGTATAATCAGGATGATTAGTTTTTCCAGCATAGACGTGTTGGTACAATACTAATTTCCTTTCAATTAAAGCAGTATTTAGAGGGATAAATATTACGTACGAGTGTCTAATGAGAAATTCTATGCTACGGATCTGGTTCTACGCTTCTCTTTATGTGATTCAATGGTCGGTTGAACATTTTAATATTCTCCGTTAATTAGTTAGAGTGGTAGACGTACACATTATGTTAGAAATCATGAAGATATTGCAAGAATTCGAGCAAACAGGCTCCACAAATCATGATATATGTGCTGACCTCTTGCACAACTGGGAGGAATCCTGAGTCCAACATTCAAATGCAAATTTCTCAGACATATTATCAAGGGATATCCCCTGTCGTCCTTCTATGGGAATTTATTTCTTGAATGCTATTTAAAAGGTACTACAATTTTTTAAAATAATTGGGGATTTGATTTTTATCTTCTTTATCGTTATAATGTCCGACTCGTTGGCTGAACGGTCAGCGTACTGGCCTTCGTTTCAGAGGGTCCCGGGTTCGATTCCCGGCCGGGTCGGGTATTTTAGCCTTAATTGGTTAATTCCAATGGCACGGGGGCTGGGTGTATGTGTTGTCTTGATCATCATTTCATCCTCATCACGACGCGCAGGTCGCCTACGGGAGTCAAATAGAAAGACCTGCACCTGGCGAGCCGAACCCGTCCTGGGATATCCCAGCACTAAAAGCCATACGACATTTCATTTCATCGTTATAATTTTCTTTTCTGTGTACTTATAATCTTTGTAATTTCATAATAAATAAATAAATTTATTAATACATGTTAAAAAAAGACATAGAATTGGACTGTTTAGAATATACAGACGACCTGGCACTAATTGCGAAAGGCATCCACGATGTACAAAACCAACTTGGACTCCTGCAAGAACAAGCAGCGAAAATTGGGTTACAAATTTCCTTTGAAAAAGAAAAAATTATGACAGACGTAAGAAATCCCCATCTGAACTCCAAATTGGCTCCAACAAAATCTCTTAAGTGAGAGAATTTAAATATTTAGGTGAATGGGTTACTGAAATTAGTAATGAAAGGAAATCTATTGAATCGCGACTCCAGAAAATGGAGACTGCATTTCAGTTAACAAAACATATTACAACAAAAATTCTCTCCTGGAACTCAAAATCCGACACTATACTACAGTAATCAAACCTGAAGTTCGCTATGCATCAAAAACTCTCAATATCCAACGAAAAAAAATTCTGAAAGGACAATTAGAAATGAAATAGCGTAAAATAATTAGAAAAATCCTAGGGCCGAGAATCAAAGATGGAGTACATTTTACAAAACCAAATGCGGAAATGTATAAAAGAATCTCCACTGCGAAGATTAAAAATTCAAGGAGAACTTAGAAATAATGGACTCAAACAGACTGACTCAAGGAACGTACACACTTAAAGGATAAAACCACCAGATCAAATTGGAACAAAGACCTGAAGGAATTAGGATCACCGGATCTACTGGACCGAGATGAAATCAGAAAAATCTCACTCACACAGGGTTTTGAGGATGATGAGGGAAAGATTAACAGACATGTATGGTCCCTGCGGGCGAGCAGTTGTAAGCTTGCATCTGGGGGATAGTGGGTTCGAACCTCACTGTCGGCAGCTCTGAAGATGTTTTCCCGTGGTTTCCCATTTTCATACCAGAAAAATGCTGGGGCTATACCTTAATGAAGGCTACAGACGCTTCCTTCCCACTCTTAGCCCTTTCCTATCACATCGTCGCTATAAGACCTATCTGTGTTGGTGCGACGTAAAGCAAATTGTAAAACATACATACGATCCCTGCAACGAAAACGCATCCATTCACTACGTATGAAGGAATATTGGGCTAAAAGAAAAGGCCAACAAATGTTGATTCCGCGTGGTCCTAACTGAACCATTCGTGAAGAAGAAGAAAAACAAAAAATATGAAAAACGTACAATTCCGAAAATCACCACCAAATTAACGCATACAATTTTTAATCGCGTATGACCTCCGTAGAGGCCCGATACAGGTCTTTCACCCATTGGCAACCTGTGCGTCTCTGAGCATGGTGCCTTATCTAGGATGAATTCTGATGTTGAAGACCACACAAAAAAACTAGTTCCCGAGCCAGAGAAAATAATCCACGAAGATAAAATTCGTCGACCCGGTCGGGAATAGCAGCTAAAACCCCTTGGACGAAAGGACAGCGTACTAACCAGTAATCTACGAAACCGAACACTCATACGATGCTGCACTGAATTACAAACCAAGCACCTTCCTTTAAGCAGCCATATTTTTTATGGCAATGCTACCAATGTAAACAATAAGCCATTTCTACAAATGAGTGGATACTACATCCTTCTCTGTTATTTAATTGTGGAGGTTTCAAGAGAATCCTGAAAATATGGAGTACTTTTAACTATACTTTCTATCTCTTAGGACATCAGCCCAAAGGTTGGTTGGATCCTTATTTAGTACCACTAACGTTTAAGCGGTTATAGGGAAACTACAAAAACTATGGAAGCGCCAAAATCAAACGTACTAGACAGAATGAGATGTAAGGCAGTTTGTCATTGCTTTCCTCACTAGGTGGAGAAATGTTATTACACGACAGCTGATCCTATGAGTAGCACTTTCCAGAACAGTCAGACGCACTAGTCGTGTTTCGAATGTCATCTCTCAACAGATTCCATACACTTCTTCTCCCATTTTTCTCACGCTCCGGTGAAGCCACGGGTACTAACTGTACCATGCATATGTATCTGGCCCTGTGTTACGACCGAAATATGTTGGGACAAGCACCCAGTTCCCGGGCCGTAGAAATTAAACATACCGTACATAATGAAGTCTCCGACTCGGCCGAGATTCGAACGAGGGACTTTCTGAACAGAAGACCAGTGCACGGACCATTTAGCCAAGGAATCGGACAGTTCCCACACTATGTGATATATGAGAGTGTGACTTCAGTGGAAGCTACACTTTACCCTATCCTTTGCCAAGAGATTGATGTAAAAATGCTGCATCAATGAAGAAATAGCAATTGGAGAATACTTTGTAAATATTAACGTCTTGTTCCTGGAACGCCTTTCTTAATAAACAATATATTGATTTATCCAGGTAATGAAAATTATTTTGTTCGATAAAAATAAAAAGTAAAATAAATATAAAATCAACTATTGAACTTGTAATTCACCTTAAGCAACCATATCATTCATACCATGTTCATAAATTTGTTATCCAGTCTAACCAGCTTACAGAGCTGTATAAATCTGGCTTTTACGGTCAAATAAACTCTTACAGAAATGAGTGCATATTTAAGTGCACAAATTTGTACTTTTATACAAAACAATCACTTACTTTTTAGACCGAGTGGAGTGGGCGCGCGTCTTATCGCGCTACGGCTATGGAACCAAGCTCTGCATTCTGGATATGCACGGCTTCGAACAACACCGTCGGCTCTCCTGAGAATAGTTTTCTGTGGTTTGCTGCGCGAGTTCCAATTCATAGACCAAAGCTGATTCCTTCGACCTCCTTACCCAATTTTTTTAATTCACCATCATTCATTTCATCTTCGTTAGCTCCTCATCTGTGGTTGGCGTCAAGAAAGGTATCTGACCGGGCGAGTTGGCCGTGCGCGTAGAGGAGCGCGGCTGTGAGCTTGCATCCGGGAGATAGGGGGTTCGAATCCCACTGTCGGCAGCCCTGAAGATGGTTTTCCGTGGTTTCTCATTTCACACCAGGCAAATGCTGGGGCTGTACCTTAATTAAGGCCACGGCCGCTTCCTTACAACTCCTAGGCCATTCCTATCCCATCGTCGCCATAAGACCTATCTGTGTCGGTGCGACGGAAAGCCCCTAACAAAAAAAAGGCATCTGGCCGTAAAAACATTCCATATTAATTCTTTCCTCCTCATCCCCGACCCTGGTCAGTTATACTGGCCAAGACACGCACAACTGTGACGAAAGAAATTATGTCCTCTTGGTATTTATGTGGGGAACGTGAGGAAGAATCGCTCCATACTGGCGAGAAAGCAGCTAAGTTATCAAAGAACTCTTAATACTGCCAAGTATCGATCATAAAAGTAAAATATGTTTCTCTCGTTGACTGATGTGGATTTATAAATATGTTAAGATATGGTGTCCAGTGGTTTGTTAATTGTTCTAAACGGTTACTAAGTTCGGAGATATCGGCCTGTAAACAGAGGGCATTTGTGACTAAAGTACTATTAAGTTATTGATTAGTTAAGAATTAAAGGCACTGAATTATTACTTGAAAAACTGCTAGCAAGTGGAAAAGGGAATTAAGTACCTCTTTTTTTCCTATTGATAAAAACCTGTTCATAATATTTCACCTAAAACTGTTGTACTGTACATATTGACAGAGGAAGGTATTCTACTTGGACAAAACAAGGAAGACACAAGGTAAGTACTTTCATGCACATCACCTTTTCAGTCTCCTGAAATGCGAAAATGACTGACTAGGTTCCTTTCTACACCGACCGACTCAGATACGATACAGAGATATGTAGGATTAGGTTTGAATATTGCAGATGACTGTGCTTCTCCATATTGATAAACAAAGAGACAATATTTTGTTTGGTATACACATTCAGATTTACTTTCAGTTACCAGTAGCCTGGACCTGAACCTTGCTGGATGATATTGGCCTTCGTGTGTCAATAGTACGTTATCTTCCATAACGGGTCAGCGGAATTGAACACCAACATGACCTGAAGTAATTCTCTCTACAATACAAAACGTACGATAAATAGCAGCACTACTCTGCTGGCACGCCGTACACTATACTACACTAAAGCGAATACATCTCACCTTTGCCAAGTGGATTCATGCATTGCTCACAATAGAAGTGGGGAGTTTCATTTTTCGTAAATCTGGAGTTAAAACCTGGACGTTAATTTTCTACTTTATACACAGAGTAAATTACGGCATGATTCATTTTGAACTGATTTTGCTTTTAAATTTTCACAAATTAAGCTTTATTCTTTTCTGTTTCATATACATAACGGACGAAAATATTCAAAATAGCTTATTTATCGGTTTATTAGTGTTATAAATTTAAGAAAAAAAATTTCTGTCGTGTTTAAACGTAAATCAAATGCTTTATTGAAAAGTCCTTGTCCCACCTGTACAATACACATCGAGAAACCGAACAATGGTTATGAATAATAGTTTGCACGATCATATTCTTTTTTACACAAATGTTTTCCCCATTTTCAACCACAAAGTAATCTCAAGGAAACTCTCGAACGCTTTATTTTGCACTTAGTGATGTTCAATATATGTGAATTGTTGTGTTTCTGAGTGCGAACTGACTTTTAATAATATTTTGAGACACGACTGTGCACTTTCTCAACTGCAATTTTATTTTCTTAGAAGTCAATTACTGGAAAGCATTTGTCAGACCTGTCATTTTGAATGGGCTTTTAGTTCTTGCTTACAAGCAATAAACTGACTAATATTCAAATAATTGTTCTTTCTTCGACATATTTGACTTTATCTTAAAAAATATGCATTTATATGCTTTTAAACTAGATGAATGTAGACCCCTAGGCAACCAAAATCATGTTCAAGGTACCAACGACATATCGTCGCTGTTCGGGCAGAAGGTTATATCTCACAATGGTCTTCCTGTCCATTATTTTTCCTTAAGACTTGTCACGCCTCCCAGCCACATGTGTATATGCAGTCCATCTGAACAATTTTCGTTGTGTTCATTTACGTATGCTAACATGTAAAGGAAAGTGAAACTTTATTACATTATACAGTAGGCGTGTGTAAATAAGTCATGCAAACATTCATTCCTAGAGTGCGGTACGGTAAGGTTCATTTTCAATTATACGTGAGCAAAGGTAAACAAACCTAACGAATATTGTTCTGAAGGACTAAGTATCCATATATGGCTGGGAGGCGTGATCAGTCTTACGGAAAGTAATGGATGAGAAGAGCATTGTGAGATATAAAGTTTTGCCCGAACAACGACGATATCTAAATTGCTGTAATGCTTTTTGTAATTTTCATGCTTTTAATGCTTTTGGCTTGCTCTATTTAAGAATGATTATGGGTACTTTACATTTTCTTCAGCCGGGCTGAGTGGCTCAGACGGTTAAGGCGCTGACCTTCTAACCCCAACTTGGCAGGTTCGATCCTGGCTCAGTCCGGTGGTATTTGAAGGTGCTCAAATACGACAGCCCCGTGTCGGTAGATTTACTGGCACGTTAAAGAACTCCTGCGGGACTAAATTCCGGCACCTCGGCGTCTCCGAAGACCTTAAATAGTAGTTAGTGGGACGTAAAGCAAATAACATCATCATCATCATCATTTTCTTCACTATTTAATTCATAAAAATAATTATATGAATCAGAGAAGAGAAGTTAGTTAAAATATAACACTAAGTCACCCTAAAAGTAGTTTACCGATGTTATTTTCCACCACTGTTCAATTGCAGGTGAATGCCCGGTTAGTACCTAATATATAACAGTCGTAGAATATATTAGAAACACCTGCCGAATGACATAACGTCGTATAAGAAACAATACTGCATATCTGACAACATTCTTCCTACCCAGCATTTTTCTTAAGACTAGTCACGCTTCTCAGTAAAATATGGATATGTTGTCCTTCAGAAGAAATGCCGTTGTGTTCATTTTCCTATGCTTATGTGTAAAAGAAAATAAACCTTACCGTACTATAGGAATGTATGTGTGCATGACGTATTTACGCACGCCTAAAGTATAATTTATTTAAGTCAGATACGATACTGTTTCTTAAGCGACGATATGTTCTTTAGAGGGTCATGGGAATGTTTTAAGGTAAAACTCACAATTGTGAGAGTTTGAACGGGTCATAGGTGTCTCTACCAGAATGGCGTGTGCAAACTTTTCTGGCACTACAAGGTTGAATCAGTATTTGAGCCAATATTTCCATGAGTACCTTGTGACTGAATAAATAAATTAATGTGAGAATAAATCTTCCAGAAAATACAGGAAATACAAGGACAGCAACTAAACTGAAATCGATGAATAACATCATCCAAAGCTATGCGGTACCACATAGCGTTCTACAGCTTCCACCTTGAGATCGTTAACACTCGGCCTTGTCTACTCTACAGCATAGTACTATTCCTCTATTTAGCTAAGTAATGTAGTTGCCCGGCAAAAATGATCGACGTCCGACTGAATCAAATTATGCGCATCGTTACAGGCACAGTAAAATCTACTCCAAGTTTCTGTTTGCCAGTCCTGATTTATATTCCTCCACCTCGCATGCGAAGGAAACGGGATTATAAGATAACAGCCAAACCTGATCTGCTTATCCATGGAGATGGTGCAGGCACCGAAGTAAATAGGCTCCGTTCTAGACATCTAGGCCATCTGAGGACATGGCAGACACTAACATCTACATCAGTCTAACCTGGAAGCAAGAATGGATTAACAGTTTTCTACTGCAGCTGTGTAGTGGTCTCAGAGGCAGTGTTAAATATCGTCCCTGTTCTGTCAAAACGGCGAATGTGGAAATGCTCTTCCTATCCATTATTTCCCTTAAGACCGGTCACGCCTTCCAGCCATATATTGATATGCAGTCTATCAGAACAATTTTCGTTGAGTTCATTTTCCTATGCGTTTGTGTAAAGGAAATTGACCTTTACTGTACCATACTGAAGGAATGTATGTTAGCATGACATTTGCCCACTCCTAGAGTGTGATGTATTTAAGGTTCATTTTCCTTTACACACGCGCATAGGAAAATGAACTCAACGAAAATTGTTCTGATGGACCGCGTATCAATATATGGCTGGAAGGCGTGACCAGTCTTAAGGGAAGTAATGGATAGGAAGAGCATTGTCACATTCGCCGTTTTGGCAGAACAGGGACGATATGATACTCTGAATTTTACTAATAGAACATAGTCGACACTGAGCAGGAACATGGTAGATGTGCTGACTTCTTGTACAAGTAGGTAAAAATCCAATGTGCAAATGCAGATTTCCTCGATAAACATTATCGAGGAACGCCCTCTGTCTTCCTACTCAGGAAATTTCCTGGAATGCTAATCCAGAGGGTTTTCTGTTGTATATTAGTAACGTTTGTAATGCCCTATGCTAAGTAATAAGTCCTGTAAACAGATGCTTTCCAGTCAACAAATGAATTCAGACACCATTCTAATTGGAGCGTTAATAACTGGAAAGATGTTATCATTTAGAATTTCACGGCCCGTGACACTATTCTTGATATAACATTTTTTGGATTATGCCGTGTAATAAACTATATAAACACAGCAACGTGCGTTTCTAAAGGTCCCTTGCCTTCCTTCATCGGGAGAAAACAGAAAACGGAAACACGACGCATCAATGGTTGCTAAGAGAAAGCAACAAAGAACTTAAAATGGTGCCCTAAGATGTAATAGAGACGCCATTTTAGCCCCAAAACTGAGTGAATCAAGGCAACGTAATAGCAGAACCATCAGGAAGCGATGCTTTTCTGCTGCCATTCGTTGTCTCTACCATGGGGCTAAAATGGCGTCTCTAAGTGGAAAGATGTTCGTATAGTCTGATGAATCCAGGTGATGGGAGGCTTTGTGAGTAGCGAAAACAACACAAATCAATGGACTCAGAGCGAACAACACGGAAAACGCAGTTCGATGATGAAACTGTAAATATGTGGGGACTGTTTCATTGACAAGGATATGAATTCTTTAATATCTGTAAGTGGACAAAGTGATGCCGATAGATATTTGACTATGTACATCATATATACCTCATTATAACGTAGTAAAATAGAAATTCTATTCCATACTGACCTGACGCCTTCAAAATTCTCATAGCAGTAAATAGCAGTATTCAGCTGGTAAGGAAATGCTGTCATACCAATGGAAAATCTGGCAGGATTTCTTTACACGCAGCAACACGAGAGGAGCAATTACGAAGGCATTTAATGGGTAATATTCACGTGTCAGTATATCAATATTTTATTACCGGATTTATGCTACAAGGGAATCAAGGGACACTTCAGGCAAAGCATAGCTGCAATATCTTCTTTGTGGAGGAGATCAAACTGTTCACGTTGTCACGTATTGTTTCTGCAACATGGTGCAGTGCATGGGTCAGACACATAACGTGTTGTAAAATATTTTAATTTATTTCCTAAACTTCACTGAATGCGATTATGAAACGGCCCACCCAAAAGCAGGAGAACTCTACCTTTATTTAAATTTGATCACAGTATACCTGAAATTAAAAAGTTCAAAAAGTTAATAAAATAATAATTTTAAAATGAAAAGAAAGTTCGCATTCCATTTTTAAATATCACTTACGCAATCCCTCGTCAAAAATCTTTACAATCGTCGAGTTATTTACTTTCGTATAACGTTAGTGCATGCAAGTTTGGGGTTTCCACGTTAATTCACACTTAACTTGCCGACAATCAATCAGCTTTGCGACATCAGTTGTTAATCGATAGACTTCCATAGATCTGAGTCTCTCATATCCTCGTGAATATCATTCATGACCTGACAAGGGAAGTTTTTAATTTATTTAATGAGTCTAAACTTGATTTCTGCGACATTTTGCATGCATGCATGCATTAACGTGAGCTCCCATTCCCACTTCTCCTCCAGGCAAATGCCACGGCCTCTTCCTTGTCTATCCCTTGCGATCCTAACATCCTCCCATAAGGCCCTTGTTCAATATGGCGAGGCCACATGGGCGGGGCACTGGTCCCCGGTTGTATTCTCCCGACCCGAAGTCTCACGCTCCAAGACACTGCTCTTGAGGTGGCAGAGGTGGAATCCCTCGCTGAGCCCGAAGAAAAAACAACCCTGGAGGGTAAACAGATTAAGAAAGAAAGAAAAAAGAAAGAAATTTAGAACCAAAAAGCCACGACATTAATACAGACTGAATTTGGAGTATGTGATAAACTAGCACAAAAAGGTAAATGTGTATAATCCAATTTTTAGCTATTATTATTATTATTATTATTATTATTATTATTATTATTATTATTATTATTATTATTAATATTATTATTATTATTTTGCTATTTGCTTTACGTCGCACCGACACAGATAAGTCTTATGGCGACGATGGGATAGGAAAGGCCTAGGAATTGAAAGGAAGCGGCCGTGGCCTAAATTAAGATAAAGCCCCGGCATTTGCCTGGCGTGAAAATGGGAAACCACGGAAAACCATCTTCAGGGCTGCTGACAGTGATTATTATTATTATTATTATTATTATTATTATTATTATTATTATTATTATTATTATTATTATTATTATTTAATGCTTCCTTTATCTCGTTATTTTACGATTGCGTTTGGAAGAGAGTAAAGCTTTATCTTCGGCCGCAACCATGTGGTGCTCTATGCTTTGTCTCTACTCGCTGAACCTGCCGTTGTTGCGCCATAATGCCCTAAAACATGCAGTGTATGCGATGTGTTGGCATTCGAGCTTGTCATAACTAGATCACAGTGGTAGAGGAGTTAAGAAACAAGGGTATGCACGGTGAGAAATACAGAAAGAAGGAAGAAAAATGTTGATGGTATGAATTATCCGACTCACAGAGGAAGACACAGGTAATAGGTAATATGGGGCCAGCGATTTCGTTCATGCATTGGGAGGTAGATGTACGTCAAAAAAAAAACATACGTTTACGGAGTTTGTCTCATTAGCGCTTATTTAATGAAGAAGAGGGCCTTTAAATTCAACAGCCTTCATATCTTTCGACAACTTGCAAACTAATACCTGCAGAGCCGCTGGTCTAATGGCTAGCCTCCCTGATTTTGGGAACACATCGATAAGCCATTTGAAGTACGACAGACAGTAGGATTAGCTACTGTACTTTTGAAAGGGAATGAGTTATCCTCGCTGGTAGTCCACAAGCCTTTATTGACCTATATAGTGTGTCTCTAAAATCCCAGTTGGTCTCCATTTTCCAGGAAGGTACGTTTGATATCTACGTAACGACCTCCTTGATGTCTTCCGTATTGCAGAGATTAGGTAATTACGACCCAATATCGGTGAGCTGTTAACTGTGCTACATGGTTGGACAGGCACAGGGATCTAACAACGTCAAGTTACCAAAGCTCGTTGCTTGCGAGCTTTGACGTGGTACTACACAGAGTGAAAAATCCCTACGATGTAATAGGTTCTGTTGAGAAATCATTACATCGCGATGCTCAAAATATATGTAAAATTATTTTATTTGACTGGAAGAGTATGGGACATATTTTGAGCCGGATAAAAAGTTAAATATTTAGAAGCCATTTTCCGATAAATGAGGAGTAAATAATTACCAGAACAATAATATTGTCATTGAATTTTTTTACTATTGGTTTTACGACACACCTACCCAGATAGGTCTCGTGGTGATGATGGGATAGGATATGGCTAGGATTGGAAGGGATTTGACCGTATACTCAATATTGCATTCTGTGGTCCACTTCCTACCAGTTTTCTTCTGGCTTTCTCCATGAATTTTTGCTTAGCTATTATTATACTAAAGGATCCGCGATCTCCTATGATATCGTCCGTGACATTCATTTCCTAGAGATCCGACTTCTTCTAGCCAGTTTATTTTGACCTTCACTGAGTTGATTATTTTAAGTAATCTTTTGAGGAGTCTATCACTGTCCATTCCATAGATGAAAATGAAAATCCACAGCCTGTTTCCAGTCATTCCAGCCGGTCAGGATTGGAATGAATGAAGCCCGCATCTAGCGGCGAGGATAGGATTTTTTTTTTTTTTTTTTGCTAGTTGCTTTACGTCGCACCGACACAGATAGGTCTTATGGCGACCATGGGATAGGAAAGGCATAGGAATTGGAAGGAAGCGGCCGTGGCCTTAATTGAAGTACAGCTCCAGCATTTGCCTGGTGTGAAAATGGGAAACCACGGAAAACCATCTTCAGGGCTGCCGACAGTGAGGTTCGAATCCACTATATCCCGAATACTGGATACTGGCCGCACTTAAGCGACTGCAGCCATCCAGCTCGGTGATAGGAATTATGCCGGCTGGCGAAGCCTGTCGCACTCCTCTGGAGCAATGATTAATGAATGATGAAATGAAATGATATTGGAGAGTGTTGCTGGAATGAAATATGACAGGGAAAACCGGAGTACCCGGAGAAAAGTCTGTCCCGCCTCCGCTTTGTCCAGCACAAATCTCACATGGAGTGACCTGCCTGAGCCACGGAGGCTTCCATTCTATAGATATGGCCATATAATTTCAGGCGACTCTTGCGTACGGCATCAGTGAACGTGTCAATTAATGAGTAGAGGTCTACTGTTCTCTTCTCAAACCACATTCCATTTTCTCTCGTACGAGCAAAAATTACCATTATTATTATTATTATTATTATTATTATTATTATTATTATTATTATTATTATTATTGTTGTTGTTGTTGTTGTTGTTCCGGGATATCTGTGGAACCCAGAGAGAGGTGAAAGAAGGTGTGGGCTTGAATGGGTCTAACTACGATATCAAAATTTGAATTAAAACTTTAAATAAAGGTTACATTTCTTCCAAGAAACAACGTTACCTATTTTTCACTAGATTAAATAACAATGGACTCTCAAGTACAATGCCAATTCATTTACAAGGGTGGAACGCCTCAGAATATGGAATTTAACAACTTTGGGCTTCAAGCCCCAGATTTACAAGTATTGAGACACAGTGTTCACGAGCACTTGGCCCCAACAGTAACACTGTACAGCCTTCCAAAGGCCCCATAACTATTACAAAAATTTAGAAAAGTGCTTACATGCTCTCGATTTCTTACAGCCTACTCAAGGCAACATTACATCAAAATCTTACAATCTCTGACCTCTCAAGGCACGATTTACAATGGAAATAGTTTGACACAGGGGTATCTATTACCCATCCTACTGGACCTTCATGGGAAAAGAATAACAAGTTAAATTAATGGCCCGAACGAAAAATGAATGGAGGCGTATACTTGCACTCCCAAAATAAAGAATAAAACTCAAACGGGGCTCGCGGCCCAGTGAAACAGGAGATAATCACAAGCTACTGAGGTGACACGAAAGACTGTTAGCTTAATGCATAATAGAAAAGACGAAAAACATTTACAAAGTCGTAGTCACCTCGAACCAAGTTGAAGGGGAACTCGAGAGGGTAACGCAGTCTTTATTTCAGATTTACAGTTAAAGACTTTATGAAATTTACATTAGCCGAACGAAAATTTATATTTTAGGAAATGTTGCTTACATAGTTAGACCCTCGGAACTTCCCCTCGTGTAAGTCTGCGGAGGTAGCTAAAGAAAATAGAATTTAGGTGGCCATTACCTGGCTGTTGTTCTGTCTGCCGAAGAATGACGTGCCCCGCCTCCTGTCTTAACACACACACACTCAGAAAGACGACGATCAATGAGGCAAGGTAGCCAGGAACGCCTCAGCTTATATACCCGAAGGGAAAGTTGGAGAGGATTCTGGATTAATCCAGACACACCCTCTCAATTTTATTGGCAAATTCAAAAGTTACACCCAAAAAACCAACAAGAAGCCTGTGTTAGGCTGAAAAATAATTACAGAAAATTCCTAATTGGTTAGATTCAAAGCTGGTGGAAAAAGAGAGAAGTGTTGCAAACCTAGAATTACATCAAAAACAAATTAAAGTTGAGAAAACCTATAAACACGAAATTTCTTTCAATAACAAATTGTTCTTCCTTGCGCCAAAGTGCGTGACCTCAGTTTAGTAGAGACATCTATGAGAAAAGTTCAAACTTCTTGAAGTAAACAAACACAAAGCAAATAAATTCAGTCAGTTTAGGCAACTTCACAATAACAGAATTACTACTTCAGTAGTGACATCTTCTGATTAATGTACCAACTTCCCGTAGTAGCAATTTCACATTTTGGTCGACAGAGGAATTCATTAAGGCGCTTCATTTGAATGAGCGGAGTTGAGGTGTACCTCCCGGTACAATTATTATTATTATTATTATTATTATTATTATTATTATTATTATTATTATTATTATTATTATTATTATTATTATTATTATTATTGTTATTAGGAAAATATCCTATTGGGATAGTTCATGACTTTATGTATGACCATTAAATGTACCCATTGGTATTTGATTGACGTTGAAAGAAAAAGGAGTTATTCACGGGGCTCTTGATATCAATAAGTCGGTAATCACTTAAAGTACTGTATCACCAGAGTAGATGTTGACTCTGTTATGAGTTCAGTGAAATATTTCTGCATGCCCTTACGACATTAGAAAATCCCCGAGTTTTATATCGCAACTGCAACTGTGTTAATCACAGTCTTCAGCCCAAAGTCAGTTTGGATCCTCAGTTAACACCATCAAACGATGTGCCGTTGTAGGTAAACCGCAAAAAGTGACGGTGACTCCACTGTATGTTTCGAATACCATTACTTAGCGCCACCTACACCTCACCAGTATTTTTAGTCTCAGCCCTAAATGAGACTGAGACTTGAGTGGAAATTACTTTTTGCTCCGGCCTGTGCGAAGAGACAGATGAAAAAAAACACATTGCAGCCATAACACAATAGCAACAGGCTGATATATCACGGTTACACTACTAAAATCAGAAGCCCAGTCGGTTTGTTATTATTATTATTATTATTATTATTATTATTATTATTCCCTTATTTCCATGGAGTAACTCCGGATACGAACCATGCTATTCTGCAAAAATAATTTCTTATAACACTGCGATATATATTGCACCTATTACATACACATTTTAATGCTAACACAGAACGTTGTCCTAATTTCTGAATAAAAATAAATTTAGCACGAAAGTTAGTAACACGCGGAATGAAACAACAAAACAGGAAAACAGATATCATGTATTTACATTCAACTTAATCCCTTCAAGTAACTCAGCGAACATTTCCTTTTGAATTTAATGTAAGAATTGCGCACAAGTGTGCACATCACATATCTGTCACACGGGAGTTTGCAGAGATCATGAACCCAGTCCTATTGAAGTTTATGGAACGTTTTGCTTTTACATACTTTGTGGTGGTAACCATGCACCGTTGTCAAATGACGATGGTCTTCTTTGGGTCTTTTCTACGACCGATCTAGCCTTACATTTGTGGTGTAAAACTCCGGCCATATTGTTTTCCTCTTCTCTTGTCCTTCTTGTACAACTTTTGTCCAGTTAGTCGTGAAGGTGAGCGAGAATCTTATTCGTAGGTCTTCCATCAGAAAAGTTTCTTTGGCGAGTTCGTATACTAATCTTTTCTTTTTAAATACCGAATCATTGGGCAATGAACTCAATGCTCGAATTGTGCTAACGGCAACATAATTATTGTAGAGGGTTGATCTGTGATTTGGAATTTTGAGGGTTAGGTTAGCTGCAGCTCTGGTCAGGATGTTATGAATTGTTGAGAGCAACTGGAAAATAATGATCTGTTAGATATTGTGGAGTAAAAGCAAAGAGTGCTAACTACTACGCTGGTTTAGTTTAAGCTAATTTAAGTTATAGAATGCAAGAGTTACGTGATGAAAGTTTGTAATGCTCATTATAAAGTGGATACAGGTATTCTTAGCTCTTTGAAGTCTATTATAGAGAGCAGCATTTAGTCTGCCGTAATCGACGTCACAATAGTCAAACCGAGAAGTTCTTAGCTGTTGAACGAATAGTTTTCTGGCATTGAAAGGAAGCAAATCTTTCATTCTTTTAAGCGAGTGAAGTGAGAAACTCGTCGGTATATATGTTCTGTCCATTCAAAGCAAACAATTTCCTGTGAATCTCTGGCTTATCAACAATCAGCGTTCAAGCCCCTTCTTTTCAGTTTGGTAACAGGCCATACAATTTGTGACATCAAAGACTGCCTGACTGAAGTTCCTTGTCGGGTGTACTCTACGATCCGATCCCAAAATGCCAATAAGAACCAGATGAAATGTTTACAAAACCGTTGTTAGGTCTGCTATGAAGTATGGAGCAGCCCTAATAGGTACTATGTGCTCCGAATGTCATTATTCAGCACCGCCTATACCTTGAGCTTCCATACTGTCACTGCCATAAATGAAACTGAGAATCGAGTGCAATCCACTCGTAAATTTTCAGGGCTGCCGAAGATGGGATTCGGAATCCACCACCTTCCAAATGCAAACACACAAGTACGTTACCCGAACCACACAGCCTACTGCTTAAGTACCATTGTTGTTTGAAATTCAGCTTTTTTATCTTCATTATATGTAGCCATGCAAACTCGCAAGATTATGAAGCATAGACAAGAAATAGATAAGAACACTGAGCACATAAGGAAGCTAGAGGGCCCAGAGGTCAACGGGGACCGACGATAAGGAACATAACATCATAAAATGAGTATAATTTGTATTACTGCGCGAGCTAAGTAAATATTAACTGCTATATAAATCACCCAAAGCAATGATCTCATGCATTTATAGATAGATATATAGATATTTAATATTTGTTCGTGGCGTCGACTTCTGTAGATCTTTTGCCACTACTTTACCATATGATAGGAACCTGCGTGTAAGTGGAATTGCGGAAGTGTAGTGTGTTGAATGTGAGGAAAGGAACGTTAAGGATGACACAAACACTCACTCCCCATTATAATCATTATAATTAAAAAATCTCACCAGGCCGAAAATCAAACCTGGGTCCGCCGGGTGACAGGCGGACGCGTTGCTCCTACACCGCGAGGCGGGACATCTCATGTACTAATACAGAATGGGATGATGACCGTACAAAAATAATTTACTAATGCATATTGAACCCTTTTGGTCCATATTTAGGGATACCTACCTTTCTTACCTATCAGCAAAGTTCATGAGATCTGTCTCTTGGATCGTATCGGGTTCTTCGTCACTTGCTGAGGTAAAGGTAGGGTTCAGTAATTCTAATCTATCTACTTGAATGAAAGGTCTGTTTAAAATATTCCTATTTATTCAGGAAATTCTGAAGCATTCTGATATGTCAACGGTATCACTGAAATCAATCGTGTCCACTGGACACCGCAATCATTTTTATTACACAGAAGGTTAGAACACTGGTGAGTCTTTGACGTGTCTGCCTGATGGACATTCTTACTAGAAACCAATGTCTCATTTTTATTAAAGAAAGGAAAGTCTGGAAATCCTTAAATTCGGCTTCCATGTGAGACCACATGTACCATCATAGCGATTCGTTATGGTCCAGCCCTCGTAACACGAACTCTGGACTCTGGGTATAATTAAGGCAGTCCAATCGGTGTGTGCCACACAGTGGTTCGACGACATGGACCCTTAATTGAATCGATGTGACCTGCGTCTATGTCATGGACCGACATCTAAAGTTACTTTAAAGTCATTGTGGATGATGACCGCAAGGAAATGCTGCTACAATGGCATATGGCTCTAATCTAAGTCACTGAGCTTGATGACCCCCTGACCATCCAAGTTTCTAAGCTGAAGGCTAAACACAATTAAGTTACATCGGTTGATGACCAAAGTTTCCACTTTACTATCCCCAGCACATTCACTGCTCAATCAATCAAAGTTAAATAATACAACAATAGCAATGCTCACAAACTTTGTGGCAGAAAAATCCATTTCCTTCGGATATGTCCCCTTAATCGTTACGTTACCATTTACATATTTCCCAGAAAACAAACTAAGATTTCCAGAATGCGTCTCCAAGTTATTCGCTTGATGTAAAGTTATTTCAAAATGCGGGTTCACTGAATTTAATAATTAAATAAGTTTAAATGATTTAATGAAATCTTAAAGGACAACAAATTCTATCTCCGCGGACTCTGGTTTCTTCACAAATTCCTACGCAATTGTGTTCTCACAATTTTAAAATCCTATCGATGTTTATTTCTTGCTTCCTATTGTCTGGAAAAGAACTACATCATTCATGTCCAGTTTATATATCTCGTTTCATGACTTCACACTTTAAATCTAATCTAACCCTAGCCATTATTAACACTTGGATACCCTAATAATCTACGTACAAACCAAAAGCAACTCGCCATATAATTACGATGTCATATCTCGTCATAATATTTTATAAAGTTTGCGCACCCCTCACAGACAAACCATTATCACTACCACCGTTCTATATTTTGGACAACCCTGAATTTGGCTTGTCTTGTTCATTATACTCTAAGTCCGTCGTATCAAATGCACATTACGTCCCCAATTAAATAAATTTTACAGTATCTCATAACACTCAGGTTATTACCGGATGAAAATTTCAACTAAATCCAATATTTAACGTTCTCCCCGGCCGAGAAATACAATCTCAATTCCACGCGTGTACCGTTATCTTGCGGTGAGCCCCTCTCAGCTGAGGCCTCTCACCCCCAAGTTTGCTTGGCAGTAACATGGTACACCTGGTCCGTTCTACTTGACAGGCTTCTCAAAATGCTCCCTTTTAAACTCTGTCGACATAATTAAACAAGTACGATATTCTAACCAACAACATGCACAGATTATGCTTCAAGATGCCCACAATAATTATACGCGTCGCAAATTAATACCGCCATGGATTCCTCTGTATTGCTTTCTATTCCCAACATTATAAAATATTCCTCGGGCTTCCATGTCCCGGCTTCAATGACAGGTCTCTAACCTGATTCACAAATCTCATCTCGACCCACACGACAACTAACCTCTGTTTCCCAACTCGCAACTATCACCGACAAAGAACTGGAATACAATCCGTACTAGAATTCATGACGTCTAATACGCACAATGCATTAATAATGAACAACTTCGCATAAAATGATATCGTATTTTTAGTAACTTGATTTTCACGAAAAATGACTGAAAATTTCTACTAGATCTCTTTTATTGTCAGTCAGACACAGTTTAAAATGGGCCTAGAAAACGTTTCACTCCGTAACCCAATTCATCACACTAGACTCTCACCCGACAGCGCGCTTCCACTCGATTCAAAATTAGTAACCATGGATTTCTTATATTTTTACGTCAAAATTTCAGACAGAAAAATTTTACGTCGAATGAACATCTTAATTTGACATCACAAAATATAGGCAGTAAACACACGGAAATGACGATCTACATTGGACGTGATATCAATTCGAGACCCTATTCAATAACTTTTACAACATCATACGGCAACTCGCAAGACTTCAAAAATTTATCCAAGTGGAAAATAAAACAAATGACTCTTTTTAGTCGTATTCTAACATTTACAAAAAAAACATAGGGGTGACCACTGCGTACTATATACCCCATTCAAATACACATTTAGAGATCATGAAACAAGATATAATAGGTAGTAAGATGGAAAGTTACATACCTTATGTAGTCACGCCAGTATTCGTCATAGGACTCACCTGCGACCCTGGCATTTTTATTTAGCCATTTTTACATTTCTGGCTTTACAAATCATTATTTTTCTTCAGGTTTCCTGGAATAAAGCATTAAAAAAGAAATGCCCTTCACTTTTTTCTTTGAGCGCACACGATGGACTGTAATTACTTCCGCACACGAATTACTTTATTTATCACATGAGAATTTATTCAGTACTTTGACCGTCCTATCTGGTACAATTATTTCCACTCAAGAAACTATCTCCACATGGAGACAAGACCCCAGCCACAATGGCTAAAATCTGCGGTTGAACTTAGTCGACTTTTGTTGTTTGATTTCACAGAGCAGCTCAACACTTTATCGTCCGCTTCCTAACACAAAATGCAGGAGAAGGAGACTTCGTCATGGCGTCAATTCTTATATATAGCAGCTACCCCGTCTCTTCGGGCATCTCCCATTGCCGCCAAGAAAATTTCTATAAATTTTCTGACTTAACTAAACTGTAATTACAAGGGTTTTGAAGGTGACTACATATTCGCTACATTTCCAGCAGTAGTGTTCATGCACATTTAAAATGTAAACGTGTTCGATTTGTGGGATAAATGACCTCCTTTGATAGGCACTATATTTTTGACTTGGCTTGGGGCACGCCATATACACGCGCTTTGAAATAGTTCACAAAAATGACTTAAGATTCTTCCGCCGTTGACACGCGCGACTGACGTCACGTATCCCAGAGCGTGGGACCGAAGGTAATCACCCCCTCGTCACGTGTCAAATCCATGCTATCAAGAATCGAACTTCTTATTAAATTGACAATTCATGCATAATACTCTTAGGGCACAAAGGTCATGGGTTCAATATACTTTCATTCTCAATTAATTATTTTTAAATACTGAAGAATAGTAGAAATCCAATGCTTACAGCAATAGAGACCAATGTGGAAAGTTAGGAAACTATTGTAATAAAATTAATAATCTATATACAGCATATCTCTAAAATCCATATTCCACCTGGCATTCACAGCGATATTGAGAAAATGAGAACGTTTCAGTCCTCCTCTGTCGTGTAGTGGTTAGTGTGATTAGCTGCCATCCCCAGAGGCCCGGGTTCGACTCCCGGCTCTGCCACGAAATTTGAAAAGTGGTGCGAGGGATGGAACGGGGTCCACTCAGCCTCGGAAGGTCAACTGAGTAGAGGGGTGTTGGATTCCCTCCTCAGCCATCCTGGAAGTGGTTTTCCGTGGTTTCCCATTTCTCCTCCAGGCAAATGCCGGGATGGTACCTAACTGAAGGCCACGGCCGCTTCCTTCCCTCTTCCTTGTCCATCCCTTCCAAACTTCCCATCCCTCCACAAGGCGAGGTACTGGTCATCCTCCCCAGTTTTATCCACCGACCCAGAGTCTGAAGCTCCAGGACACTGCCCTTGAGGCGGTAGAGGTGGGATCCCTCGCTGAGTCCGAGGGAGAAACCGACCCTGGAGGGAAAACAGATTACGAACGTTTCAGCAGATGAAGTTGTCTTCTGTACAAGAAACAATACAATCAACCTCTAACGACCACGACCTTTGTACTTGAATTTTACTTTCAGCGAAGTGTTTGTCTCGTATTCACCATGATGGCGTGTACAGCTATATATATCGGCATGAGTATAAACTACCTACTAACTCATTATCCTCAAGCGTTTAAACACCGTGCCATCTTGTATACTTCGTGTAGGACTGCGGGCGTGAAAAAGCGATCAATATCTCGCCGACCTTCGTCTAGGTATGGATTGCGTGAACTAATCAATCTTCGTGGAGGGATGACGAAATTCCAAAAAGAGACTGTCCTTGCCTGGAGCAAGCTACGAATTTTCGCTAAGTGCCGGAAAGTTGGAAACATACGGAGAAATCTTTTTGAGCATATTTAAAGCCCAAATTTGAAAGACAGGAAGCCAAGGAAATAATTGAATTTTCCTGTGTAAAATCGCACGAATATCAAATCTGATAAATGTCAAGCGGACTCACACTGTAGAGGTCATGAGAGTTCTTCAGTTGTCATGAGACGCGAGCTAGGCCGGTGACGCTTTAAGCATTAAGACCTTTAAAATGTCCCCTATATTAAACACGTATTAAATCTAGGATGGTGACAATTTTTGGAATATATTTAGTTCAATTATGGTATGAATTTCAGCAGGGAGAAGAATGTAAACCATAGTGCAATATTACACCACTATTTCCGATGGGAAACTATTCTGACTATAAAAGAGAGTCGATGAGGTGACCATCCATCATTATTTGTGGAAAGCGAAGGGTGCTTCGACGCAAATCTGTATCAGATTATTCTATCACTGAATTTACGATGACTGTTATCAAGTGACTAATCGTTCGTTAAGGAATACACCGATGACTCAACTGTTTCTGATTACCGTTCAGATAAAAATTGAAGATTCTCATGAAAGATCACACCCATTTCCAGCCATACTCGACGGTGATCCTCAGATCAATTTCACTTCGGAACACGTTTTGCAGTATCTGAAATTGAAAAGGAGAAAAACGCCACTAATTTCTCTATAAGCTTTCGGAGAACTATCATCTCAAACTGATTCATTAGTGAATGTCAATATGCACTCTACAATCAACGATTATCATTTTAACATGGACTGTATATTTCTTCCGAAGATTATTGGTGACATTTCCACTTCAATTATAACTCACGCAGAGTGGAATACTCCGAGTGGCATAACCTTAAAAGATCCTCATTTCTACCGTCCTCAGAGTGCACATCTGTTAACTGAAGCATAGTTTTTCCTACAACTAGTGTTGCTTGAGAGAAAAGATCCGTACGAGCTATCCCATTCTACAGAACACACACCTTGGATGGATCCTCAGCGGGGAATATCCACAAAGGATTCTGAAGCCAGTGATCTATGACCAGAATACAACGCATTTTTCATCAGATCAAAGGAAAATTTAGAAGCTCAGATTCAACGTTTCTGGAGCCTTGAAGAAGTAGGTTGATGTACCATTAACCCCAGAGTAGCGAGAGTGTGAAAATTACTTCAACAAATCTACTAAATGAGATGAAACTGTCTAAGGACAGAATGAAGTCTCGGAAATTCGGCAGCGCATGGCCACTCAATGCTTTAATTTTCTGGATAGAAAACTGCAAGCAAACGAGAAGCTTCGTAGAGACTACTTTCAATTGATGAGAGAATACCAGTCTCTTGGACACATGATGGAGCTAAAAACTGAATCTTCATTTCAAAGGGCAGAATACCGCATCCTTTATAATGCTGTTCATAAAGAATCATGCAGCACAACCAAACTGAGAGTAGTTTTTGAGGAGTGATAATGGAGTTTCTCTAAATGATAAATTAATGATTGAACCCACAGTACAAGAAGATCTCTGCTCACTGAACACTCGATTCCGAACACGCAGAATAGCTTTCGTCGCAAACATTGAGAAGATGTACCGTCAAGTAAGGGTACACCTTAAGCACCATCGCTTACAATTCATCTCATGGAGATACATTAACTTAAGACTTATGCCCTTAGGACTGTCACATTTGGAACGTCTTCAGCCCCGTATTTAGCGACAAAATGTCTCCATCAGCTTGCGCAAGATGAAGACACCAATTTCTTTAGAGCTGCTTCAGTTCTCAAACATGATTTTTACGTAGGTGGTTGTCTTTCAGGGGCAGACATCCTAGAAGAAGCTCTACAGCTGCGGAGAGATCTACAAAGTCTTCTCCAAGGTGATGGATTCCATTTACGGAAATTTTGCACTTTAGGAATATTCCGGAAAGCTTGAGAGAAATAAAACACTCTCTAACCAGCAATGATTCAAAAAAATTCCATACTTTAGGACTTGCCCGGAACTCTTCTGCAGATTAATTTCAAATCAACTGTTGTATAAACCCACATCAGACTGAAAATGGAAACAAATTCTACACTAAACTAATGGTGCTGTCCACAATATCATCTATATTCGATCCCCTCGATTTGATTAGTCCTGTAGTTATTTTTTAAGACGTGCATGCAGAATTTGTGGCAAGAAGGGCCTGGATGGGACGATCGATTGTCAGAAAGTCTGCATTCAACTGGTTAAATTTATACAAACATATCCCTTTACTAAAATGTTCAGAGTGCCACAGTATGTTCTTTGTGAGAAGTACATCACATAAATTGAAATACATAGTTTTTGCGATGCCTCTGAAATTGCTTATGGGTCTTGCATCTATGTAAGATTTACAAATCATGAATGCAAGGTACTTACGGGACTACTTTGTACAAATTCAAGAATGGTGCCATTGAAGCAAGTGCCAATTCCGTGCCTTGAGCTGTGTCGTCATCTAGTTCTGGCACGCCAAATCAGGAAAACACTTAGCATTCTACATTTAACTGTGACCAGAATACAACTCTGGACTGATTCAGAGATTGTTTTGGCATGGGTAAAGGCATGCTCTACAAAGTGCAAAACATTTGTGGCAAATAGAGTTTAAGAAATACAGGAAATAGTTTCAACAGCCCATTGGCGTCACTTGCGTTTACATGATAATCCCGCCGATCTTGTGTCTCGAGGTATGCACTCAATACTACTCTGGGACTTCAAACTTTGGTGGTATGGATCTAATTGGCTGCAACTCGACCCTTCATACTGGCCAACTGAAACAAGTACTAACAACTCTACCAACATCCTAGAACAAAGAGTCACGACGCTACTTAATGTCACCAAATCTGACGACTCATCTCTAATTAATTTCTCCTCACTAAATAGGCTACTGAGGACAGTCAGTCATTGTTTTCGATTCATTTAGAACTGGAAGAACAGACGCAGTGAACGAGATACTTCACCGCAGCAGCCCCAGGAGATACACAATGTTCTCAACAAATGTATAGGAACTGTGCAATCTACCTGCTACCAAAAGGAGATAGAATAACTCAAGTCACAGAAGGAAATGTACAAGACTAGCGAATTAAAGAGCTTGAGCCATGTACTAGTTCACAACGGCTATCTTCGAGTTGGCGGACGACTGAAAACTTTACCCATGTCATATGAAGTTAAACATCAACTCATATTGCTTCCTGAACATCATTTCACCAAAATTATCATCCTAAATGATCATTTCAGATCACTCCATGCAGGACCTCAATTGCTTATATCCTCCTTTAGACAAGGGTACTGGATCACAAGAATCCACCAAATTGTGAAGCAAGATATCAATTCACGTTTAACTTGCCTAAAAATGAAGGCAGTATATAATGAACAGAAACTGGAAAATCTCCCACACTACAGATAACACCCGTCAGGCCATTTTTGAACGTAGTGGTAGACTACGCTGGACAGTTCTTAATAAAATTTGGTACTCAAAGGAATAAACAAACAAATATATTTTACGTAGCGGTATTCACTTGCCTCGTAATCAGAGCAGTCCATCTTGAAGTCGTATACAGTTTATCAACAAGTGCATTCATGGTAAAGTTCGCCGTTTTGTAGCACGCTGAGGTTGTCCTTCTAACGTATACAGCGACAACGGGGCCAAATTTACTGGTGCTGCAAGAGAGCCGAGGGAACTTCAGAATTTTCTGAAGGAACCCGAGCAACAAAGAAGTATAATAGAGGCTGCATCAACACGAGAAATCGACTGGAAATTCATTCCTCGTTCGGTACCGTGTACTTCGGAGGGGCCTGGAAAGATATGGTAAAGAATTTTAAGTATCATCTGTGAAGAACCATGAGAAATGCAGTAATCTCCTTTGAGGAATTAACAACCGTATCAGCCAAAATAGAAGCTTGTCTAAATTCTAGTCCTCTTTCAAGACTCAATGATGGTCTTTCTGAATGATCCTATCTAACTCCAACTCATTTCCTTGTTGGGGAACCTCTCACAGTAGTTCCTGATTACGAATTTGCCAATTCGAGCCTCAACCGGCTGTCGCGATAACAACATATTTAAAAGATGACTCAGTACTTCTGGCAGAGATGGTATAAAGAATACCTGAATACACTTTAACAGCCCCACAAATGGACCAAGGAATATTCAAATCCCTGCCCTGGTGATGCTGTGTTTATAAAGGACGACAATCTAACCCCTATGCATTGGCGAAAAGGAGTGATAGAAATTATTCGTCCTGGTGACGATGCACTGGAAAGAGTGGCTAATGTCAGAACTGAGTCAGATATGATCAAGAGACCTATCAAAAAGCTGTGTATTCTTCCTAAGCATGAATAACTTGTGATGTAGTAATTAATGAAAATATATTGTATTAATAATGACATTCACTTTAGAAATGACAACATGTTATTATTAACCTTCTAAAACTAACTATATTGTCACCAATACATTAATTCAGAATATTGCTTAAGTATGCAGAAGTAACTACGTATTTGCTCTTAAATTTTCTTGTGTAGGTTTCTTTATGGAAAAGGCGGTAGCGGGGCGGCATATTATAGAAATGCTGTTTTAATTCGATAACATTTATTGAGTCACTAGCAAATGTACCCGTGCTTCGCTACGGTATTCTACATTGTATACGGATTCCTCCGCAAATTACTGTAATGGCAGTGAGTAAGATTAAATTAAATTGCACGCCTCTTAGCGCTATCCTAGAAACAAAACAGGAAGGCCAGAATACGTTGTTTCTGATGTAAGGTAGGTATTAAGGAAGTTTTCAGGATATTGGAAGGCCACATTTCCTGCTGCCAATCACAATCGGGTTCGAAAGATTTGATTATATTCGAGAAATGAAGTGCTATCTAACGTATCAACAATCGAGACAGGACAATACGCCATACGACCAGAGTTGTTGATCTCTCCAAATAGAACTGCGATTGTGCTATCTGTTCTGTAATACGACTTACCGTTTACCCACCAATTATCCCGAAACGAAGGTCTGCACCGTCATTAAAATTACATCCGTATTTAGATATTTTCAGGGGGCCGAAAATTACATACTTGTATACCTTGGAATTTTTCCTCAAGGAAAAGAGTTTCTAGGTTTCAGGATTAGCACTCCCATACACACGGAGTAATTAAGGAAGAAAGTAACACACTTAAGAAAGTTGAAATGAATAGAAAATAGGATTATATCTGAGGACAACCGGAAAGGAAAAATTTGTAAATACCAAGGGGATGTATTGGAAAATCAAATGTCCCTCATTAAATTATGAAAGCATGAGTCACGGATTTAAGAAAGCGGTAACAGAGGAAAAATTTTGGAGCAGGGATTTTTAGGTAAACAGATAAGGAAATGACTTATGGTGTTATTACTTAAGCTATTCGAGGACAGTTATAACCTCCAACGATATTCGGCCAATATCCCGCAGAATGGCCGATTGACGTCTCTCTTGCTTTCTACCCAAGGAACAACCACGACTTTACAGGAATGATGATGAAAATGGCAATACGTTACTTCCCTGCTGGTAAGCAGAGACGTTGCCATGGTAACCTGTAGGTTCGTTGTCGGTTTGTCGCTCACTCAATGCAGAGCATGATACCCGCAGAAAATAGTAATATTCTCCGTCATTTGAAGAGTAAAGTAAATTATGAACATAACAAAAGCTATTTATAATGAACGAGCGTTAGACATGCAGTCTACGGATTTTACAGAAAATCAGTAGTATAAGAGAAAATGGAAGACAACTGTTCTCGTTTTCCTTTACCCCCTCCCTCCCCCCGAGTCTATTCAATGATCTTTAAACATATCCATACAATAACCTTCCCCGGGATGAGTACACTCTAAATGTGACGTTTGGTCGAGATCTCTTCATCCGTTTCGCCGTGATGGTGGAACACACAAACAGACGAACAGACAAACAAACAGACACGAAAATAAAACAACAGATTTGGTCTTGAGTTCACCTAAAACGGATAAGTATCTGAAATGTTGGCATAACAAACGAAATTACAGACAGCGGAACCCCTACAACTTTATTTATATAGATTGTTGATATGATGACATACGTAAAAAATAATTTTAATCCTTTTTCAAAGGGATAATAGAAATTTGTTTTAAAATTTTGTTTTGCCTTAATCATATGAGAGCGCCTTGATTGGTCGTAGTATTGTTGGAGGTGATAGAAGTCATGGAAGCTGGAAGATTTCAGATAACTAAAAAGAGTTGAACCTACCTTTTAGAATGAACCTTGTTGATTTGAAATTAAGTGTAGCGTAGGTTGGTTAGATCCTAATTTTTGTATAATCATGCTTATTGAAGGTTGGCCGGAAATTTAAAGAGTTTCCTGGTTAAATTTACATTCATTATTCAAGTGTTATTGTATACTTTGTCAGATTTAGGCAGCTTATCATTGTAGGAAGTACAAATAAGGAAGTATAAATAACTATAATTACTGCAAAAAATAGTCAATTTGTTCTTGGAACATAGTATTAAGTGCATTTTTGAACATATTGAGTATTTTATATTTTATTATGTAAATTCATAGCACAAGGGGTGCAATCGGATTTTTTTAAATTTCGTCTCGTCTACCCCCATCCCCGTAAGATGTTTCACGCTGACCATACAGCAAGATATTGCCTATCCGTAGCAAGGCAAGTTGTGTTCTCTACTACCTTGTATGACATTTGACTGACCTTTAGACCCAATGTGACCATCTCAGTATTGCACAATTTCTTCGACAAGCCTTGCTCTCAGAAATGATGTTGTAGCAGTTTGTTTAATATAATGTGTGGTCTAATGACGTGAAAGGGAGGAGAGACGTAACTGTTCTGGTTTGGAGGCAAAATGGAATGAAATAGGGAACAATGAGCATATGAGAGATCTTGTAACATAACTGTGTATCTTCTTCTTGTAGTGTACTGAAGGTTGGCCACAATCACAGCGAAGTCCTAACGATGTTCGGCTGCCCTCATCAGTCTACTAGAATCTAGTCCTGTCCAACCCAGTAAGTTCCTCGGCAAAAGAGCTTCCTTCGACCACGACCCCTACGTCCAACAATTTTACCCTGTATGATCAGTTTTAGTAGGTTGTACTTTTTACTCCTCATAACATGCCCAAGGTAGGCTGACTTTCTTTTCTTCGTCGTACACATCAACATTCGTTCCCTCCTCAAGCGCTTGAGTACGGCAGCATTGAAGACGTGGTTATTCCACGAGATCCGTAACATCCTTCGGAACATCCATATCTCGAAAGCATTTATTATTTCAATGGTGTTACATTTCAAAGTCCATTTTTCAGTGTTGTACAGAAGCACTATAACTACGTATAGTGAAACTTTATAGATTTGTAATTAATTTCAATCCCTAGCTTAATATTACATATTGAAATAAGGCATTGTCTGTGAACTCCATCAACCCCATGTCAACTGTTCAACATCAGTATGTTTATTCATTCCAGTCCACTGGTAGCCTACGTATCGAACGTTTATCCTATTCCACAACATTTAGTTCAGATTACTTCTATGTTATTCCATTTACAAAACAAATGCAATTAACGATCATTTCCTGGCATTAACAGAATGCGTACAGCTTTTAATAAAACATTTCCAGCGCGCAGTTTATATTTTTAGAGCCGGGAAGAGTGGCACAAAGAACAGAACGCAAGATTTCTGAGTCCGAATTCATTCTCGACACAGTTTGATGATATTTGAAGGTGTTCAAATACATCAGCCTCATGTCGGTACTTGTATCGACACGTAACAAATTCTGCGGGTCAAAATTCTGGTTCCTCAGCGTCTCCGAAAACGATGAGTTTTTAATGTGACATAACACCAATAACATAATGATTCTAGATTTTAGAATCAGAGGTATTTTTTCACGAGCTATGCATTTTATAGGCATGGACATAACTGGCGTGTGTGTTTTCTGAGTTAACTGGACAATGGCTCATATTGTATGATAATGTAGAAAGATTACTGTGTTGGTCCAGGAATTTCTTGTTAAGCACAAAATCACAACTGTTTCAAACCCTCGGTATTTATTTGATGTAGCACAGTGCAAATTTGTCCTCTTCTTCTGACTTTAAGGACAAAACTAAAAGGATACCGACTACCTTGATTCAATCCAGAAGGTTGTGATAGATGAGGAGAAGCAGTTACCGTTCTGCATCCAGATGTGCCCCCAAGCATAGGATTTTAGCAATCCAGAACGCTGTAGTACATGGGACGACAATCATACTAGGGTGAGTCTTCTCATTCTGCTTCCAGAATCTTCCAGAAACATTGGATATTTTAGATATTCAAGAGTCTGTATCAGAAACGAAGAAAAGCACACAAGTAGCAGCTTTCTTAGGCTGCTTCTGATATCTGCCGAAATGTTCACAACACTTTAGGACAACGATCAGAAAGAACCAACCGTCATGGAGTACTTTCTTAGAAAAATTAAGTCAAGTTAAACCAATGGCTCCTTTTACTGAGATTAGTTCATGTAACGGAATAAGTGTCCAGTTTCCATAAAGCTCAAAGTACCGACTACCTTGATTCCTTCCTCCTGAAAGAAAGATGCTCCATTTCATACCGTGAATAATATTTTATAACAGGAATAAAATTTACCTGGTGTGAAAATGGGAAATCACGGAAAAACCATATTCAGGGCTACCAAGAGTGGGGTTCGAGCCCACTGCCTCCCGGATGCAATCTCACAGCTACGCGCCCCAACCGCACGGCCAACTCGCCCGGTTGAAATTTTAGTAATTAATGGATTTAGAACTGGTTTCTTTTAGTGAATATAGGAAGTGGAAAATCACAGCAAAAATGCCACTATCCCAGTTTTATCATTTTTGGGGTTGGTTCCTTTCAGCTTAGGTCTAATGTTACCCTGTTCTAGTAGGACGAAGCCTATTAGTAAGTAGGATTCATTGTTTTATTTCTTAAACTGAAAGTCTTGAAACTTGTATTACAAAGGTTATGTTAATATAGTTTCCTTTTCAAATCATAGCTATTACAGGAACCCATCCGTATTCTAAACAAGATATGAGCATTCAGCATTGGTCTTTATGACAGTGCTTTGGGCAATAGCGATCTGCTAAACTAAGAATAATTTGTCACCCTAGAGTACACTTTGGAGGTAGCAATGACATTGCATAACATTTCCTCGGCACAGTGAGCCAAGGCAAACAATGAAATAACTTCGACTTGAAAGCTGTCTGAACCAGATGACTAGCGCAATAATTTAACGCACACGAGCGGAGCAGACTGCCCAATTAAGGTACAGTCCGTTGCTGCAGCAAATGAACTACAGTGTCAAACAAACAAGTCCAGCTATTGGAGACTATTCACCGTATCTACATGCAGGATTTATAAATCAAACTAAAGCATGTCATAGTTGGATAAATCTGCTTTCAAGACGGCGTTACTATGTGATAGCGAGAGCTGAGCGAACTCAGGCTTATTTAATAATAATAATAATAATAATAATAATAATAATAATAATAATAATAATAATAATAATAATAGTAATAATAATAATAATAATAATACACTCGTACATTTTCTCTGGTACACGGAAAAGCACACACACATTGATATGTTTTGGGACTTAGAAGGCGAGACAGAGAGTACAGATTCTTTGACTGTTCCCCTCTTAGTAGCCTCTTGCAACATGCAGGGAGTAAATATAAAGCATCCTTTGAGTCCACCATAGAGGGAGATAAGTGGTCCCGAGAAATCGAAAGAAAAATTAATTAGGTTGTGGGTTCGGATCCCACTGGCGTCCGGTTGGCCATTTTTGTTCTGTACTTAACATCTCTTCAACACGTACTAAATGTACGTTACACGACCTAATAGGTTGAAAGTCTATTTCGATTACAATGCGGTCGTAAAAATTCAATATTCATAATAATAGTTATTATTATTATTATTATTATTATTATTATTATTATTATTATTATTATTATCATCCAACCCTGTAGTGTTGAGGTGATGTGCCTGGCTCTTGCTCCGAGCTCCGGTTTCGTTTTCCGTCCAGCTCATTTAATTCTGGACTGATGAGAAGAACACGATTCACTTGGTAGGAGATTTTCTCAACTCTTATTTATAGGAACAAAACGCAAAGTCAGAAACTTCTTCTTCTTCTTCTTCTTCCTCTTCTAACCCTTTCTGTTCCGGATGTCGGCAACCATATTGGCTGTGCTTTCTCTGTTGTGAGCTGCTTAGAATAACTCTGCCGATGTCTTTAGAGTCCAGCCTCTGAGATTTTTACCCAGGAGATTTGTCTCCTGCCAACACCTCTCTTTCAGGGTATCTTTCCTTGCAGAATTATTTGCAGTAAATGATATCTGCTTCTGTTTCTCATGATGTGACCGAGGTATTGAAGCTTTTTCTCTTTTACGGTGGTTAGTACTTCCTTATCTTTTCTCATCCTTGGAAGGATTGCTACATGTGCCATTATCTGTCCACGAAACTTCCACAGAGCCACATATCAAAGGCCTCTAATTGTTTATTGAGCTGTTTTGCAAAGGACCGTGTTTGAAACCTTTAATAGAGAACAGAAAGCTCTAAAACACATAGCAGTGAAGAAGTGTAATTTTTTTCTTTTGGGGCTAATGTTAACTCACATGTTTTAAACCGTTTTTCCATTTTGTTGAACACCGCCTTGGCTCTTCCAGTACAGGACTTCAGTTGATCTTAAATATCCCATTTATCGTTAACGATGGTACGGGGACTCGTTCAACAGGTTTCTGGGCGATCACAAATTTACATGTAGGGATAAAGTTTTTGCGTATGACCATAACTTCGGTTTCCTTTATATTAATGTCAAAACCATAGTCAATGTTGCTGTGTCGATGAGGCACTGTGAAATTTCTGGGCTATCTGAAAAAAATAGAGATGACGCTACTGACCTATCATACATAGACAAATGGTTATAACGGTGCCGGGAAATTGATCACACTAATTCTAGATAGAGTTCAGCCCAAAATCTTATCCATGTTAATACCGTAATAATTCACGGTTTTCAATGACGCCAAAATACTGGAGTTTCTTTAAGTGCCAGTAAATCTATGGATACTAGGCTAGTGTATTTGAGCACCTACGACGCTAATAATGATGATAAGAAGAAGAAAGAGAATTCCTCCTGCTCCTAAGGTACCGGTAGTGGGTTCGATCATGGCTGAGTTCAGTAGCATATGAGGGTGTTAAAATACGACTGACCTGTGTCCTGTGTTGTTCGCATCCAGCACTTATTATCAAATGCATTTCTCTACGTGCAACGAATTTAGAGTACGTAAATATATCTACGATATGTAATCAAATGAAATCCGTTTTAATCCTGACACTAGGGGATTGTCGTACGGGGTAAATGACGTCATAGCTTGCGGGATGACGCAGAACATTGCGAGCGCGTGTTTGTTTTCTAGTCTGGTTTGTGTTACATGTCGTTCACAGCATGACCGGATTAATTTAGATTAAGGGTGCAGGGTGGTTCTACGAGAGCTGATGCAGTTCCTAAAAGCGAAAGGATGCTGATATTTATCATCCGGTGCGGGAATACATAATAATGGACAGGATGCGAAGTTTTCGGGGAGGATGTGATTCTGAAGATGGTGTCAGTACAATACATCCTCTATATGGCATAGGCCTACGAAGAGAATAAATAAGGTGACTCACACGGGTTCTCAACTACGGAGCATGATTTAGCGACCACGGGTCCCCTGCCTGAGTGTGGAATTAATTTCACTGACCTGTGACAGGCTCTTTCCTATACGACCTCTCATGGTCAACTCATGTTCTCTCCCGGTCCCGATGGTGTTAGAATTTTGAGGTATAGTGAGTGCTTCACTTTCTACCCTTTGTGGATGCGAAAGGTAGAATCCGTCCATGGTATCCCCTGCCTATTGCTAAATGCGATTCGCAGGGGGACCAACGGTTCTGAACTTAGGCGCATGGGTTGTCAACGAGTTTGTCATTCCTTCCATTTATTGGAGTAGGGCTCCTGGCTCTAATCATTCTCATCCGACCTCACTTGGTACAACTCTCGTTCTCTTCCGTTTCCCACTGTATTAGCTTTGCTAGGCCTTTGGATTCTTTTCATTTTCACCCCCTTCATGATCCTTCCTTTTCGTTTTGCCATTACCTTCATTCTTCGAAGGATTGGGCAAGTTCCTTTTTCTCTTTTAATTAATGTTAAGAGAGGACGGTTGACCAGTTGTCCTTCCCCTTAAAACAATAATCGCTTGGCTGAGTGGTTTAGACGGTTACGGCGCTGGCTTTCTGAGCCCAAGTTGGCAGGTTTGATCCTGGCTCAGTCCGGTGGTATCTGAAGATTTTTAAATACGTCAGCTCCGTGTCGGTAGATTTACCGTAACGGAAAATACCTCATGCGGGACAAAATTCCGGCACCTCGGCGTCTCTGAAAACCGCCAAAGAAGTTTTTTGCTATTTGCTTTACGTCGTACCAACATAGATAGGTTTTATGGTGACGGTGGGATTGGAAAAGCCTAGGAGTTGGAAGGAAGCGGTCATGGCCTTAATTAAGGTACAGCCCCAGCATTTGCCTCGTGTGAAAATGGGGAACCAAGGAAAACCATCTTCAGGGCTGGCGACTGTGGGGTACGAACCCACTATCCGAATACTGGATACTGGCCGCACTTAAGCGACTGCAACCATTGAGCTCGGTATATGCGTAAACAAACAGAATAGCTAATAAAATAACCAATAAACACAAATAAAACAAAAAAACATTTTATTTGAAGGTTACAGGCCAAATCGGCGAGATGACTGTCGAAATATTAACTCCATTCCCTTCCCCTCCACATGTGGGGTATCAACATGATAGAGCCACAAGGTTTCTCTAGAACCATTAGAAACAAAGTTATAACGGGTAGAATAGCCTATGTGAGAATTTCTTAATTTTCTCCATATCGACTTCTGCCTGTAAATTCAGTCCTGGGTAAGGCGTATCATTGACTAGAAATTATTTCACCTAACATAAAGGTGCAATTACAGTAGACTTACGACAATTAGAGCAGAAGTTACATGGATTCTGACTTACATAAACACCGCACCGAATGGTATGGAATGATACGGAGTGCATGCTTGAGCTATATAATTAATCATCCGTGTCTCTCGGCGATCAGTCCGATTCGTTAAATACATCACACTCTAGGAGTGGGCAAATGTCATGCAAACATACATTCCTTCAGTATGGTACAGTAAAGTTCATTTTCCTTTACACAAGCGCATAGGAAAATGAACTGAACGAAAATTGTTCTAATGGACCGCATATCAATATATGGCTGGAAGGAGTGACCATTCTTAAGGGAAATAACGGATAGGAAGAGCATTGTCACATTTGCCGTTTTGGCAGAACAGGGATGATATCAAGCGGAGTGGCCGTGCATATTAAAGCGCTACAGTTATGGAGGCAAGCTCTGCATTCAAGGAACACGTGGGTTCAAGCTCCACTCTCGGCTGTCGTGGGAATGGTTTTCCGTAGTTTCCCATTTTCACTTCCAGGCAAATGCCGGGACAGTTCCTACTCATAGGCCATGACTGATTCCTTCTACGGCTTTACCAGTTTTCACTTACCATCATTGATTTCATCTTTATTAGCTCCTCAAATTAGGTTGGCGTCAGGAAGGGTATCCTTCCGTAAAACACGTCGTGTAAATTCATCTCACCTTATCCCTGATCCCATGTCAAGAAACGGGGGTAAAGAGTAGACATACTCATATACAATTTACGATCTCCTGAATGCAAGCTCAACAGCTACACGACCCGTACCGTGCAGGTGACTCGTACAATACTGTAGGCTGCTTGATCCCTCAGTACCGACTATTAGTGTATTCTTTCCCACATTTCTCGAATTCTTCACTGAGTATCGAGCCCACTCACTTCTGAATGAACTTAGCATGCTTTTACTCTAGTGCGATTTTCCTAAAAACGTTCCTCTAAGCAACTAAGAGGGGCCTGCCTAGTTCTGTGCGCTGAAAGCCGGTGCGACCATGTGCGTGTTAGGATAGCGGTAGGGCTGCCAGATTTCCAGATGGCAAGTAAGGAACACTTTGGTTTATTTACCTTACAGTGGGAAAACTACTGCATGCAGCCATTTAAATAATTTCATCATCATCATCATCATCATCATCATCATCATCATCATCAATGTCCCACTCTAGTCGCCCGGGTGTGGTTAACGAGCCTCCTCCACTCCCTTCTGTCCTTCCACTTTTCTTGTTCCATTACTTCCGCGACATCCAATCCAGCTTTTCTAATGTCCTTCCATATCTGATCTATCCACTTTTTTCTCGGTCTTCCAACTGGTCTCTTTCCCTTAACTTCTCTTTCCAATTCCCTTCTTGCTGCTCGTTCCTTTCCCATTATTTTTGCGTGGCCTAACCATCTCGGTCTTGCTTCCTGTATCTTCTGTACTAACGGTTCTATATTTAGCTCTACTCTGATTTTAGTATGTTAAAGTCTACCTCATCTTGTCTTTTTAACCGATGTTCTTAAAAAATTCATTTCTACTGCTTGGATCTGACTATCTAGTCTCTTATTGGTTACCAGCGTTTCTAGTCCTATGTTACGAGGGGTATGAAATACTTTTATATAAAGTTAATTTCGTTCTCTTGGGTACTATGTCCTCTCATAAAAGCTCTCTGACCTGATTATAAAATGTTGTACCTCTGCTTAGTCAGTTATTATTTTCAGGGTTGCTTTCATCACTTCCATTAATAATGCTACCCAGATATGTAAACTGCTCTACATTCTCTAACCGTTCTCCGTCTATGTTCACTTGGCTTCTCTTTTCGTCTTTTCCACAATGCATGACTACAGTTTTCTTTTTAATAATAAAAATAATTTAAATACTTGAAAAAAAAATTGCCACTGTAAAATACGTATTAAGTGCAAACTAATGAGCTAATTTTTATACACCTACATATCACAAGTACTTCACATTTGTACTTGCCAGGTTTCCTTTTTTTTTGTGAGAGCTTTCTTGTCATAATTGAAATACCTCAACAATTTATTATCATTTTATTAATTCTACACAAATTCTATTTGTTTCGATTCCTTCAGTTAATCGCTATTAAGCCTAATGAATATCGTTGCTTTAGAGGTAAAAGTGTCCTACTCGTCGCTGAATGGTCAGCGTACTGGCCTTCGGTTGAGAGGGTCCCGGGTTCGAATCCCGGCTGGGTCGGGGATTTCAACCTTCATTGGTTAATTCCAATGACCCGGGGGATGAGTCTTTGTGCTGTCCCCAACATCCCTGCAACTCACACACCATACATAAAAACTATCCTCCACCACAATAACACGCAGTTACCTAGACATGGCAGATGCCGCCCACCCTTATCGGAGGGTCTGCCTTACAAGGGCTGCACTCGGCTAAAAATAGCCACACGAAATTAAATTAAGAGGTAAAAGTCACTAAGTGCACTTTTGGCTGAAGTTGAGTTATATGTAGTTTCAGAGCAAAATATGATTTTTCTATTTCATGACGATGTCACCAAGTGCATAGGAAGGCTCCATTCATTTTCGAAAAAATCACCAACTGTACTTCTGGTTCAATTATAGCCAGGAAAAAGCCCCTTCATCTCAAGTCCATGAAAATTTCCATGAAAAGGGTCACGCAGCTGTGAGCTTGCATCCGGGAGATAGTGGGTTCGAACCCCACTTTCGCCAGCCCTGAAGATGGTTTTCCCTTCTTTCCCATTTTCACACCAGGAAAATTCTGGCGCTGTACCTTAATTAATCATGCCCGCTTCCTTCCCACTCCTAGCCCTATCCTCTCCTCTCATCACCATTAGACCTATCTGTGTCGTGAGGTGTAAAGTAAACTGTAAAAAAACAAAATAACTATCGCTGCTGAAAAGATTGCAACCGCAGCGTGAAGTGAAGAGTGAAATCGTCGATCATCCTTCGCTTTCGTTCAACTCCTACAAGCCGCTCGTTGCCGTGACAACCTCGCCATTACTAATTTTTCAGAAAATATCGCTTGCCCTCTTCGTACCATTGTTAGATTTTCTCTCATGATGTTTATGCGTTCCTGTCCACAATTTTGTTTATCCCGTTATCAAAAACTAAAGAGGAATAATAATTATTTAAATCCAAATGTGATGCATTGTGCGGAAAAAGACCTAAAGTCGGACTTTTAACTATTTTTGTGAGACTTTTGTGGTTCTAAAATTGCCATAAGATATTGAGTAAGTTATTTCAAAAAAGGGTCGACGCTTCTAGGTGCAATACTTCAGAAGAATAATGAATTTGACTGTTGCAATCAAGAGAACTATTTTGAGAAAAGTGCACTTTTTTAATTGGCTTTACGTCGCACCGACACAGACAGGTCTTATGGCGACGATGGGATAGGAAAGGCCTAGGAGTAGGCAGGAAGCGGCCGTGGCCGAAATTATGGTACAGCCTGGTGTGAAAATTGGAAACCACGGAAGACCATCTTTAGGGTTGCCTTAACCGCACGGCCATCTCGCTCGGTAAAAGCACAATTACAACTTTCACTAATTATCTTACCATTTTAACCGGGCTGGGTGGCACAGACGCTTGAGGCACTGGCCTTCTGACCCCAATTTTGCAGGTTCGGTCCTGGCTCAGTGCGATGGTATTTGAAGGTGTCAGCTTCGTGTCGGAAGATTTACTGGCACGTAAAAGAACTCCCACGGGACAAAGTTCCGGCACCTCGGCGCCTCCGAAAACCGTCATAAAATAGTTAGCTGGACGTAAAAACAATAATATTATTATGAATTGTACAAAGTTGTCAAGTACCGGGTGAGTTGGCCGTGCGCGTAGAGGCGCGCGGCTGTGAGCTTGCATCCGGGAGATAGTAGGTTCGAATCCCACTATCGGCAGCCCTGAAAATGGTTTTCCGTGGTTTCCCATTTTCACACCAGGCAAATGCTGGGGCTGTACCTTAATTAAGGCCACGGCCGCTTCCTTCCAACTCCTAAGCCTTTCCTATCCCATCGTCGCCATAAGACCTATCTGTGTCGGTGCGACGTAAAGCCCCTAGCAAAAAAAAAAAAAAAAAAAAAAAAACCAAGTTGTCAAGTCATCGAGAAGCGAAGACTCGTACTGCTGCGTAGCTTAGTTCGTTAAGAAGAAACATAGGTAGCGCAAGAAGTCAAGGCATAGAAATGAAATTTTTACACCGCAGACATTTTTTCAGCTCTGCTTTACGAATTTCCATTGCTGATTTTGAATCGTTTCCGCACGAGTCACAAATAACATATCTTCGCTACCGGGACAAAACCTCCTATTAGAAATATTTTAGCTTAGAACTTTGGCCGGTAAAGTTTTGTCATCTAAGGCGCAATATTGTGCGAATATTGTCAAGGCATTCTCGCTCTTCATGATGCATGTGCTGTGGGTCAGTATATCCGCTTAGTCCGCTCCTATTTAACATAGTAACTGCGGACATAAATCAGAGCATTAGAACAGAAAAGGTCAAATTGTACGCATACGCGGACGACATAGTGCTTGTATCCACTGAATTAGCAAATCTCCAGGAGGCTTTCAACAAACTTACAGTACGGGCAACCGAGAACGAACTTCAATTAAATGAAAATAAAACTGTGTCAATGACTTTCAGGAAAGGAGGAAAACCGGCAGCTAACGATGTTATAATTTATAAAAGAGACGCACTATCGATCGTAACACATTACAAATATTTGGAAATCACATTACAGACTCACGGAAATGTATACAGTATCCATGTTCGGGAGAGAGTTATCGCCGCTTTGTCAACTATGAACAGTGTACCGAACTTACGGAAGTTATCATTAAATACCGCGTTAAAAGTTTTCTAGTTAGAAATCACTCCAATAGTGACATATGGTTTGACTTTAATTTGGGACCAATTAAGAAAGAAGAATCTGAAGGAAATCGAAAAATTAAAAGCAAGATTCCTGAAGAAGGCCTTGTGCATTTCAAAGTATACACCCTCACGTCTGGCATATGTTCTCGCCAGAGAATCGTTCTACATTGAGGATTTAAGATACGACCTATGCCTGCCATCAACAGAAGCATACCAGAGTCTACTCCGTGAACTGCAAGGAAAAAGAGAAGAAATATTTCCTGAATTTTACGCTACAGATGCTATGATCAACAGAGAATGGATAAAAGCCAATTACGCACTGAGACACTTCATGACGCATTTTGCTGTTCATGGTTTTCACCACGGTATCTGCGCGAGAGACATCTACCACCAACCGGATGAACTATGCGTGTGCAAACTTTGTGATAACCCATGTGACAGATATCACGTAATGACATGTAAGCGCAGAGAAATATCTCTGACAAAATTCTGTGAAAATGCTTAAGAGTATGTCCTCTAATTATGCACATTGTGCGAAATTAAATTAAATTATATCTCCAAAAATATTGTCACATAGGAGGTTTTGTCCCGGCAACGACTATATACCGCCCTGTTCGTACTGTACGGCGCCATGCTTTTAAGGAGGATTTATTCAAGCAGGATTGGGACTCTTCCAATAATTCCTAGGGATTAAAGATAAAAAGTTCTAATGGCGTGTGGCCTTTGGAGAGGCATGATAGAGCTCTTTCGAGCTGACACCCTGTAGGCGACCTGCACGCCTGCGATGATTGGGTTCTATCTAAGAAGGAATCTAGTGTTGAAGACTGCACCAACAGCCAACCTCCGAACCAGATGAATTAATAAATTGAAGTTAAAATCCCCGACGCGGCAAGAAATCGATCTCAGGACTTCTTGTACTTACGGCCAGAATGCTGGAGAATATCAAAGTCTTATCCTGGTAATGTCAAATGTAGCAAATTTACATCCCGGTTTCCCAGCAATTGTCCAAGGTAATAAAACAAACTTTTGTTAGGTTATAGATTCATATCTAATATATTTACTGATCTACTCTCTTGGTTATACCGTTAATAGAAATCAAGATGTGGATTTTTAAATCAAATAGGCCATACTTAAATTTGTGTATTAATTTATATTTTATAAATATTTATGATCAAACCATGTGTGGCATCTCTACCATTGAAGATCCATATAAAAACAATAATGCTATTAATAAGAGGTAAAAATATCAGATAACTGACGTAAGTAGCTTCTGACAAAATGGGAAACCTTCACAAAAAATAAAGTTTTTCAGAAATCACACTCGAAAGTGTAATGCCACATACAAAACTTGATTGCTACCATGTTTCTTACCACAGATCCACCAAACAGGGAGTGATATCATAGCAACCAACGTAGCCAACTTAGGCAGCAGGATGCTTACTATAAATCAACACAAATTACTGCCTTCTAGAACAAGTAGTTCGCGAGATATCTTGACATAACTGACCGAGTGCACACCAAAATGTGGATAAATGGCTTGTGCAGCATAATACTTAGTTTAATGTATAAATACTTGCATTGATTCAAAATCAATAAAACGTACATAAAAATAAAGATAAAACTCCAAATATCGGTTTTCTGCCGGTATGAGTGGCTCAGACGGTTGAGGCGTTGGCCTTCTGACCCCAACTTGGCAGGTTCGATCCTGGCTCAGTCCGGTGGTATTTCAAGGTGCTCAATTACGTCAGCCTCGTGTGGGTAGATTTACTGGCACGTAAAAGGACTCCTGCGGGACTAATCCCGACACCTCGGCGTCTCCAAAAATCGTAGAAGTAGTTAGTGGGACGTAAAGCAACTAACATTAATATTAACAATTTTATAGAAAAAAACTTTCTACTCCCCTTAACCAATGGAAGTTAAAATATCCGACCCGGCTCAAAATCGACACTAGGACCTCTTGTAGTTACGACCAGATTACCAACCGTTTAGCGATGCAGCCCGACATATAAAATTGGTGGACAGAATAAAGCATCGGGTAGACAGACCTTTGTTGTACTCCTTGCTACTAACAGGTTAGCCTTCACTGCCGAACTGCTGCCACATACTGTACATTCTAAACGACAAGTGAGTTCTATTTATTCCAGTCTGACGTTTCACTAATCCTTTTTTTTCTTTCAGCAGCCGTAGATATTCAGACTGCCTGTTTCACGGAGAGATATTTCGTTGCTCCTAGTGGAATAGCAATTAATGAAGCTGATCTGATTGTAGAAAGGAGTGTCTGTTCCATGCAACGAATTGTTAAATAGAATCAGCTTGGCGAGGGATTACAATTCTGCTTTGGCTGGAGAGAAATGTCCTAAATAATTCATAGTCTACTCTTAACTGGGTCACTCGAGAGCGCGGAAATACCCGTATCGGCGGTGGTAGATTTCACACACCTTTTTAAAATATTCAGGACGCTCTCTCCGTGTCTCCCTCTCAATGAATTAAAACCGTAAATCGAGATGAATAGCCAGTGAGTGTGTATTAAAACTCAATTTTCCTCTCACACACAATAGGAAATATTTCTAAAATTCGCTGTCAGAAGTGTCTTAAAATTCCTTCAGCAATCGATAATGTATTGCTATTTTCAAATTGCTGAGCCTAAATACGCAGTGGTTGTCCTTTCGTTCGCACGAGAGTGGGTGTGATCTGGATTGTGGAGAGTGGTATCATTGACAACTTAATGCGACAACTCCGTTTAGTTGTCCTCTGGTACGTTAACCCCGCGGGACAAAATAATAAATTTTCAAAGTCTATAATCTGTTAAAAGAATGCTTAAGAAGAAGAGTGATAATAATCTAGCATTTACTCATTTATCTGGGGAAGGTACTTTGTATGGATTTGGCTCGGTTTTACGGCCGGGTGTCCTTGACACCAACCATACGTGGAGGAATATATCCACTACGCGTGTCTATGATAGTTTGTAGAGTGATGTTTTGTATGTAATAAAGATGTGTATTAAATTGAAACCGCCTCTGTGGTGTAGGGGTTAGTGTGATTAACTACCATCCCCTGGAGCCTGGGTTCGATTGCCGGCTTTGGCACGAAATTCAAGTGCTACGATGGCTAGAACGGGTTCCACTCAGCCTCGGGTTGTCAACTGAGTAGAGCGGGATCGATTCCCACCTCAACCATCCTCGAAGTGGTTTTCCGTGGTTTCCTACTTCTCCTCCAGGCAAACGCCGGGATGGTATCTAACTTAAGACCACAGCCGCTTCCTTCCCTCTTTCTTGTCTATTCCTTCCAATCTTCCCATCCCCGCACAAGGCCCCTGTTCAGCATAACAGGCGAGGCGACCTGGGCGAGGTACTGGTCCTCCTCCGCATTAATAACAATAATAATCGTATGGCCTCGATTTGACGCCATCTGGCTGTCTGCTCGTCAATTTCGACGTTCCGTTTTACACTAGGTCCGCTAGATGGCAGACAGAGTAAACCGGATCTCTCTTGGGCGTCTATGGCTGAGATTTAATTAATTTGGTCGGGTAAATACCAAATGAGCCGCCTCTGTGGTGTAGTGGTTAGCGTGATTAGCTGCCACCCCCGGAGGTCCGGGTTCGATTCCCGGCTCTGCCACGAAATTTGAAAAGTGGTACGAGGGCTGGAACGGGGTCCACTCAGCCTCGGGAGGTCAACTGAGTAGAGGTGGGTTCGATTCCCACCTCAGCCATCCTGGAAGTGGTTTTCCGTTGTTTCCCTCTTCTCCTCCAGGCAAATGCCGGGATGGTACCTAACTTAAGGCCACGGCCGCTTCCTTCCCTCTTCCTTGCCTATCCCTTCCAATCTTCCCATCCCTCCACAAGGCCCCTGTTCAGCATAGCAGGTGAGGCCGCCTGGGTGAGGTACTGGTCATACTCCCCAGTTGTATCCCCCGACCAAGAGTCTGAAGCTCCAGGACACTGCCCTTGAGGCGGTAGAGGTGGGATCCCTCGCTAAGTCCGAGGGAAAAACCGAACCTGGAGGGTAAACAGATGATGATGATGAAATACCAAATGTATCACCAGAGTTTTACATGCCGACATCGTACGACATGGAGTGTCGAATGGACTTTTTTCCGCCCTTCAAAAATCCGACTACCTCTGCCGGGTTTGAACCCGCTATCTTGGGATTCGGAGGCCGACACTCTACCACGGATCCACAGAGGCAGCTTCCTCCGCATTGAATCACCCCGACCCAAAGTCACGCATTTGATATGGTAGAGGTGGGATCCCTTGCTGAGTCCACTGGAAAATAAAACCCTGGAGGGTAAACGCATTAGAGAAAGAAAGAAAGGAAGAAAAAAAAAAGAATGATTAAGAACCAACCAAACCAAACCCCACGGCACTTAACGTGCAGATTACGAGGGGTCGTGCGGTCAGCACGACGCATCCTCTCGGCCGTTATTCTGGGCTTTCGAGAGCGGGGCCGCCATCTCACCGTCAGATACCTCCTCAATTCTAATCACGTAGGCTGAGTGGACCTCGAACCAGCCCTCAGGTCGGCAGAAAAATCCCTGACCTGGCAGGGAATCGAACCCAGGGCCTCCGGGCGAGAGGCAGGCACACTACCCCTACACCACGGGGGTGGCAAAAAATGATTAAGACGAACACAAAAATGTAGTCCCCGAGTTAGAGGAATTAAACAGACAAAGTTCCAATTCCTGATCCATCTGGAAAAACTTTCCGACGCCCCCTGAACCTAGGGCCACATCGCTGATAATTCAAACAACGAGCCAGACAATAATAATAATAATAATAATAATAATAATAATAATAATAATAATAATAATAATAATAATAATAATAATAATAATAATAATAATAATAATAACAATAATAATAATAATAATAGCCGCCTCTGTGGTGTAGTGGTTAGCGTGATTAGCTGCCACCCCCGGAGGTGCGGGTTCGATTCCCGGCTCTGCCACGAAATTTGAAAAGTGGTACGAGGGCTGGAACGGGGTCCACTCAGCCTCGGGAGGTCAACTGAGTAGAGGTGGGTTCGATTCCCACCTCAGCCATCCTGGAAGTGGTTTTCCGTGGTTTCCCACTTCTCCTCCAGGCAAATGCCGGTGCGGTACCTAACATAAGGCCACGGCCGCTTCCTTCCCTCTTCCTTGTCTATCCCTTCCAGTCTTCCACATACCCCGCAAGGCCCCTGTTCAGCATAGCAGGTGAGGCCGCCTGGGCGAGGTACTGGTCATTCTCCCCAGTTGTATCCCCCGACCCAGAGTCTGAAGCTCCAGGACACTGCCCTTGAGGCGGTAAAGGTGGGATCCCTCGCTGAGTCCGAGGGAAAAACCGAACCTGGAGTGTAAACAGATGATGATGATGATGACAATAATAATAATGTAATCAGTACAAAAAGACCTGCGGGACTAAGTATCTCCGACGGGGGAGTTTTGTCCTTCTGACAAGGAGATATTACGCACGTGTCATCTGCGATTCGGTTCATTTTTGGCGGGATTAAAGGGCTTGTCAGGAGAGTACTGATCAAAATATTAAGACGGAACTTTCCCCATTTTCGAGAAATAAAATTTAAAAATTTCGCTGATATTTAAATAGCCTAAAAGTTACCAAAGTGTGTGTGCTTAGCGCTTTAGGAGAGCGTTTGTCTCCTATCACGGCGACATGGGTTCAAGTCCCATCATTGACATCTTTTTCTTTCAGTGTTGAGCGGCTCTGACGATTGAGGCGCTAGCCTCCTGACCTCAACTTGCCAGGTTCGATCCTGGCTCAGTTCGGTGGCATTTGAGGTGCTCAAATACGTCAGCCTCTATCGGTAGATTTACTGGCACGTAAAAGAACTCCTGCGGGAGTAAATTTCGGCACCTCGGTGTCTCCAAAAACCATAAACAATTAGTATAATTTTTCATCACATTTGTGTTTGGTACTTTGTTTTGTGTTGTATTATTTTTATTTTTAGATAGAATCTACTGTACATCGCACCGACAGAGATAGGTCTTAGGCGGCGATGAAATAGGAAAGCTTTAGGAGTGGGTAGGAAGTGGCCGTGGCCTTAATTAAGGAACAGTCCCTAGTGTGAAAATAGGAAACCAAAGAAAACATCTTCAGTGCTGCCGACATTAGGGTTCGAACCCACTATCTCCCGACTTGCAAGCTCACAGCTGTGCGCCCCTAACTGCCCGGCCAACACGTCCGAATAGTTCAACTGCGAAATATTACGATTGCTAATCATACTTTAAGGCATATGTATAAATTTTAGTCTAGTTAAATGAAAGAGAAATCTTTAAATTTTCGTCAAATAATGTATTTTGTTTGACCTGTAGCTCTTGTGACCATGCTCTGTAATCCCACCAGAAATGAACCGAATCTCAGATGACAGGTGCGTAGTGACTCCTTGCGAGCCTAAATTTTTGGGTTCGATCTCGCCTCAGTCTGATGATACTCAAATGTGCTCAGACATACCAGTATCGTGTCAGTAGATTTACCGACACGTGAAAAGGAAGTACTGCAGAACTAATTTCCTGCACACCGGGCGAGTTAGCCGTGCGTTTAGGAGCGCGCGCCTGTGAGCTTGCAACCGGGAGATAGTGGGTTGGAATCCCACTGTCGACAGCCCTGAAGATGGTTTTCCGTGTTTTCCCAATTTCACACCAGGCAAATGCTGGGGCTGTACCTTAATTAAAGCCACGGCCATTTCCTTCCAACTCCCAGGCCTTTCCTATCCCATCGTCGCTATAAGACCTATCTGTGTCGGTGCGACGTAAAGCCACTAGCAAAATTTCCTGCAACTCAGCGTCTCTGAAAACAGTAAAAGTAGTTAATGTAACGTAAAACCATTATTTTTTGTTATTAATGTTGTTGCTGTTGTTGTCCGGATCCTTGGCTGAGTGGTCAGCGGTAACAGTCTTTGGTTGAGAGCGTCGTGGGCTCGATTCGTGGTTGGCCCGGGGATATTTTTCGTGTCTCGTTAGTTCTATTGGCTTCAGGACTGGGTGTTTGTGTTCATCTCGATATACTTCTCTTCATATACTGTACACGCATCATATTTCAAACCTGTCAACGCTCCACATATGGTTGGTGTTAGGAGGAGCACGCGGCCGTAAAACTGATCCAAGCTCTAAGGATTATTATTATTATTATTATTATTATTATTATTATTATTATTATTATTATTATTATTATTATTATTATTATTATTATTATTATTATTATTATTATGTATTTGCGAATAAGCCCATTGGAACTACGCAGAGGATTTAGAAGCGTGCATCTGCCTTCCTTTGTGCCCATATTTCATTCAATCGTTTACTGTGGGCTTCCTTTCGAGCTCCAGACCATGTTGTTCCGCTCTTCTTTTTGGTCTTTCTTTTTGGACAACATGCCATTTGTGAATTATGTATCTGAAGATTACCCGGTTCTGGACATCTGCCGGTGTAATTCCTGCCCGTTTCTGATCAGTTTTGATTTCGTCAATACATTTCATTGTGTCTGTTTTGGCAATACTCCAGTTTACATAGAATTCGACCATCTGTTTTGTAAGTGTGTTCGGGTGCATTCTTTTAATGTGTCCACAGAATCTTAACCTGCGTTTTCTAATGTCACTGTGAATATTAGTGTGTTGTTTGATTTCCTGACTGCCCTTAAGTCCGTATTGTCCGTCGGCGAGTTTTGGGCCTAGAATTTTTCTCATAAAATTATGTTTCTTTCTCTCAATGTCTTCAATGTCTGCTTTCCTGTCAAAAATTAGCGTTTCTGATCCATAAAGACATTCTTCTTTAATGACTGTATTGTAATGTCTCAGTTTTGTGTGCTTAGAGATACAATTTTTGTTGAAGGTATTTTGTGTTAGTCGATAGGCATTTTCCATCTTTTGGCCCCTAACTTCATTGGCTTTTGTTTCGAGTCTATTTTCCCGAATTGTTTCACCAAGATATTTGAATTGTGATATTCGTTTAATTTTTCCATAATTTGTCTCTGTGAATATTAGTGTGTTGTTTGATTTCCTGACTGCCCTTGGTGTTTGAATGTTGCAGATTATGTATTCTGTATTTTCAGAAGATATCTGGAGGCCGACTTTTTCCACAATTTCCTTCAGGAGTTTAATCTGATTTATGGCTGTTGAATCCTTTTTTTCTATTTGCTTTACTTCGCACCTACACAGATAAGTCTCACGGCGACGATGGGACATGAAAGGCCTAGGAATGGGAAATAAGCGGCCGTTATGTGAAAATGGAAAACTACGGAAAACCCACTTCAGGGTTCCCGACGGTGGGGTTCGAACCCATTATCTCCCGGATGCTAGCTCACAGTTGCACGCCCCTAACCGCACGGCCAACTCACCCGGTGGCTGTTGAAATGGCTCGCGCTGAGATTGCTAGGTCGTCTGCAAATGTTAAGCAATCTATTGTAACTTTTCCTCTGCCTAAAATGATTGGTAGGTGAATTTGTGTAATATTTTCTGTTCGCGCCATTCTTGTATCACATTTTCAAGGACGCAGTTGAAGATTAAACAAGAGTCCATCTCCTTGCCTTACTTCCTACTTGATTTCAAAGGAGACTGAGATTTCCCCTGACTTCGTGTCTTGCAGCGTCTGTTTTATTATTGCAAGTGTTTTCATGTCTAAACATTGTCCTTTCAATATTTGGAAGAGTGATTCACGATTAACTGAATCATAGGTTCTTTTTGAATTCAGCAAATGTGGAGATTATATTTTTGTTACAAATTCTCTGATATCTTAGGATTAGCTTTAGAGTAGATTTAAGAAATACTCTGGACACGATCGGCCTGGTCTGAATCCTGCCTGATATTCTCCGATTTGTGGTTCTAGTTGTTGTTGTGCTCTATCGAGAAGACGCTGGGATAGTTTCTGTACGCAACTGATACTAGTGAGATTCCTCTGTAGTTGTTTTCATCTTCCCTTGAACATTAAAATGGAGGCATGAAAAATGGAACCATGCCTTTCTCCTTTCTGGATACGCGTAGATTATTAAAACTGCAGTCTTTTGTTGTACGAAATAATAACATACGTACATTATCATTATAGACCGTTATACCTTTCAGCGTTCAGTCTGCAAGCTTCTGTGAATTTATTAAACGTCGCCACAATCCTCTATTTGCAACTAGTGCTGTGGCCTCATTTACTATAGTTATATAACTATTATCTTTAAGTCGTTAGAAACTGAGTCTAACCATCGTCATCTTGGTCTCCCTCTACTCCTCTTACCCTCCATAACAGAGTCCATTATTCTCCTCGGTAACCTATCCTCCCTCCTCCATTGGTCCCATATGAACCCACCACCGAAACCGATTTATGCGTACAGCTTCATCCATTGAGTTCATTCCTAACATAGCGTTCATCTCCTCGTTCCGATTACCCTCCTACCATTGTTTCCACCTGTTTGTACCAGCAATCATTCTAGCTACTTTCATGTCTGTTACTTCTAACTTATGAATACGATATCCTGAATCCACCCAGCTTTCGCCCCCGTAAAGCAAAGTTGATGTGAAAACAGACCGATGTAAAGATAGTTTCGTCCGGGAGCTGACTTCCTCCTTACAGAACACTGTAGATCGCAACTAGGAGCTCACTGCATTAGCTTTACTACACCTTGATTCAGTCTCACTTACTGTATTACCAACCTGAGAGAACACACAACCTAAATACTTAAAATTATCTAACTGTTTCAGCTTTTAATTCTGTTCACATTCTTACCTACTGACATCAATTTAGTCTTCGAGAGGCTAATTTTCATACCATACTCATTGCACCTACTTTCAAGTTCCAAGATATTAGACTGTAGGCTTTCGGCACAATTTGCCATTAGGACAAAGTCGTCAGCATAGGCCAGATTGCTTACTACATTTCCACCTAATTGAATCCCTCCCTGCCATTTTATACCTTTCAGCAGATGATCCATGTAAACTACGAACAGCAAAGGTGAAAGATTACAGCCTTGTCTAACCCCTGTAAGTACCCTGAACCAAGAACTCATTCTACCATCAATTCTCACTGAAGCCCAATTGTCAACATAAATGCCTTTGATTGATTTTAGTAATCTACTTTTCATTTCATAGTCCCCCAGTATGGCGAACATCTTTTCCCTCGGTTCCTTGTCATATGCTTTCTCTAGATCTAAGAAACATAAACACAACGGTCTATTCCTCTCGTAACACTTTTCAATTACCTGACGCATACTGAAAATCTGATCCTGACAGCCCCCTCTGTGGTCTGAAATCACACTGGTTTTAATCCAACTTCCCCTCAACCACTGATCGCACACTCTTTCCAAGATGCCAGTGAATACATTGCCTGGTATACTAATCCATGAGATACCTCGATAGTAATAATAATAATAATAATAATAATAATAATAATAATAATAATAATAATAATAATAATAATAATAATAATAAATTCGCCAGTGTCGGCTTTTGTCCCAAAGAGGTTCGATTCCCGGTAAAGACAGTGATTTTTATCTGGATATGAGGGCTGGCTCAAGATCCATTGAACCTACTTTAGGAAATTTGTGGAAACCTCTGACAGTGGGGTAGCATCCCCGGTCTAGAAAACGAAGAATAACTGCTTGAGAGGATATGTTACGCTAACCACGTGTTACCATGTAAAGTGCAGTCCTTCGGAATGAGCAGTGGTCGCTTGGCAGACCAAGGATCATCAGAACTGTTGCACTATATAATTTGTTTTATTTTTATTGAACGATCGCATTAAGTTGTATACAGGAAGAACTGCCAAGTAGAACGTATGTCTTATGTCTTTTGTCCAATTTTTGCCTACTGTCGCTTCTTTTTTATGCTCTCACAACATAAAGAGATCCAAACATCAGAATAGACTTCCTTTCCGTCTTCAATGCTTTGTTTTCCTGATTACTAAACCTACACATCATCATCATCTTTGTGAAGAAGAAAATAGTTTTTGTTGGGTTGAGTTGTTCAAACGGAAGTTCAAATTGGCGTATTCGACTCTGGCTTAGTCTGGTAGTATTTGAAGCTGCTCAAATAGACCAGCCTCGTGTTTGTTGATTTAGCGATGCGTAAAAGCACTCTTGTGGGACAAAATAACCGCACCTCGGGGTCTTCGAAAACCGTAACAGTTGCATTGTGGGACGCTAAAGTGTAATTATTATTGTTCCGAGGTATCTGTGGAACAGCAGAGGTGAAAGAAGGTGCTGGGTGGAATAGGTCTCAACTTACGAAATTAAAGTTAATTTAAAACTTTAACAAAGGTTATATTTTCTTTTCAAGGTAAATAAATAACAGACTATAACAGGTACCAAGTAGCAGATCAACAAATTAAAAAAGTACGATTTTAGTTCGTTACAAAATTTGGGCTTCGAGCCCGACACTCACGAACCTTGAGCTATAAGCCCAACTTTACCTATATACCAAGTTCAAACAAAGGGGCAGAAAACCCCAATCATGCCAAGGAGCACTGGCTCCTGATTACCATATTAAGCCTCCTTGAGGCACACAGAAACCAAACTTAAGAAAGAGTAAACCCGCTCTCAAGGTTCAAGCCCATCAAAGGCCACAACAAACTATACTTCAAACTGCCCTCAAGGCATACCAAGAACAGGGGTAATAAATACCCAACCTACTGGGCCTATTCAGTAAAGAAGCAGGTTAATTACATGGCCCAAAATACCAACTTGATTGGAGGCGTAACTTGCACTCCTAATACACTTTTAAAACCTACTTGGCAGGTAGGCCGCATACCCAAGGGCTAATCCCATACTAAAGAGGTGACTTGTATAAGAAGACTTTATTACATTAAGAAAGGAAGAAACGGTTGTGAAAACAAAGTCACCTCAAAACAATAGGAGTGGGAGCTCGAGAGGGTTTAGAACTCTCTATCCCAATTTATAGTTAAAGAGACGAAGTTTTACCAAGTGTCTATTATATTTTAAAGATAGGTTACATGAGAAAAGTTTTCGAACCTGCCCCGAGGGTTAAACTGCTGAGCTAGCGAGAAATGAAGTTATTAAATGGCCATTACCTTATGGATGAACTGCTGCCCGAAGAAAGAGGCGCTTCCCGCCCCCTGCTACATAATCACACTAGGAGAGATGTTATTGAAGTGGCGAGGAGACCAGAAAATCAGCAGTTTATATACCCTCGTGGAACATTCGAGACGTTTCATGAATGATTACAACCCGCCCACAAAATTTTATTGGATAACAGCAAAAACGAATACACCAGACGAAGAAGAAACACCTTATTGGTGGAAAATTAATTACAGAAATTCCTGATTGGCTACATTCGAAACAGGCGGAAAGAAAGGATTATATTGCCAACCTACAACTGACAGAACAAAATTTAGTTAAGACAAAACTTATGAATACAAAATTTCTTCAGGAAGGTACATTCCTTTACACCAGAGTGCGATATTAATTTTGGTAGAGACATCTGTTAGAGAATGTTCAAATTTCTTGATATGGAGCAAACAAACACAAATCGAAATAGACACAGTTCAGAACACTTCAAAATTTATGGTAGTGACATCTTCCAAGAAACCTTTGAATTAGTACAGTTTGTTAAAGTTCAGGCGTTCTCCTGTAGAGGAGTTTCAACTGGCGCAATTATTATTATTATTATTATTATTATTATTATTATTATTATTATTAATGATACTCATCGTTTAAACATTCTCAAATGTAAATAACTTCAATTAATAATAATAGTAATAATAATAAGAAGAAGAATAACAAAGTTACCACTGTGTCGGATTTTGTCCCAAAAGGATTTCTTAACGTGACGGCAGTTTTCAGAATGTGCGGAAATACTGGATGCAAGTTAATCGCGCAGGTATTCTTAGTAAATATGTACTTTCTTCTTCCTTCCCCATACGTTCTATGAATTTGGCTGTGCGAGGAGGAGTTGTAGCTTGAAAAGGTTATAATGATTTCTGGGGGCTCTAAATACTCTGGTGGAATGAAAGTACTTTGACATTACGTACTCTCAAACTACTATATAATGTATATGTGTAGGTAGCTCGGTTTCTCAAACGATTCCAACTTTCACTAGAGTTTTCGATTTTCTTCGTTGTTGTAGTAGTAGTGAAGACATAGAGCCCTTGACTCGTTTCCTTGAATGCATCCGTTGCCATTTATTTCCTGTTTCCAGTGCATTATCCCATTTATGAATAAGTGAACGCGCAAGATCTTTTAAAGTTTTGGACCCGCTCCAGTAGGCTACAGCGCCAGCCACAGTTAGATTAATGGGTGGAACTCCACGTTTGCTCTCAACCATAACTCGGGTCTTTCTCGTGTTCACGAGCGGAGTTGCTGATGCACGGTGTTCTTCTGCGCAGTTTAGCAATGTTTATGGGACTTGAGCATTTATTGCTAGCAGAATAACTTCTTCTGCGTATCTCATGTCGTTACTTACAATTATATATAAAACACATTCTTACATTCGTATCTAGGCTTTACAAAGATGTAACTGTTCTGCACCCATCATTGACGGATTAGTACTTTTACAATTGTGCAACAATAATGGTATTTAACGCAGACGAACAGCATGGTAAGAGATAGAGCACACTTGATCTAACAACAATAGTAAGGTCTTTTTACAGTTTGTTTTAAGTCGCGCCAACACACATAGGTTTTATAGCGAAAATGGGGTAGGAAAGAGCTAATATTGTGAAGGAAGCGTGGCCTTAATTATGGTACAGCCCCAGCATTTGTCTGGTGCGAAAATGGGGACCCACGAAATACCTTCTTCAGGGCTGCCGGCAATGGTATCTGAACCCAGTATCTCCCGAATGCAAGCTGACAGGTGCGTGATCAGTTAGATTAATGCTGTCTATATAAACAAAAATTCAATTTTGTCTATAAACCTCAAAATTTTTCCTCAGAAGCCTACTTCGTTTTTATCTATGACTAGCTGCCCATCCAGGGTTCGCACTGTCTAACGACTACAAAGGCTCCAAATTTTCTGAAATCCCTCGCCTTATTAAACAGCACATACATTGTCAGACTTAAAAATGGCATATCAAATGGCCTTATGGAAATAATTATAGAAGTGATCTAACAGAGAAGGAAGAAGATCAAGACAGGCTGAGGCAATGAACTACGGCAACACACAATGAATCCCCCCAATCATTCATTATTGGGTATGGAAAATTTTATATAAATGTGCAGTAAGAAGCTGTGATAAAACACAGAAACACTTATAATCATATTGTTGTAAATGAGACATCTGCACGCAGAAGCACGTCTGATTGTCTTGCTGTAAGTGAGACACCTGCCGGCTACTTCTACTATAAAGGTAATGAATGAACTGCGTCAGCACACAATAAACCTCGTATGTGTACGTTAATGTGCATGAAGAGGAACATGGCCTTGGCTTCGACCAGGTTTTGTTGCGAATATTCCTTCTACTTCTTGGCCTTGTAAATAGCGAAGGCTAAGCTTTGGCGCCATTGGTGATAAGAGTATGGAAATGTCGATCCAGTAACCATAAGTATATCGCCAGATTAACGCTGTCTATAAGTTTGAATTATTTGGGCCTAAACAGAATATCTTGAAAATAGCGAAAACAACACTTTGGTGCTATTCAAAATCGGTCGAGTAGTTTCTGAGATTACTCATTATATACGCACAAACTCACAGTCTCTCTTTATATATTAGTACAGAAGTATAGATTAGATATATAGAAGTCGAAAGAAGGTTAAGTTCAATTTTTGTTTGTTTGCATGTTTGAGAATACATCACAGGAAAATGGCTCTATTGAATTTCTTCGAAACTCAGTATTGAAGTTTGGGGATAACTGGGTTGTGCTCTAGGCTGTATTTCATTACAATACTGTGGCGTAGCAATGTTAAGGGTGTCAAGACAGGAACTGTAAAATTTTGTTGCTGATATAAGCGTATCGAAAACGTAGGCCTATAAGGGATCAAAGTTTTGTACAATATAATTTCTGATCTTTTATGTTTCGTACGTATTTAACCTACGATGGATAAAAATGGAGATATTCACGATTCTTACACTTTTCATAAACCACCAAATAACTCCGGTAATGTTGATTCTGTCTAAAAAGTACTCATAACAGCAGTCATAGAAACTATCATTTCCAATCAGTGTCTCATACTTTTAAATCGTGTGTACTATTATAACAGATATTTTAACGAATTTAGCTTTTCAGTATATCAACATCGAACACCGTTGACGAAAATATGTTTCATTCTTCATGGCAATGAGTTCCGGCAATGTTGGGCACAGTTAGGGAGGCGACTAAAAGGAGTACAAGGTATGAATATAGATTGCATACATCTTCTATTATTTTCCATGTGCGAAAATCAAAAACTACGGAAACACATAGTGCACAAACTGCGTAGCCAAGTCGCTTGGTAAACGATAATTTACAAAAATATGAATACAGATAACGTACAACTTCTATGGTGTGCTAATTGCTAAAACAGAAAGCACGGAAAATATATTGCACATACCGCGTAGCTAAGTCGCTCCGTAAACGCTAATTTACAGAATATGAATACAAGTAAGATAAAACCTCTATAATTTGCTACGTGCGGAAATCAGAAACCATGGAAACACATAATACACATACCGAGTAGCCTACTCGCTCGGTAAGCGATAACTTACAGAATATGAATATAGATTACGTACATCTTCTATCATTTGCTATGTGCGAAAATCAGAAACCACGAAAACACATAATGCACATACCGCGTAGCCAAGTAGTTCGGTAAACGATAATTTACAAAATATGAATACAGGTAACGTACGACTTCTATGATTGTCCTTAAAAGGTGTTAGAAGAAGTGGTAAACAGCCAATTTTGATTAGAAAGATAATGAATTTGACCACAGAAATTAGAAGGAAAACGTGAAAAAGAAGAAGAAAACCTGGAAGTCCAAAGAGGGAGAAAAGAAGGATTCTCTTGATATCGTATGAACTAACACGCAAAATTCATCAGCAGTAACTTTACACTGACTGTTGTGATTGAGGTGTGTTCTGTCACTTCCGATGCCATTTATCACTGCTAGATGGCAGTAGTTGCAATAACCTAACCCGTCAACTACGGGTGCAGAATGGCCAGTTAAGTTTTAGAGTCTTGGGACATTACAGGCCCTCATTTTATTCCACTTCTAAGATATTAATTCAATCAATCAATCAATCAATCAATCAATCAATCAATCGATCAATCAATCAATCAATCAATCAATCAATTAATCAATCAATCAATCAATCAATCAACCAATAAATAAATAAATAAATCACTACTGACCTGCATTTAGGGCAGTCGCCCAGGTGGCAGATTCTCGATCATTAAATTTGCCTCCATATTTGATGTTTTCGGGGGCCAAAATGTTACACAATTGAACATCTTGGAATATTTCCTCAATGGAATGAGTGTCCAGTTTTCGGGATTAGCACTCGCATACATACAGAGAAATTAAGGAAGAAAGTAATACAGTTAAGAAAGTTGGCATTAACTGAAGGTGGGAAAATAACTGAGGACGGCCGGACAGTACAAATACATAAATACCAAGTGGATGTATTGGAAAAGTGAAAAGTCCCTCACTAAATTGGAATGATATGAGTTACGGATTTAAGAAAGCGGTAACACAGGAGAAATTTAGGCGCAGGGATTCTCAGATAAGAAGATGGCTTATGGTGTTACTACTTAAGCCTTAAGAAGCGAAGCAGAGGCAAGAAATAAAAGGAGAGAAGGGAAGTAGAAGAGAAATACAGTAAAATGTAGTAAAACGCCTTACGGTGCGAAATAATGGCCTACAGTCCGCAGTACTGTTGAAAATATGAACAACCTCCCTTAGTGCCATTCAAAGACGATTGTAACCTCCAACGGTATTCCGCAAATATCCCGCTGAATGGCAGCTTGACGTCTCTACCGCCTTCTACCCAACGAACAACCACGAGTCTGCAGGAATAATAACGAAAATGGCATTTCGTTACTTCCCTCCTGGCAAGCAGCCAAAGACGTCGCCATGGTAACCGTAGGTTCGTTGTCGAACACCCAATGCAGATGGTGGTGATTATTGTTTTAAGAGGAAGTACAACTAGGCAACCATCCTCTATATAACACTAATCAGAGAGAAAAATGGAAGGGGACCGACAAAAAATGAAGGTATCGGACAAAGGAAAACAAGGGCCACGAAGGGCGTGAAAATGAAAGACTCCCTAGCCCTCGCAAACCTAATAGCGTCGGGGTCGGAAAAGAACAAGAGTTGACCAGGAGAGGTCAGATAGGATAGATGAAAGTGAGGAGCCTAGCACAAGTAAGTGGAAGCAATGCTAGGACTCAGCTGAGGGCCCCGTGGTCGCCAACCCACGCTCCAAAGTTCAGAGCCCCTGGGGCCCCTTTTAGTCGCCTCTTACGACAGGCAGGAGATACCGTGGGTGTTATTCTACCGCTCCCACCCACAGGGGGAACCCAATGCAGAACATGATACCCGCAGAAAATAATAATTTTCTGCGTAATTTGAAGACTAAGCGAAATTATGTACATAACAAAAATTGTTTAAAATGAAGAAAAGTTTCATATGCGGTCTACGAATTTTAGAAAATCAATAGTATGAGAGAAAATTGAAAAAAAAAAACCTGTTCTTATTTTCGTATAAACCACCAGTCTATTAAGCGATTGTTAAATTATATGCACATCTACACCTGCTCCTGGATGAGTATACTCTAAATATGAAGTTTGGTCGAGATCTGTCCAGCCGTTTCGCAGTGATGGCTGAACAGCCGGACAAACAGACAGGAAAGCTAAAAACCACTGATACGGTCTTGAGGTGACCTAAAACGGACAGAAATATGAACAATTGGTAAATCAAGTAAAATTGCAGACAGCGGACCATCTACAATTTTATTTATATAGATTATGGTCTTCCCTAATTTTAAACTTCATCCAAGCGTATTCCTCTGCTAGTGTCATTCCACGCCATCTCTCCACTGACGACAGCTCGGAACACAACCACTCAGTTGAACTTTTCGTCTCCTTACTCCAAAATCTTCTCAGCCCCAAAGTTTGCAACATTTTCATAACTACATTTCTTTCGGGAATTCATGACTAGCCTATCAACAGCTCTCTTTTATCTTTCTCATCAAAAGAGGTTAGGTGCCATGCGAATATGCAATTCATAAAAACAGTCATATCACTAATTAGTTTGTTACCATGAGAAATGAACACTATTCCTATGTTAATGATGCTGGCCGTTGATGTAGGCAATACACATCTAAATTCGTGATCATCTTCATAATTATATTTCGTGCAGTATGATAATATTGATGATGATGATGATGATGATGATGATGATGATGATGATGATGATGATTGTAGTTGTTGTTTATAGGGCCTAACATATAGTTGTTCGGCCCTTTCGTGCGGAGAAACTTGTCGGATATAAAAGATTGGAGTTTGATTTCCTATTGTTTTTCTTCGAAATTCACATTTCTTCGATGTAACTAATAATCCCCGGCTCCTTGGTTGAATGGTCAGCGTTCTGGTCTTCGGTTCAAAGGGTTCTGGGTCCGATTGCCGGCAGGGCCAAATATTTTCACCGTACATCGTTAATTCCTCTGATTCGGGGAGTGGGCGTTTGTGTTCGACCAAATACAATTTTTTTTCGTACGTGCACAACACACTACGCTATTAACCACCACAGAAACACGCAGTAGCGACCCCTGTACATACGATTAATGTCAGAAAGGGTATCCTGCCGTTAAACTGGACCAATCCATATGAAGTAGAGACTCCAGTAAATTAGGATTAAGGCCAGGAAGAAGACAATTTTATAACTAATATTACTGGAGATGTTTTGATTACTCGTATTATTATTATTATTATTATTATTATTATTATTATTATTATTATTATTATTATGTGTATGGTAAAGTCGCACGAAACATAAGATGGGAAATCATATCTTGCACTATTTTTAATACGATCAGTTTGTCGATATTTGTCCTCTTAATATTGCTACGCCACTGCGTAGGCCTAAAAGTCAAACAACATATATCCTAGTGCAACATACGGTGATACCTTAACTTAAATTCCGTGTTTCGAGGAATTCTATTTATCCGTTTTCCCGAGACATTCTAGCAAACTAACACACAGAGAAACATAATCTGAAGAGAATCTACTTTCGATTTTTGCGTATTTAGTGCAGTTCGAGATTAAAACGAACTGTGAGGCTAACATTTTAACTGTACTGACAAAATCAGAACTTATATACTGATTAGAGATTGAAGGGAGGTGAGTATGGAATACAATGTTGACACATTCTCAAATTAATTTTTGAACTGCTCTTTGACGTTTAATTTCTGACACATTCAAATTCTTGATTATTAATGTGCCTTTACCTAGGTACAATCCAGGTAGACGTGTATTGCGTTTCCTTAACGAAGTTTTAGAATCCAGACACTTAGCATAACCACTTTCCATGTACAAGAATGTTGAAAGTTAATAGAATGGAACCGATTCGTCTAGTTGATAACAGGCGGACATTCTCGGTGAGATAGAGGTATGGGCTATATATCGCTGTGGTTTCAGCTCAGCTGGGCTGGGAGAGACAGCAGCTCCGACCATCGATCTGTCTCTTCTACCTGCGCTGCTCTGCCTCAACTCGCATCGCACTGGCCCGGCCTGGCCTGGACTGGATTGGTTTGACCCGCATTCAGCATTTCTCTCTGGGGAAAACAAACCTTTGTAACGTTAATACATCTGGTTAATAAAATCTCCAGCATGGCAGGAGCTTGAAAATTTTTATATATTAGTATGCACAGTGTTTCAGAGGACAGTTGGCTCCTCACTCCATGTAAATTATCAGGTAAAGAAAATTACTGAGCATAAAAGTTAGTGTGTTCTACATTTGTGTACAACTAGGAAAGTTGATAAAAATTTCACCCACTCCTATTTCATTCCAAGGTTTATTTCTAATTCACGTGTTTTGTGATGGTGGGAGATGAAAGTCATATGCACCTAAGTAAAAGAAATATGAAATAACCATATGGGACCCATATTAAACAAAAATTATCACTAAACTAAGAATATTATAAATAAAGTCTACGAGGTTTGTGCCTAATGATTTAAATTCAAGAAGGAATAAAATAAGAATGATAGAAAGAATCATGGGAATTCCTGGAGCATAGAATGAAAAAATATTCTTTACTAATTTGCTTTCTTGTTGTTTAAAGAGGCCTAACATACAGATCATCCTTACTACGTGCCTTGTACAATGGCTATATCAACCATCAATAATGGGAAGAGCTGAACTGCTCGGATAGACAACAGCTACATAGGTAGAGCCTGAATGAAATGTAGCTATTGCCACATCACAAATACCAAACGATATAGCGAAGTAACAGTTAACACCTGTTACATACAGTTATTTGAAAAATTTACTGTAGCATTTGTAAATTGCCTTCATGACACAGAGTACCTAAAGTGAATAGTTCGTTACTATGTAACACTACATATCGGTATTCAAAAATCACATTTAAAAATATCTTGGGAAAATAAATCTACAATGACATATGCTCAAGCTCTTAAGAATGATTCCTAAACGTACACAAAATTTAAACATTGCTATAGCATATGTATTTATGAAGATTTTAGTGAAAACTGTTTTCGAAAGTCAACAAAAATGTTAAAGTTTATTCCTCCGGCTCATTAAACTAATCATAGTCATTGATTCGAGATAGTACTATTCTTGACAGGAATTTACAATTTATAAAAGTTGGGAAAAATTAGGGATTATTCCTCTGGCTTATATCATTAAATCAATAATAGTCCTTGATTAGAAATATATTTCTGGAAATAATTCGACGATTGGCAAGTAGACGCACTTCTTAGTGGCATCGTGGGTCTGAAAGTTCGTTCAAGGACCAGTTACATAAATGAGTTTCAGGGTTTGATTCCTAACACAAAAAAAGAGAAACATGGCTCTGGAAATTCGTCATTTCTGGGATCAAACTTTGTTCTAATTTCCTGTAATGATTCACTCTGCTTAAAAAACTCTATGAAATGTTCCAAATGTTCACCCCTACAGGCTTTTACTCGCCATATAATTGCGTTCCGAATATGCAAAAAAAAGCCGGGTGTTTTATGAGTTGTTCGACACGCTTCTACAGTTTTCATGCTCAAAAAAATTTTGCGTGTCAACGAATTATTTTCAAAGTTACACGTACAGCAGGTATAGTTAGTGTCGTGCCTTTGAATTGCCCCGAGCAATATTTCAGCTTGCGGTACTCTTGAGTCTGCTATCTCAGAAATTAGGAGTTTTGAGAATCATTGTTTACATAACCTATCGTTTTTATCTGGACGTGAATAATCAAACCTTGAAATTTTCCGTGTGTTTCTGTTACAACTTGTGTGTACCTAGAAAATTCCCATAGATATAAACGTGCTCAGCAACAAGATTTTTCTTTGAATGTTTAAATAAAGAAGCTTTAATAATTTTAATTATTTATATTTAAAAGATCATACTAGCCCAGGCGGTAAAGACGTGCTCAGTTCACCCGGAAGGACATGGATTCGATTCCCTATCAGGATGTCAAAAATTTTAAGAAATGAGATTTCCACTTCTGGAACGGCACATGGCCCTGCAGTACACTCAACCTATTCCAAAACTGAATAGCATGTTAATTCCTGGAGTCAAAGGTGGCCTGGCCTGACGTATCACCACTCTATCTCGCTTAGCAACAGATAGTTGAAGCCTTCGAGATTACATATGAAAAAATCATTCACAGCCTGTTTTCAGTCATTCGACAGGGTCAGAAATGGAATGAGTCAATCCCCCATCTAGCAGCGAGGATAGAAACTGTGCCACCTGCCGAAGCCTCTCATACTCCTCTGGGGCAATGATTAATCCCTGAGAGATGAAATGAAATGATGCTGGAGAGCGTCGTTGGAATGAAAGATGACAGGGAAAACCGGAGTACCCGGAGAAAAACCTATCCCGCCTCTACTTTGTCCAGCACAAATCTCACGTGGAGTGACAGGGATTTGAACCAGTACACAGCGGTGGGAGGCCGGCACGCTGCCGCCTGAGCCATGGAGACTTGAGATTACATATATTTTTCTTTAAAAAGTGGATAATTTTGTGTCGCAAAAGCCAGGCTGGGTGGCTCAGACGGTAGAAGCGCTGGATTTCTGATCCCAAGTTCGTGGGTTCGATCTACACTAAATCCGGTGATATTTGAAGGTACTCAAATACGCCAGCCTCGTGTCGATAGATTTACCAGCACGTGAAAGATTTCTGCGGGACAACATTCCTCCAACTCGGCGTCTCCGGAAACCGTACAGGCAGTTAGCAGGACGTAAATCCAGTAATAATATTAGTAGTTTCATTATAACAATACTCGAGTTGACTCCGTGGTGTAGAGGTAGGCCTCGCGTTCGATTCTTGCCTTGTCCAAGGATTTGAGTTTTGAATATTGTATGCTAGCGAGACCTGAATAGCTGTATGATATGGGAGGGGGTAATTTGTACGCCGGAAATTAAGTGATACGGTTCAGGGTGCCGTGACGCTGACCACGTGAAACTACAGTATCTGCAGGCTATCCTGCCCAAAAGTGGGTCTTTGCACTGCGGTTTCTTTTTTCTTTTGATCTAGGAAATAGTAGAAAGAGGTGGTTGTAGCCTGTGTGTTAAGTCCTTCAAGTCAGCCGTCAATATTTTTAAAATAGTTCACAGTTAATATATTATTTTCTTAGTTCGTTCCCCAACCAGCCAGGCGAGAAACCACTTTGATAAGTATGAAGGCTTTCACGGCCGGAGTCATTCCTGGAAGGAATGAGATGAGTAGACCACGGCAGAATAGCCCGGAAGACTTTGATCATACTTTACTTCGTTCTTCAACGAGTATCTGTTAGAAATCATACAGTGCGTGGCAAAACTCTCTCCGAAGTGGACTTATAAGCGATGAGTGCGCTTAAGTTGATACACTGAAGAAAAGGAAGGAGTGGTGCTACATTGCTACAATTGAACATGCAGGACGAGTGTTCGGTTGTACTTCGATTATTACACTTTCAAGTCCCTCTGACCGCAAGTTTGGACAACAATCAATACAGGATGTGCCCACCACGAGCTACAACACATTGATGAATTCGTCGAGGCATGGAGTCAATAAGGCCCTGGATCGCTTCCTGAGAAATTGTCGTCCATGCTTGCTGCACTGCACGGGTCAGTTGTTCCAGAGTTGTGGGTGGCTGAGAACGGTTGGCCACTTGTCGACCCATCATGTTCCACACATGCTCAATAGGACTGAGGACCGGGGATCTGGCGGGCCATTCTAAGGTTGTGATGTCGTGGAGAGCTTCTCTGGAGATGCGTGCAGTGTGAACCCGGGCATTGTCCTGCTGAAACTTCCCATTAGCAATGTTCGCCATCATAGAGACAACCACTGGATTGAGTACCCTATCAATGTACTGTCGAGCAGTCATAGTGCCCTCAACAAGCACTAATTATTGTGATTTCACATTAAAGCCAATAGCTCCCCAGACCATAATGCTTGGTGTTGGCCCTGTGTACCTCTCGACAATAAGATCTGGGCGGCCCCTCTCCCCGGTACGTCGGCGCACACGATTCCGGCGATCCTGCGGGCAAGACAGAAGCGCGATTCATCACTAAAGACGACCCTATGCCATTCGTCGACCCACGTCGATCTTTCTCGACACCAGGCCAGCCTAACACGTCGCTGTTGCGGGGTCAATGGAACACCTTCTGCAGAAACACGGGCTCGTAAGCCAGGTGCACGCAGGCGATTACCAACTGTTTGTTGTGTAACGTGGGGTGCCACAGCTGCTCGAATTTGCGCTGCTGTTGCATGGGGTTCCATCCGGGCCATCCGAATGATGCGGCGAACCTCTCTCACAGTTGTCTGTCGCGCTGGGCCTGTGCCAGGTCTACGAGTGTGGGTACCTTAGTTTGACCACTGCTGCCATACACGTTGTACCGTAGATGCCTGTCGGCCAACACGTGGAACGAAAGTCCTTAGCGATAATCCAACCTCACACAGCCCAATTATCCGAGCACTCTCAAACGGCGACAGTTGTTTATAGCGTTCTCTTCTCTGTCGTCGAGGCATGTTCGACGGGGAACACTTCACTGCACAGACTGAAAGTCAACTACATTACACCAGAGTCCATATACTGGAGTTGATTCCTCCGCGACCAATCACGTGGGGAGACCTGTAGCAACAATGCAATGGGTCTGAAACTTTGATCGTTTACATACCTACACGGCATCGTTCCCTATCTTGAAAATCAACACAAACGACCCATGCCTTCATGGTGTTGCAATCTCCATTTTCTTAAGTGTAACAACGCGGTAACGGAACATTGACCTGTACCTCTATCTTTGAATTGAATAGCATTGCATTTTTGTGCCGATAATGATGTTAACTACTGGTTGTGCTTCTAAATTCAAAATATTAACGATTGAAATGAAAGTGTTTTTAGTGGAGTACGACTTCCACGAACGTGATAAGTTTTCGGAAAATGTAAAACATAAATGTCGTGAACATTTTTTAAATTCAGTATGTTCTAATCATGATACAGTGAGATTTTAATAAATTTCAAGATTCTGAATCTGTACATGACGCTCTGAAAAGTGGTAGGTCTAACATTTTAACCAAGGCAAAACCGGACGAAATTTCTGAAGGGATGTTGAAGAGCCCTACTACGTCACAACGGAAATTAGCACAGGAGACAAATGTGTCCGTGCAGTCAGCTTATACAGCCGTACGTAAAGTAGTGTAATTGAATCCTTATGAATTTACAGCTGGCCACAAAATGAAAAGAAGCATATCATGAGAATAGTCACCTTCATTTCCGGGACTGACAGGCAGAGAAACATCGGCTTTGTTATTGATCCAACATTAAGGTTTGAGAGTAACAGTTGACAGGCCAAAGTAGTTAATTGTGAAAATAAGAGACTCTACGAACACTGTTTTAAGTGTTTTGAAGAAAAGTATCACATAACCTAGCAGTTGCTGGGAGATGTTTGTGTAACTCTTCAGTGTGCTAGGATCTTCTTTTTCTTCTTCTTTTCCTACCGCTTTTCCCACACCTGTGGGGTCGCGGGTGCGATCTGTGTCGCACATGTGGATTTGGCCCTGTTTTACGGCCGGATGCCCTTCCTGACGCCAACCCTATATGGAGGGATGTAATCACTATTGCGTGTTTCTGTGGTGGTTGGTAGTGTAGTGTGTTGTGTGAATATGAAGAGGAGAGTGTTGGGACGGTACAAACACCCAGTCCCCGAGCCAGAAGAATTAATCAGAAGCGATTAAAATCCCCGACCCGGCCGGGAATCGAACCTGGGACCCTCTGAACCGAAGGTCAGTACGCTGACCATTCAGCCAACGAGTCGGACCTTCAGTGTGCGAGGATATGTCACAAAATTTTTAGTTAATTACTTCCTTCGTTTTGGTATTCTGTTTCGTTTTTAAAAGATATTTGTTTACATGTTTTACGTAATTCATTGTCAACGGTAAATCTCCGTTTATACGGTATATGTGAAGAAAAATAAAGTTTTCCTTATCGGGGATAGCTGTACAATAGGGGATTTTCAAAATGTAAGCTCATTTTATCCTAAGATAAATAGTGTGAAAATTACTCTTCATTTGATACTGATTGTAACGAGTGTGCTAGCATATCCACCTCGCTGTGTTCACCGTGCTTACACTTCAGTGCGTTAAAATCATAATCATAGTAACGTATAGAGAGATAATTTAATACATATTTTGTTTCTGGAATATTTATTTATTATGTAGTTCTGCTTGTCAATTACGCATGGCTACTTGTTACATACGCACGAACAGCTTCGAACACGTTGATTTTGTTTTTTCCCTTTTTTTTTACAAGTTGCTTTACGTCGCACCCACACAGATGTGTCTCATGGCGACGATGGGATAGCAATGGTCTAGGAGTGGGAAGGAAACGGCCGTGGCCTTAATTAAGGTACATCCCCAGCATTTTTTTCGTGTGAAAACGGGAAACTATGGAAAACCATCTTCAGGGCAGCCGACAGTGGGGTTCGAACCCACTGTCTCCCAAATGCAAGCTCACAGCTGCGCGCCCCTGACCGCGTGGCCAGCTCGCTCGGTCGAACACGTTGGATTACATACAATAGTCCGAAATGAGTTTAATTAGTTCAACTGAGAAATATCACGATTGATATTTGATTATACTCCATTATTTAAATACTCCATTATTTAAAATACCGATTAACTAAATGTGTCGAGCTTTAGAACAGGGGTTCTTAACATTTTTTTTTGTTTTTTTTTTTTTTTTTTTTTTTTTTTTTTTTTTTTTTTTTTTTTTTTTTTTTTTTTGAATAGGCTGGCGGTACATGGGTTTCACCATCGTCTATGCCGGCGATCAGGCTTCCATGAACCATCTCTACATTGTGTGTGTATGTTGTGTGACAAACATTGCGATCGCTATCACTTCAGCAAGTGCAACAAAAGAACAAAATCTTTACTAGAATATGCGAAAGATTAATGTATTTTAATGCACATTTGTGCGCTATTAAATATATTATTATTAACATTTTTTTTGTATTACGGCCCCTTTTGAAAATCAGATTAAACCTATGGATGCCCTTCCTACAAGAATAGACATAAACAAAACATTTTAGAAAATGAACATGCCTTTTTATTGAAAATTGATTGCCTTATACAGTGCATGACATCCACAAAAGTACGGATACTATAAAAATTCAAAGCAAAAAATAATATTTGTCGGTCCTTAACGTGCAAAATTTAATGCCCCCTTCATACGAAATTGGAGTACAATAAAGTGCAAATTAAACTAAACAAACATAATGTTTTTTTCAACTTTAAATGTCAGCAATGAGAAACTTTATATTGTTGTTTGGCATGAATAAGATGAAACTGTGGAACGGTCGATTTTAGTTTCAATCGATTACTACTTTTTGTTTTGAGAAAAAGAAGAACTGAAAACTCCGCCTCACAAAGGTATAAAGGAGAATGTAGTGGCAAACAGTTTGGGATCCTTCATAATTATTACTATGCATTGATACAATTAAAATGTCTCAGATGTTTTTCTCCAGTCCATGTTAAAATTGTAGTGTATGAAACTGTTAAATTTTTACTTGAATTTCACGGCTCCCAGAAGACCGTTCACGGCCCCAATGGGGTCCATGGACCTCAGGCTAAAAACATCTGATCTAGAATATTAAAATTTCTGCAAAATTGCAAAGTGTTTGCAATTCATCCTTGTCAAAACCAAATTATTCAAGTAACTCTAAACAGGAATCATTATCATTCTACTTCGAGTGCATATCCACTGACTAATGGATGTTCCTGGTCAAATTAAATTTTAATTTTTCTCGGTTTTTCTCTGCATGCATCCGATTTGCGATGGGATGTAAAGCGGACTACTACTTAATATTGAGGAGCCATGGTATTTTTTCTCGCTTTTGCCTCCTTCTTCCATTGTCATTCCCGTTAATGATCAACTCAGCTGCTGATACTTTATTCTTCACCATGCAGTATTGAAATGTTCTCATCTAACTTCCACAGTTCACATTTTACCTGATCTCTGTATTTTTAAACATCGATAAATATTTCAACTTTTGAAAATCTCAATCTTATTTTTTGAAGCCTTTCCTAATATACATCCATCTGCATCATGCAGAAGTACAGCCGAGATTTAGTATTTTACATTTCGTAATTTTAAAGCTTAGGCCCACGTCCTTGACTGTATATTTTGAATTTGATTAATACAATACCGGTCGTTTTCGATTCTTTTTTACATGTCACTTTGTTCTCTAGGAGTGCCTTACCCCTACAGTATTTTTCCAGATAGAAACTTATGCGTGTACCAGGTTTGGTTGAGAGCGATGCTGGAATATACAAACATACCCATAAACTTACTCATTTTGAACAGTTTCTTGTGTCAGGCCTTCTCACTCACCATGCCGATGGGGGTGAACTTCGACTTAAAATTCTCCATCTAGCCAAGATAACATCCGGAATGTCAATTTTCATCACCAAAACTGTGGATTGGAAACTAATATCCATCGTTTTCGATTATGTATACATGTCATAAATTTCCCAGGTGTTCTAGGGGTATCTTATCCCCACAGTATTTCTTCATGTAGTAAGTCTGTGAACCATGTTTAGTTGAAAATATATATATATATCGCCGCTGCCGGGGCAAAACCTCCTATGTGAAATATTTTGGCTTAAAACTTTGGCCGATAAGATTCTGTAATCTAAGGTGCAATATTGTGTGCATATGGTCAAGGCATTCTCGCTCTTCATAATGTATGTGCTGCGGGTCAGTATATCTCCAAAAATATTAACACATAGGTGGTTTTGTCCCGGCAACGACGATAAATTACCGAGCGAGTTAGCAGCGCGGTTAGGATCGCGTAGCTGTGAGCTTGAAATCAGGAGATGATGGGTTCGAATTCGAATCCCACCGTCGGCAGCCCAGAAGGTGGTTTTCCATGGTATGCCATTTATTTATTTTCTATTTTTAATTCATTTTTATTTCGAAATATTGATCCAGAAGTTTGTGTATTCTGACGACCTCTCTAACGATGAAATAATAGGGCGTGACATTCCTTGGACTTTATTAGCGGCTAATATTTGTAAAACGTAAGGTGTTTGGCTGGTCCGCCCATTTCCACCGCTAGATTAATGACCACACAGCGGATATATCACCCCTTTTACAGAAAGGAAACCGAGCGATAACAGATAGGTCAGAAGCCATCAATTTAACCATCGCTTGCACAGAAAGCATAGTGAAAGTTATAGCCCGTGCTGGAGCCTACATTATGAACGATGTGTGCAGATAACCTTGCACCATCCGTCTCTTGCACGTCACTACATCATGTTACTGTATGGAAAGTGAACGTCGAAACTGTGTTTAGCCAGCTGACGGAAATAACATTCGGATATACTCACATAACTTTGATTGCTACCCATTACCCAATATTCACCAATACAGGGGCTACTGTAATAATCCTATAGTTCTTTATCTCGTCAAGCGCTCGTTGCATAGTGCTTTATTCTTACCTCGTAACTGGTGAGGTCATAGATTACAGTAGCGTAGTGGGCTGTACCAGACCTAAATAAATGTATTCTTTTTTCATTTTAGCGGTTCACCTTTCCTTTTTTTTTTCTACTTGCTTCATGTCGAACCGACACAGATAGGTCTTATGGCGACATTAGGGACTACTTTTATGCATGACATTCTAATAAATAAATAAATAAATAAATAAATAAATAAATAAATAAATAAATAAATAAATAATTTAAATAGTTCGCCTCTGTGGTGTAGTGGTTAGTGTGTGTTTAGCTGCCACCTCCGGAGGCCCGGGTGCGATTCCCGACTCTGGCACGAAATTTAAAAAGTGGTACAAGGGCTGGAACGCGGTCCACTCAGCCTCGGGAGGTCAACTAACTAGAGGGAGGTTCGATTCCAATCTCAGCCATCCTCGAAATGGTTTTCCGTAGTTTCCCACTTCTCCTCCAGGCAAATGCCGGGATGGTATCAAACTTAACGCCTCGCTGCTTCCTTCCCTCTTCCTTGTCTAACCCTTCAAAACTTCCCATTCCCTCACAAGGCCCCTATTCAACATAGCAAGTGAGGCCATCTGGGCGAGGTACTGGTCCTCCTTTTCAGTTGTATCCCCGACCCAGAGTCTGAAGCTCCAGGACACTGCCCTTGAGTCGGTAGAGGTGTGATCCCTCGCTGAGTCCGAGGGAAAAACCAACCCTGGAGGGTAAACAGATTAACAAAGAACAAGGAAGATTATTTGAATAACAATATAAACTAAGAACTGTCCGGCTCCATGGCTATATGGTTAGCGTGCTGACCTTTGGTCACAGGGGTACCGGGTTCGATTCCCGGCAGGGTCGGGAATTTTAACCCTCAGTGGTTAATTTCCCTGGCACGGGGCTGGGTGTATGTGTTGTCTTCATCATCATTTCATCCTCATCACGACGCGCAGATTGCCTACGGGAGTCAAATCGAAGGACCTGCACCTGGTGAACCGAACCCGTCCTGGGATCTCCCGGCACTAAAAGCCATACGCCAATTAATTTCAACTAAGAACTTCTTCTTCCACCGCTTTTTCCACAGCTTGATGGCGTCGCGGTTGCGAACTGTCACACATGTGGACTTTGTGGACGGTCGGATGCCCTTCCTGGAATCAACCTTATGGGGAGGAAAATATTCCCTATTGTGTGTTTCCATGGTGGTTTGTATTGTAGTTGTGGTATTTATTGTTTTAAGAGGAAATCCGGCTGGGTAACTATCCTCTACTAACATTAATCAGAGAGAAAGGGGAAGAGGTACAAAGCTTCGAAAAATGAAGGTATCGGATAAGGAAAATTACGGGCCACAAAGTGTATGAATATGAGGAACTACCTAGGCCTCGCAAACCTAATACCAACGAGATCGGAAGAGAATAAGGCTTGAACAAGAAACGTGAAGCAAGTAAGTGGCATCAATGCCAGACTCAGCTGGGGGTACTGTGTTCGCCAACCCACGCTCCCAAGTTGAGAGTCCTGGTCTACGTTTCACTCTCCTCTTGCGACAGGCAGGGGATACGGTGGGTGTATTCTACCGAGTGGGTGGCCGCGTGGTTTGGAACACGTAGCTATCAGCTTGCTTTCGGGAGATAATGGGTTCGAATCCCACTGCCGGCAGTCCTGAAGATAGTTTTCCGTGTTTTTCCATTGATACACCAGGCAAATACTGGGCTGTATCTTAATTAAGACCACGGCCTCTTCCTTCCCGGTTCTAGCCCTTTCCTGTCCTATCGTCGCCATAAGATATATGTTTGTCGGTGCGACCTAAAGCACATTCTAAAAATAGAACATTATCATTATAGACCGTTATGCCTTTCAGCGTTCAGTCTGCAAGCCTCTGTGAATGGTTCATGGTGTGGGTTACTGTAGTCACGTCCTAGTTCGTGAACCATGGGCTGTGCCTAGTGGCCTAGTAAGTGGTCCTGACAGTCGGGATACCAATTGTTATGGAATGCGAGTGGGCATCCCGGACAATATTCTTGAGTCATGGACCTCCTTGTGCTCAGGTGGCTAGGACTATACAATCCACTGGTGGTCCTTAACCCATTAGAGGAGAGATCCTCACTTGGGCTATGTGTAAGATGGGTAGCATCCTGTTTCATGAATTTACTGAGCTCAGAACATTTTCTAAAGATTTAAAATAAATTTTGCTCGATTTCTCTCTCCGGTGTATTCTACCCGCAAAGGGAGTGTTTCGCAGCATTGTGTGTGTATCTCTAGAGGAGTGTAATGATACTAACACAAACACCTAGCCTCCAAGCCAGAATAATTAACCAAATGCAGCCGGAAATTTAAACCGTGACCCACTGTTCTGAAGGCTACTACGCTGACTATTCAGCTCGGGACACAGACTATGAATAATAATAATAATAATAATAATAATAATAATAATAATAATAATAATAATAATAATAATAATAATAATAATAATAATAATACAGTAAATATGTTATGAATTATAACAATGTTTGTAAGTAGCTCACTGGTTTGGAGGACAATAAATGTTATATATCGATAACAGATTTAACATATCGATTTATATATCGTCATTGCCGGGACAAAACCTCTTATGTGATAATATTTTTGGAGATATACTGACCCGCAGCACATACATTATGAAGAGCGAGAATGCCTTTACAATATTCACACAATATTGCACCTTAGATGACAGAACTTTACCGGGCAAAGTTCTAAGCTAAAAAACTTGCATTATATCAAAAAATAAAATGTTTACAACTTACTGCGATATAGACATACAAACATGCATCTTCATTGTAGACTGGTATGCCTTTCTGTGCTCAGTCTGCAAGCCTCTGTAGATTTACTAAAAGTCACCACCATCCTTTATGGGTAATTATACGAGGTATCTGTGAGTGTTTAGTTCTATACTTCTTAGAAACAGAATCCAATCATCGCATCGTCCTCCTGGTCTCCTTCTACTTCTCTTACCCTCCATGGTCGAGCCCATTATTCTTCTAGGTAACCTATCCTTCTCCATTCGCTGAACATGATTCTACCATTATTCTGTTCCTATTACAATATCTGGTAAATATATATCTTTTTGAATACCGTTACTTAATTCTGTTTTTCTACAGTTAAAAACATTAACAGTTTTTTTTTTGCTTTACGTCGCACCGACACAGATATGTCTTATGGCGACGATGGGATAGGAAAGGCCTAGGAAGTGGAAGGAAGCGGCCGTGGCCTTAATTAAGGTACAGCCCCGGCATTTACCTGGCGAGAAAATGGGAAACCATGGAAAACCATCTTCAGGGCTGCCGACAGTGGGGCACGAACCCACTATCTCCCGATTACTGGATACTGGTCGAACTTAAGCGACTGCAGCTATCCAGCTCAGTATTAACAGTTTTAAGCCATCCTTACTTGACTTCATGCTTGCTATACTGTTATCGTCGCTGCCTTAAATAAAGCCACGGTTGCTCTCTTGCCAGTCCTTACCGATCCTTCCGTCTCCGAAAGCTTTCGATGTGTTCGTGCGACGTTGAACAATTAGGAAACAAGAGATATTATTCGTTCTAACACTGTTTAAAGTGCATGCGAGGACAAATGAAACATGTGGTGTATAAAAAGGCTTACTTCTCACACTCTGAAGTTATACTTAACAAAGGTTTTAGAGTAACCCTGACCGTGGCCTTGTACACTCATGCCCTCAGATAAAAATAAAAAATAAAAAGCACGTATTATACGTTAAACTATAATTTCTAGACAAACATTATCATCATCAGATGTACGTTTCACTTCCTATATTTTTCAGCTCCTAGATCACACGTACGGTTAACAACACAACATTGACTTCAAGGAATTAGTTGGACTATCCTTCACGTGCCCTCTCTTTTACGCTTCAATAATAGAGGAAATCCTTTGAAAAATAACATCCTCCCTCCAAGATGACAGTCGCCATCTGTTGACAGAATCTGTCTTCTTGTTTCCGTAAAGTTCCTTGTTTATACAGCAACGTTCCCCAAGTAGAAATAACCATGTTGATTACAGCGCGGCCGATATGAGCGCATCGTCTTAAGAAGTATTTGTCGGAAAGATATGAAACTCTGTAATAATAATAAGAAGAAGAGAAGAAGAAGAAGAAAACTAGAGGACCCGTGCTGCTCCGCAGCATTCGTTATAAATAGCTCAGATAACTCGTCTTGATATGCCTGTCTTAGTGATATTGTATTGTCTGCCCTCTTCAATGGTTTTATGAACATTTAATACGAAGCGCGTTATGGTATCGCGCAGTTCGTAGTCAGAATTCATCCATTCTGGGAAGCGGCCATGGCCTTAATTAAGGTGCAGCCCCAGCATTTGCCTGGTGTGAAAATGGAAAACCACGGAAAACCATTTTCAGGGCTGCCGATAGTGCGATTCGAACCTACTATCTCCCGGATGCAAGCTCACAGCCGCGCGCCTCTACGCGCACGGCCAACTCGCCCGGTAGTGGTACTTTTAATCGCAGTTCTTCAAAATAGAACGGCTGACTTGTGAGCTCATAGGTTAGTCTCGAAGTAGCGTTCTTTTCCAGGCAGATAACTTTTTTAATGCATGGCCATCACTCTTTCTAGTGCAGCTGGGTTATGCTTCTCAGATAAAGTCTAAGGCGTATGTCATGATGGGATCTGTTTGTACGTAGACTTTTTCTCCTAGCAGCATGTAAGTTATTAGGGAGGCTCTGCATTTTGTTGAATATATTTGGAAGCTGGGGAAAAGTTATATAATCAAAGAGTATCTAGCAGGGAATAGTATTCTTTCGTGATCAGAGGAAGTGTATACTCTCTGGCTTGAGAGGTGGTAATTAAACATGGCTGCATGCAATGGCATTACTAAGGATGAAAATCATACAACAGAATATTCATGAAAGTGTTGGTCACTTAGCAACCTGCTAAGTACAGAATGCATTGCGGGTTAGGGCAAGCGTTCCCCTGCAATTATTGGAGTGATCATTTAATGATTTGATTTTATGATTACTCAAAGTTGGCTAAACTTAGAGACGTATCAATGTATCATGATTCACCGGCAGGTAAATCCGGAGAAAACAAAAATGAAGCAAATAGATACAATATAACGGACTGACGGATTTTCCTAAGCTATTTTAAGTAACCTCTTTTAATATATAGATATTAATACTACTAATAATAATACATGCTAACCATTAGTCCTCTTTCTTGATACGGAGTAGGGGATTAGGTGAGATTATTTACATAGCATGTTCTTACTGCCGGACACCAACATCAGTTAAAGATTAAATGAATGAAGGTGAATAAAATTGGCTAAGGGGGTGAAAAGAATCGTTTGTCACCTATGAATAGAAATTGCCGCGGCATGGGTCTGGAAGTTAAAGTAGGAAACGACATAAAACCATGCTCAGGACAGCCGATGATGACGTTCGAATCCATTTATTCAGGTCGAACCTAGTGAAAAACTCTTGAGTGTAGCAAATATAATAAACGTTTCAACCATTCATTAACATTATGAAATATGATGAACATATACTTAAACAAATTTGATAGATCAGTTCAAACCCAAAATCGATTTAAAAGTAAAGTTTTAGTGGGTCCGCTGTCTGTAAGTACGTTTATTTTGCCAATTTTTCAGATATCTGTCCATTTTAGGTCGACTCAAGACCATATCAGTGGTTTTTAGCTTTCGTCTCGGTTTGTCTGTTTGTTCCACATCACAGCGAATCGGCTGGAGAGATCTCAACCAAACTTGATATTTAGAGTATACTCTTCAAAGAAAAGGTTTAGATATGCATATGATTTTAAAATCCCTAAGTAAACTGGGGTTTAGATGCAAACCAGAAGAGGTTTTTTTTTAATTTTCTCTTATACTATTGATTTTCTCTAAAATCATTAGACTATATATGAAAGGTCCCTTCATTTTCAACAACGTTTGTTATGTACATAATTTCTCTTACTCTTCAAATTACGGAGAAAATTACTATTAGGTGAGATTATTTACATGGCATGTTCTTACGGCCGGACACCAACATCAGTTAAAGATTAAATGAATGATGGTGAATTAAATTGGCTAAGGAGGTTAAAGAATATTGAAGAAAACTGTTGTGGTTTTTCTATAAATCCAAATTCTACTCAGTGATTTTAATTCATATGCACATCAAAACCTTCGCCTGGAAGAATATACTCTAAATATGAAGTTTGGTCATGATTTATCAAGTCGCTACGCCGTGATTGGAACAGCCGGACAAACAGACATAAATCGGATAAATACCTGAAAAATTGGCAAAGCAAACGAAATTACAGACAGAGGATCAGCTACAACTTTATTTATATAGATAAGTATGGGCACGTTTATAAGTGCACACGTTCATTTCGAGATTTACTGCCTTTAAACGCCACGTCATATCAACAAACGGATTCCGTCATCAGACGCCTCTTTTATTGTTCTACATGGCTGGTCCAATGGAAGTTTCTCGTATCTCCTATATTTATGGGTTAGAGTGAGGTAGAAAAATTAAATAGTGTGAACTTTGGGTACAGTTTTCACACATTACTTCATTTTTCGGATACTTATGTGACAGATGGAATCATAAAATTTGGCTAACATATCGTCGCTTCACCGGTAAAAGTTTGTAATCCACAAAGCTCTTCCTATCGATTATTCTCCTTAAGACTGGTCACGCCTCCCAGCCACATATGGTTATGCAGTCCATCAGAACAAATTTTGTTGTGTTCCTTTTCCTATGCCCATTAACCTTACTGTACCGTACTATACGAATGTATGTTTGCATTACGTATTTACGCACTCCTATTGTATAATGCATGTTAGGTTCATTTTCGGTTACTCGTCGGCATAGGAAAACGAACACAACGGACATTGTTCTGATGGGCTGCATATCCATACGTGGCTGGGAGGCGTGACCAGTCTTAAGGAGAATAATCGATAGGAAGAGCTTTGTGGATTACAACCTTTTACCGGTGAAGCGACGATATGACCACTGGTCGTATGAATGTGGGTACCGAATTTGATGAGTATATCTATCCTAAAAGTGTGTCGAAAGATAACATATAAGTGTTAAAAGTAAAAAATTAATGTAAAATTAAGAAATGCTGCTCTATCTAATGTATAACGGATCGAGATACGACAAAATGTCATAGGACAAAAGTTGTAGATCTCTCCAAGTTGAACCGCGATTTTGCTGTCTGGTTTGTGATACGATTTACCGTTTAGTCACCTATTACCCCGAAATTAAGGTCTGCATCATCATTGAAATTACCTCCACATTTCGCTGTTTCACTGGGCCACAAAGTTACACATTTGAACATCTTGAAATGTTTCCTTAGAGGAAAAAGTGTCCAGGTTTCTGTATTAGCACTCGCATACATACGGAGTAATTAAGGAAGAAAGGAATACAGTTAATAAAGTTGAAATTAATAGAAAAATAGGATTGTAACTGAGGACAGAAGGATAGGACAAATGCGTAAATATCTAGGGGATGTATTGGAAAATGAAATGTCCCTCATTAAATTGTGATTATATGAGTTACGGATATAAGATGAGGAGAAATTTTTGTGTAGGTATTATTAGGTAAACAGATAAGATGACTTCTGGTGTTATTACTTAACCCCAAAGAGGCAATACAGAGGCAAGAAATTGAAGCGGAAAACTGAAGCAGAAGGGAAATACAGTAACCATTATAACAAATACCAGAAAACACCTCACAGTATGAAATAATGGGCTACACTCAGCGGTACTGTTCAAATATTAACATTTCCCCTTAGTGCTATTCGATAACGATTGTAACCTCCGACTGTATTCAACAAATATCCCGAAGAATGGCAGCTGGACGTCTCTCTCACCTTCTACGCAAGGAACAACCTCGAGTTAACAGAAAAGTTTAAGAAAATGGCATTACGTTACTACCCTGCTGGCAATCAGCCAGAAACGTTGCCATGGTAACCGGTAGGTTCATTGTCGGTCTGTAGGTCACTCAATGCAGAGCATAAAACCCGCAGAAAGTAGTAATTTTCTCCGTCATTTGAAGAGTACGCGAAATTATGCTCATAAAAAAGTTGTTTAAAGTTAAGAGAAGTTTCACATGTAGCAAACGAATTTTACAGAAAATCAACAGTATAAGAGAAAATGGAAGAAAACTGTTGTGGTTTTTCTATAAAACCTCAGTCTATTCAATGATATTCAAATCATGTGCATATCTCAACCTTCTTCTGGGTTTATTATGAAGTTTGGTCGAGATCTATCAAGCCGTTTCTCCTTGATGGTGGAACAGACGGACAGATGCGAAAGCTAAAAGCCACTGATGTGGTCTTGAGTTGACCTAAATCAGATAAATATTTGAAAAATTGTCAAAACAAAAACGAAATTAGAGACAGCGGACATAATACCCATGTAATTACTTAAGGATCCAACAAACCAGGTGTATGTAAATGTGTAGGAAAGAGAGGGTATGTATCCTAGGGTCAAAGTGTTATATCGTCGTGGCTGTGCCCAGTGCATCCACTTGCCAGTAAATATCTTTCTTTACATTGTGGTCTCGTTTGTAAGAACGGTTGATTCGATCTCACAATTTAGAGCCCAGAGACGCGGAGTCCAACCACCTATGACACATTGCCATCCGAGAAGAATACAGAAACAATACATTCTTGTGCTGTAAGAAACCAATTAAAATGGCGGAATCTTCAATACGCTTCGATGTACTACAACTTGGATAAACGGGAAGGAACTTCCTGTCTATGAATTAGACAGTTCGTATTATATATATTTTTTCTTAAAGTTTATCGTTTTCCTTTTCATTGCCTAAGTTGTTAGCGAGCTGGCATCTGGTTCAGGGGGTCCCGGGTTCGATTCCCGGCCGGGTCGGGGATTTTAACCTTCATTGGTTAATTCCAGTGGCTCGGGGGCTGGGTGTTTGTGCTGTCCCCAACATCCCTGCAACTCACACACCTAATATAATACTATCCTCCACCACAATAACACGCAGTTACCTACACATTGCAGATGCCTCCCACCCTCATCGGAGGGTCTGCCTTACAAGGGCTGCACTCGGCTAGAAATAGCCACACGAAATTAAAATTAAAAATTAGTGGATTCTTCTTACACTTTGCTTCGTCACTGCTGATCTTGATTTTCACTAACTTTACGACTGAAACGGAAGTTTCTTTGAGGACAAAGTAACTTATAGGAATTCGTGGCCACCAAGATTGCCCGTCTTAACGACACCAGATTTCTTCTGACAGGGTTACCTCAACGATACACACCAGCATTTGACGATTTGAAGATGACCTTTCCTTTTTTTATAGGGTTGTAAAGTCGTACCAACACGTCAAATGTTGTCGGCAACAAAAGGATGGGAAAGTTTTAGGACTGGGAAGGTAGCGGCCGTGGTCTTAATTAAGATACAGTCCCAATATGTTTCTGGTGTGAAAAGGGAAACCACGGAGAAACATCTTTAGGAGATCCGACGGTGTGATTCGAACCTACCACCTCCCAAATGCAAGCTCACAGATACGCGACTCCAACCGCACGGCCAACTTGCTCGGTCATCACTGATAAAAGTAGTATTGATCGAAACAGGGTGCACCGAACTGCTAGAAACATAATAACATTTGTGGCTGGATCTGCTGGGCATAGACGGTCATTTCCAACATTTACTCTGGTATTAAGCAATTCCCTTTGAATAACTTTACACTTAGAATGTAGACATAGATGGGATATATTTTTAAATAATCCAGTTTAGTCTATATGAATCATTTTGTACTTAGAATACGTGAGGTCAGTCTGCTGTCCTCCCTTGTTGTGGTGTCCGTGCTGTGTCTGTATTTGACATTTCGGAGAACTAAAGTAAGTAAAAAAGAGGCCGTTACCGTACCCTAAGTACCACCTCAACAATTGCTTCAAAAACTGTGGTGGCGGTGGTGCTTATTAATTTAAGAGGAAATGCAACTTTTAATAAAAGGGAAATTCAAGGAACGTTATTTCCATGGATGTCGAAAGTGTGATTTTGACTCATTTTATATCTCAGTTTTTAGATATCAGTTAAATCTTTTTCCTCCTCTTCCTTACTTTCGTCAGTTACATAAGCATGTCAGCAGACGCGGAGTAAATGAGACAGGTGAGTTAATCATATGGAACGACGCAGCATGGCTCCTCTTCACGGTATTTCAACATTAGGCCAGCTACTTACAAAGAACAACAAATCACTTTTCGCTAAAAATATGATCTTGCTTAGTGCAGGCTTCAGAGAGTGCCTGGCAGTAATTCCTCTCTGTTGCAGAACAAGTGTTATCCAGTCAAGTTTTAAATACTCTCATTTATTGCCCAGAAAGAATGAAGAATTAACTTCACTGACTGGCTTCTAAGCCAACGGCTGTAGCCGTGTTGAAACACTGGATCCCGTGAGATCTCCGAAGTTAAGCAACTTTGGGCGTGGTCAAGATTTGGATAGGTTGCCAGGCGCTGTTGGTGGAGGGTAAGGGAATGAAGGAGCGGAAAGGAACTGGCCACCCTACCGTACGTAAACTTCAGTTCAGGCACACCTCTGCGGAAGTTCGGACCAGCCTTCGGGTAGAGTACACCCTTACCTTTAATGGCTTCTAAAACTCGAAAACGGAGAACTCAGCAAAATGGCACTATTGACATTCTTCAAATCAGTATTTAGAAAATATTGTACGAGATCCATTTGGTTCTTCATTTCGTTGAAGTCAGAGTACAAATTTGTCCAAAGTAGCAATTTCTTTGCCCATGAATCGAACATGTTAACATCATCAAGCGATATGTTCTGAATAGTTTGATAGGTAACCATATTACGTACCTTATCATCGGTTCCATATTGTTAATTACGTTAGTAAAGATGGTTTATGCAATGGAACGAGATTGAATTTACGGATGCCAGACAAAAATGTGAAATTAATAACTGGTTCGATAGAAAGCAATTCGGTTTTAGGAAAGGTTATTCCACTGAAGCTCAACTTGCAGGATTTCAGCAAGATATAGCAGATATCTTGGATTCTGGAGGTCAATTGAACTGTATCGCGATTGACCTGTCTAAAGCATTTGATAGGGTGGATCATGGGAGACTACTGGCAAAAATGAGTGCAATTGGACTAGACAAAAGAGTGACTGAATGGGTTGCTATATTTCTAGAAAATAGATCTCAGAGAGTTAGAGTAGGTGAAGCTTTGTCTGACCCTGTAATAGTTGAGAGGGGAGTTCCTCAGGGCAGTGTTATCGGACCTTTATGTTTTCTTATATATATAAATGATATGAGTCAAGGAGTGGAATCGGAGGTAAGGCTTTTTGCGGATGATGTTATTCTCTATAGAGTGATAAATAAGTTACAAGATTGTGAGCAACTGCAACGTGATCTCGAAAATGTTGTGAGGTGGACAGCAGGCAATGGTATGTTGATAAATGGGGTTAAAAGTCAGGTTGTGAGTTTCACAAATAGGAAAAGTCCTCTCAGTTTTAATTACTGCGTTGATGGGGTCAAAGTTCCTTTTGGGGATCATTGTAAGTATCTAGGTGTTAATATAAGGAAAGATCTTCATTGGGGTAATCACATAAATGGGATTGTAAATAAAGGGTACAGATCTCTACACATCGTTATGAGGGTGTTTAGGGGTTGTAGTAAGGATGTAAAGGAGAGGGCATGTAAGTCTCTGGTAAGACCCCAACTAGAGCATGGTTCCAGTGTTTGGGACCCTCACCAGGATTACCTGATTCAGGAACTGGAAAAAATCCAAAGAAAAGCAGCTCGATTTGTTCTGGGTGATTTCCGACAAAAGAGTAGTGTTACAAAAATGTTGCAAAGTTTGGGTTGGGAAGAATTGAGAGAAAGAAGAAAAGCTGCTCGACTAAGTGGTATGTTTCGAGCTGTCAGCGGAGAGATGGCGTGGAATGACATTAGTAGACGAAAAAATTTGAGTGGCGTTTATAAAAGTAGGAAAGATCACAATATGAAGATAAAGTTGGAATTCCAGAGGACAAACTGGGGCAAATATTCATTTATAAGAAGGGGAGTTAGGGATTGGAATAACTTACCAAGGGAGATGTTCAATAAATTTCCAATTTCTTTGAAATCATTTAGGAAAAGGCTAGGAAAGCAACAGATAGGGAATCTGCCACCTGGGCGACTGCCCTAAATGCAGATCAATATTGATTGATTGATTGATTGATTGATTGATTGATTGATTGATTGATTGATTGATTGATTGATTGATTGATTGATTGATTGATTGATTGATTGATTGATTGATTGATTGATTGATTGATTGATTGATTGATTGATTGATTGATTGATTGATTGATTGATTGATTGATTGATTGATTGATTGATTGATTGATTGATTGATTGATTGATTGATTGATTGATTGATTGATTGATTGATTGATTGATTGATTGATTGATTGATTGATTGATTGATTGATTGATTGATTGATTGATTGATTGATTGAATATCGTTCATGCAGAAATTCAGACGGACTCAGCTTCAGGAAGAAAGTGTTTTAATTCAAGAATAGATTTAACTCCTGTGTATATCATTCGTGTCCGCCTCTGTAGTATAGTGGTTAGTGTGATTAGCTGCCACCGCTGGAGGCCCGGGTTTAATTCCCGGCTCTGCAACGACATTTGAAAACTCGTACGAGGGCTGGAACGGAGTCCACTCATCCTCGGGAGGTCAACTTATTAGAGGGGGGTTTATTCCCTCCTCAGTCATCCTCGAACTGGTTTTTCCTTCGTTTCCCACTTCTCTGTCACAATGAATAAGTCACCAGCATAAATATTTAAGTTGGGATAAATACCCAACTCCAGTGTTTTGGACAGTTCTCAAGAGTACGCAGATCCATAGATGTCAAAGTACAACCCGAGCTACAACTGCACTCATTATGGTTTGTAAACCTGCAATACCTTTTTTGATTCCATTTGAATACGGCATAAAACCCGGGAAGTGTAAGTTTATTCATAAGGTATATTAATAGTCCACTTAGAATTTCCTGTTACTTTATAGACAGTAATTTCGACTGTCGAAGACAGGCTTGTGTACTAGTTTTATATAATCTTACTCATTGCGTGTACAGCAATCTACGTAGAAATGCGTATACAGTGTGGAATACCGTGGAGACGCACGGGTACATTTCCTAGTATGTCAATACCTTTCAAGAAAGTATATGTTGGAAATTCAAACCGAAGGCTGGTTTGATCCTCAACAGCTCCACCATCAACTGTCATAGACGGCCTAGCCTTCACTAAAGAGGCGTAATAGGAAAATGAAGAGTGTGGTAGTTTCCCGTTACTTTCCTCACTGAGCCAGAAGTTGCTATTACATATCAGTTCGTCAAGCCCACTCAAATGGATTAAATAATCGACCATATGAGCGACATTTTCACACCATTTATAACAAGGATTGGCTGCATAAGGAACAGCATTACTACCATTGCTCATACCTCAGTCACTTTTATATTGTCAAAGCCAAGAATGAGACTGAGACAGGTCAATTAAAGTATTAAAAAAAATATTGCTATACCAGAAGACAAATTCCACTGTAAACACTACGTCTCATCAGCAAAGGCAAAGAATGGGGTATCTCAAATACCAGCTAATAACAGAGCATTTATCCACCATCTTCATTCTAGGCATTTTTACCCCGCTAATATTTAATTAAGTGGCTTCTTGCTCCATCTGCGAGCAAAGGAATTCCTGATTGAATGTTCACGATGAATTCCATGGAGTTTTCCTGCTGTACATTATATTTCTATCGGAGTACTGACTGCACCCGATGTTCCCATCTCATTATCTGAGAGCTGTAACGAGCATAGCAAATGATCTATCTGGAACGAAAGAAGTCTGCATCCGTGAATGAAATGCAATTTTAAGGGAAGCAAGTCATCAAATAAAGCAAAGCAGAGGAAACTTTTCGTTGGATATGACGAAGTTTTCTGATAAAATATTGGAAGAACATTATAATCCATGATTGTTGCTGCCCGAGAAAATTACAACGTCTGAGAATATGTGCATACAATTATTGATTTCCGCAGGTCTGGCGAGAAGATGATGAAACTGAAGCTGCTAAATCAGACCCCAGACATTCTCAGAAAATCTTCAGTGTTCAACATTTATGAAGTAATTTCCCTTCTTTCAATTCGTCATTGCTGAATACAGCGTTCAATCTTGTACATTTACTATTCGACAATCTACTAAAACTATTTATATTAAACTAGACCAAATTTGCTGCTGTTTAATGTAGGTAAATGAATTACTCACTGAAGCGTTTTCAGCCTATTTTGGTGCGTATATCCTCATCAGTCCGTCTCTGTGGTGTAGTGGTTAGCTTGATTAGCTGCCACTCTCGGAGGCCCGGGTTCGATTCCAGACTCTACCACGAAATTTGGAAAGTGGTACGAGGGCTAGAACGGGGTCCACTCAGCCTAGGGAGGTCAACTGAGTGTAGTTAGGTTCGATTCCTACCTCAGCCATCGTCGAAGTGGTTTTCCGAGGTTTCCCACTTCTCCTCCAGGCAAATGGCGCGATGGTACCTAACTTACGGCCACGGCCGCTTCCCTCTTCCTTATCTTCCCTTCCCCCCCACAAGGAAGCTACTCAGCATAGCAGGTGAGGCCACCTTAGCGAGGTACTGGTGTTCCTCCGCATTGTATTCTCCGACCAAAGTCTCACGCTCCAGGACACTGCCCTTGAGGTGGTAGAGGTGGGATCTCTCGCTGAGTCCGAAGGAATAACCAACCCTGCAAGGTAAACAGATTAAGAAAGAAAGAAAGAAAGAATGAATGAATGAAAGAAGGAAAGAAAGAATGAATGAAAGAAAGAAAGAAAAAAGAAAGAAAGAAAGAAAGAAAGAAAGAAAGAAAGAAAGAAAGAAAGACATGCTCAGCAACTAATTCCCGGGATGGGAACACTTGATTTTTACTAATTTGAGAACAAATAGTGCACAAGAAAATACTTTTGTAAAGAAATTTGGAATCATCATAATCATATAGTTATAAGGTCACTTGAATCAACGTATCACGTATTTTCGAGACTCTCCTACAGTTAAAAATCGTTCGTATTTTGCGACAGCTATTAAATTCTGAGCAGATAAAATTAAAACACTACTTTTATGTTAAACTGATGTGTTAGCAAATCATTGGGATTTCCTTAGCCTGTAAAAGGTCCATTCTTTGGGTCATACGTCTTTAAAATGATACAGATTATGACCATCCTGTAAAATATACTAAACATAATTTATGTGTGAATGTTCTTGATATATAATTTCATACCGACGAAAACTTTCTTGTAATGGGTTGCTAGGAGAGTGGTGAAATAGCCTGGGAGTTGTTCCATTTTTCGAATTCTGAAATATTTACTTTGCTAATGGTTTAAGTTTCGGCCGTGGATTTAATTAAGTTACATCTCCTGCATTTGTATGGTGTGGAAACGTAAAACTACCATCACCTGAATGCAAGCTCACAGCTACGTGACCCTAACAGACTGGTTCAACAAACATGATGCCACTTTCTGTTGTCAATAAAACATTTGAATAACTTTGGCCATTATGTCGAGAAACAAAGGAGTGATGGCAAAATAAAGGGGCTGCCTGGACGAGGTGATAAAGGCGTGCTCGGTTCATCCGGAAGGACGAGGGTTAGTTTCCCCGTCAGGAAGTCGAAAAATTTAAGAAACGAGATTTCCACTTCAGGAGGTGCACATGGCGCTGAGGTTCACTCAGTCTACACAAAAATGAGTACCAGGTTAATTCCTGGGGGCAAATGCGGCCGGGCGTAGAGCTAACCACTCTACGCCACCAAGTGCTGAGGTTATGGGTAGTGAAAGTCTTTACCTTCCACGCCCCCAGGGCCTTCATGGCCTGTACGGAGATGATTTTTCTTTATGGAGAAATAAAGCAGTGTTCTTTAACTTGACTTGTCTTCGTCTGCTCACCTACAAAACATTAGGGAACTTACTTTTAGACCTACCCTCGCGGGTCTTAAAAACGGAATCATTAGTAGAATGCATTTTCATCTTCCTACGGAATCTTTGAGCCTATTACGCCTACATCCGAACATTACGGGAAATATCTGATGCGTCAGCTGTGTGATGGAGAGAATTCTGTAACTTCTTGGAGCCTTTATTCTCTGCCATTCCTGCTGTGAAACGGAGTGTAGACATTGATCACTACTTCCTCGCCCTGAACTCTCTTTGGAGTTTCTAATCCATTTCAATTACAGCCCGTCGAGATAAGCTCAGTCACAGGTTATTGCTTCCTGGGATACGGGGCACGCACTCCTCGGTCCCATTTCGCTAATTCGCTCGCTGAAGAGGCAAATTATTCTTTTCTTTACAGACCGTTAATCCATCGCTAAAAGCTAGCTTGGAGTTTTACATAGACATCAATTTTAAGTTATAAGCCACCGGACCTACAGTTTTACGAATAACCTGAGCGAGAGGGGAATGTGTTATTTCGAAATATCGTTGCCAATTTAACGCCCTTAGACCCGAATATTTGTGTGCTGTACACAAAATTGTACCGAGCCCGATAGCTGCAGTCGCTTAAGTGCGGCCAGTATCCAGTAATCGGGAGATAGTGGGTTCGAGCCCCACTGTCGGCAGCCCTGAAGACGGTTTTCCGTGGTTTCCCATTTTCACACCAGGCAAATGTCGGGGCTGTACCTTAATTAAGGCCACGGCTGCTTCCTTCTGCAGAATCTTATGAAATAATTGTTTCCTAAACAATTGAAATCAGATTAAAATTTTGATGTGCATAGTTAGAATGGTAACAGGTTGAGTTTTTAAAAATAATGTTATTAGCTTTACGTCCCACTAACTACTTTTATGGTTTTTGGAGACGCTAAGGTGCCAGAATTTTGTCCTGCAGGAATTCGTTTAGGTGCAAGTAAATCCGCCGACAAGAGGCTGACGTACGTGAGCACCTTCAAATACTACCGAACTGAGCCGGGATCGAACCTGCCAAGTTGGGATCAGAAGGCCAGCGTCTCAAGTGTCTGAGCCACTCAGCCCGGCTTCAGTTTTGATATCATACAATATTTGAGTTTATTACAATTTTACAAAGCAGATCGTCGGGACAAAACCTCCAATGTGAAAATATTTTTGGAGATATACTGACCCGCAGCACATACATTATTGAACGCTACCCGCGTCCTGGTGAGAGACAGCTATCACTCCGGCTAGTCAGATGTAGTCCCAGGGTATCCACAAGCTAGAAAAATGTTTAATTTTTCTATAAGTCAGGTTTTACGTTAATTCCAAGAAAGACACAACGACCGTACGCGATACCTTCCGATGAACGTCTTCACCTTACCGCATAGATTCGCAAACTCATCTTCTACCATAATTTCATAACGCAACTCACTTAAAAATTACCTTACATACTAAGTCAGTCTACTATCTATCACTATAAATGATCACTCATTGAATTATGAAAATAATCAAGAAACATATTTATTAAACTAATGAGTTATTGAAAGAAATGAGAATGAATAACTTCATGAACTCCATAATTATTGTCTCAAAAATAAATAAATATTATTCCGTAGAAATTAAAGTTTAAGTTAGCGATAGCTTATTTTTAAACTATCATGATATTATGAATCCAATATTTTTGAAATGAAGTCAAAATATCTCCAATTATCCTTGAAAAATTAAGTTAATCATTCATGTGCATTAATATGACATAATTACATCATCTTAATTAGAAAGATTCAGGATTCCTCCACACAATTTACACGTTTTACAATGTTAAAATCTGAATTCGTTAGCGTCGAATATCATCTGATGAAAAACATTATGACGACTGACTTGCTAAGGTTTTCCACCCTAATGCCACTTAAAATTACGGCTCCTATTCTAATATCTCTTCATTTAAAAGTCTAAAAATATAAAACAATACTCAACATATAAAGTAACCTATCTCCCTATTCTACCTGTATAATTCTTAATTCATTGTATCACGGCTCAATATGCGTTCAGCCGCTAAGCTTATCTCACATATACTACGTGTGCAAGAAATTCACCAAGTATCTGCGGTGTGACATCTCGGTATTATGCTTGTACGTCAGCTACATATATCATCTTGCCTACCTCACATTCTATATTTCTGAGAATACGACACGAAACACATATATCTATCTATTAACAGCTGTAATTACATCCATATCGTCTTCAATTCTCAACTATGTACGTATTTTAACCATTTACTCCTGCAACGTATTCCTTTTCAGTATTTGCATCGTCTAACTCAGGGCCTCTCAAACGCCCAAAATCTCACGCGTGCAGAGCGAGGCGCAAGAGCTCCGTGCACTGTGCATCGGTGCCGCTCGGTGCCGCTCGGTATGGCTCGGATCAACGCTTCGTCTCTGGCCTACTCGGCTATACTCGGCTATACTCGGCTCTACTCGGCTCAACTCAGCCCGGATTTGGAGCGCTACGGCGCAAGTGGGGGAGAGGGAGACAGGCGGAGAGAGCGAGAAAGGCGTAAGGAAAGAGAGAGTAAGCGCTATTGCTCCAAATCGAGGAGTGGGGGGTCTGCACTCTGGTCAACCAAGCCAAGTCGTCTTTCGCACCGTGCACAGTGCATGCACCACGCGCATGCACCCTGAGAGGCCCTGGTCTAACTGCATCAATTCCATGCATATTTAACGTCTATTCATCACATTTATGTCTCATTAACTATCACAACGCGTAATATTATACTTAAATCATCTCATAAAGCTCCATATTATCATTTATAACCTTCAATTAATACCTTCTTAACTTCCTCAACATCTATGTTCAACACGTATAACCTTCTTTATATCATTTGCTACTATTGAGACATAACGTTTTTCTCCGCGTAAATATTCCTTTTCATTGACCAATCCACTATAAAATACAACGCATAACCTTAAAATACTGTATATGTACTTTTAACAATAATATCCGGCAAGGGATAACTTGATTCTAAATATCATTTCTCAATTCGCGACCCACACATGACGTAATCTAAGATTGGATGGATTTACGAAACTCATAGATATTATTCATCATTTGACACTCTTTGAAATCAGCTGTTATATTATTTTCCTTCTTAACCGCATTCTCATATACCTCGTTGAATCACTTGTTAATACGTAACCGTACTCCACGAGATATCCTTCAGTTCTACATTGACTTAATATATCATTAGTATCTTAAATATAATGCACTTCATTTCATTGTTTTCACTTGCATGCTTATTATCTCATGCTTAGGCTATTCTAATCTACCTCATATACCGCAAAACACATGAATTAAGAATTATATTAATATAAACACTTAGCTCGTCTTTCGTCATCTCGGGCCTCAGTTGCTCTTCTTCCGTTCATCACATGGCTGGTATTCTGGCCATGGTTCGATGACTGGCTGGGTTCCTCATCTTAGGTTGATCTGGCTGGGCGAAATCCTTCTCTCATCTCGGGTAGTCTTAACTGCTCGGATGACATCTCCCTCCAGGTTGGTCCATCTGAGTGTTTAGCAGAAAAACTGCCGATAAGATCAAATATTCCTGAGAAGTACATATTCATTTTAGATTTGAACTAAAGTAATATTTCTTCTAAGCTATTTTTTCAGTCTTCTTTCGATAAATAATTGTCCAATTCTTTAAGTTCCAATTCTTCAGAATTTAAATTATTTAATTTCGTAAATATTATTTCTTTTACGTCTTCTCCTTTAATGGAGTAATTCAATGCTATTGCTTCCTCTTCCTGCGGCTTCCAGTTTCTGTTTTCGTAGTTTAACCGATCTTGTACTTCGGGACAATCAGTACACGTATTTGGATGAATTTTCGTAATTCTCAGTGTATTTTATATCCTCCACCTTATTTTTATATATTTTTTCGCTGTCTTCTTCAATATTATCGAAGCTTTTCTCGGTATTTCTATTAGAATCTTGGTAATCTCCTTATTTCCACAGAGCGATGTCAGTCCACTTCTTATTCTCTCGGGTTAATTTTTTCAAGTGATTTTTTTCTCAATAATCTCTTCTATTTTACTTGTTTCTTGAAACAATCTACTTGAATTTTCTCTGTTCTTCACCGCCTTCGTAATATAGTAGTTTCGAGTAAGTCATGGCCTCCTATTGTGTTTAAATGTTAAGACTTTGTTATGTACTCTTTTTAGCTCGAGTGGTCTATACCTTCGGCATGCGCCATTTTGGAAAACGTCCATAAATGCAATGGTCACATTATGAAGAGCGAGAATGCCTTGACTATATTCACACAATATTGCACCTTAGATGACAGAACTTTACCGGCCAGAGTTTTAAGCTAAAATATTTCACGTAGGAGGATTTGTCTCGGCAGCGACGAGATACTAAAAGTTATACTACACTATCAGTAACAAGGCTTCACACAAGCGTTGGTACTTCAATAATGACAATTAGGTTCCATCAATCGATTCAATAGACACAAGCCTGTCCAACTTTAAACATGTTGTGATCCATTTTCTGTTGTTAAAAGTCGAAATGAAAGGCACGCATAACTTCACAACAGAACCTACAAAAATGGTACAAAATCAGGTTACAGTGAGTATACTGTACATCCATATCTTTCGCATCACTGTAAAATCTGTGTCTCCGTGTCATTCAGTAGCTGTTGAAAGCAGATGAGTACTGGGTGTAAGACTGCTTTAGGGAATCCTCACGGTGATTATCAGTCATGTTGGAATTTTGTTTCCTTTTTATCAATTCAAGATATGAAAATGGAGATTCACACAAATAATTTGAACCGAAACACAAGCAAAGCATTTCACTGCATCATTTAAAGTTGGGAAAGGTTTCTCTTCGTACTAACATTAGAATGAACCTTCTTCTGCTCGGGCTTTCGGAGAAAAGAAATCATAATATCTCATCTGGTTCATTGAAACATTTTCACTGATGGTAGTAGCATTTTGTTTGACCTTAGTAAAAGTGACATTTAGTCGACATCTGTTCCAGTTTGTTGGAAGTCACAGAAACGTTTTCTGAACTCTTCAATAACAGAACCTATCTCGACCACATATTTCCGTGTCCGAAAATTAAACTCAGGTCATGTTTCGATTATATAATATTTTTAAAAATGATCAAAAATGCTTTTCAGGTCAGATCATCATTGAGTGAAAGTTAACTTTTTTGGCATGGCAATACGCTCATCATCTCAGTAACGCATTTCTTCTACCTTATATCTGCAGGTTCATTTCACTAACAGTACCGGTGGAATCTGCGACAGCAGACGGTTCACACAATCATTCCTGGTCTTCCAGCTGTGTGTACCCTCTATCCTGTGCTTTATAACGGACCTTAATTTAATAAACTTCGAAACCTTTGATAAAATCCTCTTGACACCTATATGTAAAATGAAATCGAGTGCCCCTTCCACGAGGGTGAGATTAAAGTCATCTTTCGAGTGTTTTCTTACGAACTCTATTCAAACAATTATAAACAATGACACTCTTTTAATTGAATCTCTTGCTTGACAGAACTTACTGGTGTAGTCAATTATACAGTGGTGAGCAAAGAAATCAGTGGATAGTAGCCTTGATGTCTTTTATTTCTAAATGCATAAAATTTATAATAATCAATTTGTTAGTAGTCTCCGTGGCTCAGACGGCAGCGCGTCGGCCTCTCACCGCTGGATACCGTGGTTCAAATCCCGGTCGCTCCATGTGAGATTTGTGCTGGAAAAAGCGGAGGCGGGACAGGTTTTCCTCCGGGTAATCCGGTTTTCCCTGTCATCTTTCATTCCAGCAACACTCTCCATTCTCATTTCACAGCATCTATCAGTCATTAATAAATCACTTTGGGAGTGGCGACCCCATCGTACTAATAGCCTATATCTGCTTCATTCATTCCATCCCTGACGCGGTCAATGACTGGAAAACAGGTTGTAGGTTTTCAATCAATTTGTTCAAGAAAACACTCTTTACAGAAATCCCACTTCGGCTGATGGTTATTCATATCTTAAGGATCAAATCGCTCACTTTGAAGGATAAAATTGTAGCTTGATGTAGTAGCATGTATTGTTGAGTTGCTAATTTTTATGTTATTTAACCTAGAGTTTACGAATTTCACTTCTGGGTTATATTTACTACGATGAAGAGCACTATAATGACAACCGAGCGAACTGGGCGTGCGCTTGGGGTCGCGTAGTTGTGAGCTTGCATTCGGGAGATGCAGGGTTCGAATCCCACTGTCGGCAACCTTGAAGATGGATTTCCGTGGTTTCCTATTTTCACAACAGGCAAATACTAGGGCTGTATCCTAATTAACTTTAACGCCACTTCCTTTGCAATCCTAGCGTTTTCCTATCCCTACGTCGCTGAAAAGCCTTCAATGTGTTAGTGCGACATTAAACCACTAGGTCACCTATTTTCTGGTGAGGATTCCGAAGTGCTACAAATTAAATATAAATGTCTTCCACCGTAATAGAGAAAAACTCTTGAAGATGACAAATTTTGGTTTTCTTTCATGCACTCATTTTCAATTTTTTGGAAACCATTAAACATAACAATTGGCCAACTAGCTTAAAATCACGTACTATAGTTCACTAAACGCAGTAGACACAAATAAAGCAAATAGAGTCATGCTAAAGAACTTAGTTTATTGTTTGTGTATTCATTCTTAGATTATCATTTAAGCTACTAGTTGCACAGCTAAATATGGCTTTCTTTCACTCACACTCACGCGGAGTCATATGCCTATCGCACTACTGGAGAAAATTTCCATTTAGGAGAAAATACAGTACGTACCGATCCAAAATTATCGACTACTAAATTCCACCTGCTGGGAACAAAATACTGTCGTGTGTTGTAGTTGCCTGAACGTCTTTAAAATCTGCTGAAATCAATATGCAAAAGACGGTTGTTCTTGTAGAAACGAGGAACGAATAAGAAATGAGAGAATCGATAATGCAATCGGTATTGTTTTCCACTTCGTGTATTCCCATGAAAGAATTGTGTATATTAAAGTGCTGAATAACATCAACGGGTTTTGTTGACGCACCTTTTCCATGGCGATTCAGTGAGGGCCAGTCCCTCCAACAACAAGACTCGTCTGTCCATCATTATATATCCCAATAAAACTGAAACTGCTACAAGATGAAACAATACCTCCTAAGTGAACACACACCATTTATACAGGGTGTTAGGTGTATACGTGCAGATATTTATTGTAGCGATAGAGAACGATGTGACGAACTACTATATATCAAACTTTTAGTAATCCTCGGAAGTTATTTTCGAGAGCAAAGGGGTACAATGTTTTTAGAATAGGTAGTATGCCTTGTTCTTGTGAATGAATAGCTTTCCTTTGATAACAGGCAAGTCACGCGCCATCCCTGCCAAACTGGTTTCTGTTCTGTTTATGTTTAAGAGCAAATGGACTACTGTGACAGCTGAGCGCTCCCTATTCAATGCCACGAGATGTTACGTAATATACTTGCCAAACTGGTTTTATGTTTACGAGCAACTGACCTACGGTAGCAGCTGAAGGCTACCAGTCTACAACATGTTACGTTACATTATCGCCAGACTGGTTTGATGTTGTTAGTATTTAGTTTCCGTCTTAGGGGTTTCAGACAACACTAATTATCGGTTTCGGACCCTGGAGATGTATTGAATTCTCAGCGTTAATACTGGTTCATTTGCTGTTACGTCCTTTAGGGGATAGGGATATCTGTGGTCGTCAGCCCTGTGGTCTAGTGAGTATGGAAATGACCTGAAAACCTGTGTCGGTGCGCGACCTGTACGAGCGTGTGATATAATTATTGGTTGGGATACGCACGCCGGGACGTGAAATGCGGTACGATCCCCGTTGTGCATTGCGTAAAGGTAGAAGAAGGAAGACAGTTCCTTGCGCCAACGAACAAATGCATGGCATAGGATATCCATATGAGTAGAATCAGAATTGAATTATCGAAGCACATCGAACGTTTTGTTTCAAACGAAAAATGGACATATTATACAACTAAGTAAATTAAACGTACCTACAATCCGTGCTTCCTGCCTGGTTGAGTGGCTAAAACGGTTGAGGTGCCAGCCTTTTGACTCCAACTTCGCATGTTCGAACCTGGCCCCGTGCAGTGGTATTTGAAGGTGCTCAAATACGTCAGCCTCGTGTCGGTACATTTACTGGTACACCGAGCTCGATAGCTGCAGTCGCTTAAGTGCTACCAGTATCCAGTATTCGGGAGATAGTGGGTTCGTACCCCACTGTCGGTAGCCCTGAATATGGTTTTCCGTGGTTTCCCATTTTCACACGAGGCAAATGCTGGAGCTGTACCTTAATTAAGGCCATGGTTGCTTCCTTCCCACTCCTAACCCTTACCTGCCCCGTCATCGCTATAATACCTATCTGTGTCGGTGCGACGTAAAGCAACTTGTCATTCGAGCCAAGACACCACTATGGTTCATAATATCCTCTGGTGCTTAAACATACGTTCACGGAGGTCATCTGAAGTGGTTACCTCAGTTCGGTATACTTTGTTTCTCATGTCCCCCCAGGCATAACAATCCACTGGAATAAGGGCTGGCCAATTGATAGTTACACATCGTCCTGTCTACCGTTGAGGAAATGTCTGCACCATCGTGTAAAATCCACGTGGTTCGGCGTAGTCGAAGCGACACTTCCTCTGAAAGCTCCAGTAACGTACTGTATCTACTGTACAGGAGCAAGATAACATTAATAAAAAGATGTAACCGACCTCCAACTACACCCATCCTGATATTAATTAGAACCGGTGCTGGGAACTGCCTTGTCCTATTGAATGGGGATATTCCACAGCTCATGAGTGGGATATAGTGGGTTCCAACCCCTCTGTCGGCAGCCCTAAAGGTGGTTTACCGTGGTTTTCCATGTTCACACCAGGCATTGTGGGGTTGAACCTTAATTAAGGCCACGACCACTTTCTTACCATTCCTAGGCCTTTCTTGTCCGATTGTCGCCATAAGACCTCTCTGTGTTGGTGCGACGTAAAGCAACTAACAAAAGAAAATCACTTCTCCGAATCCAGTCTTCCGTAATATCCATTGGAGATCTGGCGGGCCAATTGATGGGTCCATGTCGTCCTATTCGCCATAGACCAAAGGACTGATCCAAATGATCACGCAGTAAGCGGCTTATATCAGGTGGTGGACCATCGTGTAAAAACCACATGTTTCGGCGTAGTCGAAACGGAGCATCCTCTGAAAGCTCTAATAACGTACCTATGAGGAACTCCAGGTAAGATACCCCTATGAACTGTGCAGGTAAGATAATGATAATAATGTCATTGGCTTTACGTCCCACTAACTACTTTTCACGGTTTTCGGAGACGCGGATTTGCAGGAATTTAGTACGATAGGAGTTCTTCACGTACCAGTAAATCTACTGACACAAGGCTGACGTATTTGAGCACCTTGTCAAGATTGGACTCAGAAGGCCAGTGCCTCAACCGTCTGAGCCACTCAGCCCGGCAAGATGATTGGTGCAGCACTGCGTAAAGTGCTGGCCTTCTGAACCCAACTTGGGAGGCTTGGTCTTGGCTCAGTCCGGTGGTATTTGAAGGTGCTCAAATACGTCAGTCTCGTGTCTGTAGATTTACTTGCATTAAAAAATACTGCGATAAAAATTCTGGCATTTCAGCGTCTCCGAAAACCGTGAAAATTAGTTAGTGGAACGTAAAGATATTATTATTATTATTATTATTAGTAGTAGTAGTAGTAGTAGTAATATTATTTTTACGGAAGTTCTAATTAAACGGGTCCATTACAGTCATCATTTTACCTATCGGTACTTACTGTTCAGTAATAAGCCTTCCGTCCGCCTCTGTGGTGCAGTGGTTAGTGTGATTAGCTGCCACCCCCGAAGCTCGGGTTCGATTTCCAGCTCTGACAAGAAATTTGAAAAGTGGTACGAGGGCTGGAACGGGGTCCACTTAGCCTCGGGAGGTCAAATGAGTAGAGGTGGTCTGATTCCCACCTCAGCCATCCTGAAAGTTGTTTCCCGTAGTTCCCCCCTTCTCCAGGCAAATGCCGGGATGGTACCTAACTTAAGGCCACGGACGCTTCCTTCCCTCTTCCTTGTCATCCTTTCCAATCTTCCCATACCCCCGCAAGGCCCCTGTTCAGCATAGCAGGTGAGGCCGCCTGGGTGAAGTACTGGTCATTCTCCCCAGTTGTATCCCCGATCCAATGTCTCACGCTCCAGGACACTACCCTTGAGGCGGTAGAGGTGGGATCCCTTGCTGAGTCCCATGAAAAACCAACCCTGGAGGGTAAACAGATTAGGAAAAAGAAGAATAAGCCTTCTATTAGAAATGCCCGGCGGCAATTCCACAGCAGGTCTTTTTCCTTCGAGCAATGTTCACGATGGATGCAACTACGGTTTTTGAAATTTGTCTCATTAATAACAATTTCACTGAATACTTATAGCCTTTTCTTTCAGTGTCCACCGTCCTTTCAATGACCTAAAAAGTTTATGAATAAGCATAGACAACCCGCATTGTTATTGTCAGAAATTCATCGTAGACTGTCGCAATAACAGCACAGAAATGTTGCGCCCATATTTCATTTACTTATTAACCATTTCCTTTCATCTTGTCAGCTTGGATCACTGAGTAATGCCATTGACGTCTTAAAAATCGCACACAAATACACAACACTTGATTCGCACGTATGTGCTTGTACGGATCTTCGACGTCACTGTAAGGATTCTGTGTACTTTTTACACAGAGTACCCTACACCGGTTTTCGAGTACAGCAAGTGCCTGGCACGTGAGTCATCCTCTTCTACTTGCCAAGCCTTTAGGGGAAGTGCACAACAACATGTGTTGGCCTGCGATAAGAAACAGGTTCAACAAGCCCTATACTCGGCTACTGTACTTCCGTTACGCGTGGACAGAATGACATCACCGGCGTATCCTGCTACGGCCGTTCAAAACACATTAGGTCCTGAAATATTTGGCTCAGTTATGGGCAAACTAATAGGACAAGGTAAAAAGTACATAGCATATATCATGAGATGTATTTTTCTTAGCCGACTAGCTTAATATCTGCACGTATACACCTAACACCCTGTATTGACTCGTCAGCTGGCCTGCAAGCAATGTGACAGTCAGTGGCTGAAGAAAACTGATTATTTCTTCCTTTCTCAACATTTTTGTGTTTTTGTTTCATTCATTAATGACTTTTGATTGCATGTGGTCAATTGTGCATGATTTATTAATGCAATTTAATATCCATATTATGTATTTTATAATGGCCCCAAGAGAGTTTTAAGTGGCGGATTTTCTTATATTTCATCTTCAGTAACACGTAACACCATTTAAAGCATGAACTCACACTATTTGAACAACGTTTTTCCCGGTAGTTTTTGTTTGGAGTAGTTTATTTCAGATTCCCACTAATTACCTTTACTTCACGTGCATCCTTTTAAAAAGTACTGATGTATATTGTGACGGTTTATAAAAGCAAAGCAAAGTCACCTCCGTACAGGCCATGAAGGCCCTTGGAGGAGTGGAAGGTAAAGGCTTCCACCATTGTTAACTTCGGCACGTGATGGGGTAGAGTTGTTAGCTCTACGCCCGGCCGCCTTTTGCCCCCAGAAATTAACCTGGTACTCATTTTTGGTGAAGGCTGAGTGAACCTCAGGGCCATATGCACCTCCGGAAGTGGAATTCTCGTTTCTTAAATTTTACGACTTCCTGGCGGAGATTCGAACTCATGCCTTCCGGGCGAACCGAGCACGCCTTTACCGCCTCGGCCAAGCAGTCCCTGACGGTTTATCAGGGTCCTCAAAATTAAAATGAATAATAATGGCCTGTGGCCTCCGGAAAGGTCTGACCCAGGTCTTCCGAATTGACTCCTATAGGCGACTTCGACCTCTGTGATGATGAAGTCCAACCTACGATTAATTATAACGTTCAAGACGGTACGCATACTCAGTTCCCGGGCCGTATGAATTAACCAATTAAAGTTAAAATCTTCGACCCGGCCGGAAATCGAACTTGAGACTTCTTGGATCAAATGCCAACATACTAATCATTTTTCCATAGAGCCGAACCAAAACTAAACTTACTACACTGAAAGGTAAAGTGTTTTAATATACACTTAATTCATTGAACTAACATTTAGAGTTAATCCACAAGTTCACTCGCGTCTGAGTATTCCTCTCGATATAGTCTTCACTCGCGATCGTAAAACACACTCGAACACACACACACGAACACCAGGGCATCGAACTCCTGTTCTCCTCAAGGTTTCTCACAGCGCTGTCATTCCAAAACACTTCACAGCTAGCAAGACTCGTAGAACTCCACGAAGGCGTCTGTCGGACTTATTCTCGACGAATGAGACGTCACCGACTTTCAACCGTCTCGTATTGCTTACTTTCGCTTGCGATTGACGCACTCAAGACGGACTCCAGACAGATTGGCGTGCGCGATACGCTCTTTATAAAGGACCACAGAATATTCTAGTAGTTACCACTTCCAGATAATTTTGGGCACATGGTATATGTTAATCACCTTCAAGCTTTTCCTACAAGCTTCCTTATCTCGAGCCTCATCATTTCGCCGGCGTTATTACTTTGCTCACTACTGGCCTTGTCTACATTGTCACAATTGCGCCGCAATTTATCGGCTTTATTGCCTTGTTTTTCATGGATATATCATCCGGTTCTATGTTTCCGAGGGTCCAGTATTCGATTCCCACCTGGGCCGGGGATTAACTATGAATGGTTAATCTCTCTGATTTCCGGGACTGGCTGTTTGTATTAGGCTTAACGCACTTCTCTTCATGCAAATAAAGCACACCGTGTTAGCAACCACCACAGAAAAAAGCAGTAGTGAATGCATCCCTCGACATAGGATGGTGTAAGGATGGGCATTCGGCCGTAAACTGGGCTAAATCCTCACAACTGCCGACCCCAATAAATTAGGATGAAAGGCCATCAGAAGAGAAGAAGGAGGAGAAGAAGAAGAACACTAAACCAGTTAACAGCTTTGTTCAAGTCACGTAACAGTCAGCTTGATTTTTTTAGATGACAGATTCGAATTCCTCCGTCGGTAGGCCTAAAGATGTTTTTACGTGGTTTCCTTTTTTCTTACACCATGCTGTACCTTAATTAGGGGCACGGATTCTATCTCTCACTACCCCAGTCCTAGCCCATTGACATCATTCAGTCGCCGAAAATCTTCCATATTTTAGTACGACCTTGAACCAATACAATAATAATAATAATAATAATAATAATCTACATAAATAAACATGTAGAGGTCGGCTGTCTGTAATTTTTTGTTTTGCCAATTTTTCAGAAATGTATCCGTTTTAGGTCAACTTAAGACCCAATCGATGCTTTTTTACTTTTCGTGTAGGTCTGTTTGTCTGTTCCACCATCACGGCAAAATGGCTGGATAGATCTCAACCAAATGTCATATTTAGAGTATAATCATCCGTGCGAAGGTTATGATATGCACATCATTTAAAAATCTTTGAAAAGACGGGGGTTTATAGGAAAAACCAGGACGGTTTTCCTCCATTTTCTATTGTACTATTTTCTGTAAACTCCGTTGACTGTATGTGAAACGTCTCTTCATTATAAACAACTTTTGTTATGTTCATAATTTACCTTACTCTTCAAATGACGGAGAAAATTACTACTTTCTGCACGTTTCATGCTCTGCATTGCGTGACCGACAAACCGACAACGAACCTCCGGGTTACCATGGCAACGTCTCTGCTTGCCAGCAGGGAAGTAACGTATTGCCATTTTCGTCACCATTCCTGTAAACTCGTGGTTGTTCCTTGGGTAGAAAGCAAGAGAGACGTCAATCGGCCATTCTGCGGGATATTGGTGGAATATCGTTGCAGGTTATAACCGTCCTCGAATAGATTAAGTAATAACACCATTAGTCATCTTCTTAACTGTTTACCTAAGAATTCCTGCGCCTAAATTTCGCCTCTGTTACCGCTTTCTTATATCCGTAACTCATACCATCATAATTTATCGAAGGGCGTTTGATTTTCCAATATATCCATTTGGTATTTACATATTTGTCCTATCCGACTGTCCTCACTTATAATCACATTTTCTATTAATTTCAACTCGCTTAACTGTATTACTTTCTCCCTTAATTACTCCGTATGTATGCGAGTGCTAATCCCAAAACCTGGACACTCTTTTCTTTGAGGAAATATTCCAGGCTATGCAAATGTATAACTTTTGGCCCCAGAAAATATCGAAATATGGATGCAATTTCAGTGACGATGCAAACCTTCGTTTCGGGATAATTGGTCGCTAAACGGTAAGTCGTATTAGAAAACAGATAGCATAATCGCCGTTCTATTTGTATAGATTAACAACTTCGGTCGTATGACTTATTGTCGTGTCTCGATTGTTGATAGTTAGATAGCGCTGCATTTCTCGGTCAAAGCAAATGTTTCGAACTCAACTGTGACTTGCATTACGAAAAAAGGCCTGTCTTTATAATGAAAACTCTCTATATCTATTGTGAATGGCAGTTGCCAGGTGAGCCTGCCTTTATAGAAAAACTCCCGAACTCGATTGTGATTGGCAGTAGGAAATGGGGCCTGCCATTATCCTCAAAACTTCCCCAATGCTTACCTTACATCGGAAACAACGTATTCTGTCCACCCTGTTTTGTTTCTAGGATAGCGCTAAGAATCACGCAATTTAATATAATCTTATACATTGCCTTTACAGTAATTTACGGAGATATTCGTATACAATGTAGAATACCGTAGCGAAGCACGGGTACATTTGCTAATAATAATAATAATAATAATAATAATAATAATAATAATAATAATAATAATAATAATAATAATAATAATAATAATAATAACAATAATGTTTTACACACTGATATATATTTTCCAATTTTCGGGGAGGTCAAATTGCCGGAAATTTGTTCCGCAAGAGTTCCCTTGCAGTAAGTGTCCGTAAATCTACCGACATGAGGCTTGCGTTCCTCAGCACTTTCAAATTCTATCGGAATGAGTCGAGACTGAGCCTTCAAACTTGGAATGAGAATTCTGATGCTCTACCGTCTGAGCCATTCAGCCTGGCCAATGTACACTTCCTCACGCAGAAATCGGTCGGCTGAGCATATTCAAACACGACCAAAATACTTATCGTGGAGATATTTGTGTGCGTGGATGCATGTCAATATTTTACCAGATAAGGTGGTCTACTTCTGTCCGACTCGTTGGATGAATGGCCGTCGTACTGGCCTTCGGTTCAGAGAGTGCCAGGTTCAATTCCTGGCCGGATCGGGGATTTTAATCGCTTCTGATTATTTTTTCTGCCTCGGGGACTGGGTGTTTGTGTCTGTCCCAACACTCTCCTCTTCATATTCAGACAACGTACCACACTACCAACCACCACAGAAACACGCAATAGTGATTACATCTCTCCATATATGGTTGGCGTCAGGAAGGGCATCCGGCTAGAAGCAGGGCCAAATCCACATGTGCAACGCCGTTCGCACCCGCGACCCCACAGGTGTGGGAAAAAGCGGTAGGAAAAGAAGAATAATAATAAAGTGGTCCACTTCTGTGCTTTTAGTTCAAATGATAGCAATCGCTACTAATTTCCATCAGTTTCCAAAATGTTAAAACTACGCAAGTTTATTGGCAAAGTGTGTAAGGATTGTTCGATTGAAACATAGACAAAGCTGGCAACACAGCAAATGACCGATGGGGACAGCAGAGAGGTTCTGCTGAGGTTGGGGGCGGTAGAATACGTCCACCGCATCCCCTGACTGTCGTAAGATGTAACTAAATTGTCCCCCAGGGGCTCTAAATTTGGAAGCGTCGATGGCAACCATGAGGTCCGAGCTGAGTATGGCATTGTCTCCACTTACTTCCACCTCACTTTCACCTATCCTGTACTACCTCCATTGATCGTCTCGTGTACTCTTTCTATCCCTACGGTATTAGGTTTGCGATGCCTAGGGAATCTTTTATTTTCACGCCCTTCGTGGCCCTTCTCTTTCGAATGAATGAATGAATGAATGAATGAATGCTTTCACCCTACAGCTAGGGAACTCCAGAAGGCGAGGAGATAACATTCCCTTTACTGGAACCTTAAAATATCAAAATGTGGTTTAACAATTAATTACATTAAGAAATAAAAATAAAATTAAGAAGAAGAAGAAGTCTGCTTCGGTCGTGTAGTGGTTAGTGTGATTAGCTGCCACACCCGAAGGCCCTGGTTCGATTCCTGGCTCTGCCACTAAATTTGAAAAGTGGTACGAGGGCTGGAACTGGATACACTCACCCTCTGGAGGTCAACTGAGTAGAGGGGGATTCGATTCTCACCACAGCCATCATCGAAGTGCCTTTCTATGGTTTCCCACTTCTCCTCCAGGCAAATGCCGGGGTGGTACCTAACTTAAGGCCACGGCCGCTTCCTTCCCACTTTTTGGTCTATCCCTTCCGATCTTCTCATCCCCCCCACAAGGCCCTTGTTACACTGAGCAGGTGAGGCTCCCTGGGCGAGGTACTGGTCTTTCCCCAGTTTTATCCTCCCGACTCAAAGTGTCACGCTCCAGGACACTGCCCTTGAGGCGTTGAAGGTGGAATCCCTCGCTGAATCAGAGAGAAAAGCCAACCCTGGAGAGTGAACGGATTACGAATTAAAGAAAGAAAGAAAGAAAGAAGGAAAGAAAGAAGAATACTCTAATTATCATCGTTATTACGTTGTTTCTTGTTCTATCCATAGCAGATATATGGCCCAACCTTAGTTATATGGCCTTTGTCTGCCCTGAACGTATTTCATGATCTTGCAGGTTTCTTGTGTACATATTTATAATTACTAATAATAACTTAATGAGATGCCCGCCTTTGTAGCGTAATGGTTAGCAGTAGTAGCTGTCGTCCTCATGGGTCTTGGTTTGATTTCAGGTATTGCGAGAAATGTAAGAATAAGAACATCGGAGTTTAGATAGCAACTTATTTCGTAATTTTATTAATTTATTTTTAAATGATATTTGTTCTTAGCGTCGACCTCTGCAGATCTTTTGCTGTTACTTTCACCATATGATAGGAGCCTGCGTGTAAGTGTAATTGCGGAAGTGTAGAGTGTTGAATGTGAGGAAAGGAATGTTAAGGACGACACAAACATCCAGTCCCCAGGCCAGGGATATTAATATTTTACAATTAAAAACCCCTGACTCGGCCGGGAATCGAGCCCGGTGCCGCCGAGTGACACGCGGACGCGTTGCCCCTTACATCGCGAGGCCGGACAATTTATTTCGTTACTTTACCACATGACAGTCTAATGTAATAACAAGAAAACTGACACTAGTATTATAAACCTGTGTTATTCCAAAACAAATATGCATTCTTTTCTATTGATAAAGAACGATAAAAAATTAAATATGTTAACTCGAAGAAGACTCAAACTCGCAACCTTCAAATTATTAAGCGAGCGCTTTACCTCTGTTCCGAGAGAACATCAAATGATTCGTCCTTAAACACCATAACTCACAGTGTTTGTACTGCGCATCCTTTTTCACTTTATTTCATTACGGTATAGTATAACGTAACAATAGAAGAAGAAGTTAACACTAACAAAATGCAACTGTATTGTTCCTAGCCTAACATTTACCGTATATTATATCGCTAAAGAACGATAAAATAATAAGAACCTTAACTTGAACAAGGCTCGAGCTCGCAACCTACGAATCATTAAGTAAGCGCTTTACCGCTGTTCCACGTGAATCAAATATCGACTGCGTATCTAAAACCGCATACATCGTGTAACAGCACCGGGAACCGAATTGGAACTTAGAATATATTCACTGTTCAAGGGTGGTCACTTTTTTCACAGCTGTACTTCCTCTTAAAACAAGAATTACCATCATCAGCCGAGAGGTGGCAGCTGTATACATGGTTTGGTTTGTTCAGAATGTGGTCAGTCTGAGACACGCATCCGCTAAGTAGAGGAAAATTTGAAGCAGTATTCATGTTTAACGGCTCCGTCCAAGCGCATACGACGTTGTATGATTCAATTCTTGTGAAAAGAAGGTGTTTGTACCGAGAAGACAATCACGAAGTGTGCTTATGCTCCGTGGTAACGCACGTCAGCACACTTTCAGTGCAACAACGGAGATTCGGCACTGTCTTGTGGATCATCCGCCTTACAGCAAATATACTCGTCTCTTCCCTTGCGACACCTATGTTTGGTCAGCTGAAGAGTAATTGTTTCACTACTTATCGAGTGTTTCCTGATGCTATGGAAGAATCGTCCAATCAGAAATCAGCGTACCTAATAGTGGAGGAGACAGTGAGTTTGTTTCAGCGCTGGGCAGGTGCCTGAACGATAGGATGATGGTGGTGGGGGGGGGGGGGGGTGTTTGGTTATCTTAAGACTCACCGAAACTAACACATCAGTGTGCTGTCGTTCTGGTACAGTGTATGATGCTCAACGCATAGACTATAAACTTGTAGACACCAGTCTATATTTCAATAGAATAATCCTAGTATAGTGTATACTGCACATAGTTAGAACATAAGCTTTATAGAAATAAGAGTAAAATAATAAATATTTTAACAAAGGATCGTAGCACAAGACGAAGTTAATCATTTCGTTACTGACTCTTCTGTAGAAGAGTCCGCTCAATTTCCGTCAGAAAAGTGTACGGGAAGTCGTGCATATCAATCTCGTTCAAATTTCTACAATAACCGAATGAACCCTCTCTATTGAACATACATACGTGGCTATCAAAGAGGGTGATTCACCCTACTCACAACCACTATATGAATAACACAGAGAAACTCAAGAGAGGTTTTATTAATACTATTTTAACTCTAACATTTCTAAAGTCCTTTAATTTATTCATTATATTTCGTAACGGTGTTTAAAATTCCAATCTTGGTTCTTAAAACTCATCTCCTCTTGTTAAAGCTGAAACTCATTTCAACTTGGTACCAATTGTTTGTGTAGAAAGTTAAAGAGTAATTCATGAAGGTAAAGAAAACTCCTGGACTTTTAATGAAGACCTCGGCCAGTGCTCCTCGTATACACGTGAAAACTTATGAATCAAAAGATTCCTACCTTCCTTCCCTTCTTATTTCAATGTATTCTTTTTCACTTTTCTCTCGTTCTTAATGTATAATTTTATTTCATTTTAGCCTTTGTAAACTTACCTAACAGGAATAACTTCGAATGAGATTAAACAGCGCACAACCAGATTAGCCGACTAGCGCTGAGCACTCACAAGATAAACGAAGGGTAAACGAACATACATACTCTCAGTTGCAGAACATTAAACGGGAAACCATAGAAATATTCTAAATGGTAACAATTTCAACACAAGGGAATAATATCAAAAAGTAAAAACAGAACCTGGACATCCATACTTGATATGATAACAGTAAAGAAGCTGGAGGACTGAAGGACAGGGACGAGCAAGAGAAAGAAACAACCATCAGGGGCTAGAGGTGGGGACGGAGCGAGTAATACCGATGAGTAATCCGGTTGTAGCGGTAGAGCGCACCACCGATCCCCTCCGCTTACAACTGCAAGTACTCGAGGAGGACCTGAGCACAGTGTAGCGCACAACACACGTACGAAAGTACCTGTATTCAATCTGTGTTGTTTCGAATGTACGTATATATTTCCTACGCTTGTTATGTTTTGTAGATAATGTAAAGTCTGTTAGATTATATTTGTGGTGTTAGTGTGATATTTAAACATATTCGTAGATAGTAGTTATATTTTTAGAACATTTAAAGGAATTTAAAGAAATTTTTACAGAAAGTTGTTCCACAATGGCCACGAAAACCGTCGGATGCCTGGCAGTTTTTTGACATCACTGACAATAGGAAACACGCAAAATGCAAATTTTGTGGCCGCACATACGCGACGGGTGGTGGCACATCAAATATAATATAATATAATATAATATAATATAATATAATATAATATAATATAATATAATATAATATAATATAATATAATAACTGTATTTATAGAAGCATTCTACTGATAGCTGTTTGGCATTGGGACGTGTAGTACTATGTTGTCAGATATGTTTTGTAATCACATTTGCAAAGAAGGACATTCCAGTCAACGTTCATTTACGTAATTACTTTTGTCATCCTGTAGATGAAATTATGTCAGTGTTTATCATTATATTCTGATAAGATTCTTTATATTCAGGTTATTCTTCTCATTGACAGTGTACCGTATCACATGAACTTACGAAATAGTTGTTAATACATTACTTTTCTGTTAACTTCCAATCCCCTTGTATACAAACCCTTTCGGTAGGTATGCGCCATACTTTGTTTCACTATTCGAATGAGTTAACTATACGAGTAACTAACATTTATTCCACATACTACCTCCTACTCCCTAGCAGTTACGTATATAACAATTATAGTGAATATATATGCAGTTATTTACAGTTTTTACGTTGTGAGAGAAGGGTATTAATAGAGGGATGCAATACCTTCGCAGTGCATACCTATAACGTGTTTAAACGTCCCGCATCAGGACATTTACTCGGTAGTTCACTCGGTACTACCGGGTGATGACGTCACAACAACTGCTCCGCTCCGTCCCCAGCTCTATCAGGGGCCGCTCGCCACAACGATAGATAGAACAACGTCGAAACTATAGACCATTCCATGTTAAGAAAAAGGTATTACTCTTATGACAACATGATTGCCATATCAAACTGCTCTCCTCGTCACCATCACGGGAAAACATCGTCAGTTAAATTTGTGAAACGCAGTATTTGAGTTCAAGATAAAAGGAGGTAGAAAGTAACCTGAAAATTATTTTTATGAACTGAAGGGGGCTGAGGTTTAGAGGACACTCATTTTGGTATTCACGTCATAACAGGAAAACGCCGGCACGTACATTCGTGAATCTCGGTATTTAAGTCCAATATAACAGACAGAAGAAACTAAGCTGACAAATACCTTCAGAACTGTAGGGGTAGACGGGCAGGGGGGGGGGGGGTAGAGGGCCTCATTTTGATGTTCACAGCATAACGGGTGACTGAATTAGAAGGTATAATTTCCACCAATGACAATTTTCATATCAGATGGTAACCGTGAAGTAACAAGAATAATGTTGAAAAAGCCAATATTGAATGGAGTCAGCGATCAGGATGTAAAATTTAAAACAGAAATTCATTATTACTTTGATGACCCTTCTAAATCATATACAACTTTAGAAAAAGGTCCGGCTTCATGGCTAAATGTTTAGCGTGCTGTCCTTTGGTCACAGGGGCCCCGGGTTCGATTCCCGGCAGGGTCGGGAATTTTAACCATCATTGGTTAATTTCGCTGGCTCGGGGGCTGGGTGTATGTGTCGTCTTCATCATCATTGCATTCCCATCCCGACGCGTAGGTCGCCTACGGTGTCAAATCAAAAGACCTACACCTGGCGAGCCGAACTTTTCCTCGTACACTCCAAGCACTAAAAGCCATACGCCATTTCATTTTTATTGGAAAATCGGGGACGTAAAATGCTCTATGCAACTGACATACCTGTTCTGCCATTATCAAGAAAGATAAAGGAAGAAAAAGGGAAGATGTGAAAAAATGCTCACTTTAAGATTTAGTGAAAATTGGTCAGAAGAACAAGAACTTTTTCAATGGACTTCGGAGGTTCCATGCAGCAGCATCACTCTAGAACGTACTGAATGTGATTGTCCAAATGAAGAACCTGGACTGCATAAATTGTAGCAAATATAACTTAGAGACAATAATAATCTAACTATAACAAATTACTGTACTGAACCGCCGGTTACTTCAAATTAATTTTAGTGTTGGTGAATTCCTTCCAGTAGATATTCATTTTATACTGTTCTACAGTAAGTGTGTACTGTAAATTTGAAGTGACTAAAGTCTAATTTTGTAAGTTATAATTTTCAGGAATTAAAATTAATGTGAACTAATGATGACAGAAATAAAATAAACTTATCCAAACATGATAATGTCCTATATAATAGATCAAAACGTATATTGTCCAAAATATAAATTATTTTCCTAACATCACCAATAAATGATTGATCTCTTGCAAAATAACATCTCATTCAGAATCCCAATAAGAAACTAATTGTGCAAACGGCATTATATTTCACTAAATACTTTAGGAGCTATCAGTTTTCCTCTTCTCCTGAAAAATTTGCGTTAATAGACATTACGCGTTTTGATTGGTAGCTCCTCATTTTTGAATAGTTTGAAATTTAGTCATCAATAACGCCGGACTCACATAAGTTAAACTTCCTAGTCTGTAGTTTCAGAGAAGGAAAGAAATGAGAGAGAGAATTACGTATTATTTAACGGCAGCTCAGGTTGTTTCCATGGAGGAGTCTGCGATCAAATGCAAGAGCAGGGGAAGTGGACGGAAGATAGAAAATGTAGCTTGGCCGATTGATTTTCTTGTATACGCAGACCTGCCCTCTGTTTCTTTTCCGAAAGTGATTACCAAGAAAGAGGTAATGAATGCTTCCAGCATCGCCTTGTAACTAGGTCAAGGTCCAGGCTGCAACACACTCCATCCCATCACATTCTGGAATAACGATACAAGATTTGTTTCTTACTCTCAGTTTGTAATGTAAAGTGTATCAGACATTTATTATCGTAGAATTATACCAAAGTGTCTGCATGGTAGCTGAAGCCAAATTATTATTATTATTATTATTATTATTATTATTATTATTATTATTATTATTATTATTATTATTATTAAGGATAATCACGAGTAAGTTTCACTTGTGTGTGGTATTGTTGCTGGTTTTCCAATATGACAGCCGCGGCTCGAATTCTAGGAAATATATGCGGAATTTTCATATGAAGAGTTAAGTCCCTATGGTTCAGATTTCAGTACAAATATCTCGTGGCTAATGATCACAAGTTAATTACCCTCGTGAAAGTTTATATTAACTTAAATCACTATGTATTTTAATAATATTAGAGCAGAACATCCGGGTGGAAGGTGGTTTCGGATAATCAAAATTAAAGTGTCATTTTAGAGGTTAAGAAGCGGTGTTTTTTACATTTTAGATGAAAGAAATAAAGAAAATCCATATACAAATTCAACAAATTCCTTTATTACACCCAAACTCTTGCACCCCGCTCTCTCTTTCTCTCTCTTTCTCTCTCTCTCTCTCTCTCTCTCTCTATCTATCTATCTCCGTTTCGTGAACTATAAAAACACATAATCATTGTATTTTTCATTTTGACAGGCTTTCATTGTTTTCTTGTTAGGCATTTTGGAAGCATACTCTCCAAACTTAGTAATCATTTTTACATAACCAGAAACAGTACAAACGCGAACACCAAAAACGGCTGAGACAGTACGCAAAATCTCACCATTGTTTTCATTTAATTGCAAATAATTTTCTGCTAGAGGCTGCCTGGCCGAGGCGGTAAAGGCGAGCTCGGCTCGCCCGGAAGGACGTGGGTTCGATTCCCCGTAGGAAGTTGTAAAATTTAAGAAACGAGATTTCCACTTCCGGAGGTGCACATGACCCTGAGGTTCACTCAGCCTACACCAAAATGAGTACCAGATTAATTTCTGGGGGCAAAGGCGGCCGGGCGTAGAGCTAATCAATCTACCCCATTAAGTGCCGAGGTTACGGATAGTGGAAGCCTCTACCTTCCACCCCTCCAAGGGTCTTCATGGCCTGTGCGGAGATAACTTTGCTTTATAAAATAATTGTGTACTATCGATATCATAACCCGTTTTCTATTTGTTGATATGAAGAAAAATAAGAAACGTCGGGGAAGAAATTGGTGGAACGCTGTCACTATTGTAACGATTGAAGGGATTTTAGGGTTCCGTAGACTTACCTATTATAAATAAAAGATAAATATTATGAGGATAGTAAATTGTATTCAATAAAATGTGATACACTCAAAATTTGGGTAATAACTCGGTGTAGTATGGGTCTGTGATATGAGGAATTAGAGACATAATTTGACTTCAATCTTTTTTTATTATTAAATTTGTTATTCTATACAACCGACCACGATGTATTCACAACGACAGCTAACCTCCAACTGAGCGCGCGAGTTTTTATTTTTTCGGGGGAGGGATAGGAAGCCTGCTACCCCCGTATGGAGATCGACTCTAGTGTACATCGCCTCCGACATGCTTTTAATTCTAAGAGGAAAGAGAGCAGAGAGGATTAGGAGTGTGATACTTCAGGAGTATCTGCCTGTCCCCATGCTCAGCATGCTATCAGGCCAGATGTGGTGATGGGTATCAATAGCGGTGTAATCAGGTAATAAGGTACAGGACAAAACCATATAGGCAGAAATAGAAAGTTGCCTACATGTAAAACCTGACATTTTATAAATAACACGTGCAAGGATGTGTTTCTGAAAAGGTCTAGGTAATTGCACTAGTTGGGAACAGGTGTCACGCACAAGTCATTAGCCTATTCCTCGCCAGTCCAATCATTCAGGGGATCAGTATTTCTGGGCACTGCTATGACTACCGCGGACCTTGCTGGTTGTCGAGCCATGCGGCAATAGCCACTAGGGCCTGTCGCACCACTCGATCCCCTTGGGGTCCCTCGTACCCAGTCTCCAATCTCGGAGAATGAGGCCAAGTGTGCCAAAGTAAGGACCGTCTGGATGGAAGTAGGATATGACGCCGGGCCTCCTTCCTCTCTGCTCGGGATATGGCCCTGTAGACCGGCAACTGCGATGATAGGCCAAGTGCACCCAGTCCCCACCGCGCAGTTGGCACACACCAGCTCCTCCTTAAGTGCTACGTAGGCCATGTAATGGTGATGACCACCACAACAGTTACACCTCACCTGGAGCCCACAGCCAACCTTATGGTGGCCCGACCTCAAGCAGCGGAAACACCGCAAGAGCTGTTGAGCAATGTCACCTGACTGTCGCTACCCGCTGAGGTCTTTTCCTGATTTGCTCCTTGCTTGACTGCTGTCCTGGGAGCACTCCTGAGCTGCGGCTATGTGGCCCTCTCCTGGTGGGTCGACGTCTTCTTATTATTATTATTCCCGGTCTGGGGGCAGCGTCTTCTTCCTGGCGATGGCGATCTCTTCTCGGCGGGGAAAGAGGCGTCGTCCTGGTGTCCTTCCTCTCGGCCTGGTGACCGTGGTGTAGCGGGTGGCCCCGCTGAAGTGCCGGCTTCCCCCTCCTCTTGACTGGTGGCGGCGGCGTCGGTCGTTGCTGGCATCTGCGTACATTTCCCATCCTGTGGAGCGCATTTCGATGTCTGCATCGTGAAGGAGGCGCTAGCAGACCGGGCCTGGGGTGCAGCCTCTGAACGCTCGGAGGCTTCCGTCTCCGTAGCCTTCTTGGTCTGCGCCCGGGTGATGGGCCTTCCCTGGGTGGCCCTGGCAGGTGGTTGACCTTCCTGGTTTATGGCCTTGTGGCCTGAGTGTACTTCGCGAAGTGCAGCTCGAGCTGGGTCGCACGGTCGCGACGCCTGGGAGCGTCGCCGTCCTCCTTGGTCCTCGGCTCCGGTGGGGCCAAGAAGCGTGGGTCCGTGTCCACCTGCTTATGCTTCAGCCTCCTGGCTTTCTGCATCTTGGTGTAGCCGTCTCCTGTGACGGCTGGGTGGCCACCTCCTGGCTGCCGATGTCGGCTGGGTTTTCTTTCATTCCTGGTATCCGGGTAACCTGGAAGTACTTAGAAAGCCTCCTCTTCTAGAAGCCGATGCTGTCCGGATCCTTGGGGCGTACGATTAGCGCCCAGGACAGGACTTCCTCGACGAATTCTACCAGGTAGCCTCCTCCAACTTCCCCCTGCAGTTCATAGAGGAGACCCGTGATGTGGAGAAGCTCGTAGTTCTCCCGTTGCCCCATCGGTAGCTCACCAACAGTGCCGAGAAGGAGGGGTCCAAGATATCGGTCCTGCCATATAGCCTCCGCTTGAACCCGTCTGCCGTGGCCTCGTAGTCAAAGTCCTCTAGAGAACAAAGTGTAGCTCCGCCATTTCTGCTTCTACCTGTAGTAAAAACCTGGAAGAGAGAAATGCTACCTGACAATGCTCTTAGCTTGTACTGAAAAGTAGACAATGCTCTCTTGAACATGTGCAAGTTCCTTGGCTAGAACTTTCAAGTACAAATAGCCTGGCGAAGAGAGTGACTCAGTGGGAAGCACGTATTTCCGCTCTCTGTGACTGCCAACTTGCTTCTCTCTGAGAGTGCGCGAGTCAACACAGCACCATCTTATAAGAGAGTATGCGTGTGACGTCACATATTTAGCACAAATTTTGACTTACTTTGAAGGCCTATTTTATGAAAACTAGGTTTCATATGTTATTTTATTATAATTTTCTTTTTGCAAATGGTATCTCCCTCTGTTATCTGTCAGATGAGAAATTAAACATAATCGTAGGTTAAATACTCTAGGCGATATACGCGTTCTACCGAAACATAACATTGTCGTGAAACGTAAGTCTTCGTTAAAAGGTACAATCACCACTGCGCGTACAGTTACTAGCGCACTAATCAAAGAACTAGAACGAATCGTGTTGACAATAGAGAAGGGGAATATAAGAGTAGGGAAGGTGGCAGCCAAGATCAGAGTCCACAAATTCCGATAATCATTTCCCTTGTCATAGCGAACAATCGAACTAAGAAAAGAGCCAAAAAACTGAGTTGGTTGAAGAGAAGGGAAAGGAAGGAGGCAGTCGAGGTCACCCATTCTGTTACTCACGCACTTTGTCATAACACAACATGACATAACCGAAAATATATTTTTTCGGTCGTTTCGGTTAAACTGTATTTCAGTGAAAACGTTTCGTACAACAGAGGTTCTGCTATAATAATAATAATAATAATAATAATAATAATAATAATAATAATAATAATAATGGCACTACATATCTGAAACCAAAGGATGAAAATCTGCAAAATCCAGCGAAGTATCGGCCTGTAACATGTCTATCTACTCTATATATTTACATCTATAATAGCCAACAGAATTCTGAAACACTGCGAGGAAAAACACATCATTGCCGAGGAGCGAAAGGGTTGCAAGAAGAATACCATGCGGTGCAAGGAGCAACTGATTATCGACACTGTGGTCCTGGAACAAGCACACCATAAATCCAGGAACTTATACACGTGCATCATTGACTATCAAAAGACCTTTGATTCAGTACCACACACTTGTCTCATATTTGTTCTGGAACTATATAAAGTTGACCCCTCAATCATTCACTTCCTGAAGACGGTAATGGCAGACTGGAACACCTCACTTCACGTTTCTCTAGGAAACTGCAGTGTTGCAACAAGACCCATACCAATACGACGAGGGATCTTACAAGGGGACTCACTGAGTCCATTATGGTTCTGCATGGCATTAAATCCACTATCCTACCTACTGAACACAAGTGGGTATGGATTTAGCATTAAGAATAAGCGAGAAGAGCTATTCAAAATCAGCCACCTACTCTATATGGATGACAATAAGCTGTATGACTCTACCAAACCCCATCTCCAACATCTCTTCTCAATTACCAAGACGTTTTCTTCAGATATAGGCATGCGGTTTGGATTGGACAAATGCAGAACCCAAACTGTCATCAGAGGATCCTACTCAGCACAAGGGACACCTTCTAGTTTAAGCGACGAATCCATACAACAGCTGGAAGAAGAAGAAATGTACAAATACCTCGGTTTTCATCAGAGCACTCGTATGAAACATGCTGACATCAAGAGAAATGTCACGCAGCAATATATAACACGCCTCAATAAGGTACTATCATCAAAACTGACAGATAAACATCTTACCAAAGCAGTCAATACGTACGCCGTACCACTGCTCACATACTCCTTTGGTATAATAAAATGGACCCAAACAGAACTTCAGCAGTTACAAACGAAAACAGCAGTTTCACTCACCCGGTACCATATGCACCATCCGAAATCTGCAACCGAACGTCTTACACTCCCGAGACCAGAAGGTAGTAGAGCCTTCTACAAAAGAGATGAATATGGCCATGTGGAAGCAAAAACCTCTTCACGGGAAATACCCCCATGAACTGGATCAACCTCATATCGACAAATCTGCGTCGCACGCTTGGCTGACCTACTCCGGTCTTTTCCCAGAAACAGAAGGATTTGTTCTGGCCATCCAAGATCAAGTAATTGCTACACGGAACTACCGTAGATTTATCATGAATGATCCAACAGTTGTCTCAGACAACTGCCGACGCTGTTCCAGAACTACAGAGAACATACAGCACGTCATCTCTGGCTGCCCACACTTGGCCAACACCGATTATAAGCACCGACATGATCAGGTAGCAAAAATCATTCACCTGAAACTTTCTGTAAAATGTGAATTTCTTCAGTCATCAACTGCATATTGGAAATATACACCTCCACCCATTCTCGAAAACTCTTCATACAAACTACTATGGGACCGAGAAGTCATAACCGATGTCACGCTCAGCAACAATAGGCCAGATATTATTCTAATCGATAAATCTAAAAGATCCGCATCCCTTATAGAAATAGCTAGTCCAAACACCTCCAGTATGCAAACAACAATAGCCACAAAGATATCAAAATACACAGAACTGGCAATAGAAATACAACGCCTGTGGAAACTAGAATCAGTCACCACAGTTCCAATAGTAATATCATGTACTGGTGTTATCCCAAAATGCTTGCACAGCTCTCTGGCCGCATTAAACCTGCATCATCACACATACGTAGAACTACGGAAAGCCACCCTCCTGAGCACTTGCCACATTGTGAGAAAGTTCCTAGGAACGACTTTTCCTCTGACTCACGCCAAACAGCATGAAGTTCCAGGCCGCAGTTCCAGTAATACTGAAGAACAGATTCCCAAAACGGGGACATAAGAAGTTGTCTGAAGTTGTTTGCATTTATTGTATAAATGTATATGTTGTAATTATTTCTGTTGTAAATATTTGTAGATATATGTACCTGTAGTTTCATAATCAAGAGGGTGACTCCTTGCTTAGGCCGAGTCAGCCCATTATGTTACCGGCACAAGCCGAGCCTTCCTAAATTGATGCAAATAATAATAATAATAATAATAATAATAATAATAATAATAATAATAATAATAATAATAATCGTATGACATCAACTACCGCGTGCAGGCATTTTGATCTGAAACCAATTTAGGCTGTCTGCATATCTATTTTGACGTTCTGTTCTCCACTACCTGGTGACAGCGAAATCATAATTCTATTTTCGTGAATTAATTGCAGTTGAGATTTAATCAAATTTGCCAAATAAACACCGTATATGAAACCAGAACTCATACATGGCAGCACTGCACGACATGGAGTGAAGCATGGATTTTTTTTTCCATCGTCCAAGAATCCGGCTAACTCTGTTGAGTTTGAACCCACGATCTTGGGATTCGTAGGCCGACACTCTACCACTGATCCGCAGACGTCGCTCAAATATTTTACTTACCGAAAATGAATAAGGACACATAGATTTCTTCCAAAATTCAGTAAGTACCATCTGACGGACTACAAGCTACCCTTGGCATGATTTCGCGGTTACAGGAACAGGTAGTGATTGAGTCTACTGCTACATTTTTCTCGAAGGAAATTCCAGACTGTATTGTTCTCCTTAATCTGTAATCTAAAGCCTTTCAGGAATAGAGGATAACGTTTCACGTGGAAATACTTCAAGAATTTTCAAAGTAAGGACCATGTTTTTGTGGTATTCAGAGCGAACGTGTGCTTTGAAATGTGTGTCATTTTAAAGTAAGCTGCTGATTATGTTCTCCTTCCATGATGATTTCTGGATGATTTTGAACTGGTGTAAATGTTAGAAATTACTTAAGGATCCTTGCAGAGAATTGCGTTTCTAGAACATACGTCATCATTGTAGTAGGAACAGATATCCTCTCCGGAAACATTCATAAAATATCTGACGACATATGATGATAAAGATAATGATTACAGTCAATAACCCTGGGATCTGATCACCTTGTAATTTCCACTCAAAATGCTCCTTCTCCGAACAGGAGGATTGGATTATCGGCCTTTGAAGAAATCTACCGGACTATGATTGGATTATTATGAAATGATCTGGTGATACCTGAAGTGATTTCTTCTCTTAAAACAGTTGTCAATTATTCTAACCGAATTAGATTTCGAGTGTATTCCCCTAAAGTGGGCGTAATTTGAAGACAAATAAAGGAAAAATCACTAATTTCGTAATCGAACACGAATCCCTCGGTCAAGGACGAATGTGTTTAACGATTCCACCAGTACGATCAGGACACGAGAGATGATAAATGAATGTTATTGGTTACAATTGCACTAACTCCCTTCAGGATTTCCAGAGACGCCAAACTACCGGAATATCATCCCGCAGGAATTCTCTTAAGTACAGGTAAATCCAGGGACACAGGAATTGTGTATTTAAAGACCTTCAAATTCTGCCGGCTTGAGCCGGGATCGAACTACTAATGGGTTCGAAAAGCCAGCGCTCTATTTGCTGAGCACTTTGAGCCTTTGGCAATTCAGCTTTCGATCTTAACTCAAACGATTCACGAAAAACTCTAATTTTCAACTCTAATTTTCATCATCCTTCAAAATCTTAAGTTTTCAGTACGAGATTCGATTAACATTATTAATTCCCTCATTCTGCACTACTCTCATCAATCGTAAGGTTTGAAGTTCGAACTCAGAACCTTGACCGATGTTCAATTACTACTGCTTCTTACTTTATCTCCACTCCATTCTCTGTGCTTATGGAAGATTTGCCCACTGAGGGCTTCTGCTCCCAAGGCAATCAGTGGGAGTGGGAGCGCTATCTATAGACCTGCATTGCCTGTGTACTACCTGATATCGTAGGTTTGGTACCACCTATCAAAATGAGCAAGTTTCTTCTAACAACATGCAAAACTCGCCATATAATTGGGATAAATAAATCAGTGACTCCACCTAATTGATTACTACTTATAAATGCAGTATAATGCCAAACAAGCATTACATTTCTCCTATGGAATGCCAACTCCGATGTGGTTATAAATTTCATCAACACACGCATAATATTACTAAATTTTAAAAAATTCAAACAAGATGCAGTGCCATAACTCATCACATTCTGACTCACGCTATCATAAGGACTACTTAACTTTTAAAACTATATTGAATATGACATTTTTAGCTGTAGACTCACCCACCCCTGCCCTCCCCCCTCCCCTCTTTTCATAACACATCCCTTTAGTTAGAGATAAGTTAATTATGTTTAAGTTTTCATATGTAGTTTTAGAATTAAGAAGGGATGAAGATGTCCCTATTTATTGTAATTCTTACACCTAAACAAAACGTAACTGATAATGTCTAGTCGCTGGACGAAACATGTACTACAGTTTTTAGTTTGTCAAAAGGAAATAAATAGTATCGATTAGGTGGAATCATTCAAGACCAATTACAGTTACATCAGGCCGTAACACAGAGAAAACATGGCGGACATCGGTGGGTGACATGGGAGGTTGAGGTTTAGGTTATGTGTGTTAATTCCTAGTTAACTAAAAGAAACATCACAAGTCGAACGTCGTGAAATTTAAGTAACCAACTCAAAATATGAATAATTATACACCAAAAGTAGCATTATCGCGTAGTTCTATAGTAAATCCAATTGTAATTTCAGTGGGAGAATTATTTTATAAACATAAAGTTGAAACAGACACGCCATAAAATATTTTCACATATGAAACTCCGGACTGCAAATAAGATAAATAAGTCAACAAATAGCATTATTAACCTTACATTAAATACCATGCAACATCGCAAGTACCCACAGCCCATTATGTAAAAAAACATACAAACAAATGCATTTCTCCTACAAAATCTCAATACAAATAATAATAATAAATACAGAAAAATGGGGATAACTTAATATTTACCTTATTACTGGAACATGCATCTACTTGCTGCTTAGTTCCATCTGTTGCGTATCTGCAGTTAAAGTTCATTTCGGTCATCAACTTTCCTTTTCGATTTTCGCCTTGCTAGTTTCCTGGCTATGTCTTTAGAAGCACTGTTTTCTTCTAAAACTTGAATATAATTGTTTATAATTATGTTAGATATAATTTTGATGCAATTCTTAATAAGATATTTTAATGGGGTATCACATTTGCAGATATCATCCCAGTTACTAATTATGCATTCACTTAGCTGCATGCCTAAGGTTAACAATCCATACTGCTGACTGTCTAATTTTAAAAAGTCCAGTTCATAAATTTCACTAATCAGAATCTGGAACAGTTTGAACATCTGAGTACACAGAAATACAAGAGTGGATGAGGGGCACTTCAGTCCATCACGGTTTACCAGAAGAAAGTAGGAATACAAATCTTTATCAAAAAGTTCACTTATTCTTCTTCTGACTGCAGCGCTTACAAACAATCAGAACATTTACTAATTAATCTTTCTGTAACTTTAAAAAGTTGTGTAGCTTGCAATACAAACCAAAACGCTGCATGTCTCTGGGGTTATTGCAATACTGCCCAAATCTCCTAGGGCTGTTTCCAAAGTTTCTAAGTTTTCAATGTTGTTTTCTACCTTGCACCTTTATTAATGGCCAATGAGAAATATTTTACAGAAAACTCTCCAAGTTGTGCACACTTCAGTTTCAGTATACCCAGTACTTTAAGTTTCCTCTCAGATTCTAAAATCTGCTCTACTGATACATTGTAGGTACATCCACTTAGCAGTCTTTACGCACTAAACTTTCCTTCCAATCCATCATTTTGCAATTTGGCAGTATGTATGTATGTATGTATGTATGTATGTATGTATGTATGTATGTATGTATGTATGTATGTATGTATGTATGTATGTATGTATGTATGTATGTATGTATGTATGTATGTATGTATGTATGTATGTATGTATGTATGTATGTATGTATGTAAAATTATATTTACTGAAGAGGTACCTACACAGCCCAATCATTGCTGCAAGCGTATGGGTCAAGGCAATGTAAGTTTCCTGGGTCAGTTTGCCATCAGTGACTGATACGTGCCAGATATCAAGAAAAAGTTTAAAACTCTCTAGAAATGAAATCTTCGGATCATCAGGGCCACTGATAGGATGAGCATCATCAATTCGAGTATTTTTCCCTTTCATTGGGTGCTACACATTGCAAATATTCCACCACTTACTAATGATTTTCAAAAACTGTACAGTCCCAATTGAAATCTCCACCCCTTGATTTTTTAGCATTTTCAGTGCAGCGATATTCTTTAGATTGAAGATATTATCTGCTACGGTAACATTCTGCCTTTCTATAGAAGATGGATGTAGGCTTTTCTGCATAAATTAGGTGCCAACTTCAGTAACATACTTTTTCCAGAATGAAATTCCTTTAAATCGGAAATCTTGGCTTCAACAGTGGTGTATTCACAGTTAACTGCACCGTAAGTAATACTCGACGTGCCAGCAATCGCATCAAATATTTCCTGAACATTAGGGATGTTATAGGTCTCATTATGTCTATTTAACCAATTGTTCCTAATACACTTTGGTAAATGACCATTATCAAACAAAAGACATATGCTCTTTTATGAATCGTAAGGGTTAGGTATACACGGTTTTAAGGAACTACCACATAAAAGTTCAAACATTTTCCTGTTGGTCCTATGATTGTCACATATTAAGCAGACATCAAATCCTACTTCATGCATCACTTTTGTAACTTCATTAGTTAGATTTAAAAGGTTGTCAGCATTCATGTTCTTCACAGGGAAAAGACCTATCACATCTTTTACATCAGAAGATAAGGAAGAGTACATGAAAACCTGCATGGTACTTGCCAAGTCTACTTGCGAACACTTTTACGTCACTCCATAAATCCTACCTGTTTTGTACGAGAACTTAGAATTTACATAAATCTCATCCAACATCACTGTTACTACTTTTTCATATTCCTTAAGAAGTTTTATTTTTTCTTGCAAGAATGCTTTGTGTGAAGGCCCAATGCCTGGACAGTTCGGACCTATTTTAGTCAAAAAATTTCCTCGAGTAGACAGGGTGAGGCAAAGTCATCACATTTGTAAACCTGAGGAAATGATATGCACCAGGGAATTAAAATGAAATATTTGCAGCCCATACTAATAGTTCTGTGGAATAATGCACCTGATTTGTTTAACATAATTCCAGGTGCTCTATTGCAAATTTTATTTTGCTAACCTTCAGTTTGTTGGAGTCATTTTCCACTCTAAGAGCATCTTTTACAAAATTTATTAACATAATTAGTCTTTCACTAATTGTAACACTAGAATCTGAAAAATTCCCAAGGTGACTTACCAATGAATCAAACTTGCTCCATCTGTTGCATTTCAAGCCTTCCAGTCCTTCACTCTCCAAAATCCACCTGAACTGTTGAGTAGGTATAGTGACGTTTCTGTGGTATACTTGAACATCTAAAGAGCTCATCACGTTAAAACTCACCGGAATTGATAGCACATCATCCTCTTTTAATTTATAAAAGAGAACATAATCCTCATTTTCACTTACAAGAAATGGGGTTAGGTTTCGTTTAAGCACCTCAGTTGTAAAACACTGGAAATGATCAGTTATATCGTCCCTGTTCTGCCAAAACGGCGAATGTAACAATGCTTTTCCTAGCCATTATTTCCTTTAAGACTGGTCACGCCTTCCAGCCATATATTGATACGCGGTCCATCAGAACAATTTTCGTTGAGTTCATTTTCCTATGCGCGTGTGTAAAGGAAAATTAACCTATAATAAATACATCACACTCTAGGAGTGGGCAAATGTCATGCAAACATACATTCCTTCAGAATGGTACAGTAAAGTTCATTTTCCGTTACACAAGCGCATAGGAAAATGATCTCAACGTAAATTGTTCTGATGGACTGCATATCAATATATGGCTGGAAGGCGTGAGCAGTCTTGAGGGAAATAATGGATAGGAAGAGCATTGTCACATTCGCCGTTTTGGCAGAACAGGGACGATATCATTTTTGCACCACTCTTGAAAATTATTTTAATCTCTCAATCGTGCCTTTTGTTTACGAATTTCCGGATATTTCCGGGACTGGCTTACTTTTGTAGTCAGGTATGTTGACTGATTGAGGAAAATGCTAGGATAGGCATCAGTAGTTAACTTGAACTTTGCATGGCACTCGAACTGGATCACCACCTTCTATGGATACAATGTCTTCCCTAACAATACATTTAGAAGCAAAATCATTAATACACACAACACTATTATCATTTGGTTCGAAGTTTTCCCTGTGAATGCACCTAATACATTTTTGCCTTAATACTGGGTCTTTCGTAAATATGAACACTGAAACTTGTACACTAACCCCGTATAATTGGACTTACATCCAGGCACACAGCACATACGACCCATCGTATTAAACTGTACACATACTGCACAGTTAGGTGCAAATACAGAAAAAAACACTTTTAGTGAAGAATAATACAACAATAACCTAATCACCACGCAAATTGCTCATATAAATAAGCTTTTCAAGAATAAACAGTTTCTTACGGCACTAAAAGAGGTTCCATAGCAAAGGCTATAAATATATAAAATTTACGATTAATAATATTCAAATTCCACGTAATTATTGAGCAACAACACAACTTTCACAATCAAAACAAACTCATGCTAGCACACCGATATCCGCCACACTGGACACTTTCGATAGGTTGGTTATGGTCTGATTGGTCTTGAATCATTGATTTACTTCTCTCATTTGTATGTGTCACATCGATACGGGTCATGAGGATGATAGTTTGAAAGTCGCCTTATATCACAACTGACAGTCGTCTGAAGTCCGTTGTTCACCTGCATTAATGACAGCTATATCTTTGGACATTTCCAACCTGCTTGAACAGGAAAAAGTTTAAAATACTTCCGTTAAATAAATGCACTAAGAAGAAACGAATTTTTATTTGCAGTACAGTTTACATAAACTCGTTTTTATTTACACTTGTTTTCTTGTACTTTTTGTCACTGTTCCTTGTGCTGGTATAGAAGAGAACATCACAATAAATCCTTTCCAGCATATTTCTACACTGAGAAGAAAGTTCTGACGGCACCATACAAATAAATCAGAGGAAAAAATAAAATGGTCCGCCGACTGGAATTGGTCCACTGCATTCCAATTCTATAAAAGGGGTATCTGTTAAAATTTACAAACTATCGTAGAGATGCACTAAGGCGGTGCTGAAAATAATGCATCAAAGACAAGTGTGAAATGTCAAACGCCCAAGCAGGTTTATAAACTGGCCGAAGAACCAACCAGATAGCACTGTTAGTTTTTCAGATGGACGGGAAGTTTGCCCCGCAGTTCATTTACGTTGTAGTAAATCTCCTGACACGAGGTTGACGTATCTGAACACCTTAAATACCTCGGCAGTGATTGGGGATCGAACCCACCAACTTGGAAGGCTAGCGCTTTTACCATCTAAGTCACTCCGTCCAGGTTCACACATCTTCTAAAAGGTATAGAGCTAAATTATTAAACATACATTCATTATAGACTTTAATGTCCTTGAGCGTTCAGTCCGTAAATCTCCGTGAATTAACAAAACACCTCCATAATCCTCTATCTGCAACTAGCACTGTGGTCTCGTTTAGTTCCGCAGATCTTAACATTAAATTATTAAAAGTGAGTTTAACCATTGTCACCTTAATCTCCTTCTACCTCTCTTGCCCTCCATGGTGAAATCCAGTATCTTCTACGTAACCTATCTCTTGCATTCACCACTAAATTATTTGAATTTGAACAGGAAATAGGCTATATAGTGATCAAACCGAGCAAACTTGTTGTTTCATGTGACCGCTTCTATAGAGAAAATAGCCATAAGACCTCCAGACATTAAAAGAGAAACGAAATGCTTTACGTCGCATGGACACAGATAGGTCTCATGGTGACGATGGCAGAGCAAAGGTCTAGGCGCGTGAAGGAAGCAACAGTGGCCTTAATTAAGTTACTGCCCCAGCATTTTCCTGGTGTGAAAATGGGAAACCACGGTAAACCAGCTTCAGGACTGATGACAGTGGGGTTCGAACCCACTGTCTCTCGAATGCAAGCTGATAGACGTAACCCAAACCGTGGAGCCACTTACTTGGTGACCACCAAGCTAAAGCGGGTTCCGAAACTACACGGACGTAAATTTTCATTTTTTAAATGTGCATGAATTAGCCGGGAATCACAAAATAATGAAGTGTTCTTGTCTTTCAGTAAAATAGCCATTAGCCTATTTGATTGTAAGTCAATCTAAACAATGAGCACCCATCATGATACAGTATATATAGAGATGGGAATCGAACTGGTGATCACTGAGTTGTAGCGTTAGAAGCATCCTGAAGCGCTGTCGAAGAGCACTACATTGTACTAACAGAGTAAATCTTGCAATTCAGCGATGCAGCGCCGTCCCCTATACAATTTTGCAACATAACATTAATCATTTGAAATATACGGGTAATGGTTATTGTAGCAGTAATATTGCTGGAAACAGCTAATCATGAGTAAATGAATTATTTCTTGATTTATGGCGTCATTTCCTAATGAAGAGGCACATGCTATCCAAACGACAAGTAATAAAATACAGACCTAAACTGCCAAAATTACTGCAAATATCACGTAGTGATTCATGTAGTTTCTGTGTATGTAGTCAGCCGTGAATCCTAAATAAATTAAGATGAAACTGGAGAAAAAGTGCATAATCTGCCATACGCTATCACCATCCAAGCACACTTCAAACTTGCATCGGCATTTACAAGTGGTTATTGACTTCTACGCAAGTTGCAGGGGATGGCTCTTCGGGAGGTTAGTGATTCGTCCGTGTTTCTTTCGTATCGTAGGTCTCGAATTAATTTCAGTATGAAACACACTTTTCTTTTGAACATCTGTTTCATGGTGAAGTCGGTGTAAATGTGTTCAAGATTTTTCAATTCCTATGCACATAAAATTAAAATTATTTGCAGGTAAAATTTTGTCTGGGTTTACTTACGTTTACTTCTACTTATTCGTGAGAACAACTGTTCCCAAAAATTAATTATGATAAGTCAAAAATATCCGATCCTGTCTGACTGACCAACATCTGTGGGCGCAGCCGAAAATAACTTTAAACGAAACAAACCCATGTTTTAGTGAAATGATTGAAAATATCATTAAGAGTAAAATCACGTAATTTATAATTTATTTACAGTAGTTTAAATTTCATATAAAACACAATCAGTACCTGTCTAGAATCAGCAACAGCCACTGCACTCATAATCTGTTTGTGTCTCCATCTACCGATTCATTCGGAACCTGGTGGTGTTTGCTGGCTATGATGGTTGCTTATCAAGAGGTTCGGTGTTTGCCCATACATCGTCTATTGACTTCAAGCCTGGCTGAGAAAGTCGAATCTTTAATAAAATATTTCGTGCCTTACACTTTGAAAAACTTTTATCCAGTGCACACTTTACCAATAAATTTGCTTAGTTCTATTATGTTACCAAGAAATTTTCTTAGTTCTATTATGTTATAAAAATGACAAGCAACGTTTAGGCAATTTTGTAGCAAATGTATAATTGTAACGCGTTCTTAGACAATGGAAATGTTCCCTTTTATTGTCAAAGTCAATATATCTCAATAATAATGCACTCCTTCCGTCTCTTCCGTCTCTTTTTTTGAAGAGTAAATCGTAGTGACTTTCAGAATAATTTTTGAATGTGGGGAAGTCGTTCAAATAAAAAAATCTATTGAGAATATGTTACTTGAGAAATTCCTGGGTCAGTTATTCCATTATACATAGTTTTAACTTCAAAACCGTAAATAAATAAATGAAGGCCATATCCTCAATATTTATTCTTAATATTCCTCTAAAATGTTGACTCTTGGAAAGCTCAGACATGGGAACCGTCCAGTAGGATCCCACTTTCGTTGATAGACAACAGAACAATCGAAAAATGTGCAGGCCGCTTAGAGAACATCACTGTAGAAAGCCTGCAACGCAGTAATTGAGGCCATATTATTATTATTATTATTATTATTATTAGTGACGTTGTTTTGGAAAGTGTGGTTATATAAGTAATACTTGAACCTGGATTACGAATATTAGAATTTGAATTGTTATTGTAAAAACAATATTACTCGTAGATATCAGTGTTATATTGTTATTGCTGACACTAGATGCACTGCGTCTACTTCGGTGAACTCATCAAACAATAAAGGTAACATCACACGCGCTTACGATGAGCGTTCCTGAAGTATTCCCGATACAGCACATACCTGGAATACAAAATGGGAGTTGAATTGCAATTACAGTGATACGAAGTGAATGGTGTAATCTCGGAATTGCCAATTACTTCACCAGAGAATCATACTTGTGATTGGTAGCTCAACTGTTACCGCTCTGATGTAATACTCTATTAGCTACCACCGAATTAAAGCTGACTGATTTTTTTACATAGATTTTTGATGATGATGATGATGATGATGATGATGAAGGTGCTTTTTGCTTAAAGGGGCCTAACATCTAAGGACATCGACCCCATAGTTGTTTTGACGTTGCACTAACACATAGAAGATTTTCGGCAACACAAGGGTGAGAAACGGCTAGCTAGGAAGGAAGCGGACGTGGCCTTAATTAAGGTACAGCCCCAACATTTGCCTGGTGTGAAAACGGGTAACTACGGAAAAACCATCTTCAAGGCTGATAACATCTAAGGTCATCGGCCCCATAGTTGTTTTAACGTTGCACTAACACATAGAAGATTTTCGGCAACTGAAGGGTGGGAAACGGCTAGCTAGGAAGGAAGCGGACGTAGCCTTTATTAAGGTACAACCCCAGCATTTGCCTGGTGTGAAAACGGGTAACTACGGAAAACCATCTTCAGGGCTGCTGATTATTGGTTTCGAACCTGCCATCTCCCGAATGCAAGCTCAAACCTACGCGAGCCTAACCACACGGGCAACTCGCTCGATGAACGAAATTGTTCGTTCCACAAATCGTCGTAGAGCCCCCAAATATCGATATGTGACAATGTTGAGGGGATGAATACTAACCCGCAGGACATGTATTACTTAGAACGAGAAATCCTTTATATAGTTCATGCAATACTGAACCTTAGATGACAGAACCTTTCTGGTCAGAGTTCTAAGCTGAAATATTCTAGCGCAACGATGAAATGATAAATACCTTACTAACTAGAGGTGAAGAGTGAGTCAGAGCTTGTGTCTAATGTCTTCGTTCGGCTGTGAAATCGCGTAACAAATAGGCAGAACTGCATTTTACCTTTAGACCCCGGATGAATAAGGAGGACGTCTCGCAAAGAAGGAGTCCAGTAGCTGCATAGGGTCCGACTGCTACGTACATAAAGGAGACTGGACAATCAGAGCATCCCCTTCTCCAGGACGCTGGAACTCACTTCAACTCAAAATCCATACATTTGTAATGTCAAAGAATATCTCGAAGCTATAGCATTAGCGCTGTACGAGGGGAACGAAGAAAATCGTACTTAAATTGAACAACCGTTTTTTAAAGATATTATCCAGTTCATAGGCCTATAAAACAAGGCTCCGCCAATAGTTATATTTAACAATATTCACAGCTTTTCCTGTAGTATCTACTTTATCGCTCAGATGATTGGTTACGATCCTGATTATATCACAGAGACAGGTGAATTCATTAATTTAGAAATTAGTGACGTAGTTGCCTCAAACGAGATTCCCGTTTTACATGTTTGTTGTAACCGAGCGAGTTGGATACATACTTGCTACATTCCGGGGCATATAGTGGGTTCATATCCCCTGTCGTAAGCCCTAAAGATGTGATTTCCCATTTTCACACCAGGCAAATAATCGAGCAAGCTGTACGCTGAGATCAGGAATGAATATTCTTCAAGGACTATGTGTCAAAACATAGTGTTCCACAGCATCCACCCTACGATCATCAACCTTTGATTTCTATACTTTGTGGCTGAATAACGCAACCCTGCCTGTATGAAGAGTTGCCACACTACCCTGGTAGATGCTAAGCTGAAATAGACCACGTGAATTAGAAGTGTGAAGGAATACAAGAACATCCATCAGCTACCAATCCATGACGACAGTACTGGCACTAGAATCAATAGACTCCGTTCCAGACACTTCTGCATCCAAACCAGCCAGCAACCTGGTAGAACATAATTTAATCTTCATCGGGCTTGGTTTCAAGAGTGGTGTAATAGCACATTACCTCACCCCCATAGCTTGTCCTGTGCTGGTAACTAACCACTGAAACTTTATCTACCTTGCAAAACGTGGTTGACACTGAATACAATCCGAACCATGGCAGATGTGCTGACCTGCTTAATCTGTCTATTGCGGAGTGTACTTCACTAGGCAGACAGTCCAAGATATTGTCGAAGAGTGCCTTCTAAGCTCAATTTCCGTAAATCTAAAAGATTTTTTAGACGTTGCACCAGAGGTGTTAGACTACATCAAGAACGTATCTGTAAAATCTGTATATATTTTTGTTAAATAGTTCGGTTTTCTATTTATTTTACATATTGTAGTAACGTGCAGTGCCATTCTAATATTAATAGTGAGATTTCGAAACCATCGATTATGAGAGTTATCACATTTTCCAACACATTTTTGGTTTCTACTCAAAGTTAAATTTCATTAAAAATAATCCGTTTTCTTCTAAAGTGCAATATTTTTATTCGCAAACTCTTACTCATTAATCTTCCATGAAAATATTATAATGGGTGCATATAAATGTAGAATTAAACGTTTGCTATGCATATAAATGTGTTCATTAGGTACTAATTCATTAAACTAAGGGTAAGTGCATTTGTATTCAACGTGACTGTTGTTTCTCATTGATACCTGCTCATGATTTCATGTAGGGATGGAATATGTCTTATTGTTCACAGCATACTCATCTCCTCCAATTGACAGAGTATGGAGTTACATCCTTCATATCTTCTGTTTGTTTCAGGGGCGTTCCTCATTCCGTTTACCGCGATGCTGGTAATTGCGGGCTTACCTCTGATGTTCATGGAATTATCGTTTGGCCAGTACGCTAGTCTGGGCCCTGTAGCCATCTACAAGAAGTTTTGCCCGCTCTTCCGCGGTCTCGGCTACGGCATGGTGATCGTCTCCGCTATCGTCATGCTCTACTACAACCTCATCATCGCGTGGACCATCTTCTACATGTTCGCAAGCTTCAACAGCGTACTTCCCTGGCAAAACTGCGACCCTGAATGGAGCACCGAATGTAAGTACTATTCTCTTTATTCACATCGAGGATTATTTTAGTCGGTGTTTTATCAACAAAATGAACATTCTGAATATCAATATTGCATTGATATTATTCCCTATACACGATGATGAAAATTTTTCTTCAGACCACAGTGCCATTTAAGTTTTGGCTTTGTCACTAATTGTCGTTTAATCCTATTACAATGTTAGCTCCCTTGATAACTATTTCAAACGAAAAGGAAACGAACAGATATAAGAAGACTCACGGCCGCAAGATTTATGACGTGGAATATATTTCTCTAGCAGAAATGAAGTAGATCAAATTATTGCAACAACAGTTTAGTGGATGTAATTTTAAAATATCAATGACCATCACGTAACTTTCTGCCGACTCTCAGTTCACAGGCTCCAGAGGCGCAGTGTAAGTGCCGGTACTCTTTGACACATTCTGATGCAGACTTGTCGGGGTTACTCTATTTCTCAGATATTTCTCGATCCTCGATCCTCGTGAAATACGGTAATTTGTGATCCACTTTGGCCTAAGGTTTTCTGACATTTTGCAAATTTAGCACAACTTTCAACGTTTGAACTGACCTCGTTACGAAGTTGTGCGAGATATGATGACCATTAGTAGCTTCATGCTAGAATTCTACCACCACTTGACGCTCATTAGCACCATGGAGTCGCGAGTTATACTAATTTTACTGCGTCCGACAATCTTGATTTCAACTCATCTTGCTATAGTATAGAAAAGAGTTGATCATGGATGTGCGGTCTCTGTGTCCACCATCTTATTTATTACTCACGTTTTATAGTGAGGTACTTGCATATTTATAATACCGTTCTCTTTTATGATGGACTGGCGTAGAAAACCATTCTAGCGTGCAACGTAGATAGGAACACACGAGATTTACAACATTTTTTGTTATTGGTAAACTTCAAAAACTGATATGCAATTACAGTGCTAATTACTGTTGAACAATGATAAGATCAACCCATTACTTACTTCTTAGAAATACTGTTTCTATTTAATTTCTCTTTCATTTCCTATCTGGGGATAGATACAGTGTGAGATATTTTGTGCATTTTGTGTATTAGTGGGTTTTTTTATAATTGGACTTACATCGCACCGACATAGATAGATCTTATGGCGACGGTGAGATAGGAAAAGACTAGGTGTGGGAAGAAAGTGGCTCCAGCATTTTCCTGGTGTGAAAGTGAGAAACCACGGAAAACTATCTTCAGGGCTGCAGATAATGAGGTTCGAACACACTATCTCCTGCATATATAAGGTTATACTGTAGGCCAAATTTAATAGAGCCGGAAGTTCCAATTTTATTACAGCAGGGACTAATCACAGTTTATATATATGAGGGATTATCTCACTGGTAAATAGCAAGGAGAAGTGTCACATTCCGAAGTAAAACTTTCCCTAAATTGAAGAAAATTATGAAATAAAAATAAGTCTCTTGGAAGACCGCAAAACCTGAGACCTAGACTAAAGAGAGAAATTTATTAGGAAGATTAATGCTTGTGGAATAACGCTGGATACGACGATTGAACGCGTTTTCGTCTGTAATGCGGAGAATAATTATATTATATGACCTTTCTTCCACATACGGATCACAGCTAGGCTACCCATGTTGAGCTGAGTGGATTTTCCTGAAGCTGACGAGCCTCGTGAAAACTCCAAAGTTGTGTGAGGTACAACTTTGCCCAACGTTTTCGTTGGTTACCTGCTAATTCATGATGCTGTCTACAGTGTTTTGCTAAATTAACTATGACCGTAAACTCTATCCTACTGGGTATTATTGTCAACCTTTCTCCACAAAGGAAATGTGATGGCGTTAGTTGAGATCCTGCTTACTTGGATTGCGTTGTAGGCCTGATATTTAGAGCTACTTAATTTATAATTAGAACGATATTAATCCCTTTTTCTATCAGTTGAGATCGACCGGAAACTTTCTTCAAGCAGCGTTTCACAGTGTCATTCGACCTCTCCCACCCCACCAACCAACCATGGAAGTGATGAATGTCCATGTGAGCCAGATTTCCCAAGATGGTTCTTGCAGCGGTAAGAGCGCCCCACAGTTCAGCCAATTTTCTGCTTGCGCCGGGCTGAGCGGCTTAGACGGTAGAGCGCTGGCCTTCTGAGCCCAACTTGGCAGGTTCGATCCTAGCTCAGTCTGGTGGTATTTGAAGATGCTGAAATACGTCATCCTCGTGTCCGTAGATTTATTGGCACCTTAATGATATCCTGCGGGACAAAATTCTGGCACCTTGGAGTCTCCGAAAACCATAACAGTAGTTAGTAGGGCGTAAAATCAATATCATTATTATCATTCACTGCTTAAGCCTTGAAACGTCTGGGCGCTCTCGGTGTATATATTGTCAGGCAGTCTGCGTCTATCTTGGAATCGCTGGAGTGCAGAAGGGAAGCTGCGTAGTTATGAAAGTACACACACCTAAGTCCATGACACGATTCGTGGCGCAGGTAGACAATTTGCTGTTCGATTTACTGACTTTCCTTCCGACCTCAATGCATAAAGGGCGCGCAAAATCAATCCCTGGACTTCGAAGGGTTTTATTCTCTCAGGACGAAGAGGAGCTATTGCTCGTCCACTGGATTTCTTTGCTATTTTTCAGGGAATGCATTTCGCACTCTTGATTGATTGATGGACGAGCATGGGCAATCCATAATTCTCTCCTAATCTCGGAGTTAAAAATTCGATCAAAATCCGAACACTCAGATGATGTGATCTGTAGTGTAATGGTGAAAAAAGTGATCCTTTCCTTGAAGTAGGGTGACGTTCTCAAGGTAGTCCCGTCGGCCAACTGCAAGCATTCACCGCAGCGAATGAGTAAATGGATGAAAACATGAAATCTTATATTCCTTTAGCATTAGGAAATTTAGTTGAAGGGCTTCAATTTCGGCTAGGATAGATTCTCTTCACACATTCTTAATTCAGTGGACTCTTGCGGTGACGCTTAAGTGCTCCAGAATTTTTGTCTGACTTGTTCCGCGCGTTGCTTGTTATGGAATATCCACTCAATTCTTCTATTCATAATAATGTCTATATTGTGCCGGAGCTAAAGTAACTACATTTCTGCTGTATAATTGGAAACAAAGGCTTTCTATTGACTGACATCGCTATGAATCCTTCCTAGACTTACCGTGGAACTGGTCCAAAGATTCGCCTTAGTGACATAGCCTGTAGACTGGCTAAAGTATTTCAAAGTCTAGCATCTACCTGGGTGGCAAGTAGTTCCAAGTCTTAGGACCTGGATTTACTGCAGGATAGACGGATTGAAGTCTCGATGTCGCTATTCGTTCTTACGTACAATGTGGCACCGTATAGTCCTTCGTAGGCGTAGCAAAAAAAACGTGAACTTTTGAAGCCTCTGGTTGTCGATCCGATAGACCAACCCATCGTGAGAGTATCACATCCGATACTTTCGGGAGACTTGACACCCAAACCTACAACTTGCGTGCGATGTCGTGGGGGAGAATCTCGTCCTATTCTATCCTTCTTAGCTATGTGTCCTATAATACTACTTTTTCTTCAGCAGAGACCGGTGAAGTATACCGAGTGGGTCACAGAAACTTGAGATAATCTGTCAGGCTTGTCTTTTTTAACTAGTTTATCTATAGGTGCCATATGTGACGGCTTGGTAACAAATTAACAGTATGAGTGTATGTCTGAGTAGTTAATTTACTCCCAGAAATGTGGTTTCCTTATTTCGCGCCCTGCAACTAGTCATATCTTCTTTAATGATTCTGAATTAGTATCCTCTTTGCAGTTTTATTTGTTTTATCAAGTCAATCATCCTAATGCGCACTTATGGCCTCATTATTACATCCGATGTTGCTGGCAAAGTCATCCATAGAATTGTTTTAGTCCAGAAGTCTCGATACTGTAGAGAACTCTTCGTAGAAGTTGGAAGCGAGGTCTCTTAGATTATCTGACAGAAGGAAAGGGTTGAACGTCAGGCCAAATGGCAGGAGGATAAAACTGTAAGTGCAAACGTCGTCGGTTTTTCGTCACGTTCTATCTCCCTCCGCCGTGACTCAGAGCCAGAAGTATCAGATCTCTCTGTCTCCCATTAAGAATTAACTCAAGGAATGCCTGGTCGCCATTACATACGACTCAGTTCGGGTGTTTTCAAAATCGTAGTATCGTTACTGGAATTTATCGTAGTAAACTGCGGCCCATTTGAAGTGCATCGTTTGGTGATTTCGTGATTTCACATTTCGTGTGAAGACATAACAAACTCAATTCTGCACTTTATATTGCCTCGTCTCCTTACCACAGGATGAGGTAGGTAGCATAAACTATACGAGGATTCATCTGGAATGACAACTTCTACATGGCCCTTCCTGGTATAAATAAGCATGTGATTGTTCTTAATGTACTTCAGTTCCTCGGCATACAGCAGCTTATCTTTCAAGGAGGGGAATCGTTGTTCAATAAAATCTAAACTGATGGAAAAGATAACGTCATTCTTTGGAGGCAGCGAGACAGCTTATCTTCCGCCAAGGCTTGTGGTTAATGCTCTTTAACGTCGATTGTTTCCATATCCCCAAAAATGACTGACATATTCATCAGAAATTTCGTCGATGGCAAGTTTATTAACTGTATTACTGGGCCGTTACTGACTATACATCAGAAGGAAGTAGGAAGTCAAACCAAAAAGGAAGGTAATCTCGCTGGTCGTATCATTGTCACCATTTTCCACTAATAATTTGCGCCTATGAGAACTTCCATTAGAAAATATTTAGAATTAATTACGGAGTTGCTAGTTTTCGTCTGGGAAGTGAAGCCAGCGCATTCTATCTTACGGCAGTGTCGACTGGGACATATATGTGTTATGACTCTTATATTATGCAAGGGAGAAATGAGGTTTCGTTGGAAACCCCGTCGTATCGAAGACCTTCCTTCAAGAGACTGAAGTTCTCGAGGATTATGTCCAGCATCTTGTTGTCAGTAACGTTAAGATCCAGCGAATTAATCACTAAAGATGCGCCAAGGATACATTGCTTTAGTCTCTGCCATCCTGCTGTTCCTCTATCCATATACAGTACGTCTACGTGAAGTGAAGTAAGAGGTAAACACTCCAATTTTACGGACAGAGGTAGGTATGATGTCAGTATCGCTGGACTTGAGAATGGCTCAAAGATGCCCTTCCTCTTTTAAAACAATGAAATGTGGGGTGGCCTCATCTAAGGCATAGGAAGCAGCAATTTTTGAATTAGTTTTTCTGGGCTAGCTTTGGGTTTCATATTTGTTGACAGTACTGACTGCCGCCATCAGGGGAATATATGACATAAAGAATATAACTTCCCTCTCATTACAAATAGCCATGACATTCTTCCACGCGAAAATAAACCTAGTCCTAAAGTACGGCTTAGAAGTGATATGGGGAGTACTATCCCTAACGAACCTATAGATAGCAGAGAAAGTAAAATCCTGATATTTTAAAAGAGCTTTAGGAGTAGGAAAAACAGCCCCATATTGACTCGTATACGAACTAGTGAGAGAGCCATTCTACCTAGAGGAACTACGACTTCTGTTATCCTTACAATCCAACAATCCAGCGAGTGCACGTATCGAGATCAGGGAGAAGAAACGCCAAGAAATACCTCTAGACTTTTACTCTACAGACACGATGAGTGACAGTAGAGAGGCGAGCGAAAAACTAAGGAAAGTTCTCACCAGACTCGCAATACACGGATTCCCCACAAAATATGCCAAATGAGAAATTTCACTATCCAAACGGAAATTTCATGTATGCACTGTGTAACAAACTTTGTGAAAAATACCATCTAACTATATGTTCTAAGAGGGAAACATGTTTTGTGGAGTATAGTAAGAGTTAACTGTACACACATTCGAGCGTATGTTAATTGAATAATAAATTACGACGCAGAATTAATAAACGGCGCGATACGTGTATATATTCATGTACTGAATGTATAATGTACAACCAAATTTGCAAAAGATTGAAGATTAGCTGCAACTTACTAGGGGAATTTCACAGTGTATATCGCCGTTGCCGGGACAAAACCTCCTATGTGATAATATTTTTGGAGATATACTGACCCTCAGCACATACATTATGAAGAGCGAGAATGCCTTGACAATATTGCACCTTAGACGACAGAACCTTACCGGCCAAAGTTCTAAGCTACAATATTTCACATAGGAGGTTTCGTCCCGGCAACGACGATATGTGTGTTCTTTATAGACTAGTTAATGCTCTTTAGAGCTCACCTTAGCAAATTATACATTTGTTGATAATCTTGACACCAGTGGCCTTTACACTCGAAATGTAAGAAAAATGGCCTTTCTTTGCTCTTTCAGACACGTTTGCCTTCATTCTTACGTGAGTAGCGGCGGCTGTAGGTGTGTAGTATGCCATCAGAGGACTATCGTCGTGTATCTTCCGTGTGCTAATAGCCCCTTCCACCTCCTCGTTGAGAAACTCCATTAGGCGTATGAAATTCCCTTCTTGAACATACTGCCGTTTTACGTGAATAAGCCAACGTTGGTAGACATTCTAGGGAAGGCACGCGAATTCTTAGGTGCTAGTACACTCCTATATAAGTGATTATCCTCTATTTACACTTTCGGCGCTTCTATCCGCCTACGACATTCGATTTATGTCATGGTTAATGCTTCCAGGCTCTCTAAATGAGGATGGTTGTCTAGTTGTACTTCCTCTTAAAACAAGAATCACTACCAGCACCACTCGCTAAATCTGCAGCCTCCAGATTATGTAAGAAGTCTAAATGTGCCTGTGATTCTGTTCTTATTCCTTTATGCCTTTAGTCCGTCCATATGTGTCTACCGTAACCGCCATTCCTTCGAGTAGAAGATTAGTTCCCGTTCTAAATATCTGCGAAGAAACACGTGTTTATTTACGGTTGATAACTGTTGGTTTTTCGTCAACAAAATATTCAAACTTCTTCCAAAACTCAGGCATGATTCTATGTCCCCTGTAAAATATTACAGTTTTATCGTGGGTTACATAATACTCAGGCACAATGGGGGATGGGAAGGAAGCAATCGACGGCACATTTGGTGAGGTGGCAATATATTACTTCTATCGCTACTGTGCTCTATAAGAATACCAGCACTCCAACTATCTCGTTTACAATTGTTTGTCTACTCTTCACAAGACGGTGCATCGTTTTGATATTCTGCATCATCGAGCAATACTTGAACTAAGTCATCCTAGACATAAATGATCGTATCTCCCGTAAAGGACGTTGACCAGGGTCGTGAGACGGAGAGAAGGGAGGAGGAAGTAGATTCTGAAGCCGTCAGAGATGTTAAATGAGACAGGAGTAGAGAGGATCTGATGAGGTGGGTGGGAATGAGGGTCTGGTCATTGGTGAGTAATTGTTGGCAGGTGGGAAAAGTGACTGGAAGAAAGGAAACCAGGGTGGAGTGTTATCTACGAATTAGGTTAAGACAGTAGTTGAGGAAATAGGAAGGAAAGGAGGAGGATAACGAAAAAGTGGTCAGTTTTCACGCTGGTATCAACAAAGTAAGGCAAGCAGGAATAGGTACCAACAAAGTTGGGGATGTGTGGGATCTGCTAAATGAAGCATCCTTCTCCAACAATACATTTCGAAGCCATCCCTGTGCTTCATGCCGATATTTTTGAAGGTCGAGCATTCTGCTGCATACCAAGATACAGAGAAGACTAGGGTCTTAACCGAACGTATCTTGATGTGTATGGTGATATTATGGCTTTAACGGATCTTGGTCAGTTTTGCCATCGTAGTTTTAGCTATCCCAGCTCTCCTTTCTATCCCTTAAGTACATCCACCCACATCTTTTATTAGCGATCTCATGTATATTATGTGATAAATAGCCTACAAGTTGTTCATGTTTTGTTTGGTTTTGCTGATGTTTTGTTGGTCGATGGTCATTATTATGGTTTAATCTTTGTTTGTTTTTATTTCCACTTTGTTCATCTCTTCAGTTCTGTTTAATTAATTTAAAATTTCCTCCTCTGAGTAAGCAAGTAATGCGATGTTTTTATATCCTAACATACGATAAAATATGAAGTGAAAATATTTATAACGATAGATGAGAGTATAAGATCATAATGGAACTGGGAGATGAGAAGTTAACATTGTATGATAAAATGCAAAGCTTTTCCATTAATGCAAACCGATTTGGATAACAGATTATCAATATCTCAAGCTATGATATCGTCCTGCCAAAACGGCGAATGTGACAATGCCCTTCCTATCCATTATTTCCCTTAAGAATGGTCACGCCTTCCAGCCATATATTGATACGCGGTCCATCAGAACAATTTTCGTTGAGTCCATTTTCCTACGGGCGTGTGTAAAGGAAAATTAACATTAAATACATCACACTCTAGGAGTGGGCAAATGTCATGCAAACATACATTCCTTCAGTATGGTACAGTAAAGTTCATTTTCCTTTACACAAGCGCAAAGGGAAAATGAACTCAACGAAAATTGTTCTGATGGACCGCATATCAATATATGGCTGGAAGGCGTGACCATTCTTAAGGGAAATAATGGATAGGAAGAGCATTGTCACATTCGCCGTTTTGGCAGAACAGGGACGATATTTTGTGCGCAATTCATAGCACTACTGGTGTTGATTTCAGCGTCGATATAAACGCCTCTCAATCTGTTTAGATAAACTATAACATTTAAAAAGTTGCAATGATCAGTTACGATGTGATACATTGTTAAAGTATTCCGGTTCTTCGATATTAGGTTTCATTCCAAGTTGTACAATTTTGATGTGAATAGGAGAAATGTTGACATGAAATCTATTCTACTAGGCCATCTATCAACTAGAGGTCACGCTGACTGGATCAGATGACACAAGCGTTTACCTGAACCCAACTTCGCGGGTTTGATCCCAGCTTGTCCTTCATTCAGTACCCAAGATTTTTCTTTTCAAGCACGACAGATGGTTCTTTAACTTACGTAAAAGTGCCATCTTCATATATTTTCCGTTGTAACCTGTGTATCCTGCTGGTTCTAGTACCTGATTTAGATTGTCTTCGCACGTCATATGCTAATAACAAAATACAGAGTTATGAATTAAAGATATGTTTCTACCAGGCCCAGGCATATAGTATTGTATTACATAGAATATATTTCTGAGTAATAATAATCTGATTTAAAACGTACTTCTAATTTATGCATAGCCCAAGGGTGAACTGTACATATTGTTATTCCTTTCTTGCTCTCGCAACAAAGTAGCTTTGTTACACATCCAAACGGGACTAGCTAAAAGAGAAGCCAGAAGTCATACTACTGCACCATTGAAGGTACTGCACTAGACGTTCCAGTATTCAGGGAAACAGATAAAATCTGAATGGTGACTGTTCACTACAGTAGGCCTATATGATGCATATACTAAATAACGTGGTAATAAAAGTTTATTGTTTTCAAGTCCTCAGCAGCTGTGAGTGTTAGAATACGGAAATATATCTTACTAGAAGAAAAGAGGCACTTTCTCGAGAGGAGGATGATAACTCACGAAAATCAAAAGAAGATATTAGGACTAGTTTTCTTTTATTGTGCATTTACTTTTATGGCTATTTATATGTAGCATTTGCATACATCCTTTCGTGAATTATATTAAAAGACATTTTGCAGTGAAATATTAAGAGAGTAATTTTAGTGTCAGAGTTCTCGTTGGCTGAATAGTCAGCGTACTGGCCTTCGGTTCAGAGGGTCCCGGGTTCGATTCCCGGCCGGGTCGGGGATTTTAACCTTAATTGGTTAATTCCAATGGCCCGGGGGCTGGGTGTTTGTGATGTCCCCAACATCCCTGCAACTCACACACCACACATAACACTATCCTCCACCACACTAACACGCAGTTACCTATACATGGCAGATGCCGCCCACCCTCATCGGAGGGTCTGCCTTACAAGGGCTGCAATCGGCTAGTAATAGCCACACGAAATTAATTATAGTGTCAGAGTTGTGAACGTAGGTTTAAATTTTGTAGTGAAATTTTTGTAAGATTGCATCTTTCACTCAAATAAAAAACACAAGCTTTATTATACGTAGTTTCATGTTATAAGTAATTCAAGTTGCTCATCTTGAATTATGCATAAATCAGTTTCTAGCAAATAAACAACTACATCTCATGACCCTCGCTTAACTGAACATGAAACTAGAATTTAAGGGGAGTTATAGTGTGATAGTACGTATATCACACCCCCGAATTATATGTAGAAGTTAGAGTTATTATTGTCAGTATTCGATTTATTATTATTATTATTATTATTATTATTAATAATTATTATTATCTTTATTATCATTATTATTATCAGTATTTCATTTGTATGTTTTGCCATTTATATTTGTAAGCTGGAAGATATCCACATATGTAGGTATGAGTAATTTGTTTTGCACGAGTGGCAAAACACTGCTTCAATAACTCTGGTAATTTGGATGGCTACCCCAGTGTTTGTTGTGATGTACTTGTGTCGGGACATTCCATGAGTCATGTATATATCTCAGCCTGATGAGATGAGCTTGTTGTTGTATTAGGGAAGTTCGTTGACTCATGTAATAAACTCCAGAGTTTGTTTATCTCTTGGGAGCAAGGAGAAGTTCAGGGCATGGTTTTGACAAGAGGTTCACTCATGATTGGCTGGCAAGCACCAATCCAGACGTATCATCTGAGAGGAGGGGGATGTTGATGTCTATAAAGGTTGATCATGCGGCGGCAACCAGGGACATTGTAAAGGAACGAGAAGGAAGACAACTACAACCAATCACTACGGTATAAGAGAACCACTCTGTACGAACAAGAAAGACAACTGACACACTGTACGAGAAGGAAGTAGTGCTGGATATACGGTATTCGAGTGACACGGCTGCAATGGACTAGACTTCAAACGTTCGTGGAGCGTGGTCTTGTTATATTCGTGGAAAGTGCCTGATCAACAAATTGTGGAGGGCGTACGCATTAAGTATTGTAGTACTTGTGGAGGTCTGGCATTACATGTTGGTGAAAGCTATCTCAGACTTTCCATAATTTATGTTGAGGATCGACAGACGTGTGTATATATCTTTACAACAAGTGTTAAAATATGTGAACACAGTATTACGAGGTACAGTATCTGTGTGATGTTAGAAGTGCTGATTATGAGAATTGGCAAGCAGTATTGATACAGAGACAGTGAAGGGTATTTATCGACATGTATGTACATTGTTCATCGGACTATCTACAAATGGTAGTTTAGTTCTCGCTTTCGTTTTCCCACTCATTTCATTATTGTCGTTGTTTTAAATAGGGAGTCTTCCAGCAATATTTCATGTGTGTATTATATGTATAATTTTGCGTGTTGATGAGGTGCTCATGCACGGATTTTGTTAAGAATATAGTCAGCTATTTTAAAATCAGTGGAGTTATTGATGAACCTAGGTGCAGTTCCTACCTATTTAGTCGTTTTCAGGAGGTTAGGTAAGGCCTGCAGCAGATGTACCAGTACGCAGCATTATGTACACGCCCTGGGATATAAAGTTTATCATGCTCTATCAAAATTCGAGGGATCCATTCTGGTGAACTCTGGCGCCCATACTACGGACAGTTCGGTTAACTATTTTTATTGAAGTAATTCATTTAAAGTTTTCTATGAATTTTTTGAGTAATGTTATTTACATAATTTTATTTACTATTCTTATTCATGATTTTATTTATCAGTAATCTTCAAAGAAATTTACAATAGCACAAAACATTTATAAAAATAATTATCATTTATACATTTCCACTTCACTAAATATTTAAAGAATTTATTGTTTAAATTGTTGTGTTATTTGTTATGAAATTCACGAATCACTATCATATTTACCTGTACTAAGTAAAGAAAGCTATCCCTATTTTTGCATGCTTGAAGTAAAAATTTTCTATTTATAAAACCAGCTTCGGTTTATATTAACATTTGTGCAGTAAACATCAATCTTTATGTTGTAAGCATTTACATAACAAGTGTGGCTGCCTAGAGTTTGGTATTTGATTCGAATTTCAAAATGTATGAGTTTTCATGTCAGAATTCTTTCCTCTCGATCCCTCACGTTTGATAATTTCAGTGAAGTTTGTCCCTTCAACTTACAAACTACTAACATGATAATATTCAAGTATTTAAAAAGTTAAAAATGATTAATCCAGATCCACTTCTAGTGACACATCGTGCTTACTGTGTACTGTGTCTTCTGGCATGGCCTAAGACAAATTTGTTACTTTCATTGACCTGTCTTTCTGATTCTTGGTTTTGATAATGTCCAAGTGACTCATGATATGAACAATGCTGGTAACTCTATTTCTTATGCTGAAAAGCCCCATTATGAGCGGTGTAAAAGTGTCTCCTGCAGCTTCGATTGGTGAGTGCTTTACAGTGGGATTAGCAGAGTGTCTCACTGGGGAAAGCAACGTGAAACTACTTCACTCCTCATTACACCTCTTCAGTGATGCGAAGAATATTTAAAACGGGTGATGGTAGAGCTGTTGGGAAGCTAACTGGACTCAATGCTGAGGACTCACTATAGTGTGCATCTAAAACAACAGAAACTATATATTTCACATAGTTTAGCACATTAAAGGGTAAGAAGTATTAAATGCAACTCCTTTTCTATCTGCAACGACACAGATACTGTAATTAACTTGACAATTGTAACATTGAGATGATAAGCCGTATATCTACAGAACAGCTCTTCAGAATTTAGGTTTAAAGGGTAGGAAGGATCCACCTATTCAATACCATTAGTTTGTATATTGTCTTATAAAACTGGGACTATTTTCGACCCCATATACAGGATTATTCACCTAACATATTACACAGAAATAACTTCTAAACCATTAAATGTATCGGCATTCTGTTTTCACCTTCGTAAATGGTATCCTGGGTCTTGTAAAATAACATGCTACTTAGTTTCATGGGGTGATTAATAACTGGGATATTGGTACTAACTCCATAGTTTTAAATGGAACGGCACAAATTCATACATCTGCCTAAAAGTTCAACTGCGTACAAGTTCAAATATGTAAGTATTTTCAAAATCGGACAATTACTTTTTGAGATATAAATAAGAACAGCATGCGCGGTTTTGCATGCCGCATCAGACGGCGTGAAGTCGGGTAAGGACATACTGAGGCGCAAGCTGCTTCCTGGCCTTGATTCCAGCCACAGAACGGATACCAGGCATGTACTGTAAACATAATGTGATGTACCGTAACATACCCTGGGTGTGCAACGTTATTGTATGACTGGCAAACACACAACGGGGAAGGGAGATTAAAGTTGTATTGTTTTGTTTTGACATGTAACAGGTTGCGCTCAGTTTATCATTTTTTTCCCAAGGATGGGCATGGGAAGCATTTGGAAAGGAAGTCGGCCGTGGCCTATCACAAAGGTACCTATCCGGTATTTGCCTTGTGTTGAACATGGGACACCATGAACATCACTTTCAGGTTGGGCGAGACAGGACTCGAACCTACGCTCTCCCGAATGCACGCAACTACAGTCGCGCTGGAGCTCTGCGGAGATTAATGCGTGTAAAATACAACATAAATAATAGTGTTGCTACCATCTCACCACGATCACCTCTGAACATTTGCTTTCTAGAAGGAGCTTTTCCGGTGTTTTGTGTTATGTTTATTTCTCAACTCTTAGAGTAGTATGAACTGAACACTAAAACCAGTGAGAATTATAGCTTTCGTCATGTTCCTTTCAAGGCAAAGTACTTATTTTATTCCTTTTAAACACATCAACCCTCCCTGTCCTGTCATGTGTTCGCCTGTCATATACACTTTGCGAACCCATCACATGTGTACGAGGTGCTTACATGCCTGGTATCCATTCTGTGGCTAAACTCACTCCCGGGAAACTGTTTGCGCCTCAATATGTCCTTGCCCGACTTCACACCGTCTGATGCGGCATGCAAAACAGCGCATGATGTTCTTACTTATATCTCAAAAAGTAATTGTCCGATTTTGAAAATACTTACATATTTGAACTTTTACGCAGATAAACTTTTAAATCAGCTGTATGAATTTGTGCCGTTCCATTTAAAATATAGAGTTAGTATCAATATCTTGGTTGTTAATCACCCCACGAGACTAAGTAGCACGTTATTTTACAAGACTCTGCGTATCATTTACGAATATGAAAACAGAATGCCGATACATTTAATGGTTTAGAAGTTATTTCCGTGTAACATGTTAGGTGAATAACCCTGCATATTGTCAATACGGACCATAATGAAATTTATAACTTATGAATTTAGGTTTCATAGTAATTTTGTTCTGAGTATCGAAATAGAGGACGCGCACTGGACTTCTAGTGTTCCTAATATTCTGCAGAACCCTGTAACACAGAGACACAGTTTCGAAGTACCATACTGGGTTATCTCAAGACACTTCACAAGTATAAACATTCCAGTAGTTCAACTGCTCCAGAAAACGCGCGAGATGTCTCATTGCCTTGAAACAGCTATGACTTGCTGTTTCGAAACGTAGAAAGAACCTGATGCTTCATGCCGGTGTTTCTAAATGCATAAAAACTCTTGTCCGTAATTAGAACTGGGGTCCTCTCGGTGAGAAACAAGAAATGGTGTATGCGGTCATTAAATATATTTTTCCACTTTAGTTAACGTAAAAATTTTCGGACGATGTTTCTACATTATTCTTGCAATTTCTACGTCGTAAGTGAAACCTAATATTATGGAATTACGGAATAAGGTAGAGTTAAACGGTCGTTCAATAAAGCATACTCACATGCTTATGTTGACTTTTATCTTGGAGCAAGATTCAAAATATTTCAAACGCATTTATATGTTGTTTTTAATGCTATTTGTTCGGGGCGTCGACCTATAGAGATCGTTTGCCCCTACCTGCACCATTGCGGTATGAATCTGCGTGTAATTGGAATGGAGGAAGTCTAGAGTGTTGAATGTGAGGAAAGGAGCATTAAAGACGATACAAACACCCAGTCCCCCGGCCAGGGATATAAATCATTTACAATTAAAAACCCCTGACCCAGCAGGGAATCGAACCTGGGGCCGCTGGGTGACAGGCGGACGTGTTGTCCCCTACACCGCAGGGCCGGACCATTTATATGTTATTTATGTCGCTCATGTTTTGTTGTGAGATAAAAATGTGAAAACTTTACTGTTTTTGTTCCAGTTTAGCGCATAGTCCAAATAACTGTAATTTCAGAGTTCATAGGGATTGAGTACTCACTAACTATATAATGTCCGACTCGTTGGCTGAACGGTCAGCGTACTGGCCTTCGGTTCAGAGGGTGCCGGGTTCGATTCCCGGCCGGATCGGGGATTTTAACCTTAATTGGTTAATTCCAATGGCACGGGGGCTGGGTGTATGTGTTGTCTTCATCATTTCATCCTCAGCACGACGCGCAGGTCGCCTATGGGAGTCAAATAGAAAGACCTGCACCTGGCGAGCCGAACCCGTCCTGGGATATCCCGGCACTAAATAAAGCCTTACGACATTTCAACTATATAATAACAAAGTTAATTGTTCAATGTGTACTACTTTACTACACCCTCTAGCATACCAGTCTGCACAAGCAATAGTCAAGTTTGCGGTGAGATATTTGGCCTCCTGATATAGCATTAGTTTGGAAACAAGAGGCCTAGAAATTATTATGCATTCAGCTACCCAAACATAGAATTTAAGATCCAGTAACAACAATAACGAAATAGAAGATCAAAATATGTAAATTTAACCTGGGATTTATCCCTCCATTCGTAATTAATGGATCACGTGCCGTAATCCTATACTCTACGAGAAACTCTTTCTTGAAAACGGCTCCAACATTTTCGACGAAAAACACAGGTTAGGGTCTTTCTGGGTCTAGAAATCGATCTGTCTGTCCTAATTTTCGGGAAAAATTCATTTTTAGATTTTACAGGCTTTTTACAGCGTGGCAGTAGCATCTATCTTTCGTACCATCTATATCTTCAAGAAGATTAACCACCGAACAACAGATGGCGATTTTGTAACAAATCTTAGCGATATCTATCATATGTATACATGTGTGTGTACTATCTTCCTCGAAAATGACTCTAACGATTTCAATTATTTCAAGAGATGTTAATAAGGAGTAACAGATGGCGGTTTTCTAATGTAAACATTAGGAAGTATGCTAGACAGCGGGTTATTGTCTAACTTGGTTTAATTGTAACAGGTGGCGATTTTCTAATAAAAACAAAAATTGATTGAATTACTGTTTATTGTTTTCATGATCATTTATCACTTTTAATAAAGTATAAACAAAAGTTCACTATTATTCCCAGCTCTGCCTAAAGAAAAGAAAAGATGCAAATAATATTGAAAGTTATGGATTAACCCCAGCTTATCCGGGACCTTAGCCAATCCCGAAGAAGAAATTTGACTACTTACCGAACCTCATTCACAAGAGATCAATGCCGTTTCTCCATGCTTCTTTTCTCTGGCAGCTTACAATGCGTGTGTCATACAAAAGTCTGATTCATGGAAGTGGACTGACAGACAGTACTTGAAATTTCATCATAATTTTAATTTAGTTTTTCGTTTCGTTTGATGTGAGTCCCAGTATTTTTTCCTTCCTGTATGAAAATTGCTTTCTAACTTTATTTAGTGAGAAATCTGAAGTATAAACAAAAGTTCGTCTTTTTCTGTTTTAACAAATGTCTGTTTTTGTTTCTCGTTCATTGGTTGTATTATCCTGTCAATATTGTGGCCTTTTTATGTAGTAAAGAGCTCTGAAAGAATACATAACTCTCATTACGTCATAATTGCATCCATATTTTCTTAGAATATGGTAGCAACTGATTCATTAGCGACGTACTTCAGAACAAAAAACAAAAATTATCAAAATGCATAATATATTCATATTATATGAACTTTAAGAGTACTGTCTGTACTGCACAATTCAAGATGACGTACGCTGTCCGCTCAATCCAATAGAACCTCCGTTCCCTGTAAATAAAAAATGAATTCTGAAAAATATTAAACGGTGCCGGCGGAATGAAAGATTGAAGTTGCATCAAAATTTCGAAGGTAATTTTCTCTGAACTGCTCATTTAGTTACGTCACTATCGTTCTCAAATAACGATGTGGGGTTCTGGCAGGAGGACGGCCCACTCTATTTCATAAACAAGTGCATCAAAAGGTACATTGATAACATTCAATACCGTGGATAGTCCCACAGAACCTACGTCATATATCATGACCACAGGTAGCACCGAACATAAATCCACAGGACTTTCCTTCTGTGAAACTCTCTCTCGGAGCATGTGTGCAGAGAAGTCCCGGTGGAGAAGAGGACAACGATGCCGCTCTCCTACGTTCTACTGAATCTAGTATCAATGAAGATCAGGGGTGCTGTTTTAAGATGGATGGAGGATAATTTCTGCATTAAATGTCCTAAATGGCTGTCAGAACATCGTTATTCCCTACAGTGTATGTACAGTCGTTCGAAGAAAGAATGAGTGCATGGTATTGGATGTTTCTCGCATTTAATATTTTATCAGTCTTAATTATTATTATCAAAATATTATGTGCCTCTAATTCAAACCCACAACATACATTGTAACTATAGGTTCAGTTGTTTCTGGGAAAAGTGTACCTGAGAGGAACTTATACAATGCCACGTCCTCATTTACTGAGCTGTTGTACATTGTATCAGTAAACCTCCTTCCATTCATTCGGTGCGGAGTTCATTATCTTATTACGTATTGGCGGCGTAGATAAGTGAACACAGAAACTGGTAGCGTTAAACTTCCAAGATTTTATTAATTAACAAATTAATCTACAGATTAACACACACAGGCTTACCATGACCACTACTTACACGTCACAGTAAGAATCACAATTGTACAGTTTGCGCGCTCTCTCAATTCTCTCTGTTCATTCACACTCGGTCTTCGTCCATTAGCTCTGAGAGTCTCACTCAGTTACACAGTTGCTTTCGTCTCCGCTGCCACAGTTCTCAGTTCACAGTTCTCATACATCAGTTGCACAATTCAAGATGACGTACACTGTACGTACACGCCAGTAGAACCTCCGTTCCCTGTCAGTACCTACTAATACTACAGGCCTTACAACAGATGTGTCGTGAGGTATGTGACGTCACGGGCATAGGCAGACGTGGCCAGTCGACGACCCAGCGTTTAGATCACAGCAAAGAGAGAGATTCCTTGGCGGTGAAAGGAGGAACTAAGCATAGTAGAGGGGCCAACGTCTATTATTTCACCCCACGTATAGAATATTAATTCCACGCTCAGCATCGTAAATAAATGTGATTATAATGAACTACAAAGAACAGCGAAGTTCATTAATGAATAAAAACGGTTAAATGTATTTCGAACCAATTTATTTTCCCTTCCCTGCCTCTTCACCTGGAGAAAAATTGAAGTTTCCATGTTGGCACCCCTACTGTAATGAGTATCATCAAACATGGCTGCTATGTTGAGTTGTGCGTGAGGAACATGCGACTAAATAATGGTGTGCTGAATCTGTTTAATACTGGCGTATGGTCGAAATAATTAGTGTAGTGTACCGGTATTACAGTTCGTAGAAGAATGGTGTTTAAATGTTCCGTTCCCCGCTGGAGGGGAAATTATGATAAAGGATCCCGTGTAGCTGTGTTTTCCTTCCCAAGCGATGAAGGACTTCGCAAGATATGGGTTAACGCAATACGCCGAGACAATTTCCAGGTCACGCAGAATTCAAAGGTAAGCTCAGTACTTATATTTTGAAAATTCTGTTCGTTTTAGGTTGTGAGCTCTTATTTTTCACTTAAAGGTCTAGGAAGCTTGTTATACCGTATTCATTATCTCTCAAACTGAACCAGGTGATAAATGTGAACATTTAAGATTTATAATATTTGAGTCTAAGACCACCCTAATTTGAACCACACACATTAAGTTGCTGTCCTGTTCCACATTTTAACTGCCCACCTTGAGATGATTATCCGTAGTTAATTAATTACCTCACTGTTTTCTAAGGTATTGGCATAACAAATTAGACTTTTCTTTTTCTTTTTAAGGTCTGTGAACTGCATTTCAGTGAGGACCAAATCCTGAGGCATAGTGACTGCTATGACAGTAAGACTGGAAATAAGTATTGTATACCTCTTCAGAAACCTCGTCTGAAACAGGGGGCAGTGCCAACAATTATGCCCAACTGCCCCTCTTATCTCTCTTCCACGTCTTCGTGTAGAGAGAGTGGTGATCAAAGAAGAGAAAGGTTGGAAAACAGGGATCTTGAAACAGCATTAGCAGAAAGTTTGAAAACCCATGCTCAGTACCAAGACAAAAGGAATTTCACAGACTTTCAAGGTTTTCTTCAATGTCTCCCTAATATCCAAATTTTAGATGACTGGATCTGTGTTAAATCAGAATCTAATGTTTCATTTGTCCTACTCGAGACATGCAATATTCCCACACTCCTAGCTTCCATTGTGGTAAAAAGTGACCTGAGTATGTCCTTACATGTGGGGAAAATGGAACATAATAACCTAGATAAAAGAAAGTTTCCTATAATAGTTAGTAATATCAATGATGTAGCAGACAGTATGTTCAAACTTGATAAGATTGGACGATTAGAAAATAAGGATTTTATAAAAGATCATTTTCAGTTTATTAAGGACAGTTTAATGAAGTTATCAGAGCTACTTAAAGGAGAAGAATCTAGTTTGATCAACTTTATATGTGAACAGTTACTGTTATTTAATTTACCCAAGAATCATTATTCTTATTCATCAGATTTCCTCATTTTTTGCAGCATTTTATTTTCTATTTCACCTCATGCATATAGATTTATGAGAAGTTCAGGCTATTTGATACTGCCCCATCCCAACACACTGCATAAAATTTGCTCAGCATATAATACCAACCCAGCTATGGAGCAAATTGACAAGAATTTTCTCCTTTATATAAGGCAGAAATATAAATTTCTTAGTGTATCAGATAATATTGTTTCACTAATGGTTGATGAAATCCATCTGAAACCTTACCTAGATTATACTGGTGGTAACATACTAGGTGCTGTATATAATTCCTCAAATGCTGCTGCTAGTGCTCAAGTTTTTATGATTCAAAGTTTATTGTCATCATTCAAAGATGTAGTACACATACTTCCAGTCAAGAAGCTCAATGGTGAGGGTCTGTTTCAATTTATTAAGAAAGTGGTTTGTGGATTACATGCAATAGGTGTTAAGGTCATATGCATTGTAACTGACAATAATGCACTCAATAGAAGGGCTATGTCTTTTTTTGCCTCACCACCAAAATTATCAATTGTTTATAGGCACCCATGTGATGACAACAAGCCTCTTTTCTATGTGTTAGATTCTGTTCACATTCTCAAATGTATTAGAAACAATTGGCTTAACCAAAAAGATGTTGATCAGTCGATAATGTATCCCTCATTTGAGACATTTCCACAAGACACTGAGTTAGCAGTGGCCAAATTCTCAGCCATTAAGACACTTCATGACATTGAGAGTAGTGAAATATGCCAACAGGCTGAACTTGAAGTCACTATTTCCTACCAATCTTGAACGTCAAAATGTAAAACTTGTACTGAATGTTTTCAATGAAATGACTATTCAGGGGCTGGAAGCTCTTGGAGAAAGCAACAGAATTGTAAATTTTAAGGCAACTGCCACTTTCATTAAATTAATTTGTACATGGTGGAGAATTGTAAATGTAGGATCACCTGGTAGAGATATTCGTTTTAAGGATATCTGTCAAAAACCATTGTCAAATCCAGGTGATGAAAATTTCATATTTCTGGAACGTTTCTTGTGTTGGTTAGATTTCTGGAAAAATTTACCAAACCGTGCAAGTGCTCTGTCAAATGAAACACATCTAGCCATATCACATACTACTCATGCCCTTTTAGAAATCACTAAATACTGTACTCAAGAGCTGAATTTCAAATACCTTTTGCCAGGTAAAATTCAAACAGATGCACTTGAAGCACGATTTGGTAAGTACAGAACAATGGCTGGATCTCAGTACCTAATATCTCTGCGACAAGTATTTGAAATTGAATCAAAGATAAGAATTCAAACTCTATTGTCATTGAAAATTGCATCTAATGCTTTTGGTGAAATTGATCTGGACCTGGATTCATTTGAATGTGATCTCAAACTGGATGACTTTGAGGCTAGTCCCCCAGATGTTGACCTTTACTGTGTAGACGTCAGTGAAGACCAGCTTTTATCCATTCAGGAATATTTGCCTGATATCACATATTTGTCAGGATATTGTGTAAGAGCAGTTTTTTGAAGGTTGAAGTGTGAAATTTGTAAAACATCACTCGTTTTGGATAGAACGTTATCATTAACAGATGATCAAGGTAATTATGAGCTTATAAAAAGTGTTGACAGGGGGGGGCTGCATTGTCCCAACCCAGAAGTTGTTAATGCCATTATTTTCACTTACTTGACTGTCAAAACCTTGGTATCTGAGAAGTATGAATACTTGTTTATGAAGCACCCATCACAGCAAAATTTAGTTGTAACATTGGCAATGTCTGTGATTAGAAAAGAAGGTGTACTTCTTGTGGAGTTGCCATGTACTCAAGATGACCATACTCATGAAAAAATTCTCTCTTACATTGTAAAAACAGGATGTAACATATTCCTTAATAATTATGTTAAGAAACTTAATAATGTCCAGAGTCGCATACATACAAAGAGGAGGAAGCTTAACAGTCTCATAGGTTAAGGGTACTAAATTATCTTGTAATAGAGTGGTTCTACAGTAAGAGGATGAAATGTTATAATGTAGGCATACCCTGTAAACTTGGCTATTATGTTGTCATATTCCACCCTTTAGTCAGTGATAAACTTGTTCAGATATTTTCATAAATGCAGTGTAGTGTAATTCAAAAAGTGTCATATTTTCAAAGTGTTCTTCAATTAATATAAAGTGTTCATTCCTATCAGAATGGCAACAGAACCAGAAGATGTATGTGTTCCTGCAAAGGAGAAAAAATCTTTAAATTTTAAAGTACTGCCTTAGTGAAAAACTTAGTAGTTCACTTTCGAGCTCTATGCCAAGGTTGAAATTGAAATTAAATCACATCATGTTTTTAATTAACCTAAATCCTTGCACAGTTTCATTAATGAGTTTCCTTGAAAAATATTAGGTGCTTGCATACCCTTTTAAATGTGTCTTGTAATTTTAAGAATTAATATCTTGCAGTGACTATGGTTTGGATGCATGATTATATTACCATGTATGCTGTAAATTATTTCTTAAAAAAATATACTCCAAACCTTTGCATATTTCTATTGACAATGAAAAAATATTTTTCAAACATGATCTAAATGGCCAGTGGTACTTTATAGCCAAGTTAAAATATTTTCAAATAGATACTTTTAATTTTTGACATGTTGAGTTTGAGAGTACATAATTTAGTATCAGTACTTCCATGCAATCTGAATTTAATCAGGCATTTCTGGGCTCTAATTTTGTGATATTATTAAGCCCATGTACTCATATTCTGAGTGTATTGTTGTTGATTCACTGTTTCAAGGTTAGTCTATTGCCATAAAAGGCGTTACTTCCATCATCCTAATTGTATGCTAGTCTCTAAGTTAATTTGTCTTCAACAAAACATATTTAAAAATTTTCTTGTAATCTGAGCAAAATTTTAAATTTCTTATGCTAAGAATGTTTTTCCATATTATGCTATTTTTTTAGTTAGCCAGCCTAATTTGTCTTCCACAAAAAAAATAGATTTAACATCTTTCTTGCAATTTGTGCAAAATATGCACTTGTTGGAATTTTTTGATTTCTTTTGCTTAGATTTTTCCTATGTTATGCCAGTTTCTAAGTTAAATTGTCTTCCATAAAAACATATTTAACACTTTTCTTGCAATTTGAGCAAAATATGTTTAAACCAGTGTGTTTGAGAGAAAGAGAGCTTTTACATTAACGGAATGTGATTGACAGGGTATTACTTGAAAAGTAAAAAATTAAGTTAATTACTGCATCTTGCCACTAATGGAGAAAAGAAATACGGAACATCTAGGACAAATGTCAGATTATTTCACTGGAAGTCTTAAGGAAAATTTCAGTGGATTTTCAGTAATGTTTGTGGAATTATTATATTATTATTCTTATTATTAAACATTGAAAATTTACAGGATTTAATTTCATCTAAATAAACAAATGAGTTTAAACAAGTTTCTGTGAGAAAATTCCCTTGATTAAGAATTAACAGTTCAGAAATGTGTATTGATGTAATGTTTGTACAGAAGAATTAAGTTATTTAACTAAAACTATGTTATTATTGTTAAATTGTTGTATTTCCTGTTATGAATTCCAGCATAATTTCTTCATCCTCTGTGAATCATTCCCTCCTTTGTATTCCATTTTTCATTTGTAACTAATTATTTCCATTATGTATAATATCCGATTTGTTTCTAAGTCAGCACTAAGACAGAAATATTTACCAAAATAGTAAAAATAAACTGTTCTAAATAAGAAATAAAGGGAGGTTTCCGGCACGTTAAAGAGTCTTAAATGGGACGAAATTCCAGTTTACTTTGGCTTATAATTAGTAGTATATACGAAAGACCTTGATTATTAATTAATATAATTATTTTATTTTCCAGTAAAATGTTAACTGATACTTCATGAGTAAAACGTAGGTTAATTACTAATCACCAAGGGTCATAAAATTATTATTAACTAAAAAATGGTAACAATCAAATTAAAACCCCTTATTGTTATTTACTGTCAATCTGAACTTTTACGAAATTTCCAGAAAACGGAGTGCGCCATCTCTCCGCCTTTCTTCTGCTTTAATTGGTCTCGGTACAACTGAATGTGCTTTAATACCCTGAAAGAGCATCTTTTGAAAACGTTTTGTAAAGCTCACAAGTTCTCATCATCAAAGTAATTCGTTCAACAACCACTGAAGTGCCGTTGCGCGCTTCAGGAGTGACTGCCTATCCTTGTGACATCATCAGCCGTGCTGTGAGGCCTGTTGTATTAGTAGGTACTGTCCCTGTCCCCTGCCGATATCCAGCGTTTTCTTCCACGCTGCGTCAGCACTCAACATTCGCTACACAGCGGCTGGCCCAAGACTCCTAACAAGGTGACAGACACTCAGAACGAATACTCGACAGGCTGCCAATTCAATCGCACACTGTCGGCACTCAGCTCTCTGACGAAGCTCAACTAACTCACATTGAACTCACACTGAATCCACACTTAACTCAACACGCAGGTCTCACCTAACTGATATACCAAGGCCAGTCATTCTAGAACAGTCCGAAAGCTGGATACATCCAGAAACCTCGCATGGTAGAAGACTTATGGTTAATTATTTTCGTATTTTGCATTTGCGGCTCGCGCTGCCTCGGGCGAAGAGAGAGGGGGCCGGCCTTGCACTTATGCTCGACCATGACTGATATGGCTTGGGGGAGGGACGGGCCCAATAGTGACGTCACTGCTTCAGTCACTGGTCCCGCCCAAAGTCGGAGATTGAAATGGCGGACGTGGGGGCCGCCCGCGTTGCAATATATTCAAGTTCAGATATTGTACTTCGATTAATCATGTTTAAATGTTCAAATGTTTAAATTGATCATTGAAAAGGACGCACGGTATGATTATAAATATAATTCGCCTTTAGTCTGTACATTATTAACATTGTGAAAATGAGTACCTACCAGTAAATTCCTGCTGGAAAATTGTGGTGGACAATGCGTACATTCTTCCTTTTTATTTAATGCCTAGGTTACGAATAACGAAAGATTTTACATTCCACACCTCTAGGGCTGTAACCGAAACGGTTGTGCTCTCTATTTTCCAAGACTGGATCCCGATTTTCTTAGCTTCAAATAATACAATTGAAAAGGAAAGGATGATGGATTCGTGTATCCTCGGGGGTACGCGTGTGCCTGGTAGAAAACCACTATTCTAGGTTATACAGAATACCACGACGTTGTTAATTGTAGACCAACTGCTAGTTTCATTTACACAGGTTTACAGAGCAAGCATTTGTCCGCCACCACAATGACAGCCAGTTGTATAACAAAGATCCCTTTCCGTGCTGCCCACCTGCTACTTAACTAACGTAATAGCTGTTGTTCCGTCACCACACAGGAACTATTCCAGGGAGGTATGGACTACAATAGTAGTATGCAAAATGATGAGCTTTCATAAGCAGAATATTTATCTTTAGTCATTTTAACAATGCATTTTAAATATTTCACGCTTTTCAGATTTGCAATAATTCCAGTATTTAATGTGTATACCACACCGGGCTGGCGTTTTGAACACTTTAAACTACCACCCAGTGGAGCCGGGTTCGAAACTGTCAGGTTATGGTCTGCAATTTTCACTGCACAACCAAGCTTTCAGTTATTTCATTGCTTAGTACTATCAATATATAGCAATTCATACTTGCATTGGATTTATCTTTATTTTAAGCTTAAATTCGTTTACAACCTAGAAACTCTGTAGCCAGTCCGAAGTACGCGTGTCACTAGTGGCATGCTAAACATATCAAGTAGCACGCGGAAAGTAGTAGCATATAAGCTGTGATGTTTTCCTAACTTGCTGACTATATTTACAAATATTATATATCTGCATTTAACTTGAAAAATCTGAATATCTGCATTTAAAATGGAAATTATGAAAATTAATATTCATTAAATAAAATACACACACGTCGGACCTTGTACTCACACTTACTTGTTACCTGCTTACTTACACATACGTTATTTGAAGGGCGCCAGCTGTCACTCAGTACAGCAATAATAGAATGAGACTCTTGACCATCTCTAGGGTGTGGGGTAATAAGCTTACTTTTGACAACATACCATATAAGTTCTGGGAAAAGGAGATTGGCGTTCGGTTTCCCCATTAATTTTGAGGTTAAGATATTTTACTGTCAATGAAATGAAACTATGAATTCGTTTGATAGAACAATATATATTCTTTAAATAATATATCAAAAAATAGTGAGTCTTGTTGCGATAAAACAGATGAGAATATGAAATTATGACATTGCAACTGAAAGAAACTAGGCATGAATTTGAATTCTTCTTGACCGGACATTTAACAATTTATACGAAATATTTCCCTCACTGATTCACTTGACTGTACCTTCAACACTTTGAGTGTAATTACGACGTAATCCATTGCTCTGGTGTTTACTGTAGATGTGTCACGCCTAACGTGGTGATACATCCTTGCGACTGCTTCTTCTCCATATCATCTGACTTCTTTGTAAGTCAATATGGTATGACCTCTTGGTAGGTCCAGAGTTGCCCTCTCTGACTCCTTGGTAAGCCTTGCGTCCGCGTCTTCCACTAAGTGACGGACCAACCATTTGGTCTCACTCTCTCAATGACCAATAATGGCTCACTGAGTCTTCACCATCTCTCGTTCACACTGGTTGGCTGACCACCTAAGGCCTCTTGATCTAGTAGACTACTTCACTGTACTGCATCCGTATAAGTAATGACTGACGCTACAATATGGAGCTACCTTATATAGACGTTGGTTGACACAGCTACGTAATCACCAGAAATAACAATGACATACTCCCACCTACGCGACAGATATTACATCCAGTGGTGAAATAGCCCCGCGGCGATTGAGTCCGTGCGCGCATTGCTAAATAAATACGATGACGTAGCCATGGCTTGGCGATGACTTGGCAGAATCGCCAGTGGTGTCGCAATATAACAACGTCACTTCCAATCTCTGATATATACAACAATTCTCACTGTACAGGTATTGAGTGTTATACTACACATGCGTATATATGTATACATCTAAGTGCAATCTTGCAAGCAACAGGCAATTGCAAAATTGAATAAAACGGATAATTACAATAATAGTACAATATCACAGATAACATAATAATAATACTGACATAATAATAATAATAATAATAATAATAATAATAATAATAATAATAATAATAATAAAATACAGATAAAATCATACAATAATAAAAATACAGATATCATCTTGTAACGGGATTTGAACCGTTACAATTCGCCTCCCTCATAAATAAATCGAAGAACAAAGAATCGATTGATTTATGAACAATATTATATATATAACACTGACACAGAAACACTTTAAATGATTATACAACAATAATTTTCTTTTTTAACATCCATACATTTTATAAAATATCACACATGAGAATTTTTCTCGCACATTGCCATCGTAGATAACTGTTCAGTGTCCTATTCTCTTTTTCTCTCATACAAATCACAAGAGTACAGCACTCAATTTAACACATACAAATAATTTTAAATGATTACACTACATTCTTCTTTTTTTTAACATATCAAAACTTTTTGTGAAGTATCACTTATATGAGAACTGTTCTCGCATATTGTTATCGCAGATAACTGTCCAATGTCCTGTTCTCCGTTTTTTTGTCACACAGTACATGACAATATAGCACTTATTCTTCCAATACACCAATACGACACTTGGTTCACACGCAAATCGCAGATGTTAATGTTATTTTGCCAGTTTCTCACAAAAATTAATCATCTTACTCTTATCTCAACAAATCTCACGTGACGTACTTCTTAACATATATAATACTATAAACACCGACAATATCCCCTTCCTGAATTTATAAGAATATGCACACTCCCCGATACGGTTCACAATAGTGAAATACCCCTGATACAAAATAATAACTTCAACATATTTCCCGCCTCTGCAGATGATGAAAATGGAATTCTGAGTAGCACTCTGTCACTCAAACGAATCAATTTTGCCCTCATTAACTTACATATCTCAATAGATCACATCCTCCTTGGCAACAATAATTAAAGAATCAACACTATGGCTACAAGATGGTTCAATTATTCCGTAATCCAGCATAATGCTTATTTGTTCTTAGACTCCACTAGCATTTTTAAGTTGAATGGTGTACTTACCTCCCACAAACGATCTATGGTCATGTACTACAAATTTATGTTCATATACGTGTTCTTCCTCAGCACTAAATACATCTCGATGCTTACCTAACATCGACCACAATTACTCCTCCTGTAATTCACTCAAATTACCTCACGTCACTGCCTCATACCGACGATCCCTCAGATCCTGGTCGTATAGACACGTAACACACCCAACAACACATTTCCTCTCACTAGGAACAACTTCACTTACCTCTCATATATTTCAAAGAACACACGTCACCGAACACTTACCTCAGACCATCATAATTAACACGTACTTCTTTGCTAGATTACTCCCAGAACAAACACACACTACCTAAATTAAAGTCTACTCTACTTCCATGATTTGCAACCAAGTCAGCTCCTAAAACAACTGAATACACAAGTTCTGGTACAACAAGGCCTAGTTGAAACTTACAATTATCTTTACTTATGATTGGTACCGCTATTATTTTATTTACTCACTTTGACTCACCCAACGGCTGTTATAAGATCTGATGGTACCTTCACTTACCTTCTTCATATCATAATTTCCATCATTGGAGTTACTACCTCACTACTTACGTCATATTCTCGGCATTACAAGTACTTACATCACTTAACAGAACACTTCTTACGTCTAACTTACTGCTACCATCAATTACTTCATTGTCTACGACTACGTCATTACTTAAATATCTCACTTAACATTACTTAGGTCACAATCACACTACTCTTAACTCTACTTTCACTACATAACTACTTATACTAAATACCAGTTCATCTACTACCTTCAGCCTGTCTACTTAACTTACCCGATTCCCTGTGAATCTGAAATACTCTGGCTCGATAACGACACCTGGATAACATTCATATTAAGACTATCATAGTCTCTCTGATAACTCAAACCCGTACGCCTCCCATCTTCCGATTCTCTCTGATTACTCCTCTGACCTTCTCTCTCATAACTCAAATACATACGCCTCCCATCTTCAGATTCTCTCTGATTACTCTTCTGACCTTCTCTCTCATAACTCAAATACATACGCCTCCCATCTTCCGATTCTCTCTGATCACTCTTCTGATCCTCTCTCTCATAACTCAAATACATACGCCTCCCATGTCCCGATTCTCTCTGATTACTCTTCCGACCACTATCACCTTCAACACAACTATTAATCCTCTGCGGATCATGATTACTCCTTCTCTGATACACGGCTAACATTTTCCCCCTTCTCTCTACTATACTAGTTTCTCCAGACATCATGCGCTCTCTCTCTCGCGCGCGTAAACATTCTTCCCAAAGCCTGTCAATGAGCACTTAAATCTCTCCTAAATTAGACATATTATTCCAGTATACTCGAAACCATATTCTACTTTCACCGATAAAAACATTAGACATAATCTCCAACACATATTCCCATTCAATAATATTATTCCTCAACTTACTTGCAAATCTTTTCTCAACTACTTTTACAAATTCTATAGTATTACACTGATTTAGAGAAAACTTGGTTAAATCACAATCCCTACTGAACAAACCACTCACTACTATCATTTCTCCCGCCGTCTCACCTCTACCTTCCTGCCGTATCACTTCCTGGCAGTTTACAACTTCTTCTTCTTCTTTTTCTTCTTCCGCTGCTCTCTCAGAATTCTCTTCCACTATTCTCACTTCTTCCTTCAATTCTTCCTCTCTCTCTCTCACCTGTTGTGATAGCATTTCCTGTTCATTCCGTAGTTCAGTGACCTCCACAAGTTTGCTTTCAATTTGTTCATTTCTACTAATCTGTTCCCTCGTATCTTCCCTAACTGCATTGTAAATTTTGTCCAATCTTTTCTCGACTACCTCATGAATTTCTTCCCGATTACTCGCAATCTTATTACTTAACTCTAAGATATTCTCTGTACATGTTCCTTTGACATGCTCGATTTGAGTATGAAGCTCGCTCCGACTCGACTCCATTTCTTCTCTAAGGTCAACACACTCCTTGTTTAACTTATTTTCTAACTTGCATATTTGACTAGTTACCTCTACTATCTTAGTATCTATTTTATAATTTAGTGATTCATTTAACCCATCTATTTTATCATTGATCACATTAAAATTTCCTTTATTACTGCCAATTAATTCTTCCATCTGTTTCTTATTATTTTCATTACTAATACCAATCAATTCTTTCATCTCTTTCCTATTATTTTCACTCATCTTTTCCATTCGTTTATTACTATTTTCATTACTATTACTAATTAATTCTTGCATCTCTCTCTTATTATTTTCATTACTACTAATTATTTGTTCCATTTTACTACTTAGAGAGTTAATCTGTTTATTACAATTTTCATTACTACTATCAATTAATTCTTTCATCTCTTTCTTATTATTTTCACTCATCTTTTCCATTCGTTTATTACTATTTTCATTACTATTATCAATTATTTCTTCCATCTGTTCCTTATTAACCATTTGTTTCCTGAGCTCGGTCATTTGGGCCAACAGCAAATTTAGAATATCTTGGTTCATCCCCCCCACGATTTCCTTTTGAGTTTCAGTGTGCTTCTCAATTTCTGCACTTTCCTGAATTATCTCAGAAGCTTTCATCGTATTCACCTGTTCCCTACTCTGAATTTCACCTTGGATGTCCGCAGAAGCAATGACCTCGTCGTCACATGACTTGTTATTGTCTTCCTTGTCCATCTTTGGTTCACTAGTGATAGTACGCGATTTCAAATTAATTTCCCTCTTCAAATCCCTTGACATATCCCCAAAATAAAAATATATATCACAAAATTACACTCTTGACATTTACCGGTAATAATTTCCGTTGGCTTAAATGCGCACACTCCTCCCAAAATGAACCTATGATATGCTGTCATTCAGAACAAATTCTGAATTTATTCGAGTCCCACGTTGCGTCGACACATTGTGATGTTTTCCTAACTTGCTGACTATATTTACAAATATTATATATCTGCATTTAACTTGAAAAATCTGAATATCTGCATTTAAAATGGAAATTATGAAAATTAATATTCATTAAATAAAATACACACACGTCGGACCTTGTACTCACACTTACTTGTTACCTGCTTACTTACACATACGTTATTTGAAGGGCGCCAGCTGTCACTCAGTACAGCAATAATAGAATGAGACTCTTGACCATCTCTAGGGTGTGGGGTAATAAGCTTACTTTTGACAACATACCATATAAGTTCTGGGAAAAGGAGATTGGCGTTCGGTTTCCCCATTAATTTTGAGGTTAAGATATTTTACTGTCAATGAAATGAAACTATGAATTCGTTTGATAGAACAATATATATTCTTTAAATAATATATCAAAAAATAGTGAGTCTTGTTGCGATAAAACAGATGAGAATATGAAATTATGACATTGCAACTGAAAGAAACTAGGCATGAATTTGAATTCTTCTTGACCGGACATTTAACAATTTATACGAAATATTTCCCTCACTGATTCACTTGACTGTACCTTCAACACTTTGAGTGTAATTACGACGTAATCCATTGCTCTGGTGTTTACTGTAGATGTGTCACGCCTAACGTGGTGATACATCCTTGCGACTGCTTCTTCTCCATATCATCTGACTTCTTTGTAAGTCAATATGGTATGACCTCTTGGCAGGTCCAGAGTTGCCCTCTCTGACTCCTTGGTAAGCCTTGCGTCCGCGTCTTCCACTAAGTGACGGACCAACCATTTGGTCTCACTCTCTCAATGACCAATAATGGCTCACTGAGTCTTCACCATCTCTCGTTCACACTGGTTGGCTGACCACCTAAGGCCTCTTGATCTAGTAGACTACTTCACTGTACTGCATCCGTATAAGTTATGACTGACGCTACAATATGGAGCTACCTTATATAGACGTTGGTTGACACAGCTACGTAATCACCAGAAATAACAATGACATACTCCCACCTACGCGACAGATATTACATCCAGTGGTGAAATAGCCCCGCGGCGATTGAGTCCGTGCGCGCATTGCTAAATAAATACGATGACGTAGCCATGGCTTGGCGATGACTTGGCAGAATCGCCAGTGGTGTCGCAATATAACAACGTCACTTCCAATCTCTGATATATACAACAATTCTCACTGTACAGGTATTGAGTGTTATACTACACATGCGTATATATGTATACATCTAAGTGCAATCTTGCAAGCAACAGGCAATTGCAAAATTGAATAAAACGGATAATTACAATAATAGTACAATATCACAGATAACATAATAATAATACTGACATAATAATAATAATAATAATAATAATAATAATAATAATAATAATAATAATAATAATAATAATAATAATAATAATAATAATAAAATACAGATAAAATCATACAATAATAAAAATACAGATATCATCTTGTAACGGGATTTGAACCGTTACAAAGCTACCAATTTAATTACACGTGTTAAAACTCTACTGAACTTATAGGAACTTAACCGTGTTTTGTATATGCCGCCACTATTATAATGTTCTTCGTTTCCAGTAAAGCACACTTCTTCCCTCAAAGACGGGCCGTGAGACATTTACAACACACTACCAACCACCAGAGAAACACACAGTAGTGATTACATCCTTCCATATAGGGTTGGCGTCAGTAAGGTCATCCGGCCGTAAAACAGGGCCAAATACACATATGTGTGGGAAAAGCGGTAGAAGAAAATGATCTGTCAGGAACGTAATAAATAAATAAATAAATAAATAAATAATAAATAAATAAATAAATAAATAAATAAATAAATAAATAAATATAGCAAATGAAGGGACGTTAAAATATTGTTATTAGGTATTCCTTTTATAGTCGTATGTCTTTTCACATGAATAAGCCGATTAGCTCGGTCAGTGTTCGTAGGAAAAATCGAATTTCGTGGTCGTAGAACATGTCGTACATTCTCAACTCTCCCTCTTCCTTCTCTAAAGGATTTACACCACTCAAGCACGTGAGTTCTAGAGAGACACTCTCCTTTCAATCTTGTCTTGAACAAGAAATTTGATGATAATGCGTTGTTCCACGGTCCGCAGCACCTTCTGCTCAATCATCACTCTTGTAAATCTCAGACAAAACTGAACAGACTCCCCACTATTTGTTAAGCAGCGTGGGTATTTTGGCTTTAGTCTTCCAAGTCGCACATAAGCCTATGCGGTACTTAGTGGATTTGTGAAATTAAATCGGTAGGAGTCACATCGAAATCGCTTTCTATTCTTAAAAATATTGCCTATTGCGCTTTATTTACTGACGTTACGTACAAACATTATCATTATAGACCGTTATGCCGTTCAGCGTTCAGTCTGCAATCCTCTATATGCAACTATTGCTGCGGCCCCATTTAATTCTATAACTCTTATCTTTAAATCGTTAGAAACTGAGTCTAACCATCGTCGTCTTGGTCTCCCTCTCCTTCTCTTACCCTCCATAACGAAGACTACTATTCTCCTAGGTAACCTATCCTCCTCAATTCACCTCACATGACCCCACCACCGAAGCCGGTTTATGCTTACAGCTTCATCTATCGAGTTCACTCCTAAGTTAGCCTTTATCTCCTCATTCCGAGTACCCTCTCGCCATTGTTCCCACCTGTTTATACCAGCAATCATTCTCGCTTCTTTCATGTGTGTTACTTCCAACTTATGATTAAGATATCGTGTGTCCACCCAGCTTTCGCTCCCGTAAAGCAAAGTTGGTCTGAAAACAGACCGATGTAAAGATGGTTTCGTCCGGGAGCTGACTTCCTTCTTACAGAACACTGTCGATCGCAACTGCAAGGTCACTGCATTAGCTTTACTACACCTTGATTCGATCTCATTTACTATATTACCATCCTGGGAGAACACACATACTAAATACTTAATATTATCTACCTGTTCCAGCTTTGTATCACCAATCTGACATTCAGTTCTGTTGAATTTCTTACTTACTGACATCAATTTAGTCTTCGCAAGGCTAGTTTTCATACAATACTCATTACACCTATGTTCAAGTTCCAAGATATTAGACTGCAGCCTTTTGGCACAACCTGCCAATAAGACCAAGTCGTCAGCATAGGCCGAACTGCTTACTACATTTCCACCTAACTGAATCATTCCCCGCCACTTTATACCTTTCAGCAGATGATCCATGTAAACTACGAACAGCAGAGGTGAAAGATTACAGCCTTGTCTAACCCCTGTAAGTATCCTGAACCAAGAACTCATTCTACCATCAATTCTCAAAGTAGCCCAATTGTTAATATAAATGCCTTTGATTGATTTTAATAATCTTCCCTTAATTGCATAGTCGCCCAGTATGGCGAATATCTTTTCCCTCGGTACCCTGCCATATGCTTTCTCTAGATCTACGAAACATAAACACAACTGCCTATTCATTTTTTCAATTACCTGGCGCATACTGAAAATCTAATCCTGGTAGCACCTTTTTTGGTCTGAAACCACACTGGTTTTCATCCAACTTCCTCTCAACGACTGATCGCACCCTCCCTTCCAAGATGCCAGTGAATACTTTGCCTGGTATACTAATCAATGAGATACCTCGATAGTTGTTGCAATTCTTCCTGTTCCTTTGCTTATAAATAAGTGCAATTACTGCTTTTTTCCAATCTCAAGGTACCTTACCAACACTCTATGCTAATCTTACTACTCTATGAAGCCATTTCATCCCTGCCTTCCCACTATACTTCACCATTTCAGGTCTAATTTAATCTATTCCTGCTGCTTTAATACAATGGAGGTTATTTACCATCCTTTCCACATCCTCAAGAGTAATTTCAGCAACTTCATTTTCCTCCTCCCCGTGAGCTTGGTTGTTCGCGACACCACCAGGAATATTTACTTTCACGTTGAAAAGATTTTCAAATCATTCCCTCCACATCTCCAGTGATTCCCTGAAATCTATTATTAGTTCACCTGAATTACCCAAAACACTGTTCATTTCCTTTATTCCTCCATTTCTAAGATTCGTTATTACTATCCAGAAAGGTTTCGCTGCTACTTGGCCTAGCCTTTCCAGGTTATTACCAAAATCTTCCCAGGACTTCTTTTTGGATTCAACAACTATTTGTTTCGCCCTGTTTCTTTCATATACGTACAATTCCTTGTCTGCATCGGCCCTTGTTTGGAGCCCTTTCTGATAAGCCTTATTTTTACATTTACAAGCTCCTCTCACTTAATCATTCAACCAAGATGTTCGCTTTTTCCTATCTTTACACACAGTTGTTCTCAGGCATTCCCTTGCTGTATCTACTACAGCATCCCTGTATACCACCCATTCGCTTTCTGTATCCTGAAACTGCTTACTGTCCACTGTTCGAAACTTCTCACTACCGGTAATCATATCTATGTACTTCTGTCTAATTTCCTCGTCCTGGATATTTTCTACCCTTATCCGTTAGCAGATAGATTTTACTTTCTCTACCATCATACGCCCGTACATTCCTAACAGAATTCTTGAATTCTAAGTCGGTTAAGATATAGTCTATTATGGATCTCGTACCCCTAGCCTCCCATGTGTAGCGGTGAATAGCCTTATGGTATTCGTAACTGCTAAACCCATACTAGCACAGAAGTTCAGCAAACGCTTCCCATTCCCATTAGCTTCCGTATCTTCTCCACATTTACCAATCATCCTTTCGTAACCTTCAGTTCTATTTCCAACTCTCGCATTGAAATCGCCCATTAGCACTATTCTATCATTGCTGTTGACCCTGACTACGATGTCAGTCAATGCTGCGTAAGACTGATCATGTTCATCCTCATCTGCACCCTCACATGGTGAATACACTGAGACAATTCTCGCCCTAATTCTTCCCAATGCCAATTCTACCCGCATCATTCGCTCATTTACGTGCCTAACAGAAATAGTATTCCTGATAAACAGTCCTACTCCACACTCTACCCTTCCCTTTTCAACACCCGTCAAGTACACTTTATAATCTCCTATCTCGTCTTCGTTATTTCCCCTTATTTGAATATCACTTAGTCCTAGCACATCCAGCCGCATCCTCTTTGCTGACTCAGCCAGTTCTACTTACTCCATAAGCCCCGTTAATATTGGTAATTCCCCATCGAATTCCATTTCGTTCGCGAAGTTGTTCCCAAGGAGTCCCTCGCCTGTCATATGGGAATGAGACTCGGTTACTCCCATAGGTCCGAGGCTTGCTTAAAATGTTCTGAGCTCGGTAACTTCATGAATCAGGATGCTACCGTAATTATACATAGTCCAAGTGAGGATCTCTCCTCTAACGGGTTAGGGACCATCTGTGGACTGTATAGTCCTAGCCACTTGAGCACAAGGAAGGTCATGACGCAGAATATGTCCTATATGCCCACTCCCATTCCATAGCTAGTGGTATCCCGACTCTCAGGACCACATACTAGGCCACTAACCGTTGCCCATGGTTCACGAACTTGGACGTGACTACAGTACAGTGACTCTATATGTACAGTGTGGCCAACGAGTGCTTCATTCTAGTTGGCTCCGCCATCTTTTAGCCAAATGCCCCGTCAGCTCATTTAAACGTATGTATTCCACACAGGGTAAGACCACACTTCATGCAGTTAGGGCGAAGAACAGGCTACTTATTTTAACGTTAATACTACCGAAATGTTTTTATTAAACACGGGACATTATTTAGTATTATTAGTTTCGAAATGTGTGTGAATGTACGTATTTCTGAGGTCTGATATTGCAAGAAAATTACGCCGGGCTGTTTTGCTTATAGGTGCAAAAACAGATACGGAAAGTGTTCTTAAATGAACACGGGCTATTGCTTGTTTTCAACTTTGAAAGTAGCACATTATAAGATGCCCCCAGCAACGATTAGAGTTGTCTCATGCATTATAATGGTAAAAATAATAACAAAGTACGTTCGTAATTTTATGGAGGCAAAGGCGGTAAACGTCAGATTTCTCCGTTAATACTCGCCGTATTGAAAACCTGCACATAACGAAATATGTTTAGATTTACTTTTTTTGCGATTTTACCGTGTACGGAAAAATAACAGATTTTCACGACTATATTATTTTTCACAAATGAATGGATGAAAACCATAACGGTATAAGTAGCATTTTGGTCATTCAGAGAAAAAGGCATTTAAACATATTCAACACTCATATAAAGCATGCTATTTGTAGTTATACCACCCATCACTAGAACGCAGAATATTACCGCTATCACTTGTATCTCTTTGCTGGTGAAAGGATACATCCTCTCGGAGTTACATCCTGCACTTAACTCATTTTTTAAAAAATATCACTTATACCGTTATGGTTTTCATCCATTCAAATGTCCAAATATCCCCGATAATCTAAAACTTGTTCATAAGAAAAGTTACAGGAAAGGTCACTCCCGATCATTTATGTGTCATTCATTTTCATCGCATGAGCTATCATCTTTTTTTATTTCTTAATCTGCTTACCCTCCAGGGTTTTCCCTCTTACTCAGAGAGGGATTTCACCTCTACCGCCTCAAGTGCAGTGTCCTGGAGCGTGAGACTTAGGGCCTTGTGGAGGGATGGGAATATTGGAAGGGACAAGCAAGGAAGAGGGAAGGAAGGCCGTGGCCTTAAGTTATGTACCGTCCCAGTATTTACCTGAAGGAGAGTGGGAAACCACGGAAAACCACTTCAAGGATGACTGAGGTGGAAATCGGACCCACCTCTACTCAGCAGACCTCCCGAGGCTTAGTGAACCCCGTTCTAGCCCTCGTACCACTTTTCAAACTTCATGGCACAGCCGGAAATCGATCCCGGTCCTCCGGGGGTAGCAGCTAATCACGATAACCCCTACATGAGCTATCATGATGGATGTAGTCTCGAATTCAAGCTTTTATGGCTATTCATCTCTTGAAGGACGTGGTTATAAATGCCACCTAGCATCAACTTGAATTTTCCCATACATTATAATAATAACAATAATAGTGCGACTCCGTGGATGTTTTTTTTTTTTGCTAGCTGTTTTACGTCGCACTGACACAGATAGGTCTTATGGCGACGATGGGACAGAAAAGGGCTAGGTGTGAGAAGGAAGCGGCCGTGTGGCCTTAATTAAGGTACAGCCCCAGCATTTGCCTGGTGTGAAAATGGGAAACTACGGAAAACCATCTTCAGGGATGCCGACAGTGGGGTTCGAACCTACTATCTCCCGAATACTGGATACTGGCCGCACTTAAGCGACTGCAGCTATCGAGCTCGGTACTCCGTGGATGGATGGTCAGCGTACTGCCCTTGGTTTCAGAGGGTCCCGGGATCGATTCCCGGCCGGGCGGGGTATTTTAATAACATGGACTTGGGGACTGGATGCTTGTGTTTGTCCCAACACTCTCCTTTTCATATTCAGACAACACACCATACTTTAAACCACCACAGAAACTCGCAATCGTGATTAAATCTCCTCATATAGGATTGGCGTCAAGAAGGCCATCCGGCTGTTCGACAGGGCCAAATCCACATGCGTGACGCAGTTAGCTCCCACAACCCCACGGTTGTGGGAAGAGCGGTAGAAAAAAATATTAACAGTAATAAAAATGTATTAGCAAAACCGATAGTAGAAAATAGAATGTTTAAAATACAGCAGATATCTACCAGTAGGCCTACTAACCGAACAGGGGCACAGAATTAGTCGCACATCACGGGAATCGAACCGCGTGTGATCGGTAACAGAGTTCTGAATATACAAGTACTGCGGGACCAGGGTAACTGCTTGATTTCACCGAGCAAGAAGTAGTATTTTCTCAAACTATATTGTATGGCGATACCAATATTTAATTGCTCATTGCGGGGATCAAACCGTAGCCGTCATTAACAGAGCTTTGTACGCAACTACCCGGGGACAATGGCAGTTACTCGGTTTCACCACTAAAGAGAGGCAGGTTTTCGTCATTATTTATATTAGTACCAGGAGTAGAATGGCACAATATGTTATGTAATATTATGTTAACATAAAACCTGGAATACGGTAATGTCAATTTTTTAATTTAAATGTTGGCTAACTTTACAATCATTACATACATTATTCAAAACAATGACTATACTATTTTAAACCCCATGTATTATAACATAAATGTTAACATAGGCCTAGCTGCCAACACAGAATTTCGAACAAATAATTGTGACATTTATACGACGTGTAAATCTAAATTCTGAAGTCTTACACCAGGTAGTCAGACTCTGAATATAACAAATACTGATAGGCCTATATACACACAGTATAAGCAAAATAAATAACATCTTAAAATATTGAACTAGTCTATTCTTTATTGAAACAATAATGATCCCTTTATAGCATGGTGGGACATATGTGGAACACATCCGTGTTTCTTTCATATACTCTTTGGGATCTATCTGAAACACATGAAGCTGGTGCTGCTATCTACTCGAAGACTTGTATAATGATGACACATGGAAGTTATATACGAACATTCAGTGTAGATCGTGGTGGCAGTGCCTGACCTCTATGGAACAGCTGATTCACCAGAGTATGGAGGCTACATAAGTCTGTTTTGGCACAAATTGGTTATTATCTGCCGTTCATCATGGATGAAGTGAGTATATTCAATATCATTGTGTTGAATAATGTGTCTGAAGTAAAATGAATCAGAGTTTGATAATCAAGTGTTATATACATCATTTCAATTGCAGTTTTTTTCAAGTGTTCCTTATGTGGAACACTAACCTCAACGTGAATGGACTTCACTAACCTCAAAATTCGTAATATAATTGAGCAAAAATTATCGCAAAACTTCTTTATTTAGTAAACATATATTAATTCTGTTGATATATTTATGCATACAAATCAAGTAGTACTTATACTCATTCATAAATGTAAGAATTAAGTGCTATAGTGACTTGGTAGACGAAAACAGGTGCTAACTTGATGGTGTTTACTTTCTGAACTTGCGATGTTTCCTAATGTATTTTCTTTTTAAAATGCCATTGACTTATTATTAATTAACTAAGAGTGGTATCCAGGCGCCTATATTTCAAGAAATTTATACAAATTGCTTGCCTTCCAGAGATTGCGGGAGGAAGACATTTTGCACTACCTGCATGGCTTGCTAGTTGATCCAACTTCTTCTGATGTCGAAGGAGATGATTGGGACGATTCTGAAGATAATGAAACCCTATCAAGTGGCAATTCTTCACTGTTGCATGCAAGTGGTTCCGTTGTGTCATTTATGGCTATTTATCCAGGAAGAAAACGGGAGTAAAAGCTCAGTTTATAGTACGCAAAAAGCTTGGTCATGTAGGGGTTCCTCATGAAGTTCGACTCCAAAATGTGGGCAACCATGTTCGCAAGCAATATGAGATCAGAAGGAAGTGCAGAATGTGCAGCACAGAGAGAAACAGTTGAAAACTAAAATATTATGCAAGCCTGCGATGTACCCTTGTGTGGCAGCCCACACTTTGCACATTTTCATAGTCAGTAAGATGCCTCACTATCAAGAACCAGGTGTATTTTCAACTTTGATAGCCTATTACTAAGATGAAAAGTGCTTTGTAACTTTGCAATTGTAGACTCTGTAGGTCTATTTCTAGTATAAGGGTATTTTATAGCAATGTTCCATGCTAGACAAATTTTGCTTCACATCCTTGTTTGCAAACTGAAGTCAGTTTTATTAGATGGTACTTAGTATTTTGCGATTTTCTTTCTTATTTTACAGCTTTTTTATACTGATAATAAATTCATTTTGAAAGTATGATATCGTCGTTGCCGGGACGAAACCTCCTATGTGGTAATATTTTTGGAGATATACTGACCCGCAGCACATACATTATGAAGAGCGAGAATGCCTTGACAACTGTCACACAATATTGCACCTTAGATGACAGAACCTTACCGGCCAATGTTCTGAGCTAAAATATTTTACATAGGAGGTTTTGTCCCGGCAACGACGATTGTTTATTTGAAAACTATTCCCAAAATATTTAGAACTCCTAAAATACAACCATGCCTATGTCAAGTTTGGTGGGACATATGAGTCTCACTTCAAATATTTGTTGGAATTAACAATACAAAATTTTGAAAACCATGTTTTGTCAAAAAGGACATTCTAAGGAGCTAAAAACTGCAAAAAATATTTAAGTACGCCTATTATAGAATTTTGACCTTTAAAGGGATAATATCACTCTCCTTCATTTATGAGCCGATTGAGTACTTGGCTAAAACATGGTGGCTGGACTGGACTTGGCCACACTGTACATATAGAGTCACTGTAGACCACAGTAACCCACAGCATGAACCATTACTGATGTTATTATTTATAAAACCTCCCTCAGTTGAAGGTTGCCGCAATGGGCAAAGCATAAAGAAACAAATTAAATTATAATTTTGGTTTACAATAATTGTTTCGATTACATTCTCATAAAGTCTTTAAACCAGGGCCTCTCAAACGCCCAAAATCTCACGCGTGCAGATATAGGCGCAAGAGCTCCGTGCACTGTGCATCGCTGCCGCTCGGCATGGCTCGGATCAACGCTTCGTCTCTGGGCTACTCGGCTAAGCTCGGCTGAACTCGCCTATACTCGGCTCAAGTCAGCCCGGATTTGGAGCGCTACGGCGCAAGTGGGGCAGAGGGAGACAGGCGGAGCGAGCGAGACAGGCGTGAGGAAAGAGAGAGTAAGCGCTATTGTTCCAAATCGAGGAGTGGGGGGTCTGCACTCTGGTCAACCAAGCCAAGTCGTCTTTTGCACCGTGCACAGTGCATGCACCACGCGCATGCACCCTGAGAGGCCCTGCTTTAAACTATAAGAGTTATAACACGTATCAATGATTTATCAGTAATGCAATGGAACCTCTTAATCCTAACAAAGACATAGATTGTAGTTCCTGAACCTCTAAATTAAACTCCTTCCGAAAATTCACAAACCGTGCTCGATAGCTGCAGTCGCTTAATTGCGGCCAGTATCCAGTAATCGGGAGATAGTGGGTTCGAACCCCACTGTCAGCAGCCCTGAAGATGGTTTTCCGTGGTTTCCCATCTTCACACCAGGCAAATGCTGGTGCTGTACCTTAATTAAGGCCATGGCCGCTTCCTACCCATTCCTAAGCCTTTCCTATCCCATCGTCGCCGTAAGACATATCTGTGTCGGTGCGGCGTAAAGCAAATAGCAAAAAAAAAAAAATCACAATGCATCAACGAATAGTCCTTCGAGCTCCTATCATTAATCCTATCACTTTAATGTCCTTCAATTCAAATAATAAATTATGGTCGGTTCATAGATAAGCTCCTTTTCCCTATCAACGTCTTCTGGCTGGTCTGTGGAGATTTTAAAACGAACTGTGAGGTCTATTATATATACACACTCTCTGATTTCTTGTAGCCTATAATGTCAATTCACCTACCGCTACCGTTATCGGCAAGTCAGGATACCTCTTCGGCGACCCGATAATTTTTGCCTGAGGGAATTTGCTACAAAAGGACCTAATCTTGTTATGCCAGGAGTTCCGCAGCATCTTTCTATGAAGGCAAGATCCCAAACACATGTTAAGTTAGGAGGGAATGCTGTAGATCAAGGTATGCAAAAAAGAAAAAAAGAAATTAAATAATAACACTTTCGTTGGAGCGGTTATGTGTAGGTAATGGAGAAGGATAAATTACGTAGTCGAATAATGGACTCGGCTACGAAAGGTAAGACAAGCAGAAGGAAAGTAAGGTGAAAATTGTTAAGCTCAGATTTCAATAAATTAAATATAACATGTATGGGAACTAAATGAGGTCACAGAACTAGTTACAAATAAAGAATTGTGGAGATTTTTCATACGCTAGCAGACTAAAAACTGAAAGTTATTACAGTCTTTAATGAAGAGAACATCTATTATGTATGTATGTATGTATGTATGTATGTATGTAGGTATGTATGTATGTATGTATGTATGTATGTATGTATGTATGTATGTATGTATGTATGTATGTAACTACATATCAAAGAAATAGCAAAACATACAGCTCTCCATTTTGCTTCTTGATCATACCGACGAAATAGGGCATAAAAGGAACAATCCTATGGCGTTCGGAATCACAATGAATGATGACTGGAACATGAACATTTCCACAGCCTATTTCCAGTCATTCAACCGGGTCAGGAATGGAATGAATGAAGCCTCCATCTAGCGGCGAGGATAGAAACTATGCCGGCTGCCGAAGCCTGTCGCACTCCTCTGGAGCAATGATTAATGACTGACAGATGAAATGAAATGAAATTGGAGAGTGTTGCTAGAATGAAAGACAATGGGGAAAACGGGAGTACCCGCCGAAAAACCGGTCCCGCCTCCGCTTTGTCCAGCACAAATCCCACAGGGAATGACCGCGGTACGCAGAAGTGAGAGGCGGGTGCGATACCGCCTGAGCCACGGAGGCTCCCATGAATGGATCACATTTGGAGATAACTGTTACACTTATTGTGCAACATCTGTGGATGAAGCTCAGTTTTCTGTGAACAATTCTTCATAGCCCTTTCTGAGTGACCGGTATTTGGACACTATCACGCCAATTTCAATTCTACAAACCCTCAGAGAAGATGTATCCCCTATTACCGTACTCTTTCGTCTCCTTTCAAGGATTGGTTTTTAAATTAGCTGTCCTCTCAAGGTATCCTAGTAGAACACACTTGACTATTATGAATTTTTACACTTTATGAAATCCATTTCTGCATCCAGATGTGATCACGTTTTATCTAATGACTGCGCCCCGTTTCTTTTCATTCCCATGTCGCAGCAATCGAACTCTTTCAATTTGCTCAGTGGGAGTGTTCGTTCCATTTCTCTGTCATTGTCATGAAGCTAATCCGATTATCTTTATTTCTGGACTGTCTCTTGGGTCTTACGTGCGTCAGTCCTTCCAAAGGCTCCACAGGTCGTTCTCTTTCTAAACTACTGCAAGCAGTTGCACTACATAAAATATACGTGTAACTGAAATTGAGCTCTTGTGTGAAAGCTCTTCAAAGACTCACAGCCTGTATTTGTATATGTCTGTTACTGCATAAAGTAAGGAAATCATCATCAGCCCCTTGTAATTTGTATAGATGGCGAATGATATTATTATAAAACGATAAATTTTTGAGGCTGAGCGTGCATGGCTCAGGTGGCAGCACAACGGCCTCTAATCACTGGGGCCCGTAGTTCAAATCCCGGTCACGCCATGTGATATTTGTGCTGAACGAAGCGGAGGCCGGACAGGATATTTCCGTGCACTTCAGTTTTCCCTTTTTTTTTTTTTTTTTTTTTTTTTTTGCTAGATGCTTTACGTCGCACCGAGAGAGATAGGTCTTATGGCGACCTGTCATCATTTAGTCCAGCAACACTCTCTAATATCATTTCATTTCATCATTCCCTCAGAAGTGTGCGACAGGCCTCCGCAGCCGGCACAATTCCTATCCTCGCCGCTAGATGGGGGTTTCATTCATTGCATTCCTGACCCGCTTGAATGACTGGAAACAGGCTGGTGAATTTCATTTTTCTTGCTCAGGCTAATTACATTGCATGTTTAAAAATTAGCTTTCTTTACAATTACTTCCTACTAGCTCAACTTACCGCTTTATGGTCAATTTATTATCTTTCTATTATTTCAAACCTTTCAGTTTGTCCGCGATTTCGCCTATATGACTATTACTAGATGGGTCGGCGTTTGCAGAGTGGGCTTTGGCTGGTCCGATGGCTCTGCACTCCGAACCAAGGTTCTTAAACACTACTAAAGGTTGGGCCTAACGCGAGCCGAGCTGCTATTGGTTAACGAAATGACGTCACAGTAGGAGCAAAGTAGCCGAGCCCAGAGCGCGCAAATCAGTAGGAATTTCATAATATCAGTAAACATTACAGTTTCTCAAAAATAATTGCAGACCAGACATAAAGATTACTGCAGTTATAATATTGAAAAAGAGTACAGCACAGTAACTTTCCATTATTTCCATTACGAATAAGGCGTAAATGTAACGTGACGGCACACTGACCAACGCTTAAAATTTATTAACATTTCCAAGTTCCTCTATTTAGTTTGAGGAAGGTTACGCGCTTTCAAATCTGTAAACATAAATATTTAGAGATATGAAATCTTTGTCATATTAAATCTTTACAGCAGAAATTCCGTGATGGAACTACCGTATGTTAACATACGATATACTGACTCACTTCCGCAGGTATCGAGTTTAACGCTTAACACATATTATAACAGCAGCAGAAGTAAGTTCATATTCGAAACCATGCATAGATAGTATTTGACCGGGTCAGAGATGTAATGAATGAACCATATATAGGCTATTATTACAATGGGGTCGCCACTCCCTAAGTGATTTATTAATGACTGATAAATGCTATGAAATGATAATGGAGAGTGTTGCTGGAATGAAAGATGACAGGGAAAACCGGAGTACCCGGAGAAAACCTGTCCCGCCTCCGCTTTGACCAGCACAAATCTCACATGGAGTGACCGGGATTTGAACCACGGTATCCAGTGGTGAAAAGCCGACGCGCTGCCGTCTGAGCCACCGAGGCTCCGCATAGATAGTCTACTTTAAAAAATTAAACAATAAGAAAGAACAGGAAAAACACTTCATTAGAACACAGTTCTACCTGTGAGATTAGATGTCTTCGAGTGGTTGCTTTTGAAGATGAAATCCACTGTCGTGCCTTTCGCCGATGAGCTGCTATGGATTTTTCAGTTCTTGTCCGAATGTTCATTTGTCGCATGCGTATAAATATTCTCGTTCTAACATACATTTTTAATATTTCTGGTGGTACAGCGGGGAATTTACTGCTAATTATTTGACACACTTTGCGTATAATGTTAGGTATGCGTCACAGTTCAGCACGTCCGTGAGTGTCCCTGAAAATTAACTCAAATTCCTTTATTTGGTTTATCATTCTAACTATGGAACGAGTAGACCTCCCCGAGATAACATTTCTATCCATCCCACAGGGGCTGTACCAGAAGAAATGGAAAGCATTTCCCCAGTGGGACTTCGCATTGACCTGTCATATTTTCTTTCACGGTCGGCGATGTAGCCGGCGAGGTACCGAAATCCCTCTGCTGAACAATCAGGTGTCGCTGTAGATTGCAGTGATTTTTTTTTTCTTTTTTGCTATTTGATTTACGTCGCACCGACACAGATAGGTCTTATGGCGACGATGGGACAGGAAAGGCCTAGGAATGGGAAGGAAGCGTCCGTGGCCTTAAGTAAGGTACAGCCCCATCATTTGCCTGGTGTGAAAATGGGAAACCACAGAAAACCATCTTCAGGGCCACCGGCAGTGGGGTTCGAACCCACTATCTCCCGAATACTGGATACTGGCCGCACTTAAGCGACTGCAGCTATCGAGCTCGGTCGGTGAATCATTAACGGCACAGTTTTCTATCGCAGTGATACTGTACTATGAACACACAAATTTCACTCCAGCTACTATTACACTGTTCACGCAACTAACGAAAAGAAAATAAGTTCACCTCACTGCACGAAAGACAGCAACTTAACAGAGGTCTCGCAGAAACGAACTACGACACACACACTACGCAAAATACAGTAGGCCACTATATAAACCAACAGCAATATACGGAAAGAAATTACGTATAGTTATTACGTGGAAATCCTTTCTTTATAAGACAGACATATATAAACAACGAAATAAGATACACATGCGGTTGTATGCTACACAGTCACGGTGCTCCTGTGATGACGTCACGAACAGGACGAGGGAAAACGAACATCTACTGCGCAACCAATCTGGGCCACCCGTGCTCCGAACGACCAACCGAGCAGAGGAGGGGTGGCCGAGACTCTACGCCACTGGTCCCCAGCGTCGGCTGTCCTGAGAATGGTCAAATACTTTAATACGACAATACCGAACAGCTTGCTGTTTTCAGTGAGAAAGTCGATAGCGCTGCTACCTAGGGATGGCAAAAATTATTAAAATACCGATATATTGAAAACTTATTTTCGATATGTATGTATGTATGTATGTTTAGTCCTCAGCCCGAAGGCTGGCTGGATCCTCAACAGATCCGCCATCAGCTGTCATAGATGGCCTAGGCATCACTGAATCGATATTTATTGCACATAATGTCCGACTCGTTGGCTGAATGGTCAGCGTACTGGACTTCGGTTCAGAGGGTCCCGGGTTCGATTCCCGGCCGGGTCGGGGATTTTAACCTTCATTGGTTAATTCCAATGGCCCGGGGGCTGGGTGTTTGTGCTGTCCCCAACATCCCTGCAACTCGCACACCACACATGACACTATACTCCACGACATTAACACGCAGTTACCTACAGATGGCAGATGCCGCCCACCCTGATCGGAGGGTCTGCCTTACAAGGGCTGCACTCGGCTAGAAATAGCCACACGAAATTAATTATTGCACATAATATATCGGTATATTCAAACGATATCGATATATCGTTAATGATAACCCAAGAGTTCAAAACCAACAACAATATCATCAGACATCAATGCATTTATATCAATACTTGGTATTCTGCCTGTGCACGCGACTGGTTAGTTGAGTTTATCTTGCTACTGGAATTCGCGGTTTAATTACACTAGCCTGCAAAAAAAAGAAAAAAAACTCTTTTTGTGCGGTAAAAACAAAAATAGGTGGGTCTTATGTATTTCTTAACGCAGAATTCGAGAAAAAAATTAGTTTTGGCGTATCACGTCTGGTTTAGTGGCAATTTTACAAAATGTTATTTTGTTCTTACGTAAAATTGTTGATACTTAGTATTGATTAAATTTGACATATTAATGTAAATTTCAGCTTGCAAAACGTAATCATATTTTGCATGCATTAAATACACATAAATGTTGCTTTGTAAGCAAGTAGATGGTTTGTATTATATTTTAAATGTATACTGAAATTCGTGAAAATGAAGCATAAAGCGCCTATTTAGTTTCGGCTGTACAGTTGCTTTTAAATTAATATAACCGTACCTTGAATAAAAATTACATGGCTAAACATACGTAGTTTTGTTACATTATGTGCAGGTGAGATTCACACCTCCGTCTTTTTCCGTTTTCTGTGGAATTTCCGGATTTTTGAAGTTCTTGAATGATCTCTAGAAGGGTAGTCTCGTGCAATCGACCAACAGTAATCGGCTATCATATTCACATCCCAACGCCCCTGATAGCGTCGTTCTGCACCTCTGAGACCCTGATGAAACCTTTCACCTTGTTCTTAACTGACAGCTTCTAAATGTGGAGGGAAATAATCCAGATGCGAAGCTAAGAATTGAAGCTTAAGGTTCACATTACAACCGAGTTCCTTAAACTTTAACAACATTTTCCTTACAATGTATTGAGGGTCCTGAATGTTGCCAAGGAATTTAGTCACTCATCTTTGAATGCGTTCCATGCCTCTTTCTCAATTTTGGTCATTGTATCTGTGAAATTTTTATCCTTCACCAGTTTACGAATCTGTGGTCCATCAAATACGTCTTTGATTTTTGCATCCGATAATGAGGGAAATTTAGAGGATATATATTGGAAGGATAGGCTACTTTTTATCTACTGCCTTGACATACTCTTTTATCAATGCTAATTTGATGTGCAAGGGTGGAAGTAGAATTTTTTCACGGTCAATAAGACTTACATTCAAGACATTTTTTGATCCTGGTTGTAGTTGTTTCCTTTCTGGCCAGTTCACCGTATCCCAATGTTTATCCCGTGTCCTGCTAACCCATTCGCATAGGAAACAGGGAAATTTTGTATAGCCTTTTTGTTGTCCCAACAACAATCCAGTGATCTTCAAATCACCGCAAATTTGCCACCCATCCTCATGATATTTAATATTTTCAAGCACCAACTTTAAGTTCTCGTATGTTTCAGACATTTTTGTGGAGTGTGCAAGGGGTACGGATGCCAGAACATTTGCATTATAAAGCAAAATAGCCTTTAAACGTCTTTTGGAAGAGTCGATAATAAAAACGCCAGTTACTATGATCATACTCTTTCTCTCCCAATTGATGTAGAAAATTTGAAACATTCCTACAAAATACAAGTTCATCTTCTTGAGTGTAATACTTTCGGAATTCTTTGTCACGATTTCGGTACCAGGAAAATGTAACACCGTGTGCCAACATATTCTTTTCGCACAATCTTGAACCAAGTAATTCACATTTTTCTTTGGTTAGTTCTAAGTTCCTTATCTGATCATTCAATTCGGATTGCGTGAATTTGTTTGAAGCTTTGTCATATTGATGTGGCTCGAAATCTATTTCTTCATCGTCAGATTGCAATGCAAACAATAACAAATCGAATCACATAATTGTATTCTAAAAAAGTTGCGCGAGAACATCTCTCAACATTATATCTTACGAATTCATGCAGATAGTAAAACACCGAATTGCGTCAAAACTAGACGTGATAGGAAAAAAATAGCATCATTTTCGGAATCTGGGCAGCGATTTCCATAAGAATTACATATTTTCTATTTTACCGCAAAATCATGTTGGCTAATGTTATCCATGGAATATATCCATCAACGGCTGCTAATTTCAGATGAGCACCAGCCTGCACGGTTGCTAGGGTTATACTTCCGAAACACAAATTTCATTGATCCTCAGCCACAAGATATATTTATGTCAATAGGCGCCTGCAGTCGAGGCACAGATCCTGAATAATTAGCTTTTTGAAAGAACTAAGTACACCTGTGAAAGAGAGTGAAAAAAATGGTGTCAGTAATGCTTGATGCAGTCCATATAAACATCGTATATTAGTAGGAATGGCCGAAAAATAGTTAAGAATATGATGCAGAATCTACCGTGCTAGTATTTATGGCTTTATCAATGCATTCTGGGAATAATGATGTCATTGTTTTTTTTTGTTTTTTTTTTCTGGTGAATAACATTAACTCAGACACTTAAGGTGTTAGAATTCATGGTTGAATTAGGTTTTAATGTTTTGTATTTTACTGCTGATACCATTTTACACAAAATATTTTGGCCATTACATTTGATTCTCTTAATTATCTTGTTTTTCTTGGAACTGCCGTGGTCCCCGTTTTATAGAACTTCAATATAATTTCAAATCCTTGTATTTTGAAAAAAGAAATTTGATATCGAGATATATCGATATTTTGTTTTGATAATAGGATAATATTGACATGTCGATATCGAAGGATATATCGATATTTTAGCACGGTATATCGGAACGTCCCTAGGTGTTATCGTTGCCTACAAGATAAGTAAAAGCCTCTGCATGCACGGTCTCTTCAAGTACTAAATTGACAGAGTAGCAGCAGTTCAAATAGCGCCGCTGGATGTCAGGTTTTCCCTCCATTCCTCAGCATGATTCCAATTGGCATTACGAGAATAACTTGCACATAAAAGCGCATTACAAATATAAAACATTGCGTTTTGAGTAGGAAAGTGATATTTCTATGACGTTTAATGATGAAAAATAAATGTATCACCCAGTAATTCAAGATGAGGTCATACGAATCAGGTAATATCATTGTAACCGAAAGTTCACGTCCTAATAAAAATAAAAAATAAAATAAAAATGAAAATACTCCGTAGTATACTTTAAAACGTCGATGAACGCAGAGTGGGTCTCGGTCCACAAGTGGCCAGGGTTGGTCCGTGGTCCCACAGCTCTGCACTGCGACCGGCCAACCGAATAGAGGAGTGGTGGCCACGGCTCTACCGTGGCTCTTGTGTTTGTCCCAACACTCTCCTTTTCATATTCAGACAACACACCACACTGCAAACCACCACAGAAACTCGCAATCGCGATTAAATCTCTGCATATAGGATTGGCGTCAAGAAGAGCATCCGGCCGTTCGACAGGGCCAAATCCACATGCTCTTGGTCTCAAAACAACATGTCGGGCTGGAATAGGATACTGCAATTCGAACGGCTTTGGATTCCTCGCAGGGAGCACAGCGCAAGAAAGTACCAAACACAACCACTTGGATTGGAGGAGTTCCTTGTTTTCTTCTCAATAGAAGAAAGGTGGTATTATCCGGTTTGAAATAATACTTTTCAGCTCCTACTTAACGAACTGAGGTAAACCCATCAGCATAAAAATTCTGAAAGTATCTGTTTTAATACCGACAATTTTAACGAAAAACTGTTTAGTATTTCATTCATTTATGCCATCTTAAGAGAACCATAGAAAGATGCATGTATTGCACCCTTTCTAGTATGTCCAATCCTAGTTCCGTTTCTCTACGGGGTCGGATATGACGTGAGATGAATCTTCGTAGCAAGATTTTACGACCGGATGTCCTTCCTGACGTCAACCCCATCAGGTGAGTTACTGAGATGAAATGAATGACGTGATGTATGATAGTAGGAAGAGAGAGGGTGAACCCCGGTGCTGAAACTTAGTCTACTCCTGTCGAATAGTACCAAGGAGTCTGTTCAAGGACTGTCGCCTACTGGCGGACGAATTACCATCAACAGTGACATATGCCCTCAGTCCATATGGGCACTGCGAAGAGGAAGGGAATTGAAACCAGGATTTTGGCACGCAATCTAGTGATTAAAAATTCTATACCACCACTTCCCCTACCCTGCCGGCCAACATTATGATGGTATTTTTCGACCCACGGGATTCGAATTGGCTACCCACGGTGTCAGACCATATAGACTTGACGCCTTAACTATCATGGCCACCTGGCGGGCTTTAAAAGAAAGTAAACCAAAGAAAGACAAAACTTGTCCACCCCGCGGTGTAGGGGGCAACGCGTCCGCCTCTCACCTGGCGGCCACGTATTTCATTCCTGGCCGGGTCAGGGGTTTTAAAGTCATTATAAATGATTAATATCTCTGGCCTGGGGACTGGGTTTTTGTGTCGTCCTTAACGTTCCTTTCCTCACATTCAACATACTACACTTCCCCAATTCCAATTACACACAGTTTCATATCATATGCTGCAAGTAGGGGCAAAAGATCTCTATAGTTCGACGCCCCGAACAAATAGCATTTTAAAAAGAGATAAAACTGTCAAAAATAACGGATATCATCACCACGCCGTGTATACTATCAATGTTCTCAAAATCGTGACAAAATAAAACAATATGTGGACAGGCACTATAAATTCTTATTATATTAGTTAGATATAACCTGTCCGCCTCTGTGGTGTACTAGTTAGTGTGATTAGCTGCCACCCCCGGAGGCAAGGGTTCGATTCCCGGCTCTGCCACGAAATGTGAAAAGTGGTACGAGGGCTGGAACGGGGTTCACTCAGCCTCGGAAGGTCAAATGAGTAGAGATGGGTTCGATTCCCACCTCAGCCGTCCTGGAAGTGGTTTTCCGTGGTTTCCTACTTCTGCAGGCAAATGCTGGTATAATACCTAACTTAAGGCCACGGCCGCTTCCTTCCCTCTTCCTAGTCTATCCATTCCAATCTTCCCATCCCCCACCAAGGCCCCTGTTCAGCTTAGCAGGTGAGGCCGCCTAGACGAGGTACTGGTCATCGTCCCCAGTTGTATCCCCTGACCCAATGTCTCACGCTCCAGTACACTGCCCTTGAGGCGGTAGAGGTGGGACCCCTCGCTGAGTTCGAGGGAATAACCAACCCTGGAAAGTAAACAGATTAAGAAGGAGAAGAAGATATAACCTGGAGATATAGTAACATGTCTGGAGTAATGATCTGGTTGCTGTTTGTATAAAGGAGCTAAATCAAATGAATGGAGAGGTGTTATAATAGCTCCAGTGTACAAAGGAAAGAGTTCTTTATCCAGTTTTTGTTCAAAATTGTGCTTTGGACCTATTTATAAAAGTTGAATTTCATTACAATTTAACGGCATATCAGTAACGTTGACAATCGTTTCACAGAATGTATGTTCTATTATGCCCTCGAAACAATTACAATTTTGTTAGATCATTTAATTTATTTACTTCATTTTGAATTGTTATTCGCTGAGAATAGAAAAAACCGTAAGACATCTAGTTATGAGTACAATTGAAAAATCAAAGCAAACAAGGGAATTAGGAGTATAAAATACAACAAAACTTAATAGCTAAAATTAAATTTAAAATTAAAGTCAATAATTTAATTGTAACGAAAGCAGACAAGGGAAACACTATAGTTATATTGAAAAAGAAAAGACGACACATCCACAAAAGAAGCGAATTCATGGAAGCAAATCATATAAAAGACATTAAAATGATACAAGTAAAACTTACTCATAAAAAAAGAGATAATCTGAAGAAAACACTATTTATAATGAATGGTAAAGGAAAACGGAAACGTACTTCCGATGAATCCTAGATGTTCTACACTAAAGGCTCATCCTGGAATTCATGAAGAGAATTGCCCTATCCGACCAATCATTTTTAACCGTAATACTAGTCCCACATTTAAAGTTTCTAAAACTTTACTGAAACAACTGCAAAAAACAAATGAAATCGAAAATACTAATTCATTTCAAATTTATTAGAAGCCATTTATAAGATACAAACAACAGAAATTAATAATGAAACAATAGTGATGCCGTATGGTTTAACAAACATGTAATGCAAAATTAATGAAACCATTAACTTAGAAAACCTTATACTACAAAATAACTCTTTTAAATTTAATGGTAAATATTATCAATAAAAATCAGGCTTATCAATCGGAGAAACTTTATCAGGTTTCATACCAAATATTTATTGTAATAACCTTGTAAATTCCATATTAAGCAATTATCCGTTATGTTCACGATACGGTAATGTCTTTAAACAGTGACTTCATTATTCCCGAAACATTGCTAGACTGTGTAAATTCGCTGGATAATATTATTAAATTAGCAATGGAAAGAAAAACGATAATAAATTGATATTTCTGGATCTTTCTTTAACAAGAAATGAAAATAAAAGAGAATTCGCTACTTTCAGAAAGCCAACACAATCAATCACCACAATCAATAATAAGTCTAATCACCCACCTCCCCAAAAATTAGCGTCGTATAACAATTACATTAATAGAAAGACCAAAATACCTATGAAAGAAATAAAACAAAGGAAGTCACAATAATGAAACAAATGGCAAAAGCAGGTGGATACAGTCCAGAACTGATTAATAAAATCATACGTAAAAAGGAAAGAAACTAGCTAACAATATGTCACGTTCACACATTATGGGAAATAAATCTTTAAAATTGCTCATTTTTAAAGTAATTTCATCTAAAAATAGCTTACAGGACTCAAAACAAAGTTTCACAAAAAATTACAACTCCAATATTGTTAATAAAAATAATCTCTGCAACAACTCAAGAGTATGCAGGTTAACTTGTAAAGATTGTAAGATGATCTACGTAGAACGGACTAGAAGGATATTTGCTCAACGTTATCAAGAAAACTTTAAGCAATGCAGAATAGCTCATATTCTGGCTTTGGAGAACATATATACATATATACATGGAAGATAATATGGAATTAGCCTACAATGCAATCATGGTTTAGAATTAAACATTCATCAGAACATCAAAATATGAGGCGTCTAGTATCAAAACCGGCCAAGTCACTCAAGGCATATTTTACAATATGGACGAAAAACCTGTAGAGACAAAGCAATGATGGTCAGAAAATATTTTTTTCACAGTTATATCCTTGATGGTTTAATATTTAAGTTCCGCTGTTTTGAGAAATCTAACTCATAATTAACCCATCTTTTTTGTTAATTTAAATTTTGACTTGGCCGTTTTTGTTACAATTTTGTACAATTTCACAAGGTATGAAAGTAAATCTTTCAGTTCACCACTCGGAACAATATCCACGTTACAGCACACAATAATGACAAAAAAAGAGCACACCGGAAATATGATTGCTTTGGCGCCAATGATGGTAAGAAGCCCGCGAATACGTAGATCAGTGTTGCAAACGAACAAAAAACAAAATATTATGACTTCAAAGAATATACATTACAAGGAACGATTTTTCCTACTGATATTATCACATTGTTGCTTAATGTAACAACACAAGATTCCAGACAATAATGCTGCATCATAAAGATTGTCGCTCGTTCCTTGACTTGGCCGGTTTTGAATTCACTGGCTGCATGACTTGGCCGATTCTGTTGCACGACTGAGAATTCAATGCTCTATAACATGAAGACATGGACGATTTTAAAGCATATTCTTGTTTCATCTGATAGTGCTATACTTCTACTTCAAATTGATAACCTTAACTCATTTTCGTAAATTTTGTGACTTGGCCGGTTTTGATACTAGACGCCTCATATGCTTATCACAGAAAAACGACCCGGATAAAATTTTAAATGAAACCGCCGCGGACAATGTAATATTTACAACCTTGAGGTGACGCAACGTAACATGCCACTTACTCGTTACCGCCGTGAAGGTTGCTCAGTATTAGCGTTAACAAGTGAGACGGCATGTTTGGCCATTTCTGTCATAATAAGGTACGTTTTTAACTCCTTTCATTAGCTATAAGTATTTCTGGTATGTAAACTTGTCTTATTCGTTTTTTATCTTAATTCCAACTCAAGTTTTCTCTACATTTTAAAATCAATAGGACACAATTATGTGAATTTTAATATTTTAATTTTTATGATCCACTGCTGATTGAACTAAGATTCCGAAAACCGGTTATGGAATAAATTATTTTACTGTGTTGCCTGCTTTGTACCCAGGTGGTGGGGGTAGAACGCGCGGTCAGGCAGTGCAGTGAGCATGGTTAGCAATAAGTGTACAAAATGAATGTTTACGAGTGGATTCTTTATTGAGCGCACGTTAATAGTATTGCATTCCTACACTTATTGTTGAACGCGATTTTTATTAGCTGTTAGTATGGTAACATAGAGTATTGGACAACGTATAGTTCTAGTTGAGACATTTCTCCGAAAGAAAAAATTGTATGGCAGAACCATTTCGATGGTTTTCTTTAAAAACCTCGTAAGTCCGAATACTCTTCCTACCCATTATATTCCTTAAGACTGGCCGCGCCTCCCAGTCTCATATTTATATGCAGTCCAAAAGAATAATTTTCGTTATGGTTATTTTCCTCTGCCTTTTTGTAAAGGAAAATGAACCTTAAATACATTTTACTGTAGGAGTGTGTAAATTTGCCATACAATCAACATCCCTACGATACGGTACGGTAAGGTCCATTTTCCTTTAGACATTAGCAAAGGAAAATGAACACAGCGAAAATTATTCTGATGGACTGCATACAAATATATGACCGGGAGGCGTGACCTGTCTTAAGGAATATAATGGATAGGAAGAACATTTGGACATACGAGGTTTTAAAAGAAAGCCATCGATTTGCAAGTTTCTACATCGCTTCAGTGCCTTTGGGACAATAAATAAACAAGTCATTCAGGAAATTGGCGAGAAACAGGTGTTTGTTGTGCGAATAATTAGTCGTCGAATTTGTCCCGTCGTTCCCCCGATTTAAATATATTTGACTTTTTGCGGGGAATTTTAAAACAAAGTGTAAGCCTACAAGAGCAATCTACGTACTTTTGAAGCCATGGAGATTGAAATTGGACTACTTCTTCTTCTGCTACTTCTTTTACCACACCTGTGGGTTCGCCGTTGCGAACTGTGTAATACATGTGGATTTGGCCGTGATTTGCGACCGCATGCCCTTCCTGACGCAACGCTATACGGAGGTATGTAATCACTACCAAGTGTTCACCAAATTTGATCACACGGGAATAATTTATATCTCCGACAAATTTACGGACTTCTGAAAAATTTCTCGTTAATATAAAGGTGAAAGTTCATTTCAATTTAAATGGAAAAGTGATTTTTATTTAACCTTAGATATTTACCTACCCCTCAAAGATGAACACAAGAAATGATCACATTATTGACTGAGCTAAGCAGCTATCTAATTAACCAAGAAAGGGAGTGTTCATTCAGCAATTTGGGATATATGTTGAACAATAAAAATGTTGTGGACATGATATAGGCTTTTGGGCTTATTCCGTGGCAAAAAAAATAAGGTGAAATTCTTTACGTTTCGCAGAGAAATTTTCTCAGCGTCTTCATAAGGAAATCTCGACTGTCCACGAGAAATGCTTCTCAAACAGTACGGTTTGAATTTTGATGTAGACGTTATAATAGAAGTGGTACGTTCATTCATCACCAGATGGCTCCCCGGAAGCGGTACAGCGCTGGCGTTCGAAACATCAATGGCAACAATAATAATGTTTTTGTTTTACGTCCTACTAACTACTTTGTGACGGTTTTGGGGGGCGCCGAGGTGCCGGAATTTTGTCTCGCAGGAGTTATTTTATGTCCCAGAATATCTATCGACACGAGGTTTTGGAATTCCATGCCATTGGTGGGATTTAAATGAGAACTGCTGATCACACTTTTAGTAAAAGAGGTTTAAAACTAAAGACTTATTCCTCTTAACTTCATCTACATCTCCCGTGTTTGGCAGAAGTCCCAAGACGCATAATGGAAGCATTTTGAATTGAACAGATCGCAAGAGGAGACCTTGTTTGTTAAAGGGATTGATGGGGTTGAGGATGGGGAAGGGGTGGGAGCGACGAGAGCTCGATGTAGGTAATGGAGGCCAAATGAAGGAAATGAGAGTAGTGAGCGGGAGAGAGAAACAGCGAGTGGAAGGGGGAACTGGAGGAAATGAAGAAAATGGAGGGTTTATAAGAGGACTGCTTGCCTCAGATAACTGCTGCTGTTAATACACACTAACACTACACTCCTTTGTGAGAAATCAAAGCGTGGCCTCCATTGTGACAAAATATAATGGGCTGTGTTTAAATCAACTGTAGTTTAAATATCTCGCTACATAAGAGTTTCTCTGGCTTAACTCACTACATATCTCTTCTATTTCCCGCTTAACATCGCACGCGTATGTGTGATTTCCGGCACCCTCTATCATATAAATGAGAAAGTCTTCGGTTTTTCTCAGTATTTTTTACGTCTTTGGCCTGAAGGCTAGTTGTATCCTCAAACAGCATCAACAAAAATTATGCGGTCAAAAGGAAAGGATCGTGCAAGCCATAGTGAGGAGAGAGAATTGTTTGATAACACTTTCCTCACTTGGCCAGGAAGTGCTATTACAGCATGGTCGGCTCAATGGGAGTAGTGCCTTTCATATCATCCAAAAGCACTCTCCATGCCCCGTGCCTTTGGAGTAAGCTATATTTCACCCTGACCTATGCCAAGGAACCATTAATAAATAGCAGCGGGCGGAGATTTTTATTTAACTATGTGTAAACAAATACACAGTTGGAAATACATGGGACGTGGGAACGTAAACGCTGCTAGTTTAATAATGTGCCACTAACTACTACACTATCACGATTTTCTGAAGAGATGCTGGAAATTTCCCGTAGAAATTCTTTTTTGGGTAAGTAATTCAAATACCCCTAGTATAAGATGGAACAGAATCCACCAGCTTGGACTCATGATGCCAGCGCTTTATCATCTGAATCACTCAGTCCGCGTATACTGCTAGTTACACTTGGGGACAAAACATGACGGCCTCAGTTCCTGGAAGAGGGCTGGAAGCCAGCAGTCAATCACACCCTGCACCCTGCTCAGTTAACGAGTTCTAAGTGATTCTTGTTTGGTGTGGAGAGGTTGCCAAACCACTATCTTCCACCTACTTCAGTCTTTACCCTTTCTCCATGTCGACGATTTGGCAACTCCGGTTACAGTAGACGCAGTAACTCCGATAAGCTGCTAATAGACACCGGACTGCCGCTGGAGAGGAGTGGTGTGAGGTGAGATCGTCATGTTTTGTCTCCAAGTATACGATTCCAGTTCAATTATAGCGATTACCACTGAATGTCATGTAATTTAGATTAAGAGAGGAATGCTATTCGACGCAGTAAAATAGAACATGAAAGCTCACTTTAAGCGATGATGATGATAATAATAATAATAATAATAATAATAATAATAATAATAATAATAATAATAATAATAATAATAATAATAACAATAAAATAAAAGCAGAGGCAACAGTTGGCCCGAAAACTTACTGAAGCAACTGTGTTTTCGGTACGCGCATGCATGCTTGCTTTACCCACAAAGCAAGTCGCAGCACGGTACTAAACCCACTTCAGACACAAGAAAAATATTATAGTATGAATTCGTTAATGATTTTAAAAACTTAAGGAAACTAGCCAAAATGAATGAACAACAAACCAAAGTGGCAGGCAGAGTTTATACCACATAGAAGCACAAGAGATTAAATTATGTCTGAAGACATCGGTAGTATTCATTGACTTGAGAGTGACATATGATCCAGTCCGCAAAAGTGACCCAAAGTTGCTGAAAGTGATCCCGTGTAAGACTTGTCCGACTCCTGAACAACATGCTGTGTCAGAGGACATTCCGAGTGTATATGGGTAATTGTATGAGTAATAGATTACATCAGGGGTCGGTTATTGTCCCAGTCTTGTTCTGTTTGTGTACTGGATTGATTTCTTAAAAAGTACAGAGAACAATTATATACGTAAAAGGCTGGGCAACTGCTATCAGAGACACAGCGTCTGGTAATATCGAAGAGGCCTTAGAAAGTTCAACGAATATTTTAAGTTTTGGTGATTTGAACCTAATTACAACAAAACAGAACTATGCTGTCCGTTTAAACAATAAGGAGGCTAACAGAAAATTGCAGGTGTATGCTGGAGATTGATCACTGATGCACAACCGGCATCCTTAGTATCTGAGAATTACACTGAAAAGAACACTCTCCTTTTAATATCGCCTTCAAAATGCATCATTCAAGGTAAGAGCTCGCAACAATATAAATCCCCTGACAACCACCTTTCAGTGCACGGTATTGTGCCCCTATCTGGCACGTAAACCTCATAGATACGCAGCTCACTATGCACGAGGCGAGGCGGTAAGTCCACATAGGGTACTAAAAAAATGCTCTGAAAAGGTTGCTGCTCCATTATAAGCTTGTAAAAACAGCTTTCTTCCCCACACCTAAGTTTAGAAAGATACTGTCTGGTAAGTTTTGCTATGGCTAAAGCCTGACAATCATTGCTGACGTCATATCGTTATTACCAGAAAAGAAGCCTGTCAACTAAGGAAATAATAATAATAATAATAATAATAATAATAATAATAATAATAATAATAATAATAATAATAAATAATAATCTAGATAAATAACATCGTAACGACAGTGTATCTGTACATTGACGATTTTGGCGAATTGTCGTACGATTATCCGTTTCAGGTGTAAAAATTATCATCCGCAATTTTTTTAGCTTTGGTGTCTGTTTCTTCTGTTTGTCTGGGTTCTTAAAACTTGAAAACTACTGTATATATTTCTACCAAACTTCCCAATTAGAATCCACCTGTCCTTCGGGAGGTTTTAGGGCTTATATTGTTTCTAAATCCCTGAACTGATTAGAGGTTTATACGAAACGGAAACCGTAATTTTGCACTCCCACAAAATATACACAACTAAATGGAAGTCTATCTGCCTTAATGGAAATCATTTCTAAGACATTTTTCTCATGTGTATCATTTTGATACGGGGATTAATAAGGAAGATATCATTAACGGGCCGTTTTTCAGTTAAAGTTCGAGCGGACATTTTTTAACTATTTGTCTGTTCGTCCGTTTGCTGAGTTCGTATAACCGGAAAACTACTCTATATATTTCTACCAAACTTTATATCTGTCCTTGGATAGGTATTAGGGTCAATACTTTTTCGTCTAAATCCCGGATTCCTTTGGGGGTTTATAGGAATTAGAAAAAGTTATTTTACCTTCCCACAAAATATACATGACCAACCTTAATGGAAATCAATTTCTAAACATGTTTTTTTCTCATATAAACCTTTTCGATAGGAGGATAACAAGAGGGTTATCATTAATGGATTGTTTTACAGGAAGTCATGTCATTTCAAGATGGATTAAATAGTTTAATTAAAGATCCAGTTTATTGTTTTGGATAGAACAGATAATAAGAGAAGTTATCGTCAACGATTGGTTTCATTAGTCTTCAGCCACTGTGCCAATCCCTGTTTCAGATGAACAACGATATGTAACCGGCAAATAGGGAAAATTACGCACAACTTCGGGGTAGGAACTGTATCGTTCAATAAACTCTGTGATCTACCCCAATTTGTCTCCACTTTATTCAGCTTGATCGTACTTCGCGTTACTGCCACGTGTTTCGTAGAAGAACATCACTTTAACATGGCGTATTAAATGTTTGAATACAAGCTTGTAACTTCGCATAACTTAAATTCATGAAGGGATCGTGAAATCCATTATCAAGTCCCGTGCGAAGAACGGGTACATATGATAATAAGAATAATAATAATAATAATAATAATAATAATAATAATAATAATAACGCAAATCCATCTCCACACAGGCCATGAGGATCCTCGGAGGACTGGAAGGTAAATGCTTCCACTATCCGGCACTAAGTAGAATAAAGAGGTTTGCTCAGTGCAAGCTGCTTTTGCCTCCATGAATTGACCTGTTACTCATTTCTAGTGTAGGATTAGTTAACTTCAGGGCAATGTGTCACTCTTTAACTATTCAACTTCCTGACGAGGAATCGATCCCACATCCTTCCGGGTGAACCTAGCTCGCCTTTACTGCCTCGACCAAGTATACCTAAATGATGATTATTAAAATCTGGCTACGCGATAAGGTTCGTGTAGCTGTAAGCTCGCATTCAGGAGATTATGAATACTGGTGGGAATATCCCTTGATGGTTTTCAGAGCTTTTTCATTTTCATACCATGTAAATACCGGAGACGTACTGAAACATTCTTACTATATTTAAAATATGAAATTGAATTAAAATGAAAAAGTATTAAAATATTTATGACATAAAATACTCAATTGTCGGACAACATCACTCACACTTTGATCTTACCCGATTATTTACACATACAATTGTTGATGGGCGCCAGCTACAAATAAATGTAGCAATCTCTAGGATGTGACGTAATAAGCTTACTTAGACAGCATAACATATCGGTTCTGGGAAAGGGAGATTGGCGTTCGATTTCCCCATTAAAATATGAGGTTATTTGATCTACTATAGAAATGAAACAATCAATCAAATTTGGTAATGAACAAAATATATTCTGTAAAATTGACTTTAACGAGTGAGATTTACTGCTATAATACAAAATAGAATATAAAACTCTGACATTGTAACTGAAGGAAACTGCAGGCATTAAATCTGAAATATTCTTGAACGGAAATTTAAAAGTTGTACAAAAAACGTATCCCTCACTGGTTCACTTTACAGTACCTCGAACACTTAGAGTGTTATTACGACGCATTCCTTTGAGTTGGTATCTGCTGTAGGTATATCAAACCTAATTTGGTGATGTATCCTTTTAGTTTCACAGACGAGATATGTCATGGCTTAAAATTATATTCACACTTCACAATCAAATTTATAAATAATTCACTGACAACTGTTAGTCTGGCTTATGACGATTCAATATTCAACTGTCATCGAACTAACACAAGAAATCAACCGTATAGATATACGAAACACACTCCGAACATATAAACCATTTGGTCACTGACGACTACGTATCCATATCACTGCTGCTTCACCATCTACTTGACTGAACAACTGTGGCCTTACTCTCCATACGACTATCCATCGACCAAGGCTCCATCCATCTAACTTCACTCACCGTCTATGGCCTCTCTCTCCAAATGACTAACTATTACCATCTCAGTAGTACTCCGTATGGCAAGGCACTGACCATATGTGGCCTCACTCTTCAAATGACTGACTATCGACCAAGGTTCAATTCATCTGACTCACTCTATAAGACACTGGTCCTAGAATATATAGCCATTAGCTGACAGCCACACGTAATCTCTAAAAATAGCGATGATATCACGCCCATCCAACTCAAAGTGTTGCAGATTGTTGCGAAAAAGCCTGAGGCACTCTAGGTGTTTCATAAAAATGAGCCCATCGCTAAATGCACACAGTGACAGAGCGATGACTCGAGAGTTACTCTAGCAGTATTGCACCATGTGTTGCAATGTCAAAAGGTTTCACAAAGCATATCCATATATGATATTAGGTAACAAGTCTTACTTTCCATGTCTTTAATGTTAATCTACAGGCAGGACCTCTCAGGGTGCATGCGCCTGGTGCATGCACTGTGCACGGTGCAAAAGAAGACTTCGCTTGGTTGACCAGAGAGCAGGCCCCCAATCCTCGATTTGGAGTAATAGCGCTGTCTCTCTCTATCCCCACGCCTGTCTCGCTCGCTCCCCCTGCCTCCCTCTTCCTCACTTGCTCCGTAGCGCTCCAAATCCGAGCTGAGTTGAGCCTAGCCGAGCGGGACCGATGCACTGTGCACAGGAACTCTGCACCGCTGTTTGCACGCGTGAGATTTTGGGCGTTTAAGAGGCCCTGGATTCTACACATACATATACATAAATTAACTACAATCACGCAAGCGATGATCAATTACTACATAGCGAAATCAGATAACAGAATAGAATTAAATAATACAGATACAATAATAATAATAATAATAATAATAATAATAATACAGATATGATCATGTAACGGGATTTGAACCGTTACAGTACATTAATTAAGGCCACGGTTGCTCGCTTCCCACTTTTAGTCTTTCCAGTCACACATAACGCACCTTCATATAGATATTACGTAAAGTGGTCCACCAGCCCTGTGAAATTCATGAAGATACGCAGCTCATGTTGGTACCACTTCAATACCTTAAGATCGAGATTGCTCTGCTTGCTACCTACATGTCAGCAGCCCAAAACGACCCAAATTTGCAGAGGAAAAACCAATATACTTTATGCATACTTCGCTCCAAGATTAAACGAATGTTCCACAAAGGTACTGTTCATTGTGTGTTGTTAATATAATACAAGCATAACTAATACGAACATGTTACTAATTTCGCAAACTAACCTGTTTTGATGGAACCTAAATGCCTACTGTAAAATACGATTCACAGGAATGACATGGAAATTAAATGTCGAGATGTAAAGTACATAAGTAGCACGCTTCTTATAAGCAAGTGTGTGTGTGTGTGTGTGTGTGTGTGTGTGTGTGTGTGTGTGTGTGTGTGTGTGTGTGTGTGTGTGTGTGTGTGTGTGGATAAAACGGTGAGGTCTCTGAGATCTGAAAATGGATCCACAGTCCAAATCGTTCTCTACGAAGATATATTTATCAGAGGTAATCACAGGTTTATTGCACCTATGCACGATAGAGTGTCTCCTTTGAGACGTTGAAATGGTGTTAAGTTAAGCAGGTATACTGCCTGAACTCCGCAGTTATTAAACAAACAATGAAACGGCATTAACTGAAGCAGGTATACTGCCTGCACTCCGCAGTTATTAAACAAACAATGAAACGGCATTAAGTTAAGCAGGTATGCTGCCTGCACTACACAGTTATTAAACAAACAATGAAACGGCATTAAGTTAAGCAGGTATGCTGCCTGCACTACACAGTTATTAAACAAACAATGAAACGGCATTAAGTTAAGCAGGTATGCTGCCTGCTCTCCACAGTTAATAAACAAACAATGAAACGGCATTCAGTTAAGCAGGTATACTGTCTGCTCTCCACAGTTATTAAACAAACATTGAAACGGCATTAAGCAGGTATACTCCCTGCACTCCACAGTTATTAAACAAACAATGAAACGGCATTAAGTTAAGCAGGTATGCTGCCTGCACTACACAGTTATTAAACAAACAATGAAACGGCATTAAGTTAAGCAGGTATGCTGCCTGCACTACACAGTTATTAAACAAACAATGAAACGGCATTAAGTTAAGCAGGTATGCTGCCTGCTCTCCACAGTTAATAAACAAACAATGAAACGGCATTCAGTTAAGCAGGTATACTGTCTGCTCTCCACAGTTATTAAACAAACATTGAAACGGCATTAAGCAGGTATACTCCCTGCACTCCACAGTTATTAAACAAACAATGAAGCGGCATTAAGTTAAGCAGGTATACTGTCTGCTCTCCACAGTTATTAAACAAACGATAATAATAATTTCGTGTGGCTATTTCTAGCCGAGTGCAGCCCTTGTAAGGCAGACCCTCTGATGAGGGTAGGCGGCATCTGCCATGTGTAGGTAACTGCGTGTTGTTGTGGTGTAGTATAGTGTTATGTGTGGAGTGTGAGTTGTAGGTACGTTGGGGACAGCACAAACACCCAGCCCCCGGGCCACTGGAATTAACCAATGAAGGTTAAAATCCCAGACCCGTCCGGGAATCGAACCCGGGACCCTCTGAACCGAAGGCCTGTACGCTAACCATTCAGCCAACGAGTCGGACAAACAAACGATGAAACGGTGTTAAGTTAAGCAGGTATACTGTCTGCACTCCACAGTAATTAAACAAACAATGAAACGGTATTAAGCAGGTATACTGCAGTAGTATAATAAGCGGGTTCTGCGGCACCTCCGCCGCCGCACGCCTCCTCCTCCGCCGCCTCCTCCGCCGCCGCTGCCGCCCGCGGGAAATTTGAATTTTGGCGGGAAATTTGAATTTTGGCGGGAAATTTGAATTTTGGCGCGAGATTTGAATTTGTAAACAAAGCCACGTGCCTTTTGACAGCTGTCATCGACAACAACGCAACGCTAACCTCACTGCTGCCATCTTGACGGGCCTAAACCTCACTAGTGCCAACTTAACCTAACTAGCATGAGGTAAACAAAGCCACGTGTTTTCTGACACCCACGTGCTTTTTGACAGATTTGTAAACAAAGCCACGTGCTTTTTGACAGACAACAACGCATCGCTAACCTCAGTACTGCCATCTTGACGGGCCTAAACCTTAGTGGTACCAACTTAACCTAACTAGCATGAGGTAAACAAAGCCACGTGCTTTTTTTTGACAGCTGTCATCCACCATCTTTAATCCAGAGAGCATAGTGCTGCCCTCTTTAGCTACTTACCTTTGACAGCTGTCATCCGCCATCTTTAAACTACAAAGCACTGTGCTGCCCTCTATATCGCAGTAGCTGCAAAATTCGTCACCTGTCATCGGCAGTGCTGCCATCTTGACGGGTCTAAACCTTAGTGCTACCAACTTAACCTAACTAGCGCGAGGTGAACAAAGCCACGTGCAGCTGTCATCCGCCATCTTTAATCTATAGAGCACAATGCTGCCCTCTTTGTGGTGGCGGATAATTTGAAAAATGCTTTTTTGACAGCAGCCATCTTGCATCGCAAACCTCAGTGCTGCCCTCTTTAGCTAGATACCTGTGGTGGCAGACAATTCCACGTGACAGCAGCCATCTTTAATCAAGAGAGCACCGTGCTGCCCTCTATGTGGTGGCGGCAAATTCCACGTGCTCTTGTTTGGAAACAAACTCACGTGCTTTTTTGACAGCTACTACCCACCATCTTTAATCAACAGAGTATAGTGCTGCCCTCTATGTGGTGGCGGTAAATTCCACGTGCTCTTGTTTGGTAAACAAAGCCACGTGCTTTTTTGACAGCTGTCATCCGCCATCTTTGAGCACCGTGCTGCGGGCAATTTCATCACCTATCACCCGCCTTTTTGACAGCCGTCATCCACCATCTTTAATCAACAGAGCACAGTGCTGCACTCTATGTGGTGGCAGCAATTTGAAAAAATCTATGTGCTCTTGTTGGGAAACAAAGCCACGTGCTTTTTTGACAGCTGTCATTCGCCATCTTTGAGCACTGTGCTGCGGGCAATTTCGTCAGCTGTCATCCGCCATCTTTAATCCAGAGAGAACAGTGCTGCACTCTATGTGGTGGTGGTAAATTCCACATGCTTTACAAACCTATGCGCTTTTCTGACAGCTGTCATCCGCCATCTTTGAGAACAGTGCTGCCCTCTATGTAGCGGTGGCAAATTCCACGTGCTCTTGTTTGGTAAACATAGCCATGTGCAGCTGTCATCCGCCATCTTTGAGCACCGTGCTACCCTCTTTAGATGTAAATTCGTCACCTGTCATCCGCAGTGCTGCCATCTTTAGCTAGATACCTTTGAAATGTGGTGGCGGATAATTTAAAAAGAAAAATTCTACAGCAGCCCTCTCTCGACGCTAATTGCATAAGATGGCGGCTATACATGACTCCTTAAGGGTGCTTACGCAAGATGGCTGCTATACACAGGTTCTTATGAGACACCCTTGGGATGCTTGCTCAAGATGGTAGTTATACATGGCTCCTTATGAGATGCCCTAGGGATGCTTGCTCAAGATAGCGACTGCTCTTATGGGACGGCTTAAGTGTCCTTGCACAAGATGGCTTGAGACGCCCTAAGGATGCTTGCGCAAGATGGCGGACACAAGATGGCGGCTATACATAACTCCTTATGAGACGCTTTAAGGGTGCTTGCGCAAGATGGTTGCTACTCTTAGCTTAGAGGCTAACGTGTCGTGATAGTTCGATTCATTAAATTTAGGGCTTAAATGCAAAATGTTAAATATATCGAAAACGGTGCACCGTAGAGCAAAACGGACAACATTTTTCTGCCTAATACCTAGGTTCGCAGTATGAGGAACAAGAAAATCATAGTCTAATGATGGGATCAACGGTTCGGTTCCTACTTAGGCCCTTTGGCATTTGCTCTGTTTTAGCTTGTATTGAAGCGAGTCTTCGTAACATGATCAGGTCTAGCTATGGTAGAGAGTATAACGTACCGTGCAGGTTCGATTCATTAAATTTGGAGGCTTAAATGCAAAATGTTAAATATCTCGAAAACGATGCATCGTAGAGCAAAACGGACAAAATTTTTCCGCCTAATACGTAGCTTCGTAGTTTGCATCAGGAAGGGCAACTCAACAAATTCTTGCGATATTTCATGTAGCTATTTCTAGCTAAGTGTAGTCTAAAAAATAAATCCTAGTCTTGTTACATCAGGAATGTAACAGGCTCTAGAACGAGGAAAAAATATTCTGGGATAGCGTGCCTACACACACACGCGCACGCAAGCTGCATCCGGCTCGCTAGCTCCTCGCTGGAATGCGTTTACCTCAGCAGGGTACAGAGTCCACTACACGTGTACAGTTCGCATTAAAATTATTAGCAGCTTCTCGAGTTGAGCTCAAACCTCCCCCAGTTCAATCATAGTACAAGTACGTCAGCTTGTAGAACTTGTATATTTCGGTACCTCAGCGTTTCGTGTTATTGCTAGCAGGTAGGGGGTACGGTAGATGTAGACTTAGCTTAGTAAAACTCACGACAATGTCCGACCTCAGTAGGCTGAAACTTGGTTTCTTCCGAACATTACAACATAGCCTACTCCTACCGGAGAAGCCAGCTTAACGCCTCCATCTGACAAATGAATCACCCTCAACACTCTTCAATCATTCTCGCTACTTCGGAAGATAGCGGGTTCGAACTGGAAGCCGCAAATGCTAGGTGAGGGACCTGCGTGATCGTCATTGCATGATCTAGCTGGATGCCCTTCCCGACGGTATAAGTTGCCAGGATTTGAATCACGTACCCCGACTAGAAGGAGCCTGCACATAGCTTAACGCCTCCATCCGACAAATGAATCACCCTGAACATTCTTCAATCATTCTCGCTACTTCGGTAGATAGCGGGTTCGAACTAGAAGCCGTAAATGCTAGGCGAGGGGGCCTGCGCGATCGTCATTACATGATCTAGCTTTAGCTCGATACCTACAGGTAAGGAATACCGCGTATGTACCCTCGAGAAGTCGAGGATCACATGCTAACTTTCCAAGGCTCGAACTCTTAAATTCTGACACCTCGGCATCAACAGGAGGTTCGAATATGTCAGCTTGCAGGAGTACAGGGAGGGCTCTTGTTGCATTCGTTCTGACTGTACCCGCAGTTTGTCAGCGATTTTTTCACATCCGCTCGGTAACAAGCAGAATATTTAGCCGCTGCAGTCTGCGCGAAGTGCTCACAGTTCTCTGTATGCGTTTATTACGTACACACACATCTCCCGTCTGCAGTGAATATTATTCTTCAGCCTTTATCTTAAGGTAAGGTAGAACTGTTAGTTACTTTTTGCAAAGCAACTTCTACGCTAGACATCTACATTCATATATGTTTATTCTTTTTTTTTTAGGTACCGTTCGAAAGTACGCAATTTTATTCATCCCAGTAACAGCCTGCAGCACGTGCATTTTTTTTAAAGGTATGTTTTCGAACTTTGAGTTGTAAAGATAATTAGGTTAGATGATGCACCCTACACTACATTCATATATGTTTCTTCTTTTTTTAGGTACGACCAGAATATTATCATTCGAGTTTCAGGCTTGAACGCACGCATTTTATACATCCGAGTAACAGTTTGCAGCGCGAAGATTTTAAGGTATGTCTGACCTCTATTCGTTGAAACTTGGTTTCTTCTAAAACATCGTAACTTTAGTCTATTGATAAATAGTTGTTCTCTTTAATCCTCACGCTATAGACGAGGTACGTACATAGCTATGTCCGCCCTCAACAGGCTGAAACTTGGTTTTTTCTAAAACATCGTAACTTTAAGCTATTCATAAACAGTTGTTCTCTTCAACCCGCATACTATAGACGTGGTGCGCACATAGCTATGTCTGCCCTCAACAGGCTGAAAATTGGTTTCTTCTAAAACATTGTAACTTTAGAGTATTGATAAATAGTTGTTCTCTTTAATCCTCACGCTATAGACGGGGTATAATTTCAAACAGGCACACATGGCTATGTCTGACCTCAACGGGTTGAAACTTGGTTTCTTCTAAAACATTATAACTTTAAGCTAATCATAAATAGTTGTTCTCTTCAACCCGCATACTATAGACGTGGTATAATTTCAAACACGCACACATAGCTATGTCTGACCTCAACGGGTTGAAAGTTGGTTTCTTCCGAACATCGTAACTTTAGTCTATTGATAAATAGTTGTTCTCTTCAATCATCATGCTATAGACGTGGTATAATTTCAAACACGTACACATAGCTATGTCTGACCTCAACGGGTTGAAACTTGGTTTCTTCTAAAACATCGTTACTTTAGTCTATTGATAAATAGTTGTTCTTGCATACTATAGACGAGGTATAGCTATGTCTGCCCTCAACAGGTTGAAACTTGGTTTCTTCCGAACATCATAACTTTAAGCAATTGATAAATAGTTGTTCTTGCATACTATAGACGTGGTATAATTTCAAACACGCACACATAGCTATGTCTGACCTCAACGGGTTGAAACTTGGTTTCTTCTAAAACATCGTAACTTTAGTCTATTGATAAATAGTTGTTCTCTTTAATCCTCACGCTATAGACGGGGTATAATTTCAAACACGTACACATAGCTATGTCTGACCTCAACGGGTTGAAACTTGGTTTCTTCTAAAACATTGTAACTTTAGAGTATTGATAAATAGTTGTTCTCTTTAATCCTCACGCTATAGACGGGGTATAATTTCAAACAGGCACACATGGCTATGTCTGCCCTCAACAGGCTGAAACTTGGTTTCTTCTAAAACATTGTAACTTTAGTCTATTGATAAATAGTTGTTCTTGCATACTATATGTCTGCCCTCAACGGGCTGAAACTTGGTTTCTTCCATAACTTTAGAGTATTGATAAATAGTTGTTCTTGCATACTATAGACGAGGTATAGCTATGTCTGCCCTCAACGGGCTGAAACTTGGTTTCTTCCGTAACTTTAGAGTATTGATAAATAGTTGTTCTCCTCAATCCTCATACTATAGACGTGGTATAATTTCAAACACGTACACATAGCTATGTCTATCCTCAACGGGCTGAAACTTGGTTTCTTCCGAACATCGTAACTTTAGTCGTTCTCTTCAATCCTCATGCTATAGACCTAACTCACAGCCATGTCCAACCTCTATACGCTGAAACTTGGTTTCATCCGTAACTTTCACCTAATCTCTATCGGTCGTTCTCTTTTCAGATGTTCCCCTGCTGCGAGGAATGTAATGTAATGTTTGCAAGGCATGATAACTTCATGCGCCATATGAAATCAAAACACCCCAGCATAACATCTGCTTTATGTAAAGTTTGTAGTGTGTATTTCGCTAACGTAGAGCGATATGAGGATCACTTAGCAGAGGTACATCAAATATCTACTCGCCCTCAGGTAGTAGTAGGGAAAAAGCGTGCAGCTACTGATGTAGCTGTAGAAAGTACTAGTAGTAAAAAACCTAGAAAAAATCATGAACAGATGGCCCCCTGCTGCGAGGAATGTAATGTAACGTTTGCAAGGCGTGATAACTTCATGCGCCATATGAAATCAAAACACCCTAGCATAACATCTGCTTTATGTAAAGTTTGTAGTGTGTATTTCGCTAACGTAGAGCGATATGAGGATCACTTAGCAGAGGTACATCAAATATCTACTTGCCCTCAGGTAGTAGTAGGGGAAAAGCGTGCAGCTACTGATGTAGCTGTAGAAAGTACTACTAGTAAAAAACCTAGAAAAAATCATGAACTTCAAACTATTCACTGCGAGCACTGTAACACTGATGTACCATCTTCGCATTTTCAGGGGCACTTACGGAGTAATGCGCATAAAAATAATGCGTGTAGAAGTGGTAGTAACGCAAACATCGAGGAAATTAATACAGCATTTAAAAGTAGGATTGCTAGTTACCGAATTCGCACCAGTCAAAAGTTTCAGAGCACTTCAAACTTTTTAAATTGCGTTCAACCGGATGTACAACAGCTTCTTGCTAAATCTTTGTCCAATCATAGTTTATTTAAAGTTAATTTTGAACTTTTCGCCTTGTACATTAAAAGCACGGATGAATCTGAAATAACGGACATTAAATCATTTAATACGAAGAATTTTGTCATAAGTCAGTCGACTAATTTTGGTGATGTACTTAGGGATGTCTCTAACATTATTTCAACTAAGAGCGAGGAATTTCAGGAAAAGGAATCAGGGTGGGCTTTAGTTGAGATAATGTATCTAGAAGTTAACATCAATAAGTACAATCCTATGCGTGGATCTTCGCACATTGAGCTGCCGACATGGATTCAGCAAAGAAAAGCTGTTGTAAACATCCGAAACAATGACGAAGCATGTTTTGCATGGGCGGTGATGTCAGCTTTAAATCCCGCGAAATCAGACGTAGCTAAGAGAACATCATCGTATCCACACTATTCAACGCAGCTAAATTTCGATAGTATAGAATTTCCTGTACAGTTAAAAGATATTAAGCGCTTTGAGGAACTAAATAACATTAGTATTAATGTATATGGTGTAGAGAAAAAGTCTGTAGTAGGTCCTCTGTATTATACATGTCATAAGAAGAGTACTCACGTTAATTTACTCTATATTGAAAACAGTGAGAATAGCCACTTTTGCTGGATTAAAAATCTGAGTAGACTTGTTGGCAGTCAGTTGTCAAAAGATAAGTGTAAAAAGTGGCTATGTGTTGGATGCTTGCAGTATTTTAGAACTGAAGACCAGTTAACGAAGCATTCCAAGAATGACTGCAATCATGTACGTACAGAGATACCTACTACAGGCAATAATGTTTTAAAATTTACAAATTTTCACAAGCAGATGTGGGTACCGTTCGTGATTTATGCAGACTTTGAAGCCATCCTCACGCCATGCAACACATGCTCACCTAATCCTGACAACTCTTTCACTAATACTACGCACATGCATGTCCCGTATAGCTTCGCGTATTACATCAAGTGTAGTTACGATAGTACGCTTAACAAGTTAGAGCTGTATCGAGGACATGATGCTGCTAAAGTATTTTTAGAAAGACTTGAAAGTGATGCAGTTCGTCTCGGTCGTATTCTGAATAGTAATATTCCTATGAAGCCACTCACCGACATTCAGTTAAATGATCATGAACGTGCTACAAAGTGTAGCATTTGTGATGGGGAATTTTCCGAAAATGACCCTAAAGTTTTTGATCATGATCATTTAACTGGTTTCTACAGATGTGCCGCTCATTATAGCTGTAATCTTAAGTATAGAGTTCCTAAATTCATCCCTGTAATTTTTCATAACTTATCTGGTTACGACTCTCATTTCATCATTTCACAATTTGGAGCTTCAGATGAAAAAGTAGATATAATCCCTCAGAATAAAGAGCGGTACATTGCGTTTGCAAAGTCTGTAAAAGTAGATGCTGAGCATTCTATAAAACTGAGATTCCTTGACTCGTTTCGCTTTATGGCGAGTAGCCTCGATAAACTTTCTAGTCATTTACAGCCTGAACAATTTACGGAAATTCGACGCGTTTTCCCCGAAGAAGCGCAGTTTAATTTACTTCGGCGTAAGGGTGTTTTTTGTTATGAATATCTCGACTGCTTAGACCGCCTCGAAGAACGTGCCTTACCATCGAAACAATCCTTTTACAGCTCGCTGAATTCAGCAGATATTAGTGATGATGACTATTTACATGCACAACATATCTGGGAGCAGTTCCACATTCAAACGCTGGGTGAATACTCCGATTTATATTTAAAGACAGATGTACTTTTGTTAGCTGATGTTTTTGAAAATTTTCGCTGTGTTTGCATGAACACCTACAGCCTTGACCCATGTCAGTATTTTACTGCACCTGGGTTAAGTTGGGACGCGATGTTAAAATACACGCGTGTGAATTTAGAACTGCTAACCGATATCGATATAGTACACTTCGTAAAATCGTCAATTCGAGGCGGTCTGAGTCAGTGCAGCGGCCGACATTCGAGGGCTAATAATAAGTACATGCCGAGTTTCGATTCAAGTCAGGAATCTCGGTATATCGTTTACCTCGATGCTAATAATCAGTATGGGTGGGCGATGAGTCAGCATCTACCGGTGAGTGGTTTCCGCTGGCTGACGCAGTGCGAAATTGATGCTTTACAGCTACACGCCCTAGGCGATGAAGCTGATAAAGGTTATTTCCTCGAAGTTGACTTACAGTATCCTAAAGAGTTACACACTTCTCATAATGACCTACCGTTCTGCCCTGAAAATATGAAGCCCCCGTACATTGCATCAACGACGAAAATGCTCATTGCTAATTTATGCGATAAATCTAAGTATATCACTCATTACCGAAATTTAAAACAGTGTTTGCAGCATGGTTTGAAGTTATCCAAAATCCATCGCGTACTAGAATTTAATCAGTCACCGTGGCTAAAGCCATATATCGATCTGAACAATAATTTAAGAACGAATGCGGTTAACGAGTTTGAAAAAGATTTCTACAAGCTCATGAATAACAGTGTGTTTGGTAAGACTATGGAGAATGTTGACAAACGCGTTGATGTAAAATTGATTACAAACTGGGATAATATTAAGAAAAGGTATGGTGCTAACTATTTAATAAGTAAACCAAATTTCCACAGCTGCACCATCATACATGAGAATTTAGTTATTATACAGATGAATCGTGTCAAGGTTAAGTATGACAAACCTACCTACGTCGGCTTTGCAGTACTTGAATTGGCTAAAACACTCATGTATGAATTCCATTACGATTATATGATGAAGAAGTACGCGCATAATGCGCAATTGCTCTACACAGATACCGATTCGTTTATTTATCAAATCAAAACTGATGACTATTACAATGATATAAAGCCAGACTTGGGTAGGTTTGATACAAGTAACTATCCTGCAGATAATCAATATCATCTACCGCTAGTGAACAAAAAGGTTCTAGGTAAAATGAAAGATGAATGTGCTGGGAATATTATCGATTCATTTGTAGGTACTAAATCCAAGTCATATTGCATAAAACTCTTAAATGAATTACAAATAAAGAGATTGAAGGGGGTTAAAAAGAATGTCGTTCAGAATCAGCTAAGTTTTGAAAACTATAACAATTGCATTAAAAGTAATCCACCTGTTTTGCATAAGCAAATGTCTGTCATTAGAAGCAAGAAGCACCAGTTGTACACACATTTAATTAGTAAGGTAGCCCTTAATAGCGATGATTGTAAACGGTTTGTCATTCCAAATTCTACTAACACGCTAGCCTGGGGGCATAGTAGTATTGATAGGTACTACTTTACATAAACATTATGCTAGAGGTGTGTGTACTTACGTTACGCTGTCTTACATCACAATTCGGGAGAGGAACGCTGAGAGTGTAGTACGGCAAGTCTAAACTTGTACATTCAAGAATTGCATCGAGAAGTACGCAAAACATCACTAGGGTAAAATGATTCGAGATAAAACTTGTACATACAAGATGTAAATAAATAATGTAGAATTGGCATATTCTTTTATTTTAGGTTAGGTATTACCTTCCTCCCACTCCTTATTTGCAAGATAGAGTTTTTGTTTATTACTCATAGAAGAAGAAAGAAGGTGATGAGCAGTTTCGTAAGTATAGTATCGTCTTGTTCGGTAAGTATCTCGGGAGCAGAATTTTTTTTTGTCAAAAAAGCACATAGCTTTGTAAAGCACGTGGAATTTGCCGCCACCGGGGCAGCACTGTTCTCTCTGGATTAAAAGCTTTGTTTCCAAACAAGAGCACGTAGAATTTACCGCCGCCACATAGAGTGCAGCACTGTTCTCAAAGATGGCGAATGACGGCTGTCAGAAAAGCGCATAGGTTTGTAAAGCACTTGGAATTTGCCACCGCTACATAGAGGGCAGCACTGTTCTCAAAGATGGCGGATGACGGCTGTCCGAAAAGCGCATAGGTTTGTAAAGCACGTGGAATTTGCCACCGCTACATAGAGGGCAGCACTGTTCTCAAAGATGGCGGATGACAGCTGTCAGAAAAGCGCATAGGTTTGTAAAGCACGTGGAATTTACCACCACCACATAGAGTGCAGCACTGTTCTCTCTGGATTAAAGATGGCGGATGACAGCTGACGAAATTGCCCGCAGCACAGTGCTCAAAGATGGCGAATGACAGCTGTCAAAAAAGCACGTGGCTTTGTTTCCCAACAAGAGCACATAGATTTTTTCAAATTGCCGCCACCACATAGAGTGCAGCACTGTGCTCTGTTGATTAAAGATGGTGGATGACGGCTGTCAAAAAGGCGGGTGATAGGTGATGAAATTGCTCGCAGCACGGTGCTCTGTTGATTAAAGATGGCGGATGACAGCTGTCAAAAAAGCACGTGGCTATGTTTACCAAACAAGAGCACGTGGAATTTACCGCCACCACATAGAGGGCAGCACTATACTCTGTTGATTAAAGATGGTGGGTAGTAGCTGTCAAAAAAGCACGTGAGTTTGTTTCCAAACAAGAGCACGTGGAATTTGCCGCCACCACATAGAGGGCAGCACGGTGCTCTCTTGATTAAAGATGGCTGCTGTCACGTGGAATTGTCTGCCACCACAGGTATCTAGCTAAAGAGGGCAGCACTGAGGTTTGCGATGCAAGATGGCTGCTGTCAAAAAAGCATTTTTCAAATTATCCGCCACCACATTTCAAAGGTAAGTAGCTAAAGAGGGCAGCACTGTGCTCTATAGATTAAAGATGGCGGATGACAGCTGCACGTGGCTTTGTTTATCTCACGCTAGTGAGGTTAAGTTGGTAGCACTAAGGTTAAGGCCCGCCGAGATGGCAGCACTGCGGGTGACAGGTGACGAATTTACATCTAAAGAGGGCAGCACAGTGCTCTCTGGATTAAAGATGGCGGATGACAGCTGTCAAAAAAGCACGTGGCTGTCAAAAAACACGTGGCTTTGTTTACCTCATGCTAGTTAGGTTAAGTTGGTACTACTAAGGTTTAGGCCCGTCAAGATGGCAGTACTGAGGTTAGCGATGCGTTGTTGTCTGTCAAAAAGCACGTGGCTGTCAAAAAACACGTGGCTGTCAAAAAGCACGTGGCTTTGTTTACCTCATGCTAGTTAGGTTAAGTTGGTACCACTAAGGTTTAGGCCCGTCAAGATGGCAGTACTGAGGTTTGCGATGCGTTGTTGTCTGTCAAAAAGCACGTGGCTTTGTTTACAAATCTGTCAAAAAGCACGTGGCTGTCAAAAAGCACGTGGTTTTGTTTACCTCGCGCTAGTGAGGTTAAGTTGGCACTACTGAGGTTTAGGCCCGTCAAGATGGTAGTACTGAGGTTAGCGATGCGTTGTTGTCTGTCAAAAAGCACGTGGCTGTCAAAAAACACGTGGCTTTGTTTACCTCATGCTAGTTAGGTTAAGTTGGCACTAGTGAGGTTTAGGCCCGTCAAGATGGCAGCAGTGAGGTTAGCGTTGCGTTGTTGTCGATGACAGCTGTCAAAAAGCACGTGGCTTTGTTTACAAATTCAAATCTCGCGCCAAAATTCAAATTTCCCGCCAAAATTCAAATTTCCCGCCAAAATTCAAATTTCCCGCGGGCGGCGGCGGCGGAGGAGGCGGCGGAGGAGGAGGCGTGCGGCGGAGGAGGAGGCGTGCGGCGGCGGAGGTGCCGCAGAACCCGCTTATTATACTACTTACTGCCTGCACTCCACAGTAATTAAACAAACAATGAAACGGTATTAAGTTAAGCAGGTATACTGCTTGCTCTCCACAGTTATTAAACAAACAATGAAACGGTGTTAAGTTAAGCAGGTATACTACCTGCACTCCACAGTAATTAAACAAACAATGAAACGGCATTAACTTAAGCAGGTATACTTCCTGTACTCCACAGTAATTAAACGAATTCACAAAACAAAGTTTATTCAAGTAAACAGAATTGATTTCACTAATCTACACTCAGGACGTATTCCAGTAATGAATACGTCGATATGTCCATATATTGGAGATAGCCTACATAACAGAAATCATTACAGTCGTAACGCCTGTATCACTAGCGATTTTCTGAGAGAAGAAAACCGACAGCCAATGCGTTCCGGGACCTTAAATAACGTTTGTCTTCAACTGGGGAACTCAACAGGAGCCTCTTATTCGAGACAGTTCTACTCCTATAATGTCTCGTCACAATGAAGAGATTCTTTTAGACCCTGTACAGAATACCCATCCTATTGATTCAATGGCATTTGTACAACAGACCAACATCAGCTGGTCATCTGTTACATGAATATTACCTAACAATAAATGTCATCCGCACCATCTGCAGTTACATCAGATGCTTCACGACCTGATTCCGAAGCTTTGAGAATATTTTGTCAATGAATATTACACAAAATGGGCAGTGGTGCAGCACTTTTATTAATACCCCTCTTTTCGGATAAATCACTATTTCACGAAAATCACGCTACGTAACATGTGACTGCTGCTCAGTCCGGAGGCCTTTAGATTACAATGTGCCGCGTGGTTAGAGCGACGAATCCCTTCGGCTGTTATTCTTGACCTTCTAGACTGAGGCCACTATCTCACCGTCAGATAGCTCCTCAGACGTAATCACGTAAGCTGAGCTTACCTCGAACCAGTCCTCATATCCAGGAAAATATCCCTCACCTGCCGGGTAATTGAATCTGGGACCTCCGGGTAAGAGGCAGTCTTCTTCTTTTCTTCTTCTTCTGCGCAAATGGGTCACTTACGACCAAGCGGAGTCAACAATTGTTGAGCTTTTCTCCTTGCACAATAGCGATTTCTGCTCCTCCGACCAGGTACGTCGTGTTGTTTTTCACCTTCCTCAAATTCCCTTATGTGAACAATTTTGCTGATTACGCTTCTATTTTTGAGATTCAATAATAATAATAATAATAATAATAATAATAATAATAATAATAATAATAATAATAATAATAATAATAATAAATGGAAGTGCTTTTCTGTGTGTGCGCGATGCCGAGCCAAATCTACGGCACACAGAGATCTGAAATTTTGAACGTAAGTAGATGGAAGCAGGTTCGAATTCACCTCGAAGCCGGATTTTCCATTTTCGCTTTCTCTGGTGAGTTATGAACGAAAAACCGTCGGAAAATGCATGTTGGGATATGACAATCCAATGTGCTGTCCCCAAGATTAAATGTATAGATTCACTGTCGCTAGGCAACGTACATAAGATAGGTAGAAACACAAGTCCAGGAGCCATTTTAAGTCCATGGAAGCCATTTTCGGCCCCAGACACGAAGAGCCAAATTCAATTCGTAATATCCGGAATGTCTGTCTGTGTGTACGTGTGCGATACCCAGGCAAATCTACGCCACGAAGAGATCGGAATATTTTAACATAGGCTTATGGTTCAATAAATATTTATACAAATAAAGATCTCTTTGCATTAATTATTTACTTTTAATCGTTTTAATAATTTATTTATTTACTTATTTGTTTCTTCTTCTTCTTCTTTTCCTGCCACTTTTCCCACACCTGTGGGGTCGCGGGTGCGAACTGCGTAGCACATGTGGATTTGGCCCTGTTTACGGCCGGATGCCCTTCCTGACGCCAACCCTCTATGGAGGGATGTAAGCACTATTGCGTGTTTCTGTGGTGGTTGGTAGTGTAGTGTGTTGTCTGAATATGATGAGGAGAGTGTTGGGACGGACATATACACCCAGTCCCCGAGCCAGAAGAATTAATCAGAAGCGATTAAAATCCCCGACCCGGCCGGGAATCGAACCCGGGACCCTCTGAACCGAAGGCCAGTACGCTGACCGTTCAGCCAACGAGTCGCACTACTTATTTATTTATTTACCCGATATTAACTTTATTCACTAAAATGTCAGAGAATACTGCGAGGATTTCAGTATATCAGCAATATAACGTGAACCATATTTTCTTTCAACTAATTCAATGTCAAATTTTATATTTTATTCAGAGGAAACATAAAAGAGATAAACAAGGAATAGTAAACTGAGGGAGCTCGCCGTGCAGTTAGGGGCGCGAATCTAAGAGCTTGCATTCAGGAGATAGTAGGATCGAACTCCACTGTCGGCAGTCCTGTAGATAGTTTTGAATGATTTACCATTTTCACACCAGGCAAATGCTGGGGTTTTACCTTAATTAAGGCCACGGTCACTTCCTTCGAACTCCTAGCCGTTATCCCATCATCGCCGTATGACCTATCTGTGTCGGTGCGACGTAAAACCAATTTTGTATAGGAAAAAAGGAATAGTTATATATATACCAGTCAAGCTGCCATTTTAAGTCCATGCCATAGGATGCTATTTTTGTTCTGTCCGGGATATCCGGAATTTTTTGTCTGTGTATATGTGTGCGATGCCCAGCCAAATCTATGGTACCTAGAAATCTGAATGTTTTACATACGTGGGCACAGCATTTCAGCGATCACTCATGGCAGTGTCAAAGAGCTATTTTCGCTTCAAGATATGAAGCTGTCAGCGTCATCAGCAGGCAACTTTTATGGTTTAATAGCATCTAAAGTGGTTGAATTAACAAACACGGGCGAATCCGCGGGCATATGATGATAATAATAATAATAATAATAATAATAATAATAATAATGATAATAATAATAATAATAATAATAATAATAATATACGGTAAGTAAAAAATAGGTTATCCTAATGTTTTGTGAGTGAATAGATATGTGCAAGTCAATATAAAGAACACTGATTTATCTCAGCATCACAGCTAAAGTTATCATCAAAGTTATAGAAGCATTTTTATTAGTACAAATAGAGTCTCCTTTTCTTGAAGATAGAAAATTACATCCTGTTCCTAGAAATGTTCTAATTCAGCGTTACGTGTCTGTTCTCGCGTACCATTTCGTCAGCAGCATTACTAAATTCGTCTGATGTTAACCGACATCCACTCCACCCTTCGGCTTTCTCTCACGGCATCGTTTTCACGCTTGTAGGACGGGCATCACCATTATCCCACCGTATACAGACACTTACTGTCTTATAATGAATATTAAGAGGTTGCGTGTTCTTGCTCCTAGTGAAAGACGACTCGGCGCTGGGAAAGATCTATTCAAATATCGGGCAGAAGCGTTGGTACGAAATGATCATACATTTTACTAACGATATTTTAGAAAATAAAGGGAGGGAGAACATGACAAGCCCATGTCTTAACAATACATACGTTCCAGGCGTTCAGACTACATACATCAGTTAGTATGCAAATAAGCATCACAAAACTGCTGAAATTGTACAAAAAAAGAAATAAATAATATTTAGTTATGCTATCTATGAAGGAAAATAAACCTTAAAAAGAGAGGTGGTGGCGGATAGAAGGTGTAGAATTGGAAGTAGAATCTAACGAAAGTGGAAAGAACAAAATAAGACGAGCAATAATGAAAGGACAGGCAGCTTTATCTAGCATGAGAAGTTTGGAGAGGAAGATGCCAAATACTCAATATAAACTGTAGGTAAACGTTCTAAATTCGCTTTAAAATTCAGAGCATTGTACGGGTCAGAAAAATGGGGCAATAACGAATGCAGTAAATAATTACGGTAATAGATAATAAGTTCTGCAAAATAATAATGGAGTTACCAGAATGTACACATAATAGTGGAGTTAGAATTACGTATACACGCAGATATTGTTGAATAAAAGTAACTAAATATTCCTTATGATTAAATAGGGAAATCGCGAGGAAAATATTAACATTTTTCACACCAACATCAAATGAAAAATGTACACGATGATTATTGGGCAACCAAGGTGAAAATGATACCCACTGTGATCAAGAGATTCAAAATAAAGCTGAGTAAAAAAGTGACTATTCGAGTGAAAGATATTGAGAAGCAGATGATCATGTCAGAATGCAGAACCGAAAGAATGTTACAGGAATTCTGTGAAATGTGTAAAGAATCTTACTATATACCTATAAAAATAGATGTATGTGTATGTAAATGACACAACTCTTCCTATACTACTGGGGCAATTTCAACCTAACTTGGTACTCTTATGACTTATTATTTGGAGACGAACGCTGTGGGGGTAAACTATCCTTAGCGCCTTTTGGGATGGGGGGTCAGGGGGGTTATGTATAAAAAGTATCGAAAATAGTGTCGAAAACATAGTTATTTGGATCGCTGAGATGAATAGCAGCACCCCGGATTTTTTAAAGTCCAAGTTCAGCCCCCTTTTAGGTGGGGGGGCGAGGGGGAGTGAGATATGAAAATAATCAAAAATGTCGAAACCTTACTTTTCGGGGTCACTAAGATGAATAGTAACACCCCGGATTTTTTTAAAGTCCAAGGTGGGGGGCGAGGGGAAGTGAAACATCAAAATAATCGAAAATAGTGTCGAATCCATAGTTTTCGGGGTCGCTGAGATGAATAGAAACACTTCGGATTTTTAAAAGTTCAAGTTCAAGCCCCTTTTGGATGGGGGCGATAGGGACAGTGAGACATAAAAATAATCGAAAATAGTGTCGAATCCATAATTTTCGGAGTCGCTGAGCTGAATAGTAACGCTCTGGATATTTTTAAAGTACAAGTTCATCCCCATTTCGGGTTCGGGTTGTATAAATATTACCTACTATCTGAAAAAACATTACTGTGGGTGAAAGAGCACGCCCCTAGAACCCCTGTGGAAGGGGGCGAAATATAATCTATATCAACAAATGGAAGTCTGTTTGGAGCGATCTACATATACTGTACTTTATATATATATATAAATTAAGGTGTCAAAATGAAAGTAGATATGAATTAATGAGACACTTCCAGGTATCTTAGAAACTTAAAACTTGGTAGGCCCTACTAGAGAAGCTGATGATTTCATGATCACTGGAAAAATCGAAAATTCTCAAAATTCCCTGAAGGGTCCACGCTGGGGGTCTCAAATTTGGGGCTCGGCTTAAGAACGCAGTCGGATATATTTATCCAAAATGATAACCTACAGGTTTCATGGACTTAAAAGTTTCCTGAAAGTCCTAATTTTTAACCCCCTCCCCAAATCACGATGGCGGCACAATCTGCCAGACAAACTTGAAAATTGAAATTTGGCAAAATTCTAGCTTTAAGCCTGTAACCGATGGAAAACTTCAAGATGTTTGTTTTTCATATTTTACCCCAGACAAATACCGAAATATAGAGACAATTTTAATGAAGGTGCAGACCTTCGTTCCGAGGTATTTGGTGGCTAAACGGTAAGTCGTATCACAAAACGGATGGTAAAACCTCGCGTCAATTTAGAGTGATCTACAACTTTGGCCCTATGACATTTGTCGTATCTCTATCCCTTATGCGTTATATTTAGATGTATTTCTCGATTGTACGTAAAATTATTCCTTTTTACACATATATATCATAGTTTGACAGAGTTATAGTCAAGATAGAATCACCAAATTCATCACGAACACGAACACGATGAGATAGAGTACCCAGTCTAGAAAGCCTAGAATAACCACCGAGAGGCTTCATCGTGCTGACCACATGAAACCTTGTACTTGCAGGCCTTCGGACTGAGCAGCGGTCGCTTGGTAGGCCAAGGCTCTTCAGGACTGTAGTGCCACGATGTTAGGTTATACCTTAGTTTTATCTTTCAACAACACTGTGCTGTATTATTTTCATTATATCAAATTACAATTTTTCTTTTAATCAACTTCATCATTCAATAAAAGGATTTATGGTACAAGTGCAAAATGTGAAATGCACATCGTAACTGTCGCAGTGGATTCCTTGCAGAACTATCTGGTTCCTTACCACATGTACCCGTAGGTTTACGACTCACATTTTGACCCTGTCCAATACTTCTTGCTCGCCCAAACGCTCGACCCTAGTGTCATTTGAATATTCATTTCTTGAATGGAAAAAAAAAGTCTTTTGAAATCCATGATATGGCATAATAAGAGACAGAATCTCCCCAAGGAAGGGGACCCCTCATATAAAGGAGTAACAGATACCGATGGGCACCACTCTCTCGCTTTTTTTCAAAGTCTACCTCATGAAATTATTATACAAAAACGGCTCTAAAAGCACAACAAGTGGTCGTTCCTTTTTAGAACTCAATTAGCTTACACCCAACCACTTTATTGAATATCAAGGTTCGTCTTTGCACTGTGACATCGAAACAACTGGATCCATTGCATAAAGTGAAAAAATACGTAATATAAGTAGAAGTAATTTAAATTATTATTCATAAAATATGGACGAATTATTTTCAGTCACATACATGTAAACCCGAAAAGGTTTACAATTAAGTTTTCAGTTCGACAGGAGAGTAAGTTAGCAGGCACAGTGAATATGAACTTCACTGCCTAGTGTCGCCACAATACTTTGCGAGAATACATTAGACAATACTGCTGACGATTATTTTAACCGAAAATACATGCACATATGAAAATCTAATGAAGCGGTATCGGAAACTGAAAACGGAAAATAATATGAAGGTGAAGTTGGAATATGAAGCAGAGAATCGGAAAGATGTAACCGTGGTCAAGGGAAACCGCACACAAGTAGTAAACAACAAACAACAGCAAAGTTTGGTGAGGCAGAGTTAAAAGGGCATAGCGTACATTGATAGAATTTATAACTGCTGCGATAATTTAATATTTGTGATTATAAAGGATCGTAGTCTTACTAAATAATGTCACGGGAGCGTGAGGAAGATGACAGAGGACCACGCTAGGTACAATATAAGTACTATTGTTTGTCAAGTTTTAATAAATGAATATATTGTAGTATTGCAAAAATCATTTACAAAGAAGTAAGACCGAAAAAGGAAAGACTGCAACACCAAGAAGAGAGAAAAGTTATGTTTTCTTTTGTTTTGACCTACCAAATTTTTGTTTTGAACGTGGATTTCAGAGGATAAATGCAAAATCGAATACAAATGACACCAAAGTAGGGTTTGATACCAACAAAATAGAAAACAACATGAAAGCGGACCCAAATGGGAAAAGGTTAGGGATGAGGAAGGCGAAAAAGGGACGCGAAGTTTAACCGGCAAGAGAAAAGGGAAGGGGGAAACACTAAGGACGGATAGAACGTTCCACTGAGGTAGTTACTGCGTTTTCAGCCATTCAAAATCTACGTGATAAAAGACTGTTGCCATGGCACAGGGGAAAGAATTCAAAGTTTTTAAATGACCAGGCGAAAAATACCAAAATGGCCTGAAGGGCCGCCGAAAAGATATTAAAATTTTGGTTACATTCTTAGCTCACCATCTGCCTCGTAGAAAGAGTTCCAGTTAAAACCAGCGTGACCAGCACGCTGCGAAGAAAGCAATTAAGAGCCTCCACACACCAGCACAGTCAAATCCCGGACTTGTGAGCCGGGAGAAAATGCGAGTTTATATAGCAGAGAGAGTTGGCGTGTGGAACATACTGGAAGTAGCACGAGGTGTAGATTGGCAGATGTGACGCAACAGGCGGCCCGGAGCATTACGGTAGCTGACGCCGAGAAGAGTTGGCGGGGAGAACCAGTGAACAAGCTATGTCCATATGTAAGCGTGTTTAGACAGTAGTAGCATGAGAGGGGACATTACATAACGATGGACAGATGAAGCAACCAAAAACATCGGTCTTTTGAATTTCAAAACCTCAGTACATTTTATTGATAATTTGGAATAACGTTAAGCCATATAAAAAGAAGGTCCAATCAAAGAAAACGAATCAGGAGGAAGGGGAAGAAATAACCTAATGTGAAGGAGCGTTTCTTATTGCAAGTAATCATACCAATGGGATACGTCTGGAACTATAACCAGAGTCAATTCAAATGTAAGCTTACGTACGAAAGAGTCTAGTCCGCAAAATGCGAGAAACATACCATATGGGTGATGATATCACTTCTTAGCGCAAACGAAAGCTACACAATAGGCGTTGCATTAACTATGGATGATGGTTTAGCAAGCAAATCGCTTCCAGGAACAGAATGTGAAACATCGACCCCATGTGTCACGACAAATTGAGCTTCAGAAGACATTTTCAAATGACATGAACTTGTCATTTTAGCCTCAACAGAGTTTTAGTTTAAAGTCTTGCTCTATGATACCTTTTGATTTTAGTTTTAATTATTATTCAAGTTTTAGCTGATGATGTACAGTGTTCGAAGAAGAAACATGTACTTATCAATGTAAATAAATTGAAGAAACGTGTATCGTATAGGTGGGAACTTCGTGACTCTCTTGCATTAATCTTTGAAAGCATGCACGCCCTGACTATTTGTAATGCAGTTATCGACGCCAACGGTACTCCTACACGCGCACGTCGTTCTTTAAACTTTGAAGTGACTCTTAACATATCGGTCCACTGCAGCGTTTTATATGCTGCCTCAATAGCATTCAAAGACAAATAAATACATCAAAGCACCAGTTATTTTCGCTCTGTTTATTAGTCCTGCTCTCTCCGTGCTGTTTAATAATCAGTGGCATCCTCTGTACAGATTATTAGCTTTAAGCGTTGTCTAAGATATTGCAACAGTAAGGCTGTATTCGAAGCACCATTCATGATAAGAATAGCCTTGTGAGACGTACAGCAGTGACTGCAGGCATGTACATCCATATTTTACTCGATTGGATGCGAATAGGAAGAGCTGTAAGTCCTTTCATTGCTCGATGGAATATCCTTACAGACGTCCACACTGGAGCGCAATCTCTCTGCGATGGAGGTGAAAGGCTTTTGTTTAAAAGTCACATTCAATGTACGTATTGTACGTATCGTATTATTATTATTATTATTATTATTATTATTATTATTATTATTATTATTATTATTATTATTATTATTATTATTATTATTATTATATTTATTCTTCCTCAAATGATTGACGTTGTCAAACCGACAAAATATCATACAGTATAAATTTAGTAACTAATCTAGTTACAATACAGAATAAAAACAATAATTCCATTGATAATGTAGAGAAAATAATACTTAGTCAAAAAGAAGCAGGTGATAAATTATTTCAATTGATTTAATTAACTGAGTGATGACTTAAGATCGATATCGAGGCTTTCAACTTTAGTGTGCCCCGGCACATCAAAGCGTCGTAAGTAGGTGACCAATAGTTTAGGAATGGTGCCCCTTGCACCCAGCATGAGCCCTTTGACCTCTATGTGTCTATGTATATATTTCTCACCGTGTAACAAGAATCACTTAAGCGACTTGACTGGTAGCCTACGCTCAAGGGAAAAGAAAATACTTCAATTTTTCCGCGTTGTGTAAATGTGCCTTTGGCAGACACAACCAACACAGACGGTAACTTATTTTGAAAGTTAGGCGCTCGTTCTGTTACAGATAAATGTTGGAATGAGGAAGGTGGGACTGCCGGACTACAGTTTACTTATTCCACATATGTATACTTCAGTGTTTCTTGTTGTGCAATATCAAGAAATGAAATAGACATGAGTGTTTACTTCATTTTCATTAGCAGATAAGGAAAAGCTTATTCCGACGAAAAGATTAAACAATTTATTTTATTTACAGGATTAGATCTTATTTTCATTTATTATTTATTACTATTTTCATGAACACGGGATAGCGAAGTAAACTTTTCGCTCATGTTTATTTATTAACCCTCAAATGCTGTCCCTCCGACCACGCTAAAATTTCAAATGTGAGTTTCAACCCATTCCCGCCACTTTATGAATGTGAACACACACATACTTTCTCGCGGGAAGCAGTGAACTTAGAGGTGCTCAGTTTTTTTTCGTGAAGTACTGAAGATATTAGACATAGTATATCCCTAGCGGTCATGTTGACCGCACGTCTGTGTTAGCCAAATGTTTTTTCTCGTCCGTTCTCACAACGGATGCCAGACAGGATCCTTCGCAAAAGATCAGTGTTGTTGATGAATAGTTTGCTGACACAGTGCTTGACTGGATGGAGGATGAGGACAATGAAGTTCACTATGGAGATAAACAAGGTTACGAGAGTCACGAATGTCTTTAGCGTTCATTCACTGCCTGATTAGTGTTTTTAGCATTTCTATTTTTGCGTTAAACATCCTAGTTCAGTTTTATTTCGTATAATAATTAAATGTATGTATACAAGGTGGCTCCCGAACGCCGAACTTTCCACTTATAAATGTCCCGCATGCACAAGTGGTGAATGGGATATCTACCAACTGATTTTCCCAGGGGAACTACTGCCAACGGGCAGGTTACGTCAGAATATGAAGAGATAAGAACCGGAGTGTCGCTCGCAGCATGTTACTCAGCGCTACCGGTCTAATGCACCCCTTGCATTAGTGAACATCGTTTTTGACCGCATAGTTCTATGCTGGTGTATGGTACAGCCACACTATATTTGCTGTCTGCATATCGACAATGACTAGTGTGTTTAGCAGCGACGAATACACAAACGTTATTTTAAGCTGGACAACCTGGTCGGAATGCAACAGTAGCTCCAAACAGACGTATGCCTTCCACACACGTATTTCGCCGAACAGTATTAGTTTTTGTTTCATACAAGCAACTCTTTTATCGAGTGGAATGTCTACACGTGTATAAATTAATAAGTTATTAGATTTCCTTTTCTGCATCTTTGGCGTGTCTACAAGCAGTAGCGGAGATTAGGGGGTGGGGCGAGGAGGGACAGTCGCCCCCCCCCACTTTGTGGAGTAAACGTTACATTTTTATACCATTTTAGCCAGCTGGAACTAGGAATTATTATTAAAAACCTGTTTGTACAAACCTTGTTATCTTACCTGCTAATTCCTTCGTTTATTTTCTTTAATTATTAACATAATTATTGACGGAAATACGCACAAAATGCTGTTCGTCGTGGCTAACCAATCTGTATAGCACTACGTCAAGTGCCGTGAGGAATGGCAGTAGAGGTACATATTTTTTTTGCCAAGGTCGTGGTCACGTGGCCTTTCCACGTGTAGCCCTTTCCTGTTTCATCATCACCATAAATCCTATCCATGTCGGTGCGACGTAAAGCCAATTGTAAAAAAAATATTCAGTTGTAATTGTATTTCAACGGGAGATAATACCAACGTTCCTTTCACTGGGCTAAATTATTTCTTTGTGTTATGTTATTTATTAAGTAAATGTATTTAACCTGCCCCGTAGTATGTTCGTGAGACCTGGTGAAAATTTTATAATAGAGCATTGAATCAAAATCTCATAAAAATTATTACTACGAATAATTCACGGGTCAGGTTAATTACATTTACATATAAAATAATATAATACAAGCGAAATAATTTAGTCCAGTAAAAGTAAAGTCGCTATTCTCTCGCGCTGAAATTACAATTCCAATTAGATATATCATTTTTTTACAATTGACTTTACGTCGCACCGACACAGATAGAACTTACGGGAAGGAAGTGGCCGTGGCCTTAATTAAGGTACAGCCCCAGCATTTACCTGGTATGAAAATGGGGAAACCATGGAAAACCATCTTCAGGACTGCCGACAGTGGGATTCGAAACCACTATCTCCCAAGTGGAAGCTCACAGCTGCGTGCCCGTACCCCACGGCCAGCTCGCCCGGTACAATTACATAGAAGTACGGCATGATTATGCAATTAAAAATAATTTAGTATTTGAATACACACTAAGAAACTAACAGACACTAAAGAGATTGCCAGCCTGACGAATGCGCATGGCAAGCGGTGAACTATAACTCAGTGGCACATGCAAAATCTCCACTACTTGCCGTAGCGCAATACAAATCGGACAGCCGCGACAAACGGCGTTTTCTGCATATTTCTGCCAATAATTATGTTAATTAAAAAAATAAAGGAAAGATTTAGCATATAAGACAACTAGGATTGTACAAATAGCTTTTTTTTAATAATTCCTAGTCCAGCTGGCTAATGTGGAATAAAAATGACAAAGTGGGTGGAGGGGACTGTCCCTTCTCGCCCCACCCCCCTAATCACCGCTACTGTTTGTAGACCCGCCAAAGATGCAGTAAAGGAAATCTAATAACTTATTAATTTATTCACGTGTAGACATTACACTCGATAAAAGTGTTGATTGTATGAAACAAAAACTAATACTGTTCGGCGAAATACGTGTGTAGAAGGCATACGCCTGTTTGGAGCTCCCGTTGCATTTCGACCAGGTTGTCCAGTTTAAAATAATGTCTGTTTATTCATCGCTGCTGAACGTACTAGTCATTGTCGATATGCAGACAGCAAATACAGTGCGGTTGTACCATACACCAGCCTAGAACTATGCGGAGGAAAACGAGGTTTACTAATGTAAGGGGTGCATTACACCGGTGGCGTTGAGTAAGATGGTGCGAGCGACAATCCGATTCTTATCTCTTAATATTCTGACGTAACCTGCCCGCTGACAGAAGTTCCCCTGTGAGAATCAGTTCGTAGATATCCCATTCAACATTTGTGCATGCGGGACATTTATATGTAGAAAGTATGGCGTTCGGGAGCCACCTGGTATTTATAATATTCCACTAGTTTCATTCCAAATTGAACATTAATGTTGTACTTGTTGAATTTCGATAGATAAATCTATATGTATAATCATGCATTTCCATCCAGTAGTTGCTACGGCAGTGAGCATTTTTTGATAACATATTCTATATATTTCAACTTTAGAGCACTTCTATTACCTAAATTTCCACCACCCTCTGAGATATTCGGTCACCCTTCAACTGAAAATTGTCTTTGAAAGAAGAAATTCCGGCATTCGAAGAACACAACCTGTTCATCAAAATTGGTGTTTGATGATCATAGCCTCAAGACTGGTACAATTCCCTTCTTCCGGGACACTGATGTATATTAGCCGATCTTGCCATTCAGTTCGAAAAGTAACGATGTACCACTAGGTTTAATTATATGTCGCTCAAATACGTCAGCCTCATGCCGGTAGATTTACTGGCACATAAAAGAACTCCTGTGGGACAAAATTCTGGCTCCTCAACGTCTCCAAAAACCGAAAAAGTAATTAGTGGGACGTAAGGCCAATAACATTATTTATTATTTTATTATATGTCGCGATCAGCGTATAGTATGAAAACGTTTTGCTCCAAATCTCTTCAAACAATCTACCCTAAATTTCATAAGCAAGCAATTAAGGAGCTTTCTGTTTTCGTATCGCACATATTTGTAAAAAAAAATATTTTCAGTTTTAAATATTACAAAGCCGAAATCTCGAGGGTTTCTCAGAGACAACAACCTGCAGCATTGTCTTCGCTTGTCCCGGACATTTATTTATTTATTTATTTATTTATTTATTTATTTATTTATTTATTTATTTATTTATTTATTTATTTATTTATTTATTTCTCTTAATTAAATTTCTATCATCATGTTTGCTCAACTGCAAAAGTGTCCGTTCACCTGGAAAGCTGTCTACCATACTTCCACCACAGCGACACCGTGTGAGACGTCGCTTGGCGGACGAACGGCGTACTACTTTACCACCTGGATCTGGACCATATAGTCTCTTTATTTCCCTGGAATAGATGAGAAAAAAGCAATAATTTTATTAAAAGCAGAAACCATCCGCGTTGCATTCAATAGTTGTTGAGGTTTGCTTACATTCACAGTAATCTCTTCCAAGTAAGCAGAGATTTAAATACAACAAAGCTCTGCCCTGCGGACCTCAATTGACCCCACACACCCCCAGCGCTCATCACTTCCGTCATCTGAAGAGGGATATTCCCATCAAGATACTCCTGGCAACTTGGAACAGCCACCATTGGTCCCACCGCCTTCCACCGGCACTACCACCTTTAGCTGTGTCGCCTGCGGTGTGGAGCCCACTCTTCCATCAGCATTGTGATATTTCACTTTCTGTATCTGCATAAATGGAACAAAAATGGAGTTCAAGCTAGTAAAACGTCGATCTAGAAAGGAATAACGCCGATATACCGAAATGATATATCTTGTCAACAGGCAATTACCGAAAGAACCACGTTTAGAAGGCGGTAAGAAAAGAATGACAAATGCAGATTATTCAAATCTATTATTAATTTAAAAAAAGGAACCTCCATTAGAAAATTTCGTCAATCTACATTACTAAGCTTAACTGGCACGAGCAAGAGAAGAAAGAAGCAGCGTTTTACTTCGAAAGCAACATATTTGTTGGCTATAGAGTTCGAAATACCAAGTAATATACGTCGCTTTACTAATTGAAGCAATAAGGAAACACCAGAAGAGTGTAATAGCAATTACGTCACGACTCGACTCAGTGGACGGATATTTTGCACGATACTGCTTGTTCTGAGAAGCACTGACCAACTAGTTACTACGTATTCTTCGATAAGGGAACCAGAAAAACATATTTACCCGATTACCAAATTTATTATCCTCAACAGTTAGCAGTTTTCAAACCATACTAAAACTGATTATTCCAAACAGAATCATTTTTAATATTGCAAGTATTATGGAGATAAAACCCTGACCATAAGATGACGACACTAAACCCTGTATTGCAATTTTCTTTTCCGAGAGTTCAACACGTTACCATGATGGTGTGAGCAGCTGAGAGGCACGACTACTTAGACTTGGCGGAGCTATGCTGTGACGACCCAATACGGATGAAAGTTAGCTGAGGGAGGAACACATGGACCCGTTGACCTAAACAAAACCGAGGAGCCAGGCCTACTAGTTCCGATGACGAGGGAGAACAACAGGAAGAGTCCAAATAAGCAAGTTAAGTTCTCTTTAAGTCGTATATACGTAAGTACCGTAATGTATTTTAACCTTCGGATATATATTAATATTTTGTGCTGTGATAATGTGTGCGTGCGTGTCAACGTAATGAAATATGGTTATGTGGATACAGGTATTCATCTGTAGTCAATGTTAATTCCATATGTAGGCGCAACTCACCAGTGAAACTCGTTCGCAATATTATCCAATGCGGTGTTTAAAAGGCAATAAGCATGTTTATTTTGTTATCAGTGAAGTGGTAAGGTGCGAGTGGTAATGTTTATATTATGTGTGATGGCTTTATTCATAATATCAGATAAAGAGATCGTATGTAGGGAATGTATATGACAAGATATGATATAGCACAGCTTAGGATTGCGATATATTATGATTTAATACTATGACAGAAGGAAAGACGGCAAAGATGAGAAAGTTATGGTAGATATGTTATGTATTTACGGAAATGGAGTGCCTAATGAGTTTTGATACGGTTGCTACGTGAAATATAGAAGGTTAATGGTTGAATAGTAGTAATGGCAGGCACGTGTTAGTAGATGATGATGATGATTATTTTATTTGAGAGATCGGTCATAATAGTCTTCTGTGCGATGTTATTATGTGTTGGATATGCATTATGCGGTATATATGAAGCGTACCGTTTTCAAATGATTGTTTTATCCCATTGACATGTAGAGTAGCATAGAATACGATCTCGAAGCCATCAGTATAACCTGGTTTTGGAGTACTTAAGGTCATCTAAAGTGCCATGAAGCTAGTTATGCTAATAAATAGGCCTTCAATGAATTATATTTAACCACATTAGAGAATTCTCGCACATAATAAGTTAATTGCCGAATTTATAAGAACCAATTGGTATACCACTGGTGAATTAGTCATTCATATTTGAGTTTCTAAGTGAGGGTAGAGTCTTCTAACATAGAAATTTTTCTGCCTATGGATAAATTTGTTAAAAATTGGATGAAATACATATGGTAACGTAATATTCAACCTGAAGCACACTTAAATTGAATCTTTAACCTAATATTGAGATGCTAATTTTTCATATTAACCGTATTAGCCATACAAATGTTATGATATAAACCATTACGACATACAGCGGACTTAATGTTGCTTATTTTGAGACCAAGTAAGATGAAACGTGAAGATCTGAATGACAAAGTGAAAATGAAATTGTAATTGATAATGAGAACACCTTTTAATCTTATTGAATAACTGTTGTTTTTCTGAGTGAGTTAAATCGTTTCCCACATTTTCACTGTGTATACTGACACAGATACTAAATTTAGGACTAGGTGACGTTCATTTTATTAGTCACATTTGAGCTTGTAATTAAAGCATTGGACTTTGAATTATTTTAAGGAAGCATTATAGCTACAGAGGAAGAGATTCCAAAACTTTATCAAATATTTATCTGAACAAACTTTGCGTTTTTCAATCTGATATGATGTGACACTGTATGATAGTAAATGTAATTCTACTTTTATTCATAATCGATTAGATGCATCTAATACCTTTAACTCTAGTGAATTTATATTTTTTCTTTATTAACATTTCTACTCATTTCAACCAATTATTTTAATTTTACTTGATATTAATTGAATTACCAACGAGGCCAAAGCACTAATATGGACATTCATGGCCAGGATTTTGTCATTATCGGCAAGTTCCTAAGAGGAATACTTTTACTTTTTTTTTCTTTTACTTTCATTTCAATGACGAGGGGAGGAACCCATATGGTTGTATAATGTCAACAGGACAGTGTGGAACATCCCAATGTGATCATAGCGAATTAATTCATTTATTATTCAGAGTAATTATTTAATAAATATGAGGAAAAAATTAACAATTTTTTTATGTCTAGTTAGCATAAGAGCTAGATGTAAGAATATTTTAAGCTTTTTATTCTATTTGCGAATGCCATAGCGACTTGTAAGAACCAGTCATGGCACTACATTGGCAATATTCATTTGCGATTACTTCGGCAACACAGAGGTACTTAGAAATTCAACTGATAGCGTGTAGGAGACGTCCTTCAGAATAGGTTGATTTGAACTTTAACCCGTCGACACACTTTCTCAAGCGGAACTCACAACCCGAATTGTTACAGAGGCCAGACCATTTACACTTCAGAGCTAGTCAGGAAACTAATGTATCCCCACCTGGACGCGGGAGCGGTGCAGCATATATCATCCAAACACTCCGCCAGACAGGGATACCAGTGCGCCGAGCCTTTCGGATCTATAACTCCGCTGGACCCACCTATCTCGTCCGACTTCATCTCCCGACTGCTGAAGACGTTGAACGCCTCATCGCCACCGGGATCCACCTCAACGGCCGTCATCATCGCATAGAACCATCTCGCTCACCTCCACAACCTTCATCTCATCCCTCCACACCTCGAAGTAGTCCCCGGCCGGCCCCACCTCCCCAACCACCTCCTCCATCATTTCATCCTTATCTCTTCCTGCCCCCACCTCCTTACTTTCCCCCACCTCCCTCTTTTGATATCCTTCGCCTTCTTCTAACTTCGCTTGTTAGCTTCTCCTCCTTTTATAACACCCTTGCCCTTCATTTATTTCCCTCTCACCTTGTATAACCCCTCTCCTCTTTGCATCATTGTTCATAGCTCATTTTGACATAATCACAACTGTATTCTAATTTCAATAAAGAATAAATACTTAGGCATAGGCACAATTCCCCTCCCATCTCCTACTTATTCAAGTCCTTATCCACCTCCTTCTTCCCTCACATCTCCCCAACCTGCCCGCATCTCTTGGCCAGAGAGAGGGCGACACCCTCTAGGTGGCCCGCCCCACCCCTTCAGGGTGGGGAATGAAAGCATTTGACAGATAGATAGACCTCAATTACATTAAATCTGTCGCAATCCGCTAACAAGAAACCTCCCCTCGCAGAATCTGTGAAGTGCATTCGAAAATACACATCAACTTTAAATTAAATACGGATTTCATAAATGCCAGAAGATTACTGGTTTGCTAATCTGCTTCAATTTACATTATCTGGCTTCTATTAGTTAAAACTTAGAGACTGATTAAGAGGCTCCAGAAAAGGATTGGAGGCATGATCTCACAGTTACTGGACGGCGGAAGTGGAAAGTAAAGCTTATCTGAGATTGAAATTAATTAATGACTGACCATACCCTGTACTTCTCTTGGCAAGTCTCAATTATATTCCAGATTACAATTAGCGGAATATGTTATACCATAAATCCTCATAATGTTTCATTTGATCCCTAGCTTCCAAACTGTAGGATCATTTAACATGTTCAGGAATGTTTGACTTAGAATTATTCAAAAAAAAATTTGTTTATTTGTTATGGCTTCTTTTATGTGGCTAAGTTAGGACACCTGGCCCTCTCTTACTCTTAACCACGCAGTTTTCACCTTAAGACAAACACGATGAAAACCACCATCATGACCAGTAAAACGATTGAACAGTACTTCCATGTTAGGGATGCTCGGCTGGGAAAGTCTAAATTCATGAATGTCTCTGTTGACATAGCCGTTACGGTAAAACTGTATAAGACATAAATTATCGGAAACTGTATTAACTATTTTTAAATTCCTTTATGTCGTACCGACACAGATAGGTCTTATGATGACGGTGTGATAGGAAGGGACTAGGAGTGGGAAGGAAGTGGCCATGGTTCTAATTAATATACAGCCCCAGTACTTGCCTGGTGTAAAAATGGGAAACCACTGAAAACCATCTTCAGGGCTGCCCATAGGGGGATTCGAACCCACTATCTCGAATACTGGATACCGGCCACACTTAAGCTACTCCAGCTATCGAGCTCGGTTTATTAACTTTTGAGATGTAGTATTTATCGATAGAACCACCAATATCATATACACTGACTGACAGAGCAAATGCAACACCAAGAAGGAGTGGTCAGAACTTTATGCCAATTGCAGGGTAGACTGACGTCGCTGAGGTATGCTCATGACGAGAAATGCGCCGCTGTGCTGTGCACGTAGCGAACGATAAATGGGACACGGCGTTGGCGAATGGCCCACTTCGTACCGTGATTTCTCAGCCGACAGTCATTGTAGAACGTGTTGTCGTGTGCCACAGGACACGTGTATAGCTAAGAATGCCAGGCCGCCGTCAACGGAGGCATTTCCAGCAGACAGACGACTTTACGAGGGGTATGGTGATCGGGCTGAGAAGGGCAGGTTGGTCGCTTCGTCAAATCGCAGCCGATACCCATAGGGATGTGTCCACGGTGCAGCGCCTGTGGCGAAGATGGTTGGCGCAGTGACATGTGGCACGTGCGAGGGGTCCAGGCGCAGCCCGAGTGACGTCAGCACGCGAGGATCGGCGCATCCGCCGCCAAGCGGTGGCAGCCCCGCACGCCACGTCAACCGCCATTCTTCAGCATGTGCAAGACACCCTGGCTGTTCCAATATCGACCAGAACAATTTCCCGTCGATTGGTTGAAGGAGGCCTGCACTCCCGGCGTCCGCTCAGAAGACTACCATTGACTCCACAGCATAGACGTGCACGCCTGGCATGGTGCCGGGCTAGAGCGACTTGGATGAGGGAATGGCGGAACGTCGTGTTCTCCGATGAGTCACGCTTCTGTTCTGTCAGTGATAGTCACCGCAGACGAGTGTGGCGTCGGCGTGGAGAAAGGTCAAATCCGGCAGTAACTGTGGAGCGCCCTACCGCTAGACAACGCGGCATCATGGTTTGGGGCGCTATTGCGTATGATTCCACGTCACCTCTAGTGCGTATTCAAGGCACGTTAAATGCCCACCGCTACGTGCAGCATGTGCTGTGGCCGGCGGCACTCCCGTACCTTCAGGGGCTGCCCAATGCTCTGTTTCAGCAGGATAATGCCCGCCCACACACTGCTCGCATCTCCCAACAGGCTCTACGAGGTGTACAGATGCTTCCGTGGCCAGCGTACTCTCCGGATCTCTCACCAATCGAACACGTGTGGGATCTCATTGGACGCCGTTTGCAAACTCTGCCCCAGCCTCGTACGGACGACCAACTGTGGCAAATGGTTGACAGAGAATGGAGAACCATCCCTCAGGACACCATCCGTACTCTTATTGACTCTGTACCTCGACGTGTTTCTGCGTGCATCGCCGCTCGCGGTGGTCCTACATCCTACTGAGTCGATGCCGTGCGCATTGTGTAACCTGCATATCGGTTTGAAATAAACATCAATTATTCTTCCGTGCCGACTCTGTTATTTCCCCAAGTTTCATCCCTTTCGAACCACTCCTCCTTGGTGTTGCATTTGCTCTGTCAGTCAGTGTATATAAACTAAGTTTAAGATCTTCCTCTAAAGAACCATTTCACCCAGCGTGGATAAAATTTATATTTTTTGCCTGGATTGTAGTGCCTTATTCTCCGAATTAACATTCCAGTTTTCATTAATTCTGTTAAGTCGTTTTCTCGTGATGGGCATGCATAGGGCCTATATGCATCTGTACAGAGAGACAGATGTGACGGAGAATTAACATTTGCATTCCTTTCTTACTGTGAACACGACTGCTATAGTGATAGCGCTGTTTTTTTTAATTCTGGGCAATTTAAAAACAAAACTTTCTTTTTATATAATATAATATAATATAATATAATATAATATAATATAATATAATATAATATAATATAATATAATATAATATAATATATAATATATATATATATATATTATATAATATAGATTAGTGGTTTGCTCCATGTTTCCGGGGTTACGAAAATGTTTAGTGGGGTTACCGAAAGTAACGTGATGTTTAGCTTTCAAGGTTGTAAGCCTTTAAGCCCCCGGCACTGATCGGTTCACTGACCCAGCTTCCCTCTGGGATTGGTTACCCAACCTTCCACTGGGTTGCTCAGCTTAACAGGCGGCACCTCGTGTAGGTTACGTCCTGGAGTTGTAGTGAAAGAAGCTAGTTGGGTTCTCTTGCTGAACCCAATATATTATTATTGCAGGAGTTTGGCAACGACGCATTTCACTACCATTTGCCCAGAATCACAAGGACACTTCCCAGGTTGACACCTGACTCTCTCCAGTCACTAACAACTAAATGACTACGTCCATGAATAGGAGTGAAATGGACTCAAGAAAGAAAAGACATCCATAGCGCTAGAATGAAGGAGAACTGTGCTAAGGGGAAGGAAAAAGCTCACCAGAGTTAAGAATCTCTTGGTCCATCGTAGGCTTAAACGATGAAGAAGATAGATTATATTCTCGAATAGGTATACTTTACATGGTGTGTTCACGAGAAGCTTTAATCAAGTAAAACGCTTAGTATTGTATAATATAACGCTTGGTAAGTTCCTACTTTTAATAGAAATTAATAGAAATTAGGAGGGTTTTTTTGTCCTATTCAGGGTTGATTTTGATTCAGTTTTTGGTGCCCATTACAGGTTACATGTTTCAGTTTCAAGTATTCTCTACAAATTGGCCAGTCTGTAAATAATTATATTTACAGTTATTAGCGTTCAATTCGTTCACTTTAATTCCAGTGTTTGTAAATATCTTTTTTTTTTTTCGTTTGTGATATATCCTGGGGAGTATTCTCCAGGTAATCTAAGGAATTTGAGAATGACCATTTGCTGTTCCTGCATATTGTGATGATTGATGATCTATTAGACTGTATAATATATTTACCTTCTTTAAAATTACCCTAGTTTTCTGAATCTCGTAACGTGGCTCATTTTCGTCCCCTTCGCTAGCTCCTGAATGTTTTAAACAGTCCAGTACTCCTCGCCTGGCTAGAGATTATTTTTGGCGCATACACAGGTGTAGCTCGTATGTGACACAATACCTCACCTCAGTCACCGCACGGTACACTAAAAATATGTAAATTTGGATTGTTTAATTCTCACAATACCAACAACAACAGAAACTGCTGACGTTTTTGTTCATCTTTGAAAAATTATTTGCACTAGACCCACTTAAGGTCAGGAAAGGTTGAATGAACATTTGCTTATATCGATTGAAAAGAAGTATCTGGAGATACTGAGAAACGGCCCGATATTCAAGATAATGTACGCGATAACTGAAAAGTTCTGCAGTCACACAACAAGAATGGGCTTCATGCAGAGGAGAGCATTTGAAGGAAGAACCAGCCGCGCCGCTCTATTTAGTTTCTTCAATATAGTAGATTTTAGTTTATATCTGGAGCGTGGCATTGTATGGAAGTGAAACATGGATGATAACTGCCTCAGAAAGAAGGAAAGAGAAAAGAAAAAGCTTAAGAAATGTGGTATTACAAAAGAATGCTGAAGGTGAGATGAATAGATCGAATCACGAATGAAGAGTTCCTGAATCGAATTGTTAAAAGGAGAACAATTTGGTGAAATTTGACCAAAACAAGAGACAGAATGATATGACACATCTTAAGACAGCCAATATTTGTTCAGTTAGTTTTTGATGTGTAATCGGTAAGAATGGTAGGGGTAGACCAAGGTATCAATTAGATTAGATGTAGGATGTAATGAAAAACGCAAGACTACTCCTGGAAATTGGCCACTGTTTTGACAAGATTATATTACGGAAATAGCTTCTCACTTCACGATGTCTGCATAACCTTGGCTGATAAGCTAACCTGTAGGGCGAGCTCATATCTCAACAACTGCTCGGAGATACACGTACACAATCGAACATATTGCCAGCATGCTACTATAATTCAACACACACATCATATTCACTGGTCTGACATTTATTTCACGGCAAATCTCATTCTCAATAATATCTCAGAATACAATCACAGGCCTATTCTCGCTTCACACAATTCTTATGACATCTCCAGGCATACAATCTGCTCGCATAATTGACTTCATGTTTCAGCACGCACTAAATTCTCATGTATACTGACTGACAGAGCAAATGCAACACCAAGAAGGAGTGGTCAGAACTTTATGCCAATTGCAGGGTAGACTGACGTCACTGAGGTATGCTCATGATGTGAAATGCGCCGCTGTGCTGTGCACGTAGCGAACGATAAATGGGACACGGCGTTGGCGAATGGCCCACTTCGTACCGTGGTTTCTCAGCCGACAGTCATTGTAGAACGTGTTGTCGTGTGCCACAGGACACGTGTATAGCTAAGAATGCCAGGCCGCCGTCAACGGAGGCATTTCCAGCAGACAGACGACTTTACGAGGGGTATGGTGATCGGGCTGAGAAGGGCAGGTTGGTCGCTTCGTCAAATCGCAGCCGATACCCATAGGGATGTGTCCACGGTGCAGCGCCTGTGGCGAAGATGGTTGGCGCAGGGACATGTGGCACGTGCGAGGGGTCCAGGCGCAGCCCGAGTGACGTCAGCACGCGAGGATCGGCGCATCCGCCGCCAAACGGTGGCAGCCCCGCACGCCACGTCAACCGCCATTCTTCAGCATGTGCAAGACACCCTGGCTGTTCCAATATCGACCAGAACAATTTCCTGTCGATTGGTTGAAGGAGGCCTGCACTCCCGGCGTCCGCTCAGAAGACTACCATTGACTCCATAGCATAGACGTGCACGCCTGGCATGGTGCCGGGCTAGAGCGACTTGGATGAGGGAATGGCGGAACGTCGTGTTCTCCGATGAGTCACGCTTCTGTTCTGTCAGTGATAGTCACCGCAGACGAGTGTGGCGTCGGCGTGGAGAAAGGTCAAATCCGGCAGTAACTGTGGAGCGCCCTACCGCTAGACAACGCGGCATCATGGTTTGGGGCGCTATTGCGTATGATTCCACGTCACCTCTAGTGCGTATTCAAGGCACGTTAAATGCCCACCGCTACGTGCAGCATGTGCTGTGGCCGGCGGCACTCCCGTACCTTCAGGGGCTGCCCAATGCTCTGTTTCAGCAGGATAATGCCCGCCCACACACTGCTCGCATCTCCCAACAGGCTCTACGAGGTGTACAGATGCTTCCGTGGCCAGCGTACTCTCCGGATCTCTCACCAATCGAACACGTGTGGGATCTCATTGGACGCCGTTTGCAAACTCTGCCCCAGCCTCGTACGGACGACCAACTGTGGCAAATGGTTGACAGAGAATGGAGAACCATCCCTCAGGACACCATCCGCACTCTTATTGACTCTGTACCTCGACGTGTTTCTGCGTGCATCGCCGCTCGCGGTGGTCCTACATCCTACTGAGTCGATGCCGTGCGCATTGTGTAACCTGCATATCGGTTTGAAATAAACATCAAATTATTCGTCCGTGCCGTCTCTGTTTTTTCCCCAACTTTCATCCCTTTCGAACCACTCCTTCTTGGTGTTGCGTTTGCTCTGTCAGTCAGTGTATATCTTGTAATCTCATCAGCCTTTCTCATTACAAATCAGGGTTCTATTCCCTCTCAAATCATTGTTCAAAATAGTTTCCAATCCACATTAGAAGAATCTATTCTAGTCAACGGTGCATATACAGCTCCACACGTCTCACAGCTCCTGTAATACATGCAGCATGCATCCTATCTGTCACTAATCTCTCTAAATAGAAAAATAAAATTTAGTCTCGACGCCGCGAGTGTGTAACTCGAGAAATTGATGATTTTGGCAATCTAATCCTTCTATCTTTATCAAACAAAAACATAGGAATAACCCTAAGCTAGATAACATGCATAATTCACACCAAATAAATCCTAACATTTCCCTCAATATCCCATCTAGCTAATTATAAAGCAAGAAAAAAGTAAAGAGAAAGCATGCGATCCCATCCTGTCCGTATTTACAGCATCACAAATATAAAATGAACAGATGCCGTCAGGCAAAAATTACACTAAAGAAAATCCCTAATCTAAGCCTCACTAGTATTAATCGTAATTCATAAAACATGCCATTTAATTATAATACATGCATCTTATCTTGGCAACTCCCTGGACATTGGTAGCAGCTCACATCCCTGCTCCTATGGGGGTCTACTCCATCTTCAACAAGGTTTTCAACACGTGGAACCAATCTTCTTTCTTCTAAAGGCAATGCCATCTTCTTGAGGTTAGTTCCTGTATAAAAGCTGCACACAAGATTCTGGTCAATATTTCTTCACCGCTCTGCGTGCACGTTGCCGAATAAACCCTTTGTTAGCCGTAATTAATGCCAACGTTAATACAACACAAAACACACGTAATATTCACTGTACAATAAATGTTAAGGATTTAAATACAGTCATTTGAAGCGGATCGAGGTTCGATACGAAGAGTCTTTCGCGATCCGCGACCGGCCCGAAAGTACAATGCGGATGAGCGTCTCTCACTCAATTACCAGTCTGCGGCTAATATTACCGTCTGTTTCTTTAATATAAGAATTTGCGACATAGCGCACTTGGCGACTTATAACTGCACCCAGTTTACGTAGCACTGTTCACAAGATTAAAATCACTGTCTTTGGTTAGTGCCACCTTACAATGTTAGACTTCTGCCCACGTGGCAGCAATAACGCGTCCCGCGCACACTGTAGTACGACACTGATGCTCACGCACAGATAAAGGGGAAGTACCGAACGATGTTCACTTCATAACAGCACACCCAGAAAGAAGAACGCTCCCGACAAGTGGGACGCTTAAGTAACATAGCCAACGCCGTTGTGGCTAGGGGATTCCCAGTATGTTCAAATATTCAACCAATCAGAGTTCTTGCTACACAAAATGACTTTGTAATTTGCTAAAATTAATATCAGATGCACTCCTGATAACTAAATTACGGCTCAGATAATTGTTATAATTTATTCCTTACTATTTCTAGCTCTCAAACCTGTGGAAAACCCTCAAATAACAGAACTGATTTCTCTTTCTCGCTGCACACGTTACACAGATATCAATGTCGGTCAACCTGGGATTTTAATTCTGCGCGGTCCAGAATTCATAATAGCCACACCCTCACCTCCTAATTGGCTGAGCACTCCTCGTGGCCAACGAATTCTACACGTGCCGAGATGTGCTTACTCTTGGTAAAGCTGAACGTTTCCCAGGGTTGCAGGCAAGCTTCGCGAAACGTACAGCGACATTACGACTCCAGGACTTCCGGTCTCAACTGTTCTATAATCTGCTACTTTTCCAATGCTTGACTGAAGTCCAATTTTATATAATTATTTGATATGCCAAATATATGAATTGATATCTCCTATGGGCCATCAGGGTACGGCTCAGTATCAGCATCATATGTATACAGGTCTGTCCGCGCTTGTGCGGACTCATCTCGAGAACCACTGTACTGATATTTGATGCGGTATTTCACCGTTGGATATAGAATGTATCATCTAAGGTTTAGGTGTATGAAGCAGTCTATGGCGAACGAGTGCCTAGCAGTGGCGATTTAAGTAAAGGAAGTCAAAAAGAAAACGGCCATTTGAATGCTTTCTTGCGCTACCTGCCTAAATAGTAAGTACGGTGTGTGTTGATAAAGTGTTGAGTACTGAGAACTCTACAAAGCGTCCACGATGATGTAAGCCCTACACCTTACCCTTAAAAGGTAGCCTCATAAGCATTGTTATGTTATAATTTGCAGTAAAAATCACCCTTAAAACTATATGCAATATTTTAAGTGATTCTTAACAAATTAGCCTCCGTGGCTCAGGTGGCCGCGCGTCGGCCTCTCACCACTGGGTTCAGTGCTTCAAATCCCGGTCAGTATATGTGAGATTTGTGCTGGAAAAAGCGGAGGCGGGACAGGTTTTTCTCCGGATACTCCGGTTTTCCCTCTCATATTTCATTCCAGCAACACTCTCCATTATCATTTCATTTCATCTGTCAGTTATTAATCATTGCCCCAGAGGAGTACGACAGGCCTCGGCAGCCGGCACAATACCTATCCTCGCCGCAAGATGGGGCTTCATTCATTCAATGACATGAAAACATGTTGTAGATTTTCATTTTCTTAACAAATTAAAGTGATTTACTCGCTTCAGTAATGGCATTACGCCAAAATATTTCCTTTACAGTGTATAATTGGCAGGTTCTGAAGCGCAGATGGTTGAGCGCTGACCTTCGGAACCCAGCTTATCAGATTCGATCCTGGCTCAGTCCGGTGTTATTTAAAGGTGCTCAAATACGCCAGCCTCATGCCGGTAGCACGTAAAATAACTCCTGCGGAGCAAACTTCTGGTGCCTCGGCGTAAATGTAGTTAACGGGACGTGCAGTAAAACCGATAACATTACTGGTATTACACCGACATGCCAAAAGTCAGGGATAAGGGTATAGTATAGTGTAGGCCTTCCTCTAGCTCGTCCTAGTGCTGTAGCTTGTCGTAACATCGACTTCACACGTGGATGAAACACTTCTGGAGAGATTTTAACCCATACCATTAGCAAAGATACCCACAGCTTCTTGCTATGTGTAGGTGCAGGGTCTTGGGTGTGATATGACCTGACAACCAGGTCCCATAATTGCTCAACAGGGTTCGTATCCGGTGAACGACACGACTACAGCAGTCGTTCGTACTCTCCAGAACGATTCTAAAACCAATTCTGTATGATCCTGTTGTAACAGTACGTGAACGCCATGAAGGTCTGCAAGTATTCACCAAGCAGTTCAACGTAGCAGTCATTGGTCAACGGCCTGTTGAGGTGGTTCAGCAAATCCAGCCCATGCAACGTGAACACATCATTATGGAGCTACCACCCGCCTGTATGGTGCCTTTTTTGATAACTGCGATCCATGGCTTCATGGTGCTTGCGCCGTATCCGAACCCTACCATCAGTTCGAAACTATTGGAACGATGATTCCTCGGACCAAGCTACATGTCACCAGTCCTCCGGGATCAAATTAGCAACGTCAGGCGCCCAGCTGACACGATGTGCCAGGTGTCATGGTGTTAACAAGGTCACTCTTGTAGGTCTTCTGCTCCCATATCCCAGTGACGTTAAAGAACACTGCAATGGCCAGAGGGTCTCTACGGTTCAGAGAGCCTGACAATGAATAAAAAGGGTGAGCTTGAAGATCTCGAAAAAAAAGGAAAGGAGAATCTTAAGGAAAATTTTAGGACCACAGAAAAATGCTGATGGGGAGTGGAGGAACAGAAAAAATGATGATCTCTACAAATATACCGAAAAAATCACTTTCACCATGCGAAAGCGAAGGCTAAATTTCTATGGGCATTAGAAAGAATGGACGATAAACGGATAACTAAGACAATATTCAAGTACATTACTGGACTGAAAGCTTCGACGAAGTGGTAGAAGAGATAAAAAGAGATGCAACAGAAAGTGGACTTACCATGGATATGATTCACAACAGAAAATAATTTAGAAGCCGAGTGGACATCACCAAAACTTTCCAGGAGAAACGACCAGAATGTAGCCTTAAATTGGTCATATCTGCAAAATAAAGGAAGATTAGAAGTGAAAGGCTGAAGTGGTTCTGGCAGAAGAAGAAGAGAAAGCCTTAGGTTCAATGCGGTCCATAGGTGGCCAAATTTAAATGCTCGCACAACTTAGACAATGGAATGTTCCATCCATCTGGTCCCAACTGTCATGCCACATTCGAAAGACGAGAATCAAGTCGCCTTGCCACGTCCTGTGCAGATGGTGTTTACTAGGGGGTGAATTTCTATCACCTAAAATGTATGAAGTATGTATGCATTTATGACCTAAAAAAATACAAGCATGGGCAATAAAATTCGAAATATGACTTAATGCATAGCACCAACAGAAACAATTATTGCGATTGTTACAGGCTGCAATTAATGTACAGTTAAAGTAGTTTTAATTCTTCGAAATCCTTAACCTAAAATTCAACTATAATGCTGACTAGTTCATGGACTCCTTAAGGTTACACTGCATACTCCTAGGCAATGATGGATTCTGTGGAAGACATGAACACTACAGTTATTTTCACTGTTCAGTATTCAATCAGTTTTACGTTGTACACAAAATATGTGCTATTTGAATGAAGTTTTCGTACCTGATCTAGTTTCCATTATCAGAACTGTTGCAATTTATGTTGAATGAGAATCCTCTCCTGTTGTCGCAGAGTATCGTCTTGTAGATAAAAATCTTCTTTCGACATCACATGATGTAACGGAAGCTCACTTGAATAGAGTTCAATCACTTGTAGAAAATTCCTCGAAATCTGCAGACAAATAACTGCAGAATCGTCTCTGCTTCTGTTAAAACAATATCCCGATTTCCAAGAACTGCCCCAGCCAGCAAACAATAGCTCTTACCTGCTAGAAACATTCCATACACTACTTTTCAATGGTTCTTCAGTAGAAGAATATTCCAGTCTACACTGAAAAATAATTTCGAGAGCTTACTCAGATTTTTATAAAACGAAATTCGAAAGAAAATTACCAAAATATGTCATCGTAGTGATATTTTGTTCAAAATATGCCACAAAACTAAAAAAGCCTAAATATGCATGTATATGTCCAATAAAACCTCTTTAATTTGTATTATCATGCTTGGAAACGTATTGAAAATACAAGACTACATTATATAATGTTAAGGAAAAAATATGACTTGTCATAGAAATCCTCCCGCTAATGTTTACATTCACTCACGAGATGTCAGATCACATATGGTACAAGTCTGAGCAATTCCAAGACAATCACAGGTGCCACCGACCATTACACGTCAGTGTAATTTGCATGAATATTTTTGGAGTTGTCGTCGTTTTAGTGAAAGCCAAGGATGGTTTAATAATTTTCAAGTGGTCAGAAAGGAATGAACTAACGGGCACTTAGCCAGAAAGGCCTTAAATGAACGTCGAACTGAGATAACTATATACATCAAGGGGGAAATATCGTTTACAAGGAAATCTTGCTAATCCTCTCACCATAAATTCAAAAGTTTCCCGTGCAAGCCATGCGAGACGCTAGTATGAAAAAATCAACAGCCTGTTTTCAGTCATTCGACCGGGTCAGAAATGGAATGAATGAGTCCCCCAACTAGCGGCGAGGATAGGAATTGTGCCGGCTGCCGAAGCCTGTCGCACTCCTCTGGGGCAATGACGAATGAATGACAGATGAAATCAAATTATATTGGAGAGTGTTTCTGGAATTAATTATGACAGGGAAAACCGGATTACATGAAGAAAAACCTGTCCCCCTCCCCTTTGTCAGCACAAATCTCACATGGAGTTACCGGGATATGAACTACGGAACTCAGTGGTGAGAGGCCGGCGCGCTGCCGTCTGAACCACGGAGGCTCTGACGCTAGTATACATAAATAAAATCGTAACGACCGTGTGATGTACATTGAATATATTGGCGAAATTTTCGTTTCAGGTGTAATAATGACCAACTACGTGTTTTTAGCTTTGGTATTTGTCTGTCAGAGTCCTTATAACTGGAAAGCTACTGTATATATTTTTACAAAACTTCATATATAGAATCCACCTGCCCTTGGGTAGGTTTCAGGGCCAATATTGTTTCAAAATCCGTGAATGGACCGGGGGTTTATAGGAAGATCGAAAAGTGATGTTACCCTGCCATACAACATACATGACCGACCTTAATGGAAATCAATTTCGATGATATTGTTCTCATGTGCACCTTTTCGCATTAAGGATTAATAAGGGAGATATCATTAACGGGCCCGTTTTTTTAGTTTATGTCCCAGCGGATATAGCCTAAAAGCGGGTGCGTGTAAAGCATATTTCTTATAACTGCAAAACTACTGGCCATATTTCAACCAAACTTCACATTTAGCATCCACCTCTCCAAAGGCAGTTTTAAGGTCAATAGCATTTCAAATTCAGGAATGGACTGGGGGTTTATAGGAAACCGAAACAGTGATTTTACTCTCCCACAAAACACTAACCTGAATGGAAAGCTACCAAACCTGACGGGAATCTATTTCTAAAACTTTTTTCTAAATTGATGTCAGTAGGTAAGAAATTCAACAGAATTGAATGTCAGATTGGTGATACAAAGCTAGAACAGGTCGATAATTTCAAGTATTTAGGTTGTGTGTTCTCCCAGGATGGTAATATAGTAAGTGAGATTGAATCAAGGTGCCGTAAAGCTAATGCAGTGAGCTCGCAGCTACGATCGACTGTATTCTGTAAGAAGGAAGTCAGCTCCCAGACGAAACTATCTTTACATCGGTCTGTTTTCAGACCAACTTTGCTTTACGGGAGCGAAAGCTGGGTGGACTCAGGATATCTTATTCATAAGTTAGAAGTAACAGACATGAAAGTAGCAAGAATGATTGCTGGTACAAACAGGTGGGAACAATGGCAGGAGGGCACTCGGAATGAAGAAATAAAGGCTAATTTAGGAATGAACTCGATGGATGAAGCTGTACGCATAAACCGGCTTCGGTGGTGGGGTCATGTGAGGCGAATGGAGGAGGATAGGTTACCTAGGAGAATAATGGACTCTGTTATGGAGGGTAAGAGAAGTAGAGGTAGACAAGACGACGATGGTTAGACTCGGTTTCTAACGATTTAAAGATAAGAGGTATAGAACTAAATGAGGCCACAACACTAGCTGCAAATCGAGGATTATGGCGACGTTTAGTAAATTCACAGAGGCTTGCAGACTGAACGCTGAAAGGCATAACAGTCTATAATGATAATGTATGTATGTATGTATGTATGTACTTTTTCAACAGCAAAATTAATAAGGGAAATATTATTAACGGACCGTTTTACAGGCTAAGTCGTGTCACATCAAAGTGGGTTAACGGGTGTAACTAAAGGGCCGTTTTACTCTTTACCATAGACCTGTAAATAAGAGAGGCTGTCGTCAACTATTAGTTTTATGAGTCTTCAGCCACAGCGTCCCTCCAGGTTTCAGATAAACAAAAATTATCCGAGGAGCAGGGAGAATGTCGCACAACTTCGGACCAGTAACTCTACTCTTCAATAAACTGTGTGATCGTCCTCATTCTGTATCCACTTTGTTCAGCTTTATCGTACTTCAGTTCCTATCACGTGCTTTCGTAGAAGAATGTCACTTTTTAACCTGCCGTATCAAACGTTTTAATACAGGCATGTAACTTTATAAATTCATGAAGGAATCATGTAATCCATTGCTAACATCCTGTGCGAATAACGGCTACATATCGTCGTTGCCGGGACAAAACCTCCTATGTGATAATATTTTTGGAGATATACTGACCCGCAGCACATATTTTATTAAGAGCGAGAATGCTTTGACAACATTCACACAATATTGTACCTTAGATGACAGAACCTTACCGGCCAAAGTTCTAAGCTAATTAAAGCACTATAAACCAAGCATTATTTTAATAATAGCCTGTACCATAATTCTAGGAGTGGAGTACAAAAGCCTTTAAGTACCTCGTCCCTTTGAAGCAGTGAACACTCACCAGATGACAACATTTTAACAGAGTATTCAGTTAACTCCCACACTTAATTCAGTCAAGTTTTATAGTGTTAATAACAATACCATTCTGAGCTCCCGTAACGAGTTGACCTATCGACTTGTACTATATTTTCCTGGTAGTAGAACTACACTAAATGTGTGGTCATCCATGAGAGTCATATCTCTGAGCTTACAAATTTACGAGTGACAGCAATATAATGGCTACATATTACAAGCACTTGAAAATTTTACCACTCTGATATGGTACTTCACTACATCGTTCCGGCTTTTAATCTACAATCTGGTTTCGGTTTATTTTATGATCCATATATTCTGCTGCTGACTCTTCCGGCTCTCTCACTCTTCCCCTTGATTTAAAAGTCGGAACGAGTGCTAAATCAATAAGAGGTAGTTTTGCTTTAATGGGCAATCTGCTCTTCAGTTATTTTCCAACTAGCTGGCACATACAGTAACAATTAAGCGTTTAAAAACAAACCGAAAAGAAGACTTTAGTCTCATGAAAACATTTACGCCATGAGATAATTAGGAAACTTTTGCTAACTGGAGTTATAAACTTTTTCGTATGATACCTCCACTTAGCCTCAAAACACGAGTTCTGTATTTTATACCTCCACCCACTCCATTACGTACTAGTTCCTTGGAAAGTGTTATTGTTTGCCCCTCGCTTACTGCAAACTCATATGCATAGAGATGTTATAAACATTAATTAATATAAATACCGGGCGATTCACGAATCATAGTTCATCTGATTAATTCTATTCTACGGAAGTGAACGTGAACTGGATTTTGCAAACATGTGAATGGTTAAAAGATATTGTGATTTTTTTGTATTTACCTTACAAGGAGATATCGGCAATGGGTTAGTCGCCGATCGCGATGAAACTTGGAAAACACATTGAGGTACACGTAAAAATGATGTCGGCATCAATTTTGGTTGCCAACATTCATTAGAGCGTTAACTCTGGGGCTTAAAATTTGCGATATTTCAAATTCCGCGCGATCAGCGATGAATACCTGCTGGCCAATGCTAAGTTGGCACACTGCGTGCGGTGGCGAACCAATTGGAGTGTGGAGGGGAGGAGGTGCAGAGGCGTGTCTCCAAGTACGCAGTGTGCCAGCTTAGCATTGGCCAGCAGGTATTCATCTCTAATCGCGCGGAATTTGAAATGTCGCAACTTTTAGGCCCCGTAGTGAACGCCCTAATGAATGTTGGCACCCAAAATTGATGCCGACTACGTTTTTACGTGTACCTCAATGTGTTTTCCAAGTTTCATCGCGATCGGTGACTTAACCATTGCCGATGTTCCCTTGTTAGAGTTATGGTAACCAGCAACATTATTTTAATGCACCTTGAAATATTCCGTTACTTCGTTAGAAAAACCCCTGCTATAGAAATACGCTACTGTTTAAGCTAGATTCCTATCCGTATTAGTTTACAAAATTCAGAAGTGTGTAATTTCACACTTGCTACCACTGCTTCTTCCGTTTAAGGGGCCTGTCCTAATGCTGCATCTTTTTGGTACACTTTGATATAGCGTATGCCGGCAGATCGAGAAAAATCCTTGTGGATGGAGGTGGTAGAATAACATCCACGGTCTTAAGAGGCGACTAAAAGGGGTCCCAGGGGCTCTAAACTTGGAAGTTTGGTTGGAGACTACGGGTCCTTTAGCTGAGTCCTGACATTGCTTCCACCTACTTGTGCCAGGCTCCTCACTTTTATCTATCCTATCCGACCATTCTTGGTCAACGCTTGTTCTTTTCCGACCCAGACGGTATTAGAGCATTTGATCCCTAGGGTGTCTTTCCTTTTCACGCCCCTCGTGGCCCTTGTCTTTCTTTAGCCGGTATCTCATCTCTCGCTCTGATTAGTGTTATATAGAGCATGGCTACCAAGTTGTACTTCCTCTTAAAACAATAATCACCACCAGCAGAGTTATACAAGGCTCCTCAGCGCTAGTTTACGCATGAGTACGCGCAAACACCGGCCTGCATCCGCTCCTTCAGTTTTAACAACTCATAGCAACTGTAATGTGAGGTGTGAGCCCTTCTATTTCTACCCGTAAGCCAAGTGAAGTGAGTCGTGGCCGCACCGCACAACGGCAGCACTATCGTCTCAGACGGCAGTATGCCAGTATTGCCATATGCGCGTTGTCAATATTATCTTTTTTAAAATAATAATAATAATAATAATAATCGCTGACTATTTGGTTGATATCCATTGTCAGTGTGAAAAATCCTAGGCAGTGTAGGTGCTGCCTTACTTCTTAATTAGTTTGCGAGTATTATGTGTAAAACACGTTGCATTGGAAGGGAACAACGTGAGAAAGCCAGATACTGCAACATTCCCACGTGTTTCGTACCCGGATGTAGATAAAAAAAAACAGCAATTCCAGTTTTATTAAATGATAGAAAGCTATTCTTAGAAAAACCAGAAAGCTGGCTCTTAATTATTTCGCGATCATATTCATTTTTTCCGGTAACTTCTTTGTAAAAGTAGACACTCAGATAAAAACAATGTAACCATCCGCCATAATATTACTTCAAGAAATAGCCAGACAGTTGTACAAGCAATATACACTGACTGACAGAGCAAATGCAACACCAAGAAGGAGTGGTCAGAACTTTATGCCAATTGCAGGGTAGACTGACGTCACTGAGGTATGCTCATGATGTGAAATGCGCCGCTGTGCTGCGCACGTAGCGAACGATAAATGGGACACGGCGTTGGCGAATGGCCCACTTCGTACCGTGATTTCTCAGCCGACAGTCATTGTAGAACGTGTTGTCGTGTGCCACAGGACACGTGTATAGCTAAGAATGCCAGACCGCCGTCAACGGAGGCATTTCCAGCAGACAGACCACTTTACGAGGGGTATGGTGATCGGGCTGAGAAAGGCAGGTTGGTCGCTTCGTCAAATCGCAGCCGATACCCATAGGGATGTGTCCACGGTGCAGCGCCTGTGGCGAAGATGGTTGGCGCAGGGATATGTGGCACGTGCGAGGGGTCCAGGCGCAGCCCGAGTGACGTCAGCACGCGAGGATCGGCGCATCCGCCGCCAAGCGGTGGAAGCCCCGCACGCCACGTCAACCGCCATTCTTCAGCATGTGCAAGACACCCTGGCTGTTCCAATATCGACCAGAACAATTTCCCGTCGATTGGTTGAAGGAGGCCTGCACTCCCGGCGTCCGCTCAGAAGACTACCATTGACTCCACAGCATAGACGTGCACGCCTGGCATGGTGCCGGGCTAGAGCGACTTGGATGAGGGAATGGCGGAACGTCGTGTTCTCCGATGAGTCACGCTTCTGTTCTGTCAGTGATAGTCACCGCAGACGAGTGTGGCGTCGGCGTGGAGAAAGGTCAAATCCGGCAGTAACTGTGGAGCGCCCTACCGCTAGATAACGCGGCATCATGGTTTGGGGCGCTATTGCGTATGATTCCACGTCACCTCTAGTGCATATTCAAGGCACGTTAAATGCCCACCGCTACGTGCAGCATGTGCTGCTGCCGGTGGCACTCCCGTACCTTCAGGGGCTGCCCAATGCTCTGTTTCAGCAGGATAATGCCCGCCCACACACTGCTCGCATCTCCCAACAGGCTCTACGAGGTGTACAGATGCTTCCGTGGACAGCGTACTCTCCGGATCTCTCACCAATCGAACACGTGTGGGATCTCATTGGACGCCGTTTGCAAACTCTGCCCCAGCCTCGTACGGACGACCAACTGTGGCAAATGGTTGACAGAGAATGGAGAACCATCCCTCAGGACACCATCCGCACTCTTATTGACTCTGTACCTCGACGTGTTTCTGCGTGCATCGCCGCTCGCGGTGGTCCTACATCCTACTGAGTCGATGCCGTGCGCATTGTGTAACCTGCATATCGGTTTGAAATAAACATCAATTATTCGTCCGTGCCGTCTCTGTTTTTTCCCCAACTTTCATCCCTTTCGAACCACTCCTTCTTGGTGTTGCATTTGCTCTGTCAGTCAGTGTAAAAATTAACATGCTACTGCTGCCATAACACAATACGTTTTAGTGGAAAGGAGGACAATGAACGAGTAGGAGTGCTGAATGTCGATGAAGTTAAACCTTGGGAAGAAATTCTGTTTAAATTCTAATTCGCTGAAAGTGGGTAGCTTCATTCATTCAGGAAATTTTTGTCCCGATGGAAACAAGAATCAGTTGACAAATCATGCTCTAATTTCCGTGTTTGTTCCCTTTCTTTTGTAACTGGATTCATCCCATATGCGGAACACTACCCCTGGTGACTTAATCGTAAAATTTCTCAACCATTTTTCTCATAACAATCAAGTGTTGGTCATGCGTCCCGCGGTAAACAATCTAATAAATTCCTGAAATGCATAGGAATATCCCATAACATAAGAAATCTAAAACGTTTTATACCAAAGCCAGGTGACTAAAGTAGAAAAATGTGGGCATTTGCAGACGTACCGCACTTATTTAAATCATTTTCATGATAAAGTGTAAGCATATTGCAGTGATGATGGTGGTGATCGCTCATTTTAGAGGAGAGCTTACGAATATGATACACCCCCGAATTCTCTGGCATGAAAGATTATTATAAATTCACAGCTGATCATTTGGACCCAAGTTTATTTGAAAGAATGAACGTTTGATTGACATTTCATCTATTCAGCAGATCTGTCACTAATGGGATAAAATGTTATCGGAGTGTCAATTCAGAGAGTTTAGAAGGTAGCGAGCAACTGAAACTTTCACTAGGGACTCCACTCTCTTACCGATGCATTACATTCATCAACTCCTACACAGGATCAGAGGAGTATGAAAGTTAAATTAACCTTAATTACGTGATAGAACATTCTCGTTTCATAAAACAATGTAATCCTTGAGAGCGATTGTAGAAGGTTGCTAGATATGTCCGAATATTTGTACCTGAAAATATACCTGCTTCACTAACACGAATGAATATGGTTCTACTAAGTTCGATGTATCCTTTACCTATGCACCGAAAAGTGCGACGTATATCAACGGCCTAGAATGAATACCTCGTATCTCACAAAGTTCTTCCTATCCATTTTTCCCGTAAGACTGGCCACGCCTCCCAGCCACACATGGATATGCAGTCCTTCAGAACAATGTACGTTGTGTTCTTTTTTCCTATGCCGGTGTGTGAAGGAAAATGAACCTTACCGTACCGTACTATAGGAAAGTATGTTTGTGTGACGTATTTACTAACTCCTAGAGTATAATTTTTATAAGGTCCATTTTCCTTTACTCGTAAGCATAGGAAAATAAACCCAACGAATCGAAACAGACTTTCAACGTATTAGGTCGTGTTACGTACATGTAGTACGTGCTGAAGAGATGTTAAGTACAGAACAAAAATGGCCAGCCGGACACCAGTGGGATCCGAACCCACAACCTCCCGATTTCGGTACAGTACACCAAATTTTTCTGGCGAGCTCAAAACCTGGTGGCTTAGATGTGATGCCTGGCATAGCTTGCTGTTCTGGTGTTGCAGAGGTCTTCCATAATTGCTTCCAGCTGTCAATCATGTTGAAATTACTTTCAGCAAGCTTCCTTGCAGTATTCAATGGAGGGTGGCGAGAGCGAAATATCTTCCTGTTAATAACAGGGAGGTCAAGATGTACAGGAAGAGAAGAATTGTTGCACATATTTTGTACACCTTGATAAGTGCTTGTTCTCTTCTCACGGATGGAGGTGGTATGTGACATAATGATGGCAGCCAGTATGTTGGAGTACATCTGATTGTCCCTGATATTAAACGCATGGTTTAGTTGAGCTGAGTATCAACAAGCTTAACATGAGCGCTGTTTATCCAGATTGGAGCACAATATTCAGCCACGGGATAAACTAGTCCAAGGACAGAAATCCGAAGTGTAGAAGCTGTTGACCCCCATGTAGTGCCGCACAGTTTCCGCAGGATTTATTTTTGGTTCTGAGTTTGGCGGCAGTTTTGCTAAGATGTTCTTTGAAACTTAGAGTCCTATCTAGAATGACTCCTAGAAATTTTGGATACTTGGTATGTGAGAGTAATCTGCCATCAAAGTGAAATTTCAGTTCTCTATTCGCTTGTTTATTGTTGAGATGGAACGAAGCAACTACTGTCTCTGCTGCGCTTGGCTGTAACCTCCTGTCACGAAAGTATCGTCCCATAGTAGACAGGGCTCTGGTTAGAATATCCTCGGTAACTTCGAAGTCTATATGGCTAACAGCAAGGGCCCAGTTATCTGCGTACCCAAACTTCCTAGATATAGTCTCTGGCATATCTGCTATATATAAACAGAACAAAAGGGGAGCCAGCACAGAACCTTGTGGGAGACTATTATTAAGATTCCTCAGTGAGCTCATACTATTGCCAATTTGAACCAGGAAGTTTCTGTTACTGAGCATGTTGTTAATAAGATTTCCAATGTGCAGGCATGGAATGATTCGTAGAAGTTTGAGAATCAATCCTTGTCTCCACACAGTACCATATGCTGCTGTTAGATCAACGAAGGCAATTGAAGTTTTCTGGTGTTTCTGAAAATTAGCCTCTATGAATATTGTCATAGAAAGGACCTGATCTGTACAGCTTCGGTGCGGGCGGAAGCCAGCTTGTTCAACAGGTAAGTTTTTGAAAATGATATGGCAAATACGGTAATAAATAATTCTTTCCAGAATTTATATGCTAAGCAGTGTAATGGGTCTATAGCTTTGAGGTTCGTTGTTAGGTTTGCCAGGTTTAAGAACAGCAATGATTTTTGCCCTCTTTAATTCATGGGGTATATTGCCTGATAGAAGAATGTCTGCGAAAAATTTAGCTAACCATATTCTTACATTTTTACCCCAATTGAGAAGGAACTCTGGATGAATACCATCGAAACCTGGAGCCTTTCCTGCAGGAGCATACTCGTAATGAGGAGATAAAGGCTAATTTAGGAATGAACTCGATGGATGAAGCTGAACGCATAAACTGGCTTCGATGGTGGGGTCATGCGAGGCGAATGGAGGAGGAGAGGTTCCCTAGGAGAATAATGGACTCTGTTATGGAGGGTAAGAGAAGTAGAGGTAGACCAAGACGACGATGGTTAGACTCAGTTTCTAACGATTTAAAGATAAGAGGTATAGAACTAAATTAGGCCACAACACTAGTTGCAAATCGAGGATTATGGCGACGTTTAGTAAATTCACAGAGGCTTGCAGACTGAACGCTGAAAGGCATAACAGTCTATAATGATAATGTATGTATGTATGTATGTATGTTTTTTTAATAATACCAATATAAATGGTCCGTTATTGGACATTATACATTTGCCAGCGTTTCACCCCTGTGTGCTAAGTTGGGCTCATCAGTTAGTAAATAGCACACGCACCAAGACGCATTGCTAGTGCATACCGTGGAGGCCACAGCGTAGGCTTCTTGGAGCCACCGGCAGTCCCAATGCACTATGAGAGGCTTTGTCTCAATACCAAAAATTGATGCCTGCCTCGCCATCAGATGATATAGATGTTAATTCCCTTATCTATATCACCAATGTAAACAGGGGACTTTTAAAACTGTATGGACATTGATATGGTTTAAAATTCTTACACTTAAACATTCTCAGCGACTACAGTATAATTCCGACGTTTCTTTCCAGTAGAAAGAAAGCCCAAAAAGAAGAAATACAGGACAAATGCTTTATAAGAGAGGACGGTGCACAATCGCAGTTAAGTAAACAAATTCAATTTACTGTTCATATTAAGTTTCCTAACAACATACTTTTAGAATGGGTGTACGTATATTTCGCTATCGTTTGTGTAAATGTAATAAATGGGCAGACTTCGGCATAATTCTGCCCTATGACCCTCGTACGAAGCAAATGAGCGAGTTTTCATTCCTAAAAGCGTTGGCGAGATGTTGGAGCAAAGTAGACAAAACATAGTCATGGACGGTTAAGGCGTTGGCTTTCTGAGCCCAAGTTCGATCCTAGCTCATTCCGGTGATAATATGGTGCTCAAATACTGTATGAGCCTCGTGTCGGAAATATGCCGGCATGCAAATTTCGGCACCTCGGTGTCTCCGAAAACCGTTAAAAGAATTAGTGGGGCGTTATTATTATTATTATTATTAGGCCCCGGGGGCTCTGAACTTAGGAGCGAGAATTGGCGACCACGGGGCCCTTAGCTGAGTCCTGGCATTGCTTCCACTTGCTTGTGCCAGGCTCCTCACTTTCAGTCTATCCTGTCCGACCTCCTTTGGTACTGGTATTGGAGAACAACGGTATTGGAGAACTCGAGGCCTAGGGAGTTTTTCATTTTCACGTCCTTGGTTTTCCTTGCTTTTCTTTCGCCGGTACCTTCAGTTTTTGAAGTGTCGAATCCCTTCCATCTTTTCTCTCTGATTAGTGTTATATAGAGGATGATTGCCTAGTTGTCTTCCATCTTAACACAATAATCACCACCACCTCCTCTTATTATTATCAACATCATCATCATCATCATTGTCATCGCTGGTTTCTAAACGTGATTACAAGTGGAAATATGACACTCGGTTGTGGTTTCAGTCTATTATGGGGATTTTTATTTAGCTTTTCGTGAAATGTTTAATTTGCTCTTAAGATATTAAGTTGTAAAATGACTTCCTTTAATGGAAAGTGAGAGTGGTTAATAGTATGATTGAACAGAACTGAAAAAATATTTACAGTAATACTTTGTTTGTTTACTAAAAATTTTACGTCGCACCGACATGAATAGGTCTTATCGCGAGGATGGAATAGGAAAGGTCTAGGAGCGGGAAGGGAGCGGCCGTGGCCTTAATTAAGGTACAGCTCCAGCGTTTGCCTGGTGTGGGAATGAGAAACGATCTTCAGGACTAAAGACAGTGAAGTTCGAATCCAGTAGCCTATCTCCCGAATGCAAGCTCACAGCTACGCTACCCAAAACCCGCAACCACACGCTCAGTATCATGCACATAGTGGCATTACAAGAAAGGGAAAGAAATACATCAGGTTAACCTCTAAACGCTGAGTAATCATGGCCATGATGAGCCAATTTTATACTCGTCAATATAATCAGCGCTGTAAGAAATGTGTTGAGAAATCAACATTACTTCCTAATTATAATGAAGAAAGAGTAACAGTGTTTTATTAAGAAACAAAATTTTCTTTAACCTATTTCTCCTTTTTTGAACTTGATTTACGTCGCACAGACACAGATAGGTCCTACAGCGACTATGGTATAGGAAAGGGCTAGGAATGGGAAGGAAGTAGCCGTGGCCTTAACTAAGGTACAACCCCATCATTTGCCTGGTATGAAAATGGGAAACCACGCAAAACCATGTTCAGTGCTGCCGACAGTGGGGCTCGAACCCACTATCTCCCGGATGCAAGCTCATAGCTGCGCACCCCAAACCGCACGGCCAACTCGCCCGGTAAACCATGTATGATCCGCCAACACGATGTATACTTACTGTAGGCCTATATTCGTATACTCTTTTACTGGATTTTCTGGATATTCGCTTTCAAAGACATTGCCATTCAGTGAAAGAAAAATGTCTTCCATTATATTTCCTAAAACGTTAATTTCGGTCTTGATGGTAAAGTCCAAAGAATCTCGTTCACGCCAACAGAGAAAGAAACCGTGAAGTTATCGCAAGTTGGCCAATCCACATGATGATAAGTGTAACACAAATTATTGCATTCGCACGAAAATGAATTTCAAACAAACATACCTGTAAAATAATATGCCATTGCTCTTTATGAACCTAACTGTGCAGCCATAAGTTGTCCAGGAGACTGACATTTTCCTTAAGAGAAGTATAGTACTTCAATTTATCGAGAAACTCCAGTAGTGACAGTGCCAAACAATCCAGTTTGCCAAATAGCGCGCGCTCGTTCAACTTCGCACTCGACTGCAGGGCCAATGCTACCTCTAGTGTATTATATACGAACTCTGTGGTAAATACAACCTGTGACAATAAAGTTCGGTGAATGAAGTCAGAACGGTCGTTCTGGCAACACTGGCGACACACAATGCTGCACCTGCGTAGCAGCAGGTTTTGACCACCTGCTCCCAACGTTGTTCAGTTGATCATCGTGTGTGTGCCGTGTAAGACCTGTTTGACACAGTGCATGTTTAGTGGGTTGGTTCTGAACTGCGAACAGGAACAGGAACAACCAAAAGATCAATGTACAGTTTGGTTTTAAGCTTGGCAAGACACCGAAAGAAACGCATGCGAAGCTGGTACGTGTTTATGAAGATCAAGTTCTGTCCTTGAAGTGTGTGTACGAGTGGTTCACCCGTTTCCGAGAAGGCCGGGAAAGTGTTTCTGACAACCCCCGTAGAGGAAGACCGGCAACCACCGTCAGTGACGAAAACATTGAGAAGGTGAGGACATTAATCACGAACGATCGGCGATTAACTGTGCGCATGATAGCGGATGAACTGCATATTAACCGTAAATCCGTGCGACAAATCATTACCCAGAAGTCAGGGAACAGGAAAACGTATTCTCGTCTTGTGCCACATCACACGACTGACGATCGGAAGCAGGCACGTTTAGAGGTTTCACAGGATCTTGTCGAAACGGCGGATGCGAAACCAAATTTCTTGAACTGTATTATCACTGAGGATGAAACCTGGTGTCTCAGGTACGACCCTAAAACTAAACGTTAAAGCATGGAATGGCGTTCTCCGAAATCCCCTCGTCGGAAAAAGGTCAGAGCCGAAAAGTCACGCATCAAACTTGCTCTGAAAGGAAAGAGATTTGACGACCTTCCTGACATCCAACGAAACGTGACAAGGTTTTTGAACACCATCCCAAAGGAAGCCTTCTTGCAAAGTTTCCAGGGCATGTATCGGCAATCTCAGCAGTGCATAAGGGGACTATTTCAAACACAGTAAGGTCACTAACGTGCATTGTTCATCTATGTTGATGGAACAGCACTATTCACCGAAATTTATTGTCACAGGTTGTATATATAATGTGAGCGAATTTCTTCTCTTAAGAAAGATCTTCCTTGGTTGTACTTATCTGAATTTAGGGTTGTCCCTCATGTGTAAATTACTAGCCAGTTGTTTGCCAAGTCGTTTCTTAAATGATTTCAAAAATCTTGGAAATGTACCATATTTCACTTAAATTATTCCGATGCCTGATTCCTCTTCCTATACGCTAATGGAATATTTGTCCCAATTTATCCTCTTGAACTCTAATTTCCATCTTTTATTCATTCTCCAAGACTGCATCCATTCAATACAGTAATTTCTCTAGATTTTGCATACTCAGATAAAATAACAATGTCGTCGGCGAATATCAGGGTTTTGATTACCTTCCCATAATTTTTCCCATATTGAGAAATTTTCAGCCCATATACCTATAGAAAATTTGAAGAATTACCACTGATGCGCTGATTCACTTACCTTCTCATGGCTTATACGCCGCAACGCTCAGATATGAAAGAATACTTCAATATTTAAAAAAAAAAAGTTTGCCTGAAAACGAAGTATACTTGTTTTTCAGATACATCACCATATTTACTGTAAGGTAGGATAAAATTCTAGGAGTGGCACTAAACACACAGCTCGCAGCCATTTCCTTGAAGTCTCCCCAAGTGTTGGTATTAATCGTCCTTTGATAAACGTTTATTAGTTTCCTGCTGCACTCCCTTATCTCGTTCAGCTTCCAACATCTCCAGTACGCAAGGCTACTGCTGCTACAAAGTACCCTTTGATATATATACTCACCCATTTTCCAATATATTGCCCAAAGCAATTTGCTGAAAATACATCTTAGTGTTATTAGTTTCAGCTACCTGCTTTCAGCTCAGATATCAAAGGGCGAATGTTCAATACGATACCAAACATGTGGTGAGAGAAGCCAAGGCTCCACTTCCATAAAAATTCACCATAAATTTTAGCATTTTTAACATATCGTTGTGAGCTTTAAATCGGCTGCCATGGATACGATATTTCGTTTTCCTTCATGTCATATTTTGGTTTTCTTCATTGTATTCCTCATTAATGGTTACATCACTACTTATTCTGGCAAAGGCTAGAACAAATGTGTTTCTTTCATTTCTTGGTCTCAGTCTCAACCTTAGCTGTGACAATGTGAAAGAGAATTAGGTACGAACAATGCTGTAACACCATTCTCAATGCAGCCAGTCCCTGTGATGAACAGTGTGGAAGTGTAACTTGTAAATTTGATTGGTGAATGCATTTTAGTGGGCATGGTGGACTGATACGTTAGAAGTAGAAGCTTCTGGCTCGAAGAAGAAAGAAACAGGAAACTATCCCACTCTTTATTTCCCTAGTATTCTTCTTCAGTAACACCTTGGTTATCTGTGCCAGCTGATAGTGGTCTTTTTAAGATGTAACCAGACTTCAGGTTGAAGACTTATACAAACATGCATATATTACTGTACATACATACATACATCATGCATAGGTTACATGTTGTAACTATTCAAGAATATAGATATTAAATTCGCACCACGTTTGGGAATTAATTGTCAATTTTTGATGGGTCACTTATACTTCATAATACGTTAATTGATATTTCCTTTATGCAAATTAACAATAATCATAATACTTTTTTTTTCAAAATTCCAGTAAAATAAGCACCATGAGGTTACCAAAGAAATTCTCAAAACTTTTAGTAATAAAGATAATAATATTTTAAAACGGTAGAAACATGCGGTTCCCTTCCCACATAGCGTACATAAGCTGTAAGTCTGGTACTATTTTACATGGGCCTTACATACAACCCCCTGAAAGTGATTAAATGCACTCAGGCAACTATGAAAAATTTACTTGACAGTTTATAAGTTTACATGAAAATTAATAAGACGATAAATACGTTTTCCAAAATGAAAATGTTGGGTATTTAAAAATTCAACAATCTACAATGCAATTTCCCTTTGTTGTCACGCTAACACCTCTATACAACAAGACCAAAAAGTTGTGTCTAGTATACTTCCTTCTCATAATCGCATAGAATTTTCCTTGGTACATCTTTGTTAGAAGTCAGCTAATCTAGCTTAAAAGGGCCAGGCTCTATGCTATCTTTCAATTGTATTATCAGTCTGAATATGAATTTTCTTTTCTCTGAGTCGAGACATATTGAACTGCGATTGTAAAAAGCTTGACCTTGAGAAGTAGTTCAAATATCAGCCGATAAGGTGTAACAGTCTTGATTTGCAACTCCGTGATTTGCATATACACTTTCTGGGGAATTCTGTGTGTCTTCCCTGAGGAGTTGCCATGTGATCTCGAAGTGAAGGAATGGACCAGAGAGTTTTCTCCCGATTCAAATCATTTAACCTGTGGTAACTCGTGAGGGACGCGGGGTTATTCTTTTACATCATCTTACTGCATATGTATAGGCCTATCTTCCTTATGGTATAAGATCCTGTTTTTGTTTACTTTGATGTTTCTTTGTATGTGAGACATGTCTGGTGGCCTTGCCGTTTAAATTTTCGTGTCCTTATTTTACTCGGAGCCATAATATGTGTGTATATACATACGTTTTGTTTATTTAGAAAGCGGAATATAATCTTACCACGCTAGTAACAGTTCCCTTTCTACTTGATCTTCTCTAAGTCTTATATATTGCTTGTACAACTGTCTGGCTATTTCTTGAAGTAATATGATGGCGGATGGTTACATTGTTTTTATCTGAGTGTCCGCGATCTGTATGAATGAAATCTGCGATCGGATTTATAACTCTCACCATACTGGATCGGCATCTTATTATTCTACAATAATGTTATCTATCTGAGATATTTACCTTGAGTGGTTGCTGTATGCCTTCGAGGTTAATAGTAAGAGATGTTTAAGTATGTTTTTTTGATATAAAGCGTCTGCGTGGTCGATGTTTACAATGATGTCTTTGAGAGGCATCTACGATATGGGATTTTGTATGTTGCGCTTCATTCTCTAGAGCATGGGAGAAATTCTGTCTATGAATATTGTGCTGATGCAGTGTCTTAATGACGAAACTATATGACCCTGTGCGAATGTTTATTTAGTGGAGGAAAAATACGCCATGGTTCTCAACCAAGTTTTATCTTTCTTTCATTTATTTTTGATTATATTAAAGTTAATCTGGTTTATCAATTCCATGGATCTGCATGTTCCCATTATTCAGTCATTTGGAATTGTATCAGGCGCCTAAGAACGACCTGGTTTGTTTTAACTTTATATTATGCCCTCGCCATTTTCATTTACATTTTCCTTGAACCAGCATCCTTTTGTTGAGTTATCTTCTCCTTGAGATTTCTGAATTATTCTTCTCTTTGAGGAGTGTACTGTTCGCTGCATCTGGTCCGCTCATCCAATTTGATTGTGAATATTTGCTGTAAACGTGGAGATTGTGCCTCACGAGTACTGAGATTTGTTGCCGTTAATGATTACTTGATTTGAAGCAATCTTTGGTTAATAAACGGCTTTTACTTTAAATTTTCTTTACGTCGCACCGACATAGGTAGGTCTTATGTCGACGATGGAACTGGAAAGGGCTAGGAGTGGGAAGGAAGCGGCCGTGGCCTTAATTAAGGTACAGCCCACGCATTTGCCTGGTTTTAAAAAATGGATAGCACGAAAAACAATCTTCTGGGCTGTCGACAGTGGGGTTCGAACCCGCTATCTCCCGGATGCAAGCTCACAGCTGCGCACCCCTAACCGCACGGCTAACTCGCCCGGTAGGCTTTTGTTTGAGTAGAGGTAGATTATAAGGTACATATCAGCGGGTGCTATTGAATGTTGTTGTGCTGCCATTATTGCCCACGAGATTTTATTGTTGGAAACTATAAGTACGGGCACTTTGTCTTTTGCCTTTTCTCCATTTTATATTTACATATTTTATCTTCATATTTTGATTTCAATAAATTTGTAATTTTATTTCCTTTCACTTGGTAGACTGTCCATTAGATGATCCTGTTATACTAGTAAAGATTATCGAGTCCAGATTCAAGCAGTTTACCAGTTTGCCCTAAACCGAGCGATCTACAGCCTACTTCGCCAGCGTATCTTCTGCGTTTTGCGACTCTGCATAGAGTTATATTTCGTTTCGTTGTTGGCTGGGTTAAATGGGTATGGGAGCGAACGTATCAATGGTAACAGAACTGTGGTTCGACTAGGGTATCTACCGAGAAAGTGGTTTTCGAAAAATAGGGGTTTTCCTCCATTCTGATTGTTTGTATGCAACGTGATAAATATTGCCTTTTGTTTTAAGTTATGTTATTTGATTGTCTCTCTGCCTGTGTTGTGTATGTATATTCTACTTCCCGTCACCATTTTCTCTGATTTTTATATGCTGTATCAATATATTTACAATGTAAAGGGAGGACAGTAAAAAATCAGTGATGATGTTTTCCATGGTGAAATGGCAGTGAAGGGGTTCACAAAAATACTTGCGTTGGCGAGGGCTAACTTATCGTCGGAATCTGGAGTAAGTCGTTCTCCAGACAGCTTGAGTAGGAGAATAGCCAAGCCTTTTTCTCAGCCATCCGATGATTTGTGTGACACTAACTTAGATGTCCTTTTGAATTGTAATTCAGTAGTATCGTCCCCGCGCGCAACCCTGAATATTCACGTATCAGCTTTGAACGTTGTCCGTAAGCGGGGTTCGAAATTTTCTGATGAAGGAAAGCACTCTTCCGCCGTTGAATTCCTTGAAAACGTTGCTGATATAAATAAGTGTTGCCAAATTTCGGCATATAATTTCATTCCAGTTATTCTCGCAGTGCTGGAGGGTGCTGCATTGAGGGGATTATATGGATGAAAAGGAAAATTAATTGTTAGAAAGAATTTGATCCAGAGATTAAGTACACAGAGTCTGGACGAATCAATTGACGACTACGCAACTGGGATTCTAACATTGTTCAATAGGTTAAGATTCACTCCGTCTGACGCAAAAATATCCGATACATTAATTTTACTCCAAAATGTAAATTGTTTATAAAGACGTGTGAAGTTAAGTGTCCCGATGATGCCATCTGTTTGGGCAGACACCTCCTCCGATCCAGTAGACTCCTCTTTACTGCGTGTCGTTCGCCTCCTAAGGCTGTCTCCTATCCCGCTACCGCCTTCCAGCATCGTGCCCACAACAGTTCCAGTCCTCGTTTCCATTCGCCCACTCGTGCCTGTCCCATTGCGAATATTGGCCAAAAACGAGATGCTTTCCGTATTGTGAGAAATGGTCATAGCAGGATAACTTGGTGGAATTGTGGAAAGGTGGACCATACCTTCCATGACTGTCGTAGCCGAGTTCTTTTCCCCATTAAGGAAGGTTTGAGATTTACCTTCATTATCTGCATGGGTAAAAGTCATTAACCCCCAAGAAAAGTAATATGTTCAGACTAATAGCTGGCTATTAGTTCAACAATAAGGTTATCTTCGACAATTTTCCGTTGCCTAATATCGAAAGCACCTTCCAATATCTCAATAGCGAGAAATTTTTGACCATCCTCAATATGGATTCCACCTACTAGCAGGTATCTTTACATCCAAAGTGCCGGCCCTACATTGCCTTTGCCACGACTCTTGGACTCTTAAAAGCTCTTACGTCCACCAATAGAGTTCTACCTTTTCCCCTATCTGGAAAATTAAAACATCGAAATTCACACACATTTATTTTGAGTCACCATAATTAGTTTTACGGAAGCCGAGAAGGACACCTTCGGAAACCATCGGAAAGAACCAGGATCGAATTCCTAACGTTGGACCCATAAATCCAGACCTCTACAATCTGAGCCACTCAGCCCGAATTATTATTATTATTATTAGTAGTAGTAGTAGTAGTCGTTCTTTCCTGCATCATATGTAAGTTTTCCATGTTCATGTCACAAAGTATAAACTTAACTACCACTTTTGCGCGTTTGTCGGCTTTGAAATAATAAATTTTTGGTTGTGATTTTACTTGAGAAGTTAAATAACACTAGTATTAAGGGATTACTACACCATTTGTTTTATTGTAACTTTCACGATTGTGTTCCGCAATAGAGGAAGAAGAGACAATTTCCTAAACTAAATTTTCTAACTAATAAACCAATCAGACAGCCATCACAAAACTTTAAATGCGCATAGGTACCACCTAGTAGATTAAAAAGTTTAACTGAGTGACTTATCACTAATGAAATCAATGTCTAGTATATTGATAGAAAGGCCTTTTGGAAATCTAGCCATTGACATTAATAGTGATGTCGACTGGACATCGTTCATAGATTTATGGAACCCCTTACTAGCTACTGAAATTTAGTATCTTTACTTCTATACTAATATCATACAGAGAAAATATTTGTGAGCTTTTGCATCTTCTTCTGTTTCTATCGCTTTGTCCAAACGTTTGCTGGAGGTGGTGCCGTGAGTGTGAACTGAACCTCACGCGCAGACTTGGGCCTGATTTACCGCTGGATGCCCTTGCTGGTGCTAACCCTAGACGGAAGAATGTACCGGTATTCAATATTGCGCTTTTCTGTGGTAGTGTGATGTATTATGTGAATGTGTCGATGAGTGTGTTGGGACAAGCACAAATACCCAGTCCCCGAGTACGATGAATTCATCAGATCCGATTAAAATTCGCGACACAACCGGGAATAGAACCGAGACCATCAGAACTGAAGGCATCAACTCTGGCCATACAACCAAGTAGCCGGACCTTTATATGAAGTGTAATCTCGAGCGCAATTCAACTGATTTCTGTAATTCTTTCATCACTGGGAAGTTTCAAATTATTCTAAGCTATATATATTCCCTTAAGAAACAATACAACTTATCTGGCAATGCACTTCCTATCTATTACTTTCCTTAAGGCCGGTCACGCCTCCCAGTCACATATTAATGTGCAGTCCTTCAGAGCAATTTTCGATTATCTCATTTTCCTATAGGTCTAGTTAAGTATTTAAAAAAATGAACCTTAATACGCCGCAGGAGTGCGCAAATACGCCATGCAAACATACGGTACAGTAAGGTTTATTTTCCTTTACATGACGGTATAGGGACATGAATGTAACGAAAATTGTTATGATGGACTGGGAGGCGTGACGAGACTTTAGGACCGGGCGAGTTGGCCGTGCGTGTAGAGGCGCGCGGCTGTGAGCTTGCATCCGGGAGTTAGTAGGTTCGAATCCCACTATCGGCAGCCCTGAAAATGGTTTTCCGTGGTTTCCCATTTTCACACCAGGCAAATGCTGGGGCTGTACCTTAATTAAGGCCACGGCCGCTTCCTTCCAACTCCTAGGCCTTTCCTATCCCATCGTCGCCATAAGACCTATCTGTGTCGGTGCGACGTAAAGCCCCTAGCAAAAAAAAAAAAAGAGACTTTAGGAAAATAATGGACATGACGTTCTTTGTCAGACACGCGATATTGTTAAGCGGCAATCTAAGTATGTCAGCTTATGAGTTCAGGAGGTTTTCTTTTATTGTAAGTAGAACAAGTCGTAATATTTCAGGATCCGAAACACTGAAAAGTGAATAAGCCTGTAATGAATAAAGCCCACCAAGTGCACATGACATTCAATGATGTTGGTTTTTTTTTTGCTAGTTGTTTTACGTCGCACCGACACAGATAGGTCTTACGGCGACGATGGGACAGGAAAGGGCTAGGAGTAGGAAGGAAGCGGCCGTGGCGTTAATTAAGGCACAGCCCCAGCATTTGCCTGGTGTGAAAATGGGAAACCACGGAAAACCATTTTCAGGGCTGCCGACAGTGGGATTCGAACCTACTATCTCCCGAATACTGGATACTGGCCGCACTTAAGCGACTGCAGCTATCGAGCTCGGTCATTCAATGGTATACAAAATGATTTTTATGCATTTTATTCCAACTTCGCTACGGTATTATACCTTGTATACGGAGTTATACACTAGTTACTGCACACGCAGGTAGTAAGGCTATATTAAATTGCACGTCTCATAGCGATATCCGAGAAACAAAACGGCGAAGACCCCCAAACGCTGTTTCCCATGCAAGGTGCACGTTGGGGGAAATTTAGATGATAATGAGAGGCCACATTTCCTAATGCCAGTCGCAGCTGAGTTGGAGAGATTTGATTGTAGCCGAGAAATGCTTCGCTATCTGATGTATAAAGAATAGAGATACGACAATAAGACATAGAACCAAAGTTGAAGATTTCTCCAAATTGAGCAACGATTGTGTAAATTGCTTTGTGAAATGACTTGCCGTTTAGAAAGCAGTTACCACGAAACGGAGGTGTGAATCTTCATTGAAATTGCCTCCATATTTTGACGTTTTCCTGAGTCTAAAAGTAATACAATTGAACAGCATGGAATATTCCTTCGAAGGAAAGAGTGCACAGTGACCAAGCGAAATTATGTACATAGCAAAGGGACGTAACGTGTAACGACGTTTCTCATGTAGTCCACGGATTTCACAGAAAATTAATAGTTTAAGAGAAAATGAAAGAAAACTGTTGTGGTTTTCCTATAAACCCCAATTCTATTCAGTGATTTGCCAATTTGGGCTCAGAAAATTAGCGCCTTAACCGTCTGAGCCATTCAGCCCGATTGCAGAAATAGTTAGTGGGACGTAAAACCTAATAAAATTATTATTATTATTATTATTATTATTATTATTATTATTATTATTATTATGTCCGCCTCTGTGGTGTAGTGGTTAGCGTGATTAGCTGCCACCCCCGGAGGTCCGGGTTCGATTCCCGGCTCTGCCACGAAATTTGAAAAGTGGTACGAGGGCTGGAACGGGGTCCACTCAGCCTCGGGAGGTCAACTGAGTAGAGATGGGTTCGATTCCCACCTCAGCCATCCTGAAAGTGTTTTTCCGTGGTTTCCCACTTCTCCTCCAGGCGAATGCCGGGATGGTACCTTACTTAAGGCCACGGCCGCTTCCTTCTCTCTTCCTTGCCTATCCCTTCCAATCTTCCCATCCCTCCACAAGGCCCCTGTTCAGCATAGCAGGTGAGGCCGCCTGGGCGAGGTACTGGTCATACTCCCCAGTTGTATCCCCCGACCAAGAGTCTGAAACTCCAGGACACTGCCCTTGAGGTGGTAGAGGTGGGATCCCTCGCTAAGTCCGAGGGAAAAACCGAACCTGGAGGGTAAACAGATGATGATGATGATTATTATTATTATTATTATTATTATTATTATTATTATTATTATTACTATTATTATTATTATTAGAATGGCTATTGCACATAAGATTGCACAGAATAGAATATAAAAGGATAGAATAAAATGGAAATGTATGTTACCTACAACACACATTGTCAAAAAAATTTTAAAATGTACACAAAAAATTGGCCGGCATATTAAATTTTAATTTTACACATTCCTAATATTCGTGAACTGTGGATAACCGGCACTGCGGAATAGATGGTACTTCGAATTCTACCACCTGCACAATATATTCATCCTATTTCAAGCAAGAGGATATTGAAAGAAAGTCATCTTCTGACCCGGCCAGTTTTTGTGCTGTCGAGTGTACTTGCAGAAACTAAGAATAATATGTAATTTCAATATAATACGAATTCGTTAATTTCTCACTGATTAAATAACGCAGTTTTTCCAAGATACCAATGGATGCAAATACATATGGTAAGAGGATAGATGATGATTATGATGATAATTTCGTGTGGCTGTTGGTAGTCTCTTGCAGTCCTTGTAAGGAAGACCTCCCAAGAAGAGAAACTGCGTGTTGGTGTGATGGACGATAGCGTGCTGTGTGCGGTGTGTGAATTGCAAGGATGTTGGGAACAACTTAATACCCAGTCCTCCAGCCAAGGAAATTAACCATTAACATTGAGATCCCTCGACTAGGCAGAGAATCGAACTCGGGGTCCCGAGCACCGAAGACCAAGACGTTAACCACTCACCCAAAGAGCTGGACAGACAACAAATGAAGGACCAAGACTAAGATAGTCAGTTCTACCTATGCTTCTGAGCGTCATCATTTAATAGTAGTATTAGCAGTAATTGCAGTCATACAATATTTCATTATTATCGCTTGGACTAGCTTCCCAGCGAGAACTCACAGTTATTATTTTAAAACTCCGGCTGCCCTACCATCCTACTGCTACAGATAAATACCAGCCATACCACAAGAGTGAATTGTCTCGTTGGTTAAGGAGCATCTAGGTATTTTACTTTGCATTACGATGGCATCTGAACTCATTTACGGCCAGCTACACGGACTGTAAATTAGCACCCCACTCGTTATTACCTCACAGAGAAACAGCCTCACGTGCTAACGACAAAGAGAAAAGGAAATCTGAATCCTTCAGAGGAGAAATAAACTCAGCTTCATGACGTTATAGAGGACGGCACTTGAAATATTTCCTCACTTTGAAGGTCGAAGAAGTTTTCTTTGTGATTGATAGATTGACTTATTATTGAACTGGATAGCAGTATAGCATAGTTCGTTGGCAGGTAGTGTTCAAAGACGTCGTTTACGAAACGGAAATTAATCCCCTTATATTCTGTTCATTATTCGAGGTAGGATCAAGACACCGATGGACAGCAATTTTCCAAGTGACGCCTTTGGGAGGCTATTCAAATTTACCAATGTTTAGTGAAGTTTCTGCATGTCAGGCTCCTTGCCTGATTCGTCAGCGTACTGCTTTCGGTTCAGAGGTTTCGATTCCCGGCCGGGTAAGGGATTTAAACTTGTATGGCTAATTCCTCTGCCACGCGGACTGGGATTGTGTGTCTGTCTTAATACAGCTCCATTTATCTACATACAACTCACCATAATACCAACCACCATAGAAACATGTACAAATGAGTACATCCCTCCACAAAGCGTTGGCGTCAGGAAGGCCATCTGCCGTAAAACTGGGCCCTAATCCCCATCGCGTTCCGACCTCAATACATTGGGAAGGATGTCATATTTTACGCATATTTTAAGAAATTCCCTTATCATTGTGAAAACATTTGGGTTGTTCATTCTGGAGATAACTACCTCAACAAGACTGCAATAGAGAAACAGACATGAGTACGGTATTAAAATGATCGTCGCCATAAGGCCTATCTGTGTCGGTGAGACGTAAAGCAAATTGTAAAATGTATTAAAACGTTGAGGTGAAGCTTATTCCAAGGCCGAATGAAACACAAGAGATGACATCAGCAAGAGCGTCTACTTGGAAAACATCATTGCTAGATCAAGTGAATGAGGAGGAGAATTATAGTGGTAACCTATAACAAAGAAGTGAGTTCCCAGAAAACATTACAATATTTAAATAGGTTTGTTTTCAGCTGTACGAAACTGAAAGCTGAGTAGATTCGGGACATTTTATTCATAAGTTGGAAGTAAGAACATGAAGGAAGCGAGAATGATTGCTGTTACAAGCCGGTGGAAATATGTGCAGGACGTTATTCATAATGAGAAGAGAAAGGCTAACTTAGGAATGAACTCGATGAATTACAATGCATAATTAAACTGGGTAGAGTTATGTGAAGGGAATAGAGGAGAATAGGTTACCTGGTTTGGTTTGGTTTGGTTTGGTTTGGTTTGGTTTGGTTTGGTTTGGTTTGGTTTGGTTTGGTTTGGTTTGGTTTGGTTTGGTTTGGTTTGGTTTGGTTTGGTTTGGTTTGGTTTGGTTTGGTTTGGTTTGGTTTGGTTTGGTTTGGTTTGGTTTGGTTTGGTTTGGTTTGGTTTGGTTTGGTTTGTATCTCATTTTTAGTTTTGTCTCTATATTATAATTTGCCCTAAATCTAGTTTTTTAAAAATTCCTTGAGCGGGTATCACCATTCACCGAGTCAAATAATTTGACTGGTTTAGGTTAGCATGCTACACAAATTCATACGATAATGATCAATCACCAGAAGATGGCACACTGTAACTCAACTGACGGTGTACCAAACCATATTTTAATCAGTAATTCCAGTGTGAAAGATAAGTTTGGCCGTTAAATTCTTCCCAGTAGCTCCATGAAAGTAATGTCTTTCCAGCCTCTCCACCAGACGTTACTTCTTGCTGACGTTAACTGTTGGTGACCTCGGACTGGCACACTTGTCTGGAGAATGTCATTCCTTTTACCACCTAATAGCCGCTATTTCTCACCTCTGCTCAATCACAAAGTTCTCCAATGGGTTCAATATATTCCTCTTCTTCGACGACACTTCCCTGCCTTAGACCGTTCGAGTGACCCAGGTTTCAGCACAAGAAAGAAAAGTAACACTTCATCCTACATTGATAGTTTGGTTTAAGTTTACGTCTGACAAAGCAACTGTGTTTAATAGCATTAAACACTAGCTTTTTCCCGCTACTGCGCAAGCGTTGAGATTAATTTTGTGGCCATTTATAGCACTGATGGACAGTGGAATCTGAATCAAAATATGTTCAATTTGTTTGTAATGCTGGCGCATGTTTGTTTCAATTTGATTTGTTGGAAGAAGTTGTATGTTTTCAGAAGTGTTAGAGTAGGAGTGTATAGAAACTATCGACCCAAAGAAATTCGCTTAAAGAGAGCATATAAGACCAAGATGGGGAGGAGGGACATGATAATAATATTGACAATTTTAATGAAAATAGATTTTCAATTCATCCGTTTATTGTATTCAAACCGAGAGAGAGAGAGAGAGAGACAAAACAAAACAAAACTTGCAAAAATATGAATATGGTTTCCGGATCGTGTACAGTTGCGGGAAGAAAACTAATAAGAATGAGTGGCTTCGTTGCTGACTTCCAACCTGGAAGGTTTTGGAGCATCCTGTATAATGAAGGCTGGTGAACCTCCCCGGCTTCGCACGAGAGCAGGTTTGAATTGAAAATGATATATTGTTGTTTTTTATCCATGTGTGTGTGTGTGTGTGTGTGTAAGAGATAGAGAGAGAGAGAGAGATCTGAAGCCATTTCTTTTCAGTTTCGACCCGGTTAATTTCAAGTTTTTAAGGATTTAAACCGAAATTAGCATAAATATTTATATATTTCCAAATATTTTTGAGTGTAATTTGATAGAATTTGTTGATATTCATTCAGGAACGAAACACATCATTCTATTTTAATTAAGTTGATTCCTTTTCAGGTATAACTCTTTTAACATATGGTTTTTCTCAGAGTAGTTTATAAATGTATTTATTCAAAATTAGTTTTGGTAGGCTAAGGAACCTTATTTCTTAATCTGTTTATTCTCCAAGGTCGGTTATTCCCTCAGACTCAGCGAGGGATCCCACCTCTACCGCCTCAAGGGCAGTGTTCTGGAGCTTCAGACTTTGGGTCGGGGGATACAACTGGGGAGAATGACCAGTACCTCGCCCAGGCGGCCTCACCTGCTATGCTGAACAGGGGCCTGGCGGGAGGGGGGGATGGGAAGATTGGAAGGGATAGACAAGGAAGAGGGAAGGAAGCGGCCGTGGCCTTAAGTTAGGTACCATCCCGGCATTTGCCTGGAGGAGAAGTGGGAAACCACGGAAAACCATTTCGAGGATGGCTGAGGTGGGAATCGAACCCATCTCTACTCAGTTGACCTCTCTAGGCTGAGTGGACCCCGCTCCAGCCCTCGTACCACTTTTCAAATTTCGTGGCAGAGCCGCGAATCGAACCCACCTCTACTCATTTGACCTCCCGAGGCTGAGTGGACCCCGTCCCAGCCCTCGTAACACTTTTCAAAGTACATGGCGGAGCCGGGAATCGAGCCCGGACCTCCGGGAGAGGCAGATAATCACACTAACCACTACACCACAGAGGCGGACCCTAATTCATATCATGACAATTAAATACAATACTGTAAAGAGCATTTTGATATTAGTAATTTTAAGTCAATTTATTTGATAAGGATTACGTGATAAATAAAACAATATTGCTTACTGAGCGATTTAGCTGCGCGGTTCGTATCATGCAGTTGTAAGCGTGCATTCGGGAAATGGTAGGCTTGAATCCCACTGTCCGTAGCACTGAATACGGTTTTCCATGGTTTCCTATTTTCGCTCCAGCCTTGAACCTTAATTAAGGCCGCTGTCGCTTCGTTCCCAATCCTAGTACTGTCCTATCACATCGTCACCATTAGACCTGTCTGAGTTGGTGCGACTTTAAAACAACAGCAAAGAAATTATATCAAAATATATCTTCCAGTTTTAACTCCTACCGGGCGAGTTGGCCGTGCGGTTAGGAACGCGCAGCTGTGAGCTTGCATCCGGGAGAGAGTGGGTTCGAACCGCACTGTCCGCAGCCCTGAATATGGTATTCCGTGGTTTCCTATTTTCACAATAAAATTGCATTTGCGTGTCTCCTTTTTGTCAAATATCGAAGTTTGATACAACTCAGCCTTTCTCGATAAATGCTGTATACAGTGGTATAAATCTTATGAAAAGCCTTACATTGTTCTCCAAACTATTCCGCACGGTCACTTACCAGGGACTTGTTCATAATGTGTATGTAATGCATGAACAAGTATGTATTATACAGTTGTGTAAGTATAGCATAATTTTATACAACAGGTCTTTCTTATTGAATCGCCCTCGTATTTTAGATAAAGCATTTCAAGCGAAAAGTTAATTTATATTGCAAGCGAGAGAGTTAATAGGAGCGTGGGTGTTAAATATCGGATGATATCGCGGTGCCTGGCGTAGTACTTGACAAAAGGCTGCTGCCGTAATGCCCGATATAAACACGCTATTCATTCAGAAAACGAATGCCGCAAGGTAATGATCGAAAACACGCAACAAAAGAATGCTATGTTCCTACTGTGGGTCAATGACAAGAGTAAAAGTGTATTACGTATGTGCAAGTCGATGACTTTTATTACCAATACTTATAACAATCGAAGGGCTTGGGAAAACAGTTCCAGTATGATTGAAATTGTTGGCAAATTGGATACTTTCAAAATTCACCCGTTAAAAGTTAATTCGAAATCTTTACACAATTGTAATTCATGTATTAATAGAACTTGGATGTAACATGTAGAACAAAATTCTTATTGCGATTTTTCACTTCTATAGATTAAGCCTTACCCTGCAAACCATGTGAGCCTGATGCGGTGTGGAGGCTCGTGCATATGTACAACCATATCGGATGGGTATCTGTCAAGAGACCAGACTATCGAATGGTTAATTGAAAGTGGGGTAGCAGCTTTTCGGAAGTTGCAAGGGCGGCAGTCTATATGATTGACTGATATGACCTTGTAATAATGTTTAACATGACTTACCAATGTTGATACTGCTACACACCTGACATCTTTTTTTTTTTCTTTTGCTATTTGCTTTACGTCGCACCGACACAGATAGGTCTTATGGCGACAATGGGATAAGGAAGGGCTAGGAGTGGGAAGGAAGCGGCCGTGGCCTTAACTAAGGTACAGCCCCAGCATTTTCCTGGTGTGAAAATTAGAAACCACGGAAAAACATCTTCAGGGCTGCCGACAGTGGGGTTCGAACCTACTATCTCCAGAATACTGGATAGTGGCCGCACTTAAGCAACTGCAGCTTTCGAGCTCGGTACGCCTGAAATCAACGGGAAAGTACAGCTGTAACTAAACAGCTCTCTCTGTATGAATGATGTCCTGATGATGGCTTCCTCCCGGGTAAGATATTCTGGGGATGAAGTTGTCTCTGTATGAATGATGTCCTGATGATGGCTTCCTCCTGGGTAAGACATTCCGGGGATGAAGTTGTCCTCCGTCAGGATCTCCGGGCGAGGACTGCACGAGAAGCGACAAAAATCAGGAGTGTTTATACTGACATTCTGCGAGTCAGAGCGTGGAATGTTATAAGTTGAACCGTTGTGGTAGGTTAGAAACCTGAAAAGAAAAATGGATAGAACTTTTAGATGCAGGTTTTATAACTAAAGTACGTTCGCAGGAAGAGCAGTATTTTTGGTCGGGCGACTACAGAATTATCAACACAAAATCAAACAGGGCAAATGCAGGAGAGAAAGAAAATAGGGCATCGAGTAAGGTACTGTGACCAGCATAGTGAAAGGATTATTGTTGCCTGATGGAGCAAACGAAAGAATATATGAATAGATAGAAGATTTAATAGTCTATGTACAAGATGACGAGAATCTAATTGTGATGGGAGACTGGAATGCAGTGGTAGGACAAGGAAGAGAAGGTAATGCAATATGAGAGATCGGACTGGAACAAAGGAATAAAAGAGGAAGTCGGCTGATTGAATTTTGCACCGATCATAATTACTCCTTGCTAATACTTGGTTGACCAAGCTCGATAGCTGCAGCCACTTAAGTGCAGCCAGTATCCAGTATTTGGGAGATAGTGGGTTCGAGCCCCACTGTCGGCAGCCCTGAAGATGGTTTTCCGTGGTTTCCCATTTTCACACCAGGTAAATGCCGGGACGTATCTTAATTAAGCCCACGGCCGCTGCCTTCTATTTCCTAGGCCTCTCCTATCCCATCGTCGCCATAAGACATATCTATGTCGGTGCGACGTAAAGCAAATAGAAAAAAAATAGATTCCTTGACACTCCTAGCTTCTTCCTGTCCCATTGTTGCCATAAGACCTATCTGAGTCGGTGCGACGTAAAGCAACTTAAGAAAATACTTGACCGGGCGAGTTGGCCGTGCGCGTAGAGGCGCGCGGCTGTGAGCTTGCATCCGGGAGATAGTAGGTTCGAATCCCACTATCGGCAGCCCTGAAGATGGTTTTCCGTGGTTTCCCATTTTCACACCAGGCAAATGCTGGGGCTGTACCTTAATTAAGACCACGGCCGCTTCCTTCCAACTCCTAGGCCTTTCCTATCCCATCGTCGCCATAAGACCTATCTGTGTCGGTGCGACGTAAAGCCCCTAGCAAAAAAAAAAAAAGAAAATACTTGGTTCATACTCCATAAACGACGGACGTATAAAAGGTCGAGACCCGGAGACACTGGAATGTATCAGATAGACTTTCGTGGTTAGGTAGAGATTCTGAAACCAGGTACTGGATTGTGAGACTTTCTAGGGAGAAGACGCGGACTATGGCCACGACTTGATGGTCATCGAATTCCAACTGAAATTGAAAAATTTGAAGAAAGGAAGGAATGCGACGAGATGGGATATAAAGTTGAAAAAAAATACGAGTGGTCGGGATTGTTTCTAGAACATATTACACAAGAACTAAATTAAAAGTCTGAAGGAAACACAATGGAGAAAGAATAGATAGTCGTGAAGAATAATATCAGTAGGGCTGCTGAAGAAAGGTTAGTGAGGAAAGATAAAACAAGAATCAATGGAAAACTCAGAAGATACTAAACCTGATTGACAAACGACGAGAGTGCAGGAATGCAAAACATGAGGAGAGAAGAAAAGAATACAGGCAATTAAAGAATGAAGTAAATAGAAAGTTCAGAACAGCTAATAAAGAGTGGCTGAAATAAAACTGCAAGGATGTTAAAGGTTGTATGGTCGTAGAAAAGGAAGTGTTGAATACGGGAAAACTATCTTTGGAGAAAGGGAATCTAAGCGTACGAATATTATGAGCTCAGATGAAAAATAACTCCTTGGGAAAGAAGATAAGGCAGAAAGATGGCAAGAATATATCCCAATGTTTATCAAGTGAAAGAAGTAGGTAAGGTTCTGGAACAAGGAGAGACTGCTGATGACGATGAAACAGGAAACCCATTTTGAGGTCAGAACTCGATAGAGCACTGCGAGATCTAAATAGAGACATGTCAACTGGAATTGATGACATACCCTCAGAATTACCAACTGCCTTAGAAGAAACCAGCATGGGGAGGTTATTCCATTTAGTGCATAAGATTATGATATAGGAGAAGTGGCATCAGATTTTAGGCAGAATGTTATACCTATTCCCAAGAAAGCAGGTGCTGACAAGTGTGAAAACTATCTCACCACTTTTTTGGTATCTCACACCTGCAAGGATTAGTGGAAGCTGAGTTGGAAAAAAAAAAGTTTGGCTTCAGAAGAAATGTAGGAACAGGTGAAGCAATCCTAACTTTACATCTTATCTTAGAGAACAGAATTAAGGACAATCCCACGTATATGGTGTTCGTAGACCTAGAAAAGGCATTCTATAATGTTGATTGGGCCAAGCTGTTTGAGATTCTGAAGGCGATCGGGATCATAAACCGAAAAAGAAAAATTATCCACAATCTCTACAAAAATCAGACTGAAGTGATAAGAGTCGAAGGCTTTGAAAAAGAAGCAGCAGTCCAGAAAAAAGTAAGTCAAAACTGCAATTTGTTCCCTCTCCTGTTGAATGTTTATATAGAACAGGCGGTGAAGGAAATCAAAGAGAAATTTTGAAATGGAACCACAGTCCAAGAAGAGGAAATCAAAACTCTAAGATTTCCCGAAGGTATTGTTATTTTATCTGAGTCTGTAGAAGATTTTCAGAAACTGCTGAATGGTATGGACTTAGTCTTGGATAAGGAGTAAAAGAATTTTAAAAATATTCAGAAACAAAAGTAATAGTTTAGTTAAACAAGTCAAATGATGCAGGAAATATTAAATGATGAAATTAACTGTTTAAGTAAGTAGATGAACATTGTTACTTGGGTTGTAATATGACTAACCACCGAGCTATAGCTGCAATCGCTTAAGTGCGGCCAGTATCCAGTATTCGGAAGATTAGTAGGTTCGAACCCCACTGTCGGCAGCTCTGAAAATGGTTTTCCGTGGTTTCCCATTTTCACACCAGGCAAATGCTAGGGCTGTACCTTAATTAAGGCCACGGCCGCTTCCTTCTCACTCTTAGCCCTTTCCTGTCCCATCGTCGCCGTAAGACCTATCTGTGTCGGTGCGACGTAAAACAGGTAGCAAAAAAAAAATGACTAACTATGGCAGAAGTAAGGAGGACATAATAGGCAGACTAGCATGAACAACGAAGTCCTTCCTTAAAATAAGAAATTTGCTCACTTAGAGCATTTTAGAGGAATTGGAAATATGATTGTAACGACGTTTGTCTGGAGTGTGGTATTGTATGGAAGTGAAACATGGACGATATCTAACACAGAAAGAAAGAGAATAGAAGCTTTTGAAATGTGTTAAAGAAGAACGCTGAATTGGTGGATCGAATCACGAATGAAGAGGTATTGAATCAAATAGGTGAGAGGAGATCGATTTGGCTAAATTTAACCAGAAAAAGAGAGAGAATGATGGGACGCATCTTAAGAAACTCAGGACTTGTTCAGTTCTTTTTCAGGGAAGTGTAAGTGGTAAGAACGGTAGGGGTAGACATACTGTAGGTATGAATATTAAAAGCAGATTAGAGCAGATGTAAGATGTAGTGGTTGCGTAGAAATGAAAGTAGAATGCTGAATCAAATCACTCTATGGACTGATGATAACACAGTAAGCTTACTTGAATTCAAAAATAAATAATGCGTGTATGTTCCTGCAACAAATGTGTATTTTAAATGGATTTTTTAAAATGGCAGTACCACTGGCACATCACCTCAGCTTTCAGGTAACATTACATTCCTGAAAATACTTTTTTTCTTCTTTAGGTACACTTCTCTCGAGAACTATAAGGGATAGGGCAATCAATCTCAGTGCCCTTCTTTAATTGTCTAAAGTTCCGGCTCCATGCCTAAATGGTTAGCGTACAGGTCTTCGGTCCAACGACTCTAGGGTTCAATTTCCGACCAGATCTGGAATTTTAACATTCATAGGTTAATTTCGATGGTTCGGGGGCCGGGTGTTTGTGCCATCTTCGACATTAGAAGTCATCATAGGCAGTGCCCTATTCTGATAGAGGCGCAGGTTTCCTATCTGGTACAAGTGGTGCTCTCCATGCTCAATACGACTAACCGTTTAGGCAGCGTATTCAATTCTAAGGGCCCCAAGCGTACGTTTCCCTCTGACTTGCATAACATTTTCAGTAGCTACATAGCCCAGCTAAAGTCCGGCTCCGCGCTGTAGAGGGCAACGCATCAGCCTCTCATCCGGCGGCTCCGGGTTCGATTCCCGACCGTGTCAGGGATTTTAAATTGTAAATGATAAATATCCCTGGCCTGGGGACTGGGTGTTTGTGTCGTCCTTAACGTTCCTTTCCTCACATTCAACACTTTACACTTCCGCCATTTACATAATACACGCAGGTTTCCTCACATATGGTGCAAGTAGGGCCAAAAGATATTTCTAGGTCGACGCCCCGAACAAATAGCTTTCTTTTTTAAGTCCAGTTAAAAGGTAGCGTGATAGTAAGTACCCTGTGTGTTAACCAAAGGTTAACCTTGCCAAATTGGAGCTCCATCAGTAGCCTAAATGATATTATCTTTCAAATGGTGAAAGAAATTTTAAAATTTGCCGGGTAGTTTCTGAGATTACCCGTTATATTTAAACAAACTCACAGTCTCTCTTTAGATTATTATTATTATTATGATTATTATTATTATTATTATTAGTATTATTATTATTACAACTACCCCATGAGGAGGCTGCCACAAGGAAAAAGTATATCGACTACACAGTATTATGTCTTCCAAGTCATTGGTGAATTTGCGAGTGTGCCAGATAGAAATAACGGCAATTACAAGTTGGCATGATGTACGGTTCGTCAAATGTTATATAGATGATTGCGGAGTAAGGTTACTGAACCTCATATTGCGGCGATAGTGATGTCGTGAAGTTGTGTCCGGTTGAAACCGAGAGGATCCCATAGCTATACAAGACATTTTGGTATTGTGACTCGAGCTCCGATAATGAGTCCAAGGACGGAGATGTTGTCTAGGTGATATATTCCTTTATAATAGCTTACGGTTGGCTGGTAAATCGACTTCATCTAGGCGTCCAACTCTTCTACCTGGCCACTGTGCGACACGAAGCATATTGTGGGATCTAAGATCAGTCCTTGCTTGCTGGGTGGTCGAAAGGCTATTATGTCAATACGCCTGTTACTCCCACCGATAGCTAGGCCAGAAACCTGCCCGTGTACTGTGAAACCTTGATCTCTCAGCGAGATCGTGATCACGTGTCGTATTCAATATTTCAATAACGTATAGAGTATTACGAAGAAAATTAATTTAACTTTTTTTCTCCGGCAAATCAAATTTTAAGTACACCTACTCTGCTCCAATGTTTAACAGGATTAACCGTTCAGGCAGCTTATTCACTTTTAAGTGTCCCACGCATGTGTATTCATCTGCCTTCCTTCACTTTGTCTTTCACTAAATGGCCTGCTTAAAAGAGTGTGATAGTAAGACACAGAACGGCATCGTTTTATGGAATAGGCCTACTGTTAAATTACGAAGGAAATACCATTTTTGTAGGAAATACAAATTTTAAGTACACTCGCCTACTCCATTATTTAGTAGGACTAACCGTTTAAGCAGGTTATTGATTTTTAATAGTCCCAGTCGTACATTATCCTATGACTTGCTTCACATTTTATTTCCCTGCAAAGCCCGTTTAGGTACACTGCAATAGTAAGTAGCCTGTGTGTTAACCAACGGTATCAGCTATAAGAATGCCTAATTTGAGCTCCATCAGTCAAGAAGAACACAGACCGGCCAACAAACAAACTTTGAGGTTTATTACTGCTGACAACTTTTTCCCTAAATCATGGTTCTCGCGAGAACGCTTTGATATTCCGGGATGATACATAGCCTATGTTGAAGACGGCACGCAACAGTCAGTGCACGAACCAGAGTAATGAAAAATGAAATGTCGTATGGCTTTTCTCACAACGTAAGTAAAGGTGAAGAGTGTTAGCACGACCAGGGATAAATAAATAAATTAAAGGAAATACTTACAATTATCCCAATTAAAAGGCCGTCGCTGATTGAGGAAGCTCTGGACACAAGAGGCCTAGCGAATCAACTAAAAATTAGCTTAACTAATTGACTGAAATAATAATTCCTTGATTCATTTTAAAAAAAATCTTTAATAATACCAAAACATTTATAATTTACCGACCTCAAAATTAATTTTTTTTGAATTGTTTTAAAAGATACGATAAATACTGAATTCTATTTAGATCAATTAAAAGAATAACCCAGTAGAAGTTAAAATCCTTATATTAATAATTGCTGAATGAAAACAGAAGACCTCTTTAGAATAATAAATGAACGAGGTTCAATTGAAAATTAAATAATTAAATCCACCATTATAGAATGGATAATGAAAACCTATCTAATAGACTATCTCGGTTTTCGGAGGTTGCGTGAAAACAGTAAGGATCAACCAAACACACTATATCACCAAAAGAAGAAATAATACAGGAACATGCAAAAAATCACAGAAGTAGGATAAAATAATTCAATATTCCCCAGAGACGATAACTAAAATCGAAGGAGTAAGTCAAATACAGCAGAAAAGATCCAATGCACGCAACTATTTCCAATACAGATGAACGTCAATACTACAATAATCCGCAGATTCTCAAATGTCAGTTTCAACACAGCAACGCCCCCCATTGCGTTTGCATTCTATTACACAGGACAACCGCCATGATTAAAATGAGAACACGATGTACCGAGTAAGTCAATAGATCAGCTTTCATTTAAAGCACAAGTTTACTTTTAACAGCCCGAAATGGTTTGAAAAATATTTTAAATAATAAATATTTAATTATGTTTGAAAACAGGAAGGAAATAAAACCAGGCTTTTAAGGTTATACAATAAATTCGTACATCATCTTGTCGGAGCTCCTTGAACATAATCATTCCTTTCGTGCACGAAAGCTAATATAACTGAATGCTGAAGCCCAAAAGTTAACATATAATTATCTTCTTAAATTAAATTGAAACCTCAAATATTTTCACATTACAAGTTAACGACAATGACCTGTTTTCGACTCTAAAAATTTTTTTTTTTTTTTACCCACAAATAATCCGAACATCACCTTTAGAAATTCTCACATATCGTAGACTTAAGTGCTCAGCATCTTAGCACAACAAAATAACAGGATAGTTCCTCAGTTAAAACAGTCATGACATCCAATGAAGCTACTTACGAGGTCGGTGTTTTCAAAAATTAAATCGTTTCAAAAAAACAAACCACATCTTTGGCGCTTATGCCAGATGGAGAATCCATCAACCGGGATCAAATATCCGCACCATCTTCCCTTCTTGTAGGATAATTTGTATCTTTAAGAAACAACCAGCAAAGATTAGCTCAACGCGTCTTCCAGTTTAAAAGGCAAGAAGTAGAACAACTGCACACGCTGATTGTTAGAGCACGGTTCATGGCCAAGCAAGCTTATCTTCTTGGCGCCCAGATAGCAGCACAACTACTCACTTCGAATGGTAAGTACTAAATCCACCACTAGATGGCTCACCATCAGCAATTTAATGAAAGCTCATACAGTTACGATATTCAACACTCGGAGATGCAGACAAATGATGTGAAGGCATGAATGTAATAGAGACAACATAGTACCATGACGAGTAGTTATTCAAACTCCATTACAGCCTCCCCCCCGAAACCATCAACCTGGGGTGGAGTATCACAAGCAGTCATAGTTGTCTCAAGAATATGTGTAATAAAAGTTCCATCTTCGATAATTTAACATAAACACTTCTCAATATGAACAGAGATATACTAGGGTGATATATAACAGTGATCAGACCACTCACAGTTGTTTAGTGTTCAATTAAGTTTTCACGCGCAATATCATCAGCACGCCAATTTTCTTTAACATGTTCAGATAATACTAAGATTACTAAGGTAATCGGAGTTTGCTTAATCACAATAAATTTTCAGACACATAACCTACACAAGAAAACAGGTCTTACAAGGTTTAAAACATAGCATAATTCTCATTCGAACATAATTCAGGGCTTCAATTATAGGGAATGACAAGACTTCAAGAGTGATAACCATATTACCACATAAATACCCCAAAAGGAAAACACAAGAAGAAGAAGAAGAATAAGAAAAGGACCAAAATAAATAGGAAAACATAAGCCTCTACAAGAAGTAAGTCAGTGCAACGAACATTAGATAATTCTTCAAGTAACTCATCACACTAATCACTTTATCATCAGTTTCCTCCAATCCGATCAGAATACCACAGCAAGAGCCGAAACCAGAATATCAGATCATTCACGATAATTATCACATCAAGTTTAAGTGTAGCAAATAAATCAATATATCAATAAAGCTAAAATTTTAACAGACATATCTGTGAGATCAAAACTCCCCAATCAATAGATGCTAACCCTTTTTTTTTAATTTTCAAATCATTTCTTGGCTTAAATTAATATTCCTTTCGCACAGCTTCAACTTCCATAGGCCTACTACACATATACTCATTCCAAGCAGAAGGTGAAAACAAGAAACAATAATAAATAGAAAGATACTGAAAAACACGTTTAGAACAGAAAGCTAAGCAAGAGTAGAAGATATGAATGTTTAGAGCAATGGTAAAAGGTTAATTACAGTTGGAGACATATGTACAATTCAGATGTAGGGTACGCGTAAGGTGGGTCATCAACAACCGAACTATCAGCAATTACCAGGCAATCAACACACAATATCAACACTTACACCGGGATAGAAAATGACCAGGAGAAACACCGGAGACTAACTAGCCTGAAATCACATAGTCCTACTACAAGCTCCCATATGCAGGTAGAGGATCGGTGACAGCAATACCGACTGTACAAGGAGAATAATCCCATACTTATTCTTCTACATCACAGAACGATAAGTTACGATACCAATGACACTAATCCAGGAAGGCTCCAATTTTTTTTTTAAATGCGCTAGACAGGCAGGTTAATCGAAATGAAAATTAAGATCGTAGGATTAACAAGATGACTTCAGAAGAACGGTTTATGGCAGAGAATATAAGAAGTAGAACCAAAAACAAGACGACAGTCACCAAGATACCAATTAGCTAATAATCATTTCCAAAAGAGTTGTAGGTGCATAGATTAGTTCAATTTAAATCCCACTCGACACCAAGAAATCACATCAAAGGTCAAGTCCAACCTTCTCTTGATGTCCATCGAAAACTCCCCCAAACTAGATTACCACAACAACAATCCAACACCACTCTAATGATTACCAGTGCCGATGTGTCAGCCACAATGGTAAAGGACATACAAATCCTCGTCAGCATCCCACAAATCACAGAGTGCCCACCCAATATCATTACAACAACCGCAATAACCACCATCATGACTTCAGAGGAACACAGTTACCTCTCAACGAAACCATAATGCCACCCCAACATAATTCCCAAAATCAAACCCATAATTCCAAACTTCACCGATACACAAGGATCAGAAACCATACCATAAGGTCAAAAGGATGTACACTCCTTAGGTCATGAATCCTATATCACCCAAACCAAAATCTCACAATAACCCATGAATCCGACGAATGCCAGTTCTCTAACATGACTCTACAACTCTACACCAAATCAGTACAGCAAAATAGGTTTAAATTTCCCTAAAACCCACAGCAGAAAGAAAACAGTAATGTACAGCCAGGATACTCGACCGCAATTCAAAATAAGGCCACCCGATTACAACTTGCATAGGCTCAGAAATAACGCTACAAGATATAACGGACCACCTACCTTAGTAGTTCACATGCCTAACCAAATTAAAGAACAGCAACAAGGGGTTCATTAAATAAACGCGATGTATACAGAGAACCAAATTACTTCAAAGAAAAACGTGAAGTTCATTTACCCAAAAAAAAAGAAATCCATTTTTCCCCAGAAACCAAGAATTAAGATACAGTAAGAGCACAAGGCTCATGCACACAGCAACCAGTAACTCTTCTCCAGCTCCGGGCGACAGGATTTCACCCAATTAACTTCACTCGGATAAAGGCAGAGTATCCAATACCCTCAACACCTTTCCTCAAGTTTTCATAACAAAACCTTTAAGACCTATAGCTCAGAGAAACACACTTTTCTTATTATCACCGCAAGTAAGAACCCAGACAAGGAAATATCTCGAGATTACAAGATACATCAGAAATTTTACTGTACTACGTTATGGAACGCAAACACTCAACATAGGTAATTAAAATCATAGAATTTTTCTAATAGACACTATATCAATACCAATATCACCAAAAAGAAATTTTTTTTTAACACAGAAGGTTCTCTTATAAACATCCATCCTGCACCCTGCTGAATCATACTACCAAGGCCACATTACCAAAACTGGGAACCACCTCAATTCTCAATTTTCAATCTGCAACCACAACAGGTCCCAATTAAATTCACACCGATCATACTTAACGATGATAATAACATTATTTTAAACTTCCATCTATTGATCACTGAGTATTAATTTCACAGATATTCCCTACTTAAACATGATGAAACATCAAATACAGTCTTTCTTACATTTGTCCACTTCAACAAGATTCATACTTACCAAGGATGAAAATTATCAAGATACACACGCCCCAATACATAACTTCCCAACCTCCATATGGACAGCACAATTTCCGCACTTCCATTACCCATTTTAATCAAACAATAACCCGATTCATTATTACCAACCACCAATAAGATTTAGAACTCAACCAACCCCCCACAATATATCAAGTCGCTTTCACTTGGGATAAATGAACTCTCCGAATCCTTTTTGCCACAGGATCACTGACAAGCATAGATACAGGGCTCAAAAACTGCAATATCGTACAAGGTCCCTGAAATCTAGGAGCTAATTTTGAAGTAAATTTATTTATAGCCTTGCTGACAGGATAACATTTTACGAAGACTTGGTCTCCAACACTTAGCTTGGTGGGTTTTCGGCCTTTGTCATAGTTCTTTCGTACCTTTTCATACGACACAGCCAACCTCGTTTTGGCCTCATCCCACACCTTTCGCACATCGCGAGGAGTAGAGACTTCAGGAAGCAGTTCCTCAATTCGAAGGAGATTAGATAGAGGAGAAAATGGAACAAAACTCAACATTAATTCCATAGGAGTTTTGCCATGAGACTCATGAACAGCAGTATTAAATGCATATGACAACCAATGAAGACAGGTGTCCCACTTGGTATGATTCGAGTGGTGGTAAGCTATGAGAGCAGATTTTAAATTTCTATTCATTCTCTCGGAATATGAGGGATTGGGATAATATGGAGTAGTGGTCACATGGGAGATGCACAAATCAAACAAGTACTTCCTGAATAAATGACTAGTAAAGCCAGCAGCATTGTCAGATACAAGAAACTTAGGAGTTCCAAAGGAGGCAAAAATAGAATTTAAACAAGAAATAGTGGACTGCGAATTGGTTGATCTAGTCGGGAAGATCCAGCAAAACCTGGTAAACCCATCAATGCACACCAATGCATGAGTATTTCCTCGACTGGAACGTGGAAAGGGTCCAACATAATCGATAAACAATCGTTCCATAGCTCTGGAAGCTTGAGTCGATGACAACAACCCCGCACGTTTGTTTAGATTAGGTTTACTAATAGCGCAACTTTTACAAGACTTAACCATGGATGTGATATCCCGATCCATGTTTTTCCAAATAAAGAACTCCCTTATTTTTGACCTAGTTTTGAAGTTTCCCAAGTGTCCACCAACAGGACTATCATGGTAATACTGAAATATGACAGGAATTAAAACCTTGGGGACAACGATCTTTATCCTTTTATCATAACGAGATTGACAACAGAGTACCCCTTTCACCAAGGAATAGGGTTTGATAATTTTACCAGAATTAATCTTTTCCAGAATTTCCTTTAACTGAGGATCATCGTTTTGATGCAGAGCAATATCTTGATACAACATTGGAAGATTAGTCAAGATAGAATTCACATTTACCGAACCAATTTGAGGTACACTCTTCGCTTCCAAGTTTTCAAAACCATCCTCCTCATCAAACATACGACTAAGCCCATCGGCGATTACATTTTCCGTTCCACGAATGTGCCGAACATTAAATTTAAAAGCAGAAATTCTCAGCGCCCACCTAGTTAGTCTTCCAGTTCTTTTGGGTCTTTTCAGAACCCAGGAAAGAGCTTCATTGTCTGTCTCTAAATCAAAATTAACATGCTCCACATAAACACGGAATTTCTCCAACGAAAATAGTACCGCTAAACACTCTAATTCATAGACAGAATATTTCCTTTCCAGCGGGGAGAGAGCTCTAGATGCGTAAGCGATAGGACGTCTACCCATTTCCGACTCTTGCAATAAGACGCCTGCAATAGCCTTCCCTGAGGCATCAGTCTGGATAATGAATCTTTTATTAAAATCAGGAATAGCAAGTATAGGAGCATTACTGAGAGCTCTCTTCAAGGTTTCAAAGGCTCTTTGTTGAGGGTCTTCCCACACAAATTTGACATTCTTTCTACGTAAGGAATTCAAAGGGGCAGCAATTTCAGCATAATTCGGAACGAATTTTCTAAAGAAATTAGTCATGCCAATGAATCTGGCAATCCCTTTTACATCTTTAGGTGGTTTAAAATCGTGAATAGCTTGAGTACGGGCATGATCAATTGAAATACCCTGTGACGATACTATATGTCCCAAGAAGGAGATTTGAGATTTGGCAAAATTGGTCTTGGAAAGCTTGACAGTTAAACCTGCTTTCTTCAATCTTTCAACTACCTCCTGTACATGCTTGAGATGATCTTCGAAATTTGCAGAATATACAACAAGATCGTCAAGATAATGAATAACGTACTTAAATTTCACATCCCCAAACACAGAATCCAGTAATCGAGTTAACACAGCCGCTCCCGTCGACAGCCCAAAAGGTATAACCGTGTATTCATACAGATTCCAGTCAGTGGCAAAAGCAGTGAGAGGAATAGATTCCTCATCAAGAGGTATTTGGTTGTATGCCTGATTCAAATCAAAGGTCGAAAAATAATTAGCACCATGGAACCAAGAGAAGCAAGTATGCAAATCCGGTAGGGGCACAGACTGCATGACGATCTTACGGTTTAACTCTCTATAATCCGTCACTGGCCTGAACCCTCCAGATGACTTGGGCACCAGAAACATCGGAGACGAGTACGGAGAGATAGAAGGTCGAATAACACCATCCTGAAGCATCTTATCGATGATTTTCTTTAATTCAACCATCTTAGGTGGTAATAACCTATAGGGCGGAGATCTAACAGGAATCTTGTCCGTAATATCAATGTGGTATTTAAGCACATTAGTCAATCCCAATTTATCAGTGAAAACTTCAGGATACCTAGCACAAAGATCACGAATTTTACGAGCTTGATCGAGAGGCAGGTGATCAAGATCTAATTTATTACCTTCGCCTTCCTCAACATCCTCATCCAATGCACAAGCAGAATACCTTTGTAACACTACATCTTCATAAAATTTGAAAATTCTATTAGGACAAAATTTGAAACTAAAGTTCCTATCTTGTAATTTCAAAATCATTCCAACCTTGCCCATAAAATCCGTCCCTAAAATTACTTGATAAGATAAATCAGAAGCCACGAGACAATCTGTCTTCCAAGTAAACTCGGCAATTCTAATTTTGACAGATATACAACCTAGAATTCTTAATCTGCCTCCATTAGCAGTCACACAATTAAGTTTAGAAGTCCTAATTTCAGGTAATTTGCAACAAACCTTCATCCTCGAATACCAAGTCTCACTCATAAGTGACACAGCACTACCGGAATCTATCAATCCCAATGCAGGTTCGTTATTCACTTCAATACAAATGGTCGAGGTTTTAGAAACAACATTACTAGAAATACCTAACATTCCCGGAAAAGAACACTCATTATTCACATGACCTTCAACCAACCAGCTCTCATCATCTGCATTGGGCATACCACACGGTCATTGAAAATTCCTATTGTTTACCTTAGGGCACAGCCTTTTCATATGTGACTTAGATCCGCAAACATAACAACTACCATTTTGTCTACGACACAATGTATCTTTACTTCTCTCGGAAGGGCAATTATTCCTCAGGTGATCTCTAGATCCACAAGCGTAACATTTTTTGAAGGAAGAAGAAGGCACAGGATGAGCGGAGACATTGTTAGACCGAAAAGAAACACAGGGAGGGGGATACCTAGTGTGCCGGGACTCATCTCCATGTTTTACATCCTCGGCAAATGTACAAGCTTGCTCGAGTTCTGCAAAACTACTCGGGCACTTAGTCAAGGATAAAAAGGACCGATATTGAGGAGTAATGCCTTTGATTATACGACCTACCATCTCTTCTTCCGGTACCATGATTTTAAAAACCTCGCAATAAAATTTCAAATCCAAGACATAGGCTAATAGATTTTCATGCAAGAACTGCGTTCTATAACAATGTTTTGGAACGAGACTTTGTAACGCAAGGGACGGAATAAATCTTGCCAAGATTAACTCGTGAAATTCATTTACACTTAAATTACTGCTAATAGCCTTAGAAATTTCTCTTTTAAGTACACCTTGACAGTTGGGAAATAATACTCTAAAAATTCCCAGAGCATCCATGCAATACACATTAGCTGACTCAGATAATTCTACTAGAAACCGCAGGAATCTGATGGTTTCGTCAATGGAATCTACAGAAAAGGTCATTACATTTTTGAAAAGATCCTTAATAGAATTGGGAGCCGAACATGACCTAATCAACAAATTCTCAACCGCAGGACTAAGTCCGCAGCAATGAGATGAGGATGGATTATTGACGGTCTGAGGAGTAATTAACTCATTAGTGGCACCAAGGTTGTTACCTTCATTAGTTTCAATCTCATCACTTAATGATAACTGACCAACCTTCTTCATGTTAATCATAAAATCGAGTTCAACCGAAACATTAATTACTGAAGTTAACAACGAAGTGCATTGAGACATCAATTCACCTTCAGGTCCAAGAGAAATCAAATCTTGCACCCTGTTAATAAAGTGATTGGTACGAGCTTTTAATCTTTTCAATTGGTAATCTGATGGATTACACTCTTTTAACTGTTTTATAAACACTAATAATTCGTTAATAGAACTGGACATTGCATGCACTGACTTACCCAAGTCGATGCTCATGTTACCTGGATCTACAGGGGAATCAAGGGAGGCTAGAAGCAAGGTAACATCGCCTTCCATAGAACCAGTGGACACTAAACCCCGAATATCGAGCTCATACAACAGCTCACCCTTCCTCAGCATTCTTGGCAACAACACAGCACGTGCACTCATATTGATATGAAACAGAAAACACCAAGGTTAGCACTCAATATAATCCTGTCTTTCCCTTCACAAGTTTAATTAACTAGTCTCAATTGACTTATTATTTCAGTCAAGGTGATATCAATGGCCTGACGAAATAGCCAACAGTCACAAGAAACAAGAAAGAAAAATATGCTTTCACAAGATATCAGAACGTAGCAGTACAAAAAACCACGCAATCTGATACCAAACACACTCTCACAACGTAAGTAAAGGTGAAGAGTGTTAGCACGACCAGGGATAAATAAATAAATTAAAGGAAATACTTACAATTATCCCAATTAAAAGGCCGTCGCTGATTGAGGAAGCTCTGGACACAAGAGGCCTAGCGAATCAACTAAAAATTAGCTTAACTAATTGACTGAAATAATAATTCCTTGATTCATTTAAAAAAAATCTTTAATAATACCAAAACATTTATAATTTACCGACCTCAAAATTAATTTTTTTTGAATTGTTTTAAAAGATACGATAAATACTGAATTCTATTTAGATCAATTAAAAGAATAACCCAGTAGAAGTTAAAATCCTTATATTAATAATTGCTGAATGAAAACAGAAGACCTCTTTAGAATAATAAATGAACGAGGTTCAATTGAAAATTAAATAATTAAATCCACCATTATAGAATGGATAATGAAAACCTATCTAATAGACTATCTCGGTTTTCGGAGGTTGCGTGAAAACAGTAAGGATCAACCAAACACACTATATCACCAAAAGAAGAAATAATACAGGAACATGCAAAAAATCACAGAAGTAGGATAAAATAATTCAATATTCCCCAGAGACGATAACTAAAATCGAAGGAGTAAGTCAAATACAGCAGAAAAGATCCAATGCACGCAACTATTTCCAATACAGATGAACGTCAATACTACAATAATCCGCAGATTCTCAAATGTCAGTTTCAACACAGCAACGCCCCCCATTGCGTTTGCATTCTATTACACAGGACAACCGCCATGATTAAAATGAGAACACGATGTACCGAGTAAGTCAATAGATCAGCTTTCATTTAAAGCACAAGTTTACTTTTAACAGCCCGAAATGGTTTGAAAAATATTTTAAATAATAAATATTTAATTATGTTTGAAAACAGGAAGGAAATAAAACCAGGCTTTTAAGGTTATACAATAAATTCGTACATCATCTTGTCGGAGCTCCTTGAACATAATCATTCCTTTCGTGCACGAAAGCTAATATAACTGAATGCTGAAGCCCAAAAGTTAACATATAATTATCTTCTTAAATTAAATTGAAACCTCAAATATTTTCACATTACAAGTTAACGACAATGACCTGTTTTCGACTCTAAAATTTTTTTTTTTTTTTACCCACAAATAATCCGAACATCACCTTTAGAAATTCTCACATATCGTAGACTTAAGTGCTCAGCATCTTAGCACAACAAAATAACAGGATAGTTCCTCAGTTAAAACAGTCATGACATCCAATGAAGCTACTTACGAGGTCGGTGTTTTCAAAAATTAAATCGTTTCAAAAAAACAAACCACATCTTTGGCGCTTATGCCAGATGGAGAATCCATCAACCGGGATCAAATATCCGCACCATCTTCCCTTCTTGTAGGATAATTTGTATCTTTAAGAAACAACCAACAAAGATTAGCTCAACGCGTCTTCCAGTTTAAAAGGCAAGAAGTAGAACAACTGCACACGCTGATTGTTAGAGCACGGTTCATGGCCAAGCAAGCTTATCTTCTTGGCGCCCAGATAGCAGCACAACTACTCACTTCGAATGGTAAGTACTAAATCCACCACTAGATGGCTCACCATCAGCAATTTAATGAAAGCTCATACAGTTACGATATTCAACACTCGGAGATGCAGACAAATGATGTGAAGGCATGAATGTAATAGAGACAACATAGTAGCATGACGAGTAGTTATTCAAACTCCATTACAGCTTTTAGTGCCGGGATATCCCAGGATGGGTTCGGCTCGCCAGGTGCAGATCTTTCTATTTGACTACCGTTCGCGACCAGCGCGTCGTGAAGAGGATGAAATGATGATGAAGACAACACATACACCCAGGCCCCGTGCCATTGGAATTAACCAATTAAGGTTAAAATCCCCGACCCGGCCGTGAATCGAACCCGGGACCCTCTGAACCGAAGGCCAGTACGCTGACCGTTCAGCCAACGAGTCGGACCACCAGAGTAATTAACCAATGAAATTTAAAATCCCGGTCCGCCTCTGTGGTGTAGTGGTTAGCCTGATTAGCTGCCATCCCCGGAGGCCCGGGTTCGATTCCCGGCTCTGCCACGAAATTTGAAAAGTGGTACGAGGGCTGGAACGGGGTCCACTCAGCCTCGGGAGGTCAACTGAGTAGAGGTGGGTTCGATTCCCACCTCAGCCATCCTCGAAGTGGTTTTCCGTGGTTTCCCACTTCACCTCCAGGCGAATGCCGGGATGGTACCTAACTTAAGGCCACGGCCGCTTCCTTCCCTCTTCCTTGCCTATCCCTTCCAATCTTCTCATCCCTCCACAAGGCCCCTGTTCAGCATAGCAGGTGAGGCCGCCTGGGCGAGGTACTGGTCATACTCCCCAGTTGTATCCCTCGACCAAGAGTCTGAAGCTCCAGGACACTGCCCTCGAGGCGGTAGAGGTGGGATCCCTCGCTGAGTCCGAGGGAAAAGCCGAACCTGGAGGGTAAACAGATGATGATGATGATGATGATGATTTAAAATCCCGACCCAGCCGGGTATCGAACCCGGGGCCCTTTGGACCAAAGACCATGGTGCCTGGTTGTTTACGAATTAATGGGTTCTTCTGAATCTTATTATTCTTATTATTCTTATTCTTATTATTCTTATTCTTATTCTTATTCTTATTCCTATTCTTATTCTTATTCTTATTCTTATTCTTATTCTTATTCTTATTCTTATTCTTATTCTTATTATTCTTATTCTTATTATTCTTATTCTTATTCTTATTATTAAGACACCGTCTCCCTACGAAGTTTGATGATCAAATTGATTGCGATTACTCGCTAAACAGTGACTCGAAACATTTCAATAGAAATAGAAAGATAGGTGGTTGTTATTGTCCATGTATTCTTCCCTACTTGAAGTCAACAGGTATGACAAGTTTGGTCGTCTTGGAAAAAATAGTTTCTTATGATCCTATGAAGTGCGCCTTAAAACATGCGTGCTTCACGTCCAGGTGCCTTTAAAACATAATTAATAGCTGTTACCATGCAGACATCTGTATTCAGTACATCGGAATGGAGCCGTCTTCTTTTCGCACCAAGTAACGTGCACATTTTCGTTTCATTTGGTGAAGATATTAGAACTCTCATTGCTACTACAATCAAAATACCACATTCTTGTCTTCCAAATCATATTTGTTCCCCTTCCCCCATACAATTTCCTTCGGAATACGATGGTCTATCCAGTGCTGGGTCAACTAGTTCATTTTAGAACCACATTTTTTTATTTTCTCCAAAATATATATCAGCCAGGTCCATCACATTCTCCAGTTTCGCAGCTTTATGTGTTAATGGTTTCTTATAACCAGTATGAATATTATTATTGGGTTTAATAGTAAATGTGTCATTGGTTCGGCTCGTTGAGCGAACGGTCACCATTGCGGCTTTCGTTTCAGACGGTCCCAGATTTGATTCCTGGTAGGGTCGGGGATTTTAATCGCGTCTGATTGATTAATTTCTGTGTTGAGGATTGGCTTTTTGTGATCGTCATAATGCACAAATCTTAAAGCACACACAATACAACAAACCGCAGTGAAAACACGCAATAGTGAGTACCACCCTCCTCATAGGGTTGACGTCAGGAATGGTATCCGATCATAAAACATGGGGAAGTCCACAAGTTTGTGACAGTTTGAACTCGCGAGCCCTGAGAAGCGTGAAGAATGCGGAGGAAGAGTAACAAGAAAATAATAGGTGCCTACCATCTTCACTTATTTTCCAAACCAATATTGTCAATGTTCATAAAGATTATAATGATTGATATTCTGACACCAGTAGAAGTTTGCACTCTAATTGTGTACAAAGTACTTTTAGCTGATCCAGAACATAGTACCAGCAATATCGAGTAGTGTATGAAATATCTATCGGCAGAAGTACGGATATTCTTACGAATACGGGGCCCTCTCAACCGAAGGCTACTAAACTTATAATGTAGCCAAGGAGCCGAAGAATTCATCAACTCACGTCCGAAGTCTAATCCAATGGTTCTCAATGGGTGTGCTATGAAACTTTGGAATCACAAAAATATTGCTTATCCACTGAATAACTCAGCAGTTTCATACGATATAATACTGTTTTGGAATTTACGTCCCACTACCCTATTGCACGGTTTTTCGTAGAAGCCGAAGCATCCCGCAGGATTTATTTCGCGAGCTGGTAAACCTAACCCCATATTTGAGCACCTTCAAATGCCACTGTACTGATCCAGGATCAAACCTGGCAATTTGAGGTCAGAAAACCAGCTCTTTACCATGTGAACCACTTAGTCACGCGAAGGAAGGACAAAACAAGCTATAGATCAATTCCTAAGCAAGCACCATGCAGCATAAATCACTTCATACGCAGCTAAATTGGACGTTTAACTCAACGACGCATGTGCATTGATTGCTGGGGGCTTGGAAGCAACTCCCTTAAAAGAGCTTTATCCTCCAGCCGCTGTAACTCTTCTAGAATCCAGAGACGAGAGTAGCATTCAAGGAGGGATTTATGGAGACTACCTGTAGAGGGCTTCTATTGTCTCAGCATAAAAACTGCAACCGATAGATTTAAATCTAGACAGAGCTTTCTGCTTTGTCGTGTATTAACTCATCAAATGACTTGTTCTTCTTATTCTTGGCATTTTTCAATTAACTGGGTTCGACATTTTGTATTGATTAGCACGGTTTGACTGCCTGATGAGTTTCCTGACGCCAACCGTATGTACCAGGATGCTTTTCAGTGGTGGATCATAATGTAAATGTGTATTAAGACGAGTGCAGATAGTCAGTCCAAGAGCTAGGGAAATTAACCAGACGCAGTTCAAATTCCTGACCCAGGTGGAGATAGAACCCGGGGCCCTTACAACCGAAGGCCACTAAATTTACAATGTAGCCAAGGAGCCGAAGAACTTATCAACTACATCCATGGTTCTCAATGGGTGTGCCATGAAACTATGGAATCGCAAAGATATTTCTTATGAAAGTAAATAATTTAATTACACTCAATATTAATTTTGAAAAATATTCAAGAGCGTAAGCATATCGTTACAACGAAGACCGAGAATGCGTGAGCCAGCGGAAATCAGAAGTGCGATAATATGGAAGAGGACAACAGATCAATATCTCTGGTTAACTGTTGAGACGCGCGGCTGTGAGCTTGCATCTGGGAGATCGTGGGTTCGAATCCCACTGTCGGCAGCCCTGAAGATGGTTTTCCGTGGTTTCCCATTTTCACACCAGGCAAATGCTGGGGCTGTACCTTAATTACGGCCACGGCCGCTTCCTTCCAACTCCAAGGCCTTTCCTATCCCATCGTCGCCATAAGACCTATCTGTGTCGGTGCGACGTAAAGCCCCTAGCAAAAAAAAACTGTTGAGACACGCGATGGTGAAGATCGCCAAGCCCTTCTGAAGATTCTGGAACCTGCTAACAATGTAGAAACGCCGGGTGTGATCTGGAAGTGGAAACTGCGAGATGCTCCTCATGGAACCTTCTGCTAGCCTGTTTAGAGTGCTAAATTGGGAAGCCACAGGTGATAGACAGTATATCGGCAAGTCGGCTCTAAGTGCAAGTGAATTCGTCGAGTTCTGTCTGCGCATGTTATGGAGTGAACTGCTCTAGGAACGACACCGCCCTTTTAGAGAGCAGAAGTTTGATGCACTGCAGTGCTGTGTGGTCAGTTAAGTTGGTGAGTACAAACTGCGGGAAGGGGAAAACTCGAACTTACAGTCACTCGCATAAGTATTCGTCCGCGTTCGTCATGTTAGGACAATAGCCCACTGCACCAATACAATAAAGAAGTTAATTGTAAACAAGTAATAGTATGTTTTATTTGCCATCTGAACAGCTGAGGACATAATTTATAGCACCCTAAGCGCTGGCATTTGGAATAAATAAAAAACAATCGCACTGCTTGCAGGAAAGTCACGTAGCAAAAGTATTCATCCACAATAAGAACTAAAGGAATGTTCAGTCATTGCCTAAGTATCAGAAGCGCGTCGAACGTCCTTTGGAATCAATCACGGCTTGAAGGCGTTTCACCATGGATGTCACCTTTTTTTCTGTCACTTCCGGGCCTATTTTGTGCCATTCTTCCATGAAGGATTGCTTCAGAGCTTCTTTATTGGGAATACGCTGCTTGCTCAATTCACACTTTAATTTCGCCCATAAATGCTCTATGGGGTTTAAGTCTGGGGACTGGGGTGGTGTCTGAAGCACATGAGGTGTATTGTAGAGTAGCCATTCCCGAACAACCCGAGCAGTGTGCTTAGGGTCATTATCTTGCTGGAAGAAGTATCCACTACTAAGACCTAATTTTGCTACGCTGGGTGGTAAGTGTTGCTTTAATATATTCAAATACACCATCTTATCCATCCGTTCAGGTATTATATGGCAGTTGCCTACCCCAGCCGCCGACATACACCCCCATACCATTATGGAGCCTTCTTCATATTTTACGTTTGGTTGCAGATTTTGAATTTGGAGCTCGGCGTTCTTCTTTCTTCATACACGTCGCTTTCCAGAGCAATTAAATAAACAGAATTTGCTCTCGTCCGTAAACAACACGCGTTTCCAAAATGCTGGTGGCTTCATAACGTACTGTTTGGCAAACGCCAGCCTCTTCTTACGGTTCACCTCACTTATCCAGGGCTTCTTCCGACTTGTACGCCCCTGCAAACCAGCCCTGTGTAACACACGTCGTACGGTGTCAGTACTGATGTTCTTCCCAGTGGAGGTTTGTACTTCTGTTCGAAGCACATGTGCAGACACATGGGGATTTTTCTGGACGGTGCGTATAATGCTTTGCTCTTCGCGTGCTGTCAGCTTCCTTGGCCGCCCAGGTCTTGCTCTGTTGAGTACAGTTGCACTGGTCTTATATCGCTGGATGATACATGCGACTGTAGTTCGCGGTATTCCGGTCTTTTTCAGCAATTACTCGTTGTGAATTACCAAGTTGGTGGACTTGGATAATTCGTTGGCGTTCAACAACAGTTCGTTCCCTTATCTTACCCATTATACTCAAGGCATGCACTAGATGTTAACTCACCGACACTGTCCGTATCACTGATGGACTGAGCTTGGTGATGTGTCTCATTTCCTCAATGCTGGGTTCGTTCTACAAGCCAGTGCACAAGGTGGACGAATACTTTTACGTTGCCATATCCTAGCCCAACCACACTCATTATCATTTACTAAATAGTATTGACGTGCAAGATGTATACTCTGCCTGTATTATTGTACGTATATATTGCATATGCACTGAATATTTGTTTCTGAACGTACCCGAAGCCTTGTAATGCTTTTTTGATGTTCAATATATGAACAGGACAGATGGACGAATACTTATGCGAGTGACTGTAAGTGCCCTTGTAAATAACTGTAAAGATCCTACCAACCCGTAACAGTATTTAGTTAACGGGCCTTAAACCTTACAGTAAAACATTTGGAATAGTAAAGAGAAACATGAGCTAGTTGTTTCTTATAGAAAAACCCAATTCATTGTGGAATTGAAAATAATGCATTTCCTGTTCAACTGTCAGAAATCTATTGCATGAGGGTGCAAATTTTTGCTGCTATTTCAGCATGTTTATAACTGTCCTCTTGTACTCTTTCAGCCGTAACTGCTTCTATATAACAGCTATTGGTTGCTTTGTTTCCAGTAGCACCAGTCGCGTAAAACATTTCTTAACTTTTCCAAATAAGTGACTATAGTACTTAAAAGTCTTATTTTTGTTTTTTAGTAGGGACAATGCATTTATTGCTTAGTTTTTCTCCACCCTGAACACATTATGGTATAGGAATGGTTTCATTCCACTTAACATGAATCGAAAGTATGGACTGTTCCAGAAATTCCACGTCCCTCTGTACAGTTTTCACGGCACACGTACGTGGAATCGGTTCGTTCTCACTTACGTTACCGTATCGTTCTATCACTGACTCGTAATAAAATTTTGTCCTATTACCACGAATTTATCCATACTGAACTTTTATTACATTTAAATTTTAAAGTTAACATAATTTATGTAACACTTGTCAAACAATCCACCTTGGAACCTGCTAACGAAATGTCGTTACGACGCAAGTGTATAAACAACTGACAGATGAAGGCCAGTTATGCGTGTGCAAGACTCAGTGTCCGACAGTCTTACCAGCTTATAATAAGATGGCCATTGTAACTCACTACAAACGATGGTGTGCTGGCCCGTTCAGTCGTCTCACCACATTCTTGTCCGGCTCCATGGCTAAATGGTTAGCGTGCTGGCCTTTGGTCACAGGGGTCCCGGGTTCGATTCCCGGCAGGGTCGGGAATTTTAACCATAACTGGTTAATTTCGCTGGCACGGGGGCTGGGTGTATGTGTCGTCTTCATCATCATTTCATCCTCATCACGATGCGCAGGTCATCTACGAGAGTCAAATGAAAAGACCTCCATCTGGCGAGCCGAACTTGTCCTCGACACTCCCGGCACTAAAATCCATACGCCATTTCACTTCATTGCCACATTCTTCAACATGGGACGATGGTACGAGAATTATGAGATGCAGTTCAGGCATTCCACCTGATGTTTCGAGTAGAAGTGAGATTAGACAAGTATTGTCGAGTGTCGTACCCGTCCTCACTAGTGTCACTCAAATGATGTTGAACGTGTCTGGCATGAATTCGACGAACAGTGAATTCAGCGTGACAGAGAATTCGCAGCATAGTTCACAATGCACTCTCAAAGTGGATTGGCCGTTCGGAACTGTGGTTGGCTGTACATCATAAACCACACCCAAAAGTAGCTGATCAGTTGCTGTTTTTTAATCTTTTCTTTTTACAATTTGCTCTATGTCGCGCCGACACAGATAAGTCTTTTGGCAACTATGGGATAGGAAATGGCTAGGAGCGGAAAGAAAGCGACCGTGGCCATAACTAAGGTACGGTTCCAACACTTTTCTGGTGTGAAAATGAGAATCCACAGAAAACCATCTCAAGGGTTGCCGACAGTGCGATTCGAGTTCACTATCTCCTGAATGCAAGTTGACAGCTACGTGACACAAACTATGCAGCCACTAGCTTGGTGATCGGTTTATCTTCTTTTTTCCAATTTGTTTTATGTCGCACCGAAACAGGTAGGTCTTCTGGGATAGGAAAGGGCTAGGAGTGGGAAGGAAGCGACCGTAGCCTTATTTAAGGTACATCCCCAGCATTTGCCTGGTGTCAAATTTAGAAACCCCGGAAAACCATCTTCAGGGCTGTCGACAGTTGAGTTCAAACCCACTATCTTCCGAATGCAAGCTCACAGCTGCGCGCTCCTAACCGCACGGCCAATTCGCTCGGTTGATCAGTTGATAAAATAAATTTTACAATAGTCTGTAGAATGTCATACATGTCTTCTTCCCGGTCTTTATCTCAGTTTAATGATTTGGGACAGTTTTACGGCTGGATGCCCCTCCTGGCGCTAAGTCTATGTGGAGGGATGTACTCGCTATTGCGTGTGGTAGATAGTAATGTGGTGTTTTATCTGTAGATGAAGAGAAGGGTATTAGGACGAGCACGAACACCCAATCTCCGAGCCAGAGAAATAAATCATAGCTAAAATCCTCAGTCAAGCAGACATTCGAACCGAGGGTATTCTAAACTTAGGACCAGTACGCAGACCGTTCAGCCAAGAAGCTGGGACTATCCATGTCTACAACTATAACACCAAAAAAATGCTGCTTTTGTGGCTTAACCGTCCGATGCGCATCAACGGCAGTCGCGTATAAACATTGGAAGCCTCTCCTGAATTGTGTGCCACACATATATTACTTTCTGATATCGCAATCTTTACGATGTCATAGATGAGTCGGTTGTAACTGGTTAATGTTCACTACCTTGACGTGTACTTCATCCCGATTTGACAGATGGCACCTCATGTAATGAAGCATTGCCGAAACATTTCTTTCTAACTTATCTTTGATTTGTTTGCTCTCTGATCTGGAGACAGTAATGGCTTGGGTTAAAAAGATGGAGGCGCTGGGCTACGAGATGATTCTCATTTCTTTCAACTGGTATTCTAAAACTTTCATAATTTGCCCACTATGACTATCTGTTTTCAGTCAATGTATATGATTACTTAGAATCTACGGATTCTATTCCTTCAAGATTCAGGTATTTATCTTATTTTCCTTTCCTTGGCTTGCCATAGTTATGCTGGTTTAGTGTGCTGAGAGATCCCTGTTCTGTATATTCTTCTTTTATTTATTTTCTGCAGACGTATTTCAGTGTCCTTCCTTTTCTTCATGTCTGCTTGTTATTTATTCGACCCTACGTAGGGGCGGAAGGTAACACTGATCGATTTGATCCGTGTGCGTGATGAGTTTGTTTGTGGTTTTTGATTGGAGACTTTTAATATTCTCTGCAGCTTCGACGTCTGGCTTGAGCTTATGTTCTGTAATATGGTTTAACGCTGATGCTGTACGATTAATGTTCAACTTTATGTGCGGTATGAATATTTAATGTAGCGTGTGTGTTGTTATTTGGTTATGGTGTTGGCTGGGTGAGCCTGGCCTATACTGCGGCGACACAGATATCTGACCTGTGCTCTCAGATCAAGCTCATAAGCCATCGACTGACTCTTGTCGTGCTGTTACGGTTCTTATCGTAACGTGTCTTTATACTATATTATTTATTCTACATTTCATATTTGGTCTCTGTGTGTGTGTGTGTGTGTGTGTGTGTGTGTGTGTGTGTGTGTGTGTGTGTGTGTGTGTGTGTGTGTGTGTGTGTGTGTGTGTGTGTGTGTGTGTAGGCGTTGTGTGGTTATCGGATCTGTGTTATTTTTCATTGCCTTCTGGATGTTGCTTTTATCATTATTATTATTATTATTATTATTAGTATTATTATTATTATTATTTTATATTACTATTGTTCGCGGCTTGCTCAGCCAGTTTATTTGCCTATTTCGGGATATTACTCTCAATTCTACTTGTTTCATTTGACTCATGTTCATTTGCTTCCGTAACTATGGCAACTCCTTTTAACCTCCTTGTGTTCTATATTTGTTCTCTTTTCTGCCAGCTGTACTTCACTGGCGTTTTTATTTCTGGAGGATACAGTCGCTTTGGAGATTGTTGGGAGTCGCGTTCCTTTTTAAATAATTGATTTAAGCCTTGTCTTATCTGGGGAGCTGGAATAATATTTTTACTGTGTGAAAGCTGCTCCTTTCACTTCTTATTGACGTCTTTCCTTTGGAAAGGAAATGCTCTGCATAGAATTTTAATTACCACTGACTGGAAATAATTGAATATAACTGTGTCACTTTTCATGATACCTCTGTTGCGACAGTGTGAAATTTCATGAGATTGATTTTAACGAGTCAAACGACTCGATTGTGATTAAGATACGCTCATGGACTATGTATGTGAATATCCGTTTTCCTTGTTTTGTGCCCACATTTTAATTCCTTTACCAATCTTATGTTAATAAACCTCATTCATCTTTAATTGAATTCTGCTTTGGGTGCATGCCTTTTATACTTGATATGTCTAGTTTAATAGGCCCGGGTTCAGCTCCTGGCATTTTCTAGCCAGTTTTGACCGATTCAGAGAAATAGGTAGACAGGTAGCTGGGTGCTGTAATGGCAAAATACAGGGTGGTGACAGGGGGTATTAAAATGTTGACAGTAAGCAAAAAACATATGGTCCAATGCGCTTCTGGTGTTTGTTAATTACAGTTTACGAAAGATGAAAGAGGACGTATTGCGTTGCTTCTAGCAAGCGAAGCAGCCACCGTCACGTTGTTCGACCCTAGTGCACCAGTTGTTTCTCACCCGGCCAGCGTAGACCCTGTTACACTAGACGCAGTCATCAACATTCTTCCCGCAGATTTCAGTATAGAAAGGTCTCGTACATGCCCATTATTCACACTTACGCTTAAATTTGGTATAGGGCTTATTAAGAGTGTTACTAAGGACTGACGCGCCGGCCCCGCGGTGTAGGGGTAGCTTCCTGCCTCTTACCCGGCGGCCCAGAGTTCAATGACTGGCAAGGTCAGGGATTTTTATCTGGATCTGAGGGCTGGTACGGGTCCACTCAGCCTACGTAATTGCAATTCAGGAGCTATCTGACGGTGAGTTGGCGGCCCCGGTCTAGAGAGCCAAGAATAACAGCCGCGAGGATTCATCGTGCTGACCGCACGATACATCGTAATCTACAAGTCGTCGGGCTGAGCAGCGGTCGTTTGGTAATCCATGGCCGTTCGGGGCTAAGCGCTGTGGGATTTGGTTGTTGGGTTGGTACTAAAGACTGACATCTGAATTTGAACTGAAGTTTAAAGGAGCGTATATCATATAGACTAAACTTTTTGGAAAACACAAGAAAAACCTAGCTATCTGAAGACTAAACTGAATACAATTTCGTATTTTCATATTTTTATCTGAGTTTTATATTATAAAGTGTCCGACTCGTTGGCTGAATGGCCAGCGTACTGGCCTTCGGTTCAGAGGGTCCCGGGTTCGATTCCCGGCCGGGTCGGGGATTTTAACCTTCATTGGTTAATTCCAATGGCTCGGGGGCTGGGTGTTTGTGCTGTCCCCAACATCCCTGCAATTCACACACCACACATAACACTATCCTCCACCACAATAACACGCAGTTACCTACACATGGCAGATGCCGCCCACCCTCATCGGAGGGTCTGCCTTACAAGGGCTGCACCCGGCTAGAAATAGCCACACGAAATTAAATTAATATTATAAAGTGATGTTATAACAAAACAAACTTTCACCTTCAAGTAAACATCCTACTTTTATTTAATTATGAACTGTATTGACTTACACCGTTTAAAACAATACAAACTCTAACTTGACAAATCAGTTTAAACTGTAATTAAGTGAATTTATTTTATGGAACTCCATATGGTAATTTTACTAATACATTACTTATTATTCAGCCTCACACTTTATCGCTTAGAAACTTATTTTCCTTCGGTCACAATCTTCCTGAAAAGATGTCTGAGTAAGGTTTAAGCTCAGCAAACAAAACCTAATACTTTTATATCACTGTTGCCTATTACTGTATAGAACAAATTAGATAAGCAAAATATCATTAAAATCAATATTTTTATCCAAACTGTTCTTTTTCGGTGTTCTTATGCTGTGTCATTTTCATGTTCGGTTGGCCAAGAAAGCATCTCTGTATAGAAGTCTTTGTGCTCTTAAAGAATATAGCTCTGGATTTTCTTCAGCCCTTACATCATTACTTTTTAAATGGGAACTTTCCAAGTTGAATATGACGGTAATGATGGGTGTCCTTGAGTTAAGACCCACGAAGAAAGTTTGGTTGATGATACGGCTTAGTGTAGGATACCCCTCGATATATTCCTTTCCTACAACCTGTTTTTCAGTCAGTGACCGGGTCAGGGATGAATGAATGATGCCCTATCTAGCGACGAGGCTGGGAATTGTGCCGGCTGCCGAGGCCTGTCGCACTCCCCTGGGGCAATGATTAATGACTAACAGATGAAATGAAATGATATGGGAGAGTGTTGCTGGAATGAATGATGACAGGGGAAACCGGAGTACCCGGAGAAAAACCTGTCCCACCTCCGCTTTGTCCAGCACAAATCTCACATGGAGTGACCGGGCTTTGAACCACGGAACCCAGCGGTGAGAGGCCGACGCGCTGCCGCCTGAGCCACGGAGGCTCTTCGATGTATTCCTTTCATGGGAGTTAATAATGGTAAACGGTACTGACTGAGAAGTTCTTTCGTTTCAGGGTTTATTTTTTCAGAGGCAAAGTTAATCACATACTCGAAATCGACCTTCAACCTACTAGGTCGTGTTACGTACGTGTAGTACGTGTTGAATAGGTGTTAAGTATAGAACAAAAATGGCCAACCGGTTGTGGGTTCGGATTCCACTGCTGTCCGGTTGGCCATTTTTGTTCTGTACTTAACATGTCTTTAACACGTACTACATGTACGTAACACGACCTAATAGGTTGAAAGTCGATTTCGATAATATGCGGTCGTAAAAATTCAATCAGATACGTTTATATAAAACAAACTGCCATCTTTGACCCGTAGTTTTCTCTCCACCTGAGGTATGAAAGACGACCATTTATAAGTAATCGGTAGGCCTATGTTTAAAGTTTCCTAAATATGTAAAAACAGAAAATAGACCAAATAACGTCATGTCCGTTTTAAAAAAATCAATTCAGTTGCTGCCTTAGCAGCATACAGTTATATTACAGAAACTGTAGTGAATTTTACTACGTATCTTGGCTTTGTTTGTCTTCCTATCCTCTCCCGAAACATCACGTTGGTTTTATCCATGGAAAAAATACTCACCCTGTATGAGCCGGCCACTCATGGAGTTCAGCCGTGGTAACCCACATAACAGGTGGATCACCAAACCGTTGCTTTTCGACAGAGTCGTTAGTTTGCCATAATTTAACGTCTGCTACATACAACGCATAGTCGGAACTCTTTCATAGAAGTATGAACGCGAAACGTCGATGTGCTTGTTGCTTGCGTTTGTCAGATCTATGTCAAACTACATGAGATTGCACACACTGTACTCCAACGCGAATTCGTTGTTGGTAAATATTCCCTTTATCAGATTATTTCTCGTTTCTCTTTTCGCTTCCAACAACTCGCACACTAACAACTCTTCCGACGTTGCATGGCTGACGACGATGGAGGTGAAGAGCAACTCATCAGAGGGGTCGATGGAATATTATATGGAACTGTTATCGATGTCTGCATTCACTGGCGAATCACTGTCGGCCATATTTGCACTCTGACGAGGCCGAGCGGCATCTTCGCACTTACATTTCTTTCTCTCACTGTTTAGTTTGTTCTTTTCGGCGCTGGTAAGAAGCTCCGAGGTTCGACAGCTCTGCACTCCGACTGAACAATCGAGCAGAGGACAGGAGATAAATACCAAGTTAGGAATGGACTCGACTGATGAAACTGTGCGCAAAAACTGGCTTCGATGATGGGATCTATTTTGAATTGATATAGGTTAAAGCATAACACAGAAAAAAAGAAAAATCTATGTTGATGCAAAACCGTAATTAAAAAAAAATACACGAAATTAACTTTATTAATGAATTGGTAACCCTGAAGAAGACAATCATAAGTCATGCCTGAACATTGTCCTGTCATTCGTGCTCTCTTGACACAATTAAATTATATTTTCAGAACGATCTATCAGCATCTACACTGTTGGCAGATTCCCTAATACAATGCAGAACTCCTTGAGCAAATTCTAATTACATTCCAAAGATGCACAGACTCCTCGGTTTAATTTGCTAGTCGTTTTTATTTGAAAAATAGTTAATTTTCCATTTATAACGCATTTAGAATAAATTTTTCACTGTATCTCGTATTCAGAAAATATTAAATAGTGCTAGTTATTTACGTAATAGTGACGGAAGGTGACCGTCTACGTGTCCGCCTCCGTAGCGTAACGGTTAGTGGTATTAGCTGCCGTCCTCGGGGGCCCGGGTTCGATTCTCGGTACTGCCAGAAATTTAAAACTGGCAGGAGGGCTGGTACGTGATTGTAATGGTACATGCAGCTCACCTCCAATGGGGGGTGTGCCGGAAAAGAGCTGCACCACCTCAGGATGAGGATACGAGTTCACTTTTACGGTCTACGTTTACAAGTGAGATGTTTACGCCCGAGCTCAGGCGAGAACGAAATTTAGAAAGGAATAACGTAAATTAATCTATTTAGTGGCTATTGTGTAAAATATTTTATTTCATACCATGGTGAACTTACTTATTTTAAATTAAATATTGCATTATAAATAATTTTGGTCCGACTCTTTGGCCGAATGGTCAGCGTACTGGCCTTCGGTTCAGAGGGTCCCGGGTTCGATTCCGGACCGGATTGAGGATTTTAATCGCCTCTGATTAATTCTTCTGGCTCGAGGACTGGATGCATTTGTCCGTCCCAACACTCTCCTCGTCATATTCAGACAACATACCACACTACCAACCACCACAGGAACACTCAGCAGTGATTACATCCTTCCATATAGGGTTGGCGTCAGGAAGGGCATCCGGACGTAAAACAGGGCCACCGAGCTCGATAGCTGCAGTCGGTTAAGTGCGGCTAGTATCCAGTATTCGGGAGATAGTAGGTTCGAGCCCCACTGTCGGCAGCCCTGAAGATGGTTTTCGGTGGTTTCCCATTTTCACACCAGGCAAATGCTGGGGCTGTACCCTAATTAAGACCACGGCCGCTTCCTTCCCAGTCCTAGCCCTTTCCTTCCCATCGTCGCCAAAATACATATCTCTGTCGGTGCGACGTAAAGCCAATAGCAAAGAAAAAAGGGCCAAATCCACATGCGTGACACAGTTCGCGCCCGCGACCCCACAGGTGTGGGAAAAGTGCTAGTTAAAGAAGAAGAAGAATTGCATTATAAATAATTTTGGTATGTCGCCACGCAAACCATCCACGTTTAACTCATTCAATGATTGTGTGTGTGTGTGTGTGTGTGTGTGTGTGTGTGTGTGTGTGTGTGTGTGTGTGTGTGTGTGTGTGTGTGTGTGTTGCTATGAAAGATGTGGGATGTGCATATGGAGTTATGTGGTAATAAAACGTCAAACTTAATGTTATTTGAAGCGGTGAAGTGTCCACTAAACTACCGGAGTCGTAAACATGGTCCTCTGGTTCTGAATTAATGGAGATACGAACTTATGCTGTGATGTATGCGACATTTTTCTGTCGGAAATGGATTAACCTATACATTAGTCAGCATTGTGATGATGGCAGATTACTTGGACTGGGAATGCAGATACACAATTTTTGGTGTAGATTAGGCGGGGAAACAATTCAAAACGGTTAAACTTAGTATTCGCTCTTTCATAATTTCTCTGAATATCCGTTTTTGCATTACTGTGAAGAGGAATTCAACCAGTTTCTGATAAAATAGTACGGAAATTCATTACAGTAGGGTAAAGAGTCATTTTCCCTACTCTTTTGAGTACGCAAATTGAGTATGAAATAAAAGTAGTTTAAATATCGTGAAAAATGAAAATACAAAATAAGCCTATATGAACATCTCGCGTAACATCATGATTTCTAACACAATGCCATGATGTTGTACTAAGGATCAAGTATGCATAAAACAAAGAGAATTAACCTTGCTAAAACATTCAAAAATACTTCAACAGATTCATGAAATAACACAATTACTGAATCAGTATGTAGCAGACGGATACATTATGTTAGATATTATATAACCTTCGACAGTATAAAATCCTTTTCAGATTACATAACACTTCAATGGACCTATTCCTGTTATATAACGAATGTATGGAAATTCTTCCTCGACGTTATGCAATGTTTCTCTTGAACATCGTCCACCATCCCGCTTCTGTTGAATAATCCCTTCGAGAATGTTTCGAGTCAGATTATTGTCGACAATGGCAACGAGATTAGACACTTACGATGTAAAATAATCACCTTGGTTACTAAGTAATTTATTATTGCGTTTCAATGGAAAGGATTATTTTTCAACTCCTGGAAGAAACACTTGTCGCCAGAGTAGTCGCGAAATGAAGTAAATTTTCAAGACACACTATCCCATATACAGGAGCAGGAGCTTAGTTTTGGATTACCGAAGATGATAATTTCGAAAAGCACTTTAGAAGGCTAGGAACATCTTGCTCAACTACACCTTACCCTTGTGAGGTGATAACCTGTATTTTGTGATGTCTGTACTATTGTGTAGGTTTATAATTATGTGTGTCTAGGATTGAAATTATCCGCAGGAATTGGGATAGAATAGTGTCATGGAATTCCCCTAGACTTAGTGAGTGTAAAAGAATGGAGATAAGCCTTGCTCATGATAGTTACTTTCAACACCGGTATTCCGAACGATAAAAGTTCAGGACTGCGACTAGGGCTAAGATCTCATCCACAACGAAACCATGCATCTTGCATCACCCTTAGCCCCACATTCAACTGCAAAATGGGATGTGTTGTCAAACGGTAGTGGTCGTAACATAGTACCGCAATTTTCACTGGCCTTGACGTCAAGCTATCCACCAACCCTAGCACCGCACCTACAAACTGAGCTTCCATTATTTTAACTTACGTTCTAGCACCTCATTCTATCGAGAGCTAGGCGACAGCCTTGTTCAAGTGTTGTATAATCTAGAATATTAAATGATTAACGGAGGTCATTGTTCCTTTAATAAGTCCCAGAGGATTTACTCAATTTTCACAAAAATGCACTTAGTAATTCACTATCCTCACTTGATGTTCGAACGAAAGTTTCGTTCAGATCTGATCTCAAAAAGAGGTCCGTCGGGCCCACAAACGACCATGTAACTCTTAGCAAATTATGGCGGATTCCATGACGTTGCGGATGGAAAGTGCCCAGCAGACATATGTTTATTGTTTGAATTTTCCTTTCACCAGCTTTCGTCTCATAGGCTAAGTACCGTAATTGAATTAATATTAAAGTAAACGGTGTTAAAGTTAATTTGAAGTCTTTTTCTTTTAAACTGTGCCGAGTGTGTGATCTTGACTGGCCACTCTAAATATAATAAGTTTATAATTCCACGAGTCAAACTTACACCAATCAAATGCCTCTTTCCATTTCAATTTGAACGCCTGCAGCACCCCTCCCTCCCAGCCTTCGCGATGACCATCAGTCGCTCACAGAGCCAGTCTCTCTCTCGGGTTGGCATTTTGTCACCCACAAGCCGGTATCAACGGCCAGCTCTATGTTGCCATGAGCCGCTCCCGTTTTCCGGATGGTGTACAATTATTTATCGCTCCAGGAAACGCCCAGGGAGTCGCCGCGCACGGCTTCATTCGAACCATGAAAGTGGTCTACCATGAAATATTTCAATGAATGTTTCTATATCTATTATGAATAAGAGTTATGCAATCTCTCTTTGTGATTTCATGTTACTTTGATTTATTCTAATTTCAATATTTATAACATTGATGCAAAATTAAATACATTGCTGCTATAACTTTAATTTAACCCTTTCCCACTCATATAAAAATTCATATTTTCCCCAGAATCGAAGCAATTCTTTTCAGCCATCATTATGATCATGCAAGTAAGCAGCATACTCATTCGTATTCTGGGCAATTAAATCGAAAATGTTTTAATCAAATATAAGGGAGAAATACTTTAATGCTGTACTACCCACAGGAAGAGAATGGCAAGGTCCTACCTCTTCAGTAAAGTCCACTGAAAGTTAGGCCTACAATCTATGTCATCACGCATGTGTACGTCGTCATTTCCTGAAATATCGTCACATTCATTTTCACTTTCCACTTCACTGAGTTCACTTGAGTCACTACTAACAGTTTCACAGTCAGAATTATCGTTCACCAAACGTTCAATGTCGTTATCGCATAAAATATGTTCACGCGAATTAAGCGTCGATATGTTTGTTTACAATATGTCACTGCCTTCCGTATTTCGTGTTCTAATACGCCTGCTAAGGTTTGACAAGAAGAAAACTAATATATTTGGCCTCTAGGAAGTGCACATGCTAGTAACAGTAAGTTATATTTGTCTATCGGCCGATAGATGGCTCATACATGCGACTAGAAGTACAAGTACGCTTTACTACGCTATGGGCGGGATGCCCTAAGCTTTCGCGCTATGCATTACTACGCTACGGGCGGGAGAGGGTTAAAACGTTTTAACATTTATTTATTGCCTAATTTGGGAATTGGTATGCAAGTAATGAATGATTTATTTTTGTTTAATGGATGAACTCCAAATGCATTCTTTGTACGAGAAGAATAGGTTACCATGTACTTAAACTGGAATTAAGAAGTAAAAACGATGATGAGGTCTTTGAGGATTTTGACAATCGAAACTGATTTGGAACAACTTATTAGTGCTTCACAGAGTCACAGTCTGGTTAGCATTGCTGGTGAGACCGTCGACCTTGTGAGGTCCTATATCCCATGACAACTGAGAGTATATTTGCTTGGCGCAAGAGTTTTGTGATTTTCGCTATATGAGCGACATGGTTGTCTTTGATACCTGTATTTGAGTTTCTACTTGTTATGTAAGTGTAGTTACTTACATTTCTATGTTTTGGCTGGGCAGGCAACCTGCTTTGTTCTTTTGTGCTGCTGGTTGCCTAGTGTCGCCTGTCATATAGCCGTGCCAGTGTAAGACCACGATAAGTACAAAATTTTTTCAATTTTTTGTTGTTTTACAGCAGTCGGTGTTTTTTAGTGTGATCTTCAATGTAAAAGTGCGAAAATTGCTTCATTTATATAACTGGTCCCCGTAAGTAAAATAAATTTGTTTTACACTCAAGTATTTTTTAAGGATGTCCAGTGCAAAACAGCGTCATCGGCAGATGCATCGGTTTTTCACTGTAAATTGAAAGATAATTCATTTACCTTCGGTGCAAAGCCACGATATCTGCAATTGTCGCGGTTTTGAGTGGGAATTGTTTAGAAACTGGCATGCATTCTTATATTATCTGTATTGACACGAGTAAAGATTTTCCTCCTTTTCTCGCTCATTCACGTCCCTGTTGTTCTAAGCCTCATCCAGTATGATAGTGAGTGTATTATAGTGAAGTGATTACCACTGGGTTATATACATATGAAGAAGATATATCGCATTCGAGGTGAAATGTTGTTAGATTTGATGGAAATTGTATGCATTCTATAGTTTCTGCTAAAGCAAGTAATCGTTTTCATATGCGAATGCCATTTCTAGTGATCACAATGATTATTATTTTCGTTGTTTATTGCTAGGATATATTTAGCTTAAGTAGTGTTTTATTAAATATAAAATAAAATAATTGAGCATGGGAATGTACATAATGAGGGTTTGTATTTGTTTTCATTCGGCCAGACTTTCAGAAAACACACCACATATTTTGAGAAGGGTTGAAGATAAGGAACTTCTCCCACCAGATGATACAGACTCAAGTATTGTTGCACTTTCTCCTCTTACGGGACAAATAGAACGTGAATGTTTGATGTATCATGCAACGTGTTCTTACCACACAAATGTACCTCAGCCTTCAATTTATTGTGCAGAGAAGCTGGCTTCATCAAAAACACGTATGGGTTTAATAATACAGTGAGTAAACATAAGAGGATTTAAACTAATATTTTGAAAGAAGATGTTCGTGAATACCCTTGGCGTGGGAAACACCTCATTTCTACAGTTATTAACAAAACGAAGGACGGTTTCCTAGAAGAATAAAGAAAGGGAAAACATGGAAAGCAAAAGAAGTTACCCCTAATGATAAGGGAAGTGGCGAGGCAATGCATCAATTAAATTCCAAGAATAGAGTTCCATTACATTCGAGCTGATACAATATGAGAATATTTTGAAGCTTGGCTGGATATATCCATATTCTAACGGATTTATGTTGAGGAATGTAAGTTTGACAACGAACCGATCGCAAAGGAGTATGTATTCGAAACAATATTTAATACAGAATTCAACATCGGGCTTCATAAACCTAAGAAGGATCAGTGTATGATCTGTGAAGAATTTAAGAATTCTACGGAAGAAGAAGAAGAACAAAACTTAAATACATATATGAAAGACATGCAGAGAAAAAAACAATGAGACGGGAGAAAGAAAGTAATATTCATCTGGCCACTGAGAAAGACTGTGAAGTTGTAACTGTGCTTGATTTTCAAACTCATACACCTCTGCCAAGGGGTGAAATATCAAGTTTTTACTATAAAAGAAGTTATTTAATTTCACTATAAGCTGTCTCTAAAATTCTAAGACACTACATGTGGTATGAAGTTGAAACTGGAAGAGTTACAAATGAACTTAACAGCTGCATAATGGAGTTTTAGAACGTATATCCAAATCAAAAAGTGATTTTCTACTCAGAAAATTGTGTTATACAAAATAAAAAATAGTTTTATATGCATAGTTTTACACTGTTCTAAAGTTAGAAATTCCGTCTGTTCACACCCAAAATGAGGGAGACGCTTTGCACTCTCGAATAGAATATGAGAAGAAAAAGAGCTCGGAAACCGAGTCCTATTTACGTTTCCTCTCAGGTTCCTACTGTCACAAGTCTAGCAAAAAGGACTGGGAAATATTACCTAGTAAGAAAAATGGAAACAACCGACTTCATATATTGCAGTTCATTATGCAACGACATCGGCAACAATTTTTCCAACAAACACGATGGGCAGAAAATTTCATGGAATGCTGTCGCTGAGATAATGTTGCAGAAGAATTCCCCTGTGGTGTTTTTTAGACAAGTCTACCGCTAAAAGCAATACAAAAAGTGCACATCAAGAGAAAGGCAAATAGGAACAATCCATATCATCATCGGGAAACTCTCAAACTCGAATCAGCTTTTAGAAAGGCTTCAAAGATATCATCCAACAAGAAAAAAGATCTTGTTTCACTCTGTGATCAAAATCTGATGCCGAAGACGCATCTATCATTATGCGTTAATTTTGAGGTGGAAAAGGAATGAGGTTCTGACTACTGAAGCAAATGACGAACTCACGCTGATCTTGTGAACTATTTTCCAACATTCATGCCATTTTCGCACTCACTGTGCCCTTTTTTAATAATTAGTTATTTTGACAAATTATAAATGTGTATAAAATATTTTTAAACGAGGAGAAAAATGAAACTGAAGTGTTTCAATTTATTAATATTGTCCAACAATTTTCACGACACAATTTATGATTTTAAATAAAATTATATTATACACTATGCAATCAACCGAAACATATCCAAAATTTTCTATAGAATTTCACACTGCCCAAAGGCTAATACAAAGCTATAGAAAACTTCAAACCTCGTTTCCTCAATAAAAAGATTTTTGCAGATATCGTAGTCTTGTATTGGCACGGCGATATTTAATATGATAGTTTCGCCGATGTCTTTACGTGGGGTAGTGGTCAATACTTAATTGGGGCAACGTTGGACTGGGCTGATTGGGTCGATGGCAAAGGCAGTGCAAGGTGATGTGCTTCATAGTAGATGAGGGACAAGAAGGAAACCACCGTGGCTTATATCTTATGTACCATCCCCGTCTGCCTCAGAAGTTAGAATGGAAGCTAATAGAAAGTGGCTTTCCATCAGAGGCGTAACGAATATGATACGGGCCCGCTTACCAAAATAAACATTCAGGCCCCCTCATATACAATGCAAAATTAACATTCGGGCCCCCTCAAATACAATTCAAAATCAACATTCGAGCCCTCTCAGATACAATGCAAAATAAACATTCGGTCACCCTCAGATACAATGCAAAATAAACACTCAAAATGCAAAACCTATAAATAACTTAATATAAATTGAATTACAGCATATATAAGTCAAGTCATGCAATATACTGTGAAGTTATATGAGAAAAAGTATTATTTATTATTGTAAGATTATTAAACATAATGTTTAATAGGCTCCACGATGCCGAAATATAAGTAGTATATGCTAGAAAACTGAATCTTAATGAGGCGCATTATAGTTCAAGTTTCATTATGATACAGGTTCTCCACCAATCAGAGCTCAGATTTTCATTATGACACAGGTTCTCCTCCAATCAGAGTTCATATTTTCATTATGATATAACTGTTTGACGAATTAGGTAAGGATAGCAAAATCAAACATATCGGACACACACATATTAACATCAATGCACCTTCTACTTCCAATATTCCACAACCACACGGCACATTCCCGCAAATTTACTTCACCAACTGTACAATAAACAATTTCTATTTGAAATAAAGCTAGGTTATGATAACCGTCTATCAAAGCTTTGAAAACATATGACATTGTGATGGTCACTGGTCCAAGCACGGATAATCAATAACGGAGCGCATGCTCTCTGCGCCTGTTCAGTAAACTCAAATGTCAAGCGAAATCTCGAGAGAAATTTATGAATATTTAAAAAATAGAGTTTGAATGATCGTCGGGAATAAACAGTTGTGTGCAACTCGCCTATAATAGTAATTAAGACACTCGTATGGAAATTATAAAACTCGCTTCGCCCATTTTATAAACGTACTCGTGTCTGAAGTCCGCCTCTGTGGTGTAGTGGTTAGCGTGATTAGCTGCCACCCCCGGAGGTCCGGGTTTGATTCCCGGCTCTGCCACGAAATTTGAAAAGTGGTACGCGGACTGGAACGGGGTCCACTCAGCCTCGGGAGGTCAACTGAGTAGAGGTGAGATCGATTCCCACCTCAGCCATCCTGGAAGTGGTTTTCCGTGGTTTCCCACTTCCCCTCCAGGCAAATGCCGGGATGGTACCTCACTTAAGGCCACGGCCACTTCCTTCCCTCTTCCTTGCCTGTCCCATCCAACCTTCCCGTCCCTCCACAAGGCCCCTGTTCAGCATAGCAGGCGAGGCCGCCTGGGCGAGGTACTGGTCATTCTCCCCAGTTGTATCCCTGACCCAATGTCTGAATCTCCAGGACACTGCCCTTGAGGCGGTACAAGTGGGATCCCTCGCTGAGTCCGAGGGAAAAACCGACCCTGGAGGGTAAACAGATTACGAACGAACGAACTCGTGTCTGAATTGTTGTCATTATAGGCTTGTTGCATAATGTACTATTATTTGACTGCCTCCGTGGTTTAACGGCTAAGCTGCTGAGCTGCCAACCATGAACCATTTAGATAAAAAAAATGTCGTATGGCTTTTAGTGCCGGGAGATCCCAGGAAGGGTTCGGCTCGCCAGGTGCAGGTCTTTCTATTTGACTCCCGTAGGTGACCTGCGCGTCGTAATGAGGATGAAATAATGATGAAGACAACATATACACCCAGCCCCCGTGCCATTGGAATTAACCAATTAAGGTTAAAATCCCCGACCCGGCCGGGAATCGAACCCGGGACCCTCTGAACCGAAGGCCAGTACGCTGACCGTTCAGCCAACGAGTCGGACACCATTTAGATGTTTTTACTTAACTGTACAAATAAAGTTTGAAAAATATCAAACCGCACAACTGATAAACTCATCAACTTCGCGCAGAGAGATTTCGTTCTAAACTGTGTTGACTGATTGTTACTATAGCTTCTCATTGATAGTATGCGCTGTTATTGAATAAGTGTGTGATAAAAGTTAAATGTTATGCAAAATGTATGCACAACACAACAAAAGAGAATCATTTCCTAACTAAAATATGATATTTTGGTACCAATTTCCATTGCTGTAATTTTTGTAGAATAATGTGGTGTAGGTCTTTCCTGAAGAACGCGTCACGGTGTTGCGATAGACAGCAGGGGCAAGTACATTAATACAGCTGTGCTATGTTGCACTCAACGCAATAATCTGCTGCTAGATGCAAAAAAGTGACTAGTCCTCTGCGTAAAAATTATACAAAAGGAAATAAAAAACTATTTCGATTGATTCTACAAAACCGCCCAGACCATTTCCGTCTAGAGCGACATTAGGCTAGGGCATATTTTTTGCATGAAGTCTACGGAGACCCTTATACACTGACTGACAGAGCAAATGCAACACCAAGAAGGAGTGGTTCGAAAGGGATGAAAGTTGGGGAAAAAACAGAGACGGCACGGACGAATAATTGATGTTTATTTCAAACCGCTATGCAGGTTACACAATGCGCACGGCATCGACTCAGTAGGATGTAGGACCACCGCGAGCGGCGATGCACGCAGAAACACGTCGAGGTACAGAGTCAATAAGAGTGCGGATGATGTCCTGATGGATGGTTCTCCATTCTCTGTCAACCATTTGCCACAGTTGGTCGTCCGTACGAGGCTGGGGCAGAGTTTGCAAACGGCGTCCAATGAGATCCCACACGTGTTCGATTGGTGAGAGATCCGGAGAGTACGCTGGCCACGGAAGAATCTGTACACCTCGTAGAGCCTGTTGGGAGATGCGAGCAGTGTGTGGGCGGGCATTATCCTGCTGAAACAGAGCATTGGGCAGCCCCTGAAGGTACGGGAGTGCCACCGGCCGCAGCACATGCTGCACGTAGCGGTGGGCATTTAACGTGCCTTGAATACGCACTAGAGGTGACGTGGAATCATACGCAATAGCGCCCCAAACCATGATGCCGCGTTGTCTAGCGGTAGGGCGCTCCACAGTTACTGCCGGATTTGACCTTTCTCCACGCCGACGCCACACTCGTCTGCGGTGACTATCACTGACAGAACAGAAGCGTGACTCATCGGAGAACACGACGTTCCGCCATTCCCTCATCCAAGTCGCTCTAGCCCGGCACCATGCCAGGCGTGCACGTCTATGCTGTGGAGTCAATGGTAGTCTTCTGAGGCCTCCTTCAACCAATCGACGGGAAATTGTTCTGGTCGATATTGGAACAGCCAGGGTGTCTTGCACATGCTGAAGAATGGCGGTTGACGTGGCGTGCGGGGCTGCCACCGCTTGGCGGCGGATGCGCCGATCCTCGCGTGCTGACGTCACTCGGGCTGCGCCTGGACCCCTCGCACGTGCCACATGTCCCTGCGCCAACCATCTTCGCAACAGGCGCTGCACCGTGGACACATCCCTATGGGTATCGGCTGCGATTTGACGAAGCGACCAACCTGCCCTTCTCAGCCCGATCACCATACCCCTCGTAAAGTCGTCTGTCTGCTGGAAATGCCTCCGTTGACGGCGGCCTGGCATTCTTAGCTATACACGTGTCCTGCGGCACACGACAACACGTTCTACAATGACTGTCGGCTGAGAAATCACGGTACGAAGTGGGCCATTCGCCAACGCCGTGTCCCATTTATCGTTCGCTACGTGCGCAGCACAGCGGCGCATTTCACATCATGAGCATACCTCAGTGACGTCAGTCTACCCTGCAATTGGCATAAAGTTCTGACCACTCCTTCTTGGTGTTGCATTTGCTCTGTCAGTCAGTGTAGATCCGGGCCCGTCTGCATTGCAAGTCCCGCAGGCCCTAACGTAACGTCCCTGCTTTCCATCCCCGTTTGTAACGGAGCTGGAAAGGGAACACGGCTCAACTGGATAGGAAGCTAATACGTTTACTCATAGACCACAGCTGTGGGACAGGCTCAACTGACGTCACATGTATCACAGTAGAGCTCGTGGATGTAACCCAGCTCTCAGTATGGTTGTTGTAGACACTTGAGACATAACAGTGGCTCTAATATCTGCTGTGGTGGCTGTTCTGTACGTCACAACCTCTCGTATAATCCACCTGTTGCAAATGTGTCTGCGTTCAGGTTGACCAGAATACCTCCTGTATGCAGTACTGTACAATTGTCGCCATGTTTTCTGACAAACCGAGCACATCTTTCTTGTAATATGTTCTCGCCATGAGATAAATTAGCATAAACTAAACCACTGTCGTAGCTATCATTCGTTGCTTCTATTCCACAAAATAATATACTGGCAGACACTTTCTCATCCAACAGATTCTTTCCAGCTGTTCTCAACCATTCATAACATCCCGACCACAGCTGCAGCTAACCTAACCCTCAAAATACCAAATCACAGATCCACCCTCTACAATAATTCTTACCGGGCGAGTTGGCCGTGCGGTTAGAGTCGTGCAGCCGTGAGCTTGCATCCGGGAGATAGTGGGTTAGAGCCCCACTGCCGGCAGCCCTGAAGATGGTTTTCCGTGGTTTCCCATTTTCACACCAGGCAAATACTGGGACTGTACCTTAATTAAGGCCACGGCCGCTTCTTTCCCACTCCTAGGCCTTTCCTATCCCATCGTTCCCATAAGACCTAACTGTGTCGGTGCGACGTAAAGCAAATAGCAAGAAGAAACAATAATTATTTTGTTTTCAGTACGAATTGAACATGGAATTCGTTACCCACTGACCTAAAGGGGACACTATCTGATCCGGTATTTAAAAAGAAATGTTGGCAGCAGTACTTGGGCTGATCAAGTTGAATGTAAATAAATTAATTCTGTTTTCCAGTTTTGTTCTTTAATTCTATGTTTCACTAAGTTGTAATAGATTTGTTTTATGATGCATTAGGACAATTTTCTTTACTTTCTTTACTTTATATATTTTCTTTCCTTTAATGTGTTTTATAACTATGTGTAAAGTTTAGTATTGTGCGTGTGTGTAATATATGTTAAACTGTATGTAAATTATAATACATGGTTTGGCAGAATAGCAGGCTTTACAGTCTGAGTCACGCCATGTAAATAAAGGTATAAGAATAAGAATAAGAATAAGAATAAGAATAAGAATAAGAATAAGAATAAGAATAAGAATAAGAATAAGAATAAGAATAAGAATAAGAATAAGAATAAGAATAAGAATAAGAATAAGAATATATCCAGCGTGGTGATTCAATATGTATTCTTCAAGAATTGCTACACATCTTGTCACCGTGAACAGTTCACCACATAGAAGTAGTTCACCTTGGCTTCGTGTGGTCTCAAAACACACGAGTCCCAAAACTCACGAATTCCAGGAAGAGGATTAGTAAGAACAGGTTTCTCTCCCTGGGCCAGTCTCAAAACCAACGAGCAAGGCGAGTTCTTCTTTGAATGGATAAATGTCCACCCTATTAGTGATGGGATAATGGAATACTTTTAATAATCGAATACCCTCAATCCGATTATTTTAATAATCGAATGAATAATCAATTTAAATAATCGAATGAGTTTCAGATATCACTCAGTTATTCCGCGCAGAATAATCAGTTGCGTCATGAATAATATTTTTCGGTTTAAGCGTGTCGGGTAGATTGATCTATTGAAATAAGCGAATAGATGAACTCTTACGAAAAATAGAAGTACGCTTTTTTCCAAGTGAATCTCCAAGTATTGAAACTAAATGCGTGAATTAACTGTCTTGATCTTAAATATCTCTAAATGAATTTCCTTATTTAAGTAATTGCTGCCTTCTGGCCGCATAATGGAACTAAGTCGCAGTATTATCAACTGGCCGTTTCTTTTAACTTGCAGCGGGCAATACTGTATACCTACTTTAATTTTGTGTCGTCCGGCTGCATGCATGAATGGTTAGCATGCTGGCCTTTGGTCCATGGGGTCAAGGGGGTCCCGGGTTCGGTTTCTGGTCGGGTCAGAAATTTTAACTTTCATTAGTCAATTCATATGGCTCGGGGACTGGGTGTTCGTGCCGCCTTCAGCATTAGACTTTATTTTAGGTAGGGCCTCATCCTCACAGACGTGCAGGTCGCATGTACGGCGTCAACTCTAAAGACCTGCACCAGACCTCCCGGTGAAAAGTAAAAAAAATATCAGCTTTAAGACAACAGCAAAATATTTTAATAATAATAATAATAATAATAATAATAATAATAATAATAATAATAATAATAATAATAATAATAATAATAATAATAATACACATCGGTCTCTTTAATTCACCAGCCATTATTCTTCCCCTGTGGGTCGGGATGGCGAATAACTTCCACAGTATACCCTGCCTGTCGTAGGGGAAGCGTGAGTCACCGCGCACCTCATCCCTCCTGGGGTCATCGCAAGCACCTGCTGTCCGGAGTCGTGAATTTTGAGACTCATTAGAATGTTTACTTTAGCAACCAGTTTGTAGTCGTGAGTTTTGATACTATTTGTAACTAATTTTAGCCCGTGAATTTTGAAACTCGTGAATTTTGAGACATAACCCTTGGCTTGAGGTGGAACGAAATTTCATAATCACTGCAGTGACTCATTCTTCATTCACTACTCATAGTACAATTTGAAAATCTGATTTGAATATTCTGTGTACTCTGACGATGGCCACTTTGTGAAATGCAACTCATATCCCGTATAGAACATATTATGAAACAGGATGCTTATCATACCGTGCAGCGTTGTCATAGGACAAGTTTTTTCATTATCCGCTAATATTCCAGGGACGTTGTGTGACGCTTTTAACGTTATCAACAACACTTAGCTATTACCAACCTCGAATTGGAATAGATTCATTGTTAGTTGTAATGATGCACGACGTGCCTTCCAGTCACAATGCGTACTGTGCTGAATTACGTAAATGACCAGCTAAGAAATACGAATGTTTGCTCTTAGCACTGAGCATTAAAAGATGTCTGCCATTACCTTGTGCTGGTGGGCCTTCCGATGGCGGGCAAGGCTTTCCCCTGCCTCTATAAATGTGTACACTCTTGACTGGAGCGACGAAGAAGACAACATGGCCCAACAGCCCCCAGCTTTTATAGCAGAGGGGAAAATTCCAGAACTCTCTAGGCCGATGGCCTGTACACACCCTCAATTTTCATTGGATAACAAAATAAATACCAAAATTTCTGATTGGCTAATAATATTTCAGGAAGAAGGAGGTTATGTAGTGCTCACAACTTCGGCTCATAAAAAGCAATTTACAGACACTTCAGGTTAACAAACATCGAAAATGCAACATTCATTTAAAAATAGTTGTCCATATTCCCACTAGAGGGGACACATAACACGACAGTAGAGACATCTGAACATTAAGTTTCAAAATTTCTTCCAATACACAGTTCAGAGTTTACATCAGAGATGGCCTTCTAAAAAGCGCTCAGTTCAAATGCACGGAGAAGGTGTATCTCCAAACCAAAAAAAAAAACGATACCATTACTAGTGTCAATTCTTGAGTAACCCATTGATGCAATCGAGAGACATAATACAAGAACTATTTCAGACTTCACAGATCAAACGTCCTGTCACCTTGTTCCTGCAGTTTTAAAATACACTTTTGTGGTGTCTGGAATGAATTGATAGTTGCCTCTCAGACGGAAATGGGTGAACACACATGATATCACAATTTAGATACAGAACTGTTGACATTCAAATATGCACTGCATTCTTTGTGCACTTTGAAAATAATAATAATAATAATAATAATAATAATAATAATAATAATAATAATAATAATAATAATAATAATAATAATTTCGTGTGGCTATTTCTAACCGGCTGCAACCCTTGTAAGGCAGACCCTCTGATGTGGGTGGGCGGCATCTGTTATGTTAGGTAACTGTGTGATATTGTGGTAAAGGATAGTGTTATGTGTGGTGTGTGAGTTTCAGGGATGTTGGGCACAGCACAAACATCCAGTCCCCGAGCCAAGGGAATTAACCATTTAAGGTTAAAATCTCCTATCCGTCCGGGAATCGATTCCAGGACCCCTGTAACCAAAGACTAGCACGCAAACCATTTAGGTATGGAGCATGACACTTTGAAAATAATAGTTACAAATAATATAGTGATTCCGGGAGATATGGCGCACCGGGTGAGATGGCGCAGGGTAGGCCAGTGCGGCAATCGCCCGCTAGATCGCTCGACCACTGCTTCTCGTGTGTACAGTGTGTTCGTGAGAACAAAAGCTATCTGTTGGATGTCACGTGGTGCGAGTGATTTCGCCTGAAATCCTGGATATTTCTGGCAAGTACATCTTCTCTACCTTCAAAGTTTTGCTACGGCATGATATAAAAGCCCACTGACTGGGTTGTTCAAGTTAAATTAACTTTGCATTGGCACAGGCGGGTGACTAGGTTAGTCAACGACTATGCTGGTGTGATATACGCCATGTTGGGCCAACACAATTCTTGGGGCAGGGGTGCGCCATCTCTCCCCAAATGTCGGGAGAGTTGGCGAGCTACATTTCTGGGAAAGATGGCGCGGTATTCTTCGAATGTCCATTTAGGTATAAAATGTGTTTCCATCCTCCGATCAGTTTGTTAATAAAATATAAAATATATTAGATAGCCTATATGCATTTTTTTAAAAAATCTGTGTCAAATTATACTAATTATGGAGAAGAGGAAGCAGCTACAGCCTAATCGAAGTTTGTGGTACATGCCTTTAATGAAACTTTAAAGCGTAACATCTCCAACAAAAGAGTAATTTCAGTGAACGAAAAGAATAAATTGCAAAGAAAAATTGCAACCACTACCACAACGGGAAAGAGCAGGAAAGGAGAAAAACCTCATTCCAATGAATCAGCCATAATGATTCAAGGTGGGCAAAATAATGCAATATCCGATGATTGCAACAAGTGTGTGGAGGTGCTGGGAGAACTATTATTTGACATCAAAGAAGGATGATTGGATTAAGTGCACCGTCTGCAGCAAGTGGCTGCATGAATTGTGTTCAGTGTATAAGATCTTGTGTAATGATTGTGGACGAGAGAGATTAAGCAAAAACATATCCTAAAAGGACTGAGATAAATCTTGAAGTTTAAATAATTAATTGATTTATTAATGACCAAGAAATAATAGACAAGTGAATGTAAATAAGGTAAATAAATGTATTAAACCTGTAATCATAGTTTACTTCTTCATTCCTTCCCTCCTTAGCATATCAAGTACATAACACCATCTCACCCGGCGCAGGTGACACACTTTCAAATAAACGATCTCTTTCTGTAATCTTCTTACATTCAGACCATTTCCTTCAAAAGGCAATGAGGAGAGATATAAGGAATGACGACTAGCATAAAAATAAGCTAATCGAAATGTTGGCGAAGACTTGCTGCACGATCATTACAAAATGTGCGCCATCTCTCCCCGACTTACTCTATATCTTTTTAAATCCTTGATTTAGTAGAATACCATGACGCTGCTCTCTATTTCAACTGTCCTGTCCTTATTACTCATGTCCTCATTGGTTATGTCTCAGGTTAGTGCATCTCTGATATGTCACACTTCTCAACGGCGACTCGTTCTACAATAATCGTTTTCTTGGAATTTTCCGTCCTCTATTTCACTGAAATGCATGTGATCTCAACGCTCTGTCAATGAACTTCCCTTTAGTTTCATCCTTTTGAGGCAATCAAAGGCGGGGATTGTCTTCGCAAGTCCCATCCAACCGACTGCTGCCCTTCCTTGTGGTCTGTCGTCTTCAATCCTTCCTTGTATTAAAAATTTCTCCGAATTTTCTCCAGGTCTCTCATGATTTGCCCAAATGATCTCAATGATGGTGAATAAATAAAGTTTAGGCGTCTTCAGGTCAGTATGGTATCTTCAACGCACCGATGCTGTTTTTACCTCTACAGTACAGGCCTTACAGATTTGAAATTCATAGAGGAAGACAGGTAAGACAATGAGTTCAATCGCAAAAATGGTTATAGCATTCCTGATTGCTCTCTCCTAACTATATTTTGGTTAACTTTTCCACGGCGACTCGTTTTACAATAAGCCTTTTCCTTTTCTCGGAACTTTCCGTCCTCTAGTTCACTGGAATACGTACATATGAGCTCAACGCTCTTTAGTTTCACCATTTTGAGAACTGTTATTAACAATCCCAGTCGTTCACGGCCTATCATAATGCTTTCATTTTTCACTCGTGTGTTTAGCCCTCATGCTGTTATGAAAACTTCATATTCTTTCATAATTACTCACTTTCACCATTAAACTTTCATCTAAATGTAAATTTTTCCTTTATACAAGAAACAATTGAATTCCTGGAAACTGGTATATTACCTGCATGGAGCGCCATTAGAGGAGTAGGCTAGAGAAATAGACCTACAGCTGCACGATTCAGTAGAGCAAATAATATCCACGACAGCAGAATTGATATCCATTCTGGAAGAGGTTAATTTATACTGATCTAGATCGTAGTCCACACACATGCATTTGGACAGAAAATACCGCGTTACAACATAAACACTACTACTACTGCCGGGCTGAATGGTTCCAACGGTTGAGGCGCTGGCCTTCTGATCCCAACTTGGCAGGTTCGATCCTGGCTCAGTCCGGTGGTATTTGAAGGTGCTCAGATACGTCAGCCTCCTGTCGGTAGATTTACTGGTACGTAAAAGGACTTCTGCGGGACAAAATACCGGCACACTCGGCGTCTCCTAAAACCACCAAAAATAGTTAGTGGGACATAAAAACAATACCATTACTACTACTGCTGCTTATTATTACTGCATTATTATTATTATTATTATTATTATTATTATTATTATTATTATTATTATTATTATTATTATTATTATTATTATTATTATTATTATTATTATTACAATATTGGTTTTACGTCACACCAACGCAGACAGGTCTTACGACGACGATGGGATAGGAAAGGGCTAGGAGTGGGTAGGAAGCGGCCTTGGCCTTAATTAACGTAAGCTCCAGCATTTGTCTGGTTTGAAAATGGAAAACCACGAAAAAGTATCTTCAGGGCTGCCGACAGTGGGGCTCGAACCCACTATCTCCCGAATGTCACAGCTGCGCGCTTTTAACCGCACGGCCAACTCGCCCGGTATCATTATTATTATTATTATTATTATTATTATTATTATTATTATTATTATTATTATTATTATTATTATTATTATTATTATTATTATTATTATTATTATTATTTCGTGAGATTCATAGTAGCCTGCTGCAGCCCACATAAGGCTATTTGTTTGTTTTAACGTCGCACCGACACAGATATGTCTTATGGCGACGATGGGATAGGAAAGGCCTAGGAATTGAAAGGAAGCGGCCGTGGCCTTAACTAAGGTACAGCCCCGGCATTTGCCTGGTGTGAAAATGGGAAACCACGGAAAACCATCTTCAGGGCTGCCGACAGTGGGGCTCGAACCCACTATCTCCCGATTACTGGATACTGGCCGCACTTAAGCGACTGAAGCTATCGAGCTCGGTCCCACATAAGGCAGACCCTCCGACAAGTGTGAGTGACATCTGCCGTCTATGGAAAACGGCGTGTTTATGTGGTGGAGCATAGCCTTTTGTGTTGTGTGTGACCTGCAGGAATGGTGGGGGCAGCAAAAGGACCCAGTCCCAGAGCCAAGAGAATTAAACTTCTAATTAAAATATTTTGACTCATCCCGAAATCCAACCCGGGGCCCGGGGGATCGAAGATGAAGAACACAACTTGATTTCCACATCACTTTTCCATACATCCATAGCATAATGTAAAAGTGTCTTATTTACTTGACGGTGGAAAGTAGCGTCCCATTCGTTGAGCAGTTCTCCCCGATTCAGCGTCTATTCTCCTGTCCCATTTCATCAATGGCATTAACGAATTTGTCTGATATTGATGGACGGCCACTCCACTCTTCGACTTTCACCCTCTGCAACACTTCTACACTTGTTGGACAGACGTCACTTTCTCTCCATTTACAAACACAATCCTCCTGTGAACGTTGGCACGTTCAGCGTCTTTGCTCGCAGCAAACCGATCTTTGTGCGGACTTCCTCTCGTGACCATTCGCTCAGTATCTTCGTCGTTTTCTTTCATCGGCGTCTGTGTCAAGGTTGTAGTAAAAAATGAAATGGCGTATGGCTTTTAGTGCCGGGAGTGTCCGAAGACATGTTCGGCTCGCCAGGTGCAGGTCTTTCGATTTTACGTCCGTAGGCGACCTGCGCGTCGTGATGAGGATGAGATGATGAAGACAAAACATACACCCAGCCCCCGTGCCAGAGAAATTAACCAATGATGGCTAAAATCCCGACTCTGCCGGGAACCGAACCTGGGACCCCTGTGACCAAAGGCCAGAACGGCAACCATTTAGCCATGGAGCCGGACAAGGTTTCTAGTCTACTGACTTGACATCTGTACGCAATTTATTGATCTGACTACGAACAATTTGATACATAGTAAGCTCCACTGCGTAGAACAATAATACAGGGACACTTTATTTTAAGACGTACCTTCGTACATTTTACTACAAGCAAACCAAAACCCACGGCACAACGGCCCCGAAGGGCCTAGGCCTAACAATCGACCGTTGGTCAAACCAGGGCCTGTAGAATACGAGGTGCCGTGTGGTCGACACGACCAGTGGTATTCAAAGTTTGGTACGCGTACCACTAGGGGTACGCTGTGGCTTCTCGAGAGGAACGCAAATTGATCGTGACTTCTAAGTGTTTTCAGTGAGCATTTCAAAAAAGAGTTGAGCCTGCTCATTTTCAATAAAATCTTGTTGAAAGCCTTTTAAAAGCTATTCATATCAAGTAAGGATGCTAACAAAATGATTTTCTTTTGGAAAGCGGCAAGTCTCGTTGATCTTCAGTTGAAAATCCCTTGATGTCAGGAAGGGAATGCCACTTTGAACTCCGGCCAAAACTCTTTTCATGCCTCAGTGTGTGCAGGGACTCTGAGCAAGCGGGATAGGCTGCAGAAGATGATGATGATTATAATTAATATCATTTGGTATCCAGCAACAATCATATGTTATTTCTGGTATAATCGCAATATACTCGTACTACGGGGGTATGTCAACCAAAAAGTATCAATACCACTAATCTAGGCGATATTATTGGCTTTCTAGACATGGGGCACTATCTCACTTGTATATCATATATAGATGAAATTTACATCGTTGTTATAGGATAAAAGTAACGGGCAGTATTGACTCATTCAAAAAATATAAAAAACATATCAGATTAAGGCTTTTCAGGCGTTTGCTCTATTAACCAGCGTATCGTCTTAGGTCTGACACTAGACTCATCAGAGTGGGATGTGTCAGACCCTACCCACTGACGCTGGGGTGTATGCAGGTGAACTTATCGGAAGCCCTTATAAGAGGCACAGTCTGATAACTGCATACGGGAGATAAATCTTCACAATGGAATTATTTCCCGCCTAGCAATTCCGAATGGAAAATTCTACATTCCCATGGAGGGAATGAGATATTTTTCACGAATAGAGCGAATTATTCTGTATTGTCTTCTGTTTACTAAGGGAAATTATTTTCTGATTAATGGTTTCGTACTGCTTGTGTTTTATTAATTTTCCTGCTTCCATTTCAATTATTTGGTGTGGATCGCGAGCTACTCTAATACTGACTGTAGTTTTTAATGTTTGTGTTTTAATTGCCAGCCACTTGGATACGATTCCATTGGCCGCGCTGATGGACGGTTTGTGATCACGGTTTGTTCTCACCACCTTTGTTCAAGTTGTTATTTACTCCTTGCCTCAGAGGTGAAGATCCAAGTGAGTAAATATGTTCTGTGTCCAGTGAGATGACTGGGTATTATGTGTTGCGATGTGTGTTGTGGTGATGGTATTATCTGCGCACCTTTTATCGATAGATTTGTGTACGGGTTTGTGGAGTAAGGAGGGAGCAATTCCGGTTCCGTAAGTACTGCCAAATGAATGGAAATGAAATCTGAATTGAATCGATAATATCATCGATCGATATGAATTTTGCTAAACCTTTGTTATCTTAAGCCAACAACTGTGTCACACACACATTATATAATATTATAAAACATTTCTCGATGCGAATCTTATTCCTAGAGTGAATTCTATAGTTTGGCTTTGCTGTATAAATAACAACAGTACTAGTACGTAAAGTGTACGCCAGATGTCGCACAGCGATGCATAAGCGATTCATAGTTTGTGTTTCAAAGGTTGCCAGTACGAATCTCGAAGATTGCTGAGGTCGACCAATTCAGCACTAGGGTGTAAATCTATCCAGAAAAGGTGCGCAGATAATATTGAGGTAGGGAGAGGGCAGAACCCGGTGTCGACGCGTAGTCTACTCCTGTCAAATAACACTAAGGGATCTGCTAAGGCTTAACGACCCATCTGACGGCCGTATCTCCATCAACTGCGTCATATTTCTTCCCTCCATATGAGCACTGCGAAGAGATTTGGAACTGAGCTTAGGCTTCTGGCACGAGATCTTGTGATTATAAATTGTATACCACCATCCTGCCGACCAATATGCTGTTGAAAATTATTTTTGTCAATAGGATTTGAACCGGCTAACCACGGTGACGCCTAAACAGTTAAGTTCAACAAGCAATTTTTCTTCACGGAAGAACATATCAGAAGATCTGACCTCTGGTGGCATTTCCCTGGAATCGTCCATAAAATTCCATTGTTTAATAATTACATCCTCGCTGGCTGCTGACGTCTGAAGGAGCGGTGCTCTTGTGACCTACTTTCAAACGGTGATTCTCGTGGATCCAAGTTACGCTACAACTTACTAATCCCCTAATCTTGGTTAAATCTTAACAACTGTGAGATATAGAACCTCCCTTCTCATTACTCCCAAACTTAACCCAAAATGTTCACTCCGTTACCACAGCTGTTCCTGTTCGAGAACGTGCCGTTTGAAAGTGGAGCACACTTCGGTGACGCTACAACAAGGGATGCTGTGACGTAGGCCCCCGGCGCCCGGGCGCGAGAGGCAGCAAGCGAGGCGGTCGATAGCTTGGCGCTATGAATGGGCAACCCGTCTCCTCAACAATCAATACACATGCCCGAGGCTTGTGGAGGGAACTACCATGACCTGGTAAAGCTCTCTCCCAACAATGCTCATTTACACAGCTGATGTTCGGTAAGAAACACAATGGATCGTGAGATGTGGGAATTTTAGGGAACTATAGAAATCTGCCACATCGTCCTTTAGTCCCTGCAAATAAAACATCTACTACAGGAACCAAATATTTGAATCATCAAGGAAAGATGTTTATAAAGAGATTTTGGTGGTAATGGGGGGTCTGATGATTACAGTTTAACTACTGGGCAATAGTAATTATTATTATTATTAACAATAATAATAATAATAGTAATAATAATGCATCTCCACCTGTTAATGATTACGGAAATTACCAGGAACATATCCATAGTGGCTGTCGTCTTTACAACAATCGTTAAGAATTAGAAGTCACACATGAGTTCTCCGTCTAAGTCAGCTGTTTCCTGAAGACAACTTTGCATTTCATACCAGGGAAGACTAGTTCCATTGCCGTACGAAGATTGGTAGATGCCGTCCACCCTGCGAGTACTATGGGAGGATTAGGGTGCCAAAGTTGAGATGTTTGTTTCTGAACCACAAACCTTTTCAGTGTCGGCCTGTTATTAATGATAATATATTTCTTCCAGTCATACCAGGATGAGTAGATTAGACGGTAGACGACTGGACTTTTGAGCTCAAATTCCCGGTTTAATCCCGACTCAGTCTGGTGGTATTTGAAGGTGCTCGAATATTTCAGCTTCGTGTCAGTACGTAAAGGAACTCCTATGGGACGAATTTTCGAGCACTCAGAGTCTACAAAAACCGTACACAATAATAGTTGATGATACGTATTATTATTATTATTATTATTATTATTATTATTATTATTATTATTATTATTATTATTATTATTATTATTATTATTATTATTATTATTATTATTATTATATCAGTCGAACTAATGCAATTAGTAACATATGCAGGAAGAAATGGGCCACGAAACCTTAAAATATTACGCGAACTTTTCGTTTAAATGTCTTAGGCCACAGATTTGTCGGATGACTTTTTTTTTTTTGCTAGGGGCTTTACGTCGCGCCGACACAGATAGGTCTTATGGCGACGATGGGATAGGAAAGGCCTAGGAGTTGGAAGGAAGCGGCCGTGGCCTTAATTAAGGTACAGCCCCAGCATTTGCCTGGTGTGAAAATGGGAAACCACGGAAAACCATTTTCAGGGCTGCCGATAGTGGGATTCGAACCTACTATCTCCCGGATGCAAGCTCACAGCCGCGCTCCTCTAAGCGCACGGCCAGCTCGCCCGGTGATTTGTCGGATGAAAGCAAGACAATATAGGAAGTCACGAAAGTAAGCACGGTGCCTATAGTGATATTATACATTAATCTTATACCAAATTTACTGCATACCAATCTAAATTTGCACCCACTCCGCTTTAGAGAACTACAGAAACCTGCCACATCGTCCCGAATTCCTTGGAAATGAAACTTCTATCGTAGTATCCCAATATATGAATCATCAGGAGACGCTGTTTCTAAAGAGATGTTGGTGGTGATGGGGATAGTGATGATTATAGTTTCACAACTGAGCAATACTAATACTAATACTAATACTAATAATAATAATAATAATAATAATAATAATCAGAGGAACATGGAAGAGGTCCGACACTTCGAAGAATGTGGTCATCGGCAGAACGGAAAGGCTACGAAGGGTATGGAAATGAAAGACTCCCTAGGTCTTACAAACCTAATAAATTCGAGGTCGAAAGAAAGCTAGCGAAGGTGAACGTGAAGAGGATGGAACAAGGGGAAGCAGTGCCATAGTAAGCTTGAGGTCCCCTGGTCGTCAAGCCAAGTTCCTAAGTTGAGAAGTGTTGGGTATTCTCCTTTCAGTCGCCTATTACGGCAGGCAGAGGATATCATGAATATCTTCTACAACCCCAAAATAGAATTATATATAATTACTAGGTGTAGTATCCGTCGTTGACGGGACAATCACTTACTGTCTGGATGATGGCATGTTTGTCCACCCCTTACATTGTTCCCCGGATTCTGAGACACTTAGGTGAGCATGCCTCTCCCTGTCTGCGGCTTGCCGTGACCTACTCGCTTCCTTGCTCTCTGTGGCCCTTTACAATTGCATTTATTTCCTTTTTTTTTTTTTTTTTTTTTTTTGCATTACTGCTGATCTTCTTCTTCTTTCTTTATTCATGGGGTCTCTTGAAAAGTTCCTTTTAGCGTCGACCCCGAAGATCTTTTGCTACAATATGTTTTCCTTCATCCCCACCTAGTTATACCTGCTTCCTTCATAAAGCTGCAGATCCTCCTTATTGGGTCTTTTCGGATGTTTCTTCTCTCTTCACCAGGTAGTCCCAGTGTGGAGATTCTAATTATTCTTCCCAGCGCCTCACATTCAAAGAGTATGTGTTCAGCGGATTCTTCCGCATCGTAACATTTCCTACATACATTCTCTCTTATTTCTCCAATTCTATGCAAATGCTTTTTAAGATGGCAGTGTCCAGTCGGCAATCCTACTACACATTTCCAGCAGTTCCTTAGTATGCTTATCTTAATTTTATCTCTTCCTTCCGCTTTAAGAGAAATTCAAGTGTCTGGTTAATATTTAAAAATACTGACAGATGTACAAAGCCTTTAAAAAATTGGCGGAACGATCTCCATAGCAACTCTATAGGGTTAGTTACCGCCTCTTGGACTAACATTCACATGACTGCCGCTGATAGTTTAACAAATTTCCCGGGAAGGAAGACGCTAGTGGTTAGTGCGTATTGCAAAGGTGTGGCAATCCGACTGACGAGCCCGCTGCTGAAATAGGGTGAGAAACTGATCATCTTACGAATGATAAGACCCAAAGAGCTTGATTACGTTAGTAAAATTCTAAGTAATGCCGTGTGGAGACATTCTGATTTGACGCAATATAGGGTATCTACACCAGGTATGACCGAGCGAGTTTGCCGGTACCTTCCAAATTCTACCCCTTTCCCATCCCTCCGTCGCCGAAAACCTTCGATGTATTGGTGCGTCGTTAAAGAAGTAGGAAACCGTACACCAGGTACGTCAAACTCATCATGAATATAGGGCCAATTCAACTGATAAATATAGCTTCAACGACCGCACAGCAATATTACAAGACAAAATATTAGGGTTTTCCGTATTTCTTTTCAACGACGTTAACATTGAATATATAATGTATTATCTGGGCAAAAAGGTTTCCCACAATACGGAATATAAATATTACAATTACATAATTATCATTATAACAATCTGACTATAAACTCTCATCTATAACAAACTACATATTTTATACTACTACAGTCAATAAGTTCGTAGACTGGCGCCTACATTGCAGGCAACACGGCGTACATTCGTGTACTACAGTCGATAACTTCTTGGACTGGCGCTTAAAGTTTTGGCAAGGCGGTATATACCTACTTTGTGTATGTACGTATAAATAGGAATTGTCTGGAGGACAGAGTAAACACTCATTCTTACTGTTTACGTGAAATTTGGCATCTTTTTAGAAACCAGAATTTCAATGGCAGACACTTGATTTTGAAAAGATGCCACTTTCAGGATGTAGGATAATATTGTGCTGGCACTCTTACCTGTGAGCATTTTTGCTTGACTTAGTAAGTGAAAATAGTTGTTCACAGAGATTTCTAGTATTCTCGCTGCGAACTGGCGCATTTCAGAGTACTGGCTTTGCAAATAGGAATTCAACATAGAGATCTCAACTTCATTGGACTTGTTTTTCAACAAAGTTTTACACTGGATGTCAATAAGTTCCATTTGTACGTTATCTGCCTTCTAAACATCTTGTGCTTTTTTTAATTTGCCTTACGTCACACTGACACAGATCTGGTTACGATGTGATAGGAAAAGGCTAGGAGTGGGTAGGTAGCGAAGGGGGCCTTAATTAAGTTATATGCCTAATCCCAGCATTTGTCAGGTGTGAAAAGGGGTTCAGGTCTGCCGACAGGGGATTCGAACCTACTCCACCCGAATGCAAGCTGACAGCTACGTGACCCAATCCGCGTTTCTGAACATCAAAGGAAAACTGAACACTAAAACAAAAAAGTCATCTTCAGATGATTTGAAATATTTATCTTTAGATTATTTTTAAACGTATTAAAAATATAGTTATTTATTAAGTTCTAAGGTGGGGAGGGGCCACATTTCATAAGCGTGAGGGCCGCTCTCGGCTCGCTGGCCGTGTGTCTGACATGCCTCCCCTCCACTTTCCATTTCACTCCGTATGATGGCTGGGAATTGGATCTCTGTTGGATGACCTATGGCTGAGTTTTATTTAATTTTGTCGTCAACAGAAATATTGTACGGTATGGCGTGCGAAATGGACTTGTTTCCGCCCTTCAAAAATTCCACCAACTCTGACGGGTTTGAACCCGCGGTCTTGAGGTCCAGAGGAAAAAGGATTTTCCAAATTTAAACACATACATGTGTTAACGGGTTGAAATGGGATTCTATCCCGCAAGCTTAAGCATAAGTAGCGATCACCTAACCAGCTGCATTACACAGTTGATCCGTTTATCCTAATCCTAGAACCACGTACAGATCCGTACAGGGGTAATGATTAGGTAATGGTGGTAACAACAAGAACAGGCCAATAATCAGGTTTGTCCAGTCAGTAAGACCACTGCAGTCTTTAAGAATATTTTCGGGAAAGTATAGTAAAGCATTCTGTTAAACATTTTAAAAATTAACTTGGTGAACCAAGTATAACATTTCAATCTCTAAGAACATAATTTAACAATCTTCCATAATCTTATTGATTGTTATGCGTAACTTAAGCCAACAAGGTTACCTGAATGAGATTAGTCGCTACATCCTGAGGCTTTTCTTTCTCTGGTGGCTAGTTCCTTTCGCTTGAGAGAGATTTGGAGGATTTGAATCCCATCTTTGGCTATCCACAAAATAGTTTTCTGTTTTGGAACTGGTTTTAACGTTCCACTAACGTAGATGGGAAGCGTGTGATCGTCACCTTAATTCAGATACAGTCCTGGTTTCGAATGCTAGATTACATCTACAGATATCTACAGAACGATTCTCATGGTCTTCCATTTTTGAAGTGTTGTTAAATACAGATGGTATGTGACCTATTTCAAGAGCATGGTAACATTGTTCATCATAACTACATCAACCTATTATAAACACACATACTTCTTAAATATAAAGTACAGCATACTGTAATTCGTTCACTCATCTGTGCTTGGCGATGCAACTATAGCTCTATGCCGTTCTAAGCAGTTACTTCTAGCTCCATGTAAGAGATATAGATCTAATCCTCCACAGAAAATTGTAGAAGTAGTTATTGGGACGTAAAAATAATAACATTTTAAATCTAATCCTGGTCAAAAGTTTTTGTTTTGTGAAATGACGCTCTTGGACATCCTCCTCGCATCATTATAACAAGGTTTCCTTTAAAATTACAAAGGAACTCCTTGTGTATGATGATCTGACTCACTTCCTTTTTCCGTTTTTATTCTCTCTGAGTGTTTAGATAACTTTTCTCACCTATTACTTTTAGAACCTGGTCAATACAACTTTACCAGGTCTCGCTTCTCCATGACCACCTTCCTATTGTCTCTAACATTTGGCACTCTCTTTCTTCTAGAGTCCAACTTGCATATCTAACTTGCACTAGAGATGAAAGCTTTCTCTGAAGACTCTTTGTTTCAATATTTACTTTCTCACTGGTTAGCAGATATATCTCCGTTTTGGAAGGTTTTCCAAGTCCCATTTTCCTCTTGACTCCATGGATACATAACTTGTCACTAGTTGCCATACTTTTAAACGAAACAGTCTTATACCTTCAATTTAAGAATCAGCGCTCTCTATATGAAACTCAGGTCATTAAACAAAACTTATTTTGATATCGTAACCACAGCCTCAGGTACCTGCGGTTTTATGCGGAATACGAATCACAGAACTTTTAAAATTAAGTGTGTTGAGTGGTGACTATAGATCGGGATAAGTGGATCCAACAGTAGAGCACTGGCCTTCTGAGCCCAAGTTAGCGAGTTCGATCTCGATTCAGTCATTAGATTAGTCATTATCTTACGTGCCAAAAGGTTGGATTCAATTCCAAACCTCTCCATAGTGTTCGTATGGAGTGAAGGAATAATGAAGCTGTTGATCGTGATTCCTCCATCGGATGGAGACGTTAAGCCATGAGTAGACCCGTTGATGTTATTCGACAGGAGTAGGCTACGAGCCGACACATGGTTTCACCTTCTCCTGAAACAAGTATCATGCACCTGAGGAAGAATTCTAAGAATAAGATGTAATTTAATATTATAAACACTTCTAAAGACCAACATACTCATATCCTTTGGTAATCTGTCACACGAGAGGATGGTTGCCCAATAATACTTCCTCTTGAAACAATAATCACCACCAACGCCACCACTACCACTCCGTCATCAGTCTTCTCTAGATTTAAGAAACTCAAGGATAACTGTTTACTTCTTTTGTAGCATTTTTCTAGTGTCTGACGCCTATAGTACAAGTTTTCATCCAATTCACTCCCAACTCTTGATCACACCTTCGTTCTAAAGTACGTGTGAACGTTTTGATTTGTTGACTCATGAAGGAAATGCCTCCATAGTTTTTTCAATATGTTATTGCTTTTATCCAATCAGAAGGTTCCTTACTCGATTCCATGGAGTTTTTATTTCTATTATTATTATTATTATTAGTATTATTATTAGTATTATTATTATTAAATATAGACCGACTAAGGACCCCGATATTCAACTATTGCGTGTAGAGTGGGTTTTGATGTTTGCCCAGTAATTGCGCATTCTCTGTTTGTGTTGTTCTTTCCTCTCCTCTGTCCAGAGGGTACCTGTCTTCCTTCTTGGTGGTGTGTCCTGGAACTTCTTTTATTTAAGCACCCTATCGAAAGATGTCCTGCCTTTTAAGTCTCTTTCTGTTCCTCCAGTTCCTGCAGATGTTTGTTTACTTCCATCAACCATGGTGATTTGGTCTTCCTCTTTGGCCAGTAAACGAGAAGCTGGTTGGTCAATCTGGCATAAAATACTAGGCGTCTCTTCCTAGCCACGGCCGTGATCTTTTTACAGTATTTGTAGAACTCTTTTGTATTCATGATTATTATTATTATTATTATTATTATTATTATTATTATTATTATTATTATTATTGTACTGGGAGGTACACCTCTACGCCGCGAATGCAAAATTAGCGCCTAGACGAACTCCTCTATTGGTGAAAGAGTGAAACTGAAACTATACCTGCTTAGAACTTTACTCTGAAGATGTCACCACTAAAATCTGATATAATTTTGTTATTGTGAAGTTTCCTGACCTGTGTGAACTTCTACTTATTTTGTTTCCATTCATCAAGAAGTTTGGACATTCTCTCATAGATGACACTACCAAAAAACTAATCATGCACCCTGGTGCTAGGTACAAGAAATTATTCAAAGAAGTTTTGTATTCATAAGTTTGTTTTTATTGATTGATGTTCATTTATTTTTGGGTTGGCAATATTTCCTTTTTATTTCCACCAGTTTTGAATCTAGCCAATCCCTAATTTCTGTAATTAATTTTCTGACAATCACAGCCTTCTTCTTCTTCTTCTTCTTCTTCTTCTTCAATTTTGAGTGTAACTTTTAAACTAACCAATGAAAGTGAGAGAGTGTGGCTAGTTTAATCTTGAATGGTTTCGAACTTTCCCCGAGGGTTTATAAACTGCGGATTTTCTCGTTTCTTAGCCAATTGATCGTCATCTTACTGAGTGTGTGTCATAACAGGAGGCGGGCGGCCTCTTCTTCAGCTGCTACAACTTCCACAAGGTAATGACCACATAACATCTGTATTTCTTGGTTGCTCCGCAGTTTAACCCGAGGGAAAGGTCCGAGTCATTAACTAAGTAACCTACTTTTCTAAAAATGTAAAACTATGCGGGCTAATGTAAAACTTCATAAAACCTTTAACTGTAAATCGGGGATAGAGAGTGAAGTACCCTCTCGAGCTCCCCTTCATTTTGAGTCTGAGGTGCCACGTTTTTGTTATCTTTCGTTTCTGCAATGTGGTAAAGTTATTTCCATGCGAGCAACATCAGTAGTTTGGAAATAGCCCCTGTTTCGTCGGCCAAGCGCCCTATAGGTCTTAAATTTGTTTTCGGAGCTCAGTCTTCGACTCCATTCAAATTGTACTCGGGCCGTTTATTTAACCTGTTCTTTTTCACTAAGGCCCTGTAGGTTGGGTACTAGATACCTCTGTGTAATAAGATTTCTATGTGTAAATAGTGCCTTGTAAGGCCAGAGATTATTAGAGTTTCGTGTTATGTTGGCTTGAGTAGGCTCGGGAAACTGAGAGCACGTTAGCTCCTTTTGGTAAAAATGCCTCTGGGAGGCCTGATAATGTAATTTAGGGAGCAAGTGCTCCATGTATAAGGGGATTTCCGCCCTTGTGTAAATTTGTGCTCTTTGTAAATTTGAGCTTGTAGCTCAGGAAACGTAAAGCCAGGGGCTTAAAGCCCAAAGAGTTAAGGTTCTGAATCTTGGATTTTTCACAATCCTGTTTAATGGTTGCTACTTGTACCTGTAAAACTGTTAAATATTGTGTTTGAAAATATAACCTTCAGTTTACGTTTTGAATTCAATTCTTGACATTGTAGTTAGACCCATTCACCCCGGCACCTTCTTTTACCTCTGCGATCCATGAAAAATCCCGGAACAACAATTATTATTATTATTATTATTATTATTATTATTATTATTATTATTATTATTATTATTATTATTATTATTATTATTATTATTATTATTATTATTATTATTATTATTATTATTATTATTATTATATAATTCGCTGGGGCCATCAAGGACCACGTTAAGTCTTGTTGCATTTGACACTGAACTTGGCCTTCTTTAGAGCCCAAATTTCCCTCATTCTTTGTGAGTGGGCCTGCTTACGCTCCTCTGTCCAAGGGGCACCGTGTCTTCTCTTCGGTTGCTCGTCTCGGTTTAGCCCGTTCGTCAATATTTTCTTGCGGAAGAGATCTCTGTTAAGGGCGTCTTCAGCTGAGATATGTAGCATTTGCAGGTCTTCTTTGGTATTTCTAAACCAGGGAATTGTGGTTTTGGGGTTTGAATCAAAAAAGTGAAAGATTTCTTTAGTTAACTTTCTTCCGTCCATTCTTTTCAGATGACCGTAAAATCGTGCCCGTCTTTTTCTGATTGTGTCGGTAATTTTCTCTATTTTGCTGTAGACTTCCTTGTTGGATCTCTTTTGATGGATTCGATTTCTGTACTTTGATCCCAAGATTCCTCTCACAATTTTGCGTTCTCTTTTCTCCAGTTCTTCAAGGAGTCCTTTGTTGGCATTTAGAGACAGGGTTTCGGCTGCATATAGAACTACTGGCTTCAGAACTGTTTCATAGTGACGTATCTTGGTGTTTTGGGAAAGGAATTTTTGTTGTAGATTGTGCGGGATGTTTGGTAGACTATTTCCAGTTTGCGTACTCGCTCCTGAAGTACTTCTTTGTCCAGTCCATTTTTCATGATGATCTTACCCAGGTATTTGAATTTGTCTACTCGGGTGATGTCCCCGTATTTTTTATGGAGTTTTGGTGGAGCCTCTTTGATATTAGTCATTACTTCTGTTTTCTCAAACGATATCTGCAAACCAGTTTGTTCGGCAATTACCTTTAAAATTTCAACTTGAGCTCTAGCGGTTTCTATGTCGTTTAAGAGAACAGCAATATCATCGGCAAATGCTAAGCAGTCTGTTGCGATCCCCTTGGATTTGGTTCCTATTCTCAATGGACTGTAGTTGGTTTCCTGTAATCTCACCCGCCAGGTTCTGATGATCTCTTCAAGAACACAGTTGAAGAGTATCGGGGATAGCCCATCACCTTGTCGAACTCCTGTTTTGATGTCAAAGGAATGCGAGAGACATCCGTGGAACTTCACCTTGGATTTTGTATCGGTCAGGGTGGCTCTAATTAATGCCAGCAGTTTCAAATCAACTCCAAATTCATTTAAGATGTTTAGCAGGACTTCCCGGTCAATGGAGTCGTACGCTTTCTTAAAGTCCACAAAGACAGACACATACTGCTTGGACCTTAGTGTACAATATCTGATGATCGTTTTGAGATTTTGGATCTGTTCAGCTGTTGAGCGACCTTTCTGAACCCTCCTTGGTATTCACCTATTTGATGTTCGACTTGTGCTTCCAAACGCTCCAGGATGGCAAGTGATAGAATTTTGTAAGTCACAGGTAGCAGAGATATTCCTCTGTAGTTGTTGATGTTCTTCATGCTGCTTTTTTTGTGTAATGGATGGATCAAAGCTACTTTTCAATCTTCGGGTAGGGTCTCCTTGTTCCAAATTTCTTCTATTTGCTTTTGAAGATATCAAGTGATTCCTCTGGGGCATATTTCCATAGTTCTGCTACTACTGAATCTTTCCCCGGCGCTTTGTTATTTTTGAGACGGGCAATGTTGCGCTTGATTTCATCTCTGTCGGGTGGTCTGGAATCTGGGTACCTGAGTAAGGGTTCCTTGGTCTCAATGGCGCTTTGTGGTTTAGAGCAATTAAGTAAATTCTTGAATTAATCTGCCAGAATGCTGCAATTTTCTTCATTTGACGTCGCCAGTGTGCCGTCCTTTCGCTCAAAGCATAGAAATGGTGGTTTATAGCCAGTGAGTTTGCGTTTGAAGGCTCTGTAGTACTCTCTGCTTTCATTCTTCCTTAAGTTTTGGTCTATCTTTACAATGAGAGGTTTTTCGTACCGTATTTACGTTTATTATTATTATTATTATTATTATTATTATTATTATTATTATTATTATTATTATTATTATTATTATTATTATTACAAACAATTCCTACTCTCAAAGCTACTTGATTTGATATTGTTAAACAAAGATGTAGTAATGAACCGATAGACGGAGCACTGTCTTCAAATCACTTGAAAATATATTGCAATATGACCTTTAGAATATAAAAATATTTATATTACCTCTCGGAAGTTGCTCATCACTTGGGCAGGTGAAATTTTATATAGTTGAAGGAGTGGAAAGGAATACGCCAAGTAAACTTCAACTTTAACAGCCTGACTAAGGATGTCTTGCTTTAGCTAAGGGCTACTTTCAAGTCCGTAAAAGATGCTTTGGTAATATTTCAAATAAAAACTTTCTGTTCTCACTGTACACTTTTTTTAAAATGATTAATGTCTTTATGTGCACCTATATGTATATATTAATACACTGTGTCATTAAGCGAACTGGTATGTATTATTTCAAGACAGCCTGCAGTATAAAATTACAGCTCCGACATCAGGGAAATTAGCATGAAAAATATACAGCAATGAGAGTAGTGGGTCGTGTATTCTAATATTAAAACTCATATTATCCCATATTATGTTGAGATGAAATTGCCTACTGTATTATGAAATGACCTGGACAAGTCTACTTCAGTGTAGGTAGGCCAGAGTGACTTTAATGGGAAGGGAATTCCAAAACCGGGCAGCGGGCACTAGGAAGGATCGATTGAACGCAGCTGGGCTGGGCGGAGAACTGGAGCACGATCGACCAACAAGACGGAGATGCTGAACGTTAAAACTAGATAATAAATTAATTTGAAACAATGTATTCATCACTAACCATTCATGGCACGTATTTTACTATTACGAGGATGAGTCAATTAAAAAAGATATAATTCTTCACCAGCATAATTTTGCTACGTAGTCCCAGATACGTTCAATACAGGTCCTCCGGTGCTTAGAAAGTGCGTGGATTCCTCTAGAAAAAGCACTCTTTGGTTGTTTGTGTAGCCACTCGTGTACTCCTTCATCCTTCTTCATATTTCCGCCCTGTTCATCACTGAGTAACCCAAGCATATGGTATCTACTGAGGGTCAAGATCTGGTGAATCTAGTGGATGTGGAGGAAATTCAAAATGCAGGTCTTTATTTATAGCAGCTGTATAGGGCTGAGCTTTGTCACGATACTGTTGTGACAAAGATGCATCACCACACTGAACTTACACTCGTCGATGATTTTCAGTAGGTTCCCCACCTTCACTACACCTAAACCGAAAAACAGATCACTGCTTTCATTTCGTTAATAACTGAAGTGAGGTACTCAGGTACTCTGATGGTATTTTACTTGTCCGCACGGTGCCGCTGCTAATAGGATATTCGTTAAAACCTTTTAACAGTAATGCCAACAGAGTGGCGGTGGTGATTTTTTGTTTTAAGAGGAAGTACAAAGTACAAGGAAGTATCCTCTCTGAACAAATAAAGTGGAAAGGAAAATTAACATAAAACAAAATTACTTATTCAAGGAAAGAATTTTGATATTATTTACAAAGTAAAACAAAAATGCAGAAGCACCGCAACAATAACAACAACACCGACGTGCTACCCGGTCAGTACCTTGGGAAGGTGTGGTACCCAACTGATGAGCCCATGCCGCACTGGGGTGAAACACTGGTAATTTTTGACGATTGCGTTTCACTGACTGTTATTTAACGACGTAAGTAGTCCGCTTCGCTCACTGATGCAACAGACGCATGACATTTGAACGCGTACCGAGCGAGTTCACCGTGCGGTTAGGGTCGCGCGCTATGAGCTTGCATTCGAGAGATAGTGGGTTCAACTTCCACCGCTGCTAGCCCTGAAGATAGTTTTCCATGGTTCCCCCTAGGCAAATTCTGGGGCTTTGCCTTAATTAAAACCGAGGCCGTTACCATTCACATCCCTCCATCGCCGAAAGCCTTCGATGTGTTAGAGCGTCGTTAAACAAGTAGCAAGAAAAAAATGTAAATACGCTGTTATGTTTTGCTTGTAGAGGGGAAATGGTACGTTACCGGACATGGTTTTTTATTCGAAATATTATCTTCTCCGTGCCCCGTACAAGGCTTAAAAATGTGTAATATGAATTTGTATACTCCTAGTATAATAAAGTCTATCACCTTTCCTCATTGCTTACACGTATTCTCCTACAAAGTGTACGTGAATGGAAAGCTTACGTCGGCCTACTGGTGGTCCGACTCGTTGGCTGAATGGTCAGCGTACTGCCCTTCTGTTCAGAGGGACCCGGGTTCGATTCCCGGCGGGGACGGGGATTTTAACCTTCATTGGTTAATTCCAATGGCTCGAGGCTGGATGTTTGTGCTGTCCCCAACATTCCTGCAACACACGCACCACACATAACACTATCCTCCACCACAATAACAGACAGTTACCTACACATGGCAGATGCCGCCCACCCTCATCGGAGGGTCTGCCTTACAAGGGCTGCACTCGGCTAGAAGTAGCCACACGAAATTAAAAAAGCATCACTAACACCTACTAGTTGCTTACCTTCCGATATCGTTTCGTTCCAGTACAGCGTCCCTCGCTAAAAATCCATTTGTCCCAGAAAAATGAACAGATTTCCCTCTTTACCGAGCAAGTTGGCCACGCGGTTTGAGTCACGTAGCTGTGAGATTGCATTTGGGAGATGCTGTTTTCGAATCCCACTGATGGTAACCGTGAAGATGGTTCTCCGTGGTTTCTCCATTTTCATACCAGGTGTACCTTAAGTAAGGCACCGGGCGAGTTGGCCATGCGGTTAGAGGAACGCAGCTGGGAGCTTGCACCCTGGAGATAGCGGGTTCGAATCCCACTGTCGGCAGCTCTGAAGATGGATTTCCGTGGTTTCCCATTTTCACACCAGGCAAATGCTGGGGCTGTACCTTAAAAGTAAGGCTACGGTCTCTTCCTTCCCACCCCCAGCTCTTTTCTATCTGATCATCGCCGTTAGACTTGTGTGTCGGTGGGACCTAAAACGAACAGTAAACATAAAAGTATAAAAATTCATTAAATGCGGTTTACTCCAAAGAAATGAATCAGTCTTAGCAATAAATAGCCAATATAGAATTAGTTCCTCATCTGGTAGAGTTAGATGGAACTTCGAATTAACTTGCAGACAGCCCAAATATCGTCAAAGTACGAGCACTGTGGACATCCGATGAATCTTCTTCTTCTTCTCCTTAGACTTTTCCCAATTACTTGATATTAGTGCTACGAGTCGATCGTGCCCAGTTTTACGACCAGATGGCCTTCCTGATGCTAATCCTATGTGAAGCGATGTATCCACCATTGAGTGTTTCGATGGTGGCTGTTGGTATGGTGTAGTGTAGTCTGTAGGGTTTGGATGAAGAGGCATTAGGACTAAGAGAAATACCCAAATATCTGGCTCCGGAATCAGAGGAATTCACCTGATGTGGCTGAAAATCTCAGCCCGGAAGGATGCGAAGCCGGGTCCCTCTGAACCGAAGGCCTCTATGCTGACTATTCAGCCAAAGGGTCAATTATTATTATTATTATTATTATTATTATTATTATTATTATTATTATTATTATTATTATTATTATTATTATTCCAGCCGAGGGAAATATAGTGTGAAAAAGCAGGGTGCAAGGCAACAAAAAATCTTGCGGTTCCTATATAGGAATTTAAAAGGGTTCAGTCCACGAGCAATACGGTCAACTTACCTTTGTATGGTTCGGCCTATACTGACGTATGGTCTACCTGCTTGGCATTCCACAAGAACGGAGAACATGAGTAAGCTGCACAGAGTACAGCCCCGCGCCGAAAGGCTAATTATTAACCGTCACTCCCCCTCCCACCCAATAAGGTCACCTTCCATTGAGACAATAGCCAAACGAACTGACCTGATCTTTCTCCGTAAATCAATCTCTACCTCTATAGAAATTTATCCCTTCCAACGTCTATCGGTTGTTTATCGCTCAGCGCAGAGAGGCGAAGGAGTTATCCTTTGTCCGCCTTTCGACCGTACCTCTGCCTTTCAGAAGGGTTTCTATTGGCGTTCCGCAAAGCTATGGAACTCGCTGTCAGGGGATGTCAAGAACTTGCCTCTTCTAAAATTTCGAATGTATATATTTTTTTTAAACTTAATGGAACTGTTTCATGTGTCTCTGAGTGTGTGGGTGAATTAGTGAATGATTGGTAGAGTGAGAGGAAGTGTGCTAGCACGAGAATGATTGAATTAATGAATGATTAGCTAACTATCGATAGACAGAATGAACGAGCAGTAGGAATATATATATGACTAAGTATTTTGTAAACTATGTAAATAATATCTCATCTTAGGATAGGTCTAGGGAACATTTTGTATGTAAATAGGGGCTCACCTTTTTCTCTGGACCTTCCATATTTCTGAACAGAATTGTGGTAAGTAAATAATACTAATACTCATTTCAGAGAGTTTTTTTTTTTTGCTAGTTGCTTTACGTCGCACCGACTCAGATAGGTCTTATGGCGACGAATTATTGTTATTATTATTAATATTATTATTATTATTATTATTATTATTATTATTATTATTATTATTATTATTATTATTATTATTATTATTATTATTATTCAAGGAAATGACTAGTCTGAATTCACTGTGTGCTAAATGGAACTTACTAATTAATAAATACGACCAGTTCAACGTAATGTTGAGTCCCGAATATAAGTTACACACTACAAAACACCGGGTTACATCCCACCATTGAGCATTATTAATCAAAGTCCAGCAGATGTTTGTATTGAACTAGTCCTTCAATCACTTACTGCACCTGGTATCTTCTAACATGTATCTCTGACATTTAGTCTCTCTCAAATGCCATCCGACGCCACCGTTATTGGATTACGCAACCTCGCTTAAGGGAAGCGAACGTATAACAAATCATTCCACACAGCTAGTCACTCCTATAAGATTTTACATACCTAAATATTGTTCCTGCCCTGTGACGGCAGAAAGCGTCCACGAAATCCCTCCCGGTCGTAAGATGTGACTAAAGGGGGACACCAGGTGTTCTCAACTTGGGAGGTTATGAGCTGAAACTAGGACTGCTTTCACTTACTTCTTGTAAACTCCTTAACTACGTTTCCTATCCGACCTCCCTTGGTCAGCTTATGTTCTCTTCCCCGGACGGTATTTTTCCGAGGCCTAGGAAGTCTTCTATTTTCACGCCCTTCATTGCGTTTCCCTTTCTTTTTTCCGATACCTTCATTCTTGCAAGGGTCAAGCCTTTTCCTCTTTACCTTTTCATTAATATTAAAAGTGGTTGCCTACTTGTGCTCGCTTTTAAAGCAATAATCCACCACCACTAAATATTGCTCAAGAGATATTCACGTATAGGAATATACTACATGACCCAAGTGGTGCAATCACCTTTCGAAGAAACAGTTATGTCCGACTCCATCGCTGATTGGTCACGTAGTGGCGTTCGGTTCGGAGGGGCGCCGGTTCGATTCCCGACCAGGAGAGGAGTTTTAACTTCATGTGGTGAATTTCTCTTCCTCGAGGACTGGGTATTTATGTTCGTCTCAAGTATGGTTCAATTCACGTCAATTAAAAGCCTCCGTGGCTCCTCTCACCGCTTTCCATGGTTCAAATCCCGGTCACTCCATGTGAGATTTTTGCTAGACAAAGCGGAGGCGGGACAGGTTTTCCTCCGATTACTCCGATTTTCCCTGCCATCATTCCAGCAACACTCTCTAATATCATTTCATTTCATCTGCCAGGCATTAATCATTGCCCCAGGGGAGTACGACAGGCTTCAGCTGCCGGCAAAATTCCCATCCTCGCCGTTAGATGGGGCTTCATTCATTCCATTTCCGACCCGGTCGAATGACTGGAAACAGGCTATGAATAGCATAAGTAATTCATAATTAATAGTAAGAAAAGTACAACATTGCAGCTAGCTGTACGGTTAATTAGACCGAAAGCAAAAAATAGAGAGAGAGAGAGAGAGAGAGGAACTACGGTATAAGTTATAACTTATGTCCTTCATCAGTACAATAACCTACTCACATGTTTGTGTAAATATTAAGAAAGGAATATTACAGATTTCAGAAACATTCGTCGAGTTCAGTAAACTGTTAAAAGTCGGAGAACTAGTACTTTCAGATTTTGTAGTTATTGTCGATAACTTCCTCATAGCACTGGTGGGGTTGATCACTATTGTTAACGATCCTCTGTTAACTCTAGTCGAAAGAGAAAGCTCCAAATGTTAGATAAACGAAGGTATCGACATAAGAAAGGCCACGAAGAACATGAAAATGAGATTTCTTTAGCCTTACCTTCATAATAAGGTTGGAAAGGAAGAAAACAAGAGTTGACCAAGTCAGGTTTGATACTGAAATATGAGCTACTCTAAGGAGACAACCCTTTTAATCACTTCATACGATAGGCAGGGGAAACCGTGAATATATTCTGTACTCAACACGCAGAGAGATCACGCGATCTTGAAGACTGCGTGGAGCAAGGGGAAGAGACTCGTGTTTAATACATCATCTATAGCGGTTCGAATGTTTATTTTGTATCCTTTTTCTTACTTCAGAGCTATATTTTAAACATCCCTTCAGCTGTATTGATTATACGAGACGTCGAAGAGTAGAAATTTCGCCTTAAACGGAAGTCGTTTAACCTGGCAGGTAATCTATAATTCCCTGATTTTCTTGAACACGTCCTGCGCGATAATTCATTACGCAAGTAGTCGGATAGACTGCCTGTTCTGCCGTTTCTCTGCCAAGTCCACTTCTTCGCCGTTCGACTGCGCTTACATAGGGTTGACATACGTCCTCACTTTATGGGACATTGTCCTCACTTTGAGCAGAAGAATGATCGTCTGCAAATAATATTTGAAAATCCATTGCTTTCTCCGCAATTATCGCTTTCGAGACTGAAGCCGCACGTTCTGCTCTCCTTCGTGTGAATGGCACCGGGATGACAGCATTTAAAATCGTTTTTCGTACAGTCATGCGGTATTTTTCATGTTAAATCGATAACATGATCTAGAAGGCAGTGGCCTTACAGTTTTCACTGAACTGGCAATACTACTCATTAGATCTTCTTACTAGTTCCGCCAGCAGCAAATAATGTGGTACTATATATGCTTACATCCATATCTCGGCGGGTGTTGGTGATTACTGTTTTAAGAGAATGTAAAACAGGACTACCATCCTCTATTAACGCTATTCAGAGGGAAAGTGGACAGATCCGTCCCTTCGAAAAATGAAAGTGTAGGCAAAAGGAAGAGAAGGGCAACAAAGGGCTTTAAAATGTCACCCTAGACCACACTAACCCAAAATCGTTCGGAATTGAAGAGATCAACAGTTGACCAAGGAAGGTTAGATAGGAAAGATGAAATTGAGGAGTCTGACACAAGTAAGTTGAAGCAATTAGGGGCAAAAGGTCTTTCTAGGTCGGCGCCCCGAACAAATAGCATTTTTAAAAAGTTGAAGCAATGCCGACCCAGCTTGGGGCACATGGTCACCAACTCACACTGTAGTCAACTGCACTATCCGTAATTATCTCAGAACACGTATTTCAATTATATAAATCGATTGAAAGTCTAAAACAGAATAATTAAATCTGAAATACGGAAAGTGTTTCGTGAAAACAGCACGGAGGAGTCCTCGGACACTCCCGGCACTAAAAGCCATACGCCATTTCATTTCAGCACGGAGGTGAATTTATCTGGTAATAATTCGGTGGAAATATGGATGAGCACGATAAAAACTTGGAATGGAAACTGTCGACTTCAGCAAAGCCCAACTATATAAATCACTAGTCAATATATATAATTTATATATGACTGAATATCTCTGTTAAAAGCCAATAAACTCATAAATTCCATTTTAACACCTAATTAATGACTGATATCAATGTAGAAAATTATTCATATCAGAAGAATATTTATTAAGCCAGTGATATATAACAGACCGAGGGTTACAACATACCTGAAGTTCCACTCAGTAAGAACTGATAGCATATATTCTACATGCTCTTTGCTTAAAATGACCTTGTATTTTATGGTTTGTGTGTTTTATATTTCGACCACTCTCTTTTAGTTTAGATTCAGGAAGACAAATAGACTGTATCGTTATTGACCTATCCAAGGGTTTTGATGGGGTAGGTCACATGAGGCGAAAATACCAAAATACCAAACAAAGAGTGATTGAATGGGTAACTACATTTCCGGGAACAGAGCTCTAGAGAATTAGGGTAAGTGAAATATGATCTGATCCTGTAATAATGAAGGGGTGGGGGAAAAAGGCCGCAAGGTAATATTATTTGCCCTTTACGTTTTCTTCTTCTACTATTTCTACTCATCATCTACTGCATAGCACTTAGTCAGGTTTTACGTATGGATACCCTTCCTGACGCCAATCTTAGAGATGTTATGTTTTCTTATGGGGTATATGGTATACATAAATGGATGTCGATTTGGAGCGATCTATAAAGGTTCAAAAATGAAAATATACGTGAACTTATGAGGCACTTCGAGGCATCTTAGAAACTTAAAACTCGCTACCGGAGTAGCTGATGACCTCAGAATCCCTAGACAAATCGAAAATTTCCTAAATTCACCGAGGGGGCCAGGCTGGGGCGGATTTGAATTTTGGGACTTAGCATTATAATAATATTCATTGTACCGGTAGGTACACCTCAACGCCGCGCATTCAAAATTAGCGCCTAAATGAACTCCTCTATCGAACTAAAGTGGAAACTACTACAAGAGGAACTTAGAACATTAATCAGAAGATATAACCACCGAAATATTACGTAATTTTGTTATTGTGCAGTTTCCTAAAAAGAGTGAATTTCTCCTTGTTTTGTTTGCCATTCATCAAGAAGTTTGGGCATTTTTCCACAGATGACACTACCAAAAAACTATGATCATGCACCCTCGTGCAAAGTAAAAGAAATTATTTAAAGAAGTTTTATATTTCTAGGTTTTTGTAACTGATTGATGTTCATTTATTTTGGGTTGGCAATATTTCATTTTTATTTCCACCAGTTTCGAATCTAGCCAATTACTAATTTCTGTAATTAATTTTCAACCTATCACAGGCTTCTTATTCGATTTTGAGTGTTACTTTTGAACTCAACCAATAAAATTGAGAGAGTATGGCTAGTTTAGTCTTGAATGATCTCGAACCTTCCCTGAGGGTTTATAAACTGCGGCGTTTTACGTTTCTTGGCCAATTGATCGTCGTCTATCTGAGTGTGTGTGCTTAAGCAGGAGGCGGGCGTCCTCTTTCGTCGGCAGCTAGAACTTCTACAAGGTAATGGCCATATAACTTTATTCTTTCTTGCTACCTCCGCAAATTATTCCAAGGGGAAGGTCCGAATCTTTAACCATGTAACCTACGTTTCTAAAATGTAACTTTTTTCCGGCTGATGTAAAAATTTATCGGGGATAGAGAGTGAATTACCCTCTCGAGCTCCACTTCATCTTGGTTTGAGGTGACTACGTTTTGTAACTTTCTCTTCTGTAAGGTGTTAAAGCAATTCCTATACGAGTCACCTCAGTAGTTTGGGAATAGCCCCTGTTTCATCGGCCTAGAGCCCTTAGGTTTTTAAGTTCATTATCTTGAAGCGCTGTGTCCCTCAATTCACCTTGGGTTTGGGCCAGTTATCTAACCTGTTCCTTTCCATGAAGGCCCAGTAGGTTGGGTATTAAATACCCCTGTAAAATAAGTTCCATTTGTAAATGGTGGTTTAAGAGACCAGAGATTGATGTAATGTTGGTTTGAGTAGGCAGCAAGGAACCGAGAGCCTGTTAGCTCTTTTTCAAGTTTTTTAATTGTAAATAGTGCCTCTGGAAGGCTAGATATTCTAATTTTAGGAGCAAGTACTCTTTGAATTAGAGGATTTCTGCCCTTGACTAAATTTGTTCTCATTTTTTAATTGTAAATTTGAGCTGGGAGCTCAGGAGTTGTAAAGCGAGGGGCTTGAACCCCAGGATCTGTAAAGTTCACTAGTCTTGTATTTTCCTTGACTTGTTTCAAGATTGTCATTGTACCTGATGTTTCAGTGTTATGAAAAATTTTTAAGTTTGAAGTTCTAAAAAATATAACCTTCAGTTTAAATTTTAAAATTAATTTGATATTGTAGATAGACCCATTCACCTTCTATAACCTCTTTCTGCTCCACGGGTATCCCCGTAACATTCATAATAATAGACTAATAATGTTATTGGCTTAACGTCCCACTAACTACTTTTGCGGTTTTCGGAGATGCCGAGGTGCCGGAATTTAGTCCCGCAGGAGTTCTTTTACGTGCCAGTGAAACTACCGACATGAGGCTGACGTATTTCAGCACCTTCAAGTACCAACGGACTGAGCCAGGATCGAACCTGCCAAGTTGGGGTCAGAAGGTCAGCGCCTCAACCATCTGAGTCACTCAGACCGGCGGGACTTCGCATAAGAATGCAATTGTATGCATTTCTTTCACCCAATAGATGTATACTTTTCTAAAGCGATGACCTATAGTTTTAATGGGCTTAAAAGTTTCCTGAAATTCCTCATTTTTAACTTCTTCCTCAAATCAAGATGGCGGCACAATCTGCCAGACGAACTAGAAAATTGAAACTTGGCAATATTATCGATTTTAGCCTGTAACCGACAGAAAAATTCCAAGATGTTGAAATGTTTAATATTTTACCCCCGAAAAACAACTAAATATGGAGGCAATTTTAATGACGTTCTTGACCTTTGTTTCGAAGTATCCGGAAACTAAATGGTAAATCGTATCACAAAACAGATAGCACATTTGCACCCAGCATGACGAGATCTACAACTTTGCTCCTATCCTATTACTTTTACTCGTATTTTCATCCCTTGTACGTTAGATAGAGCTGCATTTCTCGGTTTTTGACATATTTTGTACTTTTTATATGTACATTTTATAGCTTAACAACTTATAGCAAGGATATAATCATCAAATTCGGCACACACATTGGCACGACCAGTGGCAGTATGGTAGCCTGCTATGATGAACAGGGGCTTTGTGGAGGATGGGAAGATTGGAAGGAACAGGCAAATAAGAGGGAAGGAAGTGGCCGTGACCTCAAGTTCTGTGTCATCGCGACATTTGCCTGATTAAGAACTGGGAAACCACGGAAAACCACTTCGGGGATGGCTGAGGCTGGAATTGAACACCCTTTATGCAATTGACCACCCAAGGCTGAGTGGACCCCGTTCCACTTGTCAAATTTCGTGGTAGAGACGGGAATCAAACCCGGGTCTCTGGAGGTGACAGTTAATCATACTAACCAATACACTACAGAGGTGGGCAGTAATAAATTATTATTTTAAGATAGGATTTTTGCTCTGTCTTCAAAATAGGAGGAGCTGCCTGGCCGAGGCGGTAAAGGCGTGCTCGGTTCGCCCGGAAGGACGTGGGTTCGAATCCCGGTCAGGATGCCGTAAATTTTAAGAAAGGAGATTTCCACTTCCGTAGGTGCATATGGCCCTGAGGTACACTCAGCCTACGCCAAAAAAATGAGTACCAGGTTAATTGCTGGTGACAAAGGCGGCCGGGAGTAGAACTAACCACTCTACCCCATCACGTGCCGAGGTTAACAATGGTGGAAGGTTTTACCTTCCACTCCTCCAAGGGCCTTCATGGCCTGTACGGCGGTGACTTTGCTTTACTTTGCTTCAAAATAGGACACTGGGCTTGAATGGGTTAGTGGGTAACTGGCACAGGCTTACGCTGCACATTTATCTCGCAAAAAATGCACACCTGCCAAAAATTAGAGTGGCCGTCCTCCAGAACTGAAGTTCCCTTAGAGTGCCTTCGCTACAGTTCGGAGACAGACAATGTTACATATTGTTGGACCTTGGTCTGACGTGGTCTGTTGTGTTATAATGGACGAGTTCTACATGTTACTATTGTAGCGTAGTGGCAAATGTGTGGACTCGTATTCATAAGGTATATGTTTTATCCGGAAGAGAAATAAAATATCATTGCTCATTGATGACATTAATCAATAACACCAGGACCATGCATTTATTAAGTCATGACTTTATCATTATTTCTAATGACATTATAACTACAAATAGAAAGAAAACATATGTTCTCAATAAAATACAGTATTTTGTGGTATAAACCACGTCTGCCTTGGAAATTTCAAACAATACAAACAGTACTTTTTTTAAACCAACGTCTCAATATTTAGTCCATATTCCTCCCATCTCGATCACATTTTGCAATCGAGTGGGCATGGAATCGACTAATATTTTCAAATAACGACCATTTCAGCCACGCCAACATAGACGAGCTTCCACAAATTGGGCCTATTTATTCGCATATGATTCTTTAAATATTCTCAACTGGGTTCAAGTCCTGAGAAACAATGCCAGTCTATCAGTTCGATATCATGCCCCTTCTCAAACCGGCATCCGGAGAGGCCTGGTGACCTGCGCATCTGTGAGGATGGGGCCCTACTGAAGAGCGTACACACGTCCAGTCCCCGAGACGTCGTAATTAAACAATTAAGGTTAAAATTCCTGACCTTGCCGGGATCCCTTGGACCAAGGGACAGTACGCTAACCGTTCCGAAGTGGTGGAGCTCTTTTTAGGCTCATATCCAATGGAGGTGGGCTGCATGTATCATTTCAACCACATACCAGCCCTCCTATCATTCGTAAATATGTAGCAGTACCGAGAATCAAACCAGAACCCCCAAGAACGGCACGTAATAGCGCTAACCGGTACGCTACAGAGGCGGACTCATATCAGTTGAAATGTGTATACTGGATGATTATCCTCCTGAAATTGTAGAATTCCAACAGGATATAACAGCCTAGCATAAAGAACGAGTAATCGTTGATATTTCTACTGGTTCCCTTTCCCATGAATGCGATGGATTGTGTCCATTCCACGACGGGAAATCCACTACCAACACAACATTCTACAACTGCGGGCACGAATGTCTGCATGTCTCGTCGAATCGGGTGCCAGGAGGACAATACACAAAAGTGGGTTCTTCTTTCCGTAGTGGAATCAGGAAAGATTATTCTCCAGTACCGATCTCCATTTACCTCTGCAAAGACTAAATGCTCTTCTATATGCTCATCCTTATGAACTTCCCTAGGAATGGAACGTCGATCTCTCAAAATGACGGCTCTTAAACGATTTCTCATGGCCTGGTAGTGGCCAGGAAAATGAACAGCTGTCCCCAAAATAGCAGCGGTATGAAATAAATTCCTTTCATCCTCTGCCACTAATGTGGCTTCCTGTTGTGTTGTTGAATTTTGCCTTCTACCACTCCCAGCTTTCAGGCCAAACATTTTCGAACATCGATAATTTGGCAGCCATTTCCGAGTTGATTTTTTTTTCTGCAACGTAGAAACGCGTAGCTGCCTCGATGGCGAAAATCTAAGGCAAAAAATTTTGCGCATTACACTTTATTCCCTGTGAAGCCATATCGAACAGTCAAAGTCTCAGGCAGAAACAGGGGCGTTGGTTTTCTCAAAGCGTCTTAAGCTCTACCTAAGTCTTAAAATAATGGCTAAGCATTGCTGTGATAAAAATACTGTATACAGTTCAGAAGTAAACATTTAAATTATAAATGTATGTTAGGGTCTTACTTCTCCTTCTTCCTCCGCTCTTCCCCACACCTGTGTGGTCGTTGGTGCGAAATGTGTCGAACATGTAGATATGGTCCTGTTTTACTGCCGAATGCCCTTCCTGACACCAACCCTATGTGAAGGAATGTAATTACTATTCTGTGTTTCTGTGCTGTTTGGTAGTGTGGTGTGTTTCTGAATTTGAAGAGGAGTGTGTTGGAAACACAAACACCCAGTCCCCAAGCCAGTAAATTAATCGGACGTGATTAAAATCCCCGACCCGCCCGGGAATCAACAGGAACCCTCTGAACCGAAGGCCTCAACGCTGCCCATTCAGCCAAGGAGCCAGACATATTAGAGTCTTACTTATTACTATATTATTTGCAAACATGAACTCCACAAAATGTAAAATAAATCATTTATAATCTCGTCCTAAAATCCAATTTGTCCTCTTGAATTCCAACTTTATCTTCATATTGTGATCTTTCCTACTGTTAAAGACGCCACTCAAACTTGTTCGCCTAATAATGTCATTCCACGCCATCTATCCGCTGACAGCTCGGAACATACCACTTAGTCGAGCAGCTCTTCTTCTTTCTCTCAATTCTTCCCAACCCAAACATTGCAACATTTTTGTAACGCTACTCTTTTGTTGGAAATCACCCAGAACAAATCGAGCTGCTTTTCTTTGGATTTTTTCCAGTTCTCTAATCAGGTAATCTGGTGAGGGTCAAATACACTGGAACCATACTCTAATTGGGATCTTACCAGAGATTTATATGCCCTCTCCTTTACATCCTTACTACAACCGCTAAACACCCTTATAACCATGTGCAGAGATCTGTACTCTTTATTTACAATCCCATTTATGTGATTACCCCAATGAAGATCGTTCTTTATTGACACCTAGATACAATGTTCCCCAAAGGGAACTTTCACGCCATCAAGGCAGTAATTAAAACTGAGAGGAGTTTTCCTATTTGTGAAACTCACAACTTGACTTTTAACCCCGTTTATCAACATACCATTGCCTGCTCTCCATCTCACATTATCGAGGTCACGTTGCAGTTGCTCACAATCTTGTAACTTATTTATTACTCTATACAGAATAACATCATCCGAAAAAAAACTTTTCCTCTGATTCCAATTGTGACCGGGCGAGTTGGCCATGCGCGTAGGGGCGCGCGGCTGTGAGCTTGCATCCGGGAGATAGTAGGTTCGAATCCCACTATCGGCAGCCCTGAAGATGGTTTTCCGTGGTTTCCCATTTTCACACCAGGCAAATGCTGGGGCTGTACCTTAATTAAGGCCACGGCCGCTTCCTTCCAACTCCTAGGCCTTTCCTATCCCATCGTCGCCATAAGACGAGGGCGAGGCACTGGTCATCCTCCCCAGTTGTATCTCCCGACCCAGAGTCTGTGTCGGTGCGACGTAAAGCCGCTAGCAAAAAAAAAAAAGATTCCAATTGTTTACTCATATCATTTATATATATCTAAGAAAACATAAAGGTCCAATAATACTGCCTTGAGGAATTACCCTCTTAATTATTACGGGGTATAATAAAACTTCGCCTATTCTAATTCTCTGAGATCTATTTTCTAGAAATATAGCAACCCATTCAGTCACTCTTTTGTCTAGTCCAATTGCACTCATTTTTGCCAGTAGTCTCCCATGATCCACCCTATCAAATGCTTTAGACAGTAATATAAATATGCAACCATTTATGACCTAAAAATTTATTGAAATATGAGAATAAATACGACTTAAAATTTTTTGGTCAATTTACGAAATCTTCAAAATTTTGCCGCTGTTCAAATTGTTATAATGAAAATATACTTTTAAAATCTAGAACATTCAATAATAATAAATTAATACTATTAATTTTATTATTATATTTTTAATTTATTTAATTACTCATTCCAGAGGTAACTCTCGACTCTGCACAGAATTAAATTAATGCCACATTTTGATGGGCGATCAGAAGGAATTGCAATATCAAATTACATATATTTTAAAGTTTTCAGATAGGAACCATCTTCTATTTTTACGTAACATTGACTTGTAATGGGAAAACGACCGCTCAACATCGCAGGATATTATTGGGCCATATTTGAAACACGTCAAATTATTAGAGTTCAATTGAGTCTCACTATTCTGTCGCTTTATACCCAGCTGTCTCTTTCTGTACGGCTTACCCTCCTGATTCACATAAAAATATTCTATGAAAAATAACCTTATAAATTACAGACAACAATTTTATTAGAAGGTGTGAAAAATCCGTATTAGAGACGACTGAAAGCAGATATGCGAAAATGGAATAAAAAGATAAAATATGACAAAGACACGAAAATTCGCGGGGAAATATGACCATAATATGAAAAATTACCACCTCTGTGGTGTAGTGGTTAGTGTGATTAGCTGCCACCCTCGGAAGCCCGGGTTCGATTCCCGACTCTGCCACGAAATTTGAAAAGTGGTACGAGGGCTGGAACGCGGTCCACTCAGCCTCAGGAGGTCAACTGAGTAGAGGTGGGTTCGATTCCCACCTCAGCCATCCTGGAAGTGGTTTTCCGTGGTTTCCCACTTCTCCTACAGGCAAATGCGGGGATGGTACCTAGCTTAAGGCCACGGCCGCTTCCTCCCCTCTTCCTTCTCTATCGCTTCCAATCTTCCCATCCCCCGCAAGGCCCCTGTTCAGCATAGCAGGTGAGGCCGCATGGGCGAGGCACTGGTCATCCTCCCCAGTTGTATCTCCCGACCCAGAGTCTGAAGTTTCAGGACACTGCCCATAAGGCGGTAGAGGTGGGATCCCTCGCTGAGTCCGAGGGAAAAGGCAACCCTGGAGGGTAAACAGATTAAGAAAGAAGGAAGAAAAGAAATATGAAAAATTACCGGAAAATGACAAAAAGGAAGGCCGTAATACAGGCCAGAGTTTATACCACTGGATATTAGGTTCTTCTTGTATCACGGAAAATGTTTGTTTAGTTGTTTGTATTACTGGTGCACAAATAAGAGTGTTGTAATATGAAATGTACATTTAGTTTCTATCTCCATTGTTTTTTTGTATAATAAAGGTGCATTGATATTATTACCTATGTTGTCCTACTCCTTAAATACCTGTACAATCATAACAGTCCGCCTCTGTGGTGTAGTGGTTAGCGTGATTAGCTGCCACCCCCGGAGGTCCGGGTTCGATTCCCGGCTCTGCCACGAAAAATTGAAAAGTGGTACGAGGGCTGGAACGGGGTCCACTCAGCCTCGGGAGGTCAACTGAGTAGAGGTGAGTTCGATTCCCACCTCCGCCATCCTGGAAGTGGTTTTCCGTGGTTTCCCACTTCTCCTCCAGGCGAATGCCGGGATGGTACCTAACTTAAGGCCACGGCCGCTTCCTTACCTCTTCCTTGTCTATCCCTTCCAATCTTCCCATCCCTCCACAAGGCCCCTGTTCAGCATAGCAAGTGAGGCCGCCTGGGCGAGGTACTGGTCATTCTCCCCAGTTGTATCCCCGACCAAGAGTCTGAAGCTCCAGGACACTGCCCTTGAGGCGGTAGAGGTGGAATCCCTCGCTGAGTCCGAGGGAAAAGCCGAACCTGGAGGGTAAACAGATGATGATGATGATGACAATCATAACAGGACAAAAAGGCCCAAAAATACACTGACTGACAGAGCAAATGCAACACCAAGAAGGAGTGGTTCGAAAGGGATGAAAGTTGGGGAAAAAACAGAGACGGCACGGACGAATAATTGATGTTTATTTCAAACCGATATGTAGGTTACACAACGCGCACGGCATCGACTCAATAGGATGTAGGACCACCGCGAGCGGCGATGCACGCAGAAACACGTCGAGGTACAGAGTCAATAAGAGTGCGGATGGTGTCCTGAGGGATGTTTCTCCATTCTCTGTCAACCATTTACCACAGTTGGTCGTCCGTACGAGGCTGGGGCAGAGTTTGCAAACGGCGTCCAATGAGATCCCACACGTGTTCGATTGGTGAGAGATCCGGAGAGTACGCTGGCCACGGAAGCATCTGTACACCTCGTAGAGCCTGTTGGGAGATGCGAGCAGTGTGTGGGCGGGCATTATCCTGCTGAAACAGAGCATTGGGCAGCCCCTGAAGGTACGGGAGTGCTACCAGCCGCAGCACATGCTGCACGTAGCGGTGGGCATTTAACGTGCCTTGAATACGCACTAGAGGTGACGTGGAATCATACGCAATTGCGCCCCAAACCATGATGCCGCGTTGTCTAGCGGTAGGGCGCTCCACAGTTACTGCCGGATTTGACCTTTCTCCACGCCGACGCCACACTCGTCTGCGGTGACTATCACTGACGGAACAGAAGCGTGACTCATCGGAGAACACGACGTTCCGCCATTCCCTCATCCAAGTCGCTCTAGCCCGGCACCATGCCAGGCGTGCACGTCTATGCTGTGGAGTCAATGGTAGTCTTCTGAGCGGACGCCGGGAGTGCAGGCCTCCTTCAACCAATCGACGGGAAATTGTTCTGGTCGATATTGGAACAGCCAGGGTGTCTTGCACATGCTGAAGAATGGCGGTTGACGTGGCGTGCGAGGCTGCCACCGCTTGGCGGCGGATGCGCCGATCCTCGCGTGCTGACGTCACTCGGGCTGCGCCTGGACCCCTCGCACGTGCCACATGTCCCTGCGCCAACCATCTTCACCACAGGGGCTGCACCGTGGACACATCCCTATGGGTATCGGCTGCGATTTGACGAAGCGACCAACCTGCCCTTCTCAGCCCGATCACCATATCCCTCGTAAAGTCGTCTGTCTGCTGGAAATGCCTCCGTTGACGGCGGCCTGGAATTCTTAGCTATACACGTGTCCTGTGGCACACGACAACACATTCTACAATGACTGTCGGCTGAGAAATCACGGTCCGAAGTGGGCCATTCGCCAACGCCGTGTCCCATTTATCGTTCGCTACGTGCGCAGCACAGCGGCGCATTTCACATCATGAGCATACGTCAGTGACGTCAGTCTACCCTGCAATTGGCATAAAGTTCTGACCACTCCTTCTTGGTGTTGCATTTGCTCTGTCAGTCAGTGTAATATAGGAGTACGAGTTATTGTATTATCTTCTTTCTTCTTCTTTTCCTGCCGCTTTTCCCACACCTGTGGGGTCGTGGGTGCGAACTGCGTCGCACATGTGGATTTGGCCCTGTTTTTACGGCCGGATGCCCTTCCTGACTCCAACCCTCTATGGAGGGATGTAAGCACTATTGCGTGTTTCTGTGGTGGTTCATAGTGTAGTGTGTTGTTTGAATATGATGAGGAGAGTGTTGGGACGGACATATATACCCAGTCCCCGAGCCAGAAGAATTAATCAGGAGCGATTAAAATCCCCGACCCGGCCGGGAATCGAACCCGGGACCCTCTGAACCGAAGGCCAGTACGCTGACCATTCAGCCAACGAGTCGGACGAGTTATTGTATTATAAAGTGTAAAATAACCAGCTGTTTCGGTCTGTATGCCATTGACCGTAGAATGGAACAATACAATATACACAGAAGAGAGGAAATTTAATTTGAATGGGCCATATGGTTTTTCCGTATTTTTGGCATGATATCCGTAAAGAACACTGAATACTGAATACTGAACCCTTTCTGGCCTGGGATAAGAAGCCGCCGTGAAAGCAAAGTTCAAGTATTCATGACAACAAATGTGGCAACGCCCAGGGCCTGTGCAGGATTCGAACACACTTCTCCGCAACCTTTCTTCTTTTTCTTTTTCTACCGCTTATCCCACACCTGTGGGGTCGCGGGTGCGAACTGTGTCGCACATGTGGATTTGGCCCTGTTTTACGGCCGGATGCCCTTCCTGACGCCAACCCTATATGAAGGGATGTAATCACTATTGCGTGTTTCTGTGGTGGTTGGTAGTGTAGTGTGTTGTGTGAATATGAAGAGGAAATTGTTGGAACAAACACAAACACCCAGTCCCCGGGCTAGAAGAATTAATCAGAGACGATTAAAATCCCCGACCCGGCCGGGAGTCGAACCCGGGGCCCTCTGAACCGAAGGCCAGTACGCTGACCGTTCAGCCAACGAGTCGGACACTTCTCCGCAACCTTGATCTTAACAAATGGATCTCCTGGGGTGGTTTGTCCGGATCTATAAATGTATATCTTGCTTACAGGCGTAAGGGTGTGGAGGAAATTCAGGACGCACAATTCTATGGCAAAATGAAATTCTTCCAATTGGAACAAACTAAATTTTAATGTCTTTGGCAAAATAAAATCAAATTTTAAGATAAAATAATGGTCTTTGGGGACCATGCCACCGATTACATGTAATTAGGAACTACAAAAATTAACAAAATAATATTAATTTCCCGGACAAGAAGATTGTTAGTCTTTAATCAGATAAATGCATCCCAAATATATCCATTAAATTACTGTAATTACGAATACGTCATCGAAACCTACATGACATTTTCCCTCGACACTGGGAACCAAATCACAACTAAACAAGAAAAACAATTAAAACTAGTTGAGTGGTTAATCCCCCTCCCTTACAATTAATACACAAAGCAAAAAAAAAAAATTAAATGAAATTATAGACATAATACAGTGGTCTCCTCCTCGCAACAGAGAAATACGAACCCAACATCATTCCATGAGTAAAGCCAGAATTTACTCGACACAAACAATGTAATCACTTGTATAAGCAATTTTTAAAAATACACAAAGAAACACAATTAGTAGGGAAAAAATACACATTCAATCACTGGCTGTATGAATATATCTGTCCAGATCAAAGGAACCCGAACGATTCCACGTTGGATGTGCCGGGATTCGAATCATGGATCTGATACGGCACAATACGTAGAAATTTTGGCGGTGGCAGCATTATGATCTGGGCAGTATTCTGTGCTAAAGGCACTTCTATAATAGCATGACTGCACCCCAAACTGAAATCTGATGATTATACAGAAATGCTGAAATTTGAATTGGTTCCTATGTATGAGGAATTTGACGTTGATAATTTAATTTTCCAAGATGATAACGCTGGGATTCACTGGCCGGCCAAGTCAAATAAGTGGTTTCAAGATGAAGGAATTACACTTATGAGCTGGCCATCAAGAAGTTCAGATTTAATGCAACAGAGAATTTATGGGTCCGCCTCTGTGGTGTAGTGGTTAGTGTGATTAGCTGCCACCCCAGGAGGCCAGAGTTCGATTCCCGGCTCTGCCACGAAATTTGAAAAGTGGTACGAGGGCTCGAACGGGGTACAATCAGACTCGGGAGCTCAAATGAGTAGAGGTGGGTTCGATTCCCACCTCAGCCATCCTGGAAGTGGTTTTCCGTGGTTTCCCTCTTCGCCTCCAGGCAAATGCCAGGATGGTACCTAACTTATGGCCACGGCCGCTTCCTTCCCTCTTCCTTATCTATCCCTTCCAATCTTCCCATCCCCCACAAGGCCCCTCTTCAGCATAGCAGGTGTGGCCGCCTGGGCGAGTTACTGGTCATCCTACCCAGTTGTATCCCCGACCCAATGTCTCACGCTCCAGGACACTGCCCTTGAGGCGGTAGAGGTGGGATCCCTCGCTGAGTCCGAGGGAAAACCCAACCCTGGAGGGTAAATAGATTAAGAAAGAAAGAAAGAAACGAAACGAAACGAAAGAGAATTTATCGGGGATCCTAGCAAGACGTGTTTATCACAATGGACGGCAGTTTGCGACTGTGGCTGAGCTTAAAGCTGCAATTCGAATGGAGTGGACCTCAATCGCAGAAATGATTATTGCTCTTGTACAATCTTGCCTGCTGCCATTTCTTGATGGATACAGTACTTTGTATCCATCTCTTGGCGCAGGCCAGAGTAAAGTGTACCTTCCACCGAAGTCCCAGTCTTATCCATGGCTGTGACAATATGGAAGCTACTGTGGTATGGGTGGTGCTGAGTACTGACATTCAGAGCACGACTAGTGCATCTGAGTGTTATGAAAGGTGTTGCTCATAGGGTCAGTCGTGCTGCAATAGCACTTTCTCACTCCTCGTCTTGCCTAGTACGCCTCATTTTGGTGCTGCCATTGGTTTTTGCGGTTTCCTTTGGTGGTACTATTTGAGGATCCAACCATCCTCTGGGCTGATGACCTAACAGACAGACAATTAACGTCCAAGAGAATTTTCGCAGTTATTAATAACAATGGAGGTTCAACTAAATACTAGGTCATTGTTGTGATATGTTTAGAATTTACCTTAGTTTATTCTAACAAAAATACATAAGTATCTTTATATCAATTTCTACATAGGTATAAGAAAGGTATTTTCTTTTTTCAAGTACAAATGGTAAACGTAAAGTGAGAATATATTTGGTATGCTTTGATTGCAAACTGTACAGGAAATGCGTGCAATACTAAATAAGTAAATGAACTTTTTCCCCACAGAAAACTACGTGCCTTTATACTAATTTCCACCACTGTATACATCTTCCTTAAAATACTGAACCGTAGTATCCTTTTCCAGCTTTAATTATATCGTTAACTCCTTTCTCCACCTCGTTCTTACAAGTTACCAGTTAACCTAAGTATTTGAATACGTGCCCGCCTTTGTGGTGTACTGGTTAGTGTGATTAGCTGCCACCCCCGGAGGCCTGGAGTCGATTCTCGGCTCTGCCACGAAATGTCTAAAGTGGAACGACGACTGGAACGGGCTCCACTCAGCCTTGCGAGATCAATTGATTATGGGGGCTTCAATTCCCGTCCCAGCCTTTCTCAAAGTGGTTTTTCCGTGATTTCCCGATTTCATCTCCAGGAAAATGCCGGGATGGTACATAACTTAAGGCCACGGCCACGTCCTTCATCGTTGCCCATCCCCCACAAGGCCCCTGTTTAGCATAGTAGGTGAGGCCGCCTGGGCGAGGTACTGGTTGTCCTCCCCAGTTGTATCCCCAAACAAATTTCTCAAACGGATTTAAGAATAATAACAACAACAACAATAATAATAATAATAATAATAATAATAAAAATAATTTAAAGACGTTAAGGGTACAAAATTTGTGCTCATTCACCTCAGTCTCTTCTTGCTTCTCATGAGCTCTTCCCCAGTTTCACAGTTTTTAGTTTTACTTTCACTTATTACAATACGAATTGGATTCCCTGCCCCTCCCATTTCTTTCGCCACTCCCTGCACACTTGCATGCGTTCGTCCCAGTATTACTACGTCATCCGCATAACATTTTCTACTAATGATTGAGTCCAGGCCCATTAGAACTGCTGCCAACGACGATAATCACTACGCCAGGGTCGTATTCTCATTGTTTCAATACGCCTTAAATAGCTAACATGCATGCTGTCATGCGCAGACTTCCAGCTCCCTCGCTGGTACTTCGGTTGTTCCTCCATATTGTCGAAGGAGGATGAGGACGGATTAGAGTAAGGACTTTGATTCTCCTGTTTCTTTGTCCCGCACTAAAGTTCCCACAAAGGGGAGCTTCGATCCAGCGCGCACTGAAGGTGATGACAATAAGCCGAGTGCCTGCAGCGTGCATGATACGCCACTACTTCTCATCTGCTAAAAGGACAATCAAAAGGTCGCTCCACTATAAAGCCCCGTTATATGTGGTGTTATTGAGAACAAGTACATGAGTGAAAATTGATCTCACACTTAATTACAGGATCCCGCAAGCTCTTCTGTCTGTATTCATGAATATTACTTGGCATCAAATTCTAGGACATAATTTAACTTTGGTATCGGATACTCTTAGAAAATTAGTTTAGCATTTACTCCTTAAATAATAGCGTATTTCCATTGAAGGCAAGAAAAGTTCGAAATTTCCAATTTTACAATTTTGCTTCACGTCGCACTGACACAGATAGGTCTTATTGCAACGATAGAATATGAAAAGGCTGGGAGTGGGAGGGAAGCGACCGTCGCCTTACTTCAGGTACAGCCCCAGCATTTGCCTGGTGTGAAAATGGGAAAACTACGAAAAATCATCTTCAGGGCTGCCAAGAGTGGAATTCGAACCAACTGTCTCCCGAAAGCAAGCTCACAGTTACACGAGCCTCACTTCTAGGATGGCTGAGGTGGGAATCGAACCCCCCTCTACTCAGTTGACCTCCGAGGCTCAGAGGACCCCGTTCCAGCCCTCGTACCCCTTTTTCAAATTTCGTGGCGGAGCCGGGAAACGAACCCTGGCCTCCGGGGGTGGCATCTAATCACAATAACCACTACATCACACAGGCGATTTCAGACATGAAATAAGGTTCAAAAAATTTCATTTATGATTAAATCATTACTTAATCACTAAACCTACCCTACAAATGGCGTACGGCTTTTAGTGCCGGGATGTGTCCGAGGACTTCGGCTCGCCAGGTACAGATCTTTTGATTTGACTCCCGTAGGCGACCTGCGCGTCTTGATGAGGATGAAATGATGAAGACGCTACATACACCCAGTCATCGTGCCAGGGGATTTAACCAATTATGGTTAAAATTCCCGACCCTGCCGGGAATCGAACCCGGAACCCCTGTGACCAAAGGCCAGCAAACTAACCATTTAGCCATGGAGCCGGACAACCTACTCTAACCTAGTTTTGAGAACGGACACTACATCGCATTTAAAACTTATTTTAACTCTATATTTTAACTTATTTCCAAAACTTCAGCCATATATTGTGCCCTACTGCACTTTAAAGTTCCGTCCAGGCGAAAGCCGGTCTCGAACCCAGAGTACAGTAGTGAAAGAACTCTCACAGGCGTGAGCTGGTGCACATAGTCTTACCTGAACACAGTCCTCTTCATTCAGCCGGTAAGCGCTCTTCTCAGGGATTACATGGGTATAACGGGGCAACATAAAGATAAAACACTAGGACATGTGCCTACTCAGGTAAGAATTCACTAACTCAAATAAAATAAAATATGGAACAGAAAACATCGCTGCATTCAAAGTTTAACAAATAGGGATTTATTACACAAAATTGAATTATCTACAAATGAAAGAGCTTTTCAATCTGATAGGGTAAAATGATGCTGAGCCGATGACAACCAGTTCACTGCCTTCACGAAACAGCTGTACTGCAACACGCATGTTACAATAGTGTAAGTAACGAAGTATAGAAAGATGGATATCTGCTTAACTACTCATAAACAGTGATTCCCATAAAATTTACAATGCCTCGCGCCGTCGAACCCCGGTGCAAACAAAAATCACCACAAAATTTACAATGACCTGACTCGGTCACGAACCCTAGTCCCATGACGTGTAAGGCGTCAAAGATACCTATGCAAACAATATAAAAGGACACAATCAACATATACATGGGTGTCAGTATAAAACGGGTCAGTGTTAAAATTTTACGTAAAACAAATAGGACATAAAAAAAAAGATCTCTCCCTGCTTTCAAGACATGAAGGTCGTTTCTTCCCCCCAGGCACACTTGACAAACTGCAGACGACAATAACCAACTCACAAGCCTGTGACGTCAAGCTCAACGACCTCCACCCTCACCACTTCACTTGCGGCAGCCCCCTAATTTATGAGCTCAAATGGGCGACAGGCTAAATTCTCGCCTTTCAAAAGAACACCTCACGTAATCAGCTGCTAAAGCCCTCTTTTAAATATACCTGGGCTATCTGCCCTCGTCTCAATATCTCCAGCAATCTCGCTAATCTTACTTATGCCTTTCATGGGCTAAATCCTGGTGCTACAAAAACACTAATCATTAAGCGATCGTCACATGGCCATACTAGGCATTTCCAAAATATATTCAATAAACTCTCAATTGTTGGGCTCTCTCATGTCAACTGCAAATCTTACTTCTGCCTCTCATGGGCTCAAATCTCTTAAATATTCGGACTCGCTCGCTCTATCAGTGAATCTGGGTGAATTACTGGTCACGTCTTGGTCACAACTATACACATCTACGTCTGCAGAAACAAATGCCTAAATGCGATCTAATAAAAGTACCTATCTGTTAGACTAACCTCCTATGACCAAATGAGTTCGATCAGACCCTTACAAATACACGTACCTTATAATAACACAATCAAAATGAAATATGAACACGCTAACAAGGACTCTACAAATAACATCTATCTTAAAGTACGGGGTTCGAGTTTGAGGCCTAGCTCTAAATTACAAGGAAAATTTTCCCTACCCCAACAAATCTGTGGACTGACGGCCCCCATATTCCTATCTAAATTTAAATGACATGCTTGAAACAGAATTGGAAAGCTCTGACCTTATTTATCGGGACATAACGGAGCGGCCATCCCTGTGGACCACTGGATCTACCACATCATGATAGACTGCGGAGCTGGCAGCAGATACTGTTGACCACTTGGAGACATTCTTACTTCTGTGGCGTCTTCGTACAGCTCCCTCTGTAGTTGGAAGGTGTCCCCTTCGATATCGTGCTGATCAGGTGCTCCCAATGTTCCTGGATCGATGCCCGTTGTCGTGTTGGCTTCAGCTCCTGGTTGTGGCTTCTTTGCAATGATGATGTCAAACACTCGTTCTGACTTGATGCTGGGGTAACTGAAAATAAATTCATATATTACAGACTGTCCAAACTCGATGCCTGTCTCCACTACTATCGTGTCTCACGCGTCACATTGACCAAGTCTCGTTCAGAGTTTTAACCTGGTACACAATAGTTTCTTCCCTCATCTCAGTCACTGTTCTTTCATCCTATCACACGTACAACACATAGTTTTAGAATTCCTCACCTGAGCCAATATTAATTCTAGCCTCTCGTCAGTAATAACTTGACCTCATAGAAATATGAAGCTACTAGTTCATTAGTCTCTTAGAAGTAGTACCTCATCTCTCCATAGCATATTCTCACAGGTAAAATCTTAAATTTAGCTGAATATTCAAGTTGCTTACTTACTTCCTCGCAGATCTAGCTGTACTCTTCGTCTGTGCTGCTCGAAGACAAAGCGTTGTTCTCAGTACCGACACGCAGTATGACGACTCGTTCAAGCAGTCTTCTTGTCCACGAATGACTCTGATATGCCAGGCTGCCTTATTTTATAATCCCAGATGGCGTCATCAAGCCGCTTGGTCGCGTGCAATCCGCGCGCGCTTGCGAAATTTTTTTTCCCGCACTAAGTATATCATGAGCTCTAATTAACGAATGCATTAATGAATGCAGCCCTAATGCATATCAACATAAAGCAGAAATTATACAGGTTGCAATTCTTGTCTCAAATCCAATGCAACTCTTCTGTAACCAAAGATATTAATTTAATTCTTTCTTCCCTCTTAATATAAGTTTTGCCGGGATCTGGGAAGCGTCCCCAATCTTCATCAAGAGGCTTGGCTTGGGACATAACTCCTTTTAATACGTTTCTGGAGATTTCTCATAATGACGCTCGCGCTCACTTCACACAAGAACGCTTCTTCTGGACTCCTTTATGACATATACTGTAAGACACTGGCTTCGTGGGTGGCCTTGTGTGATTCCAATATCCAATACTCACATTAATACAATTGTCCCAATGAACAGGATGGTTCAATATTTTAACTGGTTTCCTAAAATTGTGACTACTGGGACAGTTCCGTGGGGGCAATTCGACCCTCACCCGAGCTGACCATGGACCTAACTCAACAGTCCTTTTTATGGACGTCACTGACCGTGGGCCCAAATCAACATCCCCCGTATCTTCGGACCCAGAGGCAGGGTGTGTTGTAGACATTATAAAACACAACGAAATAAAGACAGGCGTTCCGCGCGCTACGTGATGGTATCTTCACGTCATAGACTCATTGTCATGAATTCCCCCTGGTTATCCCTGCCTTACACCATCAGCTACTGCAACGAAGGGGAGAGGTAACACCTATGAGGAAATAGAGAAAATAACCTCACCCTGACTTCTCACAGGATCCTCCAATTCATGCGTTGTAAATAATATACCCCAGAATTGACTCAACCCGGAACCAAATTTGTCTCAGTTATTTTTTAATTTGCTTTACGTCACACCGACACAGATAGGTCTTATGGCAACAATGGGATAGGAAAGGGCTAAGACTGGGAAGGAGACGGCCAAGGCCTTAATTAAGGTACAGCCCCAGTATTTGCCTGGTTAGAAAATGGGGAACCACATCTTCGGGGCTACTCACAGTGGGGTTCGAACCCACTATCTCCCGAATGCAAGCTCACAGCTGTGTGCCCGTAACAGCATGGCGAACTCGTTCGGTCGGATAATAATCTCATTCATCACGAAGGACGAATGGCGCCAGTTGTGAGTGCATCACGCAGGATTTAATAATAAGTCTACCAGGATTCTGATTAACGGGAAAAGCTAGCATAAGACTGAACAGAATAAGGATGGCACATTCCAGAAGTAAAGCCAAGAGGGGACTCTGCAACTCTCCAGCATGTAATGAAATGAAATGGCGTATGGCGTTTAGTGCCGGGAGTGTCCGAGGACAAGTTTGGCTCACCAGGTGCAGGTCTTTTGATTTGACTCTCGTAGGCGACCTGCACGTCGTGATGAGGATGAGATGATGATGAAGACAACACATACACCCAGCCCCCACGCCAGAGAAATTGACCAATGATGGTTAAAATTCCTGACCCTATCGGGAATCGAACCCGAGACCCCTGTGACCAAAGGCCAGCTCGCTAACCATTTAGCCATGGAGCCGGACTCCAGCATGTGACTGTGAGGCAGGTGAGCAGATTGTAGACGACACATTCCAGGAATGCACCTCGAGAACGCATCAAGGACCTTTCGACGACATCATTAACTCTATACTCTCGGTAATGGGCTGGCTGAGATGTGAAATAATGATCGCCGGCGTTGTTGGAGGTTATCTGTATTGTTGTATGTTTTGTATATATTTAACTTTGTCACCTTCTTTGTAACTTACCATTCAGCACTCTGAAATTACTGCTGTTGTATTGTTCTTTCTCTCCGAAAATGATCACAGATTTTATAAAATCCGTGTTTAGTCCTATACCTGTTATTCCTCTCCAGTCCGACTCGTTAGCTGAATGGTCAGCGTACTGGCCTTCGGTTCAGAGGGTCCCGGGTCGGGGATTTTAACCTTCATTGGTTAATTCCAATGGCCCGGAGACTGGGTATTTGTGCCGTCCCCAACATTCCTACAACTCACACACAACACATAACACTATTGCACCTTTCGTTTATTAATGTTCCCGCGGTGACTTCCTCTATTACGCCGCGTTGGAGCATTAACTGAATATACACCTGTTTAAATATTGCTCCGGCTACAAAATTCAAAGTATCGGGTCGTAAATCATACCTAGACGCTGAACTGAGATATAATTTATGAACACGAGCTACCACAACATATGTGCATATTCGTTTCTCAGGGTAAATTCGCTTCATTATATTCCCATACGCTTTAGACAAATCGTAGATTCCGTTGAAGAGTATCTGTCCATTCAACCAGTCATTCCGTATCCATACGTCAAGGAAATTATCTGATCATCACCTAGTATTTAGCATAAATTAATTCAATAGATCCGTATATTATCATACTACTATGTACTACAAGTTACTTAAGGAATAGAAACGCAAAATCAAAACTATATCTAGTTTATTAGCATGCTAATGTATTATAAAATTGAATAATATGCATCCATCGGCAATAAAGAAAGGAAAATCGTGTGAAATTACAAATATCATTCTCAAATGCTTGACTTCCGAGATAAACATATTTGAAAAATCTTTAAATTATCATCATATTTGCTTACATTTTCGTTAAGTTTCAAAAATATACCATATCTTCCATGTTTACATTGATACAAGGCGAAGAATAGTGACCAAAACTTTATTAATCCAAGGAGGAGTGGAATATCTTCCTTTTAATATTGTTTGGGATTTTCTTTGGGGCATCATTTAGGTTTCATCTTTCATTTCAGTCTGTTTGACCAAATTTACTTGGATACATGTTTGGATTCTTGTTTGGATTTTCACTTGTGACTCATCACGTTACGAGATAAGCATTACCATGTTTAAATCTGGGTTCAAAACACCCATGCAGTTATTAACATTCCTATCATAACCCAAAATGAATAAATTAAAACTGTACATCACCGTATGTACAAAATAAATCAAAGAATCCTATTACAGAGTGCCATATATATAGTAGTACGTTAGTCTAACCTGCGAAAATCGTGCCATGCATTCCTAATCATATGCCAATATATTTACTTATTCTCAAATATCTCTTCGCTGTGCCAAGGTTTTTGTCAAAGAAAACCGTTCTTCATACAAGCGTTGACGCGCTGACCTTCAAATATATAAATATGCGAGACTCCATTCTATTCTTGAATATTTATATTACGTAATGTATAACAAACACGTAACCTATCAATATCTTCGGCTGAAAGTTACTACGAGACACATTATGCTTGGCTCAAGACATACATTCAACTTAACATGGCCTAAATCCTTCACTTGCAGTGCTAATTCTAACATATGTAACACAGGAATTCGCAATTCAATCATCTATCCCTTTCTCAAGCAACGAACAGAAACATATCTCCTCACTCTAATTACATCTTGCCACATTATTATTCCATTTCCTTCATATATATATATATATATATATATATATATATATATATATACCTCCATTTTTAAAAAATTTGTTCATTCAACTCCACTTAAATAACCTCTGTGTTACGGTAGCAATACTTAATAACCTGATTATTCTCTCATACACTGCAACTTCGTAATATTTCAAACATTTCCTTACAATACAATTATCGTACTGGCCATGATTGCAACACATACTGATCTGAAGTTTTAGGTTACGTCTCGTATCTCGCCTGCATTTTCTACAACCACAACTGGTTAAACGTTTCACGGTCTACACGTATGGATTGGCACTAAACATGCACGAATACTCAATCAGATCTAGTTTCCATTAACCTTAAAACTATCACATTATCACCATAGTTATACAGCATAAATTGGCACATTTCATCGGCTAATAATTGGCATTTATATTCTAATATCCTTTCATTGGCACTACATCTCTTACTTCTAGCACTCCTGCACACATATAAATATTTTTCATCAATTGATTTCAAATTCATTTCGATGCAACTCATAATACTTATCTCGTAACGGGATTTTGCTACTGGATCTCTCCTGGTCTAGGGCATCTTGGAGTAGGCAGCCCCTGCAGTCCAAAGATTACGTCGTCTGCGGCTCCGGCTGGGAATCTTGGCTTGAGCTATTTCATCTTGAGCGAACATTTCCATCTGTTTAAGCTGACTCCATCTTGTCACCAGTTCTCATGAAATCATAAAAGAACAAATACATAGTAGAATTCATATTATACTGGTGAATAGTAGGCTACTCAATACGTAATATATGTCTTCAGAATCTCGTATTGGTCGAAAATATTCTTTTTTTAAATTTAAAGATTTCTCTAATTCGGCCTACTTTTTGCTATTTCTTTCGCTTAAACAGATATTGTCTCCCTCCTGGAAACAATAAATTATGCCTTCCTTAACAAGGATTTGCCGCTATAATACTAATTTCGGCAATGTATGACTCGGCTGTAGTTCCCTTTCGCTTCTGAGTTTAGGTGTTACAGTAACAAATATTTTCTTTCAAATCTACGCCTTTTCTGCCGATATTTTTGCAGATGTAATCTTCACTGCTGTTTGTATATTAATACTTTAGTATTTAAAGTTGCGTTGACCCTTTTATATCCTTCCGTAAGTCGTGCTGCTCCTCTTCAACTCGTAACTTTTTCTTCTCAAGGTAGTCAAGAATCGGTTTCATTCAAATTTTTTAGTCCATCATTATTTAATCTTGAGATTCCTTTTCCTTGCGGCCGGACGATATCGATTTACTAGATCTCTACTCTGTGTATTTGCACATTACCTGAAGCCATTGTGCGCCATATTTGTCCACTGTTTCCATGACATTTACGGCCGCTAATGTAACGTAATGGTACACTATCCTCCACCACAATGACACGCAGCTACCACATATGGCTAAATGGTTAGCGTGCTGGCCTTTGGTCGCAGGGGTCCCGGGTTCGATTCCCGGTAGGGTCGGGAATTTTAACCATCATTGGTTAATTTCTATGGCACGGGGGCTGGGTGTATGTGTTGTCTTCATCATCATTTCATCCTCATCACGTCGCGCAGGTCGCATACGGGAGTCAAATCAAAAGACCTGCACCTGGCAAGCCGAACCCGTCCTGGGATCTCCCGGCACTAAAAGCCATACGCCATTTCATTTATTACCACACATGGCAGATGCCGCCCACCCACATCGGAGGGTCTGTCTTACAAGGGCTGCACTCGGCTAGAAATAGCCATACGAAATAAAAAAACCCTCTCCCATACGAAAAATACGTAAACTGTATAGCTCTAAGAAGTCAGGCTACTTGGCTGAATGGTCAGCGTCGTGGCCTACGGTTCAGAGGTTCGTGGGATCGATTAACGATCGGGTCAGGGATTTTATCCACGTCTGGTTAATTCCTCTGATTGAGAACTGGATGTTTGTGTTTGTCTCGATACGCTTCTCTTCATGTAAACACTTCACACTGCCAACCACCACGAGAATGCGTAGGCTAATAGTAAATGAATATATCCTTCGTAATCGGGCTGCAAAATAGTGTCAAGTCCACATGAATGACGCAATACGCAGCTGCGACGCTACCCACACGTTGGAAGAAGAGAAAGTGCACGTCTAGCAAAAATGAACGTTAATCTGGAGCAGGGTCTCTCAAACGCTCAAAATCTTACGCGTGCAAACAGCGGCGCAGAGTTCCTGTGCACAGTGCATCGGTCCCATTCGGCTCGGCTCGGACCAACGCTTTGTCTCTGGGCTACTTGGCAAAGCTCGGCTCAACTCAGCTCAGATTTGGAATGCTACGGAGCAAGTGTGGAAGAGGGAGACAGGGGAAGCGAGCGGGGCAGGCGTGGGGAAAGAGAGAGACAGCGCTATTGCTCCAAATCGAGGAGTGGGGGTCTGCACTCTGGTCAACCAAGCGAAGTCGTCATTTGCACCGTGCACAGTGCATGCACCAGGCCCATGCACCCTGAGAGGCACTGCTCTGGATAACAAATAAGGGACAATCTCCGTATTTGACAAAGAAAACCAAGCAGTTGTATCACACTTCGAGTGGTTGTATAATAATCGAATACCAATTCGATCGTCTTACAGTACTGAATGTGCAGAAAGTGAACTGTTTCCAAGCTGTTCGTTTCATCTTCTATGGAACTGCGGTAAATGCTTGGGAGAATCTTGTTACCACTTTCATTTGCTTACTGCCTACGACCGATAACTTATCTTATGATGGTAACAACAATGATATACCCGCGCGGCTCACTCAGTAGAGACAGGTATCAGGTAAAGTCCACAGCCCTATAGAAATACAGAGGAATGACAATTATTAGACTCAAAGGAGAAGACAAAAAATGGAATTGCCTTCAGTTGTCTTTCTAATTTGTTCCATGGAACTCCCTACCTTTCAGTTAAATATGCATCCGACTTCATTCCAACTTTGCGAAATACTGTATTATTCGTAGTTTTTAAATATTATATTGAGATAAAATATTTCTGTTTGGTCTGTTGCTAATCCTACAACATCAGTTTCCAAGAGTTCGGATTGTCAATAGTACAAAACACAGCGAATTACGAGGGCTCAAACCAAACCAAACCCCATGGCACTACAGCCCTTGAAGGGCCTTGGCCTACCAAGCGACCACTGCTCAGCCCGAAGGCCTGCAGATTACGAGGTGTCGTGTGGTCAGTACGACGAATCCTCTCGGCCATAATTCTTGGCTTTCTAGACTGGGGCCGCTATCTTACCGTCAGATAGCTCCTCAATTCTAATCACGTAGGCTGGGTGGACCTCGAACCAGCCCTCAGGTACAGGTAAAAATCCCTGACCTGGCCGGGAATCGAACCCGGGGCCTCCGGGTAAGAGGCAGGCACGCTACCCCTACACCACGGGGCCGGCACTAGCGCTCCAGTAAAGCAAAATATCACAGAAGCACTTCATGTAATTCCGTTTTATCTAATTCCACTCAAAAGATAAATTAAAAATCCTCAACGTTGGAATTTCGTATTGATAGAGGAGTCCATTGACTGAAATGAAATGCCGTATGACTTTTAGTGCCGGGAGTGTCGGACGACACGTTCGGCTCGCCAGATGCAGGTCTTTTTATTTGACTCCCATAGGCGACCTGCGCGTCGGGATGGGGATGAAATGATGATGAAGACGACATATACACCCACCAATGATGGTTAAAATTCCCGACCCTGCCGGGAATCGAACCCGGGACCCCTGTGACCAAAGGACAACACGCTAACCATTTAGCCATGGAACCGGACAGTCTATTGACTATAATATCATCACTGATGTAACTGGAAGTTTCCCTGGGTTTCCCATTTTCTTACCAGGCAATTACCTTAATTAAGGCCATGGCCGTCTCCTTCCCAATGCTAGCTCTTTCCTATCCCATCGTTGCCATAAGACCTATCTATATCAGCGCACTGTATAATTTACTTTAAACAGACAATAACTAAAACGTAAAGGAGCTTCCACTGCAGCACAAATATATGTTTTTTTCTATTTGCTCTACGTCGCACCGACACAGATATGTCTTATGGCGACGGTGGGATAGGTAAAGCCTAGGAATGGGAAGTAAGCGGCCATGGCCTTAATTAAGGTACAGCCCCAGCATTTGCCTGGTGTGAAAGTGGGGAAACCACGGAAAACCATCTTCAGGGCTGCCGACAGTGGGGTTCGAACCTACTATCTCCCAATTACTGGATACTGGCCGCACTTAAATCTATTTTTATATACAGGCAAGTAATACGTAATGCGACAGTGGAAATAAGAAACAATTAGTGTTAAGTCTAATAATTTTCACACCTCTGTATACTACATAAATTATTTCTGGATTTCAATTTCAATTATAGTGGATGGTGGGATTTTAATCAACCACACTCCTATCATACTTATAAGAGCCGCTATGCTAGCTAGCTCCTACGAGCATTAAGTTGTTCGATTCTCCCCTGGACCAGTATTATTTCCAGGGGGAAAATCCTCTTTCAACATTAAAGACCCGAGCGAAGCAACTTACTGGAATTATTTCAACGAGTAGCACTCTCAGTTGCGTGTATGGGTAATTATTTGAAGTACAGTGGTGCACCATGAAATTATAGACGAGAAAGGAGCGTGTAATGATTTAACTGCTGTTGTCCCTGGGGAACGCCCATTGAGTAGACCAACACGAACATTGACCAACACGCCCTCTTCGTCCTGGGATTAAAGTAAATAAGTTGAGCAAAGCCAGCGGGCGTAATTCAGGGTCAAGGTGTAAGGCTGAGGAACTGTGCAAACAGCGGGTTCCAGTCCGGTCACTGATATGGGCATTGGTGCTGTTTTTATTTGGAAGTTAATGTGGATATTATAGTATAAATATTTCACCATACTAGTGTCCGACTCGTTGGCTGAATGGTCAGCGTACTGGCCTTCGGTTCAGAGGGTCCCGGGTTCGATTCCCGGCCGGGTCGGGGATTTTAACCTTAATTGGTTAATTCCAGTGGCTCGGGGGCTGGGTGTTTGTGCTGTCCCCAACATCCCTGCAACTCACACACCACACATAATACTATCCTCCACTACAATAACACGCAGTTACCTACACATGGCAGATGCCGCCCACCCTCATCGGAGGGTCTGCCTTTCAAGGGCTGCACTCGGCTAGAAATAGCCACACGAAATTAAATTAAATTAACCATACTAGTATTAAATATCTTACTAAATATTTTCCATTTGAAATGCAAAACAAATTAGAGCTGGCTGTGGCCAATTCTTTTCATGTTGAAATAATGGACCTGAGGTATATTTCAGTTTTTACAATTAAAAAAAGTCGAACCTCTTTCTTCGAGGTATAACAACGTATTGTCAGCTAATGAATAGCTAATTCATACTTAAAGTGAAAATTCAATACTAAGGTGCCGAACGTTCTACAGAGTAGTCGGAAACAGCGCGAACCGAGTAGGCCTACATGAGTATTAGCGCGTTGGTCATACTGGGAGGTAATTTTAAAAAATTACGTCGATATCTCACTCTGTTGCCATTTTATCAGCTGCTGAAGTTAGCCAATCAGATTGCTTCGCGGGCGACTTCAGATGGGCTTTGCGAGGCGGTGTTGCTAAATCTGCACATGGCTAATGACCGGTATGAGAGCGCCAATAGAAGAACTAATCTTCTCCAGGGGTGGGACTTGAACAAGGACCTCCCTGCTGATAGGCTCGGCCCACAGTAACCACGCTACGGTGGCACTGACTGAAACTCACGGTGTGTTAGTGTTTGATGCTCATTTCTCGGCGTGATCCCCAAGCCCGACCAAGCCGCGTGCAGATTTAGCAACACCGCCTTGTAAAGCCCATTTGAATTGGCCCGCGAAGCGATCTGATTGGCTAACTTCAGCATCTGATAAAACGACAACGGCAAGAGATGTCTACGTATTTTTTTTAATTACCTCTCCGTATGACCAACGCTCTAACACTCTTATACTCGGCTCACGTTGTCTCCGACCACCCTGTATACTGCATAAACCAAAACCAAATCAAACTCCAGGGCACTACAGCCCCTGAAGGGCCTTGGCCTACCAAGCGACCGCTGCTCAGCCCGAAGGCCTACAGATTACGAGGTGTCGTGTGGTCAGCACGACGAACCCTCTCGGCCGTTATTCTTGGCTTTCTAGACCGGGGCCGCTATCTCACCGTCAGATAGCTCCTCAATTCTAATCACGTAGGCTGAGTGGATCTTGAACCAGCCATCAGGTCCAGGTAAAATTCCCTGACCTGGCCGGGAATCGAACACGGGGCCTCCGGGTAAGAGGCAGGCACGCTACCCCTACACCACGGGGCCGGCCTGTATACTGTATAACCAGAAATATTGACTCATTTCACTTCTTACTTTTAAATTCCTAATCCAAACAAGAAATAAATCAATACAGTGGGATGCTTCATATATCTGCATATTTTCTTCAATTTTTCTAACTACGGTTGAAATTTCAGTAGTTACTCAAGAAAAGAACCAAAGAAATCGAAATTTGCATATTATTTAAAGTTGCCTGCTGGCTCTGCTCAACTTATTTCACCTAGCGAACGGTGTATCTGTCCCCTTACGCCAAAATTTCCCGAAAGGAGACTTATTATGCCAAAAATCTATTCTCATAGATATCTTACAAATACCACCTGATTGTAGTGGGATCAAAAAAACATATATTTAAGCCTAGTCAATTATGGTAATCAGTCGATGGAAGCAAATGTTTAATAATTAAATGTATGTGAATGGCCTAGGGGAATGACATGCCAACCACCCGGTTTGTACTTTGATATAGTGGCATCTTCTTTCAGAGCATACTATGTGTTTTCAACGGATATACTACTTCAGTTCACAGTAATTGGCTGAGAATGTTCTGGTCAATGTTGGGAACAAAAGGTCATTTCTACGCAATTAATGATAAAACGTTGACAAGTCCATGGTAAATTTAACACTAATGGTTTATTTAATTCATGTGTTTGCCTAATAGGGTGGAATGCTTGATTTTGCATACTTTTAATAATATTAGCGTTGTTTGAGTCAGACTTCACGTTAATTCCGATTCACCAGTGAAGTAAATCTGCTAAAAATGTTGTGTTGTGTTGTGTTGTGTTGTGTTGTGTTGTGTTGTGTTGTGTTAAAACCTACTAATGCATTTATACAATGATCTCATTCGTATGTGGTAGAAATGCTATGTCGTATTGTATTGTATTTTTCTATAATTGAAATTTTACCACTAGGTTTATAAACGGTAGGCATATTTATTTCCTAGATATTTGTATGAAGGAATGTAACTTTTTTCATTTGGAAACTGACAATGACTTTTATATTACCTTACTTTTATAATAAGTGAATTTCGTCAATATTATTAAACGCCTGACTCCAAATGTATTGAAGAATCACATTCCATGTACAATCAACTATTATAATATTACAGAGACCAGAAAGTTCAAAATAATTAAATAAATAAATAAAGCAACCACGAATGATCTTCATTTAGGGCTATCGCCCTATCTATTGTTTATCCAGTCCTTTCCGAAATAATTTCAAGGAAGTGTTGAATTTATTGAATGACTTCCATATTACCTTATTTTCCTCGTAATTATGTGAATTTCGTTAATATTAGTAAACTCCTGTCTCCAAATATATTGAAGAATCACACTTCATGTACAATTTCCAACCCTAATTTATATCATGGGAAATTTTAATTTTGGTGGTTCCTTCATATAAAAGTGTAAAATATTTTGAAAATCATTGTACACCCAATAAGACAGCCAGAGAAAGAGTCGCGTGTTTATAATGATTGTGTGAAGTTTGAGTCACGGAGCACTTCATACAAGCCTCGCTGGATTAGTTTTCGTACCGCAATAAGATTATTATCTTAATGTAGCGTGATCCCCTTGACTTCCTCTTAGTAGGTCGTGCTCTGTTTTCCTCGGACACGGTCACACTTCAGAATACAGCACGTGCAGCCTATTTCCAGCAAAGGCGCCTCTCCCAATCAATCCTCTTACAACCCCGCGATTCGTCGGCAATTCCTCTATCATTTGTTGTGTTTCGTGTCAGTGAGGGGTTTGGCTTACTACGATGTTGTTACCTTGAGTAGCGTCGTTAGAAACATTTCAAACAACGAAAGCAACGTATACCTGTGTAAAAGTCGACACACCTCTACTGACCTTGCAAAATGCAATGATAACGAATAACAAAGTAATTATTGCTACCTTTCTATTATATGAGCTGAAACAGACGGTATTTTTAAGAGAGGTAGTCTTGCTTTCCGACACAGAGAGGTTCATGGAAGTTTTGCATAATATCACCAGACAAAAAAAAAAAAAAAAAATACTCAGCTCTGGAGAAATCATTCGAAGCATCATTTAATACCATCAAATTGCGGGGATGCTAATGTCGGCGTTTTACCCGCTGCTATAACATGTCCAACAGATTTGCAATGGGGTTAAAGTCAGGTGATTTTGCAGGCCAGTCGAAAGGTAATAGTGTGGAGGAGAGTTCAAAACACAGGTCACATATCCGTCCATCCCGATGAACGTTGCCGTTGTCATCTTGAAAACTCGGAGTAGCAATAGCATACTCATCATGCAGATATTGACGGAAAAGCAACACTTGATCATCTAGAATATTAAATTAAACATGCTGGTTCATATTAGTGGTCACCTAAGTGAGCAGGTCCAATCCATAATACAAAAAACACTCCCAAAACATCATTGGACGACCTCCGGCTTGAACCTAACCTTGCACATATCCCCAAAGAAATGTTTCATTTGGTCCTCGGTGCATTCGACGACGTTCGTCATTGGAATACAGGCATAAACGTGATTCGTCAGACCACATTACGTTTCGCCAGTCGCTATTGCCCATGTTCGATTGAAGACGCGCAGTTTTATGTGCCTGTGTGGCAATGGCCTCTTGCGAAGTGGCCGACTCCAAATGTTCATTGCATGTGGTTGCCGTCGCAATGTTCTCTCGCTAACAGGTTGGAATGGACCTTCATTCACTGACTGCAGCAATTCCTGTCGGGTTTTGAAGCGATTTTGATTCACAAGCCATGAAACGCGTCTTCGGTCCCTCTCAGTCAGGCTTTCTTTCCGACTACAATTCTGACGTCGTGTTTCGTGGCCGCGTGTAGTACAGCACTGCTTGTAGAAACGATGAACAGTCCGCTGCGAAACACCAATAAATCCAGCACTTTCACGCACCGCATGGCCTTGGTTTCAGCCAAACACGATTGCCCCTTTTTGCCACTCTGTCAAATGCTGTTTGTTCGAGGCGTCCACCCATGTGGATCTTTCGCCCCTACTGGCACCATATTGAATGAACCTGCGTGTAATTGGAATGGTGGTAGTGTGGAATGTTGTGTGTGAGGAGAGAAAGACGTCACAAACACCCAGTCCCCAGGCCAGGGATATTAATCATTACAATTAAAAACCCTGACCCGGCTGGGAATCGAACCCGGGCGGTCTCGTTGCCCCCTACACCACGGGGCCGGACTGTCACGTACTTACTTCTACCTATGTCAACATACACTGTCCGCTTGAAACATCAACGGCTCACTGATCGCAACTGCCTTATGCTCGCGTAAAGGCCGTGCGCGTGCGGTTGAGCACGGGACTCGTTCGCTGCGTCATCTGCACAGGCTGTGCGTGCGCACCGGGGTGACTCATTTTTTGTCCGGTGAGCTTACGGTCCGTATACGGCGGAATTTTACTTACTATTCGAATACTGAATTTTTTTCAAGTATTTTCAAATAGTGTCCGCCTCTGTAGTGTAGAGGTTAGTGTGATTAGTTGACTCCCCTCCACTCCGAGACCCGGGTTCGATTGCCGGCTCTGTCCCGAAATTTGAAAAGTGGTACGAGGACTGGAACGGGGTCCACTCAGCCTCGGGAGTTTAACTGGGGGCGGTTCGATTCCCACCTCAGACATCCTCGAAGTGGTTTTCTGTGGTTTCCCACTTCTCCACCAGGCAAATTCATGGATTGTGCCTAACTTAAGACCACGGCCGCTTCCTTCCCTCTTTCTTGCCTATCCCTTCCAATCTTCCCACAAGCATAGCAGGTGAGGCCGCCTGGGCGAAGTAGTGGTCCTCTCTCCAGTTGTAACGCGATCAGTGTCTCACGCTCCAGGAAACTGCCCTTGAGGCGGTAGAGGTGAGATCCCTCTCTGAATCGTGGGGGGGGGGGGGGGCAACACTGAAGGGTAAACAGATTAAATAAATAAATAAATAATATTTGTATAATTCTCCCTTCACATCCTTTTTCTTGCGACCACTCACATTTTGTTTAGTATTCTAACCTCCTTCCAGGACAAAGAAAAAGTGTTCCATCCGCTTGATACTATTAATTTTGACTTCCTGTTGCAAATTAGTACTTCGGTGAATGTAGGACCGGCCAACCTGAGAAGGTTGACATTGAAAAAAGAATATCTACACACTTCTCCTTAAGACGCCATCTCCATACGGAGGTTGACGATCCACGTAGCCAGCTCTGATATATGCATTGTACTGTGCCATTACTATGTGAATTTATAGGAATATCCTTGAGGATCGTGAAGGCAGTGGTTTACCGTTGCCTTCTGCAACCTAATGCCGTTGACCAAAATTTAGTTCCTCCTCCTTTAGGGACAACTTCTTGCCCCTCCAGGACAATAGAGTGCCCTAACCTATACCTACTCATCCACTCTCAGGGAGACTGTTGGCACTTGGTATAAGGGATCTCTTTATCTGCACGCAGTTTGTCCGCCCTAGAGATGGCTCACTAAGTAAGGGCAGAAGATGTAGACAAACAATACAAACTCTGTGGTCTAGGCAACGTAGAACATGAAGAGCAGAGTCCTTATCTATGTCATGGTTTCCATGGCTATGGATTCAAAGCATGCAAAATGGTCGACACTTAGGGCAGATTAATATACTAAAATATGATCCTAATATCATTAATAACAGACCGTAGACGCAAGATAACACCAACACACGGTCAGCACGTATATCCAAACCCAAATACTGTAGCTCCTAGAACCCACAACTGCGGCACAGTTCTTCTTAACAGATCGATGTATTACTCAGCACATCTATACACCTGATCCTGTCCAAGACCTGCTATAGAATATTTCAGGAGCAAGTACCATTATTAGAAGAGATCGAAGTTTTGGATTTAATGGTAGAAGCACATGGTAGAAAAAGTAGATCTTATATGAGCTGCTGGAATATATTCGGCTTATAAAAGTTCAGTATCCATATTTCGGTAGTCATCACTTTACGGGGCAATTTGTCTATTTTAAAATCACAACTATATTCTTCCTATTTTTCTACTCCCGTTCGTTTTTTATAATTTACCTTGCACCGATACACATAGGTTTTATGGAGACGATTGGGATAGGAAATGGTTAGAAGTAGGAAAGAAGCAACTATGGTTTTAATTAATGCACAGCTCCAGTATTTGCCTGGTGTAAAAATGGGAAAACACAGAAAACTATATTCAGGGCTGCCGACATTGTGGCTCGAACCTACTATCTCCCGAGTGCTAGCTGACAGCTACGTGACCCAAACCACACAGCCACTCGCTCGATTCTCACTTTCATAATGCCGAGTATATTGTTCTTTTCTCCCTTATATCTCCATCTGTGTGTTAATGCTCCATATATAGTGTAGTTCGTCCTTGAACTGTTAAATTGTACTTACTATTATATGTTCAGATTTAATTTGTTACCTTCTTTTGATTTAATTAAGTCTGTCCTTGTGGTAGTCGAGTTTCTAAAAAAAAATATGCTGTGAGGTAACACAATATAATATTGTAAGTTGTCATTATCAAAATTTTTAAGTTTTGCTAGATCACACACACTGAATATGTGAAAGGTCATCGAACAATAGACTGTATTATACTTTTATATCTGTAACTTATTGTCGTCATGTAGTCCTTCCTCTTGGTGGCCCAAAACCGTATGTCTTTCGCAGTCGGAATGTTGCATGCAACGTTAGAATAAACTGTAGGCTACTATTATTCTCCACTGAAGTTCATCTCGATATAAAAGTTTTCGATTGGGAAGGGATCCTCTTGGTTATTAACGTTTCTTATAGGTCTACTACTGAAGAAGGATGCCTAGATGACCCGGATTCTATGATCTATGCACCATGCAACCTAAGAGGACTTGCGATCTTTAAAGCCTTCATTCAGTAAATAATAATATGACAAACACTTATGACTGTAAAGAACCAATACACAGGAGTGACCAAAGAACTTGAAAAAACTCACAGCCTGTTTTCATTCATTCTACTGAGTCAGGGATGAAATGAATGAAACCCCCATAAAGCGGCGAGGATAGAAATTGTACCTGTTGCACTCCTCTGTGACAATGCTTAATGACTGACAGATGAAATGAAATTATATTGGATAGTGTTGCTGGAATGCAAGACGAAAGGGGTGCCCGGAGGAAAACCTGTCCTACCTCTGCATTGTCCAGCACAAATCTCACATGGAGTGATCGCGATTTGAACCACGGAACCAAGCAGTGAGAGGCCGATAGCGTGATTCGGTGAGAACAATAAGAATGGAATGTCATGTGGGCGATGGATGGAATCAATTAAAATGAACTGCAATGCCATCCCAGTTGAGAAATATTCCTGGAAAGAGCCATAATACATCCCGTTGCAGAAAAAGTGACGAGTTTGAAACCCTTTCTCGTTTATTAAATTTCTGTCCCAAGGGACAGCTAATGAGAATCAACCGCCAGAGTGCAATACGTTCTTTGCTCGCTGGAATGCTTCATAGACAACATCATCTTGAAGTCTATGAAGAAGGCGAATTCCTCCCCGAAGACGGTTCAACACGCCGAGCTTACATCGTAGTAATCGACCGAACTATAGGAGCGGATATAGCAATCGACCATACTGTGAGATCTGAGGACAACGAACAACAGCCAAAAAACGTTTGTGATGAGAAATAGGCCATCTACGGGTCATGCTGTGAGTGTCTCAGTGGCGTCACGTGCTTAAAATCTTTGGGTGTTCACACAGAGCTAACAGTAGATATTTTTAATCCGATGTATTGACGTAAGTTGCTCCTCAGTCAGTCAATACGTCAATAGGTGTTCAGCCTATAGTGTCGCCTCTTTGGTTCATTAGGCAATATTATGTTGTACGTTCTAATGTCAACAGCGCCATGCGGTTAGTCAATGAACCATTCCGCTCTCTTAGGACTAGGCGCAGGTATGTCAATCCACGTTTCATACACAAATGTCTGTCCGACTCGTTGGCTGAATGGTCGGCGTACTGGCCTTCGGTTCAGAGGGTCCTGGGTTCGATCCCCGGTCGGGTCGGGGATTTTAACCTTCATTGGTTAATTCCAGTGGCCCTGGGGCTGGGTGTTTGTGCTGTCTCCAACAACCCTGCAACTCACACACCACATATAACACTATCCTCTACCACAATAACACGCAGTTCCCTACACATGGCAGATGCCGCCCACCCTCATCGGAGGGTCTGCCTTACAAGGGCTGCACTCGGCTAGAAATAGCCACACGAAATTAATTAAAACACAAATGTCTCGGTAATTTCATTGACTGTCCCAATTTACTCCAGTTGCTACCAATTCATTTTCCCGCAATACCCGACAGGCTGTCACCTTTCACTTACCCAGGTTCAGAACGGAATCACACATGAACTCTTAGTTTATGCAGGCCCTAAGATCCCTGAACGAAGTTAGTGAGATAGTGGATATATTTCTCTCGTCAGCTAGTGAAATTCGCAGACCTTTTATGGACGCTTCATAGTCAGAGTGTTCCTTGTATCTTGTTCTGCGCATTTGGTAACTGAAATTTATACTTCCCTCCTTCGGTCATTCCAAATGTATAAACACTTTTCTGTTTTCATGTCTTTTTTTCCTTCCTTATCTTTTTTTTGTAAATATGTATATATTATATATTGCTTAGTTATAATTGGTAATAGTAGTAAGTGCTGTTAATATTGTTATTATTTGAATGTATTATATCATCTGTAATTGGAGAATTAATAACTCTGTTGATGATAAATAAACAAATCAAATCAAACTGCTCTGTGCATGAACCACTGCCACGGATTACCGGTACGTGGTCCCATCTTTACGATTTGAAAATAACTTTTAGAGAAAGCATCGGAAGCAGGTCAGCGGTCAGTAATCCACTGCCTGCTCCATATGAAGCTGCCGTCGGATGCAGGCAGTGCCATGATCACACAGTCAACTGTGATAATATTCGCCATACCCACTATTATTGGCTACTGAATGCATGATTCGAAGCAGTGTGTCGATTCATTCAAGTGTCCGAGTGAATCGATTCACAGGAACGGCGGGCTCACGGCACACGATTCAGCTTACTCCCAGCAGACAGTGCTTGTTCTTGTTCTTGTTCTTGTTCTTGTTCTTGTTCTTGTTCTTGTTCTTGTTCTTGTTCTTGTTCTTGTTCTTGTTCTTGTTCTTGTTCTTGTTCTTGTTCTTGAAGTGGATTTGGGCTCATTATTTCACCCAGACACAATACTTGTTTATAATTTTACTAGTTCTACACTCGCATACAATTCCGATAAACAACTGTTCACAATTTTCCCTGATTGATAAGTACTTGAGGATTGAGTGAAGTAGATTGTGCAGTTGACTCACAAAATGGTTTCAAAGCACTTCAAATAATTCACTAGAAGACGTAACACCTAGACAACTGAGAGTGATTAAATTATGTATACAATACGAGGAGATTTGGGAAAATCACAGGGATCTTCACCCTAGAGCGACCCATCTCAGCGACTTTTACGAAACAAACAAGACCGGGTCGACATATAAGGGATAAGTAGGAGAGGGCGGTGGAACTACTGAGGGGTGAATAGGTACATATAAGAGAGTGGGACGTTGGACAGAGGGAAATTAATATATGATCGTATATTGAGGACTTAGAGAGCGGAAAGTGTTATTGAGATCGTAAACAAAAAACCAAGAGGCGTGACAGTGTGATGATATGACGGCAATGAAAGTGTACACGCGATCGGGGGAGGGGGACAGATGACAATATACGGTAGCTATGTGGTGTAGTTTAAAAGCAGGCGTTAGAGGGGACGTGAGTCAAATGAGAATATATAGTATGAAGTATACGAGCTTGAGGGAAAATATTCTGAAACAATTTAGTGATGTCAAGTTATGTTGGTAATGAGGGATTAGAGTTGTAAATTAGAGTGATCTAAGAACTGATTTAATATACTTATTATTATGTGAGAGGGCTTGTATACCAGACATGCAATTGACGTGGGGAGAGGATAATTGAAAGTTATTAAGCTTGAGTACAGGCAGCGACGAGAGGAGTTATACAACGGACATTGAAAAAAGAGATGATTGATATCGGCATCTACGGATCCACAATGACATAGGGGATGCTGTTGTAAACGAAATCGAAATTTATATAGAGGTGTAAGAGCATGATTAAAGCGAAGGCGTAAGATATTGTTGATATGACGACGAGTGTAGGTTGCTTGTTGATACCAGAAAGTAGCAGGTAGTAGTGGTTGTAGACTATGATAGAAATTTCCCTTCTCGCGTGCAGATGTTGTCAATATGTGTTGCCATAATTGTCTTTGTTGTGATTTTAACAGAGATATGAAATCTGTGGCTGGAACAGAAAATGTTTCTGGGTTTGTAGATAATAGTGAAGCCTCTTTCGCTAATCGATCAGCCCTTTCATTACCCGGTATGTTTTTATGTGCCGGTATCCAAATGAGTGTAGCTTGGACACCTAATTGGTTTAAATTAAATAGGATGTGCTTTACGTTAAATACATACCAATTCAGCGTAAACTTGTTAGATTTTAGTGTTTGGAGCACGGAGAGGGAGTCAGTAAAGATATTAGCGGATTGTATGGATGATTTTTTTATGTACAGTAACGTTTGTCGTATGGCAAGGAGTTCTGCAGAAAAAATAGAAAAATATGACGATAAATGAAATAATTCAGCATACTGAGTTTCTTCGTAGTAAAAAGTAGCTCCAACACCACAATAATTTTTGGATCCATCAGTATAAAAGTTGGTACATGCATTAGTGGATGAAATACGAACTTTTTTAGAATTATAGAGGAAAATATGAAAGCCAGTAGTGGAGCATAGCAAAGGATGATTCTTTAGAATAATTAATAGTAGGAGTATATTGAATCACGTCTTATTATACAGAATAGTATGGTAAAACATGACTACGAATAATATTAGTTTTAAATGAGACAGACTCGAATGCCCAAATTAAGGCAAGGGCTCGGCAATTTTGTGGGAGAGGTGATGGGAATGATTGAGCGAGTAGTTGTATTTTGGGTATAAGGTTATTGGAGATCACGAGAAGTCGTTTGAGAAGATATTTAGATGCTAGAAATCTGCGTCGAAGCAGAAGAAGAGGGTCACCAGTTTCTACTAATAATGCATTAGTAGGAGTGGTATATAATGCACCAAAACAAACTCGTAGCGCTTGGTTTTGTACCGTATTGAGGGACTGAAGGGAGGATGGTGATGCAAGATCAATGGTATGTGCACAGTAGTCCAAGCGAGCACGGATGGTGGAGCAGTATACTAATTTTGCTGTAACAGGATCAGCTCCCCAGGAATGACGTGTAATAGCTTTTAGTGGGTTAATATATGTGGCAGTACTGTTTCGTAGTTGTTGTATATGTTGGGAAAAGTGTAATTTACGATCAAGTATAATGCCAAGATATTTATGGTGCGAACGTATGGGAATTTCATATGTATCGAATAGTAAAGGCTCTGAATTATAAACACGCTTGGCAGTAAAAATTACAGCAGAGCATTTATCATGAGATAAGGATAACCCATGAGTGTGTAACCAAGACTGGACTTGAACCAGAAGCTGTGTTATGCATTTCCGAGCAACATATACATCTTTGTGGGAAAAATAGATAAGTATGTCGTCAGCATACATAAGAATTCTGGCAGATTGGAGGGCAAGTTGCTCAAGGTCGGATAAATACAAAGCAAAAAGTATTCCACTGAATATATCACCTTGTGGGATGCCGACAGTACCTTGACGAGGGGATTGTGTAGTGAGAGGAGGTTTGAAGATAAGAGTGCGATATATTAACAGATGGCGTAGAAGAGTTATGAAAGTGGTCGGGATTCCCTTCTGTAATAACACATCCCATAACATATTCAGGGGGACTGAATCAAAGGCACCTCGTATATCGAGGAAGACAGCAATAGTGTGCTGTTTCCTAGATTTAGCTAATAATATGTCAACGATAAGCATATTGATCGCATACTGAGCAATTCGACCTTTACAGTTAGCATATGATACTTTGGAAGAAGGGAATAATACTCTAAGTACCATAGAAACCTTTGGAGCATGATTTTAAGAAATAGTTTGCGTAGACAAGATAGCAAGATTATTCCCCTAATATTGTGAGGGGTGGTCATAGGACGACGAGGCTTTGGAACCGGGACTAGGAAAAAAGGGTTCCATTCCTGAGGAGGAGTCGTAGTGGTTAACACAAAAAGAAGTACTGAACAAGCACTTGTAGGGCTTTGGTCGGCAATTGTTGTAACATAGCATAAGATATACTGTATAATCACGACCTGGAGTGGACGATTTGCGAGAGTTCAGAATGGACGTGAGCTCTGGGAGAGTGATGGGACGAGAAAGGACTGAAGACCGACTAGTGGTAGCAGAGAAAGCTGGGTTATAAGGTGGAAGGACATAATCTGGAGTTAGGAATGTTAGAAATTCATTCAGAATATTCGACGTGATTTGAGGGCGTGGGACATGAGTGGAAGCCCTAATGGGAGCACGAATAGCATTCCTCAACTGAGATGCAGAAATATGGGTATGGAAGGAGGATATGAAATTTTTCCAGGCTTGTGTTCGTTTTTGATTGAATACACGTCTGATATGAGCAATATGATTTTTGAGGTGAAAGTAGTGTGAAGAGGTTAAAGTCTTACGATATATTTTGAAAAGTCTCTTGCGTTTGAGGATTAATTGGTGGCATTCAGTGTCCCACCACTTTAATTTAGAGGTACCGGTTGTTATGGAATTTGATGGTGTTTTAAAAGGATGGTATAGGTCCAGATACTGTGTTATTATTTTGAGAATTGACTGATAGGATAAATCTGTTACAGGGGATTTCTCTAATTGGGTTACCATGAAGGACTTGAAGCACGAAGCATTGAAATGTTTCATGGAACGAATTTGACCGGAGTAATGGTAGTTAAGAGGGTATGTCCCATGTCCAAAAGTAATGATGATAGGAAAGTGATCACTTGTGGAGTGTCACTTAGTACTCTCCACGTGGTTATAGAGGAAAGAGTGTTGCGGCAAAGTGATGAATCGACTGCACTAGGCGAGGAACCAGGAGGAGTGAGCCTAGTAGGGGAACCATCATTAAGAATCAGGAGATTATGTTGATTTACTGCATGTAAGAGGTGTCGAGCGGGGCTCCCCACTGAGTATGATGCATATTGACATCTCCCAAAAAAGGAGTGGGGTATCAGATGGAAACTGAATAAAAGATTTGAACCATTGTGCGAATGAGATATAATTATCGGGAGGATTATATAACTTTATAACATATGTGTTATGATATATAAGGCCCAGGGCATAGGTGTTGGGTATCGTGACAGATGTAATGGAGTGTGCGATAACGAACTATGTATCATAAGTGCGACACCATCAAATCCTGGTCCGTCATGGCGTTCAATAAAATAACCTGGAATATAAAATTTAGTTTTATGAGAAAACCAAGTTTCTTGCAGGGCGACCGAATGAGGAGATGTTTTGTGCATTATAATTTTGAATTCGTATTGTTTATTTTGTAAGCTCCTAGCATTCCATTGAAGAATGCGTACTACCATTATTAACGATAAGGTGTAAACTTTCTCGAAGTTGACTAATAACTGGTAAAATATTGGGGTGATCTCCAATTAGTTGTGTAAGCTGCATTAGAAGGTTGAGAACACACTGTTGAACATGTTCTCGCTGCGTTAGTGTGTTACCTGTTTGTTGTTGATGGTGTGCGGGTTGCATAGGGGTGGATTGGCTCGATGTTGATGGAGTTGGCTGAGTGGGTTGAATAGAGTATTGATGACACAGAGATTGGGAGTGGGTTGCACTATCTGGAGATATCCAGCTCTATCATAGCCGGGAGGAGGCTTATATGGCAAATCCTTGACAAACACTTGCGTGAATTTACGTTTGCGCAGCATTTCGTATATGGGAGAAGAATGTTGAGAGGGTAGGGGAGGAAATTGTTGAATGTTATTGTAAGCAGTATAAGTAGGTGGAAATAGTCGAGCAGAAGCTTCAGAAAAGGAGATGTATTCAGTACACATGAGTTTTTTAATCTCCACTTGTCTCTGATGAACAGCACAATCAGATAATAATAATAATAATCGTATGGCCTCAGCTACCGTTTGCAGACATTTCGATTTGACGCCATCTGGCTGTCTGCTCGTCAATTTCGACGTTCCGGTTTACTCTGTCTGCCATCTAGCGGACCTAGAGCCCGTTTCATGCTCCCGATTACAATGTAAGCATAATTTGACATTGGCAAGGCAGTCTGAGGTAGCATGATTGAAAGCACAATTGCGACAACGAAAGTCATTGGACTGGCAATTGCGTATGGTGTGACCATAACGCTGGCATTTGGAGCAAATAATGGGGTAGAATATAAAGGGACTGACTTCCAATAATACGTGATAGATTGAAACATATTTGGACAATGTTTTGGAGCAAAAAACAATCTTTACTGAGCCTGTAGGTAAATATACTGCCTGACCATCTTGGAGGGTTTTGCGACGTAGGCGATGAACAGAGTGAACTTTGACCTCACTCTTAAGTAAGGTGAGAATATATGATTCCGTTAAATCTTTCTCAACACCGCGTATAATACCTACCCGGAAGATACTGGAGTGAGGAATAAAGGCATGTAACTTGTGTGTATCAAGGAACTTAATCTTCAAAAAATCATTAGCATGATTAGGACAGTGAAAGTTTACCTGAATCCGATTACGGCCTTTATACTGAATGGATTGAACAGGAATGTTTATTTCATGTAATAAACGCCCAATAGCCATAGGGTGCAGGTTAGCAAGGTTATTACCATTTTTGGATGAAACAAAAACAATACATGGGCCTGGGTGGTTTAATGGATAGAAATTACATGCAATATTATTAGGAGGTTGCACAGGAGGTGAAGGGTTATTATTGCATTGGGTCGAAGTTTGCAACGAAGGGGTATTAGGAGAACTATCAGTCACGTTTGTATACACTTTCAACTCTTCTTCCCGTTCAACATTGCTATTTGATGTAGGATGAAAGTCCCCATTATCTCCACTATCAGAACTCATGTCACCACTTCACAAATCACACGCAAGCTATCACTCGAATTCAGGAGTAAGTTCGAGAAACTTCAAGACACAGAACACGAAACCTCGAACACTACCAACCGTACAGTACGATGTCGCGAACAAGACTCCAGCGGACAGTGCTGAGTGACGCACTCACTGGACGTTGACGGGGAGCCGAGCTTCCGCTGCAGCGAGACAGTGAATCATGGCACATCGAAAGAATCGTGAACGAGCGCGGCTCAGTGAGACACAAGATACACACGGCTCCTTATCGGCTCACTGGACACTGGCAGGGAGCTGAGCTTCCGCTGCAGCGAGACATACAGTGAGCCATGGCACACCGAAAGAATCGTGAACGAACACGGCTCAATGAGACACAATATACACACGGCTCCTTATCGGCTCACTGGACACTGGCGGAGAGCTGAGCTTCCGCTGCAGCGAGACATACAGTGAGCCATGGTACAGTACACTGAAAGAATCGTATGCTATAATGGACTCTCGAGCTCAGCTCATTTGAAAATAATACCCATTTGCATTCACTGTCCTCTTCTTACAGGGAGGTTTAAATAATAGATGGATTTATTTGCAGTGTTAAAAAGGTAGTCAAAACATAATTCTGAAGTAGCTAGTAAGTAGGTAGGCTATTAGGTTATACTATTTATTACTTTAATGAATCTTAGTATTATAACTTAGTTGACATTTGACAATTAAACTCGACTCTAGCCTGCCCTATAACTATGATTCATGCTTATGACCACTCAAAAGTGTCTGTTTTATATTGGGAAGAACGGCTCAGTATTCTCTCAGTTCATATGTCACATCGTTGCACAAGACTTCAATCATATGTGGACAGACGCAATAACTTAACCAACAGTATGTTGAATCAGAAAACCAGCGGGCTACTGCGTCGCCGGAAACCTTCGATGTGTGAGAGTTACTAGCATTTTTTTCTAAGAAAGGAGTTCAAAGTATGAAGACCAGATGGCAGCTGCGAGCACTGTATGCTGTTGCTGCTGTCTTACCAGCACATACTACACAGATGCAGTAGGAGCGGTGACTAATGTGCCGTGAATCGGATCACTGTATCGATTCAGTAACGTGAACGGAATCAAATGAATCGATTCAGTAAAATGAATCGAATGTCCCATCACTAACACCCACTTCATTGCCCCTTCGAGCTCGAGCAATACGCCGAAGTTTGTAGGTTAAAACGGGATTGTGATTGGCTGGCGTGGTGCGTGATTAAATTGGAAACAGAAAGTGAATCGGCACTTACAAGTTGTAAATACGTTCTCAACGTAGAGAAATCTTGTTCTCATCATACAATATCGTGTAAATTTCAAGATTTTTTGTATTACCAGGGTGTTTATGTGCTCGTGTGATCCTTAAGACGAGATGCGCCTGGAGGGTCTTATAAACAGATACAGAATACAAAAATTGGAAGTGGTTGGTCTGATGATAGGTGCCATAGGAGCTATTCCTAAAGAAATTCTGGACTTCTTGATGGAAATTAAAACTTCTGATACCGAAAATATTCGATGTGTTAGTTTGACGTTAAATCACCGCCATCTTATTTATAGCAGACTCGGTACTAAAACACTCTTCTCTCCAGGTATCAACTGTATTCCACGACATGACTGTGTAAAGTGCTTAAAATTTCAGTAAAGTAGAGGACAGGAAATCCAACAAAAAACCCTCATGCTCGATACCAGATGAACCTGCTTGCTATAAAAATAGCATCTGCGAAAGAAAGACCAAAGTTCATTGTCATAATTATTGTTATTGTTCTGTGTGAATTGATTAGGAGGCCTATCGATTCGATTCCCTAATCGGGGTGTCTGTCTGTTGGATTTTTTTTTCTATTTTGCTTTACGTCGCACCGACACAGATAGGTCTTATTGCGACGATGGGATAGGAAAGGGCTAGAATTTGGAAGGAAGCGGCCATGGCCTTAATTAAAGTACAGCCCCGGCATTTGCCTGGTGTAAAAATGGGAAACCACGGAAAACCATCTTCAGGGCTGCCGACAGTGGGGCTGGAACCCACTATCTCCCGATTACTGGATACTGGCCGCACTTAAGCGACTGCAGCTATCGAGCTCGGTCTGTTAGATTTTAAAGCGAACAACTAAGTTTTCGGCGTGACCACTTCTACGTGAGATTTGTTCGTTTTCTCTAAAATTTGCCAAAAGGTAATGAAGCATATTGATACTGACAAATGGAATCAAATTAGTCATATATTTTTTAAACAACACGCAGAGGAAATAAGGCGACGCCTTGCGATGGCCCGCACAATCAATCAATCAATCAATCAAGCAAGCAAGCAAGCAAGCAAGCAATCAATCATCAATCAATCACTACTGATCTGCATTTAGGGCAGTCGTCCAGGTGGCAGATTCCCTATCTGTTGTTTTCGTAGCCATCCCTTAAATGATCGCAAAGAAATTGAAAATTTATTGTACATCTCCCTTGGTAAGTTATTCCAATCCCTAACTCCCCAACCTATAAACTAATATTTGCCCCAATTTGTCCTCTTGAATTCCAGCTTTATATTTATAGTGTGATCGTTTCTACTTTTTAAGACATCACTTAAACATGTTCGTCTGCTGGTGTCCTTCCTCGCCATCTCCCCACTGACATCTCGGAACTTACCACTTAGTGGAGCAGCTCGTCTCCTTTCTCCCAAGTCTTCCCAGCCTAAACTTCGCAACATTTTTGTAACGCTACTCTTTTGTCGGAAATAACCCAGAACAAATAGAGCTGCTTTCCTTTGGATTTTTTTTTCCAGTTCTTGAATCAAGTAATCCTGGTGAGGGTTCCATACACTGGAACCATACAATGTTCGCCAAGCCTACCAATATATGGTAGGATAGGATCACCATCACTAACAGCACAAAACTTAAGCTGGTCAATGCTCGGATACTTCCTATCGCCTCGTATGCCAGTGAGACAGAGCCCGTTAAAGTAGCTGCCAAGAGGAAAATAAAGCGTTTCAAATGTGGGTCTGTCGTCGAATTCTACGAATACCTTGGATGAAACATTGGATCAACAATTCCGTTCTCGAGGAGCTTGGGGTGAAGGACGTGCCTTTAAATAAGATCGATCGAGCCTTCCTGAGATACTTCGACCATATTCGAAGAAGAACGGAAACCATGGAAAACCTCATAGCAGAAGGAAAGTTGCCAATAAAATAAACCCAAGGACGATCACCTGTGAGAAGGATTGACGAGATGAGGGTACTTGTCGGGAAATTCCATGTACGAGTCTTCACAACTCGCTCACGATCGGAGAACATGGCAAGAAATTGTCAATCAATGCTGAAATGTCACCACGGGATTTGGAAACTTGTACGGACTGACATTTGCATGGAGTGACACTTGCAGGAAGACCTTCACTCTACCTAACAGTACCTGGTGAGTCAGAAGTAGGATGGTGACATTTGCAATTTTCATTACAATGAAAACCTACAACCTGTTTTCCAGTCATTGACCGGGTCAGGGATGGAATGAATGAAGCAGATATAGGCTATTAGTACGATGGGGTCGCCACTCCCAAAGTGATTTATTAATGACTGATAGATGCTATGAAATGAGAATGGAGAGTGTTGCTGGAATGAAAGATAACAGGGAAAACCGGAGTACCCGGATAAAAACCTGACCCGCCTCCGCTTTGTCCGGCACAAATCTCACATGGAGTGACCGGGATTTGAACCACGGTATCCAGCGGTGAGAGGCCGACACGCTGCCGTCTGAGCCACGGAGGCCCTCTCAGTTTTTATATACTCCGGTATTAATAGACACGTACAGTACTTCTCATAGACTTGACTGAAGAGCTGGCCTACCTCCTCAATGTGAATTGTTGAAATCATACGCTCTGTTTCCCTCGCTCTTTTTTCTTTTCCATTTACATTTTTCCTCACTTCATTTGCCGCTTCATCCGTAATCCAAACACGACTTGCATCGCCTCAAACCATATTACTTTTTCTTGTTATTCTTCCTTTGCATTTACTTTTCTTGAAATCTACGCACCGCCAAAAAGTCAGTTGATCTTTATTGGTATAGTCCACAATGTACTTACGGCCGTTGTCAATCAGCAGAGGGTCATCTTGGTGGTCTTAGTGAACTCCATAGCTGCAGAACAATGATCACCAGTTCAACATGGAACACTAGTTGTCACCAGGTATCAACTGTAGCAGTGAACTCTAAAGGTATTTATCTATCTATCTATCTATCGTTTTACTGGGTAGACCTTCCCCTCCTCTGCTGCCGAATTGCAACCCTCCTTGATTCTCCGTGCAAGTGTCACTGTTCGACATAGGTCTACCCATGCTTAGTAATTTCCCGGAATGTTTGGCGCTCCGTGCAAATGTCAACATATGCCATCTCCGTGCAAGTGTTATCACTTCGTCACCACAACCGGTCACACATATAAAAGACAGAGAAAAGTTCAATTTATACATTTTCAGTTTTTCAACCCTTTCCCTGTCATCATCATCATCATCATCATCATCATCATCATCATCATCATCATCATCTGTTTACCCTCCAGGGTCGGCTTTTCCCTCGGACTCAGCGAGGGATCCCACCTCTACCGCCTCAAGGGCAGTGTCCCGGAGCTTCAGACTCTTGGTCGGGGGATACAACTGGAGAGAATGACCAGTACCTCGCCCAGGCGGCCTCACCTGCTATGCTGAACAGAGCCCTTGTGGAGGGTTGGGAAGAGTGGAAGGGATAAACAAGGAAGAGGGAAGGAAGCGGCCGTGGCCTTAAGTTAGGTACAATCCCGGCATTCGCTTGGAGGAGAAGTGGGAAACCACGGAAAACCACTTCAAGGATGGCTGAGGTGGGAATCAAACCCACCTCTACTCACTTGACCTCCCGAGGCTGAGTGGACCCCGTTCCAGCCCTCGTGCCACTTTTCAAATTGCGTGGCAGAGCCGGGAATCGAACCCGGGCCTCCGGGCGTGGCAGCTAATCACGCTAACCACTACACCACAGAGGCGGACCCTTTCCCTTTCATGAGATATATTTTTGACAGCGGATAATAAAGAGCATGAGAAAATTGAAAGTACAAGGAAGTCCAGGTGATGACCGTCCTTTCACTTTCTTTTGCCACCTAGTGGTTGAATTTCGCACTAACACACGGAAAGTCTTCGGCAACGCAAGGATGGGAAAGGGCTAAGATTGGGAACGTCTTAATTAAGGTATAGCGTGGGAACGGAATCAGGGGAATCCAGGGGAAACCAGTGGAAACCATCTTCAAGACTGCCAACGCAGGGGTAAAAAACGCACCATCTCCCGAATGCAAGCTCACAGGTACGTGACCCGAAACACACAGCCAACTTGCTCGGTCTATATCTTTCAATATCCACGAGGCATACTGACTGAAAAGGTAGGAAATATGTTAACTACACTCTTGAATAATTACCGCAAATATCTTCATGTAACTGGTATCTACTACGAAAAATGTTGGCCATATCTTTCCTAGAATAAAATCTACTCATCAGCTCTATGTAGATAATTTTGAACACAGAAAATTTAATGGAAGAGTGAATTGCTAATATTCATTACCTACGTATTACTTACGACTTGCGACTTTCACTACTTCTTTTATAGGCCTAATGATGTTTTCGTCGCACCGACACAGAGAAGTCTTTATGGGGTAGAACAGAGCTAGGAATAAGAAGGAAGTGGCCATAGTCTTAATTAAAGTCCAGGCTCAGCATATGGCTAGTGTGAAGACTGTCCACGGAGGAGTTCAAGCCCACCATCCCCCGAACGAAAGCTACTTTCTTAACGTAATCGACATTTGCTACGAAAAATATTGTTCATATCTATTCTCAGAAAAAAATTGAAATATATTTCAGAACGGTTTTCTCATTAATTAGCCTTATGTAGACTCGCTCGGTGATCTGCCTGTGCGGCTCGAGTTTTGTACCTGTTAGCTTCGCTACTTTTTCATGCATTTTGTTGTTTTCATTTCAGTCCGTTTTATTACAATAATTACATCTTACCCTCAAGCTTGTAACGTACCCACTTGGCCCACAGATGTATGACAAAATTATAAAGTGGCGGGTCACTTTAATATTAAAATAAATAAATGATATGTCATTGTTTCTCCATAAACAGTATCCCAAGGGCGCCAGTCTTCAAGCTTATGGCTTGAAAACAAAAGTAGATAATTAATAATAATAATAATAATACGTAATGAGACTCAAAAAACTCCCAGGGGTGGGGTGACGGGACACAAATCATTAAGTACACTAACTTGTAATTTAAGGATCATTAATAATCATTTCATAAAATACAAATTAAAACAGCTATTTATTAAGATGAAAAACGTGACGTAACGGCGTTTTAACGAAATCTGAACTTACGGAAACAAAAGAAAAATTGAATGAAATTAATTTTAAAAATGAACTGTTGCGCGAAGACTTGCAGTAACTTATGCCTTTTAGCTCACCAATTGTAGACTCTGTTGTCTTGAAGCTGATGATATGTGGATCTCTCGTGCCAGCTGCTTCATCTGTAGTTGGATTCCAGTCCTACTTTTGCATTTCCTGTCTTTAACACTTCCTATGGTACTCCTTACATAAAGTCGTAATGAGTCCTAATTTTAAATGTAAAACCACCATGGGTTATGTTCATGGAGAGAATACACTTGTATTCTTCCGTATTACGGAACAGTAGCGTAGCTAAATTCATAATAAAAGCTCTCCTGCCCTATACTAGTCAAAACCGGTCTCCCGTTGACTACCTCTCGTCATTGAGATAACAAGTCCCAATGAGAGTAACTTTTGAATAGTATATACTCAGATGCGAAGTGAACTAAGTTACAATCTTCTCCGATGTGCAGACGTAGAATCGTATTAAGAGTGTCTTCCAAGAGTGAGAATCAGAATGTCCGAATACAAGTGACAAACTGCTCACGAGTAAGAATAAGAGTGTCCGAATGAGATAGTCCTCTCCAGCTCTTGTCTCCGGGTATATATCGGTTCAAAAGTCTCCTTCCAACAACCATATCGCATGGTCCAGTAAGATTCGAGGTCTCATCCCTTCTCCTATGTATTGCTGTGAATCCATCACGTTGCTTCATTACGTTCATACACATAGGCTGAACTTTCCCGTCGAAATATAGCGTCAGGTCGCGCATTATGAAAAGTGGGCGTTTATAATGTATCAACTGTCTCTTCATGAGGTGGAGAGGGTAAGATCTCTCGTAACCTAGATGACGTACTTTTCCTGGAAATGTGCTGAATTTAGCCTGCTGACTCTGGTCACCTCGCAACGGCTATTGGAAAATTTACTGCAAGTTATAAATATGCATGATGTTGAAATACTTTACCCAATAATTTGTTCGTTCAGAATACGTTATAGCCGCGATACAAAGAAATGAAATGATGATTGAAATGGATGATAAAAACCCTATATATATATATATACATATTAATTTAAACATGACCTATCAGTGATTAAATATACACATCTTATCAATTAATTACATAGTTCAATAATTAAAAACATGCAGTGATGTCCCAAACATCACAAGCTCATGATCGTAATGTGCATGTTTCTTATTACAAAGTCATGAAGTACTATTCTAATACATTCTGTGACAAATATGTCTCTAGGACGTTATAATGTGAAGTTACATTCGCGGTATATGTCCGGTTTGAAAATGGGAAAACAAGAAACCTATAATCAGGTTTATCGATGACGGAATTTGAAATCCTCATATCTCGACTGCTAGCTTACAGCTACACGACCCATACCGTGTAGCCAACTCGCTAAGTGGCTGCCTAGCTTTGGTAGTAAATCTGCCTTGATTCAACAAGAAAATCAGAAGGAAGCTTATTGTTCTACATCAATGACGATATCCTGACCACAGTCACATGACTTCCAGTTTTATGCGGAATATGCACGACAGAAACTACCTTTGAATTCAAAAATCCTGCATGCATTGGCCGCGATTCGAACCACGACTGCCTTAATGAGAAGCCAGTGACGATGTTATTCGTCTACCACCGGCGGACTGTATTTCCGCAAAACAGCCTAGCTTTGCCGCAAAACTTCCTATTTTCATTACCGCAAAATCGATTACATATTTACCGCAAATATAAAGTGTACAACAGCTTATCTTTAAAACTGGCAGCGCAGCACACTGCTTGCCCCCTGTGAAACACTTGTCATGGAGTGGGATAGGTGTGAAACTGTGTGCAATTCTTTTTACATACTCCTGTAACGGTAATTCACCACGTTGATATTCGTCCCACAATTCAGTAGCAACACGAGGATTTTCGCGGTCATGTCTATTTATTGTATATTTTACTAGCAAAACCCGACAGACGTTGTCCGGCCTGTGTACATTTATTTATCTCAGCATATACGACACTAATATCGGTCTTTTTTTTTTTTGCTAAGGGCTTTACGTCGCACCGATAGGTCTTATGGCGACGATGGGATAGGAAAGGTCTAGGAGTTGGAAGGAAGCGGCCGTGGCCTTAATTAAGGGACAGTCCTAGCATTTGCCTGGTGTGAAAATGGGAAACCACGGAAAACCATCTTCAGGACTGCCGATAGTGGGATTCGAACCTACTATCTCCCGGATGCAAGCTCACAGCCGCGCGCCTCTACACTCACGGCCAATTCGCCCGGTCGTTTTTTATTACTTTTATATTTCATCCTCTCCCCTTGGGCTGGGAGGGGTGTCCTGCCCCCACACTATTTGATAAAAGCAGAAATAAGTTTTAAGGAACACATCATAATCTTCACATACTGTTGCGTAGGCTTGTCTTGCGGTTTGGTTATCATCCCCAATTTTATTTTTCACCCCTTAGTGCCGAACTACCAATCATATTTCGTTCAAACCACTTCACAATGCCTCTCACATGTAATAAGAACAAACTGTGAAAATTTCAGCGAAATCGGTCCAGTAGTCTTTTAGTCTATTAGCTTCAAACATACCAACATCCAATTTTATATATATAGATAGATAATGCACTGTGTTAAAGCACAGATAAGTTCACTTTGCAATAACTTTAAAGCTTTTGTAAACTCGTGGATAGAAGGATGGGGTTTGTAAAATTGTTGTTTTAAATGTTGATGAAACGACTCCGCACCATTTGTAGTTTTGATTTCATCTGCTGGTACACTGGCCCATAAATAAGGGGGAAATTCAGCATCTTCACTTACACAGTTTTCAAGTACATAGTCTAGAAATGTTTTAAACTGATTGTGGTTGGGAGAAATACTGTGCAACTCCATGAACGCATGAAATCTTTCTAGGTAATGAAAAAGTATTTTGTGCGGTAATGAAAATTAATTTGTGCTGAATTTATTTTACTCTTTGCGCATTTACTACCTAGCCCCTATTGTGCACTCACCCGAAAATCAACTTCAGGGCTGCCAGTGGTCAGGTTTGAACCCACCATAGTCACATGACCCTGGATATCATTTAGCCTACATCATGGTAATTTTGTGGAGATGAAGGGGGTTGTCATAAAAATGACCGCTCAGTCCCACTGACGAGGTAATGGAGGTATTTGATTCTAAGGAAGGGTTTGAATTTTTTGCTACCAGTTTTGTTCCACCTCCACTAGTTCCCATTCAGTCATACAATACCTTATACGTTCCCAGAATTTTGACACTCAAATTTAACTTACATGACAACATTGCTCTTAGCACAAGAACCGATGTCCCCGTTTTTGGACAGAATTTATATGGTCAGGGGCTTTATAAGACCTTCGAAAACTATATGGATGGATGGATACCATTCCTTACTGTCGTCATGTTCGAAAGCTAAAGAAAAAATAGAAGAAGGAAGGCGAGTCAGAATTTGTTTCGGGATTTAGTGTACAATACGGAAAAGGTGGGTTTGCTTTAACATTTTTTAGCGGATTACACTAGAACTGTATTTAAAATAATATTAAAGGTAAGGGTTATTCTGCCCGAAGGCAGGTCCGAACCTCCACAGAGGTGTTCCTGAGCCGGAGTTTACGTGCGGTAGGGTGGCCAGTTCCTTTCCGCTCCTCCATTCCCTTACCCCCCACCAACAGCGCGTGGCAACCCATCCAACTCCTGACCACGTCCAATGTTGCTTAACTTCGAAGATCTCACGGGATCCGGTGTTTCAACACGGCTACGGCCGTTGGCTAAAATAATATTACTTTGCTTAATTTCTTTGATGAATGAGAAGAAAAATAAGGGGTCAGTCTGTTGTTTCACCTCCTTTCTCCCTCTCTGTGTGTGTGTGCGTGTGTGTGTAACAAGGAAGTTGAGGAAAGAAAAATACAAGAATGAAGGAATAAAAACTCCGGCCCCTCAATTTCCCCTTCCGTATAACAGCATAAATTAAATTTGACAACATTTGCCAACATTAATGAAATTTGACAAAGCCTGTATCGGCTCACGTATAGTAATTTAAGGTGTTTTTAAGTTTTTGATTTTTTCTAGGTTTTAACTGTTTTGTATACTTTTATTAAATTGCCGATTTTAAATTAAATGGCTGAATATATCCCTACGCAAGGGTCGAAACCGGTACCATACATAATGGTGAAACGTTTAGTTATTCCATTTAATTTTGTATTGAAAGGTGGATAATTCCTTTCGTATTCTCCTGAACACTGTGTCAGTACGGATCAAATATGAAGTTCCTTTCTTACGATATTTGAGAGAGACGTCTTAAAGAAATAGAGGAGAGAATTATCTAGATTTGTACTATACATGTCTTTCTGCATTACAAGTCCATGTTTATTTTATGTCGTCCCATGTAGGAAAAATGCTTTGTGAGTAGTCATTTCTTTCCTCGATGCTACAATTTCCCCTGATAGCACTGTAATTCCCATCACTCAATCACGGCGTCACACATCACACTCTATTACTGCTACCCATCACAGATAGAGAGCGTATTGATCTAGTAGCGCGAGTCCATTTCCCTGGAGGATGTAACTCGTGTGGAAGTGCGCGTTCGTCTTAACCGGGGGCGGCATGAAATACACAGTAGGCAATACATAGTGTGACACTTGTGACCTAAATATAAGTAGCCTCTGTTTCAAGCATTATTTGGCAATTGAAATAAGTTGTTACTGCATTGAATGGTTTATATACAGAGTGAGTTGGCCGTGCAATTAGGAGTGCTCAGCTGTGAGGTTGCATTCGGGAGATAGTGGGTTCGAACCATACTGTCAGCAGCCCTGAAGATGGTTTTCCATGGTTTCTTATTTTCACGCCAAAGAAATGCTGGGGCTATAAATTAGTTAAGGCTACGGCCGCTCCTTCCCACTCCTAGCCCTCTTCTATCCCATCGTCGCCATAACACCCATTTGTGTCGGTGCGACGTAAAGCAACTTGTAAGAAAAAATGTTTATAGCATAAAACTTAATAGCTTGAATCGAATTAAAACCTGTGGAAACATTCAGTCTATGCATAGGCAAATCATAAATCATAGTTGTTAAAAGCAAATCCATTGATATACAGGCCATGAAGCCTTTGGAGGAATGGAAAATGAAGGCTTCCATTATCCGTAACCTCAGCACTAAGTAGTTAGCTCTATGCCCAGCCGCCTTTACAGACAGGAATTAACGTGGCACTCATTTTTTCTGTAGGCTGAGTGAACCTCAGATCCATGAGCACCTCCAGAATTTGTAATCTCGTTTCTGGAATGCTTCGCCTTCCTGACGGAGGATCGAATCCATAATCTTCCGGGTGCCCCGAATGTGCTTTTATCTCCGCGGCTAGTCAGCTCCAAACCATTTGTTAAGCAAACAGAGAACACCACGTAGGTGCGTAGTTCAGTACGAACCAGTAGATGGAAGTACAGACGGTCGATGAGTGCAGTGGAGGTTGCTGATTCCAAACCAAATATTCATTACCGTTTATATTTATTTTAGACTTAGGTAAAAAATACAAGAGTTTTTCTCTTAATCACATTTATTTTACATTTACTAAAATTGGGTTTATTTCATTTTCAGCAGCATCAAGGGAAGTTCGTCCGTCAGAAGGGATCCGTATTTTGGCATAGTTAATTTGTGAAAAAAGTTGCTCACATAAATAAAGTAAACATGACAAAATTGCTCTTGTGAAGACCCATTAACACTTTCAAACGTAAAAGGCAAAGGACATTGTCTTGTCTGGAGATCAAATCTATATAAATAAAATCGTAACGACCGTCTGTCTGTACATTGACTATTTTGGTGAAATTTCCATACAGTTATCTGTTTCAAGTGTAATAATGACCATCTGCATAATGTTTAGCTTTGGTGTTTGTTTGTCTGGTTGTCTGTCCTTCTATAACCTGAAAACTACTGGATATATTTCCACAAAACTTCATATTTAGAATCCACCTGTCCTTGGGTAGGTTTTAGGGCAAACATTCTTTCTAAATCCCTGAACTGACTGGGGGTTTATACCAAACCGAAGTCGTGATTTTGCACTCCCTCAAAATATACACAACCAAACATAATGGAAATCTACCTGCCTTAATGGAAATTAATTTCTAAACATTTTTTCTCATGTGCATCATTTCGATACCATAATTAATAAGGGGGATGTCATTAACGGATCGTTTTACGGTATAAGTCCCACCGGACGTAAAGCAAGAGTGGGTGCGTGTAAGGCGTAAGCCTATAACTTGAAAACTACTGGATATATTTCCACCAAAATTCACATTTAGAATCCACTTGTCCTTGGGTAGGTTTTAGGGCAAAAACTGTTTCTAAATCCCTGAATTGACTGAAGGTTTATACGAAACCGAAATCGTGATTTTGCACTCCCTCAAAATTTACACAACCAAACTTAATGGGAATCTACCTGCCTAATGGAAATTAATTTTTAAACTTTCTTTTTCTCACATGCATCATTTCGATACCAGGATTAATAAGAGGGATATCATTAACGGACCGTTTTTCGGTATAAGTCCCACCGGACGTAAAGCAAGAGCGGGTGCGTGAAAAGCGTATTTCTTACAACTTGAACAGTACTGAAGTACTGAAGATATTTGAACCAAACTTTATATTTAGCATCCACCTGTCCAAGGGTAGGTTTTATTGGTGTCTGTTTGTTTCTTTTTCTGTTTGTCTGTCTGTTTGTTTGTCTGTTTGTCTATTTGTGTGTTTGTCTGTCTTTCTATAACTTGAAAACTACTGGATATATTTCCACCAAAATTCATATTTAGAATCCACCTGTCCTTCGGTAGGTTTTAGGGCAAAAACTATTTCTAAATTCCTGAATTGACTGGGGGTTTATACGAAACCGAAATCGTTATTTTGCACTCCCTCAAAATTTACACAACCAAACTTAATGTAAATCTACCTGCCCAATGGAAATTAATTTTTAAACTTTCTTTTTCTCACGTGCATCATTTCGATACCAGGATTACCAGGATTAATAAGGGTAGGTTTGTCTGTTTGTCTGTCTTTCTATAACTTGAAAACTACTGGACATATTTCCACCAAACTTCATATTTAGAATCCACATGTCATTGGGTAGATTTTAGAGCCAGTAATGTTTCTAAATCCCTGAACTGACTGGGGGTTTATGCGAAACCGAAAGTGTGATTTTGTACTCGCACAGAATATACACAACCAAACATAATGGAAATCTGCTCAAAATGTGTTTTACGTATAGCAGATTCCTTATCTATATAAATAAATTCGTAACTATCGTGTGTCTATACATTAACCTTTTTGGCAAAATTTTCGTACAGCTATCTGTTTCAAGTGTAATAATGACAATTTGCAAATTTGTTAGCTATTGTTTCCTGATAGTCCTCATTTTTAACCTCCCACCCCCAATCACGATTGAGGCACAATCTGCCAGACGACTACAAAATTAAAATTTGGCGAAGTTACATTTCTAAAACTGTTATCGACGGTAAGCTTCCAGTATCTTTAAATACTTCACTTTTTACCCCCTAAAAATATTTAGACAATTTTAATGACGGAGCAGACCTTCGTTTCGAGGTATTTCGCAGCTAAACAGTAAGTCGTATCACAAAACGGATGGCACAATTTCAGATCAATTTGGAGTTATCTACAACTTCTGTCCTATGAAGTTTCGTCGTATCTCTATTCCTTATATGTTACATTTGTCTCTATTTCTCGATTATACCTACATATTGCTCTTTGTACACGTATAATTCGTAGTTCGAATCACTCATACGAAAGGTAGAATCATGTAATTCTACACGAGCAAGGCCCACCCAGCAGGTACCCATACGTGAGCCAAATTCTGTTTGTAGCTGTCATATTAGTACCCAAAAGTAATGCTATCGTAAGACCAGCCATTTAGACCGCTAAATGACGCGTCCTATAGTACAATACGTTTGCCGATATGATGTATAGTTTAGCAGCAATTAATCTGTAAATGAAGGTTTGCAATATTGTAAACATGCATATACTTCGTATGCCGATATGTATATATTCATTGAAGTCGATTTGTAGCGATGTAGACAGGGTATGTTTGCCATTATAATTAATATTTTATGTCTATAGTGAATCTCAGCAGGAGGGCGTCTGCTGTTGTAATCATTACTCTCCCCATGGACTTTGACTGGCAGTAGGAATGGGATCCTTTTCCAACTCCTTTATATCTAGCATTAGTAACGAGGGACTACCATTGTAAATATTAATTCACTTCTCGATTTGACTGCCATCAGTCAAGGGAGCATGCAATTTTTTTTTCAAAACTCCCCTAATCGATTGTGTTTGGGAGTAGGCAAGTGTGCTCTCCATTATAAACAAATTTACCCATCTAAACTGTGACTGGCATTAGGCATAGGGTACTTGCTATTATATTGGAAACTCACCAACTCGGTGTGACTGTCATTAAGAAAAGGAGCCTGTAATTAGAATGATAACAGCAGAACTCACTTTTGACTGGCAGTAGGGAAAGTGCACGATTTTATAAAAAAAGCTCCTCAACTGTAATCTGTCTGGAAGTAGAAAAGGGCGCCTGCCATTGTAACGAAAACTGTCATAATCGACTGTGACCGCGCAGTAGGTAATAGAACCTCCAGTTATAATGAATACGTCCTTACTTTATTGTGAATGGCGATAGGCAAGTGAGCCTACCGTTATCATCACAACACCGCAACTCGCACTTTACATTGGAAAAACGTATGAGAACCTTCCCGTGTTGTTTCTGGATGACGCTAAGTAGCATGCAAATTAAAAAATCTCGTTCACTGCATGTACAGTAATTTACTTCGATATCCGTATACTGTAAAATGTAGAATACCGTAGCGAAGCACGGGTACATTTGCTAGTTTATAATAAAAAGAATCATAATCTTATTTAACAAAATGAACTGAACAATTAAACAATTAAATAATATTACATATCATTGAACAAAGATTAAAAATAATTTAATAAACCAATAAAACTTCATATGGGCCTACCCACTTTTTTGGTGAAATAATTCAGTATATATTATATGTAATATAAAAATGAGAAATACATAAATATGTAGCTAAAATTGTCAAAATATGTAGTTAATATGTAACTTAATTTCTAAGCCTTATTTGATGTATTCTTGTAAACAGAAAAGGAAACCAAACTGGAAAAAAGTAAAAGTGCAGGTTTACCGGGCGAGTTGGCCGTGCGCGTAGAGGCGCGCGGCTGTGAGCTTGCATCCGGGAGATAGTAGGTTTGAATCCCACTATCGGCAGCCCTGAAAATGGTTTTCCGTGGTTTTCCATTTTCACACCAGGCAAATGCTGGGGCTGTACCTTAATTAAGGCCACGGCCACTTCCTTCCAACTCCTAGGCCTTTCCTATCCCATCGTCGCCATAAGACCTATCTGTGTCGGCGCGACGTAAAGCCCCTAGCAAAAAAAGAAAGTGCAGGTTTTATTCAATCTCTAATTTTGATTTGGAGGCGCAATTAATAACTAAATATTTTTCCAAATTTTATGCGGTCATCGAATGCCTTCTGTCTGTTAGGATGTCCGTATACATAGAAAAAGACCTTTCAACTTCACATGAAGTCACTGGCGCGTATTTCAAATGAGGAATGTTACTGAAAGATACGTTCTCATTCTCAGGGAGCTGCACAGACTCACCGTTAAGTATTTGGTATACAATTGAAATAAATTTCTATCCTTTGTTATTTTTCAGTGCATCATTGAATTTTATTGAAACACACTCAACGATTGCTCCCCGCACAACACTCAATTTACTGATTGCATCTTCCACTATAGACAGAGATTCATAGAGGGGCAGTCCAGAAGTTTCCAGCTTTGTAAAGTTGTTCGAAATCCAACTAAAATGGCTTGTGATCTATGCAATCGATGAAGCCACCTTCGAATCTTGAAAGGTACTTATACACTCACGCACAGGCGCTGCAGTTTCAGGAGAAAATGTTTCCACCACTGACTCCATTGCTTCAAAATGTTCATTAAAGAAGCTCACGGCTTCTATCCACATTTTCCATTTGGTGATCGCAGGCTGTGGTGATAAAGGCACATTTGGTAACAATTTCTTGTAGCAATGTACGCGATGGGGAGATTGGAGGAAAACTTTCTTGTTGCTGATTCTAAACCATTCACTTCAGGAAATTTTTCTCTTATGGTCTCAGCTACTCTATGTAATCCATGTTCCAAACATGTGAAGTGGACCATATTGGTATAAAACACAGACAACGCAAGCGCAGCTTTTAGCATATAGGTTGCAGCATCTGAGTACAGCACCAACACTTTTCTTCGTTAATGGATCCGATGAATATTTGATGAATCACGAAACTGTAGCATGCTTTGTCTGTTCCAGTGGTTTGCAGTAAATTGAATAAGACTTATACGTAGCCTCTGGATCCAATTTACTTGCTACGAGATTCGCAATGAAATGACCAAAGGCATCTGTTGGCTCGTCAACGGCAATCCATATGTATAAATCGCCAAGTTCACCTCTACTCGTTCCCATCGTGTCAGTGTAGCAGGATTTCAAATAGTTTTCCGGAGTGTTAATTCATCCTGAATATTGAATTTGCAATATTTTCGTAGGAATCCTTGAAACTTTGGCACTCCAAGTTTAGACCATGGTATGTTTGTAGCTTCTACTGCCATGCACAAATCTTTATTAAATTCACTGGTAGAAGACGAAGAAGGTTCCAGCGCCCCTTGTGTAAGAACATGTTTAGGTTTCTTCGACGGAGCACGTTTTTTATTTCTCACATGAAGATCAGTTTTACCGGGCGAGTTGGCCGTGCGGCTAGGGCCGCGCAGCTGTGAGCTCGCATCCGGGAGATAGTGGGTTCGAATCCCACTGTCGGCAGCCCTGAAGATGGTTTTCCGTGGTTTCCCATTTTCACACCAGGCAAATGCTGGGGCTGTACCTTATTTAAGGCCACGGTCGCTTTCTTCCCATTCCTAGGCCTTTCCTGTCCCATCGTCGCCGTAAGACCTATCTGTGTCGGTGCGACGTAAAGCAAATAGCAACAAAATATCAACAAAGATCAGTTTTTAAATGCTGTTCTAATTGTGACTTCGTGGATCACCCAATACGTTTGTCGCGCACTCTGCATAGCACGATTTTACCGTCACTTGTAAGGGCTTCATCAATCGAAATCCAATCTTTTAACTTTGACACTAGTTTGGATGCGACTGGTGCCATAGCGATTTACTAACTGTGACACAGAATATGGTTCGAGCAAGTGTTTCCTTTCGCGGGTTGTTTTCGCTAAACGATCATCCCAGCCGCAGGGTACTTTTCACTTTGTCTTTCTCCGTAGTAGCAGCGACATGTCATTGACCCACCCTTTAACATTGTACGGTTACTTCTTAAGGGATATACAAACCATCAGCATAGCTAACGGATGCGATTCTTTGACAGAATACTTCACTTTGAATTATTAAATTAATTTTAGATTTTAGACACGTACAAGTCTTTAAAACTTTCAAGTTCTTTTAATCTATGTAAAAGTAGTGAAAAAAATGTGTTTTCTTTCAAATGAGAAATATCCTTCAACATATCTAAAGTATGTAATATTTATAAAAATATTTATTATAAAGAGAAATATGTAAAAATATGTAACTTTAAACCAAAATAATGGTCCTTTTAGTGTGATTCGCTGACATTTTAGCATTTCTTGTAGCTACATACATGAGAAGAAAATGTGTAATTATATATAATCCGGGTTCTACATGACTTAAACATCCACAACTAGGGCATGCTGCCATCTGGTAGGGTACTGAAAAAACTTGTTCACCGCTCACTTGAATCTTAATCTGCCGATACGCTGAGAGTGTTCGAAAATGAGAATTGGCCGGGTGAATTCTAATTTGTTAAGAGTTAGGTTGCACCGAAAGCTTTTACAAACTGGCAGCTGTCAGAAGAGAGCTTCTAAGAGACAGAGTGTAATGAAACCATGTTGTCCATCACTATCCACTTTAAAGGGTTAATAGGTACATTACATAAATACAGCATTTTCTCTACGGAGTCTTTAAGGCAAGATTTTGTTTTTTTTTTTTTAGTTCATTCATTTTTATATGTTTTGGAAGCAATTTAAAAGGTATTGATTATGAATTCTTTCAAGATCAAGTCAATACATTTTTTTTCGGTGTTGCGAGGCCCCTAAATGGCATGGAACCTATAGGCTGGTACCTACTCTGTTTATTTGGCAATACAGTACTGTTAATAGCACTTTTATAAGGGTAGCTTACTCGCCCCTCCCTGAGGCACTATGTTCGAAATCTGACTCATCTGATGATTTTAATACTGGACAGACCGAGCTCGATAGCTGCAGTCGCTTATGTGCGGCCAGCATCCAGTATCCTGGAGGTAGTGGGTTCGAATCCCTCTGTCGGCAGCCCTGAAGATGGTTTTCCGTGGTTTTACGTGGTTTTCCAATTTCACACCAGGCTGTACCTTAATTAAGGCCATGGCCGCTTTCTTCGCACTCCTAGCCCCTTCCTCTCCCATCGTCGCCCTAAGACCTATCTGTATCGTTGCGACGTAAAGCACATTGTTAAAAAATAATGGACAGAAGACTGGAACAGGATTAACATAGACTTGCAAGTCTATCTAAAAAGCTGCCTGATATGAGATGCAGGGGACCCAGGCAAGAAAGCCAATCAATACAGTGAGAATCTGTCACTCTCACCACGTGACTCTTCATATCTGAAGATCGTCAAACTGGGGAGCAGCGTCTTGACAGACCCTGGCTCGTAATGAGCTGTATACGCGACAGAATTTGATTCTTTGATTTTATCCCTTATATGTAATACTTTATCACTTTGCGTGTTTTGTACAGCCATTTTCGCCAAAGACCCCGATCACAATCTGAAAGAAGTTTCTCATCAAAGCAGTATATCTAATCACATCATTAGGCCTCGGCTTATAATGGGAGGGAAGATCAAAGGAAGAAGAGGAAAGTGTAGCATGACTTCCTGGCTCTCCAATGTCCTACAGAAGGCAGGTCTGAATCAACAACAACTTGTTAGAAAAGCTCAGCACAGAAATGCATGGGATATAATGATCGCTAATCTCCGTTAGAAGAAAATCATTATTTTACAAGACGTCACAGTAAAGTAGTGTGCGTAGCTCATCATAGGGAATCTGAGCTCGCGGGTCATACAACATATAGTCAGTGCCGTGACCTGCCAAAACATCTGTTGTCCAGTCAGATTGCCTGAAGATATTGGAGCGCCACATGGTCAATGTTTCGACTTCGTCAGCCGTATTGATTGACTTCCTTTACAGGGTTCGCTACATCTCATATCAATCACCTTCTCAGCTAACCTCAAAAAAAGCGTTCCAACACTCAGACGAGGATTTGAATCCTAGAACGAGCCGAGAGATGAACTTAAGTCCTCCAGTTAAGACAGGGATGCTACGCCTACATTTCGGGACTGATATCCACAGCTGCAAGGCTATGAACTGTCCATAGGAACGTTGGCCTAACTTCGTTCCTAAGTGTTCTGAATACGCTTATTCTCGTCCATGACAGAAACAACTGCATGTTCACGTCCGGTGCTCTGTCAACCGGCTCTATCACCAGGAACAGCAGCGCGCTAAATCTATGAATGCGAAGTTAATTGATCGGTCAGACCTTGATATACAGTAGTTCCCATCACTCGAACATTCCAAAAATGAATGTTTATTTTACTCTTCTTTCTATTCCGTTCTGATCAATTTGCTCTATTGGTTTTGCATTTGTAAGCACTCACGTATTCTCTTCTAAAATTGATCTTGCCCTGTCGGCAATGCAAGATTCATGTGGTGGCTGTACTAGGTGCACTGGCATGCCCGCTACTCGAACCGCTGCCGTCTACCAGCTGCGATAATCATCAAACCCCGGCTTCTCCTCACCCAAGTGCAGTCGTATCTTGAATAAGCAATACATCATTATAATTATAGGCCTATCCACTGCAAAAAAATAAAGTTTGAAATATAAAGGATGCACCGCAGTAATAAAGTTACAGAATGTTATATCACAGAGACAAACAATGTGGAAATGTGAACTATAAAACCAAATGTTTGTTTCGTCCACCTCTGTGGTGTAGTGGTTAGTGTGATTAGCTGCCACCCCCGGAGGCCTGGGTTCGATTCCCGGCTCTGACACAAAATTTGAAAAGTTATACGAGGCCTGGAACGGAATCCACTCAGCCTCGGAGGTGAAGGGGTCGACTGAGTAGAGGAAGGTTCGATTCCCGCCTCAGCCATCCTCAAAGTGGTTTTCCGTGGTTTTCCACTTCACCTGGAGGCAAATGCTGGGATGGTATATAACGTAAGACCACGGCAACTACCTTCCCTCTTCCTTGTCCATCCCTTCCGACGTTCCCATCCGTCCAAAAGGCCCCTGTTCAGCATAGCACGTGAGGCCGCCTGGGCGAGGTACTGGTCATCCTCCCCAGTTGTATCCCCGATCCAAAGTCTCAGGCTCCAAGTCACTGGCTATGAAGCGGTAGAGGTGGGATCACTCACTGAGTCTGAAGGAAAACCAACCCTGGAGAGTAAACGGATTAAGAAAGAATGAAAGAAATGTTTTTTCTAGGACCTAACGCAAATAAACAGTAATAATGGAAAGGTTAGAATCTTATTTTATCTTTTTTGTGATGGTTGTCCCTTCTTCACTCTGCCTTAGTACCCTGTACGACCCCTGGCATTGTTTAGGTCTGACAGACTGTGCCATGCTTGTGACCATTACATTGACATCGTCTTGAGGAAGAAGGTCCCATTCCATCTGGGCTACTCAAATGGCGTATGGGAATGTCTGTAAACGTTGTGAACAATCAGATTCAGCCGTTTTCAACCTGCTCCATTTTGTCATTGCAGTTCATGTCCGGTGATTTAGCTGGCCAATTATTATGGTTAATACGCACTCTTCTTGTGAAGTTCTTCGCTGATGCACCTCGATGAAGGTGAGCGTTCTAGTCGGCAAAACATTATTCAGCACCTTACTCATCGCTAAAGGGTTGTACAAATGGTCGACGAATTTCATCGTTATTCCACTGAGCAGTTAAAGTCCCTCGAATTGGTATCAAATGTATACGAGGTCCGAGCCCAAAATATTACACCTCTACTTCCAAAACTTGCACTTTTTGATTATGCTGGTACTTTCCACCACGTCCCCTTCGCGTGTCTACACTCTTTGTCGTCGTGTACCTGGCCTAACTGATATCCGTGTTTCTTCTGCAAACATAACATTATGCGATTCATACAACTCATAATTAAGATGTAGGAAGGCCCATTTTCTCCTTTCAACACGATGACGGTTCTCTAGAGCAGGGCCTCTCAAACGCCCAAAATCTCACGCGTGCAGACAGAGGCGCAAGAGCTCCGTGCACTGTGCATCGCTGCCGCTCGGCATGGCTCGGATCAACGCTTCGTCTCTGGGCTACTCGGCTAAGCTCGGCTCAACTCGCCTATGCTCGGCTCAAGTCAGCTTGGATTTGGAGCGCTGCGGCGCAAGTGGGGCAGAGGGAGACAGGCGGAGCGAGCGAGACAGGCGTGAGGAAAGAGAGAGTAAGCGCTATTGCTCCAAATCGAGGAGTGGGGGGTCTGCACTCTGGTCAACCAAGCCAAGTCGTCTCTTGCACCGTGCACAGTGCATGCACCACGCGCATGCACCCTGAGAGGCCCTGCTCTAGAGGAACACATCGAATCGGTTATAATGACCTTAACTGGGCACTATGAAGCCGACTGCGTACAGTTTGTGGAGATACATGGGCCCCGGTTGTCCTCAAGAAGTCATCTGGAAATTGTTGAGCAGTCGAAATGTCCTCCTCCACACTGATATGCGGATAGGCCTATGGCGTGGCATTGTCACACTCAGTCGACCTTCCCTCCGTCTGTCAGTCACAGCATTAGTCTCACGGTTAGGGATGGGCTGCGAACGGAGTCGCGAAGAGTCGAGACTGCTACCTCTGGAACCGACACTCTCGACTCCAGTGTCGACTCCACTGATGCAGTAACGCCATCTATCAACTATTGTCGGAACTGCTTGGAATTATAGTTCAACGTTCCTCCCTTGGTAACTCGTGATTCGATGAATACAAGATGACTGAGCCAGCAAATATTAAATATTGTTTCGGGATTTTATCATTGTTAGTGTTAATGTTGTAGGTCTATTTTGGCGACGATGACGGTAATTGTAGTGGTAATAATAATCTGACAGTATACGTTTACATAATCGCCAATATTAACTTCAAAGAGTTCAGCTCCGCGGTGTAGGGGGCAACGCGTGCGCCGGTTACCCGGCGGCCCCGGGTTTGATTCTCGGCTGGGTTAGTTTTGTTTAATTGTAAATGATTGATACCCCTGGCCTGGGGCATAAAACAGAAAGAAAGAAGAAAGTGCTTAGAGTGTGATTTTACAACAAATATTTTACCAAACATTGTGCGTCTTAATAGCCGCCTCCGCAGTCTAGGGAGGCCCCGGGATCGATTCCGGCCAGGTCAGGGATTTTTACCTGTATCTCAGGTTTCGTGATCACGTTGAGGTAGAGACCGGGTCTAGAAAGCCAGGAATAACGGTTGAGAGGATTCGTCGTGCTGAACACACATCACCTCGTAATCTACTGGCCTTCGAGCTGGGCAGAGGTCACTTGGCAGGCGAAGGCCTACCAAGGCTGTCGCGAAAAGGGGCTTTCGTGTATACTACTACTACTACTACTACTACTACTAATAATAATAATAATAATAATAATAATAATAATAATAATAATAATAATAATAATAATTGTACCGGGTGGTACACCTCCACGTCGCTAATTCAAACTTTGCGCCAGTTGAAACTCCCCTACTGGAGGAAGTCTGAACTTTATCTAATGTGTTAATTTTCAAGTTTCTCAGAAGATGTCACTACTTGGAAATTTTGAAGTTTCTGAACTGGGTCGTTTTCGATGTATTTTTGTTTTGCCTGTAGTAAGAAGTGTGAACATTCTCTTCTAGAGGACACTACTGAAGAACTACAATGGTGCACCCTAGTGCGAAGTGAAAGAACTGTTTTTTGGAGAAATTTTTATTTCAAAAGTTTGTTCCTTGTTAAATTTCTTTCTGTTATTGTTTAAGTTGGCTGTATAACCCTTTCTTTCCCCTTGTTTTGAATTTAGCCAATCCCGAATTTCTTTCATTAATTTATGACCAATCAGGTGTATCTTCCTCAACGGGGATAGGCTGCTTAACCCTAGCCAATAAAATTCTTGTGGGAGGGTGTTCTCATTCCTGAAACGCCTCGAACTTTCCGCGAGAGTATATAAACTGCTGATTTTCGGGTCTCCGCGCCACTTCAGTAACATCTTTCAGTGTGTAAAGTACGTAGCAGGGGGCGGGAAACGCCTCTTTCTTCGGGCGGCAGTTCATCCACAAGGTAATGGCCGTTTAATAACTTCTTTTCTGGCTAGCTCAGCAGTTTAACTCTCGGGGCAGGTCCGAAGCCTTTTACCATGTAACTTGCCCTTAAAATGTAAAAACACTCGGTATCTATTCTATCTGTTTAACTATAAATTGGGATAGAGAGTGCTTAACCCTCTCGAGCTCCCACTCATATTGCATTGAGTTGAACTTATTTTCTCAACCGTTTCGTCCTTAACGTAATGTAAATTGTCTTCTCATATAAGTCACCTCTTTAGGATAGGATTAGCCCTTGCATTAACGGCCTAGTGCCAAGTAGGTTTTAAACAAAATATATTAGGAGTGCAAGAACGCCTCCTCTCAAGTTGATATTTTAGAGGCCATATAATTGACCTGTTTCCTTACTTAATAGGCCTCAGTAGGTTGGGTATTTTTACCCCTGTTTTCATGTCCTTCGAGGACAACTTGAAAGTGGAGTTGGGTGTGGCCTTTGACAGGCTTAAATTTTGAGGGCGAGTTGCTCTTTCTTTAAAATTTTGTTTTCTGCGCGCCTCAAGGAGGCTTTACTGTGTAATTTGGAGCAAGCGCTCCTGGGCACGAATGGGGTTTTCTGCCCCTCTGTTGAAACTTGTTTTGGGGTAAAGCTGGGCTAATTGCTCAAGAATTGTGAGTTCGGGGCTCGAAGCCCAAATCCTGTAAATACTGTAATTGTACTTTTGTTGCCTTGCTACTCTGTACCTGCCATGCTTGTTATTTCTTGATTTTGAAAAGAAAATATAACCTTGTTACATTTTATCTTAACTTTAATTTCGTATTTTGAGGCCCGTTCACCCCCGCACCTTCTTTCACCTCTGCTGTTCCACAGATACCTCGGAACAATAATAATAATAATAATGCAACAAGACTTAACGTGGTCCTTGAATTATAAATGATAACCTATAACCTGTTTTCCAGTCAGTGACCGGGTCAGGAATGGAATGAATGAAGGCCCCGTCCTGCGACGAGGGTAGGAATTGTACCGGTTGCCGAGGCCTGTCACCTCCTCTGGGGCAATGATGAATGACTGACAGATAAAATGAAATGATGCTGGAGAGTGTTGCTAGAATGGAAGATTACAGGGAAAACTGAAGTACCCGGAGAAAAACAAATCTCACGTGGAGCGACCGGGATTTGAACCACGGAATCTAGCGGTGACAGACCAACGCGCTGCCGCCTGAGCCGCGGAGGCTTTTGCTGATGTAATCTATGTTCGAATTATGTTAGAGGATCTACCCATATTAGATTTGTTTTCATTGTTCATGTGCAATTCATAATGATTTCCCATCGATATCTGTTTATCAATTTCCTGATCACGACAAATAAAGACGTGAAATTAAATGTCCGTGGTCTGCTATGCCGATACTTTCTGACATGCCACGTTTAATTTTATTTCAACTACACCATTACGCTCGTCGTCTTCGTTAACGATATCGTACTTCACTCTACAATACTCTTAAAAAACCCAATGGGCAAATGAGCAGCAACATGTAAGATATTTCATGTTATTTTCCGCGCCTCGACACGCAAGCGGCCCCGCAGTGAGAGTTAAGTTCACTTGGAGTCGCGAGGCTTCATGCGAAGCGACCGTGCGGCCCGGCAATGCGCATCAAGTTAACTTGGAGTCGAGAGGCTTCATGCGAACCGAGACTGGTGTTCGGAGTCGATGGAGTCGACGCTCTCGATTCCAGGCTTCAGTCGCGCGCATCCCTACTCACGGTACCTTTTCCACGTTATTGACACTGTACTTTGGGCAACACCTACGGTGCGTGATGCTGCTTCTTGTGTACGTCCACCATGAATCAATGCCATAATTCTGTTCCGTCAAACTGGGAAATACGCATTGCACATGAAACTTAAACACTATCTGAAGCTCATACTGCACTGTATACACTGCTACCAATCTTCATTTGAAAGGCATAGTTCACCCCACGCTCGACACAGATCAGAGGCAGCGACATTGGCTGTATTTGACACGATTACAACTGAATTACTTGTGTGTACGCAGTGCTCTCTACCACTCACAACAGGAATACACAAACCCTACCACATAACGTGCCTAATCCCACAAAATTCCAACTGTTTTTTTGGTATAATATCCAGCGAATACAAGCAATAGAGAACAAACAATAAAAAAGGGCATTGTACCGAATATATAGCCTATGTAAAGATATTTAAATAGCTCGTTTAAAAGGCATTAACATATACAGACTAAACTCTGTAAGTTTTATCACCGAGCTGGATAGCTGCAGTCACTTAAATGCAGCCAGTAACCAGTATTTGGGAGATAGTGGTTTCGAACCCCACTGGCGGCAGCCCTGAAGAAGGTTTCCCGTGGTTTCCCATTTTCACATCAGGCAAATCCTGGGGCTGTACCTTAATTAAGGTCACGGCTGTTACCTTCCCACTCCTAGCCCTTTCCTGTCCCATCGTCGCTGTAAGACCTATCTTTGTCGTTGCGACGTAAAACAACTTGTAAAAAATGTAAGTTTTATCCGGCTAAGAGTGGGAAAAGTGCGGGGGCTTAAAAGATAAAGTACAATAGGAGGATTTTATTTTCGGGTGAATAGGAAATGTTCTACATAGTGAGTTGACTACGCGGTTTGCGTCGCGTAGCTGTGAGATTGGATTAGCGATATGGTGGGTTCGAACCACACCATCGGCAGTTCTGAAGTTAGTTTCCCGCGGTTTGCAATTTTCACACCAGGTAGATTCTGGAGATGTACATTTAGAAGGCCAAGGCCGCCATCTTCCAGATTCTAGCCATTTACCAACCTTACAACCGAGAAAGTTGCTCATGTAGCTGTAAACTTGCATTCGGGAGATGGTGGGTTTGTAACCCACTGTTGGAAGCCCTGAAGATGCTTGGCTATCGTTTCTCAGGTGACGTCACCTGGATGAGATACTGGTCCTACTCCCCAGTTGTAGGACACTGGTCTTGAGGCGGTAGAGGAGGGATTTCTCGCTGAGTACAAGAGAAAACCAACCCTGTAGGGTAAGCGAATTAAGAAAGAAAGAAAGAAAGAAAGAAAGAAAGAAAGAAAGAAAATATTATAGCCAAACCACGCAAGTATTCACAAAGCCGTAAAAGTGTAGTTATTCTAAGTGACTATGCACCTAGGAATCATGGAAAATGAAATCATTTCACAGATTTTAAGAAAATTAAGAAATCATCCGTAGCCAATTGTGGACCGAGACCCACTCTGCACCCGCCGGCACCTACTCCTTTTATACAGTAGGTCTACTTGTGCCCCTGATATCGTTCCGGTAACTTCATCAAGTGACCTTCGAAGTGGCCTATGTCGACCATAACACCTTGCATGAACATGTTTACAGTGTCTAAATGGATTGTAATTGTATGATGTTAGGCATGGCTCAAGGGGCTGGGTGACCGAGGTGCTAAAGGTGTGGTCTGTTCCCCCCGGAAAGACATGGGTTCGAATCCCCGTCAGGAAGTCTAAAAATTTAAGAAACGAGATTTCCACTTTCGGAGATCCATATGGTCCTGAGGTTCACTTAGCCTACACCAAAAGTGAGTACCAGGCTACACACCAAGTGCTGAGGTTACGGATAGTGGAAGCCTTTTCCTTTCACCCCTCCATGGGTCTCCATGGCCTGTACGGAGAAAACTTTGCTTTGATTTTTTTAGGCATGGTTCTAACTTACAGCACAAATGACAATGACATATATGCTTCGTGTATTTATAATTTACACGTCAATTCCGATCATATAAAGCTCAGCTTACCTGCAATCACGATCGCAATTTGCTCTAACTCTCTCGTCGGCAGATTGCAGGAAAACTCTGAAGTGAAGCGCAGTAAAGCAACGATAATTGCCGTATCACGTACATAAAGCCACCTCTGTGGTGTAGTGGTTAATGTGATTAACTGCCACCCCCAGAGGCCCGGGTTCGATTCCTGGCTCTGCCACGAAATTTGAAAAGTGGTACGAGGTCCAGTCAGCCTCGGAAGGTCAACTGAGTAGAGGGGAGTTCGATTCCCTCCTCAGCCATCCTGGAATTGGTTTTCCGTGGTTTCCCACTTCTTCTCCAGGAAAATACCGGGATGGTACACAACTTAAGGCCACGGCCGCTTCCTTCCCTCTTCCTTGTCTATCCCTTCCAAACTTCCCATCCCCCACAAGGCCCCTGTTCAGCATAGCCGGTGAGGCCGCCTGGGCGAAGTACTGGTCATCTCCCCAGTTGTATCCCCCGACCCAGAGTCTGAAGCTCCAGGACACTGCCCTTGAGGCGGTAGAGGTGGGATCCCCCGCTGAGTCCGAGGGAAAAACTGACCCTGGAGGGTAAACAGATTAAGAATGAACGAACGTACATAAATGTTTGCGGACACTGATGAGCTGTACTACTCTGATATCCAAAGAAGTGTAGTGAACATATGGTTCATGATTAAAACGTGTTCCTAAAGTAAGATTTCACATGTTTTCAGTCCATAGATAAGAGCAATGAATTTTCTCTTTCTTGCTTTCTTAATCCATTTACACTCCAGGGTTGGTTTTATCCTCGGACTCTGCGAGGGATTCCACCTCTATCTGTACATAAATTAGCCAAGAAAACTTTCAATCACGCTTGTACTAAAATGTTCAGCCGATCATTCTTTGTATCAGAAAGTGAACATTCTTACTTTAGTGACACGTTTTAATCATTTACCATATGTTCGCTACAGTTCTCTGGATATCAAAATAGTACAGCTCATCAGACAGTGTCCGCAAACATGCAACATCGCATGAGCAAGTGGTTCTTGACCTTCCCGCAGGCAATGCTTTAGGTCAGTGTTAATTCAACCGTCACTCTTTTGTATCCTAAACACAGATAACAGTTACTGGACAGTCACAAGTGGGGCAGCTACAGTATATGGTTTCATATGTTTTCAATCCATAGATGAAAGCAATGAATTTTATTTTTCTTTCTTTCTTAATCCGTTTACCTTGCAGAGTTGGTTTTTTCCTCGGACTCTGCGAGGGATCCCACCTCTACCGCCTCAAGGGAATTGTCCTGGAGCGTGAGACTTTGGGTCGCGGGAACAACTGGGGTGGAGGACCACTACTTCACCTAGGCGGCCTCACCTGCTATGCTGAACAGGGGCCTTGTGGGGAGAGGGTTTATGGGAAGATTGGAAGGGATAGACAAGGAAGAGGGAATGAAGCGGCCTTGGCCTTAAGTTAGGTACCATCCCGGCTGAGTGGACCGGGTTCCAGCCCTCGTACCACTTTCAAATTTCATTGCAGAGCAGGAAATCGAACCCGGGCCTCCGGGGATGGCAGCTAATCACACTAACTATTACACCTCAGAGGCGGACTAGGAAAGCCTGGAAAATGGGTTTTACCCTTTTGTAAATCTTATGCATCCAACCTGCAAAAACGACACCGGATTTTAAGCTCGAATTAATGTTGGTGTGAAATAATACGTTTTTTAAACACCCGTGTTACGGTAGTGTAAAGCTGGTGTACATGTAAGTTATTAAAACATGTTTAGTTGCTAAGCATATAAAATTAAATTTAAAATTAAAATGCAGGTAAGGTTTGGCTAGTTTGCTTCTACTCGTTTTGTGAACTACAGTAGGCCTAGTGTTTTCACAAATGAAGAATGGTAAAATGTAAATGCAGATCCCGTTTGACTGACGAACATCTGTTGGTATCCACTTTATAGTAATATATGAAAATATAAAATAAATTAAATTAGGAGGAAAAACATGTTGCCACTTTTCATTCGTTTACTACAGTGTAAAGCATTTGCAGACCGTAATCATTGTCGTTCTGAACTGCGTGGTGTTTTCAGGCTGTGCGAGTTGTTTGTCAAGTGATTGGGAGCACACCGTTCCTGAAGCTAGAAAATCAAACGTTTCCGACTAAAATTCTTCGACCAACCGAGAATCAAGCCCAGAGCCCGAGTACTGAAGGTCAAGACGCTGACCACTCTGCCATGGAGCCGGACTACCCAGCCAAGATATTTTTTGTTTGCTATTGGCGTTACGTCGCACCGACACAGATAGGTCTTATGGCGACGATGGGACAGGACTGGGAAGGAAGCGGCCGTGCCCTTAATTAAGGTGTGAAAATGGGAAATCACGGAAAACCATCTTCAGGGCTGCCGACAGTGGGGTTCGAACTCACTATCTCCCGAATATTGGATACTGGCCGCACTTAAGCGACTGCAGCTATCGAGCTCGGTAGCCATGATATAAAGGAACACCATAAAGTGGAAGGCAACTCTATTGGAATGTCATGTTCACCTGTCGATACCCCGGCCATTTCTCTAGTTATGATGTTATCGGCTCCCCAAGTCCGACCAGTGACAAGTGGTTCGTGTCGGGCAAGGTGTCAGCGCGGCGAAGAGGGGCGGGGCCTTGTGCCAGGCGCAGTGGGCTCACGGTGATTGATGAGGCCTGAGGGGTGATGTGTTAATGAGCGGGTGAAGCTCTCGACCAACTGACCCACATCACTCCCACCATCCAGCGAACTGCTACATCGCAAGTGGCAAAGAGTTAAAAGAAGAAAGAATTTGACTTGTTTCTAAATACATGATACACACTTCCCTTCACCAGTGTGTTTGTCACAGTACTTTCATTCTGTTGTTGTTGTTATTTGATTCATCAGTCCACAGACTAGTTTGATGCACCTCTCCATGCGACTCTAACCTTTTCATTTCTAAGTAGCTATTACATCCTACATCTGCTCTAATCTGCTTGTCATATTCATACCTTCGTCTACCCCTACCGTTCTTACTATCTAGACTTCTCTAAAAAACCAACTGCACAAGTCCTGGGTGTCTTAAGATGTTTCCTATCATTCTATCTCTTCTTCTCGTCAAATTTAGACAAATCGATCTCCTCTCACCAATTCGATTCAGTATCTCTTCATTCGTGATTCGATCTAGCCATCTCACCTTCATAATTCTTCTGTAACACCACATTTCAGAAGAGTCTATCCTCTTTGTTTCAGAGTTACTTATCGTCTATGTTTCACTTCCATGCAATGCTCCAGTCGAAAGTCTTCACAAAGTGAACAAATTTATTTTCTTAACAAAGGCCTTCCTTGCTTGTGCTAGTCTGAATTTTATGTCTTCCTGACTTCTGACATTGTTAGTTATTTTACTACCCAAGTAGCCTAACAATATCCATGTATTTTCTTTAAGGCATAATTTCCTATTCGAGTATTTACTGCATCACCTGACTTTGCTCGACTGCACTCCATTAGTTTTGTTTTGGATTTTTTTTTAATTTTCATCTTACACTTCTTTCCCAAGACGCTGTCCATACCATTCAGCAATTTCTCCATCTTCTGCAGGCTCAGATAAGATAACGTTCATGCCCAGCGAATAAAGCAACGAAAAACTCCATATTGTCTTTATTTGTTGCTATTTGAGTAACGTCGCGCTCCCATTTGCAAGCTGATAGCTACACGGGCCGAACGACGCAGCTTACTTGCCCGGTGACGACAGAAATGGGTATCCTTTTCGTTCAGACATTTCATATCCAGTAAGCCTACACCTCCAACTGGTTCAACGTCACACGTCTGTTTTCTCACACGATTTCTTCAGTGGCATTAAAAAATGCATCTTATGCTGATGGGCGGCCGTTCCGCTCTTCGTCTTTTGACCTTCTGCAAATTCTTGGCACTATTTCCGCACTTGTTGGATAGACATCGTTTTCTCTCCGTATATGGACACAATCCTTCGATAAATGTTGAGTGTTTCCCATCTTACTGCCCACAGAAAATGAAACATTGCTCATCTGCCTCCCACCTCCCACAACCCCTGACCACTCGGTCACTCGTTCAATACCTTCGCTGTTTTGGGAAACGTACACCTGTGCGCCATCTATCGGCGCGCCAACAAACTAGCGAATACATTAGTTGCGGTGAACTATTCGATTGTTTCTTTCTTTCTTTCTTTCTTAATCTATTTACCCTCCAGGGTTGGTTTTCTCCTCGGACTCAGCGAGGGATTCCAGCTCTACCGCCTTAAGGGCAGTGTCCTGGAGCGTGAGACATTGGGTCGGAGATTTCTAGCTACAGCCCAACAACGTAATTTCCATTGCAGCAGACTTTTTCGTCTGGGGAGGATGACCAGTACCTCGCCCAGGCGTCCTCACCTGCTATGCTGAACAGGGGCTTTGTCGGGGGATGGAAAGATTGGAAGGGATAGACAAGGAAGAGGGAAGGAAGCGGCCGTGGCCTTAAGTTAGGTACCATCCCGGCATTTGCCTGGAGGAGAAGTGGCAAACCATGGAAAACCACTTCCAAGATGGCTGAGGTGGGAATCGAACCCACCTCTACTCATTTGACCTCACGAGGATGTGTTTCAACAGTAGACACCATAATCAACAAAGGACCTGCAATTAGAAAAGCGGCGTAAGCGCCGAGTTCACAAGCTGTTGACTCGTCACATTTCGGAACGTCGCACGAATGCAAGAAAGCTGTATGAGAGCTATCTGGCAGAGGACAGGTGGAAAAATGTGGCGACATTAGGAGAAGCATATGTCCATCTTAGTGACTGTAATAAACCCCACTTGAGTTTCTATCGCCCTAGAGACAATAAAAAAAAAAAAAAATTAAACAATGTATAAAGAACGCCAGGAATTTTTTCCTGGAGGTTTCGTGATCATCGTTGGATACTGCTGCAGTGACGAGTTAACCATTCGCCGTGTCGCTAATAATGGTGAAGATGAACTCTACATACTATCACCAAGAGGTTTGAACATCCATTTACAACATAGATATCCCAGCACTATATGGGAGGGCGAAAGATCAGGTATGGGCACTGCATCCACATTGCCTCAACGTTTCCAAAGGTACAGTATATCAAGATAAAGCATCCAGCCACACTTCTAGTTCGACTCATCTGTTCTTACAGAGAATGGAGATGGAAACTGGAATCCGTGCAATTCCTTTTACTGAAATTCCAGAGAAGGCACCCGATGGGTCACCCATGGACTTCTGTGCATTTGGACTCCTAAAAAGGGCTTTAGGAAATAGACAACCATGCACTATCAATGACCTCTGGAAAGCCTGTCAGGAGGAGTGGGATAAGATAGACGAAAAAGTCTGCTGTAAAGGAAATTACGTTGTTGGGCTGTAGCTAGAAATGCTGGATTTGCTATTGAGTATGATCGTTGGTGGGGACATGGATTTTCTTAGCTAAGAACCCTTCAATCAATCAATCAATCAATCAATCAATCAATCAATCAATCAATCAATCAATCAATCAATCAATCAATCACTACTGATCTGCATTTAGGGCAGTCGCCTAGGTGACAGATTCCCTATCTTTTGTTCTCCTAGCCTTTTCTTAAATAATTGCAAAGAAATTGGAACATCGCCCCGAGAGATCCTGAACGACCTTCTGTACTCACCTGGTAATAGTTTTGTCACATGTTGCTAGTAAGATAAATTTTATTCCACGGAAATTATCACAGATGTATCTCAATTTATCTCCACGCATCACAAATGTAGGTGGTATACTCTATATAATTTCAGAGAGAGACAGAATCCCCGATATGTAGAGTGGACCTAAGCAAACAGCCTCCAGGGCGACAGTATGCATTTTAGCGATGACAGATATCGCGTAGTAATATTCAACGGTGTCCGCAAGGCTAAATTAGCATTCCTGCCATCGGCCAATGTTGAGAACACAGGCCATGCCAAGAATTATGACATAATTAGCTTCGCGTGAGTGAAATTATTTCAGCTTCGAATGAATTTCAACAAATAATACCTCTTCTTCTTCTTCTACTACTACTTCTTCTTCTCGTTCTTCTTTATCTGGTTACCCTCAAGGTTCGGCTTTTCCCTCGGACTCAGCGAGGGATCCCACCTCTACCGCCTCAAGGGCAGTGTCCTGGAGCTTCAGACTCTGGGCCGGGGATTCAACTGGGGAGGATGACCAGAACCTCTCTCAGGCGGCCTCACCTGCTATGCTGTAACAGGGGCCTGGGGGGGATGGGAAGACTCGAAGGGATATACAAGGAAGAGGGAAGGTAGCAGCCGTGGCCTTAAATTAGGTACCATCCCGGCATTTGCCTGGAGGAGAAGTGGGAAACCACGGAAAATCACTTCCAGGATGGCTGAGGTGGTAATCGAATCCACCTCTACTCATTTGACCCCCCCCCCCCGAGGCTGAGTGGACCCCGCTCCAGCCCTCGTACCACTTTTCAAATTTCGTGGCAGAACCGGGAATCGAACAATAATACCTCGAGTCTTTTTATTTATCGTATGGCTTTTGGTGCCGGGACTAGCCGAGGATAATTATGTTCGGCTCGCTAGGTTCAAGTATTTCTATGTGACGCCTATGAACGACCTGCGCGTTTGACTGTGGAATGACGATGATTATGATGGTGAGGGAAGGTGAAACCCAGCGTCAGCACATACCTTACTCCTGCTCAATAACGCCAAGGGTTCTGTTCAAAGCTTAACGTCCCCATCCGACGGACGAATCGTCATCAACAGCGCCATATGCCCTAACTCCGTACGTACACTGCGGAGAGTTTTGAAATTGAATCCAGGCTTTTGGCACGCAATCTACTGATTAGAAATTGTATACCACCACCTCTCTTAACCTGCCGGCCACCAATCTGTTGATGGTTCTTTTCTACCAACGGGACTCGAACCGACTAACCACAGTGTCAGGCTACTAGACGCCACCAGGACTGCTTACACATGAAATAAAGGATACTCGAGGAAGCCTGGACCTTGTTTTAGCGGGTTTCTTCTCCTCACCCTTTACATTCGTCACCGCGCAGTTAGGAGGGGTAATCCTTCCGTCTTTCCCCACCTCATTACCGCACGCAGGCGAGTTGAATCTGCCACACAAGAAGCGTTTGATTTCTCGAACATATTCTAAAGCAATACCTACTTCCTTCCTTCCTTCCTTCCTTCCTTCCTTCCTTCCTTCCTTCCTTCCTTCCTTCCTTCCTTCCTTTCTTTCTTCATCCGTTTACCCTCCAGGATTGGCTTTTCCCTCGGACTCAGCGAGGGAACCTACCTCTACCGCCTCAAGGGCAGTGTCCTGGAGCGTGAGACATTTTGTCTGTATACAAATGGGAAGAAGGACCAGTACCTCACCCAGGTGGCCTCGCCTGTTATTCTCTGCAAGGGCCTTGTGGCGGGATGGCAAGATTGGAAGGAATATGCAAGGAAGAGGGAAGAAAGCGGCCTAGGCCTTAAGTTAGGTATCATCACGGCATTTACCTGGAGGAGAAGTGAGAAACCACGGAAAACCACTTCGAGGATGGCTGAGGTGGGAATTGAACGCCCCTCTATTCACATCCCCATGCTGAGAGGACCCCATTCCAGCCCTCGTACTACTCTTCAAATTTCGTGGCAGAGCCGGAAATCGAACCCAGGCCTCCGGGGGTGGCAGCTGATCACACTAACCACTATACCACGGAGGTGGACTAAAGCGGTATTACTGATTGAAAATACATATAGTATCGTGTATTAGTAATCGTTATCAAAATTAATTCCATACGATCTATACACCTCAAAAAAGTTTGGAAAACGGTATTGTGGAACAAACATGAAAATTGGTATTTGTAACATTGAGGGGAGGGGGTTGAATTCTACTTATAAGGATGCATTATCCAAAAATCTGAAGATGTTACAGTCGTAATAATTGGTATTTGGAAACTCCTTTACAAATAAAGAAACACGATTTTTTTTTCGGAAAATTAACTTAAGGGGAGAGAGTGAAAGGAAGTGAAAATTTTGAATTCTTGTTATGGGGATACTTATGTCTAAAACTAAAAACGTTACAGACGTGATAATTGGTATCTGGCCTCTCCTTTAAAAATAAACAAGTATTTTTTTGTTTTAGGAAAATCGACTAAAGGGTTGCGGTGAAAACAAAATAAAGAAACAGTTGAATTATGTTTATGAGGATACTTATATCTCAAAAACTTAAGATAATACAGACGTGAAAGTTGGTCTTTTGAATCTACTTTAAAAAAGAAACTCGCATTTTTTGGTTTTCGGAAAATCCACTTGAGTGGGGCAGGGGTGGATAGAATTGAAGAAGAAGTTGAATAATTTTTATAGAGATTTGTTTATCTTAATAACTGAAGATGTTACAGACGTGAAAACTGGTATTCGTAATCTCCTTTAAAAATAAGGAAGTACGCATTTGGGGAGAAATCAACTTGTGGGGCAGGGAGTGGAAAACGAGCTAATTTTTTATGGGGATATATATATATATATTGCAAAAACTGAAGATGTTACAGTCGTGATAATTGGTATTTGAAAACTCTTTTACAAATAAATAAACACTTACTTTTTGTTTTCGGAAAATTAAGTGGGGAGGGTGAAAGGAAGTGAAAAATTGACTTCCTTTTATGGGTATACTTGTATCTAAAACTAAACATTTTACAGACGTGAAAATTGGTTTCTGGTATCTTCTTTAAGTAACTCAAGAACTGAAGATATTACACGCGTGAAGACTGGCATTTAGAATCTCGTTTAAAAATAAAGGGAGAATCCAGTTCAGGGGCTGAAAAGAATTGAAAAACGGGTGAATTTTTAAAATGAGTACCGGTATATCTACAGTATATGTCAAAACTTAAGAAGTTACAGACATGGAACTTTGTGTTTGCAAAGTCCTTTAAAAATACAGGAAGAGCTATTTTTTTGTTTTCTGAAGAGGCACTTAAGGGGGGTGAAAAGAAGTGAAAAAAGAGTTGAATTAATTTTATGAAGATACTTACATATCAAAAAATGAATATGTTATATGCGTGGAAATATGTATTTTTGGAATCTCCTTTAAAAAATAAAGGAATATGTACTTTTGTTTTCGTTTTCGACTTGAGAGAAGACTGTTTCTCACATGTACAGTTCTATGTCGCATGGTCATCTTAGCCCCAAAAGGCAATACCACAAACGTGGTTTACAAAGAATTTCTGAGGTAAATGAAACTCAACTTTTTGGCGAGTTTTTATACTTTAGGAATTTTCAGATAATGCCTTAGTACAGTATCGAGGAGAGATTACTTTTATCAAATTGCGAAATCCACGCGAGTGAAACCGCTGGTAACTGCTAGTCTATCCATAAAATGGGTAATTCTGTCTGTCATGCACAGCGATACGGAGAAAACGCCAAGGTTTCAACAGCTTAAATTGGTACCAGTTATAGTTTTCTATGTCTTCTTTACAATAAAAATCAATAAACATCCCACGGCCAAGAAGTTCGTACTTTTTGACGAAAGATTTGTTTCTATCAGCGAAGTTATTGTCTCCGTCATGATGACCTAAGTACACAGCTATATCTATCGGCAAGAGTTGGAGCAAAGTACATCCTGACTTGTGTTGCCTTCCAACCGGTACAAGATATGGGTTATAAGAATAATTCAATGTTGACCATTATACTGTTTGGTGAAAAATGCTATGGTTCAGTTAAGGAAATGAATCATGTTCTTCCATTCTGGGCTACGAAAACACATGATCTCCATCGATAAGCACGCGATCAAACCGTCTGTGCGTAGCCGTGGTCGTTAAGGCGTTAAATTTATGTTTTGACACCGTGGTTATCCGGTTCGAATTCCACTGGCTGAAAAAAATTACCATCAGATTGTTAGCCGGAAATATAAGGGAGGTCGTGGTGTACAATGTCTAATCACTAGATTGCGTGCCAAAAGCCTAGATTAAATTCCAGACCTCTCCACAGTGTTTGTATGGAGTGAGGGCTTCTCTCTTACCTAACTATGTAGGCTATATAAAATCCCTACTCTGTCTGTCATTCACAGTGATATTAAGAAAATGAAAACGTTTCAGTAGCTGAAACTCTCCCTAAATATACTGTCTATTCTTACCTCCAATTTACATTAAAAATACAACGAACCTCTCAAGTCCATGATTTATGTACTTTTAAAAGAAAAATGTGTTGCCTTCAGTGAACTGGTCGTGCCATATTCTCCATGTTGACGTGCACATATTCCCCTGTTGGCATGAGGCCGAACTATATCAACAATACCACCAGTTCCCGCCAACGAGAACAATATATAGCACACATCACCTATGTGCTGCCAGATTTGAAGCAGATGGACTCGCATGGCCACCATATTGTTTGAAACTAAATATTATATACCTGTTGCTCTCTGTTATTGATTAATTTACGACGTTTAAAGCAAGTACAGTACAATCATTTCGCATTATTATTAGAGGTTGTTGAGGTGTTGAAAGAAGTCACAACAGAAAGAAAATCAGAAATTTACGTATAAGACTACACGACAGGAAACTGAAAACGACAATCCAATTGGCTGCAGATGGTTTGAACCAATTGACTTCAAATGTTAGTGCCAGCAGGATGTTATATCCTAGCTGTTTCCTATCACTGTTCAGTCAGTGTTAAAATTTCTCTTTTGCCCAAAATGAATATTTTTAAACTAAGAAACCAACGTAAATTCCTGTAGATTCTAACTACAGTAAATGAGTTCTAAAACTCATCATCAATTAAGAACTAGACCAAAGTGGTATTATTGAGATTTCACAAAACCGCATTTGAATTTTTAATGTATTAGTTTTTTTGTTTTTTTTTTCTTGCTACTTGCGTTACGTCGCACCGACACAGATAGGTCTTATGGCGATGACGGGATAGGAAAGGCCTAGAAGTTGGAAGGAAGCGACCGTGGCCTTAATTAAGGTACAGCCCGAGCATTTGCCTGGTGTGAAAATGGGAAACCACGGAAAACCATCTTCAGGGCTGCTGATAGTGGGATTTGAACCCACTATCTCCCGGATGCAAGCTCACAGCCGTGTTCCCCTGACTGCACGGCCAACTCGCTCGGTTTTCAAAAAAACGGTACATTATTTATTTGGGTTTTCTCTACGTCGCAATAAGAATTTGGTTCTTTTTACGAAAGTAGCAGAGAAAGTGAACATCATTTACCAATATCTCGTGTGCGTCTTTGTGGATACGTTATCTCTTATTGCAACTGTGGCATGGGAGGTGTTGGAACATCCTCCATACTCACCAGACATGAGTTGTGACTTTGACCTGTTTCCGAACTAGAACGAATCCCTCCGAGACCGCAGATTTCCTGACGTGTCATCTGTTCTCCCTAACGGTCACTAACGGCTTCCCGACATTTGACAAAAGGTAATAGACTTTGCGGGTAACTGCACTGAAGGAATGCAATACATTGTACTTTTTAGTTAATTAAATATTGCGTCGTATCAGTATTGCCATTACTTTATTTACATCCCTCGTATGTACGTATAAAAATCGTTTACAACTCTGCAGAGAACGGAGTTGGTGAATTCATTAAAAATAACCTGAGAACTGCATATTCAATACTGACCTAATTAAATTTGCAAGCATAGAGTGAGAAATAAACATTTCCATAACCGTTCTCTGGTAACTGCTGCAATGGAACATATTCCACCCACAGTATCGGGAACCATTTCTCTTCCATTATTTCGCTGACGCTAGAATTGACCTTTTCTCATGTTTGCTACTGGCTAACAAATAAAAGCCAGCTTGCATCCTGAAGTCACTGTTCATATAAATGTACATTGAAGCGTTTTACCATTAAACAACGTAGTCAAGCTGAAAATCATCAAAGGAAACTGTGTGATTATTTAACGCATGTTACTGAGTTATCTAACTCGATTGCTTAACATGTAATATAGTTATCGCAAGCGCTGTACCGCTGAATTATTGCTCCATACTACGTGTCATTAGCTTCCTGAAGTTTAACGTTATATCTGCCGAAATGATGCGGCCAATTCTTGGAAATTTTCATTCAAGGCTGTTGCTAAACGAACGGTTTGATATTTTGATTGAGATGAGAGATGTAGGAGAGACTCGCAATTTACGAGGGTTGAGGCATAAGCCAACGCAACTACATTTTCTTTTCACACGAATGCGGGATCTACCAGACAAATGGAAATACACAGATGGGAGTGGAGAGCGTAAGGTGTTGTGGAATGTACAATATGAATAATGTCGAGTAGGTTTACCCGGTGTAGAATATGAAGCGTGGAAACTGTCATCATGAAACCCTTGCGCTACCTAATGTTTATTCACAGAGAGTAAAGCAACCGTCAAAGAGTAAAAATTTTAAGTAGTCCCCTAGATTGTCTACAGCACGTTGACTGCGATGCGGACACGTCGGATACCAGTCACCTCACGATGTGTGAATTTTGAAATTTCATGTTTCACAGCGTTGACAACGTCCTCTTGTGTCCAAACCACATTCAAAGCGACAGTTCTTTCACTCTGTGGATGAGGTCCAAATCGCACGGAGACAGGTCCAGCGAATATGGCAGGTGTTTCAGTACTTCCCACCCCCATCGCTGAAGTTACCTCGTTACATCCATTCTGCACGATGCCTAACTCACTACTGCAGTCTCATCTCGTGCTGTGTTAATGTACAGAATGCGCACTAAGTCCATGTAGCCCTACTCATTATTTATTTTATTGTCATCGATTTGGATTGTTGACAGTAGTTGGTACCAAGATATTGAAAGAATGGCTGATACAAATGATTATACGATTGAGGAACGTTTGCTGGCCGCTGAGCATAACATTAGTGGCAAATGAATTAAAACTGTGAGGGATGATTTCGTTGTGCGGTTTGCGAAAGCAGCACCGACAAAGAAGACGTTGTTAGCGTGGGAAAAGAAAGCCTTTTTAACGAGCAGTGTTCGCGACGCTCCGAAAAGTGGAAGATCATCCACCAGACTTCAACTTTGTGCTGACATGGAAAAATCTATCGAACAATCTCCGGTCAAATCCATACGGAAATGTGCATCGGGGTTGGGGATACCGGAATCAGACCTGAGGAAGCACATCAAAGTGGATTTGAAAATGAGGTGTTAGCGTCCATTGAATGTCAATGAATTATCGGTTGATGATTGTGGTTGGATGCTGCAACAATTCAAAACAATGGCTCAGAAGGCAGAAGTCATGTTCAATGACGAATGTGCGATTTATCGCAGCTCCCGTAGTCGCAATGTTTACTTTTGGGGAAAAGAAAATCCAAATTTTTTTAAGAAATCGAGGGAAACCCACCTCGTGTCATGACCTGGGCTGGAATGACACAAACGCATCTGTTTTGCCCATTTCCTTTTTATCATTCTGTTAACCAGAACAGTTACCTCCAGATGATTAATGACTGGATCATCCCACAGCTGCAAAATGTAGGAATCTGACACAGGCGTTGTCGAACAGCATGCTTATTGTGACGGTTGTGCAAGATCTTGAGCATCTATTTCACTGTCCAAATCGCGCTATGGAAACTCAACTTGAAGACTTCATTACAGTCAGTGATAAAGCTATTGTGAATGCTTTCAACATTTGAGGATACTTGAGTACGATTATTATTATTACTATTATTGCTGTTATTATTATTATTATTATTATTATTATTATTATTATTATTATTATTATTATACCTCACACATTTATCCTCTTTCGAACTGCAGTCGCCTTGGTAACAAGTCAGAGTCGAAGCTTCATCATCCCACCGTAAACTATAATGATAAGTAGGTCTCTTACATGTTTCGCCATGCTTGTCTTTCTTGTGCTCTCTTCTCCGGCATTAATTTCCGAAACTTCCCTGATTTCTGTCCCATTGATCTAATAGTCTACCTTGTGGCCTTCGCACAGTATTCTCTTACTGTCTTCTCGGATTGCTATTATTTGTCAATATTACACCAGATCTCCTCGCAATGTGCCCTGCTCTCTGACATTTCAGAGTTTTCGTTGTTCCAGTCTTTCACTTTCGCTATCGATTTTATGTCATATACCCTCCCTCTCTCAGTCTGTGTTAGACTTGCACGTTGATCTTACCATGCCATTCTATACTGTTCGAAGTTTTCCCAAGATAAATATATTTAAGGTCCAAGTTCTGTATCGATAGCTGAATATAGGAAGGACGCACTGATCAACTACAACTCTTTTCAAGAAGAAAGTTGAGCTTTCCAGTGATTACTACCCTATCCTTTAAAAATTGCTGTTTAGTTATCTCCCTTATTATCTACTCCAGGAAGAAGTACTGTTCTACATTTTAAGGATATTTCCCCCATTATCACCTTTCCTGCAGTAACTAAACTGTTGGGCATTTTGTTAAAACAGATTCATTCTCAAACTTCGTCTGTTTTGTCCTTCCTTTGCCAGAATCAATCACTCCATCATCATTGATCTGCATTTAGGACTGTCGCTTAGGTGGCAGATTCTCTATCAATTCTTTACCTCACATTTTATTAAACGATTTCAGAGAACTTGGTCCGACTCCTTGGCTAAATGGTCAGCGTTCTGTCCTTCGGTTCAGAGGATCCCGGGTTACATTCCCGGCCGGGTCGAGGATTTTAATCACTTCTGATTAATTCTTCTGGCTCGGGGACTGGGTTTCTGTGTATGTACCAACGCTCTCCTCTTCGTATTCAGACAACACACCACACAACTAACCACTACAGAACTTCGCAATAGTGATTACGTCCCTCCATATAGGTTTGGCATGACTCATTAGCGGAATGGTCAGTGTTGAGTCCCTCGGTTCAGAGGGTCCCGCATTCGATTCCCGGCTGGGTTGGGGATTTTAATCGCCTTTGATTAATTCTCTTGGCCTGGGGACTGGGTGTTTCTGTTTGTCCCAAAAGTTTCCTCTTCATAATCAGACAACACACTGCACTACCAATCACCACATAAATACGCAATAGTGATTACATTCCTCCAGATAGGGTTGGCGTCAGGAAGGGCATCCGACCGTAAAACGGGACCAAATACACATATGTGTGACACTATTCACACCCGCGACCCCACAAATCTGGTGAAAGCGATAGAAAAAGAAAAAAGAAGATTTCAAAGAACTTCGAAATTTATCAAACATTTCCGCTCATAAATTATTCGATTCTCCAATTCATTTTCCTGTAAATGAATATTTGTCCCAATTTTTCTTCTTGAATTCGAACTTTACCTTCATATTATCATCTTTTCTACCTTTAAAAGCTCTACTTAAACGTATCTGTCTACTAATGTGATTCTACGCCATCGCTGACAGCTCAAAACATCCCGCTTAGTGGAGCAGCTCGTCTCCCCACCCCCAGCTCAAAGTTTGCAACAATTTCATCAGCAAGCAGCCACAAAAATCGTGCTGTTTCCTTTTGGATCTTTTCCAGTTCTCGTACAAAGTAATCCTGGTGTGCACCCTATATGCTGGAATCATATTCTAATTGGCGTCTTCTTACCAGAGAATTACACGCCCTCTCCTTTCAATCCTTACTACAAACCATAAATACTTTCATAACCACGTGAAGAAATATGTAACCTTTATTTACAACCTCGCTTATGTAATTACCACCGGGCGAGTTAGCCGTGCGCGTAGAGGCGCGCGGCTGTGAGCTTGCATCCGGGAGATAGTAGGTTCGAATCCCACTATCGGCAGCCCTGAAAATGGTTTTCCGTGGTTTCCCATTTTCACACCAGGCAAATGCTGGGGCTGTACCTTAATTAAGGCCACGGCTGCTTCCTTCCAACTCCTAGGCCTTTTCTATCCCATCGTCGCCATAAGACCTATCTGTGTCGGCGCGACGTAAAGCCCCTAGCAAAAAAAAAAGAAAATGTAATTACCCCATGAAGATCTTTCCTTACATTAACATCGAAGTACTTGCAGTGATCCCCATGAGCTATTTTCACCCCATCGAGGTCCGGCTCTATGGCTAAATTGTTAGCGTGCTGGCTTTTGGTCGCATCTGTCCCGGGTGCGATTCCCGGAATGGTCGGAAATTTTAACCATCGTTGGTAAATTTCGCTGGCACAGGCGCTGGGTGTATGTGTCGTCTTCTTCATCATTTCATCCTCATCACGACGCGCAAGTCGCCTACGGGATTCAAATATAAAGACCTGCACCTGGCGAGCCGAGCAGGTCCGCGGACACTCCCGGCACTAAAAGGCTTACGCCATTTCATTTCACCCCATCAAGACAGTAATTACTTTACTCTTCCTCTTGGTGAAACATACAACCTGACTTTTCACCCCGTTTACCATCATAGCATTGTCTACAGCCCATCTCATAACATTGTCGAAGAATTTTTGCAGTCGCTCACAATCCAGTAATTTACTTAACACTCTGTACAGTATAACACCATCTGCAAAAGCCAGTATCTGTGTTTCCAGTTCTTTACTCATATCGTGTATATACATCAGGGCCTCTCAGGGTGCATGCGCGTGGTGCATGCACTGTGCACGGTGCAAAAGACTATTTCACTTGGTTGACCAGAGTGCAGACCCCCCACTCCTCGATTTGGAGCAATAGCGCTAACTCTCTCTTTCCTCACGCCTGTCTCGCTCGCTCCGCCTGTCTCCCCCTCCCCCACTTGCGCCGTAGCGCTCCAAAAATCCGGGCTGAGTTGAGCCGAGTATAGCCGAGTAGAGCCGAGTAGCCCAGAGACGAAGCGTTGATCCGAGCCATACCGAGCGGCACCGATGCACAGTGCACGGAGCTCTTGCGCCTCGCTCTGCACGCGTGAGATTTTGGGCATCTGAGAGGCCCTGATATACATAATAAAACATAAAAGTCCAACAATACTGCCCTGCGGGAATCCTCCTCCCCCGCACCTTAATCCTTCATTAGACATTATATGTCTTTTCACGAGAGTTTAATCCTGATGTAAACAAATAGGCGGAGCACCTTGGCTTTGCACGTGGACCTAGACGTAGTTGATTGGCAAAGCAACCGTCGCACTCACTCGACTGTATACGAGCTCGAAGAAAAGTAGTACGTGGCATTTATTTTATTTTATGTTAGTTTATTACATTTAGAGAGTTCGAAAGTGTACGTAATCAAATTTAAATATAGTTGTCATATATACCGGTATATATTTAAGTATAAAATAGTGATTAAATAATGAGAAATGAAGGCACAAGGTGTGGTGTTATACAGGAAGTCTTCTCGTAGTGAGGAAAGTTCCAAGCTGTACAGCGTGGAGATGAAGTGTTGCATCTTGCAGCAGCAGTCAGTGTCAGTATTCAGTGAGAGAAATGGAACAACAGGTAGGACCCATTCACCCCGGCACATTCTTTCAACTCTGCTGGTCCACGGGTAGCCCCGTAACAAGTGGTAGCGGAGCGTGGTCAATTAAGCCCCTTTTGACGGCTAAACATTAGATTCGATTCGTACTCTAACAATTTTCTCAGTCGCTGGAATTTTCTTTTCCTATTTTCTAAAATTGTAAACTTTTTTCATCATGTCTGGCCCTCGCGAAGTCCTCCATCCCGGCTACTTGCGCAAGGAGGAGTTGATTTATGAATTATCTATTAGAAATGTTCAATCTGGAGGCACAGTTGCAGCAGATACTACCAAACTGAAAGAGTCATTAGAGTTACCAATTTTTATCCCAACTTTGGGAGAGAAGAACATTGATGAGGCTCTCTCCATTATCACTGACAACACTACTGAGTTAGCATCTGTAGTTAACTTTTTTTTAAGTAAGTGATCCAAATCAACTTAATAGAGTGCAGGCTAGATTGTTCCATTTTTACCACAGAGTCAGCGATCTATTGTCTCTTAAGTTAAATGAAGTTCAGGGTAAGGAGGCAAGTAATCTTGTTGAACACCTTCCCAATATGTCCAGTAAAGTTAGCCAATTGTTAACTGGAACTGCTACTCCCAAAACCGATCAAGTCACTGTTGTAAACATCGTAAGGGAAGAAGACCCGTGCAAGAATGTAGAAAGCGGAAAATCCGTAGCTATTCAACAAACTTCTGGCCCATTAGGAAATGAACCTGAGCGTCGTACATCCATTCCACCTTTCTTTTTAAACAATGCTGTCTCTGAAGCTTCTTCGCCCCCCTAGGCCGTTACCCGTTATGTCACCTGGCTTTAGTAGTTTGCCTCGCCCTTTGGCTATGTTGCTTAGGGTAATTTCTAGATTTTCGATCAATTCTACTAGTGATGTCATTTCATTTTGAAGATTTTTAGTTGAGTTTCAGGATCACGCTCTTGTGTTTTCTCTTTCCCCTTCTCAAATTCTTCAGATTATTTATCCTTACTCCATTGGTGTCCTCTCAGATAAGATAGTCAGAGCAATAGCTGAACAATCACCTATAGAAGACTTCCACGCCCATCTGCTACCCAATTTCATTCCGGCTCGAGCTATGTCATCTCTAATTCAATGGTACTATTATAGAGTACAGCGACTGGATGAAAATCTAGCCGACTTCATCCAGGACATTAGGTTCTACACTAGAGTATTTGCTCTTCATTTCCCAGAAGATCAAATTGTGCAGGCCATTGTGGAAGGGATTTCACCACCCTATAGGTCATATCTGTGTTTTGCGTCGCGTCCTCAAACCTTTGCTGAATTGGAGGCTATGGCTGTCTCAGCCGAAGGAGTTAGGTATGCCGACACCTTACGAGTCGCTAAGGAGCCCCCCCCCCCCCCGTCTTCGAGTAACTTTCGGCCTCCACCTCGCCGAACCTCCACAACCCGTAAATGCTATGCGTGTGGGTCTAGGGAACATCTCCGGAACAAGTGCCCTTTGATTAAATCCAATGGGACAAAGAACGGAGCAGAGTCATCGCAAGGATTAAATGAGTCACACTTGAAACATCCTTGAAACAGAACTGCCCTAATGCCAATAGCACCCCATCCCGTTCAACTTCTGGTGCAACATCCACCAACTCGAATGATAGTCCGCCTATTCATCTTCACATGGCTCAGCCCCGGGTAAAACCTCCGAAAGCTCGGAACAGGGTAGCAGTTCTTCTAACCCAGCATTTTGGTGATCCAAAGAATGTCTTAGGATTGCGGCGGAGACCCACGCCCCTTTACCTTTTCTCAAAATTGAGTTGAATAATGAATCGATTATTGCTCTATTAGATTCTGGGAGTGTTTGTTCTATTATTTCGGCGGATTGGTATTCTAAATTAAAATCTGTTTGTAAATTTTCTGATTATGGTTCGTCCTCGGTTCAATGCGTTTCGGTCAATTCTTCTCTATTAGAAATTTTAGGTTTCATCTTTGCAAAAATTCGTATTTCTAAATTCACTTGTAAAGTAAAACTGTTTCTGGCTAAGCACTTGTCTTGCCCCATTATATTAGGACCGGATTTCTTGTCTCACACCGGTCTAGTGCTCAACATTCAGAGCCAGTCATGCACCTTCAAATTTGCTAGTAATTGTAAAATTCCCTTGCTAAAATGTAATTCTGTGTCATGTTCATCTGTTTCGCCTACCCAGGATGAAATGTTGTTAGATCTTAGACATCTACCTGAGGAGCAGGCTGAGTGTATTCGTAAGTTGTGTCAGTCGTTTCCAGAGGTTTTCTCCGATACTCTTGGTGTTACTGACCTTATCTAATACAAGACTGAGGTTACTGATTCGATCCCAGTTAGGTTTCCACCTTATAGGCTATCTCCTCCTAAAATGAAGGCCCTCAAGTAGATCATCGATCAAATGCTAAAGGATGGTATTATTCGACCTTCTAAGTCGGCGTATTTATCGCCCATTTTTCTGTCTCCGAAATCCCAAGGTGAATTCAGGCCTGTGATTGACTATAGTGCTTTAAATCGGAAGGTGGTGTTACAATCTGTGTCTCTTCCCGACCTACACTCTTGTTTTTCATGGTTTCGGAAAGCTAATTTCTTCACGATCTTAGACCTCAATCAGGCGTACAATCAGATCGCTCTAGCAGAAGAATCAAAACATCTAACAGCTTTTGCCACGGATTGGAACTGGTATGAGTACAACCGCGTGCCTTTCGTGCTCCCCACGGGGGCAGCTGTGCTTACCAGACTGCTAGATAGGGTCTTCACTGACATCAAGTTTGAATACTTATACCATTATCTTGATGATGTCGTCGTATTTTCTGAGACCTTTGAAGAACACCTTCATCATCTAAAAGAGGTCCTTAATCGCCTTCGTAAGGCAGGGTTAACTGTGAAGTTATCTAAGGTAGCCTTTGCTAAGCCTTCCATGTCATTTCTAGGGCATATTGTGTCGCCCGATGATGTTTCCATTGATCATTCTAGAACACAGGCCATCCGCAATTTTAAACCTCCTAAGGACATCAAAGGTATTGCCAGATTCATAGGCATTGAATTTCTTCAGGAAATTTATTCCTAACTTCGCTAACAGAGCGGCGCCCTTGAACGTACTTCGTAGGAAAGGCGTCAAATTTGAGTGGGGACCTTCTCAACAAGCCGCATTCGAAGACCTGAAATTAGCTCTTTGCAACGCCTCTGTCCTTGTTATGCCCGATTTCTCGAAGAAATTCATCGTTCAAACCGACGCGTCGTCGTAGGCGGCGGTGGCTGCTGTGCTTCTTCAAGAGACTGAACTCGGAAGGCGACCCACCGCCTATGAAGCACAAAAGAGGAAAACCGCTCAGAAGTGACCATGGGCAATGCATTGTGAATGTGTTCAATAAACTAAGTGAACAGAATCCAGGTTTAGTCGTTTATTCAGAAGTTCAGATCTTCGCACTGTTATCGTATGCGATGCGTAGCCCTGTACGTCCGAACATGAGACGTTGACGGGGTGGAGGTCAGTACCACACCCTCAGCGAATCACAACTATTTCTTTGGCGGAGGCGTCGACATACTATGTTTACATCAGGATTAAATACTCGTGAAAAGATATGTAGCTAAATATCCTTCTAGGCGAATACAAGGATTCGACCTTCCCAGACGTCAGTGGAGGAACCGAACAAGGTAGCACCCAGGAACATAACAACTCTACTGAAAATTACAATGAACAACATATAATCGGTTAAATCATAAAATTATTTAATAAAATGTAATAAAAATGGTGATAGTCTCAATAAACAGATTTCGCTACTAAAGAACATAATTTATGAATAATCCTTTTTTTTTTGTCTACGCAGGGAGCCTCCGTGGCTCAGACGGCAGCGCGTCGGCCTCTCACCGCTGGATACCGTGGTTCAAATCCCGGTCACTCCATGTGAGATTTGTGCTGGACAAAGCGGAAGCGGGACAGGTTTTTCTCCGGGTACTCCGGTTTTCCCTGTCATCTTTCATTCCAGCAACACTCTCCATTCTCATTTCATAGCATCTATCAGTCATTAATAAAATCACTTTGGGAGTGGCGATCCCAACGTACTACTAGCCTATTATTAATTCATTTCATTCCTGACCCGGTCAATGACTGGAAAGCAGGTTGTAGGTTCTCATTTTCATTGTCTACGCAGATAGTGGTTTAACGTCGCACCACCTCAGACGGGTTTCCGGTGAAGATAGAATAGGAAAAGGCTAGGGCTGAGAAGAAGGAAGCAACTATGGTATAAGGTTCAGCCCCAGAATTGTTTGGCTTTGAATAAATGGAAACCACGAAAAACAGTCTACAGAGATGCCGATAATGGGGTTCGAACCCACTATTTAACGAATGCAAGTTACTGTAACACCTACATGACTGGAACCACGCACGCAATTCGCTCGGTGTAACACGAGGAGTCGCCGAGCTCGATAGCTGCAGTCGCTTAAGTGCAGCCAATATCCAGTATTCGGGAGATAGTAGGTTCGAACCTCACTGTCGGCAGCCCTGAAAATGGTTTTCCGTGGTTTCCCATTTTCACACCAGGAAAATGCTGGGGATGTACCTTAATTAAGGCCACGGCCGCTTCCTTCCCACTCCTAGCCCTTTCCTGTCCCATCGTCGCCATGCGACCTATCTGTGTTGGTACGACGTAAAGCAACTAGCAAAAAAAACACGGAGTACGCATTATACGCACTTTAAGGATGCCAGCTTTTTAAAATATATGTATATCTGTTGGAGGGGGATTCAAATCTGAATGCTATTATAACATTCTTCATAATATACTTCGAAAGTCCGTTTAATAACTCAATAACCCCCTTGCTGTAATTGGAAGCCCGAACTTGATGGGATTAGTAGGGAGTTTTTTTTTCTAGTTCTCTTTCCCGATGTATTATTTTTAGGTTCCTCAACAACGCTCATATTATTAAAAGAGTTGTAGCGGCTCGTTGAATTGAGAGCATTCAGTGAAGTGGTACCTCGTTACGTCGAGCAACATGGCAATAGTAATGTTAGCACGATATTACAGCTTCAACACGTTCTACTTCTCATCGAAAGAAAAAAGTTGAACGATTTCATGGGACCAAATAAAATGTTATGTACGTTTAAACACAGGGTGTTTTTAATTTGTGTAGTTTCGAAAACGTCACTTCATCATCATCATCATCATCATCATCTGTTTACCCTCCAGGTTCGGTTTTTCCCTCGGACTTAGCGAGGGATCCTACCTCTATCGCCGCAAGGGCAGTGTCCTGGAGCTTCAGACTCTTAGTCGGGGGATACAACTGGGGAGAATGACCAGTACCTCGCCCAGGCGGCCTCACCTGCTATGCTGAACAGAGGCCTTGTGGAGGGATGGGAAGATTGGAAGGGATAGGCAAGGAAGAGGGAAGGAAGCGGCCGTGGCCATAAGTTAGGTACCATCCCGGCATTCGCCTGGAGGAGAAGTGGGAAACCACGGAAAACCACTTCCAGGATGGCTGAGGTGGGAATCGAACCCACCTCTACTCAGGTGACCTCCCGAGGCTGAGTGGACCCCGTTCCAGCCCTCGTACCACTTTTCAAATTTCGTGGCAGAGCCGGGAATCGAACCCGGCCTCCGGGGGTGGCAGCTAATCACGCTAACCACTACACCACAGAGGTGGAAACGTCACTTCACTTGTGTAAATATTGTATACCATCTCCTTACTTTCTGATTATTGCAAATATATTTTGTTTTTAATGTTGCTAGTAAATAAAAGGCGTAAGAAAAGTGCCATCCACTAATCACAGACCATGACGAAAGGGATCAGGACTGAGCGGGTTGGCTGCGTGCTTATGATCGTGTAGCTGTTAGCTTGCATTAGGGAAATAGTAGGTACGAATCCCACCGTCTGCAGCCCTAAAGATGGTTTTCCGTGGTTTCTCATTTTCACACCAGACAAATTCTATGGCTGTTCCTTAATTAAGGCCATGGCTGCTATCTTCCCAATCTTAGCTCTTTTCCATCCTTCCATCGACGGAAATCTTCGATGTATTAGTGCGACGTTAAACCTCTAGCAAAACAAAAATGTATCAGGACAATGAAAGTGAGATTAGAAACCAATCGAAATTTTCAAAAGTAATTATTATTACTATTATTATTATCATTATTATGCGTGAATGGTCCCTTTCGGAACACACGAAGCTTTACCTATTTATGATTTCGTTTGCGGAGGATCCAGGACGCTTTCATCTGTTGACTAAAGATCCTCTTCCTTTCTTCCGTCCACTTGGTACCTGCTATTTTTGGTACTTCGTTCTCTGGAGTAACTTCCCACCTGTCAATTTTCTTTCTATATATATTTCGAATCAAAATTTCTTCAGGTTGAATTTGTGCGTTCTTCATGTCCGCTTTTGTTTGTTGTATCCAAGGGAAATTCTTCAGTTTATCAACTCTTTCAAGAACTTGGTGAGTTAGTCTGATTTCTGGAAGCCTCTTAACATGTCCATAAAATTTTAGCCTTCATTTCCTGAGGTCTGCCACAATATTAGATCATTTTTCTGTGGATTTCCGGGTGTGGAGGCGATACCCTTCTTCCGTGTGTCTTGGTTCTAAAATTTTCCTCATGTTTTATCGCTCTTCTTTTAGGATATTTTCCAGCTCGTCCTTTTTATGAAGCGTTAGCGTTTCCCCTGCATATAGAGCCTCAGGTTTGAATTATTATTATTATTATTATTATTATTATTATTATTATTATTATTATTATTATACCGGTTGGTACACCTATACGCCGCACATTTGAATTTTCCGCCTTAAATTACTCCTCTACAGCTGAAACTCTGAACTTTTGAACTGAATTAATTCAACCATTTATCTGAAGATGTCACTGTGTTAATTTCGAATTGCTTTTGTTTACTAATTATCAAGAAGTGTGGACATTCTCTCACAGATGTCTCTACCAAAAACTATGATCATGCACCCTGGTGCGAAGTGTTGGAACTTTTCTTGAAGATATTTTATACTCATAAGTTTTCCTATAACTAAATTTCGTTCTTTCATTTGTAGGTTGGCAATATAAATCTTTTCTTTCCGCCAGTTTTGAACTTAGCCAATCCCGAATTTCTTTAATTAATTTTGGACCAATAGTGTCCTTCCTCAATTTTTGATCTGTAACTTTTGGGGAACCAATAAACGCCTGTGGGTGTGTCTTAATTATTCATGAAAGGTCTCGAATCTTCCATGAGGGTTTAAAAACTGCTGATTTTCATGGCTCGTGGCCACTTCAACAACATCTTGCTTAGTGTATGGAAGTATAGCAGGGGGCGGGTTGCGCCTCTTCCTTCGAGCAGCAGCTCTTCAGAAAAGGTAATGGCCTTTTAACATCTTTATCTTTCTTGGTCAGCAGTTTAACCCCCGGGCAAGGTTCGAAACCTTTCAAAGTATCCTACCTGTTCAAAAATGTAACCTTGTGGCGGCTTATGTAAATTTTTTATTACTTTAACTGTAAATCGGGGATATAGAGTGCCTTACCCTCTCGAGCTCCCCTTCAATTTGGATTTGAGGTGACTACGTTTTCATAACCGATTTTCTTCTCTTCATTAATGTGTTAAATTATTTTTATTATACGAGTCACCTCTATAGTATGGGAATAGTCCCTGTGTATCGGCTTAACGCCACTTATGTTTTAACAAGCTTTCATGTAGGAGTGCAAGTACACGCCTCCATTCATCTTGATTCTTTTTTGGGGCCATTTAATTAATCTGTTCCTTTTCCACGAAGGCCCAGTAGATTGGGTACTAGATACCCCTGTTTCTTGATAGGTGTCCCTTGAGGGCAGTTGATAGCCTTTCATAGGCTTGAAAGATTGAGAGCGGTCAGCTATTTCTGGTATTTTGAAAGGTGCCTCTAGGAGGCTTGATATTACTAGGAGGGAGCAAGTGCTCCATGTAATTAGGGGTTTTCTGCCCTTTGGTATTTTGTGGTTGTGAGCTGAGAGCTCAAGGATTGTGAAATTGGGGCTCGAAGCCCAGGATTTGTAAATACACTTTAACTTGTGTTTTCGCTTGTAAAATTATTATTGTACCTGAATATTCATTGTTATTTCACTTAGTGAAAAGTTGTTAAATCTTGTTATCTGTTGAAAATATAACCTTTATTTAAGTTTTAATTAATCTATCGGCCTTGTAGTTAACCCATTCCAGCCCGCACCTTCTTTCACCTCTGCTGATCCAACTAAACACAGTAACAATTATTATTATTATTATTATTATTATTATTATTATTATTATTATTATTATTATTATTATTATTATTACTGCAGGAGAATTGCCATTTAGTGGAGTAAAATGCAGCGGATGAGACATAGCACGCCCCGTCTATCAAGCATAGTCAGTCATTCGCTGTTATCGTTAAGGTAGTGCTGGTGATTACTGTTTTGAGAGCAAGTACAACTACACAACAATCATCTACTAACACCAATCAGAAGGAAAATGGACACTTAGAAGAATGAAGGTATCGCTAAAGTAAATGGGAGGGCCACGAAGGACGTGGAAATGAAAGACTCCCTAGGCCTCGTGAAACTAATAATACCATCGGGGTGGGAAAGGAACAACAGTTGACCAAGGGAGGTTGGACACGAAAGATGAAAGTGAAGAGCCTGACACAAGTACGTGGAAGCATTGCCATACTCAGCTGGTGGACCCGTTATCGCAGTCTACGCTTCCAAGATGAAAACCCCCGGGTCCACTTTCAGTCACCTTTTACGACAGGCAGGGGACACCAAGGTTGTATTTTACGCCCCCCTCTACCAACAGAGGGTTATTACTGTTATGTTTTAGGGGCTTATGACATGGTAGGTGATCAGATTTTGTTTTCTTCCGATTCTGTAATATTAAGACTTCCGTGTCCCAGATAGTGAATCCTCTCCCTCTACCCCCATTATGGTTCCCCTTTTCTCCCCCTTATTCTTTGAGAAATCTCCCCTTCACGTTCTCATTTCTATTGCCCTTTTCATAACCTTCCTAAGCAATATGAGTTAACAACCAATCACGAACACACCACCATCGCCACGCAGAATGTAACCATGTTTTACGGATCGTAATTACGTTACGCACAGGGTTTGTGATACTGTTCATGGTAAATGTAACAATATACTCATGGCACTGAATGTTGTGTATTTTCCTCATATTATTATTATTCTTTCCGATTGGGCCTGCCAAGGACCACGTGCCAATTTCAATTCAATTTGTCATACTTTGTTGTTTCCTCCTCCGTTCCTTCCAATATTCTCTCATCTTTTCACTATACTGTTTCTTTCTGTCCTCGGACCACTTCGCACCAGGTTTCTTGTTCAATCTCCCTTAAAATCCTTCTGTACTTACTACCCTCTTTCTAAAAATATATCTGTCCATAGTTTCTTCTTCTCTTATATTACTTCTTTCTAAATTTTTCTCTACTTCTTGAATCCAGCTAGTTGTTGCCTTTTTGTCCCAAAGGTACTTGAAAATCCTTTTTGTTAATCTGGAATCATCCATTCTGTAAATAATTCAAACAAATTGCAATCTCCTTTTTCATATGGTTTCTGTTATGTTTTCTATGTTCCTGTATATTTCATCATTAGATCTTAATTTCCATACTTCTATTGTTTCCACAGGACCTAAGATTTTTCTCATGATTCTCCCTTCTAGTACTTCAAGTATATCTCTTTTTTTGCTATTGGCCTTACGTCGCACCGACACAGATAGGTCTTATGGTGATGACAAGTTTATCTAATCTATAGTTTAGTACCAGGCATTCACTTGCATAAAGGCATTCCGGTTTCACCACTGTAGTATAGTGCCTAATTTTAAGATTTTTAGATAGACACCACTTGTTATAAAAAATCTTTGTGATACCGTATGCTCTTCGAATCTTGTGTGCCCTTTCTTCTACTACAGATTCGTCTAAACCATTTTCTTGAATTATTTCTCCCAGATATTTGAATTTCGTTACTCTTTCCACTGGACCAATATCTGTTGCCAAAAATTTCGGAGCGTTCTTGATGTTTGTGATAAATTGTGTTTTTTCTGTGGAGATTCTCAAATTTGTCTTGTTGCCTGTTTCTTCCAAGAGATTGATTTATGTTGTTGCACTTGTTAGGTTTTCTGATAACATAGCAAAATCGTCTGCAAATGCTAGGCAATTTATTTCAATGCCTTTGTTTATTCTCCCCAAAGTTACCGGCAAAATGTTATGGTCTTTAAGCTTTACATTCCAAATTCTTACAATTTTCTCTAGAACACAGTTAAATAGAAGGGGTGACAGACCATCACCTTGCCGTACCCCTGTATTTATCTTAATAGGTTTTGATATTTCACCTATAAATTTCACCTTTGAAACTTTGTCAGTAAATGTTTCACGTATTAGGTTTGCCATTTTAGTTTTCACTCCAAATTCACGAATTGTTTTATCTGTGGTTTCTCTATCAATCGAGTCAAAGGCCTTTTTAACATCTACAAAAGTCATAACAATGCCCTTTGAATTCAATATCCTATGGCGAATTATGGATTTTAATTTAAACATTTGTTCTGAACAAGATCTACCTTTCCGAAATCCAGCTTGATGCTCACCTAGTTGCTTGTCAAGTGATGTATCTAGTCTATTCAGCAATATTTTTGAGAATACCTTGTATGCAATTTGCAGAAGAGAGATGCGCCTATATCAACCTTTTGTTTGTCCCCTTTTTTATGCATTGGGTGTATTAGAGCCACTTTCCATTCTTCTAGAATCCTCTCTGTTCTCCAAATATCTTGAAAGATTAACTGCAGCTCTTCAATGATTTTTATTGAGACCATTTCAAAAGTTCAGCTGTTATAGAGTCTTCTCCACTAGCTTACTATTTTTCAAATTGTTAATTACTTCTTTAATTACTTCAGCAGTGGGTGGTACATCATCTTCCAGATTTTCAGTTGTTTGAGAGAATTCCAAGTTATGGTGGGGTTCAAGGCAGTTTAAAAGTTGATTAAAGTGCTTCGCAAGTATTTCACAATTCTCAGTATTGCTTGGGCCAAGTCTACCACTTTCATCTCTGAAGCATATGCTAGGCGCTTGATACCCTTTTAACTGACTCTTAAAAGTCTGGTAGAAGTTTCGAGAGATATTTTAACAAAGCTGTCTTGCAGGTTAATAAGTTGCGATTTTTCGAAAGATATTTTAACTCACCTTGTTATTCTAACAGTGTCTTTCCTTTGCTATTTGCATTAGTCATAGTGCTCAGTCTTCCCAGAGGATTTCCACTTTCTCCATTGTTTTCCACTCCCTTATCACATATTTGATTCCACAAATGTTTCTTTTTAGGTTTGATTAGTCCAAATGTGTTCTGAGCTGCATTAGTTATTTCTTTAGATAAATCTTGCCACTTCCCATGATGAGATACTTTTATTTCTTCCTCAAATGTTTCCAATGTTTCTTGTGTAATTTGAAGTCTATTTGTGTTATATTTGTTTACTCTTTCCCCTCTTCTGTGATTTCTGTTGGGTAAGAATTTTAGTTCGATTTTAGACAAGTGGTGATCGGAATCAAATTGTCTGCTTCTTACTACCTTGACATTCATAATTTCTTTCATATTTCTTATGGATATAGCTACAAGATCCAGTTTAAATTCATCTAGTAATGGATTATATTATATTGATATTATGTTTCCTTGCGTTACCCAGGTTCCTCTCTTGGGACTTGATTAGATGGTTATAAAGATGTCTCTTGAGACAAATTGCACCGTTTCGCATGGGGATGACTCAGGCCACTCTTATTGTAATGATCGATCTATATTTTAAGCATGTTTCCGTGGGGTTCAGAGCGTTCGAGGCAAGCAACGCTTGCATGCTGAGCGGTGAAAAGTATAAGTCTATAACAAAACAAAATATCCACTTTTCTGGCCCTGCAGGTAAACAACTCAATGTTGAAAAAATCCTAGGGATGTGAAGTACGAATTTTAGGTAAATATAATAAAGTATGAAAATAATTCTTAGTGTATTCATTAAACTTACAATAATTTTCTTAACCATCGTTATCCGGTCGATTAGATTAGCAGTTTGCCTTTTTATACCACTACGAGCGGTATTGTGAGTCAATGCATTATTTCACTTAAGTACCTCTACGAGCGCTAATGTGAGGCAATGCAGAGTTTCACTTAAGTACCTCTACGAGCGCTAATGTGAGGCAATGCAGAGTTTAACTTAAGTAAATCTACGAGTGCTAATGTGAGGCAGTGCATTATTTCACTTAAGTGCCTCTACAAGCGCTAATGTGAGGCAATGCAGAGTTTTACTTAAGTAACTCTACGAGCGCTAATGTGAGGCAATGCAGAGTTTCACTTAAGTAACTCTACGAGCGCTAATGTGAGGCAATGCAGAGTTTAACTTAAGTACCTCTACGAGCGCTAATGTGAGGCAATGCAGAGTTTCACTTAAGTAACTCTACGAGTGCTAATGTGAGGCAATGCATTATTTCACTTAAGTAACTCTACGAGTACTACTGTGAGGCAATGCAGAGTTTAACTTAAGTAACTCTACGAGCGCTAATGTGAGGCAATGCAGAGTTTCACTTAAGTACCTCTACGAGCGCTAATGTGAGGCAATGCAGAGTTTCACTTAAGTAACTCTACGAGCGCTAATGTGAGGCAATGCAGAGTTTCACTTAAGTAACTCTACGAGCGCTAATGTGAGGCAATGCATTATTTCACTTAAGTACCTCTACGAGCGCTAATGTGAGGCAATGCAGAGTTTAACTTAAGTACCTCTACGAGCGCTAATGTGAGGCAATGCAGAGTTTCACTTAAGGAACTCTACGAGCGCTAATGTGAGGCAATGCAGAGTTTCACTTAAGTAACTCTACGAGCACTAATGTGAGGCAATGCAGAGTTTCACTTAAGTAACTCTACGAGCGCTAATGTGAGGCAATGCAGAGTTTCACTTAAGTAACTCTACGAGCGCTAATGTGAGGCAATGCATTATTTCACTTAAGTAACTCTACGAGCAGTAATGTGAGGCAATGCAGAGTTTCACTTAAGTAACTCTACGAGCGCTAATATGAGGCAATGCATTATTTCACTTAAGTAACTCTACGAGCGCTAATGTGAGGCAATGCAGAGTTTCACTTAAGTAACTCTACGAGCGCTAATGTGAGGCAATGCAGAGTTTCACTTAAGTAACTCTACGAGCGCTAATGTGAGACAATGCATTATTTCACTTAAGTACCTCTACGAGCGCTAATGTGAGGCAATGCAGAGCTTCACTTAAGTAACTCTACGAGCGCTAATGTGAGGCAATGCAGAGTTTAACTTAAGTAACTCTACGAGTGCTAATGTGAGGCAATGCATTATTTCACTTAAGTGCCTCTACGAGCGCTAATGTGAGGCAATGCAGAGTTTTACTTAAGTAACTCTACGAACGCTAATGTGAGGCAATGAAGAGTTTCACTTAAGTACCTCTACGAGCGCTAATGTAAGGCAATGCATTATTTCACTTAAGTACCTCTACGAGCGCTAATGTGAGGCAATGCAGAGTTTAACTTAAGTACCTCTACGAGCGCTAATGTGAGGCAATGCATTATTTCACTTAAGTAACTCTACGAGCGCTAATGTGAGGCAATGCATTATTTCACTTAAGTACCTCTACGAGCGCTAATGTGAGGCAATGCATTATTTCACTTAAGTAACTCTACGAGTGCTAATGTGAGGCAATGCATTATTTCACTTAAGTGCCTCTACGAGCGCTAATGTGAGGCAATGCAGAGTTTCACTTAAGTACCTCTACGAGCGCTAATGTGAGGCAATGCAGAGTTTCACTTAAGTAACTCTACGAGCGCTGATGTGAGGTAATGCAGAGTTTCACGTAAGTAACTCTACGAGCGCTAATGTGAGGCAATGCAGAGTTTCACTTAAGTAACTCTACGAGCAGTAATATGAGGCAATGCATTATTTCACTTAAGTACCTCTACGAGCGCTAATGTGAGGCAATGTATTATTTCACTTACAGTAAGTACCTCTACGAGCAGTAATGTGAGGCAATGCATTATTTCACTTAAGTACCTCTACGAGCGCTAATGTGAGGCAATGCATTATTTCACTTAAGTAACTCTACGAGCAGTAATGTGAGGCAATGCATTATTTCACTTAAGTAACTCTACGAGCGCTAATGTGAGGCAATGCAGAGTTTAACTTAAGTACCTCTACGAGCGCTAATGTGAGGCAATGCAGAGTTTAACTTAAGTACCTCGACGAGCGCTAATGTGAGGCAATGCAGAGTTTCACTTATGTAACTCTACGAGCGCTAATGTGAGGCAATGCAGAGTTTAACTTAAGTACCTCTACGAGCGCTAATGTGAGGCAATGCAGAGTTTCACTTAAGTAACTCTACGAGTGCTAATGTGAGGCAATGCATTATTTCACTTAAGTAACTCTACGAGTACTAATGTGAGGCAATGCAGAGTTTCACTTAAGTAACTCTACGAGCGCTAATGTGAGGTAATGCAGAGTTTCACTTAAGTAACTCTACGAGCGCTAATGTGAGGCAATGCAGAGTTTCACTTAAGTACCTCTACGAGCGCTAATGTGAGGTAATGCATTATTTCACTTAAGTAACTCTACGAGCAGTAATGTGAGGCAATGCATTATTTCACTTAAGTACCTCTACGAGCGCTAATGTGAGGCAATGCATTATTTCACTTAAGTAACTCTACGAGCAGTAATGTGAGGCAATGCATTATTTCACTTAAGTACCTCTACGAGCGCTAATGTGAGGCAATGCATTATTTCACTTAAGTACCTCGACGAGCGCTAATGCGAGGCAATGCAGAGTTTCACTTAAGCCCTTATAATTACAGTCGGTGTGGATATTTTTCAAACATCAAAAAACTCCTGAGGGTATTAAACAAAGGAACTCATTACAGAAAGAATTATGTAAGTTAATTTCGCTAGAATTTGAACAAAAAAGAAAACGAGTAAAGAAACAAGCAATTATAGGCTGTTTTTTCCGGAACTGCACTTAGTCTGGAAGTGATTTTTTAAATGTGTTGCTATCCAAGACTCACAATTTGAAACCTATCCATGCCCTTTAGCCCTTCAACTTTCGGCACAATTGAGAAAATTACTTAATTTTACGTTTTTCGTAGTATGAGAAACCCTACTTTGTATGCTAAGAAATGTTTTCAACACTAAAAGATTATTTATTCAAAGGGTCTATTTGACGCACGTACAGACAGCAAGCTAGGGCGTACTTTTAAGGAACTCGGAATACCGAGATGTTCCATATAAGGCTAGTGTAACAATTGATAGGGAATCAGTGACCTGGACGACATCCTTCAATACAAATCAGTGGTAAATGAAAAATATCTATATTTAAAAATTCGTTATGTCCCTCTGTCTGAATATTTATATTTTAGTGAAATTTTCTTACAGATATCCGTTTCAGGTGTAATAATGATCATCTTCATGTTTTATTTTATTTTTTAGCTTTCGTGTCTGTCTGTTTCTGTGTTTGTCCGCTTGAGTTCTTATAACTGAGAAACGACTCGATATATTTCAAACAAACTTCATATTTATGGTCCACCTAGCCATGAATACATTTTATAGTCAATACCATTTCGAAATCCACGAATGGACTGGAGGTTTTTAAGGAAGACCAAAACAGTGAATTTACTCTTCCACAAAATATACATGATCAATCTTAATGGACATCTATTTCTAAAATTGCTGTTATGTACTTTTCGATAGGATAATAATGGAAATATAATTAACAGAATGTTTTACAGTCGAAATCCATGAATGGACTGGAGGTATATAGGAAGGACGAAACTCATTTTACCCTCCCACAAAACATACATGACCAACCTTAATGGAAACTTACTTCAAATTTTTTCTCATGTACATTTTTCGATAGGATTAATAATGGAGGTATCATTAACGGAATGTTTTACAGTCTAAGTTCCAGCGGACTTAGCCCAAAAGTGGGTGCACGTAGCGTCGATTTTTTTATAACTGGAAAACTACTGGAAAGTTTTGAACCAAACTTCATATACAGAATGAACCTATCCAGCGGTAGGTAGGTAGGGCCTATACCATTTCTAAATCGCTGAATGGACTGGGGTTTATAGGAATATCGAAACAGTTATTTTATTTTCCCACAAAATATCCAAGATCAACCTTAATGGGCATCTACCAAACCTAAGGAAAACTATTTCTAAAACACTTTTCTCATATACTCCTTTCCGATAAGCGGATTAAACAGGAAGAAATTATTAATGGAATGTTTTATAGTCTAAGTGCTAAGAAATAGCCTAAAGGCGTATGTAGGTCGAGCTGATTTCTTATAAATGAAAAACTACAGGAAATATTTTAACCAAACTTCATACTTAAAATCCACTTATCCATCACTCAGACTCCTATGAGATTCCTCCATTTTTTCAAATAACATTTGCCTTTCTCGCACCTCTTCAGTTAAAGATCCATCACCCTGAATTTTCAATCCTAGTTACATGAGTGAGTGAACTCTGTTTAGATGTGTCCTATCAATTTGGAGAGTTCTTCCTTCATCTGCTGGTCCAAGGTACTCTTGTAAGCCATTTTCTTTACTTGCTTTTCAAGGTCTTTTTTAGTTTCTGCTGCAATCACGACATCGTCTGCATACAACAAATTCCGTTGTATATCTGAAATACACCCATCGTTATTGTGCTCCGATGTGACGGGAAACGTGTCTGTTACACTAACCTCGCAATTGACATTGCTGTTTGTACAGTGGTAAAGGAGCTTATCCCACTGGATGAGTTATTCTGGGGCATCATGTTCCCTTACGCAGTACCGTATGAAACTGTATGGTACTCTGTCAAACGTCCTTTCTAAGTCCACGAAAGCCATGTGAACTTCTGTTCCCTCTGTGCTTTTCCACTGACAGACTTTCGTTAATAACTATTGACGTGTCCTCTATCTCTTTTGCTGCTTCTCATCTCGACCAGATGGCAATACTAATGCAATTGTAAAAATAGTACTAACCCGTCAACGACGGGTATAACAGCTAGTCTTATCTAATATGAATTTCCTCCTCGTATATTTTTCTCCCTCATTAGTAACATAGTAGTGGGTGCATTTTCCTTCTTCCTTCTTAGTCTGTTTACCGTCCAGGGTTGGTTTTGCCCTCGGACTCTGCGAGGGATCCCAGCTCTACCGCCTCAAGGGCAGTGTCTTGGCGTGAGACTTTGAGTCGGGGATACAATTGGGGAGGAGAACCAGTACATCGCCAAGGCAGCCTAAACCGCCCAGCTGAACAGGGGTCTTGGGGAGGATGGGAAGATTGGGAGGGCTAGACAAGGAAGAGGGAAGGAAGCGTCCGTAGCTTTAAGTTAGCTACCATACCGGTATTTGCCTGGAGGAAAAGTGGGAAACCACGGACAACCACTTCTAGGATGGCTGAGGTAGGACTCGAAACCCCTCTACTCAGCTGACCTCCCGAGGCTGAGTGGACCCCGTTCCAGCCCTCGTACCACTTTTCAAATTCCATGGCAGAGCCGGGAATTGAATCCAGGCCTCTGGGGTTGGCAGCTAATCACACTAACCACTACACCACAGAGGCGGACTTCATTATTGTCAACGTTAGTAACATTGTAGTGGTAGTGGCCGGACTGAGTGGCTCAGGGCCTTCTGACCTCAACTTTGGCAGGTTCGATCCTGGCTCAGTCCGGTGGTATTTGAAGGTGCTCAATACGTCAGCCTCTTGTCGGTAGATTTACTGGCACGTAAAAGAACTCCCGCGGGACCTAGACATTAGTATAAACAGCTGACGTCAGAAACTGAAGCCGGGACATACTTCGTACGTCTGTATCTCACAATAATAGATGTCTGAGAACAATCATATCAAACAGTAAAATTTCTATCTGTGGCCTCTTATCTACGGAATTCACAGTCTTCCATTCTCTCTTCCTTGTTGTTTCAACTAAAGTTTATGAAAGAAAACTTCTTGATGGACGTCATTTAACAGGAAACAGGTTTTCAGTGACTTCCCTGTCATTATATAGACCAGAGGAAATTCTGCATGAAATGTATCAAGATATCAACTTCATGGAAAGTAGTACCGAGCGCCGGGGAGTCTGTACTTGTGTCCAGGGAAAACCAGACCGCGCCTACTATTTAGCACTTTATCGTTTGGAATGATGTAGTCAACCGTCAAGTCCTTGCTTCCCATACTCAAGTTTATGAAATACCATCTTTTACTAGCTCCCTCTGTGGATCAGTGGTAGTGTGTTGGTCTCCGAATCCCAAGATACCGGGTTCAAATCAGGCAAATTTCATTAGATTTATGCAGGGCGGAAAAAATTAATTCGACACTCCATGTCGTATGATATCGACATGTAAAAGATATTTGGTGATTGTCTGTCTGTTAGGTCATCAGCCCGGAGGCTGGTTGGATCCTCAAATAGCACCACCAAAGGTTATGCGGTTTTAAGGAAACCGCAAAAACCAATGGCAGCACCAAAATGAGGCGTACTAGGTAAGACGAGGAGTGAGGTAGTTTGCCTTTGCTTTCCTCACTGGGTCAGAAAGTGCTATTGCAGCACGACTGACCCTATGAGCAACACCTTTCATAACACTCAAATGCACTAGTCGTGCTCTAAATGTCATTACTCAGCACCATCCATACCCCAGCAGCTTCCATATTGTCACAGCCATGGATGAGACTGGGACTTCGGTGAAAGCTACACTCTACTCTGGCCTGTGCCAAGAGATAGATACAATAGTACTGTATCCATCAAGAAATGGCAGCAGGCAAGGGCTACCCGACAAAATTAATTTCTTTAAACTCAGCCATAGACGTCGCCCAAGATAGGTCGATTTACTCTGTCATCGAGTAGAGTAAAACGGAACTTCGAAATTGTTGAGCAAGCAGCGAGATTGTGTAAAATTAAAATATTTGCACATGGCAGTCGAGGCCATTATTATTATTATTATTATTATTATTATTATTATTATTATTATTATTATTATTATTATTATTATTATTATTTCTTTCTTAATCCTTTTACCCTCCAGGGTTGGTTTTTCTCTCAGACTTTGCGAGGGATCCCACCTCTTCCGCCTCAAGGCAAATGCTAGGATGGTACCTAACTTAAGATCACGCTTCCTCAAGGGCAGTGTCCTGGAGCGTGAGAATTTGGGTCGGAGAAGGGAAAATAGAACTGGGAAGAAGGACCAGCACCTCGCCTAGGCGGCCTTACCTACAACGCTGGACAGGGGCCTTGTGGGGGGGAGGGGTGGAAAGTTTGGAAGGGATAGACAAGGAACAGGGAAGGAAGTGACCGTGACCTTAAGTTAGATACCATCCTGGGATTTGCCTGGAGGAGAAGTGGGAAACAACGGAAAACCACTTCGAGGATGGCTGAGGTGGGAATCGAACTCCCTCTACTCAGTTGACCTCCCGAGGCTGAGTGGACCCCGTTCCATCTCGTGCCACTTTTCAAATTTCGCGGCAGAGCCGGGAATCGAACGCAGACCTCGGGGGGTGGCTGCTAATCACGCTAATCACAACACCACAGAGGCGGACATTATTATACTATTATTATCTCTGTACTATTGGTTGATATTTAAGAGGACTTGGATACGCGAGTGAGCACTGCTTAGCCGAGGTGGTAGAGACTTGATTGGTTCACACGGAAGGACGTGACTTAAAGATTCCCATGCCAGGTAGCCAAAAAAAATTAAAAACGAGAATTCCTCATTTGAAGTAGAATATGGTCCTATGGTTCACTCACAGCCTACACTAGGACAAGACGGCTGCACATAGTGCCAGTCACTCCATTCCACTCCACTTCTCCTGGGACCTTCATGGCCTGCATAGACATAATTATGTTTTATTTGCTGAATACGCTGATCTCGTGTCAATATACTGCATTTACTGTCACATTACATAATTCATTTTCTTTCTTTTTATTTCTTTCTTTCTTTCTTTCTTTTGTATTTCCTTCTTTCTTTCTTAATCTGTTTACCCTCCAGGGTTGGTTTTACCCTCGGACTCAGCGATGGATCCCACCTCTACCGCCTCAAGGGCAGTGTCCTGGAGCGTGAGACTTTGGGTCGGGGATACAACTGGGAGGAAGACCGGTATCTCGCCCAGGCGCCGTCACCTGCTATGCTGAACAGGGGCCTTGTGGAGGAAGGGATAGACAAGGAAGAGGGAAGGAAGCGGCCGTGGCCCTATGTTAGGTACCATCCCAGCATTTGCTTGGAGGAGAAGGGGGGGGAACCACGGAAAACCATTTCGAGGATGGTTGAGGTGATATTCGGACCCCCTTCTACTCAGTTGACCTCCCTAGGTTCAGCGGACCCCCTTTAGCCCTCACACCACTTTTCGAATTTCGTAGCAGAGACAGGAATCGAACCCGGGCCTCCGGGGATGGCAGCTAATCACACTAACCACTACACCACAGAGGTGGACTAATTCATGTTCGAGATGAAATTCATGTATTTCGGCGTTTCTTAAGCCCAATGATCGCATTCATAATAATAATAATAATAATAATAATAATAATAATAATAATAATAATAATAATAATAATATCATAACAAATTCTGTCTTTAGGCTACTAATATTATTACTATATCATTACATACATAGTTAAGAAAACATTTTAACACAGTGGCATAACCGCTCGTCTTTCAACGCTGAGTTCGAGTTCGAATACCGGTCAATGTGAGGTTGAATTTTCACCTAGAATTCCCATAGTTTAGGAGAAGATCCGACTAAAATTCAAAATGACTCAATCTGACTTCGTTAACACAAGAAATATCTAGAATAAAGTGAACATTCCTCGCACTTACATAAATTAGTAGGACTAAATTTTCCTTTACAAAGTCAAGAACACAAGTTATAAACGGGTGACGATCGCCCTAATCCAATGGTTTAAAGAAACCGACTGCTGTCCACATAGTGCTTAATTCAACTCCGGGTCGCATCGGTTTTCTATGCTCAAGACAAGGATATGAAATGAGAATTGTTTTTGCTTCATTAAATGTCATCTGGAGATCAGAGCTTGAAGTATAGATTGTCAGGAATACTCCACATCTTTTTCCCCTCACAGTCCTTCACAATACATTTCTGCAAATATTTCTTTCTTTTTTCTTTCTTTATCCAGGGTTGATTTTTCCCTCGGACTCAACGAAGTACCCCATCTCTACCGCCTCAAGGGCAGTGCCCTCGAGCGTGGGATTTTGGGTCGGGAGATACAACTGGGAAGAAAGACCAGTACCTCGCCCAGGCGGTCTCGCCTTCCATGCTGAACAGGGGCCTTGCCGGGGGTGATAGCGAATCACACTAACCACTACACCACAGAGCCAGTCCAAAATAAATCAATACTTGAGTTCACAGCAAACTGCCTCGCAGGTATTACCTCCTATACCCCATCCCCCTCTTCTCTGTCGTACTTGTCACTCTGGACCACCTTGTGGATTGCATACTAGAAGTGGAATCGACATCAACAGGACCATATTTAATTTGTTCAAATTCACAGGCCTGTTTCGGGGACAGAGCGCAACCCATTCAAGATGCGTGGCGTAGCCTGGAATTGCACATAATCAATCATCACAATCAGGCAGGAAGATACCGCACTGCCATTGGACTACGGCGGCTCATGAAAGGGGATTAAGCAGCAAACTAAAAACAACCGAGGATTTATCGTGTAAGAAAGAACAGCCAATAGCTTGAGGAACAAACAACACTAGCATCACAACTAGCAGAAAAACAGTCGTTTCATGGTTTAACTGTCTGTTATCATAGTTATAGCCACAGGATCTCCAGTGTTACGTGTGATTTAAATCACAGGAGGAGAAATTCATATTTTCAAAAATCCCATATAAATTGACCAGGACTGGAATACTGTTGGTGAAAATCCAGTCACGATGTCACTCGGCTATCACACCCTCTTCCCTCGCCCAATAGTGACGTGGCGCTCAATTACTCGCCCGATTTGCATCTTGCGTTTCCTCCATCCAATTGTGTTAGGCTATCTCTTTCCTGTCCAGACTGTCATGATCAACTCTGAATCTTCTCCACTGTGTTTCTTTTCCTTTTTACTCGTCATTTAGTGTTACACTAGCGCTAGTAAGTGTATAGTGACTCTGGGATAGAGGCTGAGTGGACCCTGGTCCAGTCGTCATACCACTTTTCAAATTTCGTGGCAGAGCTAGGAATCGAACCAGGGCCTCCAGGGGCATCGTGGCCTTAATTAAGGTACATCCCCAGAATTTACCGGGTAATAATAACCGTATGACCTCAGCTACACAGTTGCAGAGCTCCTGAAGTGGTGCCACCTAGGCAGCATGCCTACCAATTTCGACATTATGATTGTGCTGTTATCCTGTTACGAAAGCGGAATGTCACTGGACGGATACTATGGCAGGGTTAATTCAATTTTGTTGAGTGGCACTTGAGTGTCCGACTCCTTGGCTGAATAGTCGGCGTAGTGGCCTTCAGCTCAGAGGACCCTTGGTTCGACTCCCAGTCGGTCAAAAGATTTAACCGTGTCTGGTTAATTCCTTTAACTCGGGGACTGGACGATTTTTCATCTTAAAACACATCCTCATTTTCATACTATACATAACACTACAAAAACAAATAAAGGTGAATAAATCCCTCAACATAAGATTGGCGTCAGGACAGTCATCCAGCCGTAAAACTTGGCTAAATCCATAGAAGGTGGCAACCCCAGGTAATTGGCAAAAATCCAAGAAAAGGAATAAGGCTGACACTGTGTGCATCTCCAGATATTTTGAATATGCGAACAACAATGACCATTTCTAAAAATGGACTCACACAGAGGGGGTCAAACCTGTAAACTTGGATTCATGTGTTGGACACTATACCGCTAACACACCGAGACAGGTAATTTATCTGATATGAAAATGGGAAACCACATAAAATCTTCAGAACTATCGCCAAAGAGGCTCGAAACTTTCATGTTCCAAATGCCAATTTCAGCTTAACGGCCTTGCACTGAGTAATCAAATCTCTTGGTAATTCCGATATCATCAGGTTTACGAGACCTAGACGGTTCCACATTTATCCACTTGCCATGACCTACAGGGCTGAAGATCTCAGACAGTAGAGCGCTGGCCTTCTGAGTTAAAGTTGACGAATTCGATCCTGGCTCAGTCCGATGTTATTTGAAGGTACTCAAATACGTCAGCCTCATGTCCGTGGTTTTTCCGGCACGTTCAATAACTCCTCAAGGACAGAATTCCGGCAACTCGGGGTCTGTGAAAACTATAAGAGTAGTTAGTGGAACGCAAGTAGCATTATTATTATTATTATTATTATTATTATTACCGGGCAAGTTGGCCGAACGGTTATGGGTGCGCAGCTGTGAGCTTGGCAATCTGGGAGATAGTGGGTTCGAACACCACTATCGGCAACCCGGAGGATGTTTTCCTGTGGTTTCTTGTTTTCACAGCAGGCAAATGCTGGGGCCGTACCTTAATTAAGGCCAGGGCTGCTTACTTCCCACTCCTAGGCTTTTCCTATCCCATCATTGCCAAAAGACCTACCTGTGTCGGTGCGAGGTATTTCAATTGTAAATATATATATTATTATTACCTTTCATGATCTCTCCATCTTTTTCGAGAAGCCATCATTCTTCAGGGAATAGAAACTCTTCCTGCTTAAGCTCCTTCAGTACTATTATGGACTGATTTTCTCGTTACAGTAAATTCGTGTACTCGTCCGACTCGTTGGCTGAATGGTCAGCGTCCTGGCCTTCGGTTCAGAGGGTCCCGGGTTCGATTCCCGGCCGGGTTGGGGATTTTAATCGCTTCTGATTAATTCTTCTGGCTCGGGGACTGGGTGTATATGTCCGTCCCAACACTCTCCTCATCATCTTCAGACAACATACTACACTACCAACCACCACAGAAACACGCAATAGTGCTTACATCCCTCCATAGAGGGTTGGCGTCAGGAAGGGCATCCGGCCGTAAAACAGGGCCAAATCCACATGTGCGACACAGTTCGCACCCGCGACCCCACAGGTGTGGGAAAAGCGGCAGGAAAAGAAGAAAGAAGAAGAAGAAGTAAATTTGTGTACTCGAATTCTTACAGGTGGTTCAGTTCAGTTGAGACACAGCTTCGTGCCTCATCAACCACCTACCAGCCCACAAATACTCACAACTGCTGCTGAACTTGAATCTCTGAATCCTAAATTTAACCCTGCGGAAGTGGACATAATCCCCTAGTTCTGCCCGCTTATAGAAGAAATCACACCGATCGAGATGGCCGGACGGTTAGGGTCGCGTAGCTATGAGCTTGCATTCGGGAGATGGTGGGTTCGTATCCCGCCGTCGGCAGCCCTGAAGATGGTTTTCCGTGGTTTTCCAGTTTCACACCTAGCACCTTAATTAAGGCCACGGCCGTCTCATTCTCATGCTTGCGTGGACGAAAACCTTCAATGTGTTAGTGCGACGTTAAACTAATGGCAAACAAAAAAAGCAATCATCTCCACAATCTAACGATGAGCACTCGTCACTGCAGGAATTAGCTTTCCTCCAATTCATCTAAAACTGAAAGTCAAACAAAGTGCTCTTTTATGACGTCATTTTTGTGACGCATTGCTTACTCCAATAGCTCAAAGCTGAGCCTCGTGAGAATTCTGAAGGGCAGGGATATCGGGCAGTGCGCACTCCTATTGTCCACGTAACGTCGCTCTCTCTCTGGCCACCACAGAGAATCAATGAATAGGCTTCCTGGCGAAAACAGGGTACACAAACAAGCCTCTTACACACGAAAAGAATTCTTCTAAGGGAGAAAGGAAGCCACCATTCTAAACCCTAGACTACGGCAGTGCGAGGACTGGGTATAATCAACAAGATGTATAGATATGTCAGCATTAAAGGAACTATTAGAAATTCACAACTTCTTCTTCGATTTAAAACTTTATCCTACATCTATGCCGAGTCAGTGGTGTGTTCAGTTAACACAGTAAGAGTTCTACTTATGAATCGAACTCTTCCAAAGTAGTTCATGTTTTAAAGGAATCTTTAACTTTTCCAACTATTAGTTTGGATGATAACATTTTTTTTTTTTGCTAGGGGCTTTACGTCGCACCGACACAGATAGGTCTTATGGCGACGATGGGATAGGAAAGGCCTAGGAGTTGGAAGGAAGCGGCCGAGGCCTTAATTAAGGTACAGCCCCAGCATTTGCCTGGTGTGAAAATGGGAAACCACGGAAAACCATTTTCAGGGCTGCCGATAGTGGGATTCGAACCTACTATCTCCCGGATGCAAGCTCACAGCCGCGCGCCTCTACGCGCACGGCCAACTCGCCCGGTGATGATAACATTATTCCGTACTCACTGCTAAATCAGTAGCGTAAACATAAAACAAAGCAATCAACTTACTTGTGAAGCGAAATATTACTAATAATAATAATAATGTTATTTGCTTTACGTCCCACTAACTACTTTTTAAGGTCTTCGGAGACGCCGAGGTGCCGGAATTTAGTCCCGCAGGAATTCTTTTACGTGCCAGTAAATCTACCGACACGGGGCTGTCGTATTTGAGCACCTTCAAATACCACCGGACTGAGCCAGGATCGAACCTGCCAAGTTGGGGTTAGAAGGCCAGCGCCTTAACCGTCTGAGCCACTCAGCCCGACCGAAATATTACTAGGCTGTGCAAATATTAAAGGAATATTTTGACTTACACAACTACTACCTTTAACGGAAATACCTTTACTTACTTCTGAGACAATGGTGTAAAGGGAAATAACAAATAAGCCTCGTAAGTGAGACGGGAAATTTTATGAACTAGTCTGTGTATAAGAGAAAACTTCAGACCTCCGCAATTACTTTCCTTAACGAAATCATCCTGTACTTACTACCTAGACACTAACATAAACCCAAAACATAATGTCTTAGGTATGGGAAATGATCTCACTCGAGATTCTGGAGACTGATGGAGACGGGCACGTTCGAATTGGGCCCACGGTCAAAATATTCCCCCTGCGGACTATCGTCGATCCTCGAAGGGTAGATGTCTGGCAGCACGCCTGTTCAGTGGAGTAGGTTTCTCCATTTGTTAATGTTCGGCTGTTCGTTTTCATTTGAATTTTTTCTTAATATTAACACGTATCAAAATTACATTTTCAGCTAAATATAGTTACTGAAATTATTACATCCCCATTTAATGATTACATAATAACGTCTTCATTAATACGTCTTTTTAACAAACATGAAAAAAGTTTGGTTTCTTTTTTTTTTTTTTTTTTTTTTTTGCAAATTGGTTTACGTCGCACCGACACAGATAGGTCTTATGGCGACGATGGGACTGGAAATGGCTAGGAATGGGAAGGAAACGGCCGTGGCTTTAATTAATTAACCACGGAAAACCATATTCGGGGCTGCCGACAGTGGGGTTCTAACGCACTATCTCCCGAATACTGGATACTGGCCGCACTTAAGCGACTGCAGCTATCGAGCTCGGTGAAAAAAGTTTTAAAAAACGTCTATGATTAATTCAGTACTTAATTACTAACTAACTAACTAACTAACTAACTAACTAACTAACTAACTAACTAACTAACTAACCTAGTTTAGAATAAGGACTCAACACCGCATTTAAAACATTTTAACTGATTTCAGATAGAATTTTTAACGGATTTACAAAAGTTGTGACTACTGGAGGCAGTTCCATGCGGGCAACTCGACCCTCACTCCCGTCCACCCTCACATCAGTGACCGTGAACCCAACTGAACATCCTCCATTGAGGCCGACTCTCCCATGCTGCAATCTATGCTTCTTATTTTGTCCGCCATTGGAAACAAGATCGTGGTGTGTACGCCGATACATGTTGTTCCGTGATTTCTACAGGGATTCCCAAACATGTGTGGAGTAATCGGGTGATGGATACCGTACGTGTATACCAGAATAACACAAACTTGGAAATGGTCTATCTTTAACAAGCTAAGTCTCTTTTATTTATTAGCTTGAATGGGAGGAGGGTTCTTATTTAGGATTAAGTTTGGAGTCACGCATAACGTTACAGATATTATGGTACTTCGCCATCGACGCCTGAAATGCTCGAACGTGTTCAATTTCAGCGCATGGTGGGAATTGCGATCACACCCTCCTCTCACCCCCCCCCCCCCCCCGCACCCTCTTTTTCGATGTTTAAATAGAACAGGCAATAAAGGAAAGCAAGAAGGAATTTGGAAAGGGAATCACAATCCTAGGAAAGGAAATCAAAATCCTGAGATTTTCTGATGATATTGTTATTACATCTGAGACTCCAGAAGATCTGGAGAAACTGCTGAATGGTATGGACGGAGTTTTGGGTAAGGACTACAAGATGAAAATAAATAAGTCCCAAACAAAAGTAATGGAGTGTAGTCGAACGAAGTTACAGTAGCCACAGAAAGTATTCGTACACCGACATTTTAACGTATACTTTGTATATTAAACACCATGAATTAATATAAACACATCCAGTGAGACGAGTGTATAAGGAAAAGACACTTTGCTGTACAATTGCTATGATATTCACAGCGCTCAACGTAATAAACAAATAAACTCGTCCTTTAATACAACAAAAGTATTCGTACATTACTAGATAATTCAAACAATTGTCGAAGTCTTTGTTCAAACACAGTCTTAATATTCTGAATGCATGCCTTTAGCTTTGATGTCCTGTTTCAGACGTCTTGGCATTGAGCTAACAAAACGTTCGGTGTACTCTTCAGATATGTTGGACCATACATCTGAGAGTATCTCTTTAAGACGTTCTTTACTAGTAGGATGGCGTTTTTGCACTTTTTCTTGCCAAAATGACCCCACAGATTCCCTATGGGATTGAGATCTGGACTCTGCGGTAGAGTGAGAAGTCTTCTTCGGGCAAGGCTAGAGCAGTTCGCTCTGTATCTAGTCACCTTTGACTCGGTCATTAACCTGGTCCTCATTGCTGGTGTAACCTGACTGAACCCTAGACATATATCACTGCAGGAAAGGAATCCATGAGGATAATAATAATAATAATAATAATAATAATAATAATAATAATAATAATAAACAGGTTGCAAATTAACAATTTCAAGGGCTTCCGTAAAGAATACAAACAGAACAGCGGATGGACAGTGGAAAGGCGACTGGTTGCTAGAGAAATAATGCAGCGATTCTGAGCTGTAAATAAGACTTTCAGAGATGTGACCCTACTACCAGTAATTTTCTGCAGTCTCTAATGACCCTAAATGAAAAGTAATAATTGATGGATGAAGGCGAAGAAGAAAAAATAGCGTGAAAATGGCGAAACATGAATATAATTTTAAGAAAAATGCCTGGTTCTAATAGTGTCCCTGTACTCACGAATAATGTTTCTAACAACAGAGTTTGACAACATAAATATTTTCTTAATTTATTTATACTGATAATGGTTTTACGTCGCACCGACGCAGATAGGTCTTATGGCGACGATGGGATAGGAAAGGCCTAGGAGTTGGAAGGAAGCGGCCGTGGCCTTAATTAAGGTACAACCCTAGCATTTGCCTGGTGAGAAAATGGGAAACCACGGAATACCATCTTCAGGGATGCTGACAGTAGGATTCGACCCCACTATCTCCCGGATGCAAGCTCACAGCCGCGCGCCTCTAACCGCACGGCCAACTCACTCGGTAATTTATTTATACTCACGTATTCTACCAATATAGAAAATGTTGGAGATAAAACGTATGAAGGTGTAAATTACATAATAATAATAATAATAATAATAATAATAATAATAATAATAATAATCGTCATCATCATCATCATCGTCATCATCATATAAAGATTGCAAATCAACAACTTCAAGAGCTTCCGTAAGGAGCACAAACCGGCGGCAGAAAGACGGTAGGCTGCCAGAAAAAGAATGCAGAATCCCATCCGCGGGCATCACTATTAACCACAGTTTGAAATCGGCCTAATGGGTCACTATCTTTTGTCAACAAGCCGCCATTACAGCAAAGATGTACAGCAACAAAAGTAGCTGAGATATGAGCTCTCCGTTTCGTTTCGTTCGTTTGTTTGAAGAACTACACAGAGTAACGTATTATGAGATTAATAAATTGAATTCCTTTGCACTGAAATTAATTACCAACGCATCTTATTCGTGCAAATTTCAAACAAACGTAATTCTATTCCGTATTCAGACAGACCCATCTTTGATTCACTGAACGGCAAACAATCGTAGATAGTAAGAGAGAATGGTGACATTGAAAGAAACATTCTACACAACGTGGATTCAAAAGCTCCTCTTATGTACATAACATTTCAGTAAAGAAGACACAAACGTATTAGAAGATTTGTGAAAGCAGAGCCAGTCAGCCATGACGTAAAACCCGAACAATAACAGATGGGGAGTAGAAAATTAAACGTGCTGTTAACCTGAAAGCCTACGCCTACCGTTTATGCAAGTTTTCCTTCACAATTGTATTGCGGGCTACAGTGCTATGGGAGCTCGTCCAAGATAGTAAGTCGAGCCTGCTACTGTATAACGATCCGCTGGCTATTGATATTCTTCTTTTACTGTGTAGAATAGTGATTTTTGTGGAATGTTCCTCAGGTCTGCATCATCCGCCTGTTGACAATTGGGTGAGCCTGTGTATATCATACTGCCAATGACCAAACGAACAATCTGTAAGGGAAAAGACATGCAATGTTAAATGTTACCGTGTTTTAGCGGTAGGTAGAGGCGTAAGAAGGTGCGGGCGTGAATGGGTTTCAAACTACGGAATCAAAGTTAATGTAAAAGTAATTAAAAATTTAACTAGGTTATATTTTCTTTTCAAAAACAAAGCAATAACAGACATGGCAGGTACAATGTAGCAAAACAAGGGGAGATACAATATTTACAGGTTTTGGGCTTCACGCCCTGACTTCTGCGATCAGCTCAGTTTTACCACAAACACAAGTTTTAACAGAGGGGCAGAAAACCCCATTCATCCCTAGGAGCCCCTGGCTCCGAATTACACAGAAAAGCCTCCACGAGGCATATGACACTCCATTTTCCAAAAGAGCGATCCGCTCTTAAAATTTAAGCCTCTCAAAGGCCACACCAAACTCTACCTTCAAGCTGTCCTCTAAGGACGTATTCACAGGGGTAAAATACCCAACCTACAGAGGTCTATTACATGAAAAGAAGGTTGATTACATGACCTCTAAACTAACAATTTGAGAGGAGGCGATCTTGCACTCCTAATACACTTTGTTTTTTTTAAAACCTAATCTGGCTCTGGGCCGCTAACGCAAGGGCTAATCCCATACTACAGAGGTGACTTAGAGAAGAACACTTTACATTACATAAACGAAGAATAGTTTGAGAAAATAAGTTCACCTCAAAACAAATGTGAGTGGGAGCTCGAGAGGGTTAGCACTCTCTATCCCAATATGTAGCTTTACAAGAAAAAGATGAAAAGAGTAATTACATTTTAGGAAAAGGTTACATGATGGAAATGCTTCGAACCCGCCGCGAGTGTTAAACTGCCGACCTAGCAAGAAAATAAGTTATTAATAGGCCATTACCTGGTGTTGAACGGCTGAAGAAGAAAGAGGCGCTTCCCGCCTCCTGCTATGTACTTAATACACTGAAAGATGGAACAGAAGTGGCCTAGAGACCCAAAAATCAGCAGTTTAAATACTCTCGCGGAAGTTTCTAGGCGTTAGGGGAAAGAAAACACCCTCCCACAAACTCTTTATTGGCTAGGGAAAAGAAACCCCTACATAGAGGAAGAAGAAACACATTATTGGTGGGAAATTAATTAAAGAAATTCGGGATTGGCTAGATCCAAAATAAGGGGAAAAAGAGGGGTATACAGCCAACTTAAACCATGACAGAAAGAAATTTAACAAAGAACAAACTCTTGAAATAAAAATTTCTCCAACAAAATAGTTCTTTGATTTCGCACTAGGTTGCACTATTGTAATTCTTCAGTAGTGTCCTCTAGAAGAGAAAGTTCACACTTCTTACTTCAAGCGAAACAAAAACACATCAAAAGTGACACAGTTCAAAAACTCAAAATTTTCCACGTGGTGACATCTTCTGAGAAAGTAGAGAATTAATAGAATAGATAAAGTTCAACCTTCCTCCAGAAGAGGAGTTTCAACTGGCGCAACTTTTAAATAAACGGTGTAGAGGTGTACCGCCCGGTACAGACCTCCCCCCCCAAAAGTTCCTCCAGGGGTGACACATGAAATCAGTTTGAACCAAAGTCCAAGTAATGATGTTGATACGAAGATAGATAGCAGAAGCATTTACAAGATTTCTTAATTCAGTTTCAAAATGTTGTTGTTGCAGGTGAATGAAAGTCTTTATGTTTGTAGAATTTGAATTTCTGAAGATAAACTTTTAATACTTAGAAGTGAAGAAAGATTTTTTGCACGGTCCACCAAATATTGCTGTTGAATTCCCAAATGTAGTTATTGCTTATGGTGACTGTCCATGTAGTTGATGTAGATTGAGTCGAATGGCCGGACCGGCCGTTGCAGCTTGCGTCCAACGGAGGCCGCTCGGACCCCTCAAGTACCCTGAGATACCGCTCGCCCGCACTATGAGGGGAGCAGAGGTGTTGAAGTACGCCGCGCCCGCGGTGAACAGATACAGGCTGCGGGCATGTAGCAGGTCGTGCGCCGCACATCAGCCTTGGCCGGGAGGTGAGCTCCGGCTCGCCGTGCACATGTCGTCCTCGCTGGAGAGGAGGGGGCCCATCCCCCTCCCCAGTCGCTGCACGGCGCTGCGCGGCTGCGGGGGCGCTGAAACATTAAAGCTAGGCGGCAGAATTGTGTTGGACAATCATTTTCTTTGAGGGTACAGGCTTGTGGAGAGGTTGAGGGGCCAGCGGCGTGTAGATATCCATGGCATTTACTATTATGAAGCCACAGTGTAAGGTGGAGCAGGAGACGGGAGCGTGGTAATGGCCGTGGCAAGAACAGGATGGCAGTTTAACGGGTCGGGGCAGGTTTTACACAAGGCTTACATCTAAAACCACAATATTACAGAAGGGGCAGAATGCCTTAAAGTGAAACTCAAAAAAAAAATATAACCTTCATATCCTTTCAAAATAATATGAAGCAAGTTAACACAGAAATTACACCGGTTTCACCTGGGACAGGTGAACTCTAAATATCCTCTCGGTGGCTGGATTACTTAGCAATAAGGTAACCGGCGTAAGAAAATCGAGAATGATACAAGGCCCATGAAATCTGGGGGCAAGCTTGCCCGCGGGAACAAAATTTTTGACCATAACCTGGTCACCTACCTTCAAGGTGGTGGGTCTCCGTCCACGATCATACCTTTCCCTAACCTTTTCATGAGATACTTTAAGATTAGCTTTAGCCTTCTTCCAAAGATCTTTAATGTTGTCCGGATCTATTGTCTCGGGCAGAATGTCATTCAGAGACCAGAGGTTAGAGAGCGGCGTGTTGGGAACGAACTTAAACATCAAAGAAGCTGGAGTAAATTTGTGAGATTCATGAACCGCCGAATTCAAAGCAAAAGCTAACCAATGCAGGGACGTGTCCCACCTAGAATGATCTTCATGATGATAGGCAATAAGTGCGGACCTGAGATTACGGTTAACCCGTTCAGCCAGAGATGGTTGAGGGTAATAAGCAGATGTAGTTACATGAGAGATGGACAAGTCAAAACAGAATTTACGAAACAGATTTGATGTAAAAGCTTTAGCATTATCAGATACAATGTATTGGCACGGACCAAAAGAAGCAAAAATAGAATTTAGGCAAGTAATGGTGGACTGAGCGGTAGCCAGCTTAGTCGGAAATAACCAGGAAAATCTTGTAAAACCATCTACACACACAAAGATGAACTTGTTGGCATTACCCTTTGACTGGGGGAAGGGTCCCACATAATCGATATACAGGCGTTCCATGGGGCGCGACGCTTGATGAGAAGACAAAAGGCCTACTTTAGTGGACATGGTGGGTTTACTGATCAAACAAGATTTACAAGCTTTTACAAGTTCCCGAATTTCACCGTCCATACCTTTCCAAATGAACATTTCACGAATTTTTTCACGGGTTTTAAAGATTCCAAGATGCCCTCCTAATGGGGTCTCATGATAATACTTGAAGATCATAGGCACAAGAACCGCTGGCACGACAACCTTCATCATCTTATCATGCCTCGATGGGCAACATAAAACACCATTCCTCAGAACATAAGGGACAGCATGTTCCCCAGAAGAAAGGGTTTCCATTATCGGAGCCAGCGTCGGATCTTCACGTTGGTATTTCTCAATATCCCTAAAAAGCATGGGAGCATCTGTTAAGATGGCATTAACACCAGATAGTATGGACTCGGAAGGTGATGAACTGTCGACCGGTTCGTGGGTCTCTACGTCGTTATGAAACATACGGCTGAGTCCATCGGCAACAACATTTTCAGTACCTCTGATATGCCGTACATCGAATTGGAAGGCAGAAATACGGATGGCCCAACGGGCTATACGACCTGTACGACGCGGCCTACCTAAGACCCAGCTTAAGGCTTGATTATCTGTCTCCAGATCGAATTTGACGTGTTCCAGATAGAGACGGAACTTTTCTAAGGCGAATAAGACTGCCAAACCTTCAAGCTCATATATGGAGTACTTTGCTTCTTGAGCTGACAATGTCCTAGACGCATAGGCGATGGGTCGCCTCCCTAGTTCAGTCTCTTGAAGAAGAACTGCGGCTACTGCTGACGACGATGCGTCGGTTTGGACGATGAATTTCTTCGAGAAATCAGGCATAGCAAGTACAGGGGCATTACAGAGAGCTAATTTCAGATCTTCAAAAGCGGCTTGTTGAGAAGGTCCCCACTCGAATTTGATGCCTTTCCTACGAAGAAGGTTTAAGGGCGCCGCTCTATTAGCAAAATTAGGAATGAACTTCCTGAAGAAATTCACCATGCCAATGAACCTGGCGATACCTTTAATGTCCTTGGGAGGTTTAAAATCACGGATGGCCTGTGTTCTAGAATGATCGACTGCTACACCATCAGGTGACACAATATGCCCTAGGAATGACATAGAGGGCTTAGCAAAGGCAACCTTGGACAACTTAACAGTTAACCCAGCCTTACGAAGGCGATTGAGAACTTCTCGCAAATGATCTAGATGTTCTTCAAAGGTTTCGGAAAATACGACGACATCATCCAAGTAGTGATATAAGTACTCAAATTTGATGTCGGAAAAGACCCTATCTAGTAGCCTAGTGAGCACAGCTGCCCCCGTGGGGAGCCCGAAAGGCACGCGGTTGTATTCATATAAATTCCAGTCCGTGGCAAACGCTGTAAGATGTTTAGACTCTTCGGCAAGGGGAATTTGATTATAGGCCTGATTCAAGTCCAAGATGGTGAAGAACTTGGCCTTACGAAACCATGAAAAGCAAGAATGAAGGTCGGGAAGGGGCACAGATTGCAACACCACCTTCCGATTGAGAGCCCTGTAATCAATGACAGGCCTGAAGCCTCCTTGGGGTTTCGGGACTAGAAAAATAGGCGAAGAATACGCTGACTTAGAGGGCCTAATAATACCATCCTTCAACATCTGATCGATGATTTCTTTCAGAGCCTTCATTTTAGGTGGAGATAGCCTATACGGTGGAAAACGGACAGGAATTGAATCCGTGACCTCAATTTTGTATTCAATAAGGTCAGTAACACCAAGAGTATCAGAGAACACCTCGGGAAACGACTGACACAGTTTCCGAATACTATCAGCCTGCTCCTCAGGTAGATGTCTAAGGTCTAACAACATCTCATCCTGGGTAGGCGAAATAGATGAACATGATACAGAATTACACTTTAACAAGGGAATTCTACAATTGGACGCAAATTTGAATGTGCACGACCTACTCTGGAGATCGAGCACAAGACCAGTGTGAGCAATGAAGTCCGCTCCCAATATGATGGGGCAAGACAAACGCTTGGCCACAAACAATTTGATCTTCCATGTAAATTTAAAAACCCGAATTTTGACATGTAAGGAACCTAGAATTTCTAATGGAGATGAATTAGCCGAAACATATTTAACAGGAGATGAGTCATAGTCAGGGAGTTTACAAACAGATTTCAATTTAGAATACCAATCAGCCGAAATAATGGAACAAACACTGCCTGAATCTAAGAGAGCTGTTATAGGCTCGTTATTTAACTCAATCTTAAGAAAAGGAACAGGTGCGGGAGTATCCGCCGCAATCCTAAGACACTCTTTAGGGCATTCAAAAGATGAATTTGAAGGCTGGTCGTTCTCTGCATTTACAACCTGTTTACTAGGGGCTAAGTGTCGGGAAGATGGATTAGTCGGCTCAGCCGACGCCACTAGTCACTTTTTATTATTGGAATAGCTGGAATTTGCACCAGAAGTTGAGCAGGAGGGGGTGCTATTTGAGTTTGGGCAATTCTTGGCGATATGTGAGAAGGCCCCACACTTAAAACAGCCTTGTGATGACCCTACTCCATTCCTTGTCCCACTTGACTTGATCAGAGGACACTTATTCCGCAGATGTTCAGGCGACCCGCAAGCATAACATTTACGGGGATTGACTGGTCGGCGAGGTGGAGGCCGAGTGTTACTAAAGGAAGGCGGGGGTTCTTTCGCGACACGCAAAGAATCGGCGTATCTAACTCCTTCCGCTGAGACGGCCAATGCTTCAAGTTCAGAGAAGGTTTGCGGACACGCCGCGAAACACAAATATGACCTGTAGGATGGCGAAATACCTTCTACAATAGCCTGCACAATCTGATCTTCAGGAAAGTGCAGAGCAAACACCCTAGTGTAGAATTTGATATCTTGAATGAAATCAGCCAAGTTTTCATCCAAGCGCTGTACACGGTAATAGTACTTCTGAATCAGGGAGGACCTGGCCCTAGCCGGGATGAAGTTAGCTAGCAAATGGGCATGGAAATCCTCAATAGATGATTGCTCGGCAATGGCTCTTACGATTTTATCAGAGAGAATACCAATAGCATACGGATAGATAATTTGCAAAATTTGACATGGCGAAAGAGAAAAAACAAGAGCATGATCCTGAAATTCCACTAGAAATCTTAAAAATGAAATTACATCACTGGTGGTGTTGACGGAAAACTTAGAGATACCTCTAAGCAACATTGCCAATGGATGAGGCAAGCTACTGAACCCAGGTGACATAGCCGTTAAAGGTTTCAATGGCAAAGAAGTTAATTCAGAGCGGATGTTACCCAATGACGCACGGCGTTCAGATTCGTTGTTCGATTCGGCAGAAATAGTTTGAGCAGCAACGGTTATCCTATTGACTTCTCCCTGAGGAGGCTCTTCATCACTACCTACGTTCACTGTGGCGGGTTGATCAGTTTTGGGAGGAACTTCGCCGGTTAGCAATTGAGTGACCTTATTAGACAATTCAGAAATAGTTTCAAGGAGCGTATTAGCGTCCTTCCTCTGAACGTCATTCACCTTTAGAGACAACAGATCATTAACTCTATTTGCAAAGTGATACAGCCTGCCTTGCACACGCTTAATTTGATTAGGAGACGGATCGTTTTCATCAAAAAAGCTGACTACAGATGCTAGCCCAGTAATATTCTCGACGATCGTGGAAAGAGAGTCATCAATTTCTTTCTCTCCCAAATTGGGGATGGAAATGGGCAAATCAAGGGACTCTCTAAGCTTGTTGGTGTCGATTGCAACCGTGCCTCCAGATTGCACATTTCTGATAGTTAACTCGTATATCAACTCCTCTTTGCGCAAATAGTTAAGGAGGAGAACATCGCGAGGGCCGGGCATGATGACAGAACAATTTTGAAAAACTCAAAAATTCCAGCAACTGAGACAATTGTTAGAGTTCGAATCAAAGCAATGTTTAGCCGTCAAAAGGGGCTAAATTGAGACCCATTCAACCACGCTCTGCTACCACTTGTTACCGTGTTTTAGCGGTAGGTAGAGGCGTAAGAAGGTGCGGGCGTGAATGGGTTTCAAACTACGGAATCAAAGTTAATGTAAAAGTAATTAAAAATTTAACTAGGTTATATTTTCTTTTCAAAAACAAAGCAATAACAGACATGGCAGGTACAATGTAGCAAAACAAGGGGAGATACAATATTTACAGGTTTTGGGCTTCACGCCCTGACTTCTGCGATCAGCTCAGTTTTACCACAAACACAAGTTTTAACAGAGGGGCAGAAAACCCCATTCATCCCTAGGAGCCCCTGGCTCCGAATTACACAGAAAAGCCTCCACGAGGCATATGACACTCCATTTTCCAAAAGAGCGATCCGCTCTTAAAATTTAAGCCTCTCAAAGGCCACACCAAACTCTACCTTCAAGCTGTCCTCTAAGGACGTATTCACAGGGGTAAAATACCCAACCTACAGAGGTCTATTACATGAAAAGAAGGTTGATTACATGACCTCTAAACTAACAATTTGAGAGGAGGCGATCTTGCACTCCTAATACACTTTGTTTTTTTTAAAACCTAATCTGGCTCTGGGCCGCTAACGCAAGGGCTAATCCCATACTACAGAGGTGACTTAGAGAAGAACACTTTACATTACATAAACGAAGAATAGTTTGAGAAAATAAGTTCACCTCAAAACAAATGTGAGTGGGAGCTCGAGAGGGTTAGCACTCTCTATCCCAATATGTAGCTTTACAAGAAAAAGATGAAAAGAGTAATTACATTTTAGGAAAAGGTTACATGATGGAAATGCTTCGAACCCGCCGCGAGTGTTAAACTGCCGACCTAGCAAGAAAATAAGTTATTAATAGGCCATTACCTGGTGTTGAACGGCTGAAGAAGAAAGAGGCGCTTCCCGCCTCCTGCTATGTACTTAATACACTGAAAGATGGAACAGAAGTGGCCTAGAGACCCAAAAATCAGCAGTTTAAATACTCTCGCGGAAGTTTCTAGGCGTTAGGGGAAAGAAAACACCCTCCCACAAACTCTTTATTGGCTAGGGAAAAGAAACCCCTACATAGAGGAAGAAGAAACACATTATTGGTGGGAAATTAATTAAAGAAATTCGGGATTGGCTAGATCCAAAATAAGGGGAAAAAGAGGGGTATACAGCCAACTTAAACCATGACAGAAAGAAATTTAACAAAGAACAAACTCTTGAAATAAAAATTTCTCCAACAAAATAGTTCTTTGATTTCGCACTAGGTTGCACTATTGTAATTCTTCAGTAGTGTCCTCTAGAAGAGAAAGTTCACACTTCTTACTTCAAGCGAAACAAAAACACATCAAAAGTGACACAGTTCAAAAACTCAAAATTTTCCACGTGGTGACATCTTCTGAGAAAGTAGAGAATTAATAGAATAGATAAAGTTGAACCTTCCTCCAGAAGAGGAGTTTCAACTGGCGCAACTTTTAAATAAACGGTGTAGAGGTGTACCGCCCGGTACATTAAATATTGTATAAAAGCACTGAAAGTGCCATCGTAGCATGTTTGTAGCATTGTACCAAAGCATTAGGTTAATAAAATTGCATTTCCTGATTCCTCAATAACTATTCATATGTAACAAGAGTGACATTCAGTTCTTGAATGGATATCTAGGCGCCTTCTGCAGGGTAAACACAGAATTATTACGATTCCACCGGTGATGAACTAGGGTGCTTTGTTTGACATATAAAAGTCATACTGTATTCGCCATCCTGTGAAGGCATTTCTCAATAAGATAAAATTTCAATCAAGATACATAATTTAACCTATTGTCCATTAGACAAATTATTCGGAAGAATGGGTATCTAAGTAAATATATATTTATTTTCGAAACGACGACGCAAGTTCCGCTAAAGCCGTGTTTTTAACCTCCACGTTTCAGACCGGTACTGGACTCTAGTGGAAATTTGTATGGGTTTTAGAATGGTATCGCATTTAACTTTAGTTAAAACCGGCAAGAAAGTCATCAGCCTACCCAGAACCTGTACGTAAGACCAAAATCTCCAAGTAATTGGGGCTACATGCGCCTGCGTGGACCATTGAAGCAACGGTATTCTGCGTTATCGGTTGGGAGGGATAAAGAGATAGATTTGAAGAATATGCTTCTTAATGGCACTGAGAAACAATGTCTGTCTGTCTGTTAGGTCATCAGCCCAGAGGCGGGTTGGATCCTCAACTAGCATCACCAAAGGCTATGCAGTTACAGGGAAACCACAAAAACCAGCGGCAGTACCAAAATGAGGCGTACTAGGCAAGATGAGGAGTGAGGTAGTTTGCCATTGCTTTCCTCACTGGGCCATGCAGTGCTATTGTAGCACAACTAACCCTATGAGCAACACCTTCCATGACACTCAGACACACTGGTTGTGCTCTGAATGTCATTAATCAGCACCACCCATACCCCAGCAGCTTCCATATTGTCACAGCCATGGATGAGACTGGGACTTCAGTGGAAGCTACACTTTGCTCTGGCCTGTGCCAAGAGATGGATGCAAAAGTACTGTATCCATCAAGAAATGACAGCAGGCAGGAGAAACAATGACCGAACCAAAATGTATTTCATCTCGCAAGCACTAGACAAGTATAGAAATGGTAAAACCGGTTTATAACTGATAAATTTTTGTCCGAAACAGTGCACTTACCCAAATTCTTCCTCAATATGTGCGCAAAGTACAGCGCCCAGCTGAGTAACACGACCAAGTGAGTGAACAGAAACCGTCACTACCACCTGAAGCAGCAAACTTATTGGCGTATTCGGTCTATCTAAATAGTTGGTTGTTTACGAGTGCTAAGTAACTATGCAAAGGGTTTGCGTGTTACGTGCAAACTTTTATAAAGTGTACACATTAAATTGCCTCTAAGTGAGACGGCGCTACAACCATGTTGTTACTAAGAAACGAAAAGACCGAGCTCGATAGCTGCAGTCGCTTAAGTGTGGCCAGTATCCAGTATTTGAGAGATAGTGGGTTCGAACCCCATTGTCGGCAGCCCTGAAGGTGGTTTACCGTGGTTTCTCATTTTCACACCAGGCAAATTCTGGGACTGTACTTTAATTAAGGCCACGGCCGCTTCCTTTCTACTCCTAGCCCTTTCCTGTTCCATCGTCGCCATAAGACCTGTCCGTGTCGGTGCGACGTAAAGTCACTTGTAAAAAAAAGAAAGAAACGAAAAGTCATTTGTAACTTCCCTCTCGCTGGTACAGCTTTTCTGTTAACCGTATCTGCTACATGGATTTTATCACCTTTATTTTGCAATAACATAACACATTGTTATATATTCCTCCTATTAGACATTCTATACTCTGAGGTATCTTCACTTCTCGAAGGAGTCCAATTTAGTCTCCATGAGTACTCTTTCTTATAATCCAGTCCATGAGTACTCTTTCTTATAATCCAGTTCTTAGTCCATATCTGCTTCTGTTCATTTTCTAATTTATCTTCCAGTAGCTCAGTCAATGGAAGAATACTACGAATGGAGTAAACCTCGAAAATAATCTTCATTCCCGTGATTTTAATATGACCATTCATTTTATAAACGTTCTTGACTGCACAAAGTCAAAAGCGAACCGTCTCGCTCAAAATATGCATGTGTTTAGACGCTTCTCGGTCAAGGCTAGTGTTCGGCCGGCTAATACAGTTAGTGTCTCATCAGGTGTTAACTAGCCTTAACTAGCAGTATGTGTTCTATCGTTGACAATAAGGAGACTGTACAGCGTGCTGCATTATTATGAGACTAGATTAGGTGTTTTAACTGGAAAAACGTATAAAACTCCGTTACATCAAATGATACTGACATATTATATTTCGGTTACTAATACAGTACTATAATAATACAGGTAGAAATTAGAAGAAGAAGAAGAAGAAAAGAGATGATAGAAGTGACGGTGGATCAAACTCCGAGAAGATCGTTGTCACAGAAAGTGTAATAATTGAACTTCACTACCTTGAAAATGAAAAGGAATTTAACTCTTCAACTACCTGATGAGGCTAGTAAATGGATTTCAAAGAAATCAGGCCTCTCGACATACGGATGGACAACTTGTCTAAAAGTGAATTCGAAGGTAACAAGTAGTAGGTCCCAGGAATGTACCCTGTATGGTTGCCTGGAAACTGAAATTCTTGAATAAGTTCGAAAAATTCCGATCATCGTTCAGCTAGGTCCCATATAGCTACTGAGTTGAGAAACATAGATCTAGTGGTGCACGAAGATGTCAGTGAGAACGGTTCTATGGTTCTGACATAACTGCCCACTCCAAATGTTACACCCCCTGTGGGTGGGGGCGGTAGAATAACACCCACGGTATCCTCTGCCTGTCGTAAGAGGCGACTAAAAGGGGCCTCAGGGGCTCTGAACTTTGGAGCGTGGGTTGGCGACCACGGGTCCCTCAGCTGAGTCCTGACATTGCTTCCACTTACTTGTGCCAGGCTCCTCACTTTCATCTATCCTATGCGACCTCGCTTGGTCAATTCTTGTTCTTTTCCGACCCCGACGCTATTAGGTTTGCGAGGGCTAGGGAGTCTTTCATTTTCACGCCCTTCGTGGCCCTTTTCTTTCTTTGGCCGATATCTTCATTTTTCGAAGTGTCGGATCCCTTCCATTTTTTTCCTCTCAGATTAGTGTTATATAGAGGATGGTTGTCTAGTTGTACTTCCTCTTAAAACAATAGTCACCACCACCACCTCCAAATGTTAGAGATATAAGCTAATAATCGATCCTATGTCCGGCTCCATGGCTAAATGGTTAGCGTGCTGGCCTTTGGTCACAGGGGTCCCGGGTTCGATTCCCGGCAGGGTCGGGAATTTTAACCTTAATTGCTTAATTTCGCTGGCACGGGGGTTGGGTGTATGTGTCGTCTTCATCATCATTTCACCCTCATCACGACACGCAGGTCACCTACGGGTGTCAAATCTAAAGACCTGCATCTGGCGAGCCGAACTTGTCCTCGGACACTCCCGGCACTAAAAGCCATACGCCATTTCATTTTCATCGACCCTATGGTCTAGCTCGGAGGTGCTCACGCTGGCCATTTCGTCCCGCGGGTGCCCAGCACTGTAAGTGGGCGGGCAGGCAGGCGATGAGTGTATGCTATTCAACACAATGACGTTGTGGTTACGTCACAAGGCGTAAAGGTTGGGATAAGTTCTCCCAATCACTCTCGACCACTGCGGCGATATACGAGTTTGAAATGGAAGCAGAAAATAATGAAAGAAGGCGGAAATCCACGTCATTTTCAATTTACGTTGTAAGTTCACGTATTTCGACCAGATACAATAAAGAGTTAGGCCTACAACCTCAAATTAAATTTTAAGAGTTGCTTTCGAAGCATTTCTAATATACTTCAGAGTTAATGTGGATAAGCTGTGGCTTTTGGTTTCTTGGGTTTAAATTATCTGGTAAACTTACCAACAATCCAATCATGCTTACCGGGAATAACATCAGTTAGGTTATTTGAAGGCATACTATACATCTATTTGGTAGATGCATTTACATTTACATGCCCTCACTCGATATAAAACTCCCTCGCCATTTAGAGGCTAGCTATTATCATCGGACGCCTGATGAGTTTTAAATACTATTTTCAAATTCTTGAACACGGAAATTCAAACAACACAACAACACTGTATCAAATCAAACAGTAAATTTGCTAAATTATTTAAGTATATTACTTTTTACTGAATGATTAACAGTAAATTTACTTTTTTAAGAAATGGAAATACTGCCCTATCCAAGGAATTGTAAATCGTACCTTATACGCTTAAACCACTTACCTTCGTAAATTGTAAAACAAAAATTATAACGTGTTAGTTTTCTTTGCATGTATAAATATAAGAAAATAAAACTGATTTGTTTACCTCGAGCACAGTATAAATCAAACAGGAATACCTTGAAAAGGTCGGTTTTCTTGCGATTGTAGCGTTTTCTCTTAAATGCTGTACCCCACTCAGCATTTCGCTGAGTAATGGAGGAGGGCTTCGTAATTACAATCGAACGTCACCCTTCCTTTCCTGCAAAGAACGTTCGCTCTCTCGCTTCACTGTGGCGTATGCTTGCTACGTAAGCTGCCCGCATTTACGCCACGCCAGCCCGGCCGCACTGGGCTAGCCTCAACGGGTGCCCTGCTGAGCACCTCTCGTCTAGCTTGAACACAGTGTTCAACAAGCGGCCGATGTCAATGACGAGATGAAGGCGATATATGACCTATCCCATACCTACGTAGAAGTACAATCCGGGAAGTACTGTATAAGTGTAATCGGTCTCTTTATTAATGCATGCAGGAAGAGTAATTTCACCCCGATAGATCTAATGCAAAAAAAAGTCATTTGAGCAGTTTCACAACGCGACTACGGACTAACTACCAGCTATAGAGATATCATCACCAGTATCCTCAAGAAGTCATGTCAGATTTTATTTAATCGCTTCAGTGTTCACGGACAAATGGCATACACTGAAGAAAATGGAAATTGCAACACCCAGAAGGAGTGGTGCTACATTGCTGCAATTGAACATGCAGGACGAGTGCTTGGTTTTGATTCGATGATTACACTTTCAGGTCCCTCTGACCGCGATTTTGGACAACAATCAATACAGGATCTGCCCACCATGAGCCGCAATACATTGATGAATTCGTCGAGGCATAGAGTCAATAAGGCCCTGTATCGCTTCCTGAGGAATTGTGGCCCATGTTTTTTGCACTGCACAGGTCAGTTGTTCCAGAGTTGGTGGCTGAGGACGGTTGGCCAGTTGTCGACCCATCACGTCCCACACATGCTCAATAGGACTGAGGTCCGGGGATCTGGCGGTCCATTCTAAGGTTGTGATGTCGTGGAGAGCTTCTCTGGAGGTGCGTGCAGTATGAATCCGGGCATTGTCCTGCTGAAACATCCCATTAGAAATGCTCGCCATCATAGGGACAGCCACTGGATTGAGTACCCTATCAACTTACTGTCGAGCAGTCATAGTGCCCTCAACAAGCACTAATTGTGATTTCACATTAAAACCAATTGCTCCCCAGACCATAATGGCCTGTGTGCCTCTCAACAATAAGATCTGGGCGGCCCCTCTTCCCGGTACGTCGGCGCACACGATTCCGGCGACCTCTGCGGGCAAGGCAGAAGAGCGATTCATCACTAAAGACGACCCTATGCCATTCGTCGATCTTTCTGGACACCAGGCCAGCCTTACACGTCGCTGTTGTGGGTTCAATGGAACACCTTCTGCAGGGACACGGGCTCGTAATCCAGCTGAACGCAGGCGATTACCAACTGTTTGTTGTGTGACGTGGGGTGCCACAGCTGCTCGAATTTGCGCTGCTGTTGCATGGGGTTCCATCCGGGCCATCCGAGTGATGCGGCAATCCTCTCTCACAGTTGTCTGTCGCGCTGGGCTGTGCCAGGTCTACGAATGTTGGTACCTTCATTTGACCACTGCTGCCATGCACGTTGTACCGTAGATGCCTGTCGGCCAAAATGTGCAGCGACAGTCCTTAGCGATAATTGAGCCTCACACAGCCCAATTATCCGAGCCCTCTCAAACGGCGACAGTTGTTGATAGCGTGCTCTTCTCTGTCGTCGAGGCATGTTTGACGGGAAACACTTCACTGCACAGACTGCAAGTCAACTACGCTACACCAGAGTCCGTATACTGGAGTTGATTCCTCCGCGACTAATCACGTGAGGAGACCTGTAGCAACAATCCAATGGGTCTGAAACTTTGATCGTCTACATACCTACATGGCATCGTTCCATATCTTGGGAATCAACACAAACGGCCAATGCCTTCATGGTGTTGCAATTTCCAGTTTCTTAAATATATCACTGATCTACACACTCCAATCCATTAACTACTCCGTCGTTATTATAACAGTGTTAAAATTATAGGCGAGTATACTAAATACTTGAAGCTACTACAACCCTTATTACTTGTAGTATAAAAATACTGTAAATGTCGAACTGACAATGACAACGCTGTATGAGCCTAAGAAGAAAGGCTCTTCTGATAGAATTAAGTTATCCCACTACCGTACCTTGAAATGGCAAATCAATTAGCGTATGGATTTACACGAGGATGTCAGTGATAACATTGTATCCAATTTTTAATTGTTTCAAAAATAGAGTTGGAGGACGGGTCATGAAATTGAGACTATAAATATACAAGGAGGTGATGATTCGGAGAATATTTAGTAAATATGGCACTAACCATAAAGTGATTGTCGTCCTTAAGTCTTAGCACCGGAGCTGAGTGGCTCAGACTGTTAAGGAGCTGGCCATCTGATCCCAAGTTGGCAGGTTAGATCCAAGCTAAGTCTGGTGATCAAATCAGTCAGCCTCGTGTCAGTACATTTACCGGTACGTAAAAGAACTCGTTTGGGACAAAATTCTGGCACCTCGTTGTCTTCGAAAACCTTTAACGTAGTAATTGGGGCATAAAAGTAATAATGATACTTGACAAATGAATAAAAGGATGTGTAAAGCGCGTCCAACCATTACAACGAGAAGTGATACAGTCCTGAGGAAACCGAGCGAGTTAGCCGTTAGGTTATGGTCGCGTAACTGTGACCTTGCATTCGGGAGATAGTAAGTATACGAGTGTTGTTTTCTTGCGTAGCTATTAGTGTCGTGCAAAACACGCTCTATGCTCGGTTCATATTTGGCGAGTATGGCTATGACCGAGCCTCGCTTCTCACAGGCGAGGCGAGCTATGTTCGTTCGAACTTGCCCCTTCATACTCGCTCCTTGACGCGCTGTCTCAGGCACAGGTATTGTTGGGAGATCAGAAGAATGCATATGCCCGGTGAGGCACGGGGCGAAGGGGTTTTCACCAGCAGAGCCAGTGACGCAATGGTTACCATAGCATCTGCACTACTACCCAGGCGACTTTAAATTATCTTCTACTGGCAGCTCTTCGCTCTTGTCAGTTGTAATCCAGCAAACTGCAAAGTGTGTGTCAATGTTTTCGTGTAGCAGATAAGAGCCGTTCTGTAGGGGCAGAACAGGAAATTCGTGCTTGCAGGCCACATTCCTCATTCTTGCATTCTTCTCGTCTCTGCACAATAGAAGTGCTCGCTACCCCTTGTTCTTGTTTAGCCGTACTCTGTTGTTTTGACTCGCGCACCTTTATCTTTGGAAACATTCGCTTTTGCCTCAATGGTGGACTTATGACTGAGCATGTAACTGTCAATAATTAAACTCGTATTTTAGACTGTGATTCTACAATATACTGAACTCGGGCGGTCTCGTATATATATATAGGTAAGCAATATTGGAAAATAATGTAGTAAATATTGCTCCTGTCGGAGAAATGGTTAATGAATTTTACGTGCTGCCACGTGTATTCCTCCTGCTTAAAAACAGATTGTAACATCGTATAGAGACTATTCCACGTCGTCATTACTTCTTGCTGTACCGTTGTTTGAAGCTGGGCCTCCTTTGTGGCGTTTACTGTGTTTGCAGATACTTGAGCATCTTTCATAAGAAATCTCGTGTCATCGAATACGTTCGCAAGTGCTGTATTTATGCAGTGAGCAGCACAAGGCACACGTCTATGTTCTTCGAAAGCTGTATTTATGTTTGAACACTGATCTGTTACAAAAAACATGTCTTCATAATCACAATGAAGAATGTTTAACTCGGACATTCTTTCGTAAACTTCCTCAATTATACTTGCACTTACTTTCTTTGTATTTGGACATTTTGTAGTAAAAACCACATTATTGATCAGCTTCCACTCTCTGTCTATATACTGCGTAGTCAGCGTCAGATAATGGGTTTGGTTGTATTGGTCAGTCCACATATCAACAGTAGCCGAGCAACATTTCTCGTGCATAGCAGAAATAATCAACGGCATTATTTCGCTTGGTATTTCATCTGCCTTTGCTTGGACGTTTCTACTGATGGTGGAAGGATGCGGTAACACATCAACAATATCTACTTTTCCAAAATTAGCACCGATATTAATCAGTTCTTCCCTAATTCTTTAAAGCCTTCTCCGGCAACAGTGTTAAACGGTCGGAAATCTGTGGCACACATGAAATCACACGCGCTAGTTACGGTTTGCTTTGTAACGCCGGGCAATACTTGGCGAGAAAAGCCAGCATTAAATTTTCAAACGTGTTTCTTTTTAAATGAGTTGTACCGGGTTTATATGTTAACAGTGCATTGCACATTTCACAGGAAATATACCATATCTGCTGACTATCTGCAGTGACCACAAGCAGGAACTTCTTCCAAACATCAGAACTGAGCCCATCTCTCTTGATTAATTTATATTCATTGCTTTGAATTTTAGCCATAACGCTGTCCGTCGATTCACCTGTCATTGTGAACTTCAGCTCAAAGCAAAAGGGTAACTCAACCATTCCTTCGCCATTTTATAGCTCCGAATTCCCGGGCTTCACTGTATGTAAACAAGGTATTCCCTATATCTGGAAAAACCACATTGCTTGCAACGTCAGTAAAGCAAGCAAGGCCATCCTCCCTAATCAGCAAGCTTCGCTCCGAACATGGCCTGTCGAACGAATTGGAGCAAACTCGGGCATTTTAGCTTACACGCTCCACTGATGCGTGATACTGGTTGCATAGGCAGCTAAGCACATGATGTTCTGTCTTGGTTACCTGTCTCAAGTTCGAACAATGCACGACACTAGTTGCTATATTGTCTGAGAATTTACAGCAGATTATCAAACAAAAACTATGTCCACCAACGACGGCATTCAATAAACAAGGGCGAATATGAAAGAGAAGTTGTTAGTTTTTCTTTTCTTTTCTTTTTTTTTGAAATTTCAAAGCAGTAGCGTATAGACTCTCGCTCGAAGATTATTTGGTAAAAGACAAGAAGTACTTCATTTCGAAACGAGAACAGTATTTCAGTCTAACAATCATGTACTAATCGTGTTTCATGCTAAGAGAGTTGCTGAGAAGAAATATGAACTCTATGGAATGTAAATGTGAATGTCATTATAATTACTTGTCAATGAAATGCGTAGAAAGGGTTTTAGCTTGTACCTAGCATATCGCCTGCCAGCAACACGCAGCGTATTGGTATAATAACTTTCAACACCAGTAAGAAAGGTTACATAATTGACCCGACTCTTCAATTCAAAAATCATAGAGTCTATCCTGAAGAAGTGAACGCTGAAAAAGGGAACTCCTATATTCCTACCTAGGAGATCGACGTTACTGGACTAATTCCAGGGGGACGGAGTACAGTACCGTCTATCTTCGTGCAGTTCTGGAAACGGTTCAGCTTATCACAGAAGACCATCTCAGACATCATGCCAACTGTCATACGTGGATAAGCGGGAACAGTATATGTCCAACTGTTCTCTCAAAAACCCTGCATTGATGTGGATCTGAAGCGTATTGAGACGTATATTGTGAAGTATATTACATCTATTACCACATTTTTCTAGTTAGGTGGCAACTTTCAATAGACTTTAAAATCTAGACGTATATGCTTTATCCATTGTTGGCAACTCGTTCTTTCGGGAGGTTAATGGTTAATATTTGTAGTGTTAAACTATCTATCTATCTATCTATCTATCTATCTATCTATCTATCTATCTATCTATCTATCTATCTATCTATCTATCTATCTCTCTATCTATCTATCTATCTATCTATCTATCTATATATCTATCTATCTATCTAAAAACCCGCGAAACGCGTCCCCTCAAATGGTTTCAGGTTTACGTGTCTAAGTACGCGGGTCAGTGGTTCGATCCATACGGATCAGACGTTCGACCGATTCAGATTTACATGTTGTACAAGCATACGGGTCGCTGTTCGACCTCATATAATATTATTCCCACCATCAAAGTGGTAGGATGATGAAAATACAGGTTGTATTGATTTTCAGGTTTGTTTATTGTTCTATTTGAAATTCTGGCATAACATAAATATTGCTTAATTACTTAAATAAATTGCTCCTTTTTGCAATTTCCAAAGGAAATATGTACATTATTATTTTATTGTAGATATTTAGTCATGCCCTAATCAATTCTGTCATTTCCTAGTCCTATTGTGGAGTCTATCATTTGAGTGTCTACGAATGAGCCCGTGACCCTATTTAAATTATTATGCCCCGTTCATCCCTGCAGTTACTTGGGAGCCTTATTTGAATACATTACTTTGTTTTAGACATTTATTGAAGAACCATACCGATCTCGATAGCTGCAGTCGCTTAAGTGCGGCTAGTATCCAATATTCAGGAGATAGTGGGTTCGAACCCCACTGTTGGCAGTCCTGAAGATGGTTTTCCGTGGTTATCCATTTTCACACCAGACAAATGTTGGGGCTGTACCTTAATTAATGTCACGGCCACTTCCTTCACAGTTTTAGCCCTTTCCTGTCCCATCGTCGCCATGAGACCTATCTGTGTCGGTGCCGCGTAAAGCCAATAGCAAAAAAATTGAAGAACCGATCACCCCTGCGATAAATGCTAGTCTGGGATTAAGGCGTGAGCATGAACACCATCCCACTCCCACATGTTCAGAGCCTCTGCGAAATCACCACAGGCAAGACAAGACACACCCTAGATTAATTTTATGACCCCCGCCTTAGTGAATTTTATGGATGTTGCCTAATACCAATGCTATTGTGCTATATTTTTAGAGTTGTAGCCCATACCTTAGCAATCTTCTAACATTGAACTACGAAAATCCGCTTCAATGTTTGCTGATAGTAGAGACTAAATACTCCTCCCCTCTTAGCAGGATTACCAGAAAACGACACAGTAAGAAGAGTAATTGTAGAGGGCACAATATATATGAATCCATGTGTCACACTGTATATCTTGAAAAGACCTCGAGTTGCCTATTCACTACCATATTTTTGTTCTCTGTGTTCGCAGATTGTTTTTTATACGAAGCTGCTGACAAGTGCGCTGAACAGAATGGTACCTATTACTTACAAGTGTGCTACAACTACACAGAAGCCATCACGTACAACATTACCCACCTGGCGAAGGACGCAGAACGCAGACCGCCGGCCGAGGAGTATTTCACGTAAGTCATACTAAACACAGTAACACCCATTTGAAGAGTAATCGAACAGCAAAAGTGTGAAGACAAGTAGGTCAAATTTTGTCATTTTCTGTTTTTCTATTTTGACCTTGCCAAAATGTCCCCTAAAATTTGATCCGTTTTCAATATACGTGCAGGCCATAGCGAGAACCTTCACTGGTTTAAAGTGCAACTCCCACCCAGTTCCGAGAGAAAGTTGAATTTGAATATTTCGAGAGTGCCTCGAAGACCAGCATGCGACACGTTTGCCAGAAAGAGCAATCTCTCCGTCACACATGCTCGTGTCTCACGGATCGAACCTCATATGCGTGTGATTTTATATCTTGGTGTTTTTCATAAGCACGCGGTATTCCTCACTCCTTTTATCCGCCAAATCTCTGCACAGTTTGTGTCCTTTATTCGATGTGCTAGATGTCTTATAAATTACAGCTTCTCTTGCGTTTTCTTTTTGTTCAGTACTGCCCTGGTTCATGTAGCAATCCGTAGTCGTTGCGTGACTCTTGCAACGGTGTAAACTGTGCTATACAGGTGTTTGGGAGATAATAATAAATATCGGTAGGTCCCTGAAGACATTTAGCGTTAAAATAATGCCCAGTTTCAAAAATAAAATGTTCGAGTTGAAACTTTCATACTTGAAGCTCAGGTAATAATGGGGTGTGGCCTCCGCAGAGGCCTGGTGCAGGTCTTTCGAGTTGCCGCCATATAGGCGACCTGCCTTATCTTTGCTGAACTCTATTGATGAAGACAGCGCAAAATCACAGCCCCCGAGTCAGAGGAATTAACCAATGAAAGTTAAAATCCACGACCCTGCCGAGAATCGAACCCAGGACCCCTTGGATGAAATGTCAGCATGCTAACTATTTAGGTATTGAGCCGGGCGTAGCTCAGGTAGTATTTAATGATGAATGACATAGGACTTTTCTGACATATATTACAATAATTTCCAGTGTTAAAACGTTCGTTGGGTGCCTCATACACCCAACCACACAGGTGAGGCTGATGCAGTAAAGAACACTGGTGAGGTTGATTTTCCAAAGCACACAGTTATACGTTAGGAGCAGGACACGAAGGTCAAACTAATTCTAAGTAGCACACAAGTGAGAGCCATGCATCAGAGCACGCTGAGGGAGATGACACACCAGAGAACATATGTGAGGTTGGTGAACAGGAGCTCACTGGGTTGGGTGATGTTGGTGAGACTAATGAACCAGAGCACTTCTTAGGCGGGAAAACTTCTTATGCGGAAACTTCTTCACTGAGTTTCACTGTATTTTGTTTCAGTTTTTAAGATAAAAGTCAATTTTGTATCTGAAGGAATTTTTGTTTGTTTGCAAGAACTATAATTCCAGTTTTTTACATGCTTTACTTATCCTTTATTACATTTTACAGCACTCCACTTTCATGGTTGAGTTAATGTATCGTTTATAATAGGACTGAGAAGTTGCATCATTTAGAGATCCATTGTTCAAATTCCAGCTGAAAGGGATGTTTCCCCTGTCCCAGAGCACTGCTCCAATCCAAGTGTAAATGATTGTGATTATATGAACACAAAAACCACAGCAACACAGTTTATCTGATGGTGTACACCTGCACATGAGGTTGAGGCATGATATTTGATAAAAGAATGCCTGCGTAAATCGAAGGCATGGTTTATGGATCTGTGATCAGGCCAGCGAAGACATGAGCGGTGCTGCTGATGCACAGGAGCATTCTTTTAAGCACTTAGAATTTCTTCTTGCACATTACGCATACATATGTCCTGAAGCCGCAATGAAGTAATGTGCACAGCTGTAGTATAGTGATGTACTTAAAATAAACTTGCTTCTTACGGCATTACGCATGCATACTGCCTGAAGCAGTATAAGCCGAGGGGCAAACGAAGCTACTACCTACCTCACAAATCAAACACTTCTTCAAGCTCCTCCCTCGGACAAACTATTCGCTAATTTTTTTAAAAAACGTCATATTTTACGAACTGCGGACATTCATCCTTACCGGCTGTAAGGTTATTTGTACTTATCTCTCAAACGCCCTTTATAATCGTCAAAAAAATATACCATATCGATGAAGACGTGCGAAAGAAAGATTTTGTGAATGCTTTGTTCGCAATTCTTTACCCAAACATAAAACAAAAACGGCCCAAATGCTGAATATTCACCAGCGATACCAAACTTGTAATTATCAGTTATATCGTACCTACGTAGTTCTTGAAACAATCAACATTTAACAATAACGTACTCATATGTTCTACAATGTCATCTGATTTCTCTACAGAGAAGCAGATGAAGACCACACATTAGTCAACCAATATTGTTTAAAAAATATTAGTGTGCATAACTTTAATACGATTGTAATACAAAACACATCGTCAACACAATCGCACGAAAATGCTGCGGAATCAAGATTCACGAATCTCGAGCCTGTGAAACGGCGAGCTTGCTCGTTGTGATTCTCATTGTTTGCGGCAATGTGTTAAGTACTGGTCTTGTGGGGCACTCCTAAAGTAATCAAATTCCATTTTCTCGGAACAGGGCGCAATTTGAATCAGTGAAAGGTTTCGCTTTGGCCTGCGTGTACAATGTACCGAAAATGTATCAAATTGGTGGGGACACGATGGCAAGGTCTCCTTGTGAGTTTATAAACGATCGTCTCATGTGGAAAGGAAACAATTCATGATTCTCTGCGTGGTATAAAATAAGGATGGTCTTGTTTGGTATGTATGTTCAGTCCGTCAGCGCTTCCGCTGGTGCGATCCTCAACAGCTCTGCCATCAGCTGTCATAGATGGCCTAGGCATCACTGAAGAGACGTACTAGGGAAATGAGGAGTGAGGTATAGTTTCCCGTTGCTTTCCTCACCGAGCCAGAGTTGCTATTACATATCAGTCTGCCAAGCCCACTGAAATGTATAAACCGACCCTATGAGCATCATTTTCACACCATTCATAGCAGGGACTGGCTATATAAGAAATTGACATTACAATCATCGCTCATACCTCAATCACTTTCATATTGTCAAATCCAAGGAAAAGACAGAGACAGATCTATGAAAGTAACAAAATTGCTCTAGCCTATACCAGAAGACATAGTGCACTGTAAACACTAGGTCCTGCCAGCAAAGGCATCTTGTTTGGTACTGACACCAAATAAGTCACTGACTGTACGAGTGACTGAAGTGATCGTGTAACATATATGGGAGATATAACTATGCAAGGTTGGCATACTTTGTATTATGCTATTCCTTTGGCGGTATAATTCACAGTAAGTCTTCATTAATTGACAGGTAAAAATATAGAGTGATAAATATATGAAATATATCGCCCACAAGGCTTTGCGTTAAGTGGTAAGCTCATCGGACAAAAAATTAGTCACCCCTGGAGAAATCATTACAAGCATAATTTAAAAGCGTGTAACTCCGCCTTTGAACTTGATAACGGCCTGGATTCGGTTAGGAAGTGAGTCCACAAGATTGTTCAGTTACGTCGCATCCAGGTTAAGCCACTCGCTGAGGATTTGATCGCGCAGTTCCACCAAATGCTGATGTCGGCGTTTTACCTGCTGTTCCAACATGTCCCACAGATTTTCAATGGGGTTAAATTCAGGTGATTTTGCAGGCCAATCGATATGTAATAGGGTGGGGGAGTTGTTAATTAAATCAGTCACATATGCGTTCATCCCGGTGAACTTCGCTGTTGCCATCTTGAAAATCGAGGTATCAATAGCACACTCATCATGCAGATGTTGACTGCAGATGTTACTGGTCACTTCAGTGAGCTGGCCCAATCCATGATACGAAAACACCCCTAAATTTCACAGATCCACCTCCGGCTTGAACCTGACCTTGCACACATCCCCAAAGAAATGTTTCATTTGGCTTTCGGTGTACTTGACGACGTGCGTCATTGGAATGCAGGAAAAAACGTGATTCGTCAGACCACATTACGTTCCTCCAGTCAGCTACTGTCCACGTTCGATTATTTCTAGCCCATTGAAGACGAGCACCTTCATGTGCCTGTGTGAGCATAAGCCTATTGCAAGGTGACACACCCCAAATGTTCATTGCATCCAGTCTCCGCCGCAATGTTCTCTCGCTAACAGGTTGGGATGGACCTTCATTCACTGACTGCAGCAATTCCTGTCAGCTTTGGAAGCGGTTTTGATTCACAAGCCGTGTAAAGCGTCTCCGGTCCCCCTCAGTCAAGGTATCTTTCCGACCACAATACTGACGTCGTGTTTCTTGGCCACATGTAGTACATCACTGCTGAGGACACGCTGAACAGTCCGCTACGAAACACAAACAAATGCAGGAACTTCACTCACCGTGTGACCATGGGCACGGCCAAACACGATTGCCCCTTTTTGCCACTCTTCCACATGCTTACATCTATCCATGTTGACGTACGCTGTCCACTTGAAACATCAATGTCTCACTGATCGGTATTGCCTTATGCTCACGTAGAGGCAGTGTGCGTGCGGTTGAGCACGGACCTCGTTCGCTGCGCTATCTGTACAGGCTTAACGATTCATCAGTGCGTGCGTACTAGAGTGACTAACATTTTGTCCGGTGAACTTATTTTCTATTAATGTTTATTACGTAATTTTCATGTCATACTTTATATTTAATGTAATGATTAATTAAAGTAATTAAGTTAATAATACATAAATAAACGAATACTATCGAATAGTTGTTATGGTTCTAAGAAGGAAGATTTAGAGTGTAAATTGCAACTGGAACACGATATGACTGGAAACGAACAGCATGATAAGAAATTTTTCTTTACACCCAACAGCTTGATAGAAATTAGGTACCTTGAAAATGGATATGTTGTCAAACTTCTAACTGGCGGATTGCTTAAAATTCCATTCATCTAAGAAAAGGACCTGAAGTAATCATTCTAGGTTTGATGGATAATATCCCAGCGGCTTACTCATCTACCAGTGCATTGTACCTTTCCCTGTCCCCAAATTTTTGCCCTAGCTCAGCGAAGAAGCTGCGTGGAGGGGTCGGGTGAAACAAATGGGTCGCAAAGTCTATCAAAAATTAGCTTAAATCAACAGGACAGGTTCTAGAATACATATTTCGTAAATGAGAAGTCATGGAAATAATGGGTGGAACAAATTTATTAACAAATCGCATGTGAAAGCGTGATAAATTCCCAAAATAAAATAACGATGTTTAATTCACAAAATTTTACACAGAAATTGTCGTCACAGAATAGTAATCGAAACACGGGCCTCGAACCCATATTATGTACACCGTGTGTGGAAATACGGTGGTATCATTGTGTTTTACGGAGCGTAAAGATGAGTTCAACCTACGGGTGGCACGAAGCCTCGATCATGATCGTCACTGCACGTGACATAATTATAGACTCGTACATCTCTGCTTGGTTAAACAAATCAGATCTAGTCGGTAAACACATAACAAAAGAATGACTTGAGACTGACACATATCCCCCCCCCCAAGAAAACACTGAATTTAATATCATGGGATCCGTCCGAATAAGCTGAAGAGGGTGGAACCTCACAACCAAAAAATCAGCTCGCGCTGGAACCCAGTTATACAACGCTGCACGCTATAATAAAGTACAATAAATATACAAACATACAAGGTGTAATGAGACACTTCCTGAAAGAGAAAAACATATAAATACAATCGACGTCCACGTCTGATATCCTGGTCTCGAACACGGGCCCTCTATGGATCTGGATATCACCAGCTGTATTCCGCGCTCGTTGCATGTGTTTTCCGGCAAGGCTTGGCAATATCAGCTGAGCTGTGGGAGAAAGTGACCAGCGGTAATAACTTTAAATGCGAACCGACCCCCTTTGCTTCGTTCAAAGCGTACAAGGGCTCGGGGAGCCGACATAGAAACTACCTGCGTTCCTTGCAGACCTTTATCCACATGGCTTACGGAACGAGACTCAACTATCATCGCACTGAGACAGAAAGCAACACAAATAAGCTCCCTGTGCATTTCATAAAATTGCGTCACATAATACGCCACATCAGAGCTCACAGTAATCCCGTACTTCACACGCACCTCGCCTCTCTATGGAAGAGAGGCTACACCCATTAGCGCTTCTCGCGCCTCGCATCTAGATTATACAGGTTCGAATCTTGGCTCGCTCTCGGCCCATTATCTAAGCCTTCTCACGGCTAATTCCACTATTATCTCATGGCGGTAATACACACACATAACTGGGCTCATTCTTGCCTCGTATCTACCCTCTCTTGGTTCTAATCTCATACTCGGCTACGGGTCAGTCTGTTGCATATGATTCTAAAAGGTCCTCGCTCATTTACAACGGTGGAAATATTTCACTGGTTTCGCTCCAAGCTGAAAAACATGCTCCATGCAAATCAAGCACATCCTGACAGTATTAACTACCTGGTATTCAATACCGGGTTCCCCGTTCGAAACTCTAGAGGTGAGCAGACCTTCAAATCTACCTGAAGACAATGACATCAAATAACCCTAGCGTCCAAAATGACGCTTAAGAGAACTACATATAAAACACGTAAAAAACGATTAGACTAGTTTTACCCTCATACCATCTTAAGAAAAGCTAATAAAACACCTGGCTGGAGCCTATCGTCAGCCCCAAGTTAAATGAATCTACACATGTAATAAACATGCTTAAGGCATTAAAATTTACGTAATTAAATATTTACATAATTGAAAAAGAAAACGCCCCGAGTCAAATCTACAACTATAAGTCATACTTAAATTGCCTTCGCACACCGTCCGGTGCTACATCGTAGAGTTAGCACATCCTGGAGCTGCGGACGTTGAATCTGGAAGCCTGGGAATCGATTCCTGCGAACGCCATCACTGTTGCTGTCTTTTTCTCTCTTGCCCCACTGCAAGTCCTGGAAACTGGATGCTGAAATCAAATATTCCTCTTCACTGCCTTGCATGTATACGCGCGCAGTGGTTGCGACCTAGGCGAGATTGTTAAAGTAAATCTCGTACTTATGATATGAGTTTGATCACGAGTAGCCTATCAGGGTATGAAAACCCGGTCACAACAAGTTCATTAGGCAGCTAAGTTCCCTCGAACCGCACTAAAATGACGAACTTGATCTAGTTCAGATACCATCTACTCACTGCACATTCTCGGGCGAGCTAGTTTATTTCCTATTTAACACTTTATAATTGCTTTATTTAAGGCACTATGTTAGGCACATTGTCTCGAGATACAACACTCCGCGCCAGTCTTTCATTCACAACTTCCCAGCTTTGTAGTAAATGTCCGTTTCCGTAAGGGTCGGTGTATCCCAGTTCTTTCTACAGACTGTCTTTGTGTAGTGGCCGCGTGCTGTCAACGGCCATTTGAATTGGAGTAAGAAAACCATTAAGTTGCTTGCTTCTCACCGCAATGGTGAAAATAGTTCTCCATAAATTAAACCAATTTGTTTTAGTGTTCAACACATGATAGAACTGGCACTCGTATGGAAATAACTTGATGTAATAGCTTGCTGCCAGGCCGGAAGTGCTCATATTTAGGTACGTGTAGTTGGCACTACTCGCTTCACGTGATAAATTCAAACCTGTCTGTCATCCTCTCGCGATCTCCTTTCTCTCACTCTCCCTGACGTAGTAACGCTATCTACGGGGTCTTCACTAGTAAGTTTGAAATATGTAAAGCTTGCTTCCCGTTCGGAGTAATCGCAAGGACTGGAGTTTGCGCTATGGGAGTCACCTCCTCCTGAAGCACGGAGTTCGGGCTCTGCATGGTGCTATATTTGAATATTCTGATTATATAAAAATGATGCTATTTGGACCGTGATACGGTGATACGGTACAGTACTTTGTTCAAGAAAAAGTGAAATGTGCGCTATCTGACTCTGAATTACTTTATAACGGTGTATTCTCATAGTCAGTGCTAGACTAAGTTTATTTGCATATAGTACTCATATTTACTCGTATTTTGTCATTATTAAGACTTGTGACATCCTAATACTCTGCGATATTTTTATGGTTAATGTAAGTTAAAATTTAAACTCGATGTAAATGAGTTTCTCAATAACATTATTATTCAAAGCAAATATGTAACAAATGCTAAGTCATACTTAAAATTGAAGTGCTATGTAATAGGTTAATTATTTCTCTTTTCATATACATGAAATCAAGTTATCTGTCTGTTCCGGGGTATTTGTGGATCGCAGAGTAAAAGAAGGTGCCGGGGTGAATGGGTCTAACTACAATGTCAAAATTAATTAAAACTTAAACTTAAGGTTAAATTTTCAAAATTCAAAATTTCACAATTTACAGGTACAAGTAGCCAACATTAAACAAGTCTCTGAACGACAAAATTGGTGGTGTAAACAGATCGTGGGCTTCAAGCCCTCACTTTACTCTTCCTGAGGTCCTAGCTCAAAATTTACAAAAGAGCACGATTTTACTAATGCAGAAATCCCCTAATACATGGAGCACTTGCTCCGTAAATTACAATATCAAGCCTCTCCGAGACACTTTTAAACACTAGAAAAAGAGCTAACGTGCTCTCAGTTTTCCAAGCCTACTAAAGGCAACATAGCATGAAAATCTGATAAGCTCTGGCCTTACAAGGCACTATTTACAAATAAAGATTTTATTACACAGAGGTATCTAGTACCCAACCTACAGGGCCTTAGAAAAAAATAACAGGTTAAATAAACGGCCCGAGTACAATTTGAATGGAGTCGAAGGCTGAGGTCCAAAAATTTAAAACCTATAGGGCACTTGACCGACGAAACGGGGGCTATTTCCAAACTACTGAGGTAGCACGCATGGAAATCACTTCAATACATAGCAGAAACAAAAGCGTGACACCTCAAACCAAGATGAAGGGGAGCTCGAGAGGGTATATCACTCTCTATCCCCGATTTACAGTTGAAGATGTAATGAAGTTATTACATTAGCCACCGGGCGAGTTGGCCGTGCGCGTAGAGGCGCGCGGCTGTGAGCTTGCATCCGGGAGATAGTAGGTCCGAATCCCACTATCGGCAGCCCTAAAGATGGTTTTCCGTGGTTTCCCATTTTCACACCAGCCAAATGCTGGGGCTGTACCTTAATTAAGGCCACGGCCGCTTCCTTTCAACTCCTAGGCCTTTCCTGTCCCATCGTCGCCATAAGACCTATCTGTGTCGGAGCGACGTAAAGCCCCTAGCAAAAAAAAATTACATTAGCCGGCAGAAAGTTACATTTTTAGAAAAGAAGGTTACATAATGGATGATTCGGACCTTTCCCTCGGGTTAAACTGCGGAGCTAGCAAGAAAGAAAGAAAGATGTTATATGGCCATTACCTTGTAGAAGTTCTAGCAGCAGACGAAGAGGCCTCCCTTCTCCTGCTTGACACACGCACACAGTAAGATGATGATCAATTGGCCAAGAGACGTGAAAATCCGCAGTTTATAAACCCTCTGGAAAGTTCGAGACCATTCGAGATTAAACTAGCCACACCCTCTCATGTTTATTGGGTACTTTCAAAGTTACACTCAAAATCGAAGAAGAAGAAGAAGAAGAAGAAGACTGTGATTGGTAGACCATTAATTACAGAAATGAGGGATTGGCTGGATTCAAAACTGGCGGAAAGAAAAGATAAATATTGCCATCCCAAAAATAAATGGACATCAATTAGAAAAAATACTTATCAATACCAAACTTCTTTAAATCAAAAGTTCTGTCACTTCGCACCAGGGTGCATGAGCATAGTTTTTAGTAGTGACATCTATGGAAGAATGTCCAAACTTCTTGATGAATGGCAAACAAAACAAGTAGAAATACAGTCAGTTCGGAAAACTTCACAATAACAAAATTACATCATATTTTAGTGGTGACATGTTCTGAGTAAATTTATAAGTTGGCCTAGTTTAAATTTCACTGTTTCACCAGTAGAGGAGTTCTTTTAGGCGCTAGATTTAAATGCGCGGCGTTGGTGTGTACCTCCCAATACACTATCAATTAAATTAATAATAATCGTATGACTTCGGCTACCGTGTGCAGGCATTTCGATTTGACGCCGTCTGGCTGTCTGCTCGTCAATTTTGACGCTCTGTTTTACTCTAGATCTACTAGATGGCAGACCGAGTAAACCAGAACTCGCTTGGGCGTCTATGGCTGAGATTTAATTGGTTTTGTTGGCTAAACACCAAATGTGTCACCAGAGATCTTTTACATGCCGACATCGTACGACATGGAGTGTCGAATGGACTTTCTTCCGCCGTTCATAAATCCGACCACCTCTGCCGGGTTTGAACCCGCTATCTTGGGATCCGGAGGCCGACACTCTACAACTGATCCACAGAGGCAGCTCGTCAGTAAATCAGTTTTAATAACGACAATACAAACGAAATAATCAGTGCATTTATCTCCTAAAAAATTGACTTATCTGGTTTCGCCAATTGACACTCAATTACTAAGGCCAAACGTCATCAAATAAGTTAAATTCTTATCTGTCAACCTCAGAAACACAGAATTAATCACCGATGAGGACAAACAAAATGACTTAACAGTGACAATAACAGTGACAATATGTATAGGCTATATATTACGTTTTGCTTTACGTAGCACCGACTCAGATAGGTCTTACGGCGACAATGAGATAGAAAAGCGCAAGGAGTAGAAAGGGAGAGACCTTGGCCTTAATTAAGGTACAGCCCCAGTATTTTCCTGGCGTGAAAATGGGGAAACCATCTTAAGGGCTGCCGAACTATCTCCCGAATGCAAGCTCATAGCTACGTGACCCAAAACGCAGAGTCACTTGCTCGGTGAGACATTGTTCTGTCACTAAAAAAATTCCTCGTAACATCTTCAAGAACCACACGTACGGCCCGTAAAAAGGTATCTTTTTGGCCTCATGTCTTCAATATACTCCAGGCGGCCCGCGAACGCCGGACATTCTACTTAAAATGCCCCGCATGCAATAGTGATGCATGGGATGCCTAATCACTTGTTTTCAAAGAAGCGACAACGTGCCTGTATTTCGGATATTGTGAAATAAATAGCACTCACTTTACTGCACACATTCCATAACAGGGTGCATTTGTAAATACGTCAAAAATGAAAAAAATAATAATTAATTTATACACGTGCAGACATTCCACTCTATAAAAGAATTGTTTGTATGAAACAAAAACTAATATTTTTCGGCGAAACACGCGTGTAGAAGGCAGACGTCTGTTTGGAAACTCCTGTGCATACCGTCAGCGAGTTTCGGCTGCATTCCGATCAGATTCTCCATAGATTAAAATTATGTCTGTGTATTCGGACACACTAAACATTGCCGATATGCAGACAGCTATTGTACGATACACCAGCCTAATGCTATGCGGTCGAAACGAGGATTACTAATGCAAGGGGTTGCATTAGACGGGTAGCGCTGAGGAATATGCTGCGAGCGACTATCCGATTGTTATCTCTCCATATTCTGACGTAACTTGCCGGTGGCGTGCCAGATGCGACCGTGCCGCATGCGACCAGTGCCACTAGCGACCGCATAATCTGTAACCGTGCCGGATGCGACCGGCGTTGACAGGATGCGACCGGCGTTGACAAGCAAATTGTCATTTGATAAGTTGTGTCATCACCCAAGATAAGGTAAGCTAAACGAAGTGCAATGTAATTTCAAAATGTCTTATAAGCAGCTACTGCCCCTACTTTACATAACACTTCTGGGGAAAACTCGTTTTGCAACACGAAATATGGTGATGCGTTTACGTCTTTTCACACCGGGCGAGTTGGCCATGCGGTTAGAGGCGCGCGACTGTGGGCTTGCATCCGGGAGGTAGTGGGTTCGAACCCCACCGTCGGCAGCCCTGAAGATGGTTTTCCGTGGTTTCCCATTTTCACACCAGGCAAATGCTGGGGCTGTGTCTTAATTAAGGCCACGGCCGCTTCCCTCCAACTCCTAGGCCTTTCCTATCCCATCGTCGCCATAAGACCTATCTGTGTCGGTGAGACGTAAAGCCATTAGCAAATAAACAGTATTTTCCTAAAATATCTCCATATATGGAGCCGCGCCTCCATGTCTGGGAGAAGGTACCAAGCAGGTTAGGTCAGTGCGTTGCCGGACGACTAGTTACAGCTACTTCGGTAGGCTGCTGGGTTCGAATACCCCGTCGGCCATCCTCGAAAATTATTTCTCGTGGTTTCCCATTTTTCATCTCCAGGAAAATGGGCGTGGTATTTCATTTCGTAAATCCCACAAATATTGGCCGGGAATCAAACCCGGACTGCCTTGGTGAGAAGCGAGCAGTGATGCCACTGGGCTCGTTTCTATTACTCCCCACTCTATCCGGTTCTTACTGCGGGTCAGGGTGTGTAGCAGATTTGGCATTATTTTACGGCTGGATGCTTTTCTTGACGCCAACCATTAGAGAAGAAATGCTACGTATTAATGTGGTGGTGGTGGTGGTGGTGGTGGTGGTGGTGGTGATTATTGTTTTAAGAGGAAGTGCAACTAGGTGACCAGCCTTTATTTAACACTACTCAGGGAGAAAAATGGAAGGAATCCGGCACTGCGAAAAAGGAAGATATCAGCGAAAGAAAGACAAGAGCCACGAAGGGCGTGAAAACGAACGACTCTCTAGGCCTAGAAAGTTCTAATCCCGTCGGGGTTGGAATAGAACAAGATTTGACCAAGGAAAGTCGGATAAGATAGATGAAAATGAGGAGCCTGGCACAAGTAAGTGGAAGCAGTGCTAGGACTCAACTCATGCCTCGTGGTCACTAACCCACGCTCCCAAGTTGAGAGCCCCTTACGACACGCAGGGAATACCGTGGGTGTAATTCTACCGCCCCCCTCCACAGGGGAATGTGGAGTTAGATAACTTTCTTCTTTAGCATGACTTTCCTCTGGTTCATCGATTTTCTGGTACTACTGGTACGTAACATACTGGTTTATCATAGTACTCCACGCATTTGATTCCTTCTCTGTGGCACTGATTGGAATGAGCAGTGAGCACACTTAAAGGAATAATGGCAGAGGATTGTTCACGGCTGTCTGCGGCCTGGTCATTCCAGGTCGGGAACTTTGGACTGTTAGATCGGCAGCATAGTACTGTTAAAAATGAGATAATGTGCGGTTTTCTATTTTATCAAGTATTTCATAATTATGATAGCATTGCTTGTAACTGCGACATTTCTGTTGACTTCATTGTAATGACCTATGATGATTTCAGTTGGCAAAACCACAAAGACAGTCTTTCTGATGATGTAAAAAGACAGAGAGTGAGTGCCTGCCATTATCATCAAACTGCCCAACTCCACTGACTGGCAGTAGGCAAGTGGGCCTACCATCATAATGAAAACTTACCAAGTTGATTGTGACTGACAGTAGGCAAGAGGACCTGCCATTATAATTTCCTAACCAAGTCTTCACATGCGAAAATACGTATGGTGACTTGCCCGTCGCTTTTCTGAGTAACTTTAAGAGCTATGTAGTTTAAAATAATCTTATTCACAACGTGTAGAGTATTTAACCTAGAATTCTGAATACAATGTAGAATTCCGTAGCGAAGCACGGGTACATTAGCTAGTCATATCTAAATTTGTATCAGAATCTAATTACGCTGTACCGGGGACTCCGAAATTAAGTTTGAATCCCTTTCAGAAAACAATCGATAATGTTTGGTAACAAAACACACGAGTAGCGTTGCGAAAATATTGCAAATCTTGGGCTAGGAAGACTTAGAAGTAAGAAGACGAGCTGCTCGACTAAGCGGGATGTTCCGAGCTGTCAGTGGTGAGATGGCGTAGAATGACATTAGTAGACGAATAAGTTTGAGTGGTGTTTTTAAAAGTAGGAGAGATCACAATATAAAGATAAAGTTAGAACTCAAGACGACATATTGCGGCAAGTATTTGTTTATAGGACGAGGAGTTAGGGATTGGAATAATTTACCAAGGGAGATGTTCAATAAATTTCCTACTGGGCGAGTTGGCCGTGCGGTTAGGAGCGCGCAGCTGTGAGCTGGCATCCAGGAGAAAGTGGGTTCGAATCCCACTGTCGGCAGCCCTGAAGATGGTTTTCCGTGGTTTCCCATGGACAAGGCCGCTTCCTTCCCACTCTTAGCCCTTTCCTATCCCATCGTCGCCTATAATATAATATATAATATATATAATTTCGTGTGGCTATTTCTAGCCGAGTGCAGCCCTTGTAAGGCAGACCCTCCGATGAGGGTGGGCGGCATCTGCCATATGTAGGGAACTGCGTATTATTGTGGTGGAGGATAGTGTAATGTGTGGTGTGTGAATTGCAGGGATGTTGTGGACTGCACAAACACCCAGCCCCCGGGCCATTGGAATTAACCAATGAAGGTTAAAATCCCCGACCCGGCCGGGAATCGAACCCGGGACCCTATGAACCGAAGGCCAGTACGCTGACCATTCAGCCAACGAGTCGGACATCGTCGCCTTAAAACCTGTCTGTGTCGGTGCGACGTTATACCACTAGCAAAAAAAAGAAGATCCTAATTCTCTGAAATTATTTACGACTTAGGCCTACTTACTTATCGTGTCCTATTAGTGCCGGGAGTGTCCGAGGACGTGTTCGGCTTTCCTGGTGCAGGTCGTTCTACCTGACGCACATGGGAGTCTGGATGTGAGATTATGATAATGAGGTAGGGAAAGATGAAACCCGGTGTCGGCACGTACCCTACTCCTCTCGAATAATACCAAGGAGTCTGCTCAATGCTTTAGGTCCCTATCCGACGGCCGAATCACCATCAACAGCATCATATTGCCTCACTTAATTTGAACACTGCGAAGAAGTTTAGATTTGAATCCAGGCTTTTGGTACGCAATCTAGTGATTACAAATTATATACACCAACTTTCCTACCCTGCCGGCCTACATTCTCATGGTGAATTTTTTTTCATCCGGGCTAAGTGGCTCGACGGCTCAGACGGTTGAGATGCTGGTCTTCCGACTCCAACTTGGCAGGTTCGATCCTGGCTCAGTCTGGTGGTATTTGAAGGCGCTCAAATACGTCAGCTTTGTGTCGGTCTATTTACTGGCACGTAAAATAAGTCCTGCGGGACTAAACTCCGGCACCTCGGTGTCTCCTTAAACCATAACAGTAATTACTGGGACGTAAAGCCAGCAACATTATCATATTTTTCTTTCGACCAACGGCACTCGAACCTGCTAACAACGGTGTCAGACCTTTATTTTAGAAAAGACCAAGTTAGCTACTTATAAGCAATCTGCCACTTGGTGACAGCCCTTAATGCAGATCAATTGTAAGTGATTAATGGGTCGCATGCGGCACGGTGCATATCCGCTCGGTCGCTATTGGCACGATAATGGCCGGGTCGCATCCGGCACGGTCGCATCTGGCACGTAACCAACTTGCCTGCTGGTAGTAGTGCCCTTGTTAAAATCAGTCAATAGATATCCCATTTATCATGTGTGCATGCGGGGCATTTATAAGTAAAAGTACAGTGCTCGTGAGGATTTATGTACAGTAATACTACCAAATGTGCACTCACGCTTATCGTACTGGAGCTCTTTGGCCTTGTGACAACTTAATTTTTGTAAGCAAGAAGAAATAATAATAAATAATAACTGTTAAATGAGGAGCCTCCGTGGCTCAGACGGCAGCGCGTCGGCCTCTCACCGCTGGATACCGTGGTTCAAATCCCGGTCGTTCCATGTGAGATTTGTGCTGGACAAAGCGTAGGCGGGACAGGTTTTTCCCCGGGTACTCCGGTTTTCCCTGTCATCTGTCATTCCAGCAATACTCTCCATTCTCATTTCATAGCATCTATCAGTTATTAATAAAATCACTTTGGGAGTGGCGACCCCATCGTACTAATAGCCTATATCTGCTTCATTCATTCCATCCCTGACCCGGTCAATGACTGGAAAACAGGTTGCAGGTTTTCATTTTTCAACTGTTAAATGATAAATAGGCTAACTGGTCAGTAATAACTGTCCTGGTCTTGAAGTACTTACCCACAGACCCTTGAATCTCTGAATACCCTCCCCTATATAACAGATTATAACATTTATAAGGTTTCCGGATTACTAGGCCGGTAGGATCTGTAGCTGCCGTGTTCCATCACTATCTGCATTGTTGGCATTTCCAAGGATCCACTGTATCGTCATGAAACTTACGGAATACAACTGATACAGAAATCTGGGGCGTAAAGAGAAATTGTCTGTCACTGTGGGACGAACGCGGGATCCTCGTACATTACGAGGATATCGATGTATTTTCAACTATCGCACATTACTATCATGCCAGTCTTTAACTGAAAGAAAGAGCCTATTCTTTCACTCAGCAACATAGAAATAAAGAAACGTGGAGTGTATAGGAGCCGGGATAGACAGATGAACCTCCAGTGTCCAGATAATTAGCCGCCATTCTCAACTGGTACCGGGTCTCCAATAGAGTCCTTCAGTCATAATATAGAGATATTTTGAGTAAGACATGAATATTTTAAAATTAAGACTTATATTGCCAGGCAAATAGTAATAATAATAATAATAATACAGCCGAAACTCTGTCTCTAAATGCCAACAAAGGACTCCTTGAAGAACTGGAGAAAAGAGAACGCAAAATTGTGAGAGGAATCTTGGGATCAAAGTACAGAAATGGAATCCATCAAAAGAGATCCAACAAGGAAGTCTACAGCCAAATAGAGAAAATTACCGACACAATCAGAAAAAGACGGGCACGATTTTACGGTCATCTGAAAAGAATGGACGGAAGAAAGTTAACTAAAGAAATCTTTCACTTTTTTGATTCAAACCCCAAAACCTGGTTTAGAAATACCAAAGAAGACCTGCAAATGCTACATATCTCAGCTGAAGACGCCCTAACAGAGATCTCTTCCGCAAGAAAATATTGACGAACGGGCTAAACCGAGACGAGCAACCGAAGAGAAGACACGGTGTCCCTTGGACAGAGGAGCGTAAGCAGGCCCACTCACAAAGAATGAGGGAAATTTGGGCTCTAAAAAAGGCCAAGTTCAGTGTCAAATGCAACAAGATTTAACGTGGTCCTTGATGGCCCCAGCGAATTATATATATATATATAGTTATGTTGAAAATGATAGTTAATAAAAAGATATAAGCGATAGTATTATAAGAAATAAATTGTGGATAGTGGATATATTAGTTATTGAATTGTTGCTTGAAACCTTTCGTGAACAGAATTAACCAAAGGAGAAATAAATACATAATAAAAATTGTACGTTGGTTATAGGATTATCATTTTGTTGTCTAAAATGATAGCAAAATTTAAATACTAATATTTGAAGTAAGTCAATAGGTATACAAGGAAATTACTTAATAAGAAAAGAGAAGTTTATGGATGTGAAAAAGTTGTAATGATAGTGGTATTAGCGGAAACTTGTACTGGAGTGATGTTATTTAAGGAGTATTGAGGGGAGGAGAAGAAGTACCAGGAAGTTTTAAGAGTGAAAGGGGTGAGGTTTAATGGTTAAAAAAATGAATTGGTTGTACTGATGGTTTCTGATAGGTTTTATAACGTAATGCACAGTAACGTTTGACTGCAGTTTTCAAGGACATGGGTAGGAAGAATTACGATTCCCCTTTCAATTGGCACAAATTGAATATGTACCTGGTACTGAGCAGATGGTGTGGTGATTTTAGCCTTCAAATCTATTGCAACGAGAGTGCTGAGTATAGGAAAGAGAAGAATGATGCAATTTTAAACAATTGTTCTTCCATATGTAGAAGTGTACTTTCTCTTACATTTCCCATATCTCATCTTTGCAAGCCACACGTTACCATTTAAGAAATTTGGCCTTTAACTAGTCTTCAAAAGGAATAACTAGGCAGAAGGGGGATGTAGCCAAGAGAGTTCAAGCGTGTTGCATATATATCTTCAGAAATTAAATAAATTATACAAACAAACAGAAAACCCTGGGGAAACAGTCCAGTTGGCCTTGACAGATAATTTCAGCCCGACCAGATGACCTTCAGATATTGGAGCTCCACGTGGTCGGCGTAACGATATCCTCAGCTGAATTGCTTGACCTGGTCCGCTGCCTCTCATATCATCATCATCTCAAATGTCCTCACGAGGCCAAGTAAAGCCTGCTCCAGCCCAGAATCCACAATTAAAATGCCTATCCTGGCTGGGAATCAAATCCGAGTCCTTCGAGTGAGAGGCAAGCACGCTAATCCTACACCACGGGACTGGCTATGTTCTTATACATATCCCTAATTGGTACTAATGTGTCCTACAGAGAATTATAAATTTAAACACTGGAAATAATGCAACTCTTCCTGCGCTGTAGAGGAGGCAAGTTCGAATATCGTTATCAATTGTTAGTGAAATGATTCTTTGAATTTCCACGTGAACTCTGCGTAAATTTGGGAATGATGCCTTAATAATGTAGCACGAGGGTTACTTTCCAGATATCTTGTCTTTCATTCCCAGAAGTTCTTCTTTTCTCCTTAATTCGTTTTATAAATTTATTTCTTGCATAGTATTTGTTCGACTTACACTATAAGGCATCCACATGTTTTGATACTTCCGCACCGGACGCGGCAAATAGGCTATATTCACTTTCAGTCAGCCTAGTACTCTCCCTAAGTTCTCTACCTAAACATGTTTCCCTTCGAGTTCACCAACTGCTCTTCTCAAGTGGTATGTAAGGAAAAATTATGTTTGTTCACATCAAGATTTTGAAATGTGCCGCAAAGAATTTCGTGAACAGTTTCAAGAAGAGGAATTATCGTAATAATTATCTTACCTTTGCTACCGTGTGCAGATATTTTGATTTGACGTTATTCAGTCAATTTCGACGTTCCGTTTTACCAACTAGTAGAGAAATGGATTTCTGTTGGTTGGCCTAAACTGAGGTTATTTAATTTTGTCGGCTAAACACTAAATACTGTATGTCACTAGAAATATGTCAAATGCCTACTCGTGCGGCATTTAATACCCAATGAACTTTCCTTCACCAATAAAAAATTTGACTACCTCTGCCGAGTTTCAATCCACGAACTTGGGATCCACTGATTTACAGAGTGATAATGTTGAATTAATTGTTAAAGTGTTAAATTATTTTATAATTGTGAAAAGTTACAAGTTACAAGACAGGAAGGAAGATAGGACTCCCTCAAACAATGTACAGGTTACAGTAGGTGTACAAGAGGGAGGGGAAGGAAAGGGGGAACTGTAGAAGACAGGTGGTCTAATGTTCTAAGGGGAAGGAGATTGCAGACTAAGGGCTCTATTCAGGATCAGAACTCAAGACGGGTGTTCTGTGAGAAATCGGTACGATCCACTCCAGGTAGAGCAACAGACGGAAGATGAGGAACAGGGAACTGTTGCTGAGATGTATGAAAGTAGGAGGAAGGGAAAAGGTAGGAAAGAAAATGTAGTGTAGAGGATAGGAAAAGACAGGTGGAACAGTTCATGGGAGGGAGAAACGGGAGGAGGAAGTAGCTTCTGCAGCTATCAGGAAAGATAGGGCTGACCAGGTGGGGAGGGGATCAAAGGAGGTGGGTAGGGTTGAGGCTCTGGTCATGGGGGATTCCATCGTTAGACACGTGGGGAAAGTGTGTGGAGGAAAGGGAACCAGGGTAGAGTGTTATCCAGGAATTAGGTTGAGGCAGATGCTGAGAAAAGTAGAAGAGAAGGAGGAGGGGAAGGAGAAGGTGGTAGTTTTTCACGTTGGTACCAACAACGTATGGCAAGCTAATATATGTACCAACATAGTTGGGGATGTGTGGGATCTGGTAAATGCAGCACGGGTGAAGTTTAAGAAAGCGGAGATTGTTATTAGTGGAATACTGTGTAGGAGGGATACTGACTGGAGGGTGATTGGGGATTTAAATGAGATTGTGGAGTGCGTATGTTGGAAACTGGGAGTGAAATTTCTAGATCTTAATGGGTGGGTAGAAGATAGGGATCTACGCTCAGATGGCCTTCACTTAAATCGCAGTGGTACGTATAAGTTAGGAAATTTGTTTAGAAGGGTAATAGGGAGGTACATTCAGGGAAACAGGGTGGCCTAGGGAGCGGTGATAAGGGAACAGGGAACTGGAAATCAAGTGGAGATGACATAAAATTGTTAGTGTTGAACTGCAGAAATATTGTAAAGAAAGGAATAGAATTAAGTAATTTAATAGATGTATATTTACCAGACATTGTAATAGGAGTTGATCATGGCTGAACAATAATATAACGGATGCAGAAATTTTCTCACGAAAGGAGGGTGTATTGTAGAGATAGGATAGGAATGGTGGGAGGGGGAGTATTCATTCTGGTGAAAGAAGAATTTGTAAGCTACGAAAAAGTTAAAGATGAGAAACATGAAGTACTAGGTGTAAGGCTCATTTCTAAAGATAATAGGCAACTTAATGTCTTTGGAGTGTACAGACCGGGAAAGGGTAGTTCTGACACGGATTCAGAATTATTTGATAAGATAATCAGTTATGTGGGAAACGACATGGAAAGGAATGTGATTGTAGCAGGAGATCTTAATTTACCAAATGTCAGTTGGGAAGAAAATGCGAACGACAGGAAGCATGACCAACAAATGGCAAATAAGTTAATATGGGAAGGATAGCTGATTCAGAAAGTGACGGAACCAACTAGAGGGAAAAATATCCTGGACGTGGTGCTGATAAAGCCAAATGAGCTCTATAGGGAAACTGAAGTAATAGATGGTATTAGTGATCACGAAGCTGTTTTTGTCGTGGTTAAAAATAAATGCGATAGAAAGGAAGGTTTCAAAAGAAGGACTATTAGGCAGTACCATATGGCTGATAAAGAAGGCATGAGGCAGTTTTTAAAAAGTAACTAAGATCGATGGAAAACGGTAAATAAGAATGTAAACAGACTCTGGGATGGGTTTAAAGCAATTGTTGAGGAATGTGAAAACAGGTTTGTACCTTTAAAGGTGGTAAAGAATGGTAAAGACCCACCTTATTATAATAGAGAAATAAAGATACTAAGAAGGAGGTGCAGATTGGAAAGAAATAGAGTTAGAAATGGCTGTGGAAGTAAGGAGAAATTGAAGGAACTTACTAGGAAATTGAATCTAGCAAAGAAGGCAGCTAAGGATAACGTGATGGCAAGCATAATTGGCAGTCATACGAATTTTAGTGAAAAATGGAAGGGTATGTATAGGTATTTTAAGGCAGAAACATGTTCCAATAAGGACATTCCAGGAATTATTAATGAACAAGGAGAGTGGGTATGTGAGGATCTTCAAAAGGCAGAAGTATTCAGTCAACAGTATGTGAAGATTGTTGGTTACAAGGAAAATGTCCAGAGAGAGGAGGAGACTAATGCTAAAGAAGTATTAAAATTTACATATGATAACAACGATATTTACAATAAGATACAAAAGTTGAAAACTAGAAAAGCAGCTGGAATTGATGAGAATTCTGGGGATATAAAAACGACAATGGGTTGGGATATATTAAAATATCTGAAGTACTTATTTGATTATTGTTCGGATGAAGGAGCTATACCAAATGAATGGAGAGTTGCTATAGTAGCCTCCGTATATAAAGGAAAGGGAGATAGACATAAAGCTGAAGATTACAGGCCAGTAAGTTTGACATGCGTTGCATGTAAGCTTTGGGAAGGCATTCTTTCTGATTACATTAGACATGTTTCCAAATTAATAACTGGTTCGATAGAAGGCAATTTGGTTTTAGGAAAGGTTTTTCCACTGAAGCTCAACTTGTAGGATTCCAGCAAGATATAGCAGATATTTTGTATTCTGGAGGTCAAATGGACTGTATCGCTATTGAACTGTCTAAGGCATTTGATAGGGTGGATCATAGGAGACTACTGGCAAAAATGAGTGCAATTGGACTAGACAAAAGAGTGACTGAATGGGTTGCTATATTTCTAGAAAGTAGATCTCAGAGAATTAGAGTAGGTGAAGCTTTATCTTTTTTTTTTTTTTTTTTTTTTTTTGCTAGGGGCTCTACGTCGCACCGATACAGATAGGTCTTATGGCGACGAAGCTTTATCTGACCCTGTATTAATTAAGAGGGAAATTCCTCAAGGCAGTATTATTGGACCTTTATGTTTTCTTATATATATCAATGATTTGGTTAAAGGAGTGGAATCAGAGGTAAGGCTTTTTGCGGATGATGATATTCTCTATAGAGTAATAAACAAGTTACAATATTGTGAGTAACTGCAAAATAACCTCGATAATGTTGTGAGATGGACAGTAGGCAATGGTATGATGAAAAACGGGGTTGAAAGTCAGGTTGTGAGTTTCACAAATAGGAAAAGTCTTCTGAGTTTTAATTACTGCGTTGATGGGGTGAAAGTTTCTTTGGGGGATGATTGTACGTATCTGGGTTTTAATATAAGGAAAGATCTTTATTGGGGTAATCACATAAATGGGATTGTAAATAAAGAATACAGATCTCTGCATATGGTTATAAGGGTGTTTAGGGGTTGTAGTAAGAATGTAAAGGAGAGGGCGTATAAGTCTCTGGTAAGACCCCAACTAGAATATGGTTCCAGTGTATGGGACCCTCACCAGGATTACTTGATTCAAGAACTGTAAAAAATCTAAAGAAAAACAGCTCGATTTGTTCTGGGTGATTTCCGACAAAAGAGTATCGTTTAAAAAAATTTGCAAAGTTTTGGCTGGGAAGAACTGGGAGAAAGGAGACGAACTGCTCGACTGAGTGGTATGTTCCGAGCTGTCAGCAGAGAAATGGCGTGGAGTGGCATTAGTAGACGAATAAGTTTGAGTGGCGTCTTTAAAAGTAGGAAATATCACAATATGAAGATAAAGTTGGAATACAAGAGGACAAATTGGGGTAAATATTCATTTTTAGGAATGGGAGGAAGGGTAGTTCGGGATTGGAATAACTTACCAAGGGAGATGTTCAATAAATTTCCAATGCCATTGAAATCATTTAAGAAAAGGCTAGGAAAACTACAGATAGGGAATCTGCCACCTGGGCGACTGCCCTAAATGCAGATCAGTATTGATTGATTTGATTGAAGTGCATTAAAACAATAATTACATAGGGTGAGTATAGAGTATAGAAAACTCCCCTACCGGGCGAGTTGGCCGTGCGATTAGGGGCGCGCAGCTGTAAGCTTGCATCTGGGAGATGGTTCCAGTGTATGTGACCCTCACCAGGATTACTTGATTCAAGAACTGTAAAAAATCTAAAGAAAAACAGCTCGATTTGTTCTGGGTGATTGTTTACGTTAGGTGATAATAGGAACAAATATTAACAAATTATGATTTTTTTAAGTACTCAACCAACAGCGTATTAACGTAATGAAAAACAAAATTCTGTACTATCTGGATTGTCGAAGCTTAGTCCGTTGTCACCAAACACTATTTCACGATATATAACAGTGTACATATAATAATAATAATAATAATAATAATAATAATAATAAGAAGAAGAAGAAGAAGAAGAAGAAGAAGAAGAAGAATAAGAATACATATACTTTACATATAATACTAATAATAATACTAATACATATAATAGTAATACTGTACATATTTACGCATGATTTAAGTGATTTGATAGAATCTGTGGATGTTCTTGTAGAACGAAACATGTCATTCTTTATATAATAGTGCGTATTTTAACAGGATGTCTATAGTGTTACAATTTTTATTGAAATTTTGTGTTTTTGACAGATTGGAAAGTTTTTTATGTCCTATTTGACTAAGTCGACGCTAGAAAGTATGCTTCATTCTTAACAAATTTCCTATCCCATCGTGGCCATAATAACTACCTCTGTCGGTGCGACGTAAAGCAAATTGGAAAAAACGTAAAGAATCCTTCAATTCAACGGATCTTTGGTTGCGTCAAAAAAATTTGACCACATTTTCTACAACTTAGAAAACTAACTTTTCTGATTTTATTATGTGTTGTGGATGCTTTTATTTCCATCTACGATCGAAGCAGAACTTAAGCACATGGTATATAAAATGAGAAACAAACAGTGAGTTGGGATTAGCTGTTGCATATCAAAACAGATGTGTCCCCTTGTAAAATTTCCTATGGATACACTGCTCAATATTAATATTTGTGTTCTCCTCCCTGTGACAGGAATAAAGTCCTGGGCTTGTCGTCTGGGATTGAAGTGACAGGAGAGATCAGATTCCGCATGGCGCTCTGCCTCCTCCTCGCCTGGATCATCGTTTATCTCTGTCTCTGCAAAGGTGTGCAGTCGTCAGGAAAGGTGAGTGGATTGTATAGTTATTAGTACGCTTGAAATATATTAAGATAAAATGTATTATATCTTCATTGGCAGTGGACTTTTAAAATACCTTCCTATAAACCTGACCTTCCTATAAACCTGAGATAGGGTAGACCGCGGCTGTCCCGCCCGAAATAAGCAGACGTTCTAGTGAGCAGCCACATTGCGCATGTGACATCTCCCTTTGCATTCAGAGTGACCATTAGTCCCTGTGCTACTAGTTCTATCGTTTGTCTGAGACTTACAGTTTGAGTGTTGGGAAAGAAAGGAAGAAAACTGTAAGGTAAGTAGTTTGTATTGCAAATCTTGTCTTCATAAATAAATATTGTGCTTGCAACTTTAGCCATAGCACCCACAGGAGCGGTTATTTTTTCCCGGAAGCTAGCCATCCGAAGGTAGTCTGAAAGTTAAATTACATCTCGAAAGAGCAGGTAGCGCATTTCCTTTGTCACAAATCTCGCAACACGTGCGTAGCTGCCTGTCAGTATTTGGGACTACTCCGCCCAGAAATATGGGGGCTAATCCGCCCACTCAACACTTCTCTTTATTATTAACCTTCTTCTTGTTTCGTTATGCCCATTCATAGAACGCGTTGTCCGGCACCATGGCTAAATGGTTAGCGTGCTGGCCTTTGGTCACAGGGGTCCCGGGTTCGATTCCCGGCAGGGTCGGGAATTTTAACCATCATCGGTTAATTTCGCTGGCACTGGGGCTGGGTGTATGTGTCGTCTTCATCATCATTTCATTCTCAAGACGACGTGCAGGTCGCCTACGGGAGTCAAATCAAAAGACCTGCACCTGGCGAGCCGAACATGTCCTCGGAGACTCCCGGCACTAAAAGCCATACGCCATTTCATTTCATAGAACGCTTTGGAATTTGTTCATTGACTTGATGATTTTCGCCTTCCTATTCTTCCAAAATCTCTTCATGAACGCACTGTATTGCATCTTCCGTTCTTCTGACCACTTTGTACCAGTCCTGCTGCTAGTTTTGACCACATATGTGTGTTTATTTACTGAAGTCCTAGAGTTTGAGACTTTTTATGATGTCAACTCTGATGATCAATTCATTTAGGTCCCCTCTTGTTTCCTCGAGCCAATTTATTCTCCTGTTTTGGGAATTAATTACATTGAAAAATCATTTTGTGAGTCTATTATTATCCATCATAAAAATGTATCCAAAAAATTTTAAACGTCTCCTCCGTACGCTATTGATGAAACTACCCGTGTAACTATAGTGGTCTGCAGTTCGCCTTTTGATCCTAATACCATTTTGTTGTTTGGGGTCAACAATTTTCCTAAGAATTTTACGGGTTTTTTTTTCTTTTTTTCAATATCTGCAGTTTTAGAATGACCACCTAAATTTAAGGTTTCTGATGCATGTAGAGCTTCCGGTAGAATAACTGTTTTGTAATATTTCAATTTAGCATTATTATTATTATTATTATTATTATTATTATTATTATTATTATTATTATTATTATTATTATATTGCAACTATTACCTAGGACCTGAAATAAATGAGCAACAGTCGGACAAACTTTTCAAGGTTTCCAGAGCACAGGTATGTTTCTGTTCAACCCGTTCACTATTTCCAAACACAATATTTCACATTCAAAGTATTCTCAACCAGTCATTTCTGAGCAGGCTACTATTTCAATAAGCGATATTCTATGACCTCCGGCGTCACCTGTTTTACCAACAATAGGAGAAAAGAAGTCTCCCTTCTGCTCAGTAATTCTGACTCCAGAAAAAAGCAATCTATCAGAGAAGAGCAGAATAAATCAAGAAACCGAGCACCTGACATCAGACGCAAACATTCGAAGAGGCAAGGGCAAAACAGAGTTTAAAATTCGATAAAGGAAATAAAGGAAAGGTTACCAAGAACTGTTGACTGCATTACATGAGCAAATTGGCTCCTTCTGGTAGAGCAATCTCTGTTACAGGATACGTATGAGAATCTACATGAACGATATTAACACAGTCTACAGCGAGGCGGTGTCCACTGCCAATATCATGGTAAATTAACACGTTAATACTGTGTTTTTATTTGTATTTCTCCTAAAGGAAATTAACACATGACATTTTAGTATTGTATAATTTTTGCTCATACTTTATTTCAAGGATGTAGCTTGGCACCGTATTACTCTGTATTCATCAGACCGAAGCTCTGGTTTCAAAAAATAGATTATGTGCTACAGCCGCTACAGCCTTTACCCTTAAATTCAAAGCATTGCATATGTGCAAAGGAGAATTTACTCACTTGTTATATCTGTTTTACGATTTTGCAAGTGTGCATTTACCTCCACCTTACAGACGGAATCCCTAGGGTTCATTAGTATATTAAAAAATAATATTTTATTTCATGATTTTTCTTCCTAATCAGCTGGTGCGGTTTAAACTTTAAACAGTTAAGATAAAACAAATAAAATGTTGTTTACCTCAGAGAATTCGTAAGCAAGAACATCCCTGTGGCAGTAGCTACAGTAATCGTACAGCCTTGTATATACCGGCACGTAAAACATTCAAAACTCTTAACATTTTGACTGATCCAAATAAATAAAAAAATATTTATTTCGACAAATGTTTTAAAAATATTTTTCTGATAATAATGTATTACTTTTGGAATGAAAAACCATCATATTTATGCGCATTTAAGGGTTAAGTTTTCTTAAACGCTGTAACAGTAGTCACTGCGGTTGATAAACTTAACCATAATAGGTATTTTATTTGATCCTGTACATTTTTATTGTTTTCGGAGATAGCAAGGTGCCGGAATTTTGTCCCGTAAGATCCTTTTACTTTATTGTAATTGAAAATTATTTATTCATTCCATGCATGTTTCAGGAACATTATGCATTCATCATAAGGTGGACCCAATACAAACTATTTTAAATAGTTATTTAATAGAGTAGTCATTGCGTCACACCTGCTGTGTACCATTTACGTACCCCAGTTCATAACCACAACTTGCAATACATATTTTATCAATTTTGATGTGACGATACTATACTGTATGATGGCGAAAATGCATGTCTGTAATTGGTTGTAACCTGTTACGTCTTCTGTGATACCACTCTGCCATTTTCTCTCAGACTAAAATAGCCTCTTGGACCAATCAGAAATGCAATTCTCCAGCGACAACAATAAGGGTGGACATAATTTGTACAGTACATAAGCTTGATTAGAAAACTGGATTCCGTTCTACACGAAAGGCTACTGTGTTATAAGATAAATCTCACTAACTGCCTTCTGTACGGTTTTTGCATTCTACGAGGCAGCCTACACCAAGTTATATGCACATATCATTGATGTTAGATGTCGCGTGAGATATGGCTAAGAGACGTATATTTCCTAGCAAGTTGCATAGGCTCAAGACAAAATAGGCGCAACTGATTCATCCTGTGTAATAGCGATTTCTGACTCGGTGAGGAAAGCAACGGGACACTATCTCACTCTTCATTGCCCTTCATTTCACTGACACATGACGTCGCTGTTACTCCAAAATCTTGAAACTCCATTGACCATCGAAATCGAGGTACAGGATGTACTGAATGAAAAATATCTATTTATTTGTCATAAGTACGTACAGAGTTCTCCTCCATATTCACAGACACAATACATATGGCTACCTAAATGCATGGATGAGTTAATTAATGAATGATTCCATGATTGAATTGTCATGCACGTATGAATGAATAAACACTTATCTCCCAGTCACGGATAACCACCAACTGAGGAGAGAGCATTCGAGTCATGGATAAATGCATGGGTGGATTTTTGAATGAATGCCTGAATAACTCTATAATCTACCTTAATTTGTGACTCCTTACACGGGCGGAAAACCACATGAAAGGGCCACGCCTGTAACTACTGCCCGGTCGTGTTATCCACCTCTGGTAAGAAAAAGAGCCACCTTCCCAGGGATAACACTCCCGGGCCTTTCTCCTGAGGCCCAAAAGGAAGATCCTCACCTACTCTAGCAGCTGTCAAACACTAAATTCTCACCATTCCATATTTCAGCAGGGCACATGTAAGCGGAAATCCTGCTCCCCATGTGCCCCCCTCCCTTTCTTCTACCTCGACATTTTTCCTGGTGCAATAGCTGACACTTGAACGAAAAATATCAATCCTTAAATTTCCATGGAGTCGCATGATGCAATACATGTCGATTTTAGTGCTAATGAAAAGAATTACATTAAATTGAAATGCTGATATTTCTGTTAATACAAACCGTAGTAAATTCATGCCTTGGACATGACTTCAGACATTAAAACTGTCCTTGGTTTTACATTCAACTAACTACATTTTTATTGTTTTCGGAGGCACCAAGGTGCCGGAATTTTGTCCCGTAAGATCCTTTTACGTGCCAGTAAATCTACCGATCACACTGTCGGCAGTCCTAAAGATGGTTTTCCGTGGTTTCCCATTTTCACACCAGGGAAATGCTGGAGTTGTACCTTAATTAAGGCCACGGCCGCCTCCTTCCAATTCCTAGGCCTTTCCTATCCCATGGTCGCCACAAGACCTATCTGTGTCGGTGCGACGTAAAGCCACTAGCAAAAAAGAAAAAATATACCGATGGCGAGAAGTTCGACAGCAAAGCTTACTCGCATATGGAAAGACACCTCCATTACTCTAATGACGAAACTTATGCTTTTTGTGGACACTCATTTTCCCTTTTCCACCTAAACAACAGAAACCTGGACTTCGAAGACGACAGACTGCCGCAGGATTGACTCTTTGGAAATGTGGTGTTAATATTGCGAATATCTTGGACGGGTCCACCTTGAAGCACCTCGGCATCAAAATGGACTATCAACACTTACCAAACAACAACAGCTCAGGTACTTCTGTCACATTGCCAGAAGACCCAGCGGACTGGAGAAGATGATCACTGGAGGGAATGTCGCTGGACTGAGTCTCAGAGGACGTGCTCCATTGAGATGAATGGATCATCTCAAGAGCCTAACTGGAGACAACCTCCAACAACCAGTTCACCATGGCCAGGACAGAGAATCGTGGAGACAGGTCCTACACGATGTCACTGCAGCCTTAAGGAGAATGAGCACCTTCAAATATCACAGGACTGAGTAAGAATCGAACCTGTCTAGTTGGGCTCAGAAGGACATCACTCCACAGCCCGAGCTACTCAGCGCAGCTCTTCAGACATTAAATTGGTCACACACCGGGCGAGTTGGCGGTGAGGTTAGGGGCGCGCGGCTGTGAGCTTGCATCCGGGAGATAGTGGGTTCGAATCCTACTGAAGATGGTTTTCTGTGGTTTCCCATTTTCACACCAGGCAAATGCTGGGAATGTACCTTAATTAAGGCCACGGCCGCTTTCTTCCAACTCCTAGGCCTTTCCTATACCATCGTCGCCATAAGACCTATCTGTGTCATTGCGACGTAAAGCCATTAGCAAAAAAAATAGTCACAAAACCACGTAGACTTACCTCCAAGTGATCTGATAATGAATTAATGTTTACACCTCGTATATCCACTTCTTATTATATACATAATTTCCAGTTTTGAATTATTTGTATCACAATACAGTAATCTGACTGCATCAACATGGTACTTATTAAGAGTTTTCTAATTCCTGTCGAGACTTTACGTAGTTTTGTCCTTCCTAAGAAACTTTGATTACCGGAGATACGAGGTTTTATATTAATAATTACAACGGTTTCCTATCACAGCTGATGGTAAAGCTGTTGGGGAATCAATGAACAAAAACCTACATACATACATACATACAAACGTGGCATTGCGTGTGATGACTCCAATGCAGCCCCGAAGAATAGCAGTTCTCAATAGACAACAGGGAGTTAAAAAAACACTATAGGCCTATTCACCAGAAGCCATAAACAACACAGCGAAATAAACAGAAGCCTTTCAAGGCCCTCTTTCAAGAACAGCGCATAATTGACAATGGTAATTTCTTTCCGCTTTCCCCTAGAGTGTAATTTCTGAAATTCGTTGGCATTTTTCTGTCTTATTAACGCATTGCACTAAATGCGAGCTAAAAACTAATAACAATAATAATAATAATAATAATAATAATAATAATAATATTTTTTTGCTAGGGGCTTTACGTTGCACCGACACAGATAGGTCTTATGGCGACGATGGGCTAGGAAAGGCCTAGGAGTTGGAAGGAAGCGGCCGTGGCCTTAATTAAGGTACAGCCCCAGCATTTGCCTGGTGTGAAAATGGGAAACCACGGAAAACCATTTTCAGGGCTGCCGATAGTGGGATTCGAACCTACTATCTCCCGGATGCAAGCTCACAGCCGCGCGCCTCTACGCGCACGGCCAACTCGCCCGGTATAATAATAATAATAATATAATGTCGTTTGTATTACGTCGCACTAACCATTTTTAAGGCTTTCGGAGTTGCCCAGGTGCCGCAAAGTTGTCTCTCTTGAGCTATTTACGTGTCGGTAAATCTACCGATACGAGGCATTGAGCCTATCACCGGACTGAACCGGGATCGAACCCGCCAACTTAAGTTCATAAGGCCAGCGCTCTATCGCCTGAGCGTCTCAGTCCCAGTATTAAGACTTAAAACATGACAGTCACTTTATGCTTAATGTCATCTTTACTGAGTATTCTTTAAATCATCACCTGGTTGTGTATACATAAAATATTAAAGGTTCCAACCCAGCTGAGTCAAGCAGAACAATTTCTAGAATAAACTTGACTTCTAATGCTGAAATGTTTTGGGTAGAGCTGCATTTTTACCAAAAATTGTAATTGCACCTCAATTGATTGGTAAATTATTTACTTTTTATATTAAAATACGTTGCTAATTTTATGCACACACACGCACAGTAAACACAAAATAATCAATAACAGTTTATCTTTAAGACCTAGGGAGTTCTAGTTTTCACCAATACAATTTAGTTTTAATACTAATAACCCCACGCTTATCACATGATTTGATATTGGAAAATTATAAGGGCAGATGACCATCTACTTTTATATATATTTTTTTTTGCTATTTGCTTTACGTCGCACCGACACAGATATGTCTTATGGCGACGATGGGATAGGAAAGGCCTAGGAATTTTGAAGGAAGCGGCCGCGGCCTTAATTAAGGTACAGCCCCGGCATTTGCCTGGTGTGAAAATGGGAAACCACGAAAAACCATCTTCAGGGCTGCCGACAGTGGGGCTCGAACCCACTATCTCCCGATTACTGGATACTGGCCGCACTTAAGCGACTGCAGCTATCGAGCTCGGTCTACTTTTATAAGGAGGTGTCCTTATACTTTCCTAAGCCCGTCCTCCAACTCTATTTTGGAACATGCTCAAAAATTGAATTCAATGTTATCTTATCAGTAACATCGTCGTACAATTCTATATATTAATTGATGTGTCATTTCAAGGCATGACAGTGGAATAACTCTGTTCAGTGATAGTAGATAATCTTCCCCAATAGTGAAAGTTGTTTCCTTTATACTTTCAGGTCGTGTACTTTACCGCTCTCTTCCCGTATGTGGTGCTGGTGATTCTTTTCGTGAGGGGAGTCACACTGCCTGGAGCTTCCAATGGCATCCTCTTCTACCTCACCCCAGACTGGAAACGACTAGCAAATGCAGGCGTAAGTAATAATTCGGAACTTCATAAGTTATCAATCACTCTAAAGCAGGGGTTTCCAAATGGCGGCCCGGGAAACCATATTTTACAAAATACAAGGGTTTTTAAAAGAAATATTTTAAGAAATGTGAAGAAAATTTACAAAAAAAAAATTCCATAGCTCGTTCAAAAATTTAGGTTACATTTTATACTCTTTATAGACTCAAGTCAGAACTTATTCATTCTTTAATATTATTTACAGCTTTTAAGTATTCACTTGGTCTGAATAGATTTTTAATTTAAAAAATTAAAATCCAAATTTCGGCGGAAAATGAGCCCTCTCACAAATGCCAGTGCTTGGTATTAATCATTATAAAAATGGATATGGGATCCATACTAATTCTTGAACTCCATGCCAGCCTCACTGTAGACATTTTATGCAAAGTAGCATGCAGTGAATACCAAGGAATACTTGATTGCCATTGATGTAAAAAGCGGTTTCAGTTCTTCGTTCTTCCCTCATTGGTAGTATTGGCTAGTACACTGTGCTGCACACTTGAATAAATTTTCAGGTAAGAACTCCTGGTAGTTCATTCCTGGCATCGTAGGCTCTTGCAACTGAATATCATTGTTCTGTTGACACTACTCCCACTATATTGTCCTTCTTTAAGACTTGTTTTGTCTACGTTATTAATTTCAGTTTGTCTTTAGGGTCTTTTTACTTTTTGTCATTTGTCAAATAATTCAAATGAACTGACATTGTTGGGCGCTTTTCTTCTAAATTCAATTGCCCTAGGTATAATAGGACATTAATAATGTAATTTCTTGGTGTGACATTAATAATTTGTCTTTGAATATTAGTAAATGTAAATACATGACGTTTACCATGAAGAAGGAATATGATGTCTCAGCCTATCATATAAGGGGGGAAAAATTGGATAGAGTTTTAACGTTTAAGGAATTTGGTATAATTTTTGACAGTAAGCTAATGTTCAAAGATCATATTAATACAATAACAAAGAATGCTAACCGAATGCTAGGATTTCTGATAAGAACTTCGAGACCATTTACCCAGCCGTCTGTACTGAATAAATTATACATTACCGTAGTACGGAGCATACTGGAATATTCTGTAATAATTTGGAGCCCGTATACAAAGCAACAAGTGAATGCTATTGAAATTGTACAAAACAAGTTCCTACGTTATCTTTATTTCAAAACTTTTAAAACTTTTTGCCCTTTCGACACATCAACCCAGTTATTAAGGAATTTATTTCTATTTCCTTCATTGAAAATCAGACGGTCCCTAATTTCTATACAAATACTAAGAAAAATTGTAATAGGACGATTTGATTCTATGGATCTGTTAAAACGCATTTCATTCCATGTTCCGCAGACAAGATCACGTCAGCACCAATTATTTTATGTTCAAAGGTCAAAAACTTTGCATCAGTCAAATTCACCTTTTGTAAAAATGACAACGCTTTATAACACTATAACCAAAGAAATCGATATATTCACCGAATCGGATAATGAATTCAATAAGAAACTAGAAGCCTGCTTTTACAATTTGTAAATTTTTAATAATTCCTTCTTTTTGGTACTCACCATATTTCCCAGTGTACTCACTCATGTTTTAAGTTTCTTTGTTTTTTTTTTGTATTGTCTTTTGCTTTGTATTACCGTGTGATATCGTAGTGAATTTTTCATTTCCTATAAATTGTAAATGGTATCAGATTTAATGTTAATTTTGTTCTTTTTTTTTTGTTGATTTTTAACTTTGTTTTCGTTAAACTTTAACTTCATAGATACAGATTGTTAATGAATGTCAAGAAGGTACTTAATTGGGTGTAAAACCTGTGTACTTTCAGATCAATAAATAAATAAATAAATAAATAAATAAATAAATAAATAAATAAATAAATAATAGTGTTTATGTTTAATTTCACTCTTTCGTGCAACTGTAAAATAGAGATTTAAGCGATTAAAATGATTAAATCTTCACTTCAATTGAACTATGCATATGATTCCATACCGGCACCTTTTTTCAATTTGCGGAATTTTACTAAAATTGGCCTGCTATTAATGTGCGGCCCACGATCATGCCTAAAGTTTCAAATGTGGCCCCCAACCCCGTACAAATTGTAAACCCCTGTTCTTAAGAATAATAACGAACTAGAAAGATTCCAACGTAAAGAATAGACGAATGAAAGTGTTCAGATGAGATCTGTAACACTCCTTCCAAAACAAATACTACTAAAGATAATTCACGGTCACATTGATTTCCTTGTGTAACTGTGTTAGGAGCTCTGTGGAGAACGCGATGTAATGACTCTTGGATCTCCTAAGATCGATGCGTAGCTTAGAGAAGTGATTACTTAGGCACATGTCAGGACGGATTTTCTCCCACGGATGAATATTTCCATTAATCTTTTGGTTCGCTTTAATCTTAATATATTAGTGATAACTGTAAAATACTAGCTATAGCACTCGGCTCTGCTCGGGCACTTATGTTTAATTTTATGATTATTGTATTAACTGTCTGAAAAGATTTTGTTTTCAGATTTCTTTATTGTTTACGAACTCTTTTTTTATTTAGAATTTTTTATATGTGTTTAATTTTAAGTTAAACTATTTCCTTGTGGCAGCTCAGACTGTCCGGGAAGTAGCTAAACCTTTCAAACAAATAATAAAAGTAAGTTATAACTGTACGTATTTACGCCTCGCGCAATAGATATGATGTACACGATTCCAACTGTCACTGGGGCTGTAACCAATCAGGCTAGGGGCCCCGAAAAATGTGGACTCAACACAAATAACGGTCATTTTGGACATATTCTTGTTCACCCCTTCTCAACCCCCATGCCAATGGAGGCTAAGCTTTGACTTGAACGGCATCTAGAGTGTCACAATTCATCTCAGCGACCACGAAAGCCGTGGATTCGACACTAATAACGGTCATTTTTGCTTATTTTTACATTTTACTTTTATGCCACCCCCTTCCCACTCTCATCCTTAGGGGTGCTAGAGGTGGTTTACCCCCACAGTATAAAAGTAATAAGTATACCAATTTTCACTAGAGGTGCTAGAGGTGTCTTACCCTCACAGTATATTTTCCAGATAGTAGGCCTAAATCCTGTGTGTATCAGGTTTGGTTGAGAGCTGTGCTACTCATCTTTTACCTACTATTCTTTTTCACCCCTTCTAACTTCCATTCCAACTGGGGATGAACTTTGACTTACACGGCATCCAGAGTGTCACACGTCATCTTAGCAACCCCGAAAACTATGGATTCGACGCTATTATCGCATTTCACCCCCTCCCCTAACGGTGCTAGGCGTGCCTTTCCCCCATAAAAGTCAAAGACAAAGTCACCTCCATACATGCCATGAAGGCCCTTGGAGGAGTGGAAGGTAAAGGCTTCCACCATTGCTAACCGCGGCACGTGATGAGGTAGAGTGGTTAGCTCTACACCCGACCGCTTTTGCCCCCAGAAATTAACCTGGTACTCATTTTTGGTGTAGGCTGAGTGAACTCAGGGCCATATGCACCTCCGGAAGTGGAAATCTCGTTTCTTAAATTTTACAACTTCCTGACGGGGATTCGAACCCACGTCCTTCCGCGCGAACCGAGCACACCTTTACCGCCTCGGCCAGGCAGTCCCTAAGCCTTTCCCCCATAGTTTTTTCAAATAGTAAATGATATTTATACCTGTTTTAGTTGAGAACTATGCTGGAACACATTGTACCAGGAACGCACAGTACATGCCGTTTATTAAGAGCCATGTCCTATAATTAACACGCGTGCCGAGAAGCTCGCTGTGTTTACATCTGCCAGGACGAGGCAGCGAGTGAGCGAACAACTGTGCGTGACGTAGCAGGAGCAAGGCAGATTAGCCCACCCAACTCATCAAACTACCTCGTGGCGAGAAATGAAATCATCTGGAATCCATTAGTCATGCATTCGAGAATTTTCGGATCAGAAATTTACAAAACTTTTTTAATAATGGTCGTATCGTCTTGGGAGATATGCTATTCTGTAGCCAATCACAAGAACGTCTCTGTTGTCAAAGCTCAAGAAAATCCATCGAGGGATTTTAAAGTAAATCCACTTTTAAATAATCACGTTATCATACGACGTTTAGTCCTTGACAGTATAAAAGACGGGGCTACTCAAGGATAGAGAGACATTCTTCGGCAAGGGCTCTGCCTCGTCAATCCCTGTGTTATTCTGTCCATCGGAAAGTAAAGTCAAATGACGACGTGGTGATTGTAAAACGCGACTTGTAAATTCTCACGCCGAGAATTGAACTTAGTATAATTCTCGAACTGTGGAACTTAATGCTTCTTCGATCAAAAACCAAGTGAAGTGTTTAACTTAATTCGTTGCTGTTCAAGTGTTAGAACATATTTCAATAACTGTAATATTTGAAAGTATTTGAGACATCTCACCGTTATAACACAAGCGTTTGCATATTTCTTGCCATTCAACACTTAAGTACTAGTGATAAACTTTGAGTACGATAGACTGCGCCAACCGTACTAATAAATATGAGTGATTTAAACTGATAATCCATTACGGTGTTAATCTTAACTGGGTTTGAACTGACTTTTACACGCAATTGTATATAATTGCTTCTGAATATTCTTCAGTGACTTTGTTATTTTATGAGACTCACTGTGACAATAGTGACTGACTGGTTATTATTTATTTCAACGCTATTAGCAGTGTCGTACACTTTTCTGTGTGTCAATTGAGACAGTATTATTTTTACCTTGTGGTAAGTAACCACAGACAGTGTACAGCAACTGAACTGTGTTTATTTTCATCGTTTTTCAGTGGTAAATAACCATAAACTGTGTTCCATCGTTATTTCATTTTTGGTAACATTTTCCTATCTTAAATCTATGTTATCCGCATTTTCAACTTTAACATTTTGAAGTGGCAGTCATTAATTTATATCTGCAAGTGTCAAGTGAAGTTTATTGGCATATTCCAAACAAAGTGTTGTCTGCCTATATAAATTAAAGGCAATAATTTGAAAATTTTGGTGGCAAGTGATTGTGAACGTGTCGGGAGACTGCACTACTGTGGAAATTCGTATAAAGCTAAATCACGAGTGATTACCCGCATCAAGATCGCCGTAGACCTCCGAGAAATTCGAGACCTTCAGGTACGCGGTACGGATTCGATTCCATGGTGGCGAGTGGACGTGGGAGCATGAATCCAACCCCATGGTGACGAGAGGACCCTGGAGTACGAGTTTCCTGGAGAACTATTCTGGGAGACGATTCGCGAGATGGAGGTTCATTGTACCAAGGTGATATGAATTTCAAACTTGTCAAAATTTTGCATAAACAGAGAGTTTAAAGTACATCTTCACTTATTGTAGATAGAACCTATCCTCCTGTACTAATCCCTAGCTATTTTTGCCTAGGAAGCGCCTTGAAAACTTTAATTCCTACTCTTTTCAAATAACAAGTTAGTACGGGCTATCTTTTGCTGGTACAATGCACACATACATCGATAATCTCGGTCATATTTGGGCATTTTCTTCTTACCCCCTATGCCGATGGGGGCTGAACTCTGACTTAAATGGCATACGGCATACGGCATCCTGAGTGTCATTGTTCATCTCAGTGACCCTGAGAACTACGTATCCGACACTATTTTCGACTTTTTACGTGCTACCCCCTTCCCACTCCCACCTCTAGGGGTGTTAATCGAGGTGGCTTACCCCCACAGTGTAAAAGTCATAAGTGTACCAATTTTTGGTTGAAATTGCTCCAGTGGTTTAGAAGGAGATATGGAAAGGTACTTCATAAAAATGGAGGCGTGTTCCCATCCTCCTATATACAGCAGACTATTATTTTAATATTTCATCCCCTTTCCACCCCCACCCGTAGGGGTGTCTTACCCTACAGTTTTATTTCCCAAACAAAAAGTCATATGTGTATCATGTTTGGTTGAGAGCTATGCTGGAACATGTACACGTACATCCATGATCTGAGACATTCTTTTTCACCCCTTCTAACCCCTATCCCGATTGGAATGAACTTTGACTTAAACGGCATCCAGAGTTTCGCAGTTCATCTCAGCTACCCCAAAGACTATGAATTCGCCACAAATAGCTGTCATTTTCGGAGTTTTACATTTAACCCCCCTTCCTTTAAAGGTGCTAGGGGTTTCTTGCCCCTACAGGATTTTTTTCCAGATAGATATACTGTATGTGTATCAAGTTTGCTTGAGAGCTATCCTGGAACATATACACATTCAGCCGTAATGTCCGTCATTTTCGATGTTTTCTTTTTTCACACCTTCTCACCTCTTATGCCTCGGGGACTGAACTTGGATTTTTATAAATATATAGAAGATAGGAAAAGAAGATACAGTAGAAGAAGATGAGTTGAAACACATCCTAACCTTCACGTAACCGTTGGGTAAGCAACCCGCTGATCAGACTTGTCGTACAGTTTACTTACCTTCCCCTATTTAATTTTTCACTCCTTCACCCCCTACGCCGAACTACCCACCAGATTTCGTTCTAACCACTTCCTAAAGAACTTCTCAGGAGCAATAAGAACAAAGTGTGAAATTTTCAGCGAAATCAGTCAAGTAATTCTTGAGTCTATTAATCTCAAATATACCAGCATCCACTTAGATATATTGACTGAGAAACAGAATTCTGGAAGGACCCTGTCATCACTTACGTGACAAAACTCCTGCTGCTCAAATACGCTGGTTTTCTCAATATTATAGAATAAATCAGAAAAACTGAGTAGTAAAGGAGTCTGATCGCATAGACCGAAAAACATGCAAAAATATCTACTGTATAATCTAGGAATTGAAAATTTCGGAAGATATGAGGTGTGGAACCAAACGAGAGCTAGTAACACGAGAAAAGTAGAATAGGACATCTTGACCTGGCGTTACTATGGTTACGGCTGGACATTCCTTGATCAGTTTCCAAGATCGAGGAGTTTCTGGACATATCTCGGAAACGGTTGATTCTAGGAACTTAAAATGTTGTTTCTGGAACCCCGCAGTATGGTTTTTCGCAGTGAGGGGCAAAAAATAAGCTGTTTAGGTCCTTCTACGACAACTCCTATGTTTAGTTTATTTTCTGGATATATTGTTCTGTGTTCCCTTACCCCTTACGACATGGAGTTTGATTTTGAATTTGACAATATAACTACATCTACGACCCGTCCGAATGCATCATGCACCGTGATGTAAATTTCGGTTCTGATTGGTGGAGGCGTGTATATTTGTATAACGAACACACAAACTTACTGTACTTTTAATTGTATAGATATAAATTAAGACGGCACTAACATAAGGCGCATAGGAGGGAAATGACCAGAGGAATAAACGGAGGTCGATGGATTTACAATAGTCCACCTCTGTGGTGTAATGGTTAGCGTAATTAGCTGCCACTCTCGGAGGCCCGGGTTCCATTCCCGGCTCTGCCACGAAATTTGAAAAAGTGTACGAGGACTGGAACGGGGTCCACTCAGCCTCGGGAGGTCACCTGAGTAGAAGGGGAGTTCGATTCCCACCCCAGCCATCTTCGAAGTGGTTTTCCGTAGTTTCCCACTTCTCCTCCAGGCAAAGCCGGAATGGTACCTAACTTAAAGCCACGGCCGCTCCCTTCACTCTTCCTTGTCTGTCCCTTCTGATATTTCCATCCTTCTACAAGTTCCCTGTTCAGCATAGCAGGTGAGGCCACCTGGGAGAGGTACTGGTCCTCCTCCAAAGCTGTATCCCCCTGACCCGAAGTCTCACACTGCAGGACACTGCCCTTGAGGTGGTAGAGGTGGGATCCCTCGCTGAGTCCTAGGGAAAATCAACCCTGAAGGGTAAATGGATTAGAAAGAAAAAAGAAAGACATTTACAATTTACAGGAAAATTTATAACAAACATGTTGTAACTGATAAAACATATATATGCAAATTAAACTCCTGAGTTCCGTACGCAGCTCAAGCACATAAATATAATGAAAAAAATGGGCGGAAGCAGTGCCGTTCACTTTAAAGGCGTCTGGTCTTGTCTGGTGGTGTTGGTATTGGTGTTCATAGACACATCCCCGCCTGACGAAACAGTAGTATCCACGGGCACACTCAAGGCGCTCGCGCTCGAAGCCACACGTGACGCTTATGCTTTTTTTTTTTTTTTTTTTTTTTGCTTTACGTCGCACCGACACAGATATGTCTTATGGCGACGATGGGACAAGGAAAGGGCCAGGAGTTGGAAGGAAGCAGCCGTGGCCTTAATTAAGGTACAGCCCCAGCATTTGCCTGGTGTGAAAATGGGAAACCACGGAAAACCATTTTCAGGGCTGCCGACAATGGGGTTCGAACCTACTATCTCCCGAATACTGGATACTGGCCGCACTTAAGCGACTGCAGCTATCGAGTTCGGTGACGCTTATGCTGACGATATCGACGTTGCGCCTCGAAATATCATTATGTGGCAATGTTTAGGGAGAAAATACTGACCTGCAGCACACGTCTCACTTACAACAAAAATTCATGGATAAAGTTCATGCAATACTAAATCTTAGATAACAGAGCCTTTCTGGTCAGAGTTCCGAGCTGAAATATATAACGGTTTGTTTTAGGTACAACGATGATATTCTGTTCAACGCTGCGCACTCGATTTTGGTCCTGCAGAGCTGATTTTGGTCTCATTTTGTTCGTAATTTTTTCCTCTTATCAATTGTGGAAATTTATCAAACTTTCTTCAGCTTATCCCAGTTATTTCTGGGGTCTTTTTTAATGATATTTGTTCGTGGCGTCGACCTCTACAGATCTTTTGCCACTACTTTCCCCATTTGAGAGAGACCTGCGTGTAAGTGGAATTGTGAAAGTGTAGAGTGTTGAATGTGAGGAAAGGAACGTTAAGGACGACACAAACACCCAGTCCCCAGGCCAGGGATATTAATCAGTACAATTAAAAGCCCCTGACCCGGCCGGGAATTGAACCCGGGGCCTCCGGGTGACAGGCGGACGCGTTGCCCCCTACACCGCGGGGCCGGACTATTTCTGGTGTCACTGAAGCCACCTAGGTTAATTTTTGTTTTGGCCGTGGGTTTAAGACCTTATGCCCTTCCTGACGCCGCGTGATTTTTAAATGAAAATCTCGACCCAGAATCGACCGGAATTCGAACCTCGGCCATCCGGGTGAGAAGCAAGCACTAACTCCACCATGAAAATTTGTCAAACATTTCACAAAATATTTTTTCAAAGAGACGTCCGTCGCTAACAGCTTCGCCAACTGAAATTATTTTAAGTAAAATGAAATGGCGTATGGCCTCCGGAGAGGTCTGGTGCGGGTCTTTTTCTCGTAGACGGCCTATTGGGCGAACTGCATGTCTGTGAAGATGAGAGCCCTACCTAGGATGATTTCTGATGCTGAAAACGCCACACACACCCAGCCCCCGAGCCATTGGAATTAACCAATTAAGGTTAAAATCCCGGACCCTGCCGGGGATCAAACCCGGGACCCTCTGAACCGAAGGCCAGTACGGTGACCATTCAGCCAACGAGTCGGACATTATTTTAAGTAGTTTTGTAGGATAATATATAGGCTTCCAAACGAAATATCTTTTTTTTTTAATTGGACTGACGGTTCGGATGTTATAACGAGGCGGGCTCAGTGGCTCAGACAGTTGAGGCGCTGGCCTTCTGACTTAACTTGGCAGGTTCGATCCTGGCTCAGTCCGGTGGTATTTGAAGGTGATCAAATACTGTACGTCAGCCTCGTGTCGGTAGATTTTTACAATTTACAATTTGCTGTATGTCGCACCGACACAGGGAGGTTTTATGGCGACGATTGGATAGGAAAGGCCTGGGAGTGGGAAGGAAGCGGCCTTTACATTAATTAAGGTACAGCCTCAGCATTTGCCCGGTGTGAAAATGGGAAACCATAGAAACCCGTCTTCAGGGCTGTCGACATTGAGGATACAAGCTCACAGTTGCGCGCCCCTAACCATAAGGCCAACTCACCCGGTATCGGTTGATTCATTGGCACGTTAAAGAACTCCTGAGGTACTAAATACCGGTACCTCGACGTCTCCGAAAAACGTAAAAGTAGTTTATGAGACGTAAAGCCAATAACATCATTAGTTGTAACGATTGTCCTCGAGTGCGGTACCGCCTAAATGGGGTCCATTTTGGCGCCAATTTCGTTTTGACGGGTAATGTGACAGAATTTGTTGGTATCGAAATTGTGGTTTAAAGAGTTGTTCTTCGCAACGGTATAATTACAATGATGATATCGTAATAGATACAGAAGTATCAGCGTTGCAAAATAACGTCACGTTTTGCAACGAGCGTTTCAGCGCTACGCGCCCATGGCCGGACCGAAAAGAAAGACATTTTCACGTCAAAATATGTTCTCAAGGAACATTCACCGAAAGAAGCATTCTATTATTATTTATATTCATAACAGCCAACGGTCAAACATATATGGCGAAAAAGGCAATATTAAAATAACAATCAAATGGAAAGCGCGAAATATCTATAAGGTAAGTGAATCACTCACTACATAACTGCGTAATTGATAAATAACCTCCTTGTACACTGTAACGCGTGATATCTGTAGCAAAATAGTTCACACCATTCACAAATACATTCTGGAGACGGCTCTTGAAACACAGTGCAATAATTCTTCGTTTAAAAATAATTACAAACGAAGTCGGTAGTACAGTTAAGTAGCTCGCACATATTATTAATTCCGTGTTTTAGAAGTTATAAAAAGTAATAAAATACATTAAGAATGAATTAATAAAAAATAATGCTACTGTAGATGTACGTTAATAATGAGTATTCGTTACCAACTGTATATCTAGATCTGAAATTAGGTTTTATTCACTGAAATCGGATATTTGTTATCGATACTAAAATACCATGTACCGTAATGCAAAAAGTCATTCAAACGAATTAAGAATTCTAACAAAAATGAAGCACTTTATATGATGACAAAGGTTCGCTGCGAATAGAGTATTATAAAGCTTAGTTTATAAAAAGGTTTGTGGAATGAAAGCTGTAAATCGTAATAATCTATAATGAAAAATTGCATATGTACCTGTATGTTTGCTTTAACCAATATTTATTTACAGGTTTGGGGAGATGCAGCGGTGCAAATATTCTTTGCGTTAAGTCCAGCCTGGGGTGGCTTGATAACATTGGCTTCCTACAACAAGTTCACAAACAATTGTTACAAGTAAGTATTTTAACATATAGCATGTTTGTTAGCATCATATATCAAAAAATATGGCTCATTCGTTTACAAATCGTCGTCGCCGTAAGACCTATCTGTGTCGGTATGACGTAAAACAACTAGCAAAAAAAAAAGTTTACAAATCGAATATCATTATACGAACATTCCATAATGAACGCAGTTTGTAATACAATGGGTCTACATTTTTTTAATCCATTTAACTGACGCTTGATTTGGAAGGAGTTCATACAAAATTCATGTTAATTACAGTTCTCCAAAAACATGTCTTCTTCCTCTACTTCTTCTTCTTCTTCTTCTTCTTCTTCTTCTTCGTCTTCTTCTTCTTCTTCTTCTTCTTCTTCCTGATCTTTTCCCAGTTGTTTCGGATCGACATGTGTGTGGATTTGGCCCAGTTTTATACCCGATGCCCTTTCTCAAGCCATTCCTACATTAATTGAATACTCTGTCTGCCTCTGCGGTGTAGTAGTTAGTGTGATTAGCTGCCACCCCCGGAGGCCTGGTTTCGATTCCCGGCTCTGCCATGAAATTTGAAAAGCGGTACGAGGGCTGGAACGGGGTCCACTCAGCCTCGGGAGGTCAAATGAGTAGATGTGGGTTCGATTCCTGCCTCAGCCATCCTGGAAATGGTTTTCCGTGGTTTCCCACTTCTCCTCCAGGCAAATGCCGGGATGGTACCTAACTTAAGGCTACGGCCACTTCCTGCCCTCATCCTTTCTATCGCTTCCAATCTTCCCTCCCTCCAAAAGGCTCCTGTTCAGCATAGCAGATGAGGCCGCCTGGGCGAGGTACTGGTCATTCTCCCCAGTTGTATCCCCCGACCCAAAGTCTCACGCTCCACCACACTGCCCTTGAGGCGGTAGAGGTGGGATCCCCCGCTAAGTCGGAGGGAAAAACCAACCCTGGGAGGTAAACAGATTAAGAAAGAAAGAAAGAAAGAAAGAAAGAATAAATGTTGAGTACTTGAAATGTTTTAACCTATGTTACAACAGTGAGTGAAAGATATAAGGTTTGGAAAAACCAAACCAAACCAAACCAAACCCCATGTCACTACAGCCCTTGAAGGGCCTTGGCCTACCAAGCGACCGCTGCTCAGCCCGAAGGCCTGCAGATTACGAGGTGTCGTGTGGTCAGCACGACGAATCCTCTCGGCCGTTATTCTTGGCTTTCTAGACCGGGGCCGCTATCTCACCGTCAGATAGCTCCTCAATTCTAATCACGCAGGCTGAGTGAACCTCGAACCAGCCCTCAGGTCCAGGTAAATATCCCTGACCTGGCCGGGAATCGAACCCGGGGCCTCCGGGTAAGAGGCAGGCACGCTACCCCTACACCACGGGGCCGGCAAGGTTTGGGATAAGGATTACTTAAACTGAGAATTACGGCTGAGTACTACTACTCTACTACTTACCCTTGGTAGCATAACGTCGATGATAATAATATGATAATTAGAAGAAGGAGGGTGAGGAGGATTGTATTGAAAGTGACGTTAAACACGTCGGATTAAATTAAGTGTAACTACGGTCCAAAACCACCTGCTGATGTTTCCTAATGGATATTTGTTGCATCTGTCATTTGAAAAAGGCCAGAGCAAAATGCAGCTTCCACTGAAATCTGTTTCTTTTGCGGCTTCGACAGCTGCTGACGTATGGGTGGTGCTGAGAAATGAAATTCTGAACACAACTAATACGGCTGAGTGTTGTACAAGGTGCTACTCATAGGACCAGGTGAATGATCAGCGTAGTGCTTCTTCGGTTCATAGGGCCTTGGGTTCGATTCCCGGCCGGGTTGGAGACTTTAACTTAAGTGGTTAATTCCTTTGGCTCGGGGACTGGGTGTTTGTGTTGTCCCCAACACCCCTACAACTCACACACCACACATAACACTATCCTCCACCACAATAACACGCACTTACCTACACATGGCAGATGCCGCCCACCCTCATCGGAGAGTCTGCCTTACAAGGACTGCACCCGGCTAGAAATAGCCACACTAAATTAAATTAGTATAGGACCAGATTGTGCTACAATAGAATGTTCTGGCTCAGTAAGGAAAACAGTGGCAAACTACCTCATTTCTCATTATGCTTGTACACCTCATTATGGTGTTGTCATCTGATTTCGCGCTTATCCTATAAATGCACAACCTTTGGTGGTGCTATTTGAGGATCCAGCCAGCCTCCGGGCTGAAGACTTAAGAAGGTTCAAAACAAAAGTGCATTTCTTCTGGTGGTGTGATAGCCGAGTTCCATCGTCACTGACTTCTCATTAAGGCGGTTGCGGTTGGAATCCCAGCCAATGCAAGTAGGATTTATGAAGTAAAGGACACGTCCCTGTTGTTCGAATCCAACATAAAACTGGAGGCCCCAAGAGTATGATCATGATATCAACAGAGGCATAGAACTATGGGTTTGCTTTGTAATTTTTCCTTCGCCGTTAACTTACTCTTCTTCTTCTTCTTCTTCTTCTTCTTCTTCTTTGCTACCGCTTTTTCCCACACCTGTGGGGTCGCGGGTGCAAACTCCGTCACACATATGGACTTTTATTTTTTTGCTAGTTGCTTTACGTCGCACCGACACAGATAGGCCTTATGGCGACGATGGGACAGGAAAGGGCTAGGAGTGGGAAGGAAGCGGCCGTGGCCTTAATTAAGGTACAGCCCCAGCATTTGCCTGGTGTGAAAATGGGAAACCACGGAAAACCATTCTCAGGGCTGCCGACAATGGGGTTCGAACCTACTATCTCCCGAATGCTGGATACTGGCCGCACTTAAGCGACTGCAGCTATCGAGCTCGGTACATGTGGATTTGGCCCTGTTTTACGGCCGTATGCCCTTCCTGATGCCAACCCTATATGGAGGGATGTAATCACTATTGCGTGTTTCTGTGGTGGTTGGTAGTGTGGTATGTTGTCTGAATATGATGAGGTGAATTTTGGGATGGACACATACATCCAGTCCCCGAGACAGAAGAATTCATCAGAAGTGATTAAAATCCCAGACCCGGCCGGGAATCGAACCCGGGACCCTCTGAACCGAAGTCCAGTACGCTGACCATTCAGCCAACGAGTCGGACTTAGCCTTAACTTACTCTATACTTCATGTTTTCAGGGACTCACTGATCGTGGCAATTTCCAACATTCTGACCTCATTCTTCGCGGGACTCGTCATCTTCTCCGTCATTGGCTTCCTGGCGCACGAGCTGAACGTTGAGGTCACCAAGGTGTTGGACCAGGGAGCAGGCCTCGCCTTCATCGTCTATCCTGAAGTGGTGACTCGACTTCCCGTCTCACCTCTCTGGTCCTTGCTCTTCTTCGTGATGCTTCTTACTCTGGGTCTCGACTCACAAGTAAGTCAATATCTGACACTAAACTTAGTTCTCGAGCTTGGTAAACAAACTGAGACTACACCAAAATTTCATAGCAGTATATTACCATGATGTTAAAAAAAAAGTTTGGATGGAGGGATAATCGAAGATAAGGGTTTAAATTCCTACCATTAGGAAAATAGTGAAGGTTCACCAAAATTTGGAATTAGAGGGTTGGAACCACAGATTTACAAAAAAAATTATTTTATTAAATTTAAAAACTTGTAAGAAAGGAAGAAGTAGTGAATATAATAATCATAAATACTTGACGTCCGCCTCTGTACTGTAGTGGTTAGTGTGATTAGCTGCCAGCCCCGGAGGCCCTGGTTCGATTCCCGGCTCTGCCACGAAATTTGAAAAGTGGTACGAGGGCTGGAACGGAGTCCACTCAGCCTCTGGAGGTCAAATTAGTAGAGGTGGGTTCGATTCCCACCTCAGCCATCCTGGAAGTGGTTTTCCGTGGTTTCCCACTTCTCCTTCAGCCAAATGCCGGGATCATACCAAATTAAGGCCATGGCCGCTTACTTCCCTCTTCCTTGTCTATCCCTTCCAATCTTCCCATCCCCCACAGAGCAGGTGAGGACGCCTGGGCGAGGTACTGGTCAATCTCCCCAGTTATATCCCCGACCCAAAGTCTGAAGCTCCAGTACACTGGCCTTGAGGCGGTAGAGGTGGATCCCTCGCTGAGTCAGGGAAAAACCAACCCTGGAGGTAAAACAGATTAAGAAGAAGAAGAAGAAATACTTGACATTGAAAAACAGTGAAACTGCAGGTAAATTTTACAAAAGTCCATGAAAGGCAATTAAGAAACAATTGAATAGAAGAACTAACCATTGAAATTGAAAATCAGTTGAGACTGCGTTAAATCTTACGAAATTGTCATGAGGCAAAGGACTCGGAATTCTCATTATATTTGACATCCCATTATTTTTGATTCGGCTGGGTGTCGGCTCAACTATATCTTCGCACCAAGCCGACCCAACAAGCATATCGGCAAGACGCCAATTTGGAAGTCGGCTATAGACAATATTCACCTGTGTTGTCCTGGACCTCCACCACTCCATCTCGGAAGAAACCATCCTCTCCGACCTCCACACAACGGGAGTGTACAGCGCAACCCGACTCTACGATGGCTCCGTACCAGCACCAGGCGTACTTTTATTTCTCACCTCTCCGACCGACCGTGACCATCTTCTCGCCACTGGTGCCCATCTTCGCAGCGGTCTTCATCGCGTGGAACCCACTCCTCGCCAAGTTTTCGACCAACTACCGGACTACTCACCTGATCTTCCTGCATCTGCTGCTTCTACGCCACCTCCCTATATCTCCCCGCCACAACCCTTGTCATCACTCTGCATCACTTCTACAACCACCACCACCACTATTACCACCACCACCTCCTCTGTTCACAACCCCATCACCAACTCTATCACCACCTTGATTACTTCCCATCCCACCCCTATAATGATAACTACTGTCCCCACACCTCCCCCATCAAATCAATAACCAGCATCTGAAACTGTCACCGATACGACGCCATCATCATCACCAGATTGCACCTGTGTCATCCGAGGAGTGTTGATCCGCTCTTATCCACACATACCATCGTCCAAGCCCTCCATCTGACCGGAACACCAGTGTGTCGAGCAACCCGGATCTTCAATGCCTCAGGACCTACGCACCTCGTTCGACTTCATCTAACGACTCCGGACACCGCCCAACACCTCATCGACAACGGAATTCATCTCCAAGGCCGTCATCATCAGATTGAACCCTTTCGTTCTCCTCCCCAACCTTCTACCCGACCTCGCACATCTCGTCACCGTCCCCGGTTAGCTCCACCTTTCCTTCCACCGAGTCCACAAATCCGTTTTTATCCGCCTCCACCCGATTTCTCTCCAACACCACCGCCCCTATCAAACCCCTCCATATATTACTCCTTTCACTGCATCACTTCTCTTGTAACTTTCACAACATCGCCCATTCCTTCACACCTCGCATACACCCCTCACTAGTCCCACAGCCTTTGCATCCTCCCTTTACCCAATCATTCTTCTCTATCTGCTTATAATTCTATGAATAATCTTTATAACATGTCGCAACCGAAATTGTAAATCTGTAACTATTATTGGCAATAAAATCTCCCAACACACTATACTCCCCTTTACCCAAGAGGCCCCTTCTCTCAACACTCCTTAATAGTACACATCTCCTTTCCCATCTCCTTCTTCTATCAAATCTCTTGAACCCCCCCCCCAAAGCTCCCGGCCAGAGGGAGGGCGTTACCCTTCAGGTGGCCCGCCCCACTCCTTCAGGGTGGGGAATGAAAACGTGAAAACAACAACAAAATAAGGCAAGGTCGGTAGATGCAGAGTGGGTCTCGCCCTTTAAGTGGCCACGGCTGGTCCGTGGTCCAACAGCTCTGCACTCTGACCGGCCAACCGAGCAGGGGAGGGGTGGCCACGGCTCTACCGTGGCTCTACGCCTCTGCATTCGGAAGACGGGACAGGGCTGGAAATCACGGCTGGCCCCAACCGTCGGCTGTACTGAGAATGGTTTTCCGTGGTTTTCCATTCTCCTTCACTAAGGCGAATGCCGGGACAGTTCCTAGTATAGGCCACGGCTACCAACCCCCTCATCTCCGAGCATCTCCTTCACCGTAAGAAATTTCCCGGCCTGAGAGACGGCGTCACCGTCTAAGAGGACCCCCTCCCCCTTCAGGGGAGGAATGAAAACATTTTTAGTAGTAGTAGTAGCATAGGGCAATTGAATAGTATTCAAACAAATTAAGACTGATCGTAAATAATTGACATGTAAAAAGCAGTGAAGCTGCAGGTAAACTTTACAAAAGGCCATCAAAGGCAATTAAGAAACATGTCCTGAAACTGAAAAGCAGTTATGACTGATCCTTTAATCAGGAAATTGTTTAGCTATACCAAGACTCAACAATTCAGCTCAATTATTATTTTACAAAGAACACAAAAATCGAGCGCCGCGCTCACATACCTCTAGCAGCGAAAGGTTCAAGAGATTCCGTTCCTGTAACCTCTTGGGTAATTTATCTAGCAAACCAAGTAGTCTGCTTGTCAGAAACCTTGTGAATTTATAATACCGTAAAGAAAAGCCATCTCCTTACAACCTATGGAAACGCTTGGGAAAGAGGATCGTAAAGGCTACCACTATTCGTAACCTTGTCATTAAGTGGAATACAGCATTTAGCTCTATGTGTGTGGCCGGTCACCTTTGCACACCACAAATTAAACTAGGTGTGAAGTTAAAGAAATATTGTTCCTAATGTTTCAGCTTCATGACGGGGGATCACACCCGTGTCCTTCGGCGTGAACTGAGCACGCCTTTACCACCTCGACTAAGCAACCTCTGTTATAAGACTACGTAAAATGCCTACCTAAACCCTCGGGGGTGTACGGCCCTCAAGGACATATCTTAACGAACTTAAAAGGTAAAATGGAGAAGATACAGTACATAGTGATCGGAATAAGACCTACACGTTTGGGAGGTCTTCTTCTTCTTCTTCTTCTTCTTCTTCTTCTTCTTAACATGTTTACCCTCCAGGGTTGGTTTTTCCCTCGGACTCAGCGAGGGATCCCACCTCTACCGCCTCAAGGGCAGTGTCCTGGAGCGTGAGACATTGAGTCGGGGGATACAACTGGGGAGAATGACCAGTAACTCGCCCAGGCTGCCTCACCTGCTATGCTGAACAGGGACCTTGTGGAGGATGGAAAGATTGGAAGGGATAGACAAGGAAGAGTGAAGGAAGCGTCCGTGGCCTTAAGTTAGGTACCATCCCGACATTTGCCTGGAGAAGTGGGGAAACCACGAAAAACCACTTCCAGGATGGATGAGGTGGGAATCGAACCCACCTCTATTCATTTGACCTCCCGAGGCTGAGTGGACCCCGTTTCAGCCCTCGTACTACTTTTTCAAATTTCGTGGCAGAGCCGGGAATCGAACCCGGACCTCCGGGCTGGCAGCTAATCACCATCACCATCAGCAGCGCCATATGCCCTCACTCTGTATGAACACTGCGGAGAGGTTTGCAATTGAATTCAGGCTTTAGGCACGCTATCTAGTGATTAGAAATTGTATACCACCACCTACCCTGCCGGCCAACAGTCCGATGGTGAAAAATGTTACGATTAGTGAGACTCGAACCGGCTAACCACGGTGTCAGACCATTTAGACTTAACGCCTTAACGATCATGGCCACCAGACGGACTTTGAGAAGTATCTCTAATTTACTATCTAAAGCAAATTACAAAATGTGAAAAATTTTGCACTTTATAAATTGAGTAAATATTGGGATATCATGCCCCATTAGAGATTAGTTTAAGGCTTGCTATTTACTTTACGTCGCACCGACACAGATATGTCTTATGGCGACGATGGGATAGGAAAGGCCTAGGAATTGGAAGGAAGCGGCCGTGGCCTTAATTAAGGTACAGCCCCGGCATTTGCCTGGGGTGAAAATGAGAAACCACGGAAAACCGTCTTCAGGGCTACCGACAGTGGGGCTCGAACCCACTATCTCCCGAATATTGAATACTGGCCGCACTTAAGCGACTGCAGCTATCAAGCTCGGTAGTTTAAGGCTTGTTATTACAAGTTTCCTGAAGGGTGTTAGGCTCAATGCCTGTTATATGAATGTGGTCGACCTGACCGTTTTAAATGCTTATTAACGATGTAAAGAAAAGTAGTACGTCGCACACATTTCAAATTACTCCCTCAGAAACCGGGATTCATTAACACACATAATAAATCTTTCTTAATCCGTTTACCCTCCAGAGTTGATTTTTTTCCTTGGACTCAGTGAGGGATCCCACCTCTACCGCCTCAAGGGTCGGGGAATTAACTGGAGATGAGGGTCAGTACCTCACAAAGGCGGCCTAACATGCTATGCTGAACAGGGGTATTGTAGGGGGCGGGCGGCAAGGGAAGATTGGAAGGGATAGACAAGGAAGAGAGAAGAAAGCGGCCGTGGCCTTAACTTAGGTACCATCCCGGCATTCGCCTCAGGAGAAGTGTGAAACCACGAAAAACCACTTCGAGGATGGCTGAGGTGGGAGTCGAACCCGCCTCTACTCACTTGACCTCCCTAGGCTGATTCGACCCCGTTCCAGCCCTCGTAACACTTATCAAATTTCGTAGCAGAGCCGGGATTCGAACTCGGGTCTCCGTATCTGTCCTATACCGGAACAAATTGTCAGACTACTTAAAACAAACGCTGAATGCTCCCAAAGCAAATAATGACTTGGACTTTGAATGTACGACACTCCTCACGCACTCGAGACACAAACGAAATCGACGCTTGGGGTTGGTCTGCAGTTCTTGTAAGATCGGGCGAGATGACCGTGCGGTTAGGGGCGCGCAGCTGTAAGCTTGCATCCGGGAGATGGTGGGTTCGAACTCTACTGTGCGCAGCCCTGAAGTTGGTTTTCCGTGATTTCCCATTTTCATTCCAGGCAATAGCAGGAGCTGTAACTCAATTAAGGCCACGGCCGCTTCCTTCCCACGCCTAGACATTTCCAAGCCCATCGTTACCATAAGACCTATCTGTGTCGGTGCGACGTAAAGCAAATTGTAAATAAAAATGCGTGTAAATAAAATCCTAAAAAATGACAACGTGATTCAAGTCAAGTGTACATTCATGACCCGAGATCCACTGTCACAGGTCGTAAAATGAATTGGTATGGCGGAGCTTATTCTTTGGGTTCAATCATAATAAATTGTTGATATTTGCATGCCAGAGATTCGATCATAAGATTATATGATATACCGGGTGGTACAGCTGCCCCTATTTTTTCCCGAATATATGCAACCAGCTAGGACGTAAATGCCTCTTAGTCCCATCTTGCGCAACACCTTACAGCATGTGATGTTATGTGCAGTTAACCCGATGTAGACTTCTCCGCACAATGGAAAAATGGTACAAGAGGCAGTAAATGAGGTCCATCTCAAAAACACTGTACCATTTTATGTAGAGCGGTGTCCAATACTCTACTAATTTTTACGAAATGTTACTATACTGTACAAACCATAAACACGCCTATAGCTGTCGGTAGAGAATTGCGCACCTGATTGGTCCAAGAGGCCATTTTCTTTTGATAGAAAGGGCGGTCGTGGTATCATAGAAAACGTGATAGGGTAAGACCAATTACAGACATGTCAATGCACCACCATTTTGTACAGTCTCATCACATCGAAATTGATAGAAACGTGTTTTGCACTGTAGTTTATAATCTGTGGCACGCAAATGCTGTACAGCAGATGTGATAGCTTACGCCATGTAATTACTACCGTTAGAGCGATCAAAAAAGGCATAAAATGGGACCATAAGGCTGTAACTCATCAGTAACTTGTCGAAGCGGGAACTTCCGCTCTCCTCGTGAATACAGAGTTACAAGGACGGGGCTTATACGTTGCAAATAGCTGCGCGGAATTACGTATGGAAGGCGTACCTCGATAGGTTACTTGAAGCAGGAAGGGTTCCAACCATTCTTGAGTCGTGCTTTTTTAAATGTAATTTCGTATTCGCCTAGGCATCGTTTACGAAGACCTTTCTGAAGTCTCCGATATTCTTCTACGGAAGTTATAATAAACAGGTATCATAAATATCGCCGCATACGCACCGATTGTGAATACCACCTGAAACATAACGCTGGACTCATTCAACCAAGTAACGCGTAGAAAATGGTTGCAACTATCTGGGCGTAAGAGAGACGCGATTCTTTAGTTCACTGTGGTGTTTGCACATTCGAGTTCAGAACTTTTAACATCAACGATCAGTATCGAAGCGATAGCCTAGGTAATTCCATTACTACAGAGCATCGAGACCAATTCTTCGTCGCCTGCAGTGGCTACATGGCACCAATCGCAGCGAGCATACGATATGTTAGCAGGCATTTAGAGTTCGAATCTAGTCACGAGCTTCTCAATTTCATTTTTATATTATACTTGTAAGGCCATTCGTAATAAATATTTAACGTTCTTAAGTCTCAAAAGTAATTTGCTACCTTTACAAAGAAAGCATACATACGAAAGGAATAATAACATGCGACTTCCATATGGCAAACGACTACAGGGAATGAAGCGCAGTGCACGTGTTGTCAACATTCTGACCCACCCATTCAACCAAGCAACTGCGCACGTTCGACTCGAAGACCAACTAACAGCGGTCTACACTTCATACGTAGGGCACATGAAACAGCATATCGTAATCCTAGCAGCAACGTGTGAGCACGTACTGTACGGTTAGCACGAAAGCAGACATTATGTATTCACGGGATGATTATGTGAATATGGTACTACTTTATGGAGAAGCAAGGCAAAATGCACGGGAAGCCAGACGCTTGTATCAAGAACGATTTCCTGGACGAAGGCTGCCAACTGCAGATACATTTCGACGTGTTGAAAGACGGTTGCGTGCAACGGGGTCATTTCATACATTACCCCCCGTTCGGGATGCTCCAGTGACGTCTGGAAATAACGACGAAGCTGTTCAAAATGCAATTGCATACAACCCGCACACAAGCTCATAGGCCATAGGAAATGAACTGAACATCAGTCATGTATCTGTACTGCGAATATTGCACCGCCATAAATTCCACCCTTTCCATCAACAGTTGCACCAGGAACTTCACGGAGATGACTTTCCAAAACGGATAGAATTTTCGCAATGGATATTACAAAGAGTTGAAGCTGATGTCCGCCTCTGTGGTGTAGTGGTTAGCGTGATTAGCTGCCACCCCCGGAGGCCCGGGTTCGATTCCCGGCTCTTCCACGAAATTTGAAAAAGTGGTACGAGGGCTCGAACGGGGTCCACTCAGCCTCGGGAGGTCAACTGAGTAGAGGTGGGTTCGATTCCCACCTCAGCCATCCTGGAAGTGGTTTTCCGTGGTTTCCCACTTCTCCTCCAGGCGAATGCCGAGATGGTACCTACTTAAGGCCATGGCCGCTTCCTTCCCTCTTCTTTGCCTATCCCTTCCAATCTTCCCATCCCTCCACAAGGCCCCTATTCAGCATAGCAGGTGAGGCCGCCTGGGCGAGGTACTGGTCATACTCCCCAGTTGAATCCCCCGACCAAGAGTCTGAAACTCCAGGACACTGCCCTTGAGGCGGTAGAGGTGGGATCCCTCGCTCAGTCCGAGGGAAAAACCGAACCTGGAGGGTAAACAGATGATGATGATGATGATGAAGCTGATGCGAATTTCTTAATGGACATTCTCTTTAGTGATGAATCCAGATTTCACAACAACGGAACTGTTAATCGTCACAACTTCCATTACTGGAGCGTTGAAAATCCTCACTGGATCAGGGCAGCTCGATTTCAGGTACAATGGGGCGTCAACGTGTGGTGCGGGATACTAGGTGACAAGATAATTGGACCATATTTCTTCGAAGGAAACCTCACGGGACGACGCTATCTAGAGTTTCTTCGTGAGTACCTCCCACTCTTATTGGAGGATGTGCCCCTTATGACACGGTTACGGATGTGGTTCCAGCATGATGGAGCTCCCCCACACTGGTCGTTGGCAGTACGGAACCACTTGCATAGGACATATCCTGGACGATGGATTGGACGAGGGGGTCCGGTCACATGGCCGGCTAGATCACCTGACCTTACTCCACTCGACTTTTTCCTCTGGGGTTATTTAAAGGAAAGAGTCTATGAGCAGGAGCCTGAGAGCCCGAATCATTTACGGCGGCTCATCACGGAAGCCTGCAGGCAGATTCTACCACATATGTTGCAGCAAGCACGAATGTCTCTCCTCCACCGTGCTCAGATGTGCATTAACGAAGCAGGTGGTCATTTTGAACATTTGCTTCATTAAACGAATGGCCATGCATAAGCCCATCGCACCGCTGTCGGTACAATCTCACTTTATTGCAAATAGCTCTTTTAAGAGCTCCTTAAAAAACAAACATAGCTGAGTACCTGCAATATGAGAACTGATCATGATTTAGATTTGTCGTCAACAACACGACTCTCACGAACATCAACAACGCAGTAAAAACATTCGTCGTACACAGGACTCGAACCGCCTACTAACGAACACCGGTACTCTCCTCTAACTTTCAGCAAGCTCGGCTATCACAGGTTGCTGTTGAGCGCTGCTGTGTTGCTGCTACTTTTAGTCATTCACCAATAATATTCTCTGTACAGGACGTTTTTGCGACACATAATTTTCACGATTCTTTACCATCAATCGATATTTTATCATTAATGCTGATTTGCTTGACACGAATAAACGAATTATGGAAAGTGTTGTAAGAGCAGACATTGTAGTGAGTAGTCAAGGTCAATATTTTTAGGTTCGACTATAATCTGCGGGTTGCATAAAACTGCGTGAATAGGGGCAGCTGTACCACCCGGTAGATTTAACGAGTTGCGCGTCGGTCGGGCTTGTCGAACGAGGCCTTGGAATCCCCGCCTATCATTGGCTTTTCACTGTCTCGGAGTGACCTCAGTTTGGTCCCACGGTGGTAACCGCCACTTAGTTTTATAAAAATACATAATTAAAGCAAATTTTAATGGGATTTTCTTTCATTAATTATATCTTCACCAATTTGCCCTTTCATTCTTCTTAATTTTCTCTGTTTTGACAGTTCTCCCTGGGTTGATAGAGGGCCAGTTTCCTTGTTTTATTTTCTAATGTGTAACTCTATCTCCTTTGTCTGAATGCTCGTAAAACTGGGTCTGTCCGTGCAGTAGGGTCCATTTTCAAAGTTTGGAGTAGGTACGAACTGAATATACTTCTTAACTTGGGTCTTGGGTCAGTACCGGTAGGGTACAATATATATTAAATGTTAGTTCCAACATATAGGGATGTAGTGGATAAAATAAAATATACCAGGTGTATTTTTTCTTTTTCTTAATTTAGTATACAGCTTTTGGTTCTGGGAGGTCCGAGGATATGTTTGGCTCGGCAAATCTGTAGCTGTTACTGGTGGTGGGCTAATCTATAATTTCCTGTTTCACAGTTCGACCATCTGCACAATCAATGTGTCTTTTCCGTACTTGTTGAAAAAATCTGTAGATGGTCAATTTTAGATAAAGAAAATTTTAACAAAACAACCATTGTGCAGACACACAATCATTAAAATTTTATTTACCTACTACTACTAAAACGTTTTCATTCCTCCCCTGAAGGGGGAGGCGGGCCTCTTAGACGGTGATGCCGTCTCTCAGGCCGGGAGATTTGTTACGGTGAAGAAGATGCTCGGAGAAGGTGGCGGGGTTGGTGGCCGTGGCTTGTACTAGGAACTGCCCGGCATTCGCCTTAGTGCAGGAGAATGGAAAACCATGGAAAACCATTCTCAGGACAGAAGACGGTTGGGGCAGCCGTGAGTTCCAGCCCTGTCCTGTCTTCCGAATGCAGAGGCGTAGAGCCACGGTAGAGCCGTAGCCACCCCTGCTCTGCTCGGTTGGCTGACCAGAGTGCAGATCTGTTGGACCACGGACCAGCCGTGGCCACTTGTAGGCCAAGACCCACTCTGCATCTACCGACCCAATTTTATTCATATTGAGATAAATACTTTGTTGCTAGGAAAACGTGGACTGCAGATTAGTGATAATTTCAGCGTCTTTTGTTTTGCCGCATATCATATGTGTGCATGTATGTGTGCATGTATGTAATGTAGATGATAATATTCCTGTTCTTATGTGTATGTGAAGTAATGTTGGATCATGTTTCTGTTTTGACAGTTTGCTCTCATGGAGACGGTCACCACTGCCATTCTCGACAGGTTCCCGAACTTGAGAGACTACAAGATGTGGGTTGTTCTGGTTGTAGCTGTGTTTGGTTACTTTGGAGGGCTCATCTTTACCACTAATGTAAGGCCATAGTAATTTCATTGCCTATATATCTATTCATACCTCTCCTTTGATAAAAAAAAAAAAGAAGTAAATAACTACATGTCTCTGTCGTGGAATGAATTATGTGCATTTGATGTGCCAATATGCAATTTCAAAATTGTAATTGCCAAAAACAGTGACCCCTATTTTAGGCAATCAGGTACAAATAGTAAAACATTCACATTGCAGTTACATAAAGAAAATCACTTTTATCATTCTCCCCAGTGACATCAACACGAGGTACACAGCCCTCATCTGTAGACCACTGGGCTATTAAAGCCTGGTTACACATTTAAAAGCATGCTCAATTTAATATCCCTTTTGGCCAGTGCTACATATCTGACTGTGGAAATAATTTGCATGGGAGAATGCGGCTGTCTATGACCAACTAAGTAAGGCTATAATTCCATTTAAAAACAACTTGGAATCGCTGCCTCATGATATATACTGATCAGCCAGCACATTATGACCACTACCTATCATCGATATAAAACCGTTCAGGCATTAGTAGCATAACCTGACGATGATTGACTACTAGTCAAACACAAGCATGGTGCACGTATTATCAGTGAGCGTGCTGTCCGTGTGTAGAATGGGGAAGGCGTGTGATCTATCTGAGTTTGCCCAAGGGCAGATTGTGCTGGCCCGGAGGCTCGGCACGAGCATTTCGTAAACTGCACGACTTATCGGGTGTTCCAGGAGTGCTGTGGTGAGTGTCTTCAACAAGTAGTGAAACCAAGGTGAAACCACATCCAAACGTCGTGGGGTTGGGCGGCCACCCCTCATTACAGATGTCGGACGTCGTAGGCTGGGCAGACTGGAAAACAGGACAGGCGGCAAACTGGGGAGGAACTAACATCCGACTTTAATGCTGGGCAGAGTATAAGTGTGTCTGAACACACAGTGCACCGAACACTCCAAAGGATGAACTTCCGCAGCCGACGACCCATGCATGTGCCAATGTTAACACCACGACATCGGCAACTAGACTGAAATGGGCACGTGACCATCGTTACTGGACATTAGCGCAGTAGCAGAGCGTTGCATGGTCTGGTGAATCCCGATACCTTCTTCATCATGCCGAAGGGAGGGTGCGAATCCGTCGTCTTCCAGGAGAACAGCTCCTTGACACCTGTACTAAGGGATGGAGACAAGCTGGCGGAGGCTCAATTATGCTCTGGTGAACATTAACGCGGGTTTCCATGGGTCCAGTGGAGCTCGTGCAAGGTACCATGACGGCAGAGAAGTATCCTACACTGGTTGCAGACCACATAAACCGCTTCATGATGATCATGTTTCCCAACGGCAGTGGCATTTTTCAACAAGATAATGCACCATTTCACAAGGACAGAAGTGTGATGACTGGTTCAAGGAACAAAGTGGTGAGTTGCAAATTGATGTGCTGGGCCCCAGCTAGCAAGATCTTAACCCAATCGAACACTGCTATTAGGTAGGTAGTCATAATGTTCTGGCTGATCAGTGTATATTGCACATTCTTTTATGTGCCCATTATTTCTTTAAGTATGTAATAATGGCGTTTGGCCTCCGGAGAGGCCTGGTGCAGTCTTTCGATTTGACGCCTTCTAGGCGACCTACACGACTTTTAAGTGGGTGAAAACTGTGTATTGGCGACCACGGGGCCCTTAGCTGAGTGCCAGGCTCCTCACTTTCGTCTATCCTATCCGACCTCCCTTGGTCAACTCTTGTTCTTTTCCGACCCCGATGGTATTAGAGCATTCGAGGCCTAGGGAGTCTTTCATTTTCATGCCATTCATGGCCCTTGCCTTTCTTCATCCGTTACTTCATTTTTCAAAATGATGGATCCCTTATTTCTTTTTTTCTCTCTCTCTTTAGCCCCTGTGGGTGGGGGACGCAGACGAATAATACACCCATGGTATCCCCTGCCTGTCGTGAGAGGCGACTGAAAGGGGCAACCAAGGGATGATTGCATTAGAACCATGAAACCACTTTTGATTCATACCATCACGCGGGGAACACCATGGGTTGCCTGTACTTGCGAGTAGTACCACTATATTAGGTACGAAATAGGTTTGTGATTAGTAGCAGTAAAGAGTGGGTTCTCCTGTGGGTTTCCAGTACCCGTGCGTCGTACCCATGTGAGCAACATCACAGGTCTGGGCGTTGCCTGTGAGTTGTACCACTATATGAGCGACACCGTGCCTGTGATTAGTACCCACTATGTGAGAAACACCATGGGAATACCGGCACCCGTGACTAGTACACCTAGGTGAGGAACCTCATCGGTCTGCGTTGGCTATGAGTGGCGCCACTGTGTAAGAAACACCATAGGTCTGCGTTACCTGTACGAAGTACAATACTTGTGAGTAGTACCATCTTGTGTGGAACACCGTGAGTCTTCGCTACTTTTGATTAGTACCCAAACATGACAAATACCATGGTTCTACTTTACTCACGACATGTACCATTCAGAGGGGCCTTAGACCTGGATTTTAGACCCCTTTACATCAAGCATCCTCGATTCAGGATTGTGCCTTATAAGTGGTCCCTTGGTCAGTAATACTATTATTATTTATGACCTTTTTTTAGTTGGATCCACTGTTTTTTTGTTTATTTGGTTTTTCTTGTTTTTCTTGGGTTCATGTCCATCTATTCATTCTTCATGACACTTTTTTTATTTTGGTCAGTGGATGATTTTGAACCTTTTGTTGTCATTTCATTTCATACAATTAGGGGCCGATGACCTCAATGTTAGGCCCCTTTAAACAACAAGCATCATCATCATCAAACTGTGTATCTTCAACTAGTCAAAAAACACCTAGTATAAAATTTTCTATAATCTTTGACATTTTTTTCCATATATCACATTTATCTTGTATTAGGCACATAAAAGTCAGATTCAGCTGCCTTTCTATCAATTTCATCATCATGTGAATGTGAGCTTCATTGTACGAAATTTGGGTCTTAATTTGAAAGGACAAGAGACTGGTACTTTGGTTATAAATTATTTGGTTAGTAAAGAACAGGGGTGGCCACTAACCTTTATTTTGGGTGCCACAGATTTAGGAGACAAAATTGGGAGCATGTTTAGAAAATGGTTTGTAAAATGAAGACACATTTTTCATTTTATAACAAATGAAGGAACATTTATTTTCTATACTACACAGAACATTATTGTTCAGGTGCACATCAAGGAATGAGGTTTTACTTTTGAGAAGTGCTTTTGGAGTGTTCATTTTTGCTATTAGTTTTTTGAAATCTGGTTGATAATTGGTAAGCGCAGTTTGCACAAGTTCACTTAAATGTTCATCAGTTAGCTCAAATAGATATTTAGATTTATTGAATTTAAGCAGTGAGTACAGTGATTCACACATATAAGTAGTCCCAAAGATTGAGATAAGTCTCTTAGCATATTCTTTTGTTACTGGGTATTTTTCTTCTGGAACATTCTTTCAAAATTCTGTGGTAGAAACACCACTTAGTTTGAGTCCTTTCAGTCCCTCGTCCTCTTGCAGTTCTAGTAGCTCCAGCTCTACAGTTGCTGTATCCTTTGTTATTGGTGATGAAACAGCAAAAGGATTTTAGAGGAATGAGGTTTAAGTGATCTCAAATCGTTAAATCTTGATTTCTTCAGCAAGGTCAAACATTTTACTTATGTAATCTTCAGCATCTACCTGAACGTCATGAAGGCTTTCAGTAATTTTCTTCAGACATTTGAAGTGGGCAAATGTTTTAGTCTGAAGATATTTCCCAAAAAGCTTTAACTTGCCATGAAAGATAAAAACAGTCTGAGCCAAATCAGAAATAAGTTTCTCTCTTCCTTGTAAAGATATGTTTAGCATTTTTAAATGCTGGACCACATCTGTAAAACAAAGCCAATCTAACAACCACTGGGGGTCACTAAGTTCAGGGAAAGATTTTTCCTTTTTCTTCCATAAACTGTTTGAGTGAATCAAGTAATTAAAAAAACCTGCTAAGAACACTGCTTACTGATAGCCATCTTACTAAGCAGTATCAAGACACATCATCAGGAAGCTCATCATTCTTCATATCTTCTATAAAAGATTTGAACTGTTGATGTGTTTTGGCACTTGAGCGAACACCGTTCACAATTTTTAGAACTACCTGCATAACATGCGGGTACTGAAAATATCTTGCTGCTAAATGTTCTCTGTGAATAATACAATGTACAGGCAGGAAATCAGGAAATGATTTGTCAGCCTTTAAAAGCCCAATAAGCACTTGTTTTGTGCCAGTCATAGATGGTGCACCATCAGTAGCAATGCTGACAATATTACTGATAGGCACTAAGTTTTTCTGTATAACACCATCCAGGGCTTCTTTAATGTCACAACCATAAGTAGCACCCTTCAAAGTAACCAGGTCTTAAAGTTCTTCCACCACCTCCAAGTCCTTTGACACATACCTCATACATCTTTGATATCAGTAGACTCGTCCAGAGCCAGACTTACTGCTGAACACTCGCTTAGATTTTTTAGTAAATTATTTAAAATATCCACACTAATAACAAAACCTCGCCCCTCTATTGTGTGTCCAGCAACAGGCATTTCATTGATCCGTTTATGCAGTTTCTTATTTTTGGGTTCTAAAACAGAAATAACTTTGCCATGTTCTTCTTAATAAACTCCCCTTTTGTGTAAGGCTGTTTTGCTTTTGCAATATTAGAAGCCAAGATGAAGCCACTTCCTAGGTAAAAATTGACATAACCCTATTCTGACCATGAAGTTTTTCCTTTAGCAATTTCAGTTTGGTTTTCCTTATCTGAGAGCCAACAGAAAAATATTTATTGAAACCACTGTGGTTAGTGTCATGATGGCATTTTAGATTACTGGTCTTGAACTGTGACAAAATTATTTGACACAAATGACACATTGGCTTTCCGTTTCTTTCTATAAAAACAAATTCTTCATCCCAGTTGGTATTAAAAGCTCAATTCTCCTCTTAATATTTACGCTTCTTAGACGGCATTGTAACTGTTTGGACACCAGGCCACAACTATACTCAAACAGCACACAAAAACTGTACAGAGAAAAGTATCGGCACTCGCTACTGCCTTCATGTGAACACGACTGGCTTCACCTCACGACACTGATGCACTGACACACTCTAGCGCTCAAAGCACTATCTAACGGAAGGCCCCGGAACTATCTTCACCTCCCATCTATCACCACTGGCCTACAGCGCTAATAACGTTAAGCCGCACATCGCTGTCACTGACTGCCACTGGCTGTCAGATGTTGTTAGTTTCCATTAATTACTGTATAACCAGTGCTTAGGGAATATAGCAGGAAAAGTTCATTCCAACCATTTATCTCTTATATTATTGTTTGTATGTCAAGCAGAATAGCTCAGACTGTAGAATGCTGGCTTTCTGAGATCAAGGTGGTGAATTTGAAACTGGCCTCCGTTTGTCTTTGAGGGTTCCTAAACAGGCCTAGTACGATCCTGCATTTTAACATCTCCAAAAATCATAAAATGTTCTTAGTGGGATGTAAACTTAATAACAGTAGTAGTAGTTTCTTTTACAGTTGGCTTTACATTGCACCGACACAGATAGGTCTTACGATGACGATGGGATAGGAAAGAGCTAGAAGTGGTAAAGAAGCGGCTGTGGCTTTAATTAAGATAGAGCCCCAGCATTTGCCTGGTGTGAAAATGGGAAACCATGGAAAACCATGGAAAACCATCTTCAGGGCTGCCGACACTGAGGATCAAATCCATTATCTCCCGAATGCAAGCTCACAGATGCACACCCCTAACCGCACAACCAACTCGCTTGGTAGTAGTAGTAGTAGTAGTAGTAGTAGTAGTAGTAGTAGTAGTAGTAGTAGTAGTAGTAGTAGTAAAAAACTGAAATGGCATATGGCTTTTAGTGCCAGGAGTGTCCGAGGAAAAGTTCAGCTCACCAGATGCAGGTCTTTTTGATTTGACGCCCATAGGTGACCTGCGCATCGTGATGAGGATGAAATGATTATAAAGACGATACATACACCCAGTCCCCATGCCAGCGAAATTAACCAATTGTGGTTAAAATTCCCGACCCTGCCGGAATCGAACCCGGGACTCCTGTGACCAAAGGTCAGCACGCCACCCATTTAGCCATGGAACCGGACAGTAGTATTAATAGTAGTAGTAATGATGTCCTTGATGTATCTTTCGACGGCAATATCCTGGCATTACTAATTTCTTGAGTGTGCATGCTGTGACTAGGTCATTCAATCTTAGTCTTGAATATTCGATTTTACTGTGCACTGAACAATTGTCCACTGTCATTACAAGAGTACATGCACAATGACTTTCGCATAGTCTTTTTGAGATGGTGCTTCACATCAAGATCTTGAAGATGCATCTAATCACAGAAAATTCATTAAAATACTGTGTTTGCAAAATGGATGTAGCTATTCTTTTCAAGCACTTTCCTCCATACAAATCTTAACTATAATGTTTTAACCAACTTTTGTATTTTCCAGGTTATAAATCTATTTTTCTGAATTAATGTGTAGAATGCATAGAGAGAGAGAGAGAGAGAGAGAGCTAGATTATGTGTGTTAAACTTCAGTCTAAGTGGAAGCACTGGAGTTGAGTAAGAACATCCAGTGATCTTGCTCCTTCTCTGCCTTACCTGCCCCCTCAACCACGATTGGTTTGAGTGACCATGAGGCTTTTTCTGTTAGAAGAATACTTTACACACTCTGGACATATTGTTATAAAAGCAAACAGTAAAAATCCCATAGTGCTACAGCCCTAATGGACCTTGGCCAACTAAGTTACCACTGCTCAGCCCGAAGGCCTGCAGATTACAAGATGATGAATGGTCAGAGCGACAGATGCACCTTGGCAATTATCCGTGGCTTTTATAGACTGGTCCACTTCCGGAGGTGCATATGGCCCTGAGGTTCACTCAGCCTACACCAGAAATGAGTACCAGGTTAATTCCTGGGGGCAAAGGCGGCCGGGCGTAGAGCTAACCACTCTATCCCATAACGTGCCAAGGTTAACAATGGTGGAAGCCTTTACCTTCCACTCCTCCAAGGGCCTTCATGGCCTGTATGGAGGTGACTTTGCTTTGCTTTGCTTTATAGACTGGGTCCACCCTCTTGCCATCAGATAGCTCCTCAATTGTAATCATGCAGGCTGGGTGGACCTTGAACCAACCTTCATATCTGGGTAAAATAAACCCAGGCCTAGCCAGGAACTGAACCCGGGGTCTCCAGGTAAGAGGCAGGCTCGCTACCCTGAGACTGCAGAGCATCTTTCTTCTAAGGGAATGACTAACATTAACAGTTCTGAATAGCTGGGTAAAGCTGCCTGCAATCATTTCCAGCTGAAGCCATTCATTGATAAAAAATTATCCACTAACATAATTTGTCAGTGATGGATACAACAATATACACAATATTACTGTAAGAAGATTTAAATGGTCTGTCTCTGTGATGTAGTGGTTAGTGTGATAAGCTGCCTCCCCGGAGGTCCGGGTTCAATTCCCAGCTTTACCACAAAATTTGAAAACTGGTACAAGAGCTGGAATGGGGTCCACTCAGCCTCGGGAGGTCAACTGAATAGAGGGGGTTTGATTCACACCTCAGCCATCCTTGAAGTAGTTTTCTGTGGTTTCCCCACTTCTCCTCCAGGTAAATGCCGGGATGGTGTCCAACTTAAGGCCACGGCCGCTTCCTTCCCTCTTCCTTGTCTATCCCTTCTGATCTTCCCATCCCCAACACAAGGCCCCTGTTCAGCATAGCAGGTGAGGTCACTTGGGTGAGGTACCAGTCCCCCTTCCCAGTTATATCCCCTTGACACAAAGTCTCACACTCCAGGGCACTGCCCTTAAGGCGTAGAGGTGAGATCCCTCATTGAATCGGAGGGAAAAACCAACCCTGGAGGTTAAACGGATTAAGAAAGAAAGAAAGAAGAAAATTTAAATAATGATTCTAGCTAATATGAGTTTATTATCCAAAATAGCAACAGAATTTTGGTTGGTTTGTTTTGTAAGCATTACTCTTTCACAATACAGAATGGAAAACTACCTTGTAAGAAAACAATTAAGGGGAGTTTCTGTATAAGTGAAATTTGAGATTCAAATATGAAGAATTGAGCTCCAAGAGAAAAATTGTATCATTAGATATCTGGGATTCTTTCTATAATTTTCAGAAAATATAGAAGTATAAAATCTACTGAAGAATACAGAAGTAAAATAATTTGAGGAAAATAATTTACTCATCCTGTTACAGAGTGGTATGTATTGGCTACAGTTAGTGGACAAATACGCTGCCAACTGGTCTGTGCTGCTCATTGCCATTGCTGAATGCATCCTCATTTCGTGGGTGTATGGTGCCGACCGTTTCTTGAGTGATATCCAGGAGATGATAGGACCTCGCTCAGCATGTTGGATGTTCTTCTGGAGGTGGATGTGGAAAGTCGTTACACCAGCAGCTTTGTTGGTAAGACCTGAATAGTTACAATATGTTATAAAGGAGTTACATTCCCTTGCATACCACAGATATTCTATTTAACCTTATTTTAATCTTTAGAGAGATTTTATATTCTTCCCTAAATATTTTTTCTTATAAAGAGGCATCTGTATTAGTATTATATACCATATGTAGCATACTGCAAGAGATGTTTACACTGTCATTAACTAGTTCAACAAATATACTACTGTACTGTACTAAGATTTAGTCAATTTCACTTTACCCTATACCCAGTACTAAAAACATTTTCTTGAAATATTAATACAAGATTATTGGTAAAACAATCTTGGACTACGAATTAAAATAATGAAATATTGTATGAATTTTTCAAATTCAAAGAACAGAAGACATGTTTAACTAATGTAATATCTCAAGTAAAATCACAAAATTTTTCAAAAGATTAAAATGAAAGAGATTCAATAAACACAACATACTTTTTCTTAAATCGCAAACTATAAAAAATTAAGCCAAATCAGTATTGTAGCCAATTTGCACAGAGACCACACAAGTAAACAACCTATGTTTACAAAATACATTTTTTAAATCACTATAATTGAATTATTAAGTTAACTGATGCAATGGTAATGACAAGTTCCAGTACACATAAGGGTTACAACTACATCACAGAACAACAAATTTGAACTTTTGATTGCTCAAAGAAATGTGATTTTGGGTTAGTTGGCATGTACTGATTTTGAATCTGAAATCTGTTTTTCACCAGCATTCAACAGTTTTTCATGAGGGCATGTTGAAATTTTTTCAAAATTTTGAGTTTGTATAATCACACTTATGGTAGTTTTAAGACACGTTTTGAAGATTATTAAGAAACAAACTTAAACTTCTCATGTGACATAAGCAGTGATGTCACGTAAAGGACTGTACTATCAATAATAGTTCTCTGCTCATTAATACTCATATGTACAGAGTCATGTTTTCTCTCTCTCTGTTCTGAGCTCTTATGTTATGTAACTCTAGTGTGTCTCAAATAAATACAACTTGTCCTTCCTTCCTAGATGCCTTACTTAAGTAAAATTTCTTAAAAGAAATAACCATCACTAGAATCACTCCATCTGTCTAAATCAAATCATACTTAATCCAAAAACAACCAAACAAACAACCAAAATCAACTTTAAATTTAGCAAAGTGTGGGAAATATGGCTACTTTCCTCACTTTCAAACCTCTTCCTGGATTATACACTGGTTAGTTAGATAGATAGATAGATAGACAGATAGATAGATAGATGGATAGATGGATGGATAGATGGATAGATAGATAGATAGATAGATAGATAGATAGATAGATAGATAGATAGATAGATAGATAGATAGATAGATAGATAGATAGTTTTATTTATCATCAACACGTCCTTTTCCCAATTAAAGATGATTCAATAAAACATAATATACAACAAATAATACACCTTAAATAATTAACACTAATTTCCTAAAATAATAACCAAGTTCAAACTAAATCTAGAGACCTTTATGTATGCATATTTACAACAAAATAAATAAATAAATTAAATAAATCAATCAATCAATCAATCAATCAATCAATCAATCAATCAATCAATCAATCAATCAATCAATCAATCAATCAATCAATCAATCAATCTCCTTAAATAATTGACATTATTAAACTACATCTAGTAACACATATATTTACATATTTTACATATAGGGCCTTACATTCATGAGGTCATTAGGGCACATCTGATTTTAGACGGGGGTGAGTGAAATAGGTCCATTGATTCACCCACCTTATTCAGTGATGTTAGTGCCCTCACAAGCCATGAGTTAGCCCGAGTCACAGTTCTCACTTTAGGCAGATGAAAAATATACCTTTGCCTAGTATTGTGACAAGGAACATGTAATGGAATCAGCTCCAATAATGTTGAGCAATCCACTCTATTCGTCAGACACTTATAAAGAAAGAGTGCATTGGCACATCTACGGCGTGAGTGCAATGCCCTCATGCTCATAGTCTCACAAAAAGACTCATAATCGGATGAAGAGAGAGAAATACCCCAACCCTTGTAGATGATCCATTTCATGAACCTTATTTGGACTCTTTCCAAGTTTTGTATTAAATACTGCTGAGAAGGTAGCCACACTTTTCAACAGTATTCTAATGATAGCCTGAATAGAGTGCAAAACAAAATTATTAGAGTTCTAGGAGAAACAAATTCAGCACAGTTTCTTTCCAGAAATCCAAGTAATTTAAACCCTTTCCTAGAAATCTTGTCTAAATATTTCTCGAAGAAAAGACCGTAACAGTTTTAAAGTGTCACACCAAGATCATTTATTACATTCACACAAGCTATTTGGAAATTTCATAAATGGTAAGGGTAATTTACAGGTTTCAACTTACGTGAAAATGTAATTGCATGGCAATTTGAAGTATTCAAACCAAGCAGCCATTTTTTACGCCAGTTACTTAGGAGGTTTAAGTCAGACTGTAGTAACTTACACTCCAACTCACTATTGATCACCTTAAAGATCTTTAGATCATCAGCATAGAGAAGGCAATTACTGTGTTGTATAAATGATGTTATATCATTTATGAATATGACAAAGAAAAAAGGACCCAGTAAAGAGCCTTGGGGGACACTTGAAGTAGGATGGTACGACTTTGACATAATACCATCAGCTTTTACTATGCAAACCCTATTAGTGAGAAAGCCTCTAATGCACTCCAAAGCACTTCCTCCTATCCCATATGCTGACAATTTGATCAGTACAGTATAATGTTGAACCGAATCAAAGGCATTGGAGAAGTCTGTGTAAACAACATCCACTTGTTGACTCCTATCCAGAGATTCTGAAATGAAATTGATATACACTGCCATATTGGACACGGTAGAGCGTTTCTGTACAAAATCGTGCTGCGCTATATTAATATACTGTGAAACTGAACTGTATAATATCTTATACATAATCTTCTCTGCCACCTTTGGAATCAGGGACAATAACACAACAGGCCTATAGTTATCAAACACCATTTTGTCTCCTTTCTTGAACACTGGTAAGACGTAACCTTTCTTCCACTCACACAGAAAATATCCTGACAAAAATGACATATTTATTATGATGCTAAGTGGCCTATGTAGCTCAGATGCACATTCTTTCAAAACTATTGTGGGTACATCATCTGGACCACATGATTTGGAGGTATCCAAAGATGCAAAAATTGAAGATACCTCTGCTGGAGAAATCACTATTGAAGTTAGGCCTATATCACACACGGACGAAGTGAATGGATTACACTTTGCGGCAGGTGAGTGATACCTTTCAGAGGTATCTGCAAAACTGTCCAAGATGCTCCTCTTGTCCTGTAATTCTTTCCTGTCCTGAAGCATAGTAGATGGCAGGTGAGATAACCTCCTTTTGTTGTTTAAAAAATTCCAGTAACACTTCAGGTTGGCAGCTAATTTTGATTCCATCGAAGTTAGATAGTTTCTGTATTTTTTGAGCTGAAGATGGTTAAATTCACTGCGAATGGTCGAAAATTGCACATAATCATTACTATGGCCCTTTTTTTAACTTCCTTCTTGCCCTCCCTTTTCTTTTAATTTATCTATTACCTCAGAGTCGTACCAGCATGGGTACTTCCGCATGCTAACTATCCAGGATGGTACAGTGTCTTTTATTACAGCGCGAAGGAGGTCGTAGAAAAGAGTTAACGCCTCATCGACGGAGAGGGAGTCTTTGATTAAATTCCAGGGACACAATGAAAGGAGATCTCTCATTTGAGGAAAATCAGCCTTAGTCCTTGTGAACATAAACTTCCTCTATAGTACAAGGCGCATAACTCATGGTAAAGATAGAGTGAATTCTACAGCTCGATGGTCGGATGTAATTACCTTTTCTGTCTCAAAGCAGTCAAAGTGTCCACAGTATTGATCCAAGATTAGAACGAGGTCCAGGATGTTCTCGTTTCTTGTTGGGAAGTGACACATTTGCTTGAGTCCAAATTCACTGACGATCTCAAGAAGTAAGAAGACTTCCGTACATCTTTGTTTTATAATGGGACCAGGATTCCAAGCCAAATGCCTGATGTTAAAGTCTCCGCAAACTACAAGAATACCAATATAAATGGTCTGTTATTGGACATTATAAATTTTCCAGCTAACTCATTCATGGTTGCCAGCATTTCGCCCCCATGTGCTAGGTTGGGCTCGTAAGTTGGTACCTAGCACACCTAGTGCATACCGTGAAGGCCACTGTGTAGGCTACTTGAAGCCACTGGCAGTGCCAATGTACTATGAGAGACTTTGTCTCAATACCAAAAATTGATGCCTGCTTGGCCATCAGATGATATAGATGTTGATTCCTATAGGGAATCTGAAATATTTGTCCCGAATGAGCAAATTTATAATACCAATATAAATGGTCCGTTATTGGACATTATAAATTTTCCAGCTAACTCATGCACTGGTTGTGACATCACCAGGTACATAGTTCCATTTAAAGCCAGCATTTGGGAAGAAATACGAAGCTCTAAGCCATTCACAAAAGTGTTTTCCCAACGGTTTTCATATTTCAGGTCGAAGTCTAGCACATTCTCATCCCGGAGGTAAACTCGAACGGACGTGATACTACATTTGAACACTACTAATAGACAAAAGACAAGGAGCGATTCCGACACATGACTACTCCCCAATCTCGCAAAAAAGCACCATACTATAGTATGGTAAATAGAGCATTCACCATCCCCCTATCTAAAAGAGAACTTCAAAATGAACTTAATGTTATACGATCAATAGCTAAATCAAACGGTTATAATGCAAAATTTATCAATAAAATCATCAACACAACTAAAAGATGTCAAATTTCCACTTTAAACAGAGAATCAGTAGACAAAAAAACATATTCCTCCTTCACGTTCAATATTATTACATATTTTACGCCCACATTGGAGGACTTAAATCAATACTTTTGAGTTAATTTCTTCTTTTTCTTCTCCCAGAACTTTCTCATCCTCTCCGACCTGGAAGCCCTTTGTGTGTCCAATATAGTATATTGTTTCCATTCAACTGTTTTTAGTTTGAGACTTATGCTTTTATTCTTCAAAATCCTCTTTCTTTTCTGTCTTTGATTTGTTGCCGAGTTATACCCAATTCTTCCAAATCATCCTGAACTTCTTTGAACCAGTTATTATTGATTTTATTTTCCAAAAAATAATCAAATAGTTGTTTCAATATCCTGGTGTCTGGTAATCTTGATATGTGACAGAAAAAGGATATTCTTCTTTTACGCATTATAGATATTATTGATTCACATTCACGATAGACAATGTTGTTAGGCAAACAATCTCCACTGTCCATCAACTTGGTGTTTTTTATTAATAATTGTTCTAAGAATTCTTCTATCAGTTTTCTGTAATTTGTCTGTTGTAGATTTTACATTTAATTTGAATAAAGTTTCACTAGCGTACGTTGCCTCTGGTTTAACTATGGAATTATAGTGTTTCAGCTTAGTGTTTATCGAAAGAGATTTTTTTTTTATAGGTTGGCCAGGTTAAGTCTTTGTGCTTGTTTAAATTTAGTTGTTCTGTGTTCTATTGCTTCTTTTTCATTTGTGTTCCATGTTATTATTTCCCCAAAATATTTGAATTTCTGAACAATTTTAATCTCTTTATTACTGTTCAGTTGAATAACTGGTAAATCAACTTTATAAGTTGGCATCATTTCTGTTTTTCAAATGAAATTTTTAATCCCACTTTTTTGCTATAATTTCTAGTTATTCAATTTGAAATTTAGCCTTTTCTATTGTATTTGCAAGTAATGCTAAATCATCCACAAAAGCAAGGCAGTTGAGTTTAATATTTCTACCAATCTTGATAGTTGGTTGGCATTTCTTGTTCCATTCACGCATAACCTTCTCCAATGCACAATTAAATAACAATGGTGAAAGTCAAAGTCCAGTTCTTATAAGTGAATGATTCTGATAATTTACCTCTAAATTTAACTTTTGCCTTCATATTTTTAAAAGTCACACAAATGAGGTTAACAAGTTTTTGGTGTAAGCCAAATTCTTTAAGGCTTTTTAATAATGATTCACGATGAATACTGTCATATGATTTTTTAAAATCTACAAACATGATGACTAGACCCTTACTTTGAACTCTTTGGTGCTTGATTATCCATTTTAAACTAATGATTTGATCTGGACAGCTTCTACCTGGTCGAAATCCTCCCTGATATTCTCCAAGTTCTTGGTCAAGTTGCTCTTGGATTCTTGTGTATATAATCTTGGATAAAATCTTGTATGTAATATCAAGCAAGGATATCCCCCAATAATTGTTTGGATCGGAGTGATCACCTTTCTTATACAGTGGGTGGATTATCACTGTATTCCATTCCTCGGGGAGCTTCTCCATGTTCCAAATATCAATGATGTATTTATGTAGGTTTTGAATAGTCTGATCATTAGCATTCTTCCATATTTCTGCTACTATTTGATTCTCTCCTGCTGCTTTGTAGTTTTTAAGTGCATTAATTGCTGTTTTCTCTTCATTGTAAAGTGGTGGTATAATCTTTTGTAATGGAGTTTTATTTTTTGGATTAGGGTCAAATTCTAAATGTTCCACAGGATCCTCACAATTTAGTAACTCTTTAAAGTATTCTGCAAGGATGTTAGCATTATCTTGATTATTGTGTGCCATTTTTCCATTTTTATTTCTTAACATAAGTGTGGGAGGGGTAAACTTAGATTGATATTGCTTGAATGTTTTGTAATAGTCTCTTGTTTTATGCTGATTGAATGTTTCCTCTATAGTGTTAAGCATTTCCTTTTGATAATTCCTTTTAATTATCCTAATTTATTTAGCTGTTTGTCTTCTGGCATTAATTAGTTCTTCTCAAGATTTTTCTGTTTTCCTCTGTTGATCATTTAACCATGCCTTGTGCCTTGCTTGAATTGCTTTGTCACATTCCCCGTTCCACCATGCAAATTACTAATTTCAAGAAGCATAACCAACAAATACCTTTTAAAACAAATAATAACAATTTAACCAATTTCTTTAACACACATACTGTCAATCAAACTAAGAAGTTTTCTCAATCAGGTGTCTACAAACTGCAATGTAATAGCTGTGAAAGTACGTATATTGGGCAAACAGGCCGTAATTTTTCAATAAGATACATGGAACATGTCAATGCTTCAAGATACAATTGTTTCTCTGCCATGGCACAACACATGACAGACTCAAAACATAATTTTACATCAATTGACCAAGACCTAAGCATTTTAAAAGTAGATAAGAAGGGCACCATGCTCAACATATTGGAGAATTGTTACATACATTTAGAACAATACTTTAACCCTAACCATAATTGTTTTTTTTTTTTTTTTTTTTTTTTTTTTTTTGCTAGTTGCTTTACGTCAAAAAAAACCATAATATTAATGAAATTAATGAAAAGTCTAATATTCTATTTGATATCCTCATTTCTATCTACAGGAAGTATAAACGGAAAAAAGACACATTAAGTCCACCAATCAGTTCAAATCTACCTACTCGCCCCCCACCCGCCCCTCCTCACACATCCCTCCTCCAATCCCTGCCATCATAAGGTATACTCCTGCTCCCTCTCAACAATCAGTCTGGTGTTGGTATCCGTACCAAGTGCATGTAACTTACGAACAACATAGGGGTGAGTCTCATATAGCTATAGGCCTACATACTTATCTTGATCTTCTCGCTTCCACTATATTCGCAATTATCTACTTCAAATTATTTTCTTTTCAGATATTCACCTCCAAACAAATTAAACAGTAGATCACTACATTGATAACAAGGAAAAAACCTATTCAAAGTACAAATGTTCCCCTTAAAGCTACATAAGTCTTGACCCATATTACTATTGAACAAACATAAATATCAATCAAGTTACTCGTCTACACAGAAAAGGATACCAACTCCCAGATCAACTCAAAAACAATAGCTGCTGTAGAAACAACAAAATAGTTCACCATCAACCACAACATTTTTGATGTGTAATTTAGTTTAAAATGTAGATATGTTATTCAGACTTCATCAATGGTTTAAATTAAGACTATAAATTGTGTCATATCAGTGTTTATATCATTATTGGTTATATGTATTCTAATTGGAGTGTGGCTGAGGATAACCCAATATATATGGGGTCGAGACTAGTCCCAGTTTTATAAGACAATATAAAAACTAAGAGTATTGAATAGGTGGACCCTTCCTACCCTTTGATAGTGATCAATTGCCAATACGGACCATAATGAAATTTATAACTTATGATACTGATACTCTGTTTTACACGTTTTGTGATTTCGCCCATCAATATAATAAACAATAATGGTGACAGTGAGTGAAAAAAAAAAGTCCAAAATTACTGAAATTACAGATGAATGCAAGTATGTTCTAGCATAGCTCTCAACCAAACTTGGTACACATATGACTTACTAACCATGTGACCCTGTCGCGGTGGGGAGGCTTGTGTGTCCCAATGAGGCAAATAGCCGAGCCGCAGGTGCAACCATATTGGATGGGTATCTGTTGAGAGACCAAACTAAGGAATGGTACATCGAAAGGGGGGTAGCAGCCTTTCGGAAGTTGCAAGGGTGGCAGTCTACATGATTGACTGATATGGCCTTGTAATAATACTCAACATGGCTTAGCTGTGTTGATACTGCTACACGGCTAAAAGCAATGGGAAACTACAGCCGTAACTAACTCCCAAGGACGTGCAGCTCTCTCTCTGTATGAATGATGTACTGATGATGGCTTCCTCTCAGGTAAAATATTCTGGATGATATAGATGTTGATTCCCATAGGGAATATGAAATATTTGTTCCGAATGAGTAAATTTATAATACCAATATAAATGGTCCGTTATTGGACATGATAAATTTTCCAGCTAACTCATTCCCAGCTGCCAGCGTTTCACCCCCGTGTGCTGGGCTGGGCTCGTCAGTTGGTACCTAGCATACCTACCAAGACGCTGACCAGTGCATTCCATGGAGGCCACTGCGTAGGCGAATTGTAGCCACTGGCAGTGCCAATGCACTATGAGAGACCCTGTCTCACTACAAAAAATTGATGCCTGCCTGGCCATCAGATGATACAGATGTTGATTCCCATAGGGAATATGAAATATTTGTTCCGAATGAGTAAATTTATAATACCAATATAAATGGTCCGTTATTGGACATTATAAATTTTCTAGCTAACTCATTCCTGGTTGCCAGCGTTTTGCCCCCATGTGCTAGGCTGGGCTCGTCAGTTGGTACCTAGCACACCTACCAAGACGCTGGTCAGTGCACGTAGGGGCGAAACGCTGGCAATCAGGAAGGAGTTAGCTGGAAAATTTATAATGTCCAATAACGGACCATTTATATTGGTATTATAAAATATTCTGGAGGTAAACTAGTCTCCCATTCGGATCTCCGGGTGGGGACTACACGAGAGGGGGCGATCATCAGGAAGATGGATACTGACAATCTGCGAGTCGGAGCGCTGAATGTTAGAAGTTTGAATCGTTGTGGTAGGTTAGAGAATCTGAAAAGGGAGATGGATAGACTAAAGTTAGATGTAATTGGTATAAGTGAAGTACGTTGGATGGAAGAACAGGATTTTTGGTCAGGCGACTACTGAATTATCAACACAAAATCAAACAGGGGAAATGCAGGAGTTGATTTAATAATGAATAAGAAAATAGGGCAGCAGGTAAGCTACTATGACCAGCATAGTGAAAGAATTATTGTCGTCAAAATAGACACCAAACCAATGCCCACCACAATAGTGCAGGTCTATATGCCTACTAGTTCAGTGGATGATGAGGAAATAGAAAGAATATGTGAAGAGATAGAAGATTTAATACAATATATAATAGGTGACGAGAATCTAATTGTGATGGGAGACTCTTATGCAGAGGTAGGCCAAGGAAGAAAAGAAAATACAGAAGGAGAATTCGGATTGGGACAAAGGAATGAAAGAGGAAGTCAGCTGGTTGAATTCTGCACTGATCATAATTTAGTCCTTGCCAGCACTTGGTTCAAACACCACAAACGACGGCTGTATACATGGACAAGACCTGGAGACACTGGAAGGTATCAAATAGACTTCATTATGAATAGGCAGAGATTCAGAAACCAGGTGTTGGATTGCAAAACTTTCCCAGGAGCAGACGTGGACTCTGACCACAACTTGTTGGTAATGAAATGCCATCTAAAGTTGAAGAAATTGAAGAAAGGAAAGAATGCAAAAAGATGGGATCTAGACAAGTTGTAAGAAAAGAGTGTGAGAGATTGTTTCAAGGAACATGTTGCACAAGGACTAAATGAAAAGGCTGAAGGAAACACAATAGAGGAAGGGTGGATAGTCATGAAAAATGAAGTCAGTAGGGCTGCTGAAGAAATGTTAGGAAGGAAGAAAATATCAAGTAAGAATCAGTGGATAACTCAGGAGATACTAGACCTGATTGATGACGAAAATACAAGAATGCTAGAAATGAAGAGGACAGAAAAGAATACAGGCAATTAAAGAATGAAGTGGATATAAAGTGCAAGGTAGCTAAGGAAGAATGGCTGAAGGAGAAGTGCAAGGATGTCGAAGGTTGTATGGTCCTGGGTAAGGTAGATGCTGCATACAGGAAAATCAAGGAAACCTTTGAAGAAAGGAAATCTAGGTGTATGAATATCAAGAGTTCAGATGGAAAGCCACTTCTAGGGAAAAAAGACAAAGCAGAAAGATGGCAGGAACATATCCAACAGTTGTATCAAGGTAAAGATGTAGATAATTTGGTTCTGGAACAAGAAGAGGCTGTTGATGCTGATGAAATGGGAGACTCAATTTTGAGGTCAGAGTTTGACAGAGCTGTGAGTGACCTAAATAAGAACAAGGCACCTGGAATTGATGACATTCCCTCTGAATTACTGACTGCCTTAGGAAAAACCAACATAGCAAGGTTATTCCATTTAGTGTGTAAGATGTATGAGACGGGAGAAGTCCCATCCAATTTTTGGCAGAATGTTGTTATACCTATTACCAAGAAAGCCGGTGCTGACTGGTGTGAAAACTACCTGACTTTACATCTGATCTTAGAGAATCAAATCACGAAGGACAAGCCCACGTACATGGCATTCGTAGATCTAGAAAAGGCATTCAATAATGTTGACTGGACCAAGCTATTTAAGATTCTGAAGGTGATTGGGATCATTTACTGAGAACGAAGGATTATCTACAATCTGTATAAAAATCAGTCTGCAGTGATAAGAATCAAGGGCTTTGAAAAAGAAGCAGCAATCCAGAAAGAGTGAGGCAAGGCTGCAGTTTGCCCCCCTCCTTTTCATTGTCTACATAGAACAGGCAGTAAAGGAAATCAAAGAGGTATTTGGAAAGGGAATCACAATCCAAGGAGAGGAAATCAACTTGAGATTTGCCGATGATATTGTTATTTTATCTGAGACTGCAGAAGATCTCGAGAAGCTGCTGAATGGTATGGACAATGTCTTGGGTAAGGAGTACAAGATGAAAATAAATAAGTCCAAAACAAAAGTAATGGAGTGCAGTCGAACGAAGGCAGGTTATGCAGGAAATATTAGATTAGGAAATTAAGTCTTAAAGGAAGTAGATGAATTTTGTTACTTGGGTTGTAAAATAACTAATGATGGCAGAAGTAAGGAGGGCATAAAATGCAGACGAGCACAAGCAAGGAAGAGCTTTCTTAAGAAAAGAAATTTGCTTACTTCAAACATTGATATAGGAATTAGAAAGATGTTTTTGAAGACTTTTATGTGGAGTGTGGCATTGTATGGAAGTGAAACATGGACGATAACTAGCTCAGAAAGAAAGAGAATAGAAGCTTTTGAAATGTGGTGTTACAGAAGAATGCTGAAGGTGAGATGGATTGATCGAATCACGAATGAAGAGATACTGAATCGAATTGGTGAGAGTTGATTGATTTGGCTATATTTGACAAGAAGAAGAGATAGAATGGTAGGACATCTCCTAAGACATCCAGGACTTGTTCAGTTGGTTTTTGAAGGAAGTGTGGGTGATAAGAATGGTAGGGGTAGACTAAGGTAAGAATATGACATGCAGATTAGAGCAGATGTAGGATGCAATAGTTACGTAGAAAAGAAAAGGTTAGTACAGGATAGAGCAGCATGAAGAACTGCATCAAACCATTCTATGGACTCAAACAACAACAACATCTGGAAAAATGACTGTTGAGGCAATACTCCCCTAGCACCCCTAGGGGAGTGGGTGAAATGACAAATATAACAAAAAATGACCGATATTAGTGTCGAATCCACAGTTCTTGGGGTCAATGAGTTAAATAATGACACTCTGGATGTCATTTAATTACAAGTTCAGACCCATCGGCATAGGTGTGAGAAGTGGTAAAGAAGAAAATGTCCAAACTGACCAAGATTAGTTTAATTAATGCAAAACACAATAATCTATAACTAAAACTTGAAATTGAACACATAACAATAACTCTTAACCCACAAAATAGTTCACGATATATCAATCAATATCACAATAAAGAAAGCTACAAAAATTTGCTTCACACATAATTTACAGGTGCTGTAATAAGACCCTAAAAGTAAATATTTAATCAAGGACCCAGGCTGTGTCAGGTAATATAGATAGTAATAAATACAGTAATAGTTGCCTCAGTGTTCCAAAATAAAAATGATGCAAAAAAACTTTGAAAATTGTTCAATTTAATATTAAGATATTTATATTTATCTACATTTCTGATCTCTCACTCTCCCCTTATGGTTCACCATTGTACTTCCCCATAAAACAATAATCACCACCACTGCCATCACCACCAAAACCACATGAAGGTGTGGTAGAATGCCTTCCAGTAAATTATTCCTTTGCCTAACTACCTCTAAGCTTTTTCTTCCAGTCCTTCCTAAATATCACATAAAAATTATTCTCTTCTCTTGAATTCTTTAAGAAACCCAGATAATATGAGTATACCCTCAATTTTTTTCCTAACCATTGATTTACTCCTGGTTGCTACCTTACAAATCAAGTTTAGGCCCTACTTGAGGTCTTGTGGGAGAAAATGTTAGCTAAATTTGCTAAAAAATTTCTGACAGTTTGTGTATTGTACTTTCATAGCAAATTTGCTATAAGTTTGTCTTAATGTAAAGGTTTCAGAGACTAGGAGAAACTAACAGATATGTTTCTTTCAAACTAGTTTATTCTGTTCTTCAACTGGGTTGAGTATGCTCCAGTAAGGTATGGTGATTACATCTATCCAAAATGGGCTGATGCTGTTGGATGGGTTATTGGAGTCTTCCCTGTATGCATCATCATTGGGATGGGTGTGATGAAGTATCTGTCTGTGACTCAAGGAACTACAGCTGAGGTAAGAATAATTTTATTTAAACTTAAAAGTTAATGATTCCACAAGCATTCTCCACGTCGACTAAATTGTTGGGTGAGCAATGTGCATGGGTATAAAATATGTGTAGTTCTACACTTTCGATATACTAATCAAGTTTTCAAGAATTGTTTAGTGTACTGTAGTTTAGAAAGGACACCTCTGTCACTACTAAGATGAAACTCATTCTCCTTAGAACTCTAACTTTCTTTATTGCAACCTATGCAGCAGAAACTTGGATGATGAAGATGGCTGATTACCGTAGTATTCAAGCTCTAGAAATGTGGCGCTATAGGAAATTTCTCAGAATGCCTTGGATAGCCACCAAACTAATGACCTATACAGCAGAAACTTGGGCAATGAAGATGGCTGTTTACCACAGAACTGATGCTCTAAAAATGTTGTGCTATAAGTGATTACTTAGAATACCTCGGACAGCTGCCAAACTAATGACCCAGTCCTGAGACAGCTACGCATCAGAAAAAGGCTGTCAACCCTTATCAGCCAAAAACAACAAGGGTACTTGGATCACACTGCAGAAGACCGGAAGCAATGGAAAGATTTGTCACAGAGCGTAAAGGTGACGGTTGAAAATCCAAAAGTATTCAGGAGATAGTGGGTTCAAATCCCACTGTCACCAGCTCTGAGGATGGTTTTCCATGGTTTCCCATTTTCACACCAGACAAATACTGGGGCTGTACCTTAATTAAGGCCATGGCCACTTCCTTCCTACTCCTAGCCCTTTCCTGACTCATCGTCGCCATAAAACCTATCTGTGTTGGTGCAACGTAAAATAACTTGTTTGAAAATCCAAAAGATGTTCACCATCGTAAAGGATGGAATAAAATAATATACTGACCAGGATGAGCCTATAACATGCAAGTCACCATGCCCTAAACCTTAAGGCAGGCAATCAATAGTATTACAGCATGTTACCACTACATCCCTACGTAGGGTTTGACTGAGAGTTTAGTTAATTTGGTGTATACACAACAGCAGTTACTAAAATGAGCATCAGAATATTGTCTTATAACTTAGGCACCAGTTGTTGAAACCAGGCACCACAATAGTACAAATACAGTATAATGCATTCGTCTACATGTTTTGGCTTTAAATTATAGTTACTGGTATTGGAACCTACAACAATGAAAAGTTACCACAGCAATGCAAATACCAAAACAAGATAGGGTTACAGATTACATATGACCAAGGGAGGTCGAACAACACGTGTGGAATTGGCCCAACCAGAAGTTAAGGAAATAGATGGTGATTACAGTTTTGCATTACACTCAGAAAAACATAATAACTCTACTGAAAATACCAATAAACAAGATAGAAAATATCTGGTTTAATTTTCAAGAAGTGAGGAGTTATAAATCAAGAGAATAGTGAATAACTTTTCAAGACCCTTTTTAAAAAATAAACAAGTAAAATTTTTCCAAACCACAATAAAATACACCTTAGGATTACTATCATCAATATTGTTCTGGCACACTTGTTGTGCAATAGCTCTTTTTTATAATTACCACCTTCTATACCAAACAAGATTTCAATAATTACCTTACAAAATGCTTGTAGTTTTAAGTAGTTAGTTAATTACATAGTTAAGTCAGAAAGAGAGAGGAGGGGGGGAAATTAGAAAGGAACACACATAATGGGTTAGTGTGGGAAGAGGGAGCAACAGAAATAAGAGACAAGGAGAAACATGGAAACATAAACGGACAAGGACAGTCTTCCACATCTTCATACACAGCTGTCTTCAAATAAATAGACTCTCTCCTCATCAATGACGATGAATGAAAGAACAACACAACCCCAAAGCAAATATAAGATAATTACCCAATATTAAAAATCACCTTAAAGATAGTCATCAACATTACATGCCAATCATGAGAAAATAAGAAAAATCATAGAATACTATTAGGCTTCCCTCAGCAATTACTAGGATGTTGCTCACAGAACTGACATACAGTAGCATAGTTAGGATTGGCCGTTGGGAGGTGGAGTATAGTTATAAAATTCTGATAGAACATAACGAAGGTGCTTGTGCGTGTGAGTCATTATAATGACACTGATACAAATGAATTATGTTGACATTCAGACTGCAGTACTCTACAAAATCTTATATTAAAATTTAAAGAAAAGAACAATGCAATCAAGGACAACAGTTTTACAGTGAATTGTATGTTCCATTTACAATCTAAAATCCAATTTTTGAAGCTTCTTAGAAAATACATTCAACAGATCTGCTAGTTTTACAATTATGTCTCTGTATGTTTGTTTAGTTTATTGTTTATTGTCAGTTTCTGTTTATTTTATTTTTATAAATGCCCCTGCTGACACACTACAATTACAGGAGGAATACCAGAGATATTTTTCATTATTTTTTTTTAAACTGTTATTATTATACATGGTTACAGAATTTATTACGAAGGTAATCTTTGAATATTATATTTTTATTGAAGTAACAACGTGTTAAGTTAACGAGACCCACAGTTAGAATTTATTACAGTCATGTTCCACCATTTTGGAAGCTGGAAGTGTGGTGTGCAGTTGTTCACCATCATGGAGATGTATATTAAACTGTGGAATTTCTATTATCCGCACAATTTATCTTGGTGCATTTGTGTACGTTGGTGAGGAGTAAGGAGAGAGCTATCCTGGTATCGATAGTGCTGCCTGGTGCTGCCAACTGAATGAAAATTAAATCTGAATTGAATCGAGAATATGATCGATCGATATGAAATTTCTAAACCGTTATCATCTTAAGCCAACAACTATGTCACATACACATTATAATTATAACATTATAAAACATTTCTCGATGCGAATCTTGTTCCTTGCATGAATTCTATACTTTGGCTTTGTTGTGAAACAACAACAGTACTAGTACGTAAAGTGTATGCCAGATGTCGCACAACGATGTTTAAGCGATTCATAGTTTGTGTTTTAAAGGTTGCCAGTACAAATCTCGAAGATCGCCGAGGTCGACCGATTCAGCACCGGGGTGTAAATGCACCAAGATAAAGTGTGTGGATAATACTTTTCACCAAATTCATCAGGTCATGCATATTGTTTCATGAAGAGTTTTTCATTTACCAAAGCTTGGCAAATATCCAACATTCACTTACTTACATTGAAATTTCTGATATGAAGTGTAAATATGATTACATGGTGCTGCACTTATATTACCTTCACAGCCCACAAATAGATGAACATACCATTAAATAACAAAACTTGGTAGAAAAAATATTGCAAATAATCAGCTTCATTTCCCATATCAAATCTTATTTACATTACATCAATAAAAGTAAACTTCCACCTGTTTGATACTATATATTTGCTTTAAGCAACTTAGGCCTAATTATTTGAACGTAAAACATGTTTTGTTCCTTAGAAACATCTTCTGCTTTAACATTGATTAGGTGAAATTACATAGAATTTTCTTCTTCTCTAAAACCATCATAAAATAGTACCTTTGTTATGCTTAAAACTGATTTTAAAAGATAAAAATAATTAAAATATTTGGGGAGGTTTGAGTGGGGTGGTGAAGTGGGAAGGGAAGATCGATCTTCTTGTGTTCTAACCTAATTTAAAACAATGTCCTATTCATTTAAATACAGTAGAAGTCTGTTATAGCGAGAATTCGCAATAGTGAAAATTTACTCGCTATAGCTGATTGTCGTTATATCCGATTTTTGTAAAAGTCGGGAACATCCGCCATACATATTAAAATCAGTATGAAAGGACAATCAGTTTGTTCAAAACTTGCGTTTTTGCGGATAATGTCCATACTGCGCCTTATTTATTTTTCGAAATCCGATACTACGTGAAAGTATATGTTTAATTTAATTCTGAAAAAATTATATTACAGTATTTCTCCGAATCCAAGACACCCCCACTTTTTCCTTCAAAAAATTTAAATCAGGCTTAAAAAGTGCTTTGTAAAATCATATGAATGCCTTCTTATACAGTACGCACTTTTAGATTATTTGTAGACGCCGAACATTGCTATAGTTATGCCATTGTTATTTTTTTATTTTTTGCGGCTCTACAATCATTCGTTATTTCAGCGGGTTTAATATCGAAGAGAACCCGTTGAAAATTTGCCGGCAATACCTATTTCATGTGTCTCTACAATACGACGATCCATCAGGAAAATATTCTTGCTTACTGTAAAACTGTTACTTTCACTCAGCGTCAGCTGCCGCTACACGCACGTCTCGCTTACCGGGTTCGGTCAACTTCAGCAGCTAGCGATGTATAGACCTAATCGCGGACTTTGAAGGTCGACGAACGAATTTATTGCGCCGCGGTAGCCTATGGCAATTCCGCCTGCATTTTTTGTGCACCATATCTCACAAATTCATCTTCTACTTCTCTAAAACATCCTTGTTGCGTGCCATGGAATGCATTTTTTGTACAGTACGCATTTTTAAGCTACCTTTGTCTTCACGATTACGCCGAATATTGGCTTTAGTTAGGCAGATGCCGTATTTTCTTGCGGCTGCACAATTATTACACTTTTCCGAGTGTTTAATAGCCATTAACTTAAAATTGGCATCATAACATCGACGAGAATCCGTTGAAAATTTGCCGGCAATGCCTTTTCCACGTATCTTTAGTCTTTACAATACAACGAGATTTCACGAAAATATTCCTGCTGTCTATAAAATTTAATTTTACTAAGCGTCAGGTACAGTAGACGCGTTATAACTCTGCTACTGAGTAGCCGTGGCCTTTGTAAGAACCGAAGGCTATCATGTTTTGATACAATTCTGCAGATTTGAGAAACTTTTTGTAGAGGATAATAGAATGTCATTCTCTCTCCACTATTTCCCGGGATCCAGTGACTTTTCACATAGACACTGTTCAACCGGTCGCAGCGGCTAGCGATGTATAATAAAGAGGCGATCGTTTATTGACGAGTTTTGTGTGTGCGCGCGTGGCGGTGAAAAACAGCGTGGTTACTATGCTATTTGCCAGCGGTGTTCATTACTGTCAGGCCGCGAATGCAAAACGACCCTTGGTTTTTCATATGAGATTATGAGAAAAGAACGTCGACTTGGATTCAGAGAATTTACAGCATCACTCCTAAGAAGCTTCTGTGACAAACATTTCAGTTTTCTTCTTCAAACGGCGTGACCTAACCTAACCGTATAACTTATGTATCATGAAAACATATTTCAAACGCATAAAGAGAAATGATAACCTCCTCGTTAAAAATTTACATGAGAATAGCCTTTCCGAAATATAACTAGCCCTCAACTGGTGACGTATTCCGGAAGGAACATAATTGGTGACATGGTGTCTGAGAGACGTCTATAATTTGAGCATTTTTAATGGAATCACATTTCATTAAGGCGAGGTTTATTCATTTTATATTGAAAAGGCATATCTTGACGAATGGTTTAACACATTTTATTACCAACTCCATTGCACCAAAAATTTTAAAAAATTCTGGATCCAAGCGTATGTCACTTTATGAAGAAGAAATCTAGGTTTCAACTTAGATTGCATCATCGTCCCTCATATGCATCCGAATGGCTCAAAAACTACTTTCCTACTACACAGACTGAAACATAATCATTTCAGAAAACTTAAGTTCATCACACATTCAGTGAAACTACAAAAACCTGCAATGCACTCATTTTTGCACTTTCAAAATATTCAAAAATAATACAAATATTTGTAATTTGTCTTATTTGATTTCTTTTTCGTCCAATACACACCCGAATCACATATTATATTTGTTTCCATGTTTTCACTAATCTCAAGAAAATACATATAGGGTCTATCTTTTTCTGAACCCTTTGGAGCAAAAGTGGCCTAAGTGTTCAAATTAAGAAGTGATCAATATACATGCCATACATATCTTGTGAAACTTCGTAAACGAACAGAAATATTACTTTTGATAACTGGTTTACATTGCAGAAATATCTTCATTGTTTGATTTGAAAGAAGCAGTGTAGAGAAGTAATAGTAAGAGAGCTTCAAATTCCATGTCATCAGTGTCGTCAGTTTCGGAACGATCCATGCGTTTGTATTTCTGTCTCATATTCCGCATGTTGACATTAGTCTATTGAACTATAAGTTGCACTATCACCCTGGAAAATATAAAATTCCAGGCAGTTTTAGGTTCTATTTGATTGCCAATTCTTGCTTGAGCACGTAACGCAGGTAACCGAATTATGTTGTGACTTGGGGTGCGTACATTTCTGGTAGGTTCTTTAGCGGACCATTTATAACGTTTTTTTTACCATAGTAATAATGCTGTTCTGTGCATTCTTGATCTTCACCTTCACTACCTGTGCCTTCTTCTTCCGAGTCAGTACAATGATCACTTTCAATAGCAAAGTCACTGTCCACACCATTTTCAACATCACTAAATTCTGTATCTAACCAATGTGCTACTGATCTTCGAACCCAGGACCTTCAGGCCTTATAGGTCGAGATGGACCAGCACGGTCTGCCATTGTTGAATTACGAACAAAAATTAAAAAGCTATGAGTTCACTTCGTACAACTTAAGAATCCACACATTAAAATGTTGCACAACTGGTGATGTGGTGTCTACGAAGTCACTTGGAAACTTGTCTACACCCTGAGGAGAGAACGATAATACTGAGGGCGAATCTCTAATGATGAAACGTTTGTTGACAGAGAGATAAAAAGGTACTGCAAACCAAAAGTCTCACTTCCGATTGTGTGCTTAGGGGTGTACATGTATCTCCTACAAGGAGTCTGTCAGACACCACGTCACCAGTTGAGGGCTAGACGCGAGAAAATATAAACTATCCTCTGAAATCAGTGATGTACTCTGCCATATCTTGAGGTGTATCACATTCTTTCTTAATTTCAGTATATAACATTAAAATTAAGAAATCGTTCACTTCAGCCTTTAATTTTTAACGAGTTAATAACCGCTATCGAACAAGTCATTTGCGCATTTATTACGAAAACTTGTTATCCTCTTTCATTTTGAATTTACTTTAGAGAACAGCAGTCAACGGGTATTACTAATCGACTCCAACATCACCTTCGAGTGTTGACGAGAGAGAGCTCGCAAATGCACATGGCGAGAAAAATATACCGTACTGTAGATGATCGATCGCATTTTGTGGGAAAGGTTTGTTTTCTTATTCAAACAGCGTCACCTATCCTAACTTAACTGTACTATACGTACGATGAAAACATACTTCAAGCGCCAGTAGATAAATCATAACCTTCTCGCTATAAATTTACATGATAATAGCCTTTCCGTAATTTAACGGACGCGAAAAAATATAAACTAACCTCTGTAATCAATGACGCACTCTGCCATATCTTGAGGTGTACCCCCTTCTTAATTAAGTGCAGTATTTAGCATTAAAAAGAAAGCGATCGTTTATTCAGCCTTTATCTTTAACGAGTTAACAACTGTTATCGGACACGTTATTTACGCATTTATTACGAAAACGTGTTCTCCTCTTTCATTTTCATTTACAGAACAACAGTCGACGGGTATTAATAATCGACTCCGACATTGCCTTCGAATGTCGATGAGACAGCTCGCTAGTGGACATAGCAAGAAAACGATACCGAAGATGATCGACCACGTGCAGTATAATGACTGGGTGCAAAATATCGGTAACGAAAAATAGTGCGCACTAAATCGCTCGTAATAACGAATGCGTCAGTGATAGGGCTCTCGCTGTAACCGAATAATAATATACAGTTTAATATAGGAAGTTTGAAGGGACGGACAAATAGGCCCGGTTTCTTCAACAAATGTTAAGGAGACTTAACACATAATTTAACAAAATGGTCGTCTCATCAATAATTGTTAACTCTAACAAATTGTTAATACTTGTGTTAAATTAACCAAGCAGCACCCCTGTGTTAAACCTAATAACAGTTGCTAAAATTTCAAAATGAAGGCATGTAGAAGACGTAAGTTTGAAGCATTACTGCAGTATGAGGACTATTTATAAACTGAAGAAGGCAAAGGACGACCGATACTAAGAAATGACGACTTTTTAGAGTTGTCAGAAGAAAGGTTTCTAATTACCAAAGCTATAATGAACAAGGTACTAGACGATATAGAAAATAGGTTAGAGTTTCCAACAGATTGCAACTTATCAGTCTCTCCTGTGCAGCAGTTGCTTATAGATTTTACAAGGATGGGCCAGACCCTGCGTCCAATCGATTTCAACTAGCTTAACGTACCTGTTGGGGGACACTCAAGAGTAACTCGTGTATAAGGGTTTGGGTCAATACCGTACAGTTTCGTTTCCAAAAAAAAAAAAAAAAATGAGGACAAATGTCATGAGGCAGTAACCGCTTCGGACCACGTGGAGGGGATAGAACAAATGCGAACACATTTAACTTGAACTTGTCAGGTCCGCAACCTAATAATTTCCGAAAAAATGATGAATTCCCTATTGTAAAGCACCGCGTATATACTTGAAAAGTTGCCAACCGGACAAGTGGAGCAGTGACCGAGTGGTCAATCGTACTTGTCTACGAATCGCGACGACGAGAGTTCGAGTCCCACGTTACACTAATTTTCTTAATACAAATTTAATTATTATTTCAGGGAATGTGAAGGTAAAAAATGCGAATAAAAGTAATGATCAAATTGCAGTGGAACTTTATTTTCTACCTCAAATTAATATATATATATACAGAGAAAGAGATCCAGCAGTAACTGTGAGAATGTTTAGACCTATATTAATTTCAGGTAGAAAACAAAGTGTCCCGGTACTGCAATTTGCGTACGGTATTTTTTTTTCTTCCAATTTTTAAATAACGTTCCCTGAAACGAGACTCGAATTCACGTCTACGACGTTCGCAGACAAGTGCGATGACCGCTATGCCACGACTCCCAAGTATATACGCCTTGCATTCGAATCGGAGATTCATCAATTTTTCAGAAGTTATTAGGTTGCGGACCTGGCATGTTTAAGTAAAATTTGTTCGCCTTTTAGTGTTCTATCACATCCACTTCGTCCGAAGCGGAGGTTTGTAATGACATCTGACCTCGAGACACTTTCCATGTAAGCCTAATTGTAGGGGCAAAAGATCTTCATAGGTTGACGTCCCGAACAAATAGGCTAGTATTCTTTTTTAAAGAAAAAAGGCCTAATTGTAGACGACTATGTTCACGAGTGCAGAAAAGAATGTGTAGAATCCTACAGAGAATTCCTGCTGCCATTGCAGCATTAACAAGACACTGCATTATTTTCCCCGCAGTAAAAGAATGCCCGAAAATCATTCAAAAAATATCAATTATCACATTTTCCCGGTGATGTAGGAACCTTAGATTGCACTTCTACAAGAAGAGGCTATATCGAATGTTGTGACATAACAGTCCGTTAATTCATTTTTTAAGCACACTCGCATAATTTTAAAACTATAACAACATTTGTCTCGCATTCATTATAACAACGCCTTTGTTGCCTCTTACTTGACATGTTTACTTCTTAGCGGTCTCCACTAAACATAACCTATAATAATATCAACCATGTGTCTGTGTGACCACGGCCGACTTGATGCGTCGCTCTAGCTAGCTCCTTATAAGGAGCGCAGCGAGGTATCCAGTCGGCCGTGGTGTGACAAAATACTATTTCAACACGCCACTAAGAGCGCTATATGTAAAGAAACAAAAGACGCTCACTGTCAAACGCATTCAGAAATCTCACAAAAATGTGTTAATTTGTCTTTAACAATTGTTTCGTAATAAATGTTGGAAATGTATTCGTGAAACAAGGTACTTTTAAACGATGTGTTAAATTAATAACAATTGTTAGTTAACATTTGTTAAGCAAAATTTAACATAGAGTTGAAGAAACCGGGCCATAGTGTCGTTATAACGGAGTTCTCGTTATATACCGTTCTCACCATAGCGGACTTCCACTGTAGATGTTAAACGTTAGTTAGTGTACAGCACCTTTGTTCATTTGTGAAGTATATGTTTTTCTTAGTTGTTCATTTTTAAAAATGTTTTTGATAAGGACTTTTTCTGGTCGATGATATGTCTTAATTATAAAAACTGTTCTCTTCGGCTGCTCCTCTTTTTCAAAGTGAATATTGCTACTGTTAGACCCCCGCAAGGACACAGTAGGTTGATGACATAATAAGACTTTGGGGAAGCTTTTTCACAACTCAATAGGACAGCAATCTTCAGAGGATTCCTTAACAAACAAAAATTCAAGGGACCCATTTTTGTCTAATTAAATCAAATGACAATCAAAGGCACAATGAGGTGGTGCTCCATCTTGCTGAAAAATGATATCAGCAAAATTGCCCCAGTGTGATATCACTGGCCACACATATTCATTCAGCATCTGGTGACACCGGTTGCTGTTCATTGTGACTCGTAATATGAATGGACCAATGATATGATCTGCACTTATACTGCACCCGACTGTCAATTTTGGTCGACTTTGGAATTTTTCAACTGTCATTCCTGGATTTGTTTCTGCCCAATAATGGCAGTTGTGTCGATTGACAAACCCCCCAACATGAAAAACCACCTCATTGCTCCAAATAATGTTTTTGAACACATCCAGCCAATTGTTATGCCATGATAGCATAATTTCCCCATATTCCATTCGCCTGTCACAATCCTCCAATGATAACTCTTGAACATAATGGGGTTTCAGGGTCTCCAGACCAGGTCCTTAGACCAGGTCCTTCTTTAACACAACATGCTCTGTATGCCTGTTGATTCCACACTCGTGAGCTGCCTGGCATGTTGATTTACCAAAACTGCGAGTGAATATCTCCCTCACTGCCGCTATATTTTCTAGTAATTTCGCTTATGAAACACGTCCTCTTTTTGGTTTATCCACAACTGACCCAGTTGTCATTAGCTTGGTGTGACAATTCCTAATGGTTTATGCGTGAAGTGTGGCATGAAGGCCATGAACACCACACCACCATCACTGAGCAAGGGCTAAAGATCGCCACACTTCAAACAGCGAAGCAACCTGGGGGCGCTCTTTTAAAGTCAACTTTCCTGCCGTCTCATTGTCCACCGGAAGAAGATGATCCTTCAGTATCAGGGTATTCTCAGGGATACTGTAACAGTTCAGCTGAATGAAAGACATCAAATCATATCAGACTAGCTACTGTCAACATGGGAACAATGACAGGCCAAAGCCGAGAACTGGCTGCCTCTTGGCGAAGCTGAATGAATGAATAATAATAATAATAAATAATAACATTAATAATAATAGAGTGTAGCATCTGTGTTATATTACACTGTTGTGTTCTAGTACCTATGTCTATATTGCTGACGAACTGCTGTCCATATTTCAACAAGGGTATTGTGAATACAATGGGTAAACTCAACAAATGAAAGTTTTGAGAAAAATATATTTAAAATCATGTCACTTAGGCAAACTCAACAAGGAAAGACTTTAAAATATTATGTACATATTTCAGATAAAATACTTATTCAGAAAATATAGGCATACAACTGAAATATTTTCTATTTTCTGCATTCTGTACATTTATAAATTTTCTTAAGAAGGTAGTGAATATGTCTAATGAACAAATGATGATGCTCAAAGTATGATTTTTTACCAAGTGTGCTGGTCATGCAATTAGGGGCACGCAGCTGTGAGCTTGCATTTGGGGGATAGTGAGTTTGAAACCCATCATCAGCAGCCCTGAAAATGGTTTTCCATGATTTCCCACTTTCACACCAGGCAAATGCTGGGACTGTACCTTAAGTAAGACAATGGGCGCTTCTTTCCCACTCCAAACCCTTTCCTGTCCCATTGTTGTCGTGACCTATCTGTGTTGGTGCAACGTAAAAGCAAATTGTAAAAATAAAAAAAAAATACAAGTAGGTTTTCTCCAACAAAACCTTGTCCTATATATATTAAATCAAATTATGTCACTCACTTGAAATCCATCATGTTGTTGTCACTTTTATGAGAAGGGGTAAATGCACTCGTAATTGCAGAGCTGCTTAAGCAAACAAGGAGGAGAGTTGTTGAGTTTGCTCTTTGTACTCACAGCCAAATAACTCAAAATCTTTGTTCGGTTCTATTCAATGCATGTTATCAAAAGGAAAGAACTGTGAATTCAATAGAGATGGCTCACATTATTATTCTCCATGGCTCAGAATTTAAAAATCAATCAATCAATCAATCAATCAATCAATCCTGATCTGCATTTAGGGCAGTTGCCCAGGTGGCAGATTCCCTATCTGTTGTTTTCCTAGCATTTTCCTAAATGATTTCAAAGGAATTGGAAATTTATTGAACATCTCCCTTGGTAAGTTATTCCAATCCCTAACTCCCCTTCCTATAAATGAGTATTTGCCCCAGTTTGTCCTCTTGAATTTCAACTTTATCTTCATATTGTGATCTTTCCTACTTTTATAAATGCCACTCAGAATGAAGTAACAACATTTTTGTCTTCTCTTGGGTTTGTCCTTTATCTTCATAGTAATAATAGTATTAGTGATAAAGGAAGTTAAATCTTTTGTTTCCTTAACTGTAAAAGTCTATGTATCTTTTTACAGAAAATTCGGTTTTTGGTTCAACCAACACCAGACTGGGGCCCAGCCAATCGTCGCTCTGCAGCCACTCTTCCCACTTACGACAGTGTTCGCAACACAATTGTTCTGGTGAATGGTCTTCCCGTCATCCAGGAGACCCATGCTGACTCGGAGTCTTTGGAGGACAATCGCCTCTGAGAGTGGGCCCCAACTCGGAGTCCTACACTGCAGAAGCCTGGACCAGGCATTCTGAAGAACACAGCAGTGAAGGCAAGTAAGGACGGACCGAGCTACAACCAGATTACTGATACTAACTTCACCACTGAATCAAACATTGCTACCAAGCCTGTATAAGAATAACTGTGTAAAACTCACCGTTTTAATGTGTTAAAAAACACTCAGAGTAAGGATTACAATTAGACTGGAAAGATGGAAATCACAGTGATAACTAACATCACTGTTATACAGCAACCAATGGAAATGACTTGTTTGCTGTACAGTGAGAAGCTATTCATAGTAATTTATTAAGAATACCAGAAAGAAAGAAAAGTAATTAATGTTTACTGGAAATAACATCTCAATGGAGGATATATATGGCATTTGAAATGTACCCTTTATCGTGAAGAGAAAAGAGATTTCTGCATTGAATACAGTGTGAAAACAGATCTCTCTTGCAAGTGGTGAAACAAATAGCTCATTACAATAGCACTCAACACACAGTTTCTAACATGTCCTATTTGTTTATTATGCAATAGTTAAAACCAATATCTCACTATTCATGATGACCATGAATGAGTGGCACAAATAAATATGCACTGCTAACCTCCAGCTAGGTTAGTTGGAGAAGCACACACAGTACCATCCAGTTTTTATTATTATTATTATTATTATTATTATTATTATTATTATTATTATTATTATTATTATTATTATTATTATTATTATTATTATTATTATTATTATTATTATTATTATTATTACTATTATTATTATTATTATTATTATTATTATTATTATTATTATTATTATTATTATTATTATTATTATTATTATTATTATTATTATTATTATTATTATTATTATTATTATTATTATTATTATTATTACATAAAGTCGCACCCTTCTTTAGCAGTGCTAAAAAATAATACTCTCTTCAGTGTGAAATCTAGTGTATGATTCTTAACGGAATCTGTTATTGTGCTGTGATTTTAAAAGGAAAGATATTCCACTGTTACCTTAAATCAAGAAGAACAGTAGATAGTTTTATTGGAAAGCTAGTAGGTGATAAGGTTAATTAAGGGACTGAGAACAAAGTGGTAGTAATTGTAAATTTCAATTAGTGCTTATTGGTACTGATAGATTGAAACTAGGAAAATACATCGCCATGAAACTGACTGAATGCGTGGGAGAGGACTTCATCTAAGAAACATATATCATGTGCCAATCATTACATCTACTGTTAACAAGTCATTCCATTTTTATTTTTTATTTTTTCCTCTAGATGTTCTACCAATTGAGGAGCTACCATAAGATCTGTGTAGATTATATATTACCTGGTCGAATGTGTTCATCAACCACAAGTGACTGAAGAGAGAAGAAAATATGTGAAGGAAAATATTTCCTCTTGCTTGTAAACTGTTCTATTTTAAAACAATATTACTCTGGTCTCCTGTTCATTAAAAGACTGATTCTTAAAACTGAAATTATTAAAGATGAGAAAAGCACTACCAACAAAATAGGATATAGCCTACCTGGGAAACACTTTGCAATGCTTGCCTCAAATCAATTTTTTTACAAGTTTCTGTTTAAGGAGAATATTGAAGAAGTAAAACACCATATTATCATTGTTATTTTTATTATTATTGTAAACCAAAATAACTGTGTAGCTTAGCTTCTGACTGGTTACCGAAGCAGTAAGAATCACTATCTATAATTTCAACTCCACATTTCAATTAAGGAGTTATTTTTTGTGTATGCATTTGACTTATAATTAGGCAAACACCAACTTGAGCATGTAGCTATAACTTAAAAAATAATCCATTCTTTATTTTCAAAGAAGCTAATCAATAGCATTGTGTTAATTTTTGCAATTTGTGGTGTAAAATTGCAAAATACGGTACCCGTTATTTGCCATTTTATTGGAGTAATAATGCTTCCTTGATGTTTCACCTTCAGTCCCATTTCTCTCCTATATTCATCCACTAGTAGGTTTCCCTTATCACCTCAATTAGTGACAGTATTTATAAACTTTAATTTTCTGGAGTTTTAAGGTATACTGCATGAAAAATAACAGGGTGCATTTACACAGGAGGCACCAGGGAGAACAGATCTCTAGCAACACCAGTTACAGGAAGAGAAGTGCTCTAAGAAAAAATTAACTTGATACACTGGTAGATTCATTTTAGTTTTATTTAGGCAATAATGGCAAATACTATTTTAATTCTCTAATTATAGTAAAATTTTAAGCAGTCATTTAGAAGACAATAAAAGGCTTTACTGCTATTTCAGCATGAAGTGAGCTCATTTGGATGTGGCTTTTGTGTGATTCATATATTGAATATAAGAGGAAAATATAGGAGAAAGAGATTACAGAAAACGTATGCAAATAATTTTCAATTAGATTGAAATACTCCAGTCTGGCCAGCTACACTCTATAGGGATACCCTCTCTGCTCTTACATGGAGGCCCTGAGTTTGAATCTCAGTTCATCCACAGATTTCATTCCTAGTCTAGGGGTTGGAATGGGTTTATCTCAGCACCTGTGTGATATGTGAGGTAGCAGGCTCACTCAAGAAAGTGAAATTATTGGACTGACCCAGTGACACTCCAGAACATCCATGTCCATCTAGTTGGTTAGCCATCATCTTGGTAGCTGAAGATTCCTTAATAGACTCTATTTGCTTCAGGTTTAGTCCTCAGTTTTATACTTCTATTTTGTTCCATTATCTTTATGAATGCAGTATTAGTGTATTTATCCCCAGCACAAACTTGAGCAAAATTTATCTTTCATCAATGTTTCAGTTTGATTTACAGATGTTGTAACATGAGAGCTGCTGAGGTATTGATGACCTGAGTTATGACACTCACGGGCATGGCTAGTGTCTGTTGATGCTGCAACGATTGTTAAGAAGGAAGCCACTCTTTTTCATGCTGGCGTAATTAATATAATCTTTATGGCTTTTTTCAGCCCATCGAACACAAAATAAAAATATATGAATTTTAATATGCCTGAAAAAGAAAATATTTTATTTATAACAGAATGACATGTTTCATTCTATAAGACCATCTTCAGAATCTGTCAAATCACATTTATATCATGCATATATTGTACAAAATTGTTTATGTTGCATAAACTTATCAGCGATTATGAATGGGTGATATTATGAGAAAAAAACATGAATTCTAAAATTCTATGCACCTTCAATCAGTTTGAAAATGTATTCTGAACATATATTAGCTGTCATCCATCTGCTTCTTCTAGCTGCTATATTTGGTCAGTAAAAATAACAGGTGCTGTGAAATTCTTCAAGCTTATTGCACATTAAAGCAGCTGTATGGGGCCTTGCATTTTCATGGAAAATAATGGCATCTCAAGTTGCCTTCTAACATCATTCATTGTAATAGGAAGCTTTTCTGTCTTTCAGAAGTTGGCAGTATGGTAGTAGACAGTACTTACTTTTCTTAATTCCTCAAGGAAATCAACCGACAAAATGCCATGGAGCCACAAAAAACTCTTGCTTGGAACCTTGTCAGCTGACAAGCCTCTTTTGGCCCCTACTGATGTGACTTCCTCTCCCAGCATTCCATGTTCATATGTATGTATTTAAGGGTACCGGTATAGTGATGGACCAATTAGACAGTTGATGAAACCGAGTAATAGGTATAGCTATTTTTCACAGCCTCCTTTTCTAACAAAAGAAACATTCATTCAAGCACTTGCATCTTTCAAAGGGTTTGTTCCCTTAATTGTACCTGCAGTCTTCTCAGTTTTCAGCAGGTTTGATGCCTTCTTTGGCAAGAAAGTTTATAATGATGCATTGTGCAACAGACACTCACTCATTTTGCTATTGATGAGATGAAAGCCTCACCATTCCTGTCAGCCAAGGAATTTGCTTCACTCATTCTTACCACTCTCCACTCAAAGCCACAAACAAGTTGCCTCAGTACTTAACTGCCTGGTGAAAATTTTGGTTTATATTTGATCTACTTAGTATATCACTGCTTATAGCCTACATTATTGGCAACTAGAAGTAACATGTTGATAATGTATTTCCACTTCCATTTCTTGTTGATAACACTGTATCATCCAGGTGATCAATATTGTGAGTATAACTTAATGTTACCTACATGATTATTTTCTGTCATTATTAGTGGACCTTGGTTTTGGGCCAAATTCATAAAGTATATGAACAAAATTGTATTGCAAAAAGTTTGTAAAAGATCCAAACAAAATTATTAATGAAGTGAACTTGAATTCATCAACTATTAGAAGAAGAATTTAGTGATCCCAGTAGTACGAAAAAGTATAAACTTGCAGAAGGGAATTAAAAATTTGAAGAATTAATCATGTAATGGTGGTGGTGGTGGTGGTGGTGGTGGTGATTATTATTGTTTGAAGAGGAAGTACAACTGAGCAACCATCCTCTATTAACACTTATCAGAGGTAAAATATGGAAGGGATCCAACACTTCGAAAAATGAAGGTATTGGCCAAAGAAAGACAAAGGCCACAAAGTGCATGAAAATGAAAGACTCCCTAGACCTCAAATGCTCTAATACAATTGGGATTGGAGAATAACAAGAGTTGGCCAAGGGTGGTCGAATAGGAAAGATGAAAGTGAGGAGCCTGGCGTAAGTAAGTTGAAGAATGATCAGATAATGATAATAATGGTGATTTATTTTTTCTGATAGTGGAAGTGGCAACATTAAATGATCTAAGGAAAGTGCAGTGGCTGAAGTAGCAAAGTTATAATAATGAAAATTCTTGTTGATCCTTAAAGGCCCTGCAATTGAATTTTGTCCTGCAGGTATTCTCTAATGTATTGAATACCAATTAAACAGAATGTTTTCTTTCAAACACTCACAAATGCCACCAACTTCAACCAGATTTGAACCCATTATCTTGAGAACAGAAGGAAATTACCATTTCTTGTGTACCGTAATGATTTTGCAGATCCTCATAATACTGTCATTATAATAACTGGATCACATTAAAATCTTAATAATTGCCACACTAACTGTCCACTGGCAATCTCATTTTCATCAACAATATTTACTTGCATTACGTTCCTCAAGAAAAATAAGAGCAGTTACGTGTAATTTACAGAGTTTAACTATTTTGCGTGCTTTGTAGGCAAGTGTTCATTTACCAATTAATGATTAACATATGAACAACTGTAAATATTTCTTAAGCAAACCTCAAAATTCTCTGAAAATTTCCTTTTACCTAATTTGGAAGCTATCTTCTAAGCTTGTTGGAACAATTTAGTCTATTCAGAATCCAGTAACATTTCTGTTAACATCTATGTAACAGTTTCAATACTGTTAGAGCAAAGCTTATACCGGTACTGTATATCATTACATAAACCAGGCATTTTCCTTTCTGATTTTCCTGATTTACATTTTATGGCAATGCCAACAATATTTCCAAAATACAAGCTGGCTAAGAGAATTCTCTCTAATACCTATGAAAGGACATATGAAGAAAGTTTTCATTCCTTACCCTCAAAGATTAAGGCATGCCACCTAGAGGGCAACACCATCTCTCTGGCCAAGAGAGGCTCACAGCGCAGGCAACTGAGCAAGTGACAATCCCCTGCATAGATAAAAGGAAGTCCCTGTATAAATAAGAACTGATGGAAGTATATAGGAAAACAAAACTGATTAATGTTCAAGAAGATTCAAAGGAAAGTTCCATATTCCACAAATAATGATAAAAATACATCAGAAACAATAGTGTTTTTGCAAATTTATACTTTTGTTCATCTTGTTGGATATGTACCTGAGCCCTGTACTGGCAAATGATATCCTTAAGCACTCTCTCCCAAACTATAGGATCCTACCTTAAAACAACAATTTCCTTGGCCATTTTCATGTTTTCATTAATCTTCTGGTTGTACAGCATAATATTGGAAATTACTAGGTAATGACATGGCCTCTCATCAAAGGATAATAATGATATTAGCCAGATTCTTTTCAAACATTTCTTTCATGGATAACCATAGTAGCCTCTGAGAGGAAAATTTATCATTTGTTCACTGCAAATGCACTGTTTGTCAAAGTCCTTCCCCCAGTCCTGAGAGAGATCAAGGTTCTGTTCTCCTGGAAACTGATCTTACTCCTTTCTTCCTACCTTGGATGAATTATGTAGGCCTATACAATAACAATTTCCAACACTGGAATTATTCATTTAGGGTTCCAGATTGATTGATTGATTGATTGATTGATTGATTGATTGATTGATGTATGTATGTATGTATGTATGTATGTATGTATGTATGTATGTATGTATGTATGTATGTATGTATGTATGTATGTATGTATGTATGTATGTATGTATGTATGTATGTATGTATGTATGTATGTATGTATGTATGTATGTATGTATGTATGTATGTATGTATGTATGGATGGATGGATGGATGTATGTATGTATGTATGTATGTATGTATGTATGTATGTATGTATGTATGTATGTATTGATTTATTGATTGATTGATTTATTTATTTATTTATTTATTTATTTATTTATTTATTTATTTATTTATTTATTTATTTTATACTGTTTGAGGGGAGGAGAGACAGGGGGAAAGGATTTTGTAGTTTTTATGCTCAAGTCAGCAAGCTAATATAAACATAAGGAAACAGATAAAGAGCATTTGTAAGCTATAAGTAGCCAGAGCCTTCTTACTCTATCCTCCACTGCTGAAGGTTGCAGTGGACTCTTTACTGTACCATGTGTGTTTCTTCTATGTTTGCCCCCATCTATGCATGCTTACTTGGTACCGGTATGTAAGTCACCACTCTCTACCTGATTCATATGTACATACAGCAACCAATATAAGTTGCAGTTTTATGTAACTTTAAATCTAATGATCATGCACCACAAGACTTGCACAAGACTACAAGCTTTGCACTGAATATTTACCATAGGAACTTGACTTTCCCTACCAAACATCTCTCACGCACTAACTGGAATTGAAATTTGGTTGCCTTGTTGAGGAGCTAGCAATAATTACATCCACCTCCCAAAAAGTTTTCCACTTCCAGCAATATCTGTTAGTGAACTTTCCTACTTTTCAAATTACTACCGTACTTCATGAAATTTCTTACTGCTTCCACAGTTTTTCAGTTCAAATGAATATAAGGAAAGTCTTGGATTATCATACAATAATTTTTAAGGTCAATGAAACTTTTAAAAATCTTTTACATGTTTGATGGCTTAGATTTGATTTGCAATATTAATTTGCTACCTCTATAATGTTCACACTATTTGAAGATGCTACTTTAGTTTTCAGCATACTGTAAGTGTTTTCATAGGGTCAAAATAATTTTCTTTTAGACTAGGAAATTGATCTCTTACATGAGTGTTGTGCCATTCTTAAGAATACTAAAAAAAGAAAAAAAGAAATAGAAAGTTCCTGCAATTAAATATATCCATAATCTGTCAGAGCTTTCTCCATTTTGTATAAAAATATTAATAACTTTCATTTCATCAATCAAGTGTCAAACCAGGAGACTATGAATGAATATTTTGATCGATTAGATGAGTTATTTTAAAATCTTAAGAATACTGATGATGTTGAGTTTAATGTACACGTTGAAAGAGGACAAAATGAATACTGGAAACAAAAGGTAGGCCTACTTACTATTATATAGTAACAAATAAGGTCAACAAATCAGGCTCAAACATGAATATTTTTCTAGTACTAGTATGAAAGAGGAAGCAAATCCATAAGAAGAGCAATTATATTATGACAAAAGACTAGTTTTAATATGATAGATAATAAGTTAAATGCATTAAATATTAAAGTACAATTTCTGTTAATGTTTTACGAGATGCTTCAGATTAAATTGTATGCTATAAGCGTAAGAATATTTATGTTGCAGAGTTGCGTAAACTGTGCAGTGAGAAAAGTTTAAGTTTGAGAAGAATAAACAGGACTTGAGTGGCACATTCAACAGTTAACTTGGCAATACTTGGCCACAGGTTAAAATACAAGCTTAAGCAGCAGGAAAACTGCGGTAGATTTTACAGACTGATTTCCCAGGCTATATTTTGGCTCCTACCAACAGCTTGTTTTATCTTTGAGAAGTTCTGTATCTGCAAAACTGTATCTTGTAGTTTACAATGTTTCAATTTGCCATGTAATTTTGGAAATCAGATTAATGCAGTGTTTAATTGATATATTAATGCTCTTAGTTATTTTAATGTGATAAAGAAACATGCAATGTTTAATCAATAATTTTATGCTAGATGCTTTACAATGCCGATATTTAAACCAATAAGTCATTTTTACTACTCAGATTTCCATTTTCATCTTGACCTATTTTCTTTTAAAGATTTTTCAGGTACAGATCACTTCTATGTGTACAAATAAGTGTGCCCTTGTTAAAGATCATTCAGTGTACATGTTGTAAATAAAGTCAGTAAATATGTAAACATTGTAGCGACTCCACTCTCAATTGATGGTATGAGAATGACATATACGAGTTTAAAAACTAGATGGTTGTGTGTACATTAGCATTATGGAATTTAGCAAAGTGCTACATATGATATACCAAAATAATAATGTGAATTTTATGAGAGGCTTCTCTACCATGAGCAAACATTTAAAACTAGTATATTGTATTAACAGAGCAGTTATCATTTCACCTTACTCAAAAGTAAATTAAAAAACAACCATCAATTCTTAAGCTGGTAAGAAAAAACAGGGTATTAAATAGACTTACATATCTCTATTTGTCAGCAATGATCCAATTTTTAGGATCTTTTTAACTCTGAGACTCCTATTTTATTGTAAAACTTTATGAATCATATGTTTTCACTCTGTATTGATTAAGTTTTAATACTGGTCTCCCTGCAACAGACCACAGCTTCAACAAGTATACTATCAGTTAATGGGTTTGCATTACTTGATATTTTAAATACTCGGTCTTCTTCTTCTTTTTCTTTTACTACTGTTTTTTCCCACACCTATGGAGTCATGGGTGCAAAATGCATCACACATCTGCATATAGCCATGTTTTATGGCTGGATGCCCTTCCAGATGGCAACCCTGTGTGGAAGGGTGTACGGTAATCAGTAATCACTATTGCGTATTTCTGTGACAGATGGTAGTGTGGTGTGTTGTCTCAATATGAAGAGGAGAGTGTTGGGATGTATATAAACATCCAGTCCCCGAGCCAGAAGAATTAATCAGGTGTGATTAAAATCCCCAACCTGGCTAGGAATCGAACCTGGGACCCTTTGAAACAAAGGTCTCAGCGCTGACCATTCAGCCATTGAGTCAGACTTTTAAAATACTCAGTAAGATTTAGATACTGTTTTTTCAGCTTATTATAGAAGTTTGGGGCATGAAAGTCGACAACCAATCAAAATTTGCAGTTGAGTCAGAAATTAAGCCCAAGGTTACTTTGTCAACCTCTGAGATAATGCGGGAAAGAGATTTATAAGACAAATGGAGTTTATCAGAGATACCACAGGACAGAATAACCATAAAAAGAACCTTTAAGGTAACTAACTGTTCTTTGACAAAGTTGATATTCTAATGTCAATAGAGAAAGCACCATTTACTTTAAGAATACATGGTGGTAGCCTATACAGGGTGAAGCGTAATTCGCGCACTCGGGCGTCGCAGCGCAACTCCTCACATGCTAGCAATAAAAAAATATCTCTTACAAAATTTCGTCTTGCGAGTATATCCGGTAGAAAACGGACGTTGAAGAGCAGCAATCTGGCAACACTGTAACCATATGTACGGTAACTACCGCTGTCAGCATGTTCTCGTCGTGCCGTACAGTTGGTGCAGTGGATAGAGTTTTTGGTTGGCATGCAGGAGGTCGATGGTTCGATCCTGGGTTGAGGAGCATTTTTTATTTGCTAATTTCCATCTGACATTACCTACTGTAATACAGTAAGACACCGTTTCTGAGGTCACATGTATCCTTCATTTACAACATTTTGTAATGCTGAAACAACAAATACCTGGTTAGACTAATAAGAAATAGACAGCTGAAACAAACAGGTTACACATCTAGTAGATGAAGTGGTGCGAAAAAATTCACGCCCACGACGTGGAAAGGGCGCCTTTCAAAGCTGACCAATGAAAACAATTGTTCGTCCATTTCTAGGATCGTAGTATGTAAGTGCAAATGGTTTCTAGAGGACCCGCTGCAATCGCTGTTGATGATTAAGATGCCAGATACCATACCACCTGGACTACATTTACGAAATAAAAAACACACGCCTCAACCCAGGATCGACCACTCGACCTCCTGCATGCTAACCCAAAACTCTATCCACTGCACCAACTGTACAGTACGACTAATGTCTGCTGACAGAGTTACTTACCCTACATGTGGTTACAGTGTTGCCAGATTGTTACTCTTCAATGTCGTTTTTCTGCCGGATATACTCGCAAGACGAAATTTTGTAAGAGACATTTTTTTATTGCTGGCATGTGAGGAGTCGCGCTGCGACGCCCGAGTGTGCGAATTACGCTTCACCCTGTATAATTGTTCCCATTTATGCAGTACTATACACTACCAACCAAAAGCCATAATCTGTTCTTGCCAGGAATTTTAACCACTCTAACAGTTGCTCTTAATTTTGAATTAAGAGGGTTTATTTCTTGGGCAGAGATATTTTGGAGCATTGCAATCATAACATAATGTTTTGATGGTGAGCAATAATTTTGATTAAATAAATACATTAGATAACCAAGAGATTCAAGCAATTTAAATCTTGATAAAAACTGTGCTGGTCTTAAGACCATCTTCTTGGGCATTTTATGTTTATTCTCAATAACAGTCTATTGGTCTGCATAGTTTTCAACTCATTCACATAACTCTGAAGGACATCATCTTTCAGGAAATTGCCCAATAACTTCTAGAATAGATATTTCTTTTTTGCAATTGGCTTTACGTCGCACCGACACAGATAGGTCTTATGGCAATGATGGGATAGGTCTAGGAGTGGGAAGGAAGCGGCTGTGGCCTTAGTTAATGTACAGCCCCAGCATTTGCCTGATGTTAAAATGGGAAACCACCAAAAACCATCTTCAGGGCTGCTGACAGTGGGGTTCAAACCCACTATCTCCCGGATGCTAGCTCACAACTGCGTGCCCCTAACTGCACCGCCAACTCCCCCGATAATTTTTTTTTCATCAGAATGGACATCAAAGATATTGCATTAGCATCACAAAGTATTCTTCATCACAAAATCTTAACAAATCTAAAATAAAAATTTTGTCCCTTTTTTGCAAATTCACTCCATTTTTGGTTTATTTCCTCTTTTGCATATTTCAGACTGTTTGAAGACCAATAATGGGATATTCTCTGGAAATATTTGGACCAAAATTCATATTTATAATGTACCAACTCAAGCAAACTGTTTAGGTACATACCATTTTAAAATCTTTGAATATACTGGGGAATTTGGAGGAACCATGTAGCAAACAATTCCAAATATCTTCATTGATATAGGGTAAACAAAGAAATGTTAGAGAATAAAAATGGTTGAAATGTAACTCTAAGAAGATTTTTTCAGTGTAGAATTTCTATAGGCCGTAGATTTTGGAATTACCACAGAATGACTAAGATGTTTAAAAGGCAAGTCTATCATAGTATCTTAATTATATTGTTACATGTTGGCGAGGTAAATAAATGAGTACAGAACCTGGTAGCATCCTATTTCTAAGATTTATTTTGTTCACCCTTAAGTTTATTTAATTCCAGTTTCAGTTCGCTCTTGATTTCATCCTGTTTGGACGAGAGTTTGGTGAACTTATTGAGGAGAGCCTGAAACTGTTCGCTATCCATTTTACTATTTGCTAGAAATTGCTAGTTACGAAATCACTGTTATCATCATTATTTATGAGCTTCATGTCCGTATTGACAGATTACAAGTATATGGAAAAGAAAGGATTCCACCTGATCAATACAATTTATTACACTTGTAGTTTTTACAGTACAGTACAGTACAGTAGAGTTTTGGGCAAAACCGGTACTGTAAAAACTATAAGAACTACAAGTGTCATAAAGTGTATTGATCAAGTGGAATCCTTTCTTTTCCATATACGATTACTGCTACCAGTTAATCCCAATTCTGACATTAGTTTTAACGTAAGAGATTATCACACTTGTCCATCCCACTTCTGATACCAATTGTGATGAGTTGATGGGGTGGTAAGATAAATTAACACTAGACTGGTAGCTTATATACTAAGATTTATTAACTAAGCACTAAACTTCATAGGACTACACATAACATTCACTCATAACACACACACAGTTTACGTGCTCTCTCTCTCTCAGTTTCTCACTTGTTCTAACATTAAGACTATTATTACAAGCTAAGCAGTTATGTCACAAAGTTACATATCACATGGCTACACGTTCTCTCCTTTGCCACCAGTCTGCACTGTAGCATGCTAGTCCGACAGTCACATACTTCACAGCACTGGCAGTCACTTAGCTCACGACTGAACTACACCAACTCCAACCCAGGCAAGTCACTCCTAATTTATATACAGGCTGTTAGGTGTGTGCGTGCAGATATTAAGCTAGTCGGCAAAGAAAAAGACATCTCACAATATATGCTATGTACTTTTTATCTTGTCCTATTAGTTTGCCCATAACTGAGCCAAATATTTCAGGACCTAATGTGTTTTGAACGGCCGTAGCAGGATATGCCGGTTACGTCATTCTGTCCACGCGTAGTGGAAGTATAGTAGCAGAGTCTAGGGCTTGTTGAACCTGTTTCTTATCGCAGGCCAACACATGTTGTTGTGCACTTCCCCTAGAGGCTTGGCAAGTAGGCGAGGATGACTCACGAGCCAGGCCACTTGCTGTACTCGAAAACCGGTCTAGGGTACTCTGTGTGAAATGTACACAGGATCCTTACAGTGACCTCGAAGATACGCACCAGCACATACGTGCGAATAAAGTATTGTGTAGTTGTGTGTGATTTATAAGACGTCAATGGCATTACTCAGTGATCCAAGCTGACAAAATGAAAGGAAATAGTTAATAAGTAAATGAAAAATGAGCGCAACATTTCTGTGCTGTTATTGCGACAGTCTACGATGAATTTCTGACAATAGACAATGCGAGTTGTCTATGCTTATTCATAAACTTTTCAGGTCACTGAAAGGACGGTGGACACTGAAAGAAAAGGCTGTAAGTATTCAGTCATATTGTTATTAATGAGACAGATTTCAAAAACCGTAGTTGCAACCATGCGTGAACATTGCTCGATGAAAAAATAGCTACTGTGGATTTCTTTTGCTAGACGCTTTACGTCGCACCGACACAAATAGGTCTTATGGCGACGATGGGACAGGAAAGGGCTAGGAGTGGGAAGGAAGTGGCCGTGGCCTTAATTAATGTACAGCCCCAACATTTGCCTGGTGTGAAAATGGGAAACCACGGAAAATCAACCTCAGGGCCGCCGACAGTGGGGTTCGAACCTGCTATCTCCTGAATACTGGATACTGGCCGCAGTTAAGTGACTGCAGCTATCGAGCTCGGTCTACTGTGGAATTGCCGCCGGGCATTTCTAATAGAAGGCTTATTCTTCTTTTTCCTAATCTGTTTACCTTCCAGGGTTGGTTTTCACTCGGACTCAGCGAGGGATCCCACCTCTACCACCTGAAGGGCAGTGTCCTGGAGCGTGAGACATTGGGTTGGGGGATACAACTGGGGAGAATGACCAGTACCTCGCCCAGGTGGCCTCATCTTCTATGCTGAACAGGGGTCTTGTGTAGGCCTTGCGGGGGGAATGGGGAGATTGGAAGGGATAGACAAGGAAGAGGGAAGGAAGTGGCCGTGGCCTTAAGTTAGGTACCATCCCGGATTTGCCTGGAGAAGTGCGAAACTACGGGAAACCACTTTCAGGATGGCTGAGGTGGGAATCGAACCACCTCTACCCATTTGACCTCCTGAGGCTTAGTGGACCCCGTTCCAGCCCTCGTACCACTTTTCAAATTTCGTGGCGGAGCTGGGAATGGAACACGGGCCTCCGGGGGTTGGCAGCTAATCACACTAACCACTATACCACAGAGGTGGACAGAAGGCTAATTACTGGACAGTAAGTGCCGATAGGTAATGTAACAGACCCGTTTAATTAAAACGTCCGTAATAATAATGTTACTACTACTACTACTACTACTACTACTACTAATATCTTTACGTTCCACTAACTAATTTTCACGGTTTTCGAAGACGCTGAAGTGCCAGAATTTTGTAAAGCAGTACTTTTTTAAATGCAAGTAAATCCACAGACACGAGACTGGCGTATTTCAGCACCTTCAAATACCACCGAACTGAGCCGCCATCGAACCTGCCAAGGTGGGATCAGAAGACCAGCGCTCTATCGTCCGAGCTACGCAGACCGGCATTGGAGCTTAGAGTAAGTTGATCGTGCGGTTAGGGGCGCGCAGCTGTGAGCTTGTATTCTGGTGATAGTGAGTTCGAACTCCACTGTCGGTAGCCGGGAAGATGGTTTTCCGTAGTTTCCCATTTTCACATCAGGGAAATGCTGGAACTGTACCTTTATTAGACTTCGAACGCTTCCTTCCCACTTGTATCCCTTTTCTCTCCCATCGTCGCCGTAAGACCTATTTGTGTCAGTGCGACGTAAAACAATTTGTAAGTACATGCTTCGGTAATTTCGGAGACATGTCTGCAATTATAATATTAATAATAATTCGGACCTGTTAAATGTTCACTATTTTCTTTAGTGTTTTCTGACAGATTACGAGCTACGAAGTTTGAGTGGGGCGATTAACTTTTATTTTCATAATAGTCAGTAATAATAGACTAACACAGTTTTTATAATAATATTGTTAGTGGCTTTTCGACGGATGCAAGCTAATCACACGGCCAGCTCGCCCAATAATAATAATAATAATAATAATAATAATAATAATAATAATAATAATAATAATAATAATAATAATAATAATAATAATAATAATAATAATAATAAATCTTCACGTGCCAATGGAGACGCGCGGTGTCGGAATTTTGCCCACAGGTATTGTTTAACGTGCCCGTAAATCTACCGATCAGAAGCGGTCGTATTTGAGCACCTTCAAATACCAGCGGACTGAGCCAGGATCCAGCCTGCTAAGTTCATGAAACCAGTGCTTGAATCGTCTGAGCCACTCGAGCTGGCAACGTTTATTTTGATACGTTGAATAGGCACTGCAAAATCAGCAGTAAGCTAGAAGGTTCTCATTTACATTTAAACATGTTCTCTTCGGTTGGAAGCACGAAAGGAAGGTACGTTTAATTAATTTATGTTTATAACATGTCCCTTACTGGTATGAAATAAAACGTTCGATGTGTTTTGACATTTCAATTCCGATACTACTCACTTTGAAATTCTATCCCATGCATTCTTTCGTTGACGTAATAAACTTTATTTACGTACACGTCAACACGGGTTGTTTCTGCATACGGCGAGTTGGACTCCCAAAAGACCATGATATTGAAATCGCACTGTGGGAGAATATTCTACGTAAGCAGTTCGACAAAAGCACCAGACCTGTCACATGCCGGTTGTCTGCTGTTCCTAGCGACGGGGATGTGGCTGGACGGGGTCCCCACCCCTACATGAAACCGGTCTGTCTGACCTTGACCTTGAATAACAGCTGTCAGAGATGCGAATTATCGTCCGTACTAGTACGCGAGTTACTTCTTAGTAGTAGCATCTGTAGTAGTATTTGAATAATGCCAGTGTATGAAAACCACGAATACCATTATATGCTGCTAGTGCATCGTGTGGCAGAACAGAACACGGGTCGCCCTTCATGAATCTATCGGGAAAGGCTTCCACCAATTTATATTTTGTTTCTTATTCCCTACGAGTTAAAACAGAGGACACTTTGCGTTTTTAAGGGCCGATGACATTAAGACAGCAATCATCATCATCATCATCATCATCATCATCGTCGTCGTCGTCGTCGTCGTCGTCGTCGTCGTCGTCGTCACGTATAAATATTCAATAAAATAATCGTTTTATATTCATCATTACTGAAATAGGAACTATAACTTAAGAAGATTGCCTAGAGTGTTTTGTTAATTTACAAAACAAAGTTTAACATTTCTTTTAATGCAATCTGTATGTTTTTGTTTTCTAAACTGTTGTACTGTAATGTTTAACATAGGTATATTATGTTGTTCACGGGCGTTTTCGTGTACGTTCGTAAATCCGTACTTTTCTATTCGAGATACTCTTTTTACCGTCCACCTGGAATTACGGAGCCCGTACTGTATGTTAGTTCATTATTTTTCAACAACAGAGTGTTACGAATGCGACTGGAGTTCCCGCGACCACGCCACTCTTATGTCTGTGTCACTAATGTGCACTTTGTTCAGCTGTGTGCTGCTTGACTATGTGGCTCTTGTTACCTTCTTCTTCCTCTTCTTCTACTGCAGCCTTATGTCTTAACAGGTATACTGTATTCTACCGACATCAGTAGCGTAATCTGCTGCGATTTACCGAGCTCGAAAGCTGCAGTCGCTTAAGTCCGGCTCCATGGCTAAATGGTTAGCGTGCTGGCCTTTGGTCACAGGAGTACCGCGTTCGATTCCCGGGAGGGTCGGAAATTTAACCTTAATTGGTTAAATTTGCTGGCACGGGAACTGGGTGTATGTGCCATCTTCATCATCATTTCATCCTCATCACGACGCGCAGGTCGCCTACGGGAGTCAAATCAAAAGACCTGCATCTGGCGAGCCGAACTTGTCCTCGGACACTCCCGGCACTAAAAACCATACGACATTTCATTTCAGTGTGGCCAGTATCCATTATTCGGGAGATAGTGGGTTCGAACCCCACTCTCGGCAGCCCAGAAGATGGTTTTCCGTGGTTTCCCATTCTCACATCAGGCAAATGCTGGTGCTGTACCTTAATTAAGGCCACGGCCGCTTCCTTCCCTGCCCTAGCCCGTTCCAGTCCCATTGTCGCCATAAGGCCTATCTGTGTAGGTGCGACGTAAAGCCAATAGCTGCTGCGATTTGTTATTAGCACCATCATAGTAAAATGTAATATAGTTGTGGCGGAATCTTCTTAGATATGTTTGACATCTGTGGATTGTGTATAATTTGATAACTCATCTGTACTCATGAAAGTGACCGTTGGCCTGGCGTTCAGGTTAATAGCTACATGTCTCTAACGTGTAACCTTGTTTATGTTTCTTATATTTGTTGATGTGTATGTTTGATGTTTATACACAATACGAGATTACAGCTGACTCATCCCCACAAGCTTGACCTGGTTCTCGTTTTACGCATAGTAATCTGTAGGTAACTACTGCGACCGATGCTAACTCACGTGGCATACATTTCATCTTGCTTCCTCTAAAAAACCACGCATATTTTACTATTTTCTTCCACGCATTTCAGCTTTTAATTACCTAATAATAATAATAATAATAATAATAATAATAATAATAATAATAATAATAATAATAATAATAATAATAATAATAATAATAATAATAACGTTAAGTGCTTTACGTCCACTAACTACTTCTACGGTTTTCTGAGACGCTGAGGGGCCCGAATTTAGTCCCGCACGAGTTCTTTTTATGTACCAGAAAATCTGCCAACACGAGGCTTACCTACAGTATTTGAGCACCTTCAAATACCACCGGACTGGGCCAGGTTCGAACCTGTAAAGTTGAAGTCAAAAGGCCTGCACCTCAACCGTCTGAGCAACTCAGCCCAGAAGGAGGCACGAAATGTAGGTACGTTTAATTTAATTTATTTAGTTGTATAACATGTCCAATATTCCTTTGAAACTAAACGTTCGATGTGTTTTGATAATTCAATTCCGATGCTACTCATTTGGACATCCCATGACTGCTTTCGTTGGCGTAAGGACCTGCCATCTTTCTTCTACCTTTACGCATTGCACAACGGGGATCTACTGTATTTCACGTCCCGGCGCGCCTATCCCAACCAATAATTATATCACACGCTCGTACAGGTCCCGCACCGATTCAGGTTTTCAGGTCATTTCCATACTCACTAGTTCACGGGGCTGATGACCACACATATCCCAATCCCTTAAAGGACATAACAGCAAATGAACCAGTATTAACGCTGAGAATTCGGTACATCTCCAGGGTCCGAAACCGATGACCAGGGTTGTCTGAAGCCCCTAAGACTGAAACTGAATACTGACAACTACGAAACCAGTCTGGCGAGAATGTAACGTAACAAGGCATACGCTACTGTAGTAGCCACCTTCAGCTGTTATCGTAGCTCTGTTGCTCTTAAACATAAAACCAGTTTGACAAGTATGTTACGTAACATCTCGTGCATTGCATAGGTAGCGTTCAGCTGTTGCACGTAAACATAAACAGAAACCAGTTTGGCACGCATGGCGCATAACTCGCCTGTTCTCAAAGGGAAGCTATTCATTCACAAGAACAAGGCATACTACCTATTCTAAAAACATCGTATCTCTTTGCTCTCGAAAATAACTTCCGAGCATTACTAAAAGTTTGATATATAGTGGTTCGTCACATCGTTCTCTATTGCTAGAAGAAATATCTGCAGGTATACACCTAACATCCTGTATATCTGCACCGATACTTCCAGAACAGTCCGGATGCTGAATGTGTCCAGGAACCTTGCGAGATGGAAGACTCCAGATTAATCGTCGAGTAATTTCCATAGTCCCATGCCATGCTACCATGGATGGAAGCGAGAGAGGGCCAGTCTAGCACTCAAGTCTTGTTCACAATTGGCACGGTTGAAGCTTAAGCGAGTGGGCCGATACGGTGATGCCCCCAGCCCATAGCAAGTTGGCATGGCGGACGCTATAACCATGACAATATCTATACATTATAGAACCCAAGACTTGAAATTGATGTTTGGTTCCCACACAAATTACTGCTTGTGCTTGTTGTTTTAAGGGGCCTAACATCGAAGGTCATCAACCCCACACAAATTGTTCTGTCACAGACAGTATTTTCCCATGCCAAGTGTCCACTTCCTGGTGTTGACAAATTATGTTGCCTTCTTGAGTGTGAGCAGTAGCAAAAATATTTTATTTGCACTCCCAAAAAATATAATTAAGAATGTTGCATATCAAGAGGCACTGAAATAATTTTAAACACTAAAATGGCACTGCTGATCTTCTTATTCTACCACCTTTGTCCATGGGCCTCCTGGGTCGGTCAGTGGATCACTGACCTCCATTCCTCCACTTTGATGAAACATGTATTATTATGTTGGACTCACCACTTCAAAGGCATTTTATACCTATTGCCAAATTTCAATAAAGCCACTCCTAACCCACAGAACAGATGTCTTGTACAGAACAGATGTCTTGTACAGAACAGATGGTGCATGCTGGGTTTCAGTGGCATTTCCTTCACTGAGGGACAAGCTCTCACCTAAAGGAGCTTCTCCACCCAAAGCTGTTGGCACCTTTAGAAAGTCGGCTTATTTACCGCTGCCCAACGTTCAACATTGAATCTCAGGTTGAACAGCCTACTCCATCCCATAGCAGTTAAATCTGGCCAGACTACTAATGGTTACTTCAAAACAAAGCATAGTAACTGTAAGTCAGTTACACTGTGAGCAACCAGCTTTTCAGAGATTGGTTATGCTCTGGTAGTTGTATATAAGATTCAACGCAGTGTATTAATATTATGAGACACAGTTAGTCATTGCGTGATCTGTGATCCAGAGGCTAATGCTGTAGATCAACTGGATCGAGTGCCCTAATCACTAGCATCCCTCTCAGGTAAAATTTTTCCACCTATTCAATACAGTAAGCTTTTTGCAATGCAGTTTTTACATTGCATTATAAAGTTCAGTACTAGTTTCAACCTTACTCGGGGTCATCATCAGCCATAATTATTCAATTACACAATTTAGTCAAAGTATCCTAAAACAATACCTACATTTTAGTTAAAATAAGTAATGTTACATTATCTAGCTTAAAAGTTAATGATGAAGGAATACAAAGATAATAAAACAATTATAAACTAATATGTCGTTGTAAAATGACAACATTTGGAACCAAATACTATGGTTCTAAAGGTATATCTCTCAAGTGAGTTTTAAAAGTATTGTTTTTGCGTAGCACTGAATAAAATGAGCACAATTGTGATGAAAGTTCATAAAATAAATGCTTCAGAATGTGCTTTATGAATATATATCTACGTACTAATAGTCTAAAAGTGAGTCTTTCTGGTAGATTCTATTGATAGTATGGCCTATGTTTTAGTACTGTTGAATTATACACTATTTCAAATGTTGGCATAGGCCCTATATATGTCATTGGAGTAAAATTTGACACTTTTTTCATTAGAATCTCACTTTTAGACTATTAGTACTTAGATATATATTCATAAAGCACATTCTGAAGTATTAATTTTATGAACTTTCATCACAATTGTGCTCATTTTATTCAGTGCTATGCTGAAACAATACTTTTAGAACTCACATGAGAGATATACCTTTAGAACCATAGTACTTGGTTCCAGATGTAGTCATTTTACAATGGCATATTAGTTTATAATTGTTTTATTATCTTTGTATTTCTTCACCATTAATTTTTAAGCTTGATAATGTAATATTGCTTATTTTAACTAAAATGTATTGTTTTAGGATACTTTGACTAAATTGTGTAACTGAATAATTATGAGTAGGGTCGAAAATAGTACCGAACTTTATAATGTAATCTAAAAACTGCATTGTGAAAAGCTTACTGTATTGAATAGATGGAAAAATTTTACCTGAATAAATCATATGTAATCTCAGTTCAATACAGACCAACCAGAATGAAATTTATAACCCTTAATAAGGGCTTGGCCTGCAAAGAAGACCATTGCTCAGCCAAGCAGCCTGCAAATATTGGAGTGTCACGCAGCCAACATGACAAGCCATATTGCTTTGCTTTCTTGTCCAGGATTTGTTGTGCCAACCACACGACACATCGTAATCTGCAGGCCTTTGGTCTGAGCAGTGGTCACTTGGTAAGCCATGGCCCTTCAGGGCTACTGAGCCATGGGATTTGGTTTGGTTTGGTTCTTGACCAGGTCTGCAGTCGCTCATATAAGACAGCTCCTCAGTCTTATGAGGCTGGGAGAAGGCCATTCCAACTTTTGGTCCAGGATTAAAATCCTTGAACAAACCAAAAATCAAACCCAGCTCCTCTGGGTAAGAGGCAGACTCACTGCCCCTACTCCACAGAGATGGTTAATAGCTCATGCATTATGCCATTCTCTTCATTCCTTTTTTACAACAAAGTGATCAGACACACTTTACTGCATTATACACAATGTTTTTCCTAAGGGTGAGATGCCCGCTCATTCACCATGCACAGGAAGGGAATGGTGCAGTATGCCATCACATGTTTTATTCCTTGAGCCCAGCCTTTGTTTCATGTGTATGTGCATCCCTGCTAGCTGTTCTTTTCCCATGTTGCAGTCATATTTCAGCTGTTCCCAAGTGTGGGTTTGTTTCATTTCTTTTCTTAATCCCGTAATTAGTCATAATGGGTATGTGACATGCATTTCAAATGGCACAGCATTTCTTTATGTATGATTCATATGTGTTAAGTCTGGTGTCGATGTTCCAAACAGTACAATCTTTATAATAAATGTCAGGAAACAGGAAGTGTCCAACCACAGAAACTGAAAAAGCAGCATAAGATTCTCACCAAAGAAAAATTTGGTTTACATTTAGAAAATTCTTCTATCTTGCACAACAAGTGCATATTTCACATGGGTCTGTGCAAAAGGCTACTAAATTATTACACTTAAAGCCATATAAAACAACTTTTATTTTCAATTTGCTTTATGCCCTTGTGTAAAAATTGGAAACCATGGAAAACCATTTCAGGGCTGCCTACAGTCGGGTTTGAACCCACTATCTCCCTAATGCAAGCTCACAGCTGCACAACCCTAACCACACGACCAACTCACTTGGTTACAAAACAATTGAACTGGTTATTTTTAAAACCCCTTAAGTCACTCATTTCGTCATTGTCATGTTATAAGAGAAAATGGAGCTGCAACATAGATGCATCATTATATGTAGAAATTCTGTAATTGTTATGAATAGAATGGATGTGAGGACACTGGGAACTTTTGATCTGCTTTTGAAACTCTGAAAATAATTGATTTGCGGGATTTCTCAATTGAACTATCATTGACTGCAAATCCTGGTGGCTTCCACTGTTCAAGAAGTCTATCCTGCCGATTGAATCGCATGGGAATGGGGTGCCTCGAGATAAGAAAATAATATTTCAGGTATCACAGTATAACAGTTTTATGTATTCTAGAGACCATTTTGGTATAATACTAGCCAGTACATTGATGGTCTTTTAACTTACAACCTCAGGCTTCTTAACAGTACTCCCAGTGCCACTGTGATGCCATAAAGAAGAGCGTGCAAATGTAATCTTCCAATTAACATAAGGAAAATGAAGGATTTGAAAAATGGAAGGGTACATATCGAATGAAAAGGAAATTCAAAGATTCTGGATAACCATGTATGACTGGGATATCACTGACAAAAAGGTTGGTTAAAAAGGATGTTCATTTCAAAATCATTTGTACAATGTGTACTTTCATAAAAACACAAGTTTCTTAAGTTTTTAGCAATTATTTTACTAACTGAGACGTGAATCATTTTCCAGTTTCTTGACTTATCCACCTGCAATTATTATCTCTGGAATAAATTTTAAAATGCTGCATACAAGAAGAACCTGCATGCCATACAAAAAAATGAGACATAATATACATTAGGAAATTGCCAGGATGAGTAATTTCCTAACAAGATGGCAAATAAATGTGGAGATTTCTTTTTCTTTCTTTTCTTTCTTTCTTTATTTATTTATTTATTTATTTATTTATTTATTTATTTATTTATTTATTTATTTTCAGTAACAGAGCACAGCTCTAATTACAATAGATTTCCAAATTACAATAAATTTTATACACAGAAATACAAAGGGTTTTCAAAGTAATATCAAAAAATAGAAAAATAAAATTAAAAATCCACAAAAATTGAAATATATAAAGCTAAAACAATTGGATGTTAAAATAAAATATTTTTTACAAATATACAATGGAAATTAATTATTTGAATGTGCAATGCCATATACTGTAGATTCTAAAGAAGATCTGTAAAAATACAGGGTATAACAATAAAGTACTGGTAGGCCAAACTTCCAGAACACATTCCTCACATGTAGAAGAAGAAAATATAGGTATTGTATGAACATGGCTCGAGAAACGCTTTATTTCCATGTTCAAACTCATTTTCTACAACTCTACATAGTATATTAGTCTTGCAAAACACACAGGAACAGAATATACCAGCATATCACATGAAACCCTTTCTTATATGAAATGTGCTGAATCCCGGATGTGCTGATGCCACCGAAGGGCATTTTGAACATTTGTTGTAAGAAAGAGTTTTACACTAATACATTCTCTTCCTGTGTGTTTCCCATTATTAATGTACTGTGTAGAGTATTAGAAAATGAGTTCTAACATGGAAATAAGCATTTCTGGATCATTTTCATCTTCTTCATCCATTCCCTTTTCCAGATTCTCTCTGGGTAGGGCATTTACAAATCCACCTTACTCGATCTTTCCACCGTTCCTCTTCTAGTACTTTATTGCTATCGACTCCTCTATTTGCAATACAGTTCACAACAGAGCTCATTCTACTGTAGGATGTCCCCTAAGCCTCTTTCCAGTCTCTGTATCCATGAATGTTCTCTTTGGTATTCTCTCTCTTGGCATTCTCATCATGTGTCCAAACCATGCTTCTCCTTACTTCCTCATTTAGTATTCTATCTCATTTGCTATGAAACAGCAAATTTCCTTGGGCAGAACTGTGAATTAAATATGGGATGACCCAGACAGCAGACACCTTCAATAACTATGGTTAGGATAAGCAGTTTTATATTCTGTTCACAGAGTAAAAACATCTGAAGTCTTGATTCTATGGAAAAAGTATTCCCATTGGTTTGACAAATGAGAATGTTGAATTGGTCCAAATGCTCATCAGTTTTGTCAGTACCAGTCTGACAGTGGTAAACCATCTGGCTCCATGGCTATATGGTTAGCGTGCTGGCCTTTGGTCACAGGGGTCCCGGTTTCGATTCCCGGCAGGGTTGGGAATTTTAACCATCATTGGTTAATTCCTCTGGCATGGGGGCTGGGTGTATGTGTCGTCTTCATCATCATTTCATCCTCATTATGACCCGTAGGCTACCTAAGGGCATCAAATCGAAAGACCTGCACCTGGAGAGCCGAACATGCCCTCGGACACTCCCGGCACTAAAAGCCATACGCCATTTCATTTCAGTGGTAAACCAGTATATAATTAATTCTCTTCCAATTTAGCAGCTGTAAAAATGTTCCATCCAGCTCATGGTAAAGAAGTGATCTCTATTGGTGTATCATGTTGTTTATTTCCCATTACTTTGTTAAGAATGTTGATATGTGAGTATGATAGCTGAATGAATGTGGTTTTCTTGGCCAGCTCTTGACTTGCTTTTTTCATATTGATATACAGTGCTATTTCAGTCAATGTTAAATTATTAGCTGTTAATAAATATATACATAAACAGTTTATCATAAAGCATAAAACATAAGAAATTGCACAGTTAGGTATATTATGAATTTGAGTACTATGAATTTTATACAGAGACATAAGAAATTACAATGCTTTTGTTGGTATGTAAAAGTGAGCTGTGAATTAATGCCTATTTATGATTGTGTACAGAATATATTGTTACACCTTACCTCCTTTCAAACAGCATATTCATATTCCTGTTAATAAGTAAGTTGATTTAATAGAGTTGTATGTATAAAGAGTACTAAAAAAACAGATTAAATATATAATGAGGAATGTACACAGGATTTATATTGAGTGATTGAAGTTGGTATTTTCAAAACAGATGAGTTTATTTTATTTAAATGTTTAAGGGAACAATTAACAATTACAAGTAATAAAAAATAAATTGATTAAAGAATTGAAATTATTCTAGTGATGCTGTAAGTAGCATAGGAAATATGCAAAACTATTAGAATTAAAATGGAATGCTTAACTAGAGATAACTGGTAAAATAATTAGTGCTATATAAAAGCTGTTATTGGTTCAAAAGCTACTGGTGAAAATATTAAGGCAAATTTAATATATATAATACTAGAGGTGCTTCAAAATGAACCAAAGGATTGCTATAACTACCAGAAATCTTTCACTGAAAATCTTTTACATAGTGAATTGCAAGATAAAATAAAAATATGTCCATAAGATCCAAATTCATAAATGAAACTATGGTTGATCCTTTGATCAAGGGACTATTTTTGTTCATTGTTCTAGGCTAACACATCACACCAATATCTCATGACACCATGAACTTGTGAATTAGAAAGCTTTTATCATCAGTTGGTCACTGCTCTCATCATTAATAAAACAGACTACCCATTAATTATAAAATGAACTGTTAATTGCCAGACATTGTTTCTAACAGGTTGGCTACATCATCCATAATTCAGACCAAAATTCATTGTTTTTGTTTCATCAGTCCTTGAACTGGTCTGATACAGTTCCCCAATCTATTTCATCTTACTGTATCCCTCCCTATTCTTCCAGTCAATCTACATACCAACCTTCTCTACATTCAGCCTACCTGTCTCTCAGAGCAAACAAGGTCAACTCTCCCTGGTCACCTGAGTCAGCATGTATATCACAGCCAAACTGTTCATCACTACATACAGTAACTATCACATCCTACAACCTTTGTAATCTGTTTGTTATACTGATCAGTGGGTGGCCCTAGACCAGTTTTAATCCCACACACCTACTTCCCAAGCTAAATGAACAGGTCCAAAACGCGATCGACCGACCGACTGATCTCTCTCACCTCCAGTTCAAATATCACCAAATTACTCTCATCACACCTACTCAGAGGATGGTTGCCTAGTTGTAATTCCTCTTAAAATAATAATTACCACCACCATCACACCTACAAAGTTCAATATCTCTTAATTTGTGATCGATTCAAACCATCTTATCTGACGTATTTTTCTATAACACAACATTTCAAAGGCCTCTATTGTTATTCTTTCACCACCCATCCATGTTTACTCCCATACAGTGCCATGTTGCAGACAAGCAGGGCAGGCATTTGTTATACTGTACTTCCCGTGGCTGCAAAAGAGTCTTTGAAATCATTCATCCTCAATACCCACCCAAAACTGCCTTGAACTTTCGGTGGGGAGAGTCTTTCTACTCACCAAATATACAACTTGGTATACTAAATAATATACCATTAATTAATAAATATTCTTATGATGACATATTGATTAGAGATTATTATTAACTCACCAAGCTAACTGCCAGGTGTAAAACTTCCTTATTCTTTGATCATATTAGTGAATAAAGAACTGGCAGTGAAATATTCTTGTAATCTCTATTGAAATGGCATGCATGCTCTTGCTCTCTCAGATATTGATACTCATAATTTCTCCACATTAAGAAGCATATTTCTATACACTTGGGTAGCTGATAAAGCACTAGACCCACCACAAATAATATTTATGGCTCATGCGATGTTTTACATTTCATGGCTCACTGACTACCCTCAACCAACTCAGAAAATAAAAATGATATTGCAAATCTAGCAGAATTCAAACAGAATTTCACTCTATTTCACTCTATCTTTCCACTGCTTCTCATTATGAGCTTCAACCAGGGTCATGTCATCTCCATTACCAGTGGTAACAATGATGATTTCTTTCCTTTCATTTTAGGTAAGGAATCTTAGAAATCTGAGAACAACATTAATTAATGATATTATGTTAAGTTTCCACATGTCATAAAATGGAGAGCAACTTCCAGGTATAAAACAAAGAACATAGAAACCTCTCGTGTGTTCTTGTACAGCTCAAACCGGAACAGAAAGCTGCAAGTAGTGACACAGAAAGTGCCTGCAGCAATCTGGTGTGAAACTATTGTGGGCGACTTGAAGTGACCAGTGTTACCATTGGGAACTAATTGCATGGTATTCTAGTTTGATCACTTTTCTTTAAAAAGCAGAGTAATGTTATACATGGCATTTACTTCATTGGAAGCAGGTCTGACCCTCCATGCAAGTGAATAAAACTGTGTTGTGGAAACTATTTTGAAACAATATTTCAGTTCATGTTCATTTGCAGAAAAAGAAAGAAATTGTATTCAGCAACAGACACCTTCCTAGTTTAACAGCTATCAATAAAGGCATCAGGTAGCTATATGAGGTATTTTAACAATTCCTGGTATGCAGACAATCCCTGGCCCTGTGAGTACAAAATTGAAAAGAATTTCTGACGGCCATGTCTACTGTTTTCAAACAATAAAAATATATGGAACACAAACAACGACGTGGAAAATATGACAACTTCAAAACTATTTACAGTCGCCATGTGAGGAAACATATTGCTTGATATTGCTCACTGACCATGTTTAGTAGGACAAGAACTGACTTTTCACAAAGCGATGTATTTACAATATCTTTTAAGGAATACATCAAAGAAGTGAAAATGAACAGATACATGCTGGGATATCTAATTAGTGCCATTCATTTTCTGGTTCTCAAACCCACTACCTCCCGATTACTGGATACTGGCCGCACTTAAGCGACTTCAGCTATCAAGCTCGGTTGTGAACATTTTATCGAGCTCTGACCTAACACTGAAATTGCTAATGAAGCAGAAATGGCCCCATGTATGAAGAGAGTTAACAGTACTAACTGGAGATGGTGTCTCTTTCAAGTGAGAACAAAATTTTTGAACACTGAAAGACCAGAATTCCTAACACTCTAACCAACAATACTACAGAATTCTCAGAAAACACATTTCAAATTTTTTTGATCGATAACAATAGCAAAACTGTCAGCATGAGGAAACTGAAGAATGAACTTTCTTATATGTATAATTTGGCAGAATCTCCTGATTTAACAGTGTTCCAGAAAATCCAGAAAAGTGCATTATCAGAAGAGATGAAACTGTGTGATTTGATCATAACAATTCCCATAACAAGAGCAAGAGTAATCATTTTTGGCTCTGTGATAAATACACATTTTCCCAAGACAACCTCAAGAAATATACGTGGAGAGTGTTTATTAGAATTTTGTGTGAATAACAACTTATCTATCTGTAACACCCTCTTTCAATATCACCCAAGGCATCGCTACACATGGATTTCTCCTGGGGATATTGTTAGGAATCAAATTGATTTCATTTTGGTAAGGCAACATTGGCAGACATCAATCCTGGATTGTAAGACCTATCCTGGAACAGACTGTGGTAGTGACCATATACTGCTACCTATGAAAATGCAAATAAAATTGAAATCATTGAAGAAGGTGAGAGTAAAACAGGTACGCATTACTGATAAACATATTCTCCGTGAGTTTGGTGAAAAAGTAAGAACAAAATTCCAGCAAGTAGAGGAGGAAAGAGCTTCTTCTCAAACATGGGACAAGATGAAGGAAATCATCAATTCATCCCTTCCTGAACAAGTTCCTAAGACCCCTGAAGCACAACATCCCTGGATTTCAATATCTACAGTACTGTTGATTGAAGAAAGGAGTATATTGAAGAAACGTTGTATACAAACTGCGGAAGATGAGGAAACATATAAAGAACTTTGTCGAAATGTACACGTAATTGTAGAATTGACAAGACATAGTATCTAACCAATATCTGTGATGAAATAGACCACCATCACAAGCTAAATGAAACATGTGACCTTTACAAGAAGATAAATAGCATCACCCGAGAGTTCAAACCATGCACATGGATGATTGAAGACGCACAGGGAAATGTAATTGGTGACAAGAAAGAAGCAATATCCAGGTGGAAACAACACTGTAAAACCTTATACTGCAAAGCTAACAGCATAAGAGAAGAGAACAATTGCATGGAATGTGACATAGAGCCTGCTATCCTATTTAGTGAAACTGTGAACGCCATCAAACATTTGAAAAACAACAAAGCCCCAGGCATAGATGCTTTATATTCAATATGTAATAAAGGGTGGAAAACTGCAGAATGGCCTAAAGTCTGGACTACATCTGTTCTCATCTCCCTTCACAAAAGAGGGTCAGTTAGGGACTGTTCTAATTACCGCACCATAGCATTAATATTACATGCTAGCAAAGTCTTGCTGTACACAATGAATCAACGACTAAAAACTTTCTTGCAAACTCAGATTTCTGCTGAACAGGCATGTTTTGTGGCAGGTAAAGGTACACGAAAGTTAATAACAAACATGAGGCAGATAATTGCAAAATGCCACGAGTTCCGTGTCCATGCCTATATTTGTTTCCTCAATTATAAAAAGGCCTTCAACTGTGTCAAGTGGGACAAGTTGTGGGAAGTGCTCAATGAATGTGGAGTCCAAAAACACTTAATGTCATTATTGAAAGGTCTTTATAATAGTCATAATGCAACCGTAAGAGTGGATGGTGAATGCTCAGAATTTTTCAATGTGACAAATGGAGTTGGGCAAGGTTGCATACTGTTACCCCAACTCTACAACATCTACGCAGAGTATGTAATGAGAAGAGCACTGGATGGCTAGGATAGTGGAATTTCAATAAGTGGTAGGAAAATCAACAATTTATGCTTCACTGATGATACTACACTCATTGCAGGAAGTGGACAAGAACTTGATGAATTGCTCTCTAGAGTTTTTTTTGGTCTAGAAATTAACATGAACAAGACCAAACTAATGGTTATCAACCAACAAAGTCAAATCCCAATCCAAATAACAGGTTGCCTGAAAGATCTGGAGTTGGTGAATGATTGTGTATATCTGGGCTCTATAATCAGTAACATGGGGAATTCTGATAAAGAAATAAAACGACGGGTTGTCCTAGGTCATGCCACAATGGTTAAACCTACAAAGATTTGGCAGAACTGGGCATTATCCAAAACAATGAAAATACGATTGGTGGAATCACTGGTGTTTTCTGTTTTCCTGTATGGTTGTGAGACCTGGACTGTGAAGGCTAGTGACAAGAACCGAATAGATGCCTTTGAGATGTGGTGTTGGCAGAGAATGTTCCGTATACCATGGACAGAAAGAAGAACAAATGCCTCCATTATAGAAGAACTGAGCATCACAAAACGTTTATCTTTTTGTGTTAGGGAAAGTTACCTCCAGTTCCTGGGACACATTTTGAGGAAAGGAGACAATTTAGAAAAGACCATACTGCAAGGCAAAATTGAAGGCACCAGACCAAGAGGCAGAACAACAAGTAGATGGTTAGACCAAGCAAAGAAGATCACTGATCTACCTCTTCACAATATCTTAAGAAGAGCTGAAGACACTCAGGATGGAAAAATCTTGTTAAGGACGCAATTACTAATGAAGTGAAGAAATGAGGTCAGGACGCTCAGCAATGAGTAAACCGACTGATGATGATGATGATGATGATGATGATGATGATAAATACACATGTATCCAAGCAAACCTAAGGATAGAACAGACTTTTTGTACATTTTTAATGTTACTAGAAGAAAAGGTGTTGAAGAATGGGAAAAATAACCAACATTCTCTGACCCTATCATTGACGTACTGTATTTACAATAAAGAATTGTCAATCACTCCTGCTGTATAAATAACCTGCTGCATTGCTGTAAAGAGAGTATAATTTATAAAAAGCTTATATAATAATAATAGTCCAAGAACCAACAAAACCTTGTCAGAAGATCGCAAGAAAAGTCAGTGAGAAGATGAAGAGATTTTGCGAGATAGTAATAATAATAATAATAATAATAATAATAATAATAATAATAATAATAATAATAATAATAATAATAATAATAATAATAATATTTTAAATGCCATTAAAAGTGGTAACACCTCTCGGAAACTTATGCAACGCCGCTGGCTTCAACCAATCATTAGTCTTGGATGAATATCACTAGTCTACCTATCTTCTGCACATTCACCCAAACCATCTCACTATTTTTCTCCATTCAGTCATCAACTTTTCCATTCCATTTTTAATTCTTTTGTCGGCAGCCCTGAAGATGGTTTTCTGTGGTTTCCCATTTTCACACCAGGCAAATAACAAGGTCATCACCATAAGACCTTTCTGTGTTGGTGCAACATAAAACCACTGGCAAAAAAAACTCTTTCTACATCTCTCCCTCTCTCACCCTTTTTTTTTTTTTTGACTACTTCTCAAAAACTTCATTTTTGCTGCATTTCATTTCTTTGGCCATGTCCTGACAGCATTTAACCTAATGAGTATGTAATATGCCATATACATTATCTGTTCAGCCTTCATTGATTTAATTTTTTTCCACAGTAAATTCTATACTCTGTGACAGGAAAGCCTTCCAAAAGCTATTCCATTTTGTTACTATTACCTTGAAACAACTGTAGTATTCAAATAGCTCTCTTCATCAAGTATGGTTTCTTTTCAAATGTCTTCCTGTACCAAACTTCCCAAAATGTTTACTCTGGGGATTCTTCTAAATCTGTAAGAGCCCTTATCATATCTTTTCTCATGTATGCTTTTTTCATACTTTGCCTCATAATGAGAATGGGCTATACTGTTTATCTTCCACATCTGAAATCAAATAGTTCTTCTCATAGTTACATTTCACCCTTCCTTAATTCATCTTTGAGCTTTTTCTATTATTTTGGCAACATGGTACCTTTATTTATTTATCATATGACTTGAGTTGGCAGTGTCCAAGGACATGCCCAGCTCACCTGGTGCAGGTCTTTCCATTCAGCGCTCACGGGCAACCTGCATATCTGGATGTGGGATGATGATGATGATGATAATGAGGTAGAGAGAGAGTGAAGCCTGGCGTTGCCACATATCCTACTCCTGTCAAATAATACTAAGGTGTCTGCTCAAAGCTTTACATCCTCATCCGAAGGACGAATCACCATCAACAGCATCATATACCCTCACTCCATATGAACACTGTGGAGAGGTTTGGAATTGAATTCAGGCTTTTGGCATTCAATCTAGTGATTAGAAATTGTATACCACCACCTTCCTACCTTATCAGCCAACATTTTGATGGTGACATATTTTTGACCAACGGGACTCGAACTGGCTAAGCACAGTGTCGGACCATATAGACTTGATTCCTTAACGATCACGGCCACCAGGTGTACCTTAGGCTCTTAGAAATGCCTGCCATTACTGCATTTGAACCATGATTGGTGATGCCTTGAGAGAACATCAACATAAAGTAAACAAGGAAGTACATGGACTTTAGTCCAACTGATCCTCAAAGTGACTAGATGTGATAACCATTCCAATAGGTTCCACTCATGGATTTTTAATTGACCTTACCATTATAAGTAAAGCTTCTGAAACCTAGGCAGCAAATGTTCATAAAGGAAAGTGTGATGCCTCTAAAATCTCAATTTCATACTACTGTATTAAAAAAAAAAAAGCACATTTATATAAGTAGTACTGGTAGGTCTTACAGCTGTAGCTAGAGGCATACTAACAAAAAGGGTATACTATATTCCAGTTACACAATCCATATTCTTGAAGAGGCTAACAAGAATACAAGGAGTGAATCTGAAAATATTCTGTTATGGCTGCCAAAACAAAGAAGAAAATAATATTTTTGAAACAACATATTAGCACAACATGGACAACTACAGTATGTGTGACCAAATTAAAAAAAGTTTTGAAATTACAAACATGCTTTGAACATCAAGATATGTCATTATAACATATAAGGTGACGATGGCAGCATGTATGTAACGGCGTCAGTACAGCATGTGTCCAAGATGAGCAAGGCTGTACAATCCTGTAGGCTACATTTTCAAACATGTTGCTATCTTCTTCTGTAATTTTGAAAAACTGCTAAGAGGTTCACTTGACTGGAAAACTGATTATTTCAGCATGTCCCAAATTACAGAATAAATTAAGAAAAGGGTAATAACAAAGTTAACAATTATGGGGAAGTTAAATACATATGGTTATGATTATGATCATCATCATCATCATCAACATCCTTTAACTGTCTCTAGTCGCCCGGGTTATGATATCGATTATTGTGATTATTAATTACAATTACACAATCTGAATTATATTTAGCATCATCCTTCATTTAAGTCACTGTTAGATAATGCCATTTAAATTTGAAGGTAAGTGATACTTTTATTGGCTGAACCAAACAATTAATTTTTCATCATACATGAATGAGGAAGGCAACGGGAAACTACCTCACTCCTCATTTTCCTAGTATGCCTTTTCAGTGACATCTAGGCTATCTATGACAGCTGTTGGTGGAGCTGTGGAGGATCAAACCAGACTTCAGGCTGAATACCCAACATACATGAATCTCAACTCAGCTGTATCATAGTTAACTTGTATGCTTTCAGATGATGGTAAAAATAAATCAATATTTTTGAGTAATGCTGGAAAATATTGGTTTCTGTTGATTTGTTGGTATATGTTGAATATTTTCTCTATTCTTTCTATCGTCACCCACTATTATTGGTTTGACTGGAGAGCTCCTTCATACACAGCATTAGCAGTTCTAGTGGTATTGTTTCCTGTGCAAATGTAAAGATTTTTTTTATGTACTCACTATTGTACTCTGCTCTTGCAACTTGCTTATTGTCATAACAAAGCAGGCACTTAATAGTAACTGCAGTCTTTTAAATGGGAACAAAAATTTGTTATCTATTAGGGGTACACAAAGTATGAACACATTCATCTTTACCTTGCTACATCCCATCAATACAATAGCCTCAATAACATTATTAGAAGAATCTTAACTTTCAGCTGTGTGTCATTCCACAATTTTATGAGCAAGTATGTCATTCATAATCTAACACCAAATGTCCTTCTCTTTCAGAATCAGATTTGGCAACTGTTGTGATGTTTCTCTACCTCTAATTTACTCAATATGCTGTGAATGAATCCTTCCCTCAGTTACTAACAGACTTTCAGACTTTTGGACCTGTCTGGATTTCTTCCACATTTATCTTTGTTTTTCCTAAACTGTTGTAAATGTCCTCTATCAGAATCAGATTTGGCATCTGTTCCTGATGATACAACTCTTCCTTGCCTAACTTCCCATGATATTTTTCTGAAAAATAATTTAGAATATTACCATAATTAGAAGAATAGTGAAACAAAAATACTGAATATCAAAATAAGATCTTATTACAAACAAACCTAATCAACTCAAAGAAAAACACTAAGAGAATATTATATATTACTACAATAAAAAAAGATTGTAAGCTAAAATTTTCTCTTGATTAACTGGAAGTGCTTGCCATTGATTATCAGTGATATGAACTTTTGTTACAAATGAATCAAATTAACTCATTCAAAAGTGTAAGCTGTAAGTATATAGCTCCAGGATCACCCAGATCAGTATAAATTTACATTTTCCATTGGGTGGAATTTGAAAGGCAAACAAAAATTTTATAGCAATTCTCTACAAGTGATGACAAATATTAGCAACAAATAAATGAAATCAATCAATAGAACATTGCTGAGAATGGTTATAAGACCATCACCACCAGTGGAAAAAAAATGCTCCTACTGCAGCCTCAAAGTGGTACACTATTAAAACTGAAGTCTCACAACAACTCTTGTGGTGCTAGAGTTTTTGTAGGTAGGCTATGAGAGTAAGGAACATAAATTCAAAAATGTCAGTGAATCAACGATAATTAAAGAAAATAAATCATCTTGCAGCCAATGCATATATGAAAGATTTGAAAGAGTTCAGTTCAAATAGCTTTGCATTCTACACAGCAAGCAGAAGGCAAGAAGGTACGAGGGGGGATCAAATATACAGTAAACAGGATTTTATTTTTTTAATTAAATTTGTTTATTGAAAAACACAAGGCAATTACAATTTATTTTTCCACATAGTTTCCTGCTTTGGAAATGCATTTGTCTCAGCATAAGGGCAGCTTCTTGATGCCCTCATCGTAAAAAGAACAGGGTCGTGTCACCAGACAGTTGTGCACTTGCATCTTCAAATCGTTGCCCTCCTAGAGCTTCTTTAAGAGGTCTGAACAAATGGAAATCTCGGGGCGATAAGTACTGTAAGGAGGATGATCAAGTTTAGTCCAGTGCATTTCCTGCAGCTTGGAGACGGTTAGAGCTGCAGTATGGGGCCACGCATTGTCGTGGAGGAGAATGACCTGCCAAATCAGTTGGTCTCATCTTTTGCAGCGATATGCAACCCTCACCTTGTTTGACAGCTCACAGCAGTAAGCAGCATTGATTGTGCATCGCTCATACAAAAAATCAATCAGCAAAATGCCTAAATGCCTCGCCGATCGAAAAAATTGGTTGCAAGAATCTTGCCAGCTGACAGTTGAGTCTTGGCTTTCACTGGTGCTGCCTCCCCTTTCCTCCACCACTCCTTACTGGCTTGTTTGGATTCGGGAGTGTAGTGGTGGACCCATGTTCATCACAGGTGACAATCCGACTCAAAAATGCATCATCTTCTTCCGCAAACCTTGCTGTAAGCCTCTGACAGACCTCCAAACGTCTAAACTTCAGCTTTTCGGTCAAGAGGCGAGGGACCCATCTGGAACACACTTTACGGAACTGTAGGTTGTTTGTGATGATTACTTGACAGCTCCCATAAGTGATTCCAACTTGTTCTGCAATTTCTGGTACTGTTGCCCGTCGATCGTCGTCAATAATGTCTTTAACCGCACAAAAGTTTTAGTCTGTAATGCTGGTCCGAGGACAGCAATTGTGTTGCTGATTTTTCACACATTCTTGTCCTTCCTTGAAATTTTTATGCCAGGCAAACACACACGTCCTTGATAATGTTTGATCACCAAACTGTGCAGTCAGTCTCTGGCAAATTTCCGCCACTGTAACTCCTTCACGAGAAAGAAATTTTATAATTATGTGTTGCTCAGTGGAGGGGTATACATGTTGCTCCAACATCGTGAGTGTTACTGAAGAAACGACGGGAAATATCTAACAGCACACTCTCCCCACTCCTAATGGACCTGCCTAAGCATAGCAGAAGCACAGGGCCAGTCTTACCAACTGTTGATATTCAGGAACAAAATTCCTGTTAATATTTGATCGACCTTCATACTTAACACAACAGCTATTGTTAGCAAGAAACCAACAGTGGACCTGTTATTGGTGGTCCACGAGGGAAGTCACTTAACTCTTTGTTTGCTTCTCTCCTGCAGCATTATTTTCAAGGTTAAAACTTTTTCAGCTCATATGTGATGGATTGAGAAAAAGCTAGTGTAGGCAAAGTCTGGATGTCTCTGTTTTGATACTGGCAAATTTATTCATTTTAAACAAAATGATAGACAGACAGACAAAACTTCCAAAAACCATGCATGATGAATACTATCTACCTTCTCAAAATAACAACAAGGAAATGAATGTACAGACAGACACTACATTTTCATTATATTAGTAAGACTGATTTACTTGTCTTAAAAGCCTACTTTCCTCTTCTCCAGTATTCTTGAAGTATTTATTCATGAATAAATATTTTTTATGATAATTTTTGTATTTTGTCAGCATTTCTGAAAATTTTTGTTATGAAAGTAAGAAATAATGTTCCTTGTTCTTTAGCAGAATTAAGAACCTCTTCACATATAACCCTTGTAAGGAGTGATACCAATGGTTTGAAAATTGGCCTTTATCTGGTGAAAGTAAGATTACAGATACTCTAACTGAATTCCTCTGTCTTCCAAATCTACTTCCTCTTAGATTTATTGGGAATAATTGCTTATAAAGTGAAATTATCAACTTATCATTAACCACAGGACTTCCAAAATAATTTGTGCATTACTAGCCTAAGGTACTTCAATGTACAACTCCATTAGAGTTCTTCCTATCTTGACTTCACCCACAGAAGACACATAGTATAAGAGAATCAAAACCCCACTGTTGGTAGCCTGAAGATGGTTTTCCATGGCTGCCCATTTTCATACCAGGAAAATGCTGGGGCTGTACCTTAATTAAGGCCATGGTCACTTCCTTCCCTCTCTTAGCCCTTTCCGATCCCATTGTTGCCATAAGACCTATTTGCGTCAGTGTGATGTAAAGCAAATTGTAAGAGAATCAAAAACCAAATGTGAGCAACATAAATCTAAGTTACAGCATATTTTAGTGGCCACCCTCTTTTCCCCACTTTTTAAATTTTATTTTTTATTGTATCTCTTCACTTGTAGAAAATTATGCAATAAAAACTTACTTCAAGTTCCAGGTCATACTTTCAGATCTTAAGGACATAAGGACATTAGGACAAAAAACAGTCACACAGCATGATCAGGACCAATCTCAGCTGTTTCTCTGCCCCATGCAATAATTACAAGTGCCTGTCCTTGTGCCTCCCCACAAATAATCCATTTTTTATCCACAGTGCCAATCCTCCGTAAACCACACGTTACTCACACTCAAACTGTTTGATCACAAAACTCTTTGTTTTCATTCAAGCATTTACAAATGAACTAAAGTTTTCTGAAGCAGCAACAACAACTACCGTGATGACAATAATGCTGACAACTATGACGACAATCATGATTTGAACTCGTTTCCAAAAAATCTTTGCATGGCCAGCTGTCAAGTGACCTTGCCCATATAAAAGGGACAAGACAATAGCAAGCAATTATTCATAATAGAGAAGGAGGCAGAGTTGTCAGATTCATATCGCCAGTGAGGCTCCTTGTACAGATCTTGCTGCCTAGGACATAGTACGGCTTACCTCCCTTTCTCTTGAGCCAGCTCTAAGTGTGGTGGACACTGTGCTATGCTACAAAATAACAAAACAACATACAAATAGCTTGAGATCAGGTTGTTTCCTGATCCTGCAGGATGCAAGATGCACATTCAAATTCAGCTGAAGAAATCATCAGCAATTTGTGCAAATTCTGCGTGATAACTATGTTCTATTATATTTGAATAACACTTACTGTATTAAAATATAAAGAGCTTTGTCAAAATATTATCAATTATAACATAATTTTAAAATAAAAATTATTTAAGACAAAGTGCAGTTCTCTCCTCTTCTCTTTATGATATTCAGAAACAAGTAGGTTGTATCTTAGGTACATACTCTTTGCTGGTGACTTCTCCTACTAAAGAACAACTTCAAGACCTGACAGAAACATCAAAATAATTTGGCTGCATATTTGGTTAGGAGGAAGCCTCCGTGGCTCAGGCGGCAGCGCGTCAACCTCTCACCGCTGGATACCGTGGTTCAAATCCCGGTCACTCCATGTGAGATTTGTGCTGGACAAAGTGGAGGTGGGACAGGTTTTTCTCCGGGTACTCTGGTTTTCCCTGTCATCTTTCATTCCAGCAACACTCTCCATTCTCATTTCATAGCATCTATCAGTCATTACTAAATCACTTTGGGAGTGGTGACCCCATCATACTAATAGCCTATATATGATTCATTCATTACATCCCTGACCCAGTCAATGACTGGAAAAACAGGTTGTAGGTTTTCATTTTTTTCATTCAGTTAGGAAAGAAATGAGATGATGGTTTTGTAGTGAAATGACCAGATTGGTTTCACTGAAATAGAAGGTAAAGAACCATAAATGTCAAATAAATCCCAATCTTAGGAAGAAATATAAAATTAGTAATACCAAATCTAAATATATAGAGTTGTTATAGAGCTAATTCTCAATGTCACCAAAATACAAATTATCCACCTAAATTATAACATACCATTTTGACCTATGACTAAGAAACGTGAACCATAAAGACAAGAGAATTCAATCGGCTAAAATGGAATTTATCCAAACTACGCATTGAAAAGACAAGTCAAGTCAAGATAGTGGAACATACTTGGCTCAAGTTCGTAGACTGTAGGATAAAATAATTGTATAGACTTGTGGTATAGTCACATACTGATGTAATACTCTATAAATCATATGAACAGCAGCTGAAAGATCAAAAGGGTTACGAACAGGACTCGCCTGAGCTCGCAACAGCGGGCTCGGCAGGAGTCTCGCTCCTCGAGGGAGCCTCGCCGGAGGAGAGGACCGCGCGGGGCCGTCCGACTCCTCCTTCTCGAAATGTTTTTTGTTAAAAACAATTTCGGTAATGATCCTTCCGCAGGTTCACCTACGGAAACCTTGTTACGACTTTTACTTCCTCTAAATAATCAAGTTTGGTCATCTTTCCAGACACATCGGAAACTGCGCGAAGCAGATCCCGCGCACCGGTCCGAAGACCTCACTAAATCATTCAATCGGTAGTAGCGACGGGCGGTGTGTACAAAGGGCAGGGACGTAATCAACGCGAGCTTATGACTCGCGCTTACTGGGAATTCCTCGTTCATGGGGAACAATTGCAAGCCCCAATCCCTAGCACGAAGGAGGTTCAACGGGTTGCCCGGTCCTTTCGGACTAGGAGGACACGCTGATTCCTTCAGTGTAGCGCGCGTGCGGCCCAGAACATCTAAGGGCATCACAGACCTGTTATTGCTCAATCTCGTGCGGCTAGAAGCCGCCTGTCCCTCTAAGAAGATGTGTTGTCGCCGGTAGCACGAACGGATACCGGATGCGACTATTTAGCAGGCTAGAGTCTCGTTCGTTATCGGAATTAACCAGACAAATCGCTCCACCAACTAAGAACGGCCATGCACCACCACCCACTGAATCAAGAAAGAGCTCTCAATCTGTCAATCCTTCCGGTGTCCGGGCCTGGTGAGGTTTCCCGTGTTGAGTCAAATTAAGCCGCAGGCTCCACTCCTGGTGGTGCCCTTCCGTCAATTCCTTTAAGTTTCAGCTTTGCAACCATACTTCCCCCGGAACCCAAAAGCTTTGGTTTCCCGGGAGTTGCCCGCCGAGTCATCGGAGGAACTTCGGCGGATCGCTAGCTGGCATCGTTTATGGTTAGAACTAGGGCGGTATCTGATCGCCTTCGAACCTCTAACTTTCGTTCTTGATTAATGAAAACATACTTGGCAAATGCTTTCGCTTCGGTCCGTCTTGCGACGATCCAAGAATTTCACCTCTAACGTCGCAATACGAATGCCCCCGCCTGTCCCTATTAATCATTACCTCGGGTTCCGAAAACCAACAAAATAGAACCGAGGTCCTATTCCATTATTCCATGCACACAGTATTCAGGCGCAGCCGGCCTGCTTTAAGCACTCTAATTTGTTCAAAGTAAACGTGCCGGCCCACCTCGACACTCAATGAAGAGCACCGCGGTAGGATTTCATCGGGGTCCGCCTACGGCGCGCAGGAACCGCACGCGGATAACCACGGCGGCCGCGCGCTTTCGACTCGCCACCACCGGCAGGACGTCCCACGAACCATGCCAGTTAGACACCGACGAGCGATGAACCGACAGCGTGGGACACAAATCCAACTACGAGCTTTTTAACCGCAACAACTTTAATATACGCTATTGGAGCTGGAATTACCGCGGCTGCTGGCACCAGACTTGCCCTCCAATGGATACTCGTTAAAGGATTTAAAGTGTACTCATTCCGATTACGGGGAATGAGATGTACATAGCGAGTGACCACACACAACAAATGAGAAAGAACTGCGGAAGCACTGAATAAGGCGAGGCATACAATGGCAGCAATTAATGAAAGAGATTTTGTCAACCAACCCATTGAATAGATAGAATAATATCTTTATATGGAGTATTTCTCTGATGCCTGTTGCTAGTAGATTTACAGGGTGTTCAAAAAATAACTGTGTAGTAGAAATTTCATATTTCAAATTTGAAGAGCAGTTGTCTCTACAGGAGATGTTGGAAATGTCTTCTAAAGCCTGCAGACATGTCTGCACATGACAATGAATATTACTGAAAACTTTCTGTTCGGTGCTGTTAGCTCATCTTGTTGGAACAAGCCCTCCTGAATCTAATGCTCATTGAGTTGGGCAATGAAAGGTACCAGAATTTCAATGCAGTAACATTCTGCATTTATGGTGACATGGAAGGAAATTGGTCTAAAACATACTGCCAACTTAAAGCACATCATACTCCAATTTTATGATTGTGTAGACACATTTCCTTCCACTAACGAGGATTGTCAGTGCTCCAAACACAAGTGTTCTGACCAGTGGCAGCGTGTGATTTTCATCACTGGGGGTTCAACAGAAGTAAAAAAATTTCCCCCTTCCCTCAATCTTCATCAATGTTATGCATATATACCCCTTACCTCTCCCGACATGGACCGTGATATGGACCGAAACCTCCTAAAATAAGATGACAGAAGTTTTAGAAATGCGATCGAATATGAGAAAAGCAGACAACACATACTGAAATTTATCACATGCCAAATAAGAAATGTTTCACAATCAACTTACCCTATGCAGACAGCATATACAAAAAAATTCATCCTACACACCTTCAGTGATGCAAAGTTATCTATATCTGCTTCGCTGAAGTCCACAGAGTATCGAACCAAGTCCTTTTCAATTGACAAGATAGCAAGAACATTAAGTCTATCCTCGGTCATTGTGCTGTGCAAAAGAGTTAATTCTCTTCAGTTTTTAAAAGCACCTTTCTGCTTTCGATGTTGTCATGGAAATAGTAATAACTACCGTATATTTAAAAGTTTTATTTCATCCTCATCATGACACGCAGGTCGCCTAGGGGCGTCAAATAGAAAGACCTGCACCTGGTGAGTCGAACCCGTCCTGGGATATCCCGGCACTAAAAGCCACGCGACATTTCATTTCAGGGTAGGCTCCACACGCTTTGTACAAAAGTGAGTGGGAAAACTGCTTCTCGAAGCTGCCAAAATTCTCAGCTTGAAACAGGTTTGCTGCAAGAGGGTGGTTTGTGAATTGAAACCGTTCCTTTGCTTGAAGAATGACTGAGTCACAAATCTCTTTTGCTGCAACTCGTTTCGAAGTACGCAGAGGCCCTCATTATACCCTCACTAGCGGGGCAGTGTGTCATGTTCATCAGCGATGTGGTAAATTTTATTTTCCTGAACCATTTTCGCTTTTGCAGCTGACTGTGTAAAATGTCCTCATGAGGTATTATCTGATGGAAGACAGCCAACCAGAACCGAAATAACGGATGCTCCAATTTTAAACGCAAGCCTCTTGCTTGTGATATGGTGTTTGGCTGTCGAGAGGTAGTTTCCAGTTGATCCAGACATTCGATGAGGGTATCTCTCTTCTCGTAAACTACTTCAACAGTCCTTGATTTAAAATTCCACCTTGTGTTTAAAGCATGAGATACTCTTCTACCAACAATTTTGTTCAATACATCTGATCGCTGTGGGGAGTTATGAGAGAAGCTGGAGAGTTTACTTAAATCTGCAAAACATATGTGGACATTCGTATTCTGGCTTGTTGTCTGTGCTATGACTAAGTTCAAAGAATGGGCATAACAGTAAACATAATGTGCATGCTTAAAATCTTCCCTGATGAGACCTTGCACCCTGAATGGCGACCGGTCATTCCATTTGCCCCATTGTATCTTAGTGAAATGAAGTTATCTGGTTTATTCACAACCTCGCTCAAAGAAGATTTTAAACACTCTGCTATTGTTTTAGCATCATGACTAGCAGGTGAGAGGAAACCCCAGAATTTTTCAACTGGCTTACCGTTAGGAAGAACAATAACTAGTTGTGCTGTAGTTGATATATCGCTGGTCTCGTCTGCGATTACCGAAATGAAGTGGGCTGTGGTCATTACCTTCTTTATTTTCTCATGACAGATTCCAAACATGCGCAAAAGCAAATCATTCTGAATTTCTTTCAAGGTGCCTTTGAAAACAGTAGCTTTGGACAGATGGTCCCTTAATTCAACGTCAATTTTGGAACTAAAATTAGGCTAACGAGGCCTCGAAATATGCCAGGATTTGATGATTCACTTGTTTCGTCATGCCTGCCCATTACCAACTCAAATGCGCCACAGAACTTCACACAGACAATAATTTTTGACAGCTCATAACGACTTTTCCGTACTCGATCGTTTTGTCTTTCCACAGACTGCCTGTAAGCAGAGTCAAGTTGCTGCCGGATATCGTGTAACTGGGCAAGCATATGAGATTTAGAACTTTTGTGTTTCTTTATTTTCTGGGACAAATGTTGTAAATCTACTACTCTGACTTTGGTCCAAGTCCTTTCACTTTTCCTTTCACTTTCATCACTCACGAAGCATAAACAAGGAAAAGAGAACCAACCTGTCAGTAATTTCGCACCCACAGATCCACTCAATTCTTTTATACGTATATCCATTCTGAATTTACGGACGATTTCTTTACTTTTACTTTTAGTCTGCCTCGTTATATCAAGATCAGGCATTGGGAGTCCGGCATTCTTAATCTCAAGTTTTCGGTCAGAGAGAGAGAGAGAGAGAGAGAGAAGAAAAGTTTGTCTTCTTAAGTATCTGGACACCGTTCAAACTCATTATGTAGCTCCTTACCTTTCCCGTGCACAAATAATGTGGATGCAACTACAATGCACAAAAATACACACACGGACAAAATATTGTAACTTCTTTATGTCCTAAAAATTAAGTTTTTGAATGGCATGACAGTGCAGAAAAACACTCACACGCTTGCACAGCATACAATAATAATATGAATTATGATAATTACTGCAAACTTTTGTAAACACTAGCATCAAACTTGAAAAACACGAGGAAACTCTAGGGGTGTATGTTCGCAATGTTCACAATGTTGGTAACTTAATTTTAAGAACTCCTATGGCAAGGGAAATGGCGTTTTCATTGGTATTGCCTTAGTGCTACTCTTTGTCTCAATGATTTGTAAGTTAAGTTTCTCTCCAAAGAAGGCAAATGACTAGTTAGTAAATATTGATGTATTTGGGAAAAGATATCAATTGAAATTTTGCAGTTTAAAGTGACTTTTGGTAGTAATGATGCTTTTCAACACTAGCGCTAATTATATGCACTATTCTCTGCTGCCTAGTTAAATTCCTGTACGGCCAACAGATGGCAGGCACAGGCACAACATGACTTGAGCGAGTGGCATATTGCATATAAGTAAAGCACAGATATCCATTTCTGCGATATCCTGGTCTTGTCTACAGGCTGGCCAACGTCCCCCCGCACCTCGCCACTCCCTTCGTCTAGGTACGGGCAGAGAGATCGCATTGCAAGGGGGTTCATTTCAGACAAGTATACAACCATGGACCTTGCGCAGCTCACATGAATTGAAAGCCAGTACGAGTATAGTACGGATAGCAAGAGCTTCGATATTGACAAGAGAGTTGTGAAAATGAAGTAGTTGAGTACAATTTGATATAAACTGCAGGTTCATTGCTCCATTGTGCTACACCAGAAACCGCCACTGGTTCTCACTGTTAATGTATCTGCACAGTTGAAATCATCGTGCCAGGCTGAGTGACTCAGAAGGTTGAGGCGCTGGCCTTCTGACCCCAACTTGGCAGGTTTGATCCTGGCTCAGTCTGGTGGTATTTGAAGGTGCTCAAATATGTCAGCCTCATGTCGGTAGATTTATTGGCACGTAAAAGAACTCATGTGGGACAAAATTTTGGCACCTCAGTGTCTCTGAAAACCATCAAAAAGTAGTTAGTGGGACATAAAAACCAATATCATTATTATTGAGTTCATCGTGTTGATCCTAAATTTTCTCTACACTGCACAGTTACTTTCTGGACAGCCTGTATTAATTGGGGCTAATAAGGTACTGTGGCTTTGAGAAAGAAATCACAGAAATCAGTTTCAAAGAAAGTTGATGAAGGATTTGAACCCTTATTCCATTGGTACTCACTAAGAAAATCCAAGGTCAGTTTGACATGGCATACATGTGTGGTTGCAGTAGGGAAATTACGCTTTGTTTTGTTAACTGTGACAACACACTAGAGATGATGATGATGATGATGATGATGATGATGATGATGATGATGATGATGATGATGATGATGATGATGATCAGTGGTATTAATGTTGTTTATAATTTATTCTTTATAGCATGATGTGAATTAAATTTCATTGTTCTTTGACTCTGCTTTCAGAACAATGCCATGTCCTGTCTTTCAGTCTCCAATTTCTATCTTCAGCATTACAGTACCATATTCAGTGTGTGAATACTGAGCATTTCATACAGAGCAACTTTTAAGTTTCGACAAGATACAACCAAGGGCCTATTTAAATTTCAGAATACTGCAATGTCAGTAGATTCTCTATTATTTTTTATCCTTGTAGGATCCATAGAACAATGAACATGTATTTTTTTTTTTCAAGTTTATTCTGGGTTCAACAAGTCCATGCAGAAATCATAAAGGGCAAGACTGAGGTGTTCTGTCAGGTCCATTTTACCAATGCTCTTTAATATTTTCACTCTGGAGGTAAGTATAAAACTTTTATTGAATGAGGTTACTAGACTATATTCTTACCTTACACTAAAGCACCACTGTATATTCGATGTTGCATTGGTTTTGAAGAGCAGTATTTATATTTCTAATCAGTATATCAAAGACAGCATCAAATTCTTCAAACACTGGTATCCCATAGGCATAGATGAGACGAAGACTTAAGTTTGAAAACTTCCTTGATGTTTTCAAAAGAACTTTTGTGATAATTGCAAATATAATTTTGGAACTTACCAACGTCCAGAAGTAAAGGAGTAGAAACAATTAAATTGCAAAAATTAGAGTCCATCACAATGGTGCATAAGTTAGTCCTTGTCTTTCTACTTTCAATTTTGTTCAATCTTGTCTGAGGTTGCTAACCTTTGAGGATGTTTGGATGCAACAATTGCAAGTCATTGACTTTTAATAGGATAAAGCTGTGGGACAAAATTCTAACCTCACCACAGTATCTTTTGAAATTAATAACCACTAAATGGATGTTAAAGAATAATAATAATAATAATAATAATAATAATAATAATAATAATAATAATAATAATAATAATAATAATAATAATAATAATAATAATAATAATAATAATAATAATAATAATAATAATAATAATATTAATAATAATAATAATAATAATAATAATAATATAGCAATTTAATAATGTATTTATTATTATTATTATTATTATTATTATTATTATTATTATTATTATTATTATTATTATTATTATTATTATTATTATTATTATTATTATTATTATTATTATTATTATTATTCAAATTTGCTTTATGTTGCACTGACACAGACAGACCTTATGGAAAATCACGGAAAATCATCTTCAGGGCTGCCAACAGTGTGGCTCGAACTCACTGTCTCCCAAATGCAAGCTGATAGCTACATGACCCAAACTGCATAGCTATTTGCTTGGTAAAGAAATAGTCAGTGTAAATATCCATAAAATAATATTGTATTATTCCAGAACCAACAAAAGGAAAACATCACTTGTAATATCTTAATGATCATTATTACAGTATTTTGAACAATTTCTAGCCTTTAACTGGGTCTGTTATTGATTCTGGATTGAAACCTTTGTTGATGCCAACACACCATGGGATCTACAAGGCCGCTCCTAACCTGAAGAACAGATGCCCCTGTAGCAGTCCCTAAACTGTGGTACAGTACTACTTGATAGATTTCAGAGGTATTTATTTCCTCCTCTGGGGGAGGAAGAGGGCAGCTCCTCCACTTGAAGCTGTTGGACGTCTCAGTCTGTACGGTTATTTCCTGCCACCCAACACTTGACAATGAAATGCTGGCTGTATGTTCTACTCTATTACCATAGCAGGGTCACCTGACCAGACCATCGACCATCTAATTCGCCAGACCTAAATCTCCTAGATTATTATGTTTGGTGCATTGTTGAATTGGATAGGGATAACAATCAACATTCCCACAATATGACCATCCCTTTAAAAGCTGTTATTACCTGATGAATGTCCAACATCAATAAGGAACATGTGATTTGTGCATGTCAGTGTTTCACATCCTGCATTGAAGCCATCATTATGGTTAAAGGCAGTCACAACGAATAAGCCTGTGTTCCAACCATTGCTCTATCTGTGTATGAAGAACATTTTTAAAGAATCTTAAACACAGTAATTTTCTTACAACCTTCACAGATCTTTATTTTGTAAATTACTTTTAATATTACCAGTTAAACACTGTAGAATGGACATATTTTTATTAATATAGTGGTACTGTTACCTGATCCCTTCCCCATTTTTGAACAAAGGATGTTTCCATAAAAATAAAAAAGTACCATAGCCATTAGTTCCTCTGCTTTATTTTCAATTTTGAAGCATGAATATATAAAAAGTTTAGCATATTCCATTTTATTTGAAGGTGGTAATTGAAAGAAAAATATATTTTATTAAGCATTGCTGAGAATGTAAAATTGTTTCAATGATTGTCTTATGTTGTTAATCACCACCATTTATTATTTGTTTTTATTTTATTATTATGTTATGTTTGATAAGTGGATATGTTGTAAGGTCAATGTATTTTGTAGCTATATCTCTACATACAGAAATACTTTCTGGCTAGTTTCATTACTGATACACTTTGATATGTATAATAGCAATATGTTAATTTCCATCCATGATAACATTCTTGTCAGTAGCTATGGAAGAAAATGTATTAGTAATACTATATTGAAAACAAACATTACAAAGAAAGAGTTAAATATTTAATACAGACCATAAAATACAACCCTTTCTGATTTATAATAATTTGTACTTTTGGTGAAGAGAGTTGCAAATTGTTTTTGCACTAATAGGAAGGATAAGGATATAAGAAGAACATTATTATTATTATTATTATTATTATTATTATTATTATTATTATTATTATTATTGGTCGAGTGGCTCAGATGGTAGAGCGTTTGCTTTCTCAGCCAAATTTGCTGGGCTAGATCTAATGCACCTTGGTAATAATTTAAAAATATTGTGCTCTAATACTCCAGCTAGTGTCAATAGATTGACTGGCACAAAAAAAAAAAAGAGTATGACTTAAAGTCTACAATGATTTATCACTGTTTAAAGAGAGAAAATAAGATTGAAATAGGAGTGCCAGGTCATTCTGATACTATGCTCCTGCAGTGCAAACTGAATGAATTTCAGTGAAAAGTAGGGATGCTCTGAATAGTTTCCCACGATCTTACGTATAGACATAACATTTAACACGATTAATTTTCTCCTTTTCCATATTTACAGTTTGCATTTATGTTATTTGTTTTACAGCCCACTAACTACTACAGTTTTTGAAGAGTTTGCATTTATTTTGTGGTTTTTCTTTGCATACACTTATGTTATCAAAAGACACTCTAGTTGGACATAAGAAATGTTCCATAATAGCTAGGTGACAAAATATATACGATATGACTTCAGAACATTCTATCTTAAATGGGTGCTTCCATCCTGCATCAAATATAGGTTACATTTTGAACTAATATGCTGGCACCTTCAAGACCGAATAAAAATTTGAAATTATGAACAATAATCAAGCTGCTATGAAATATTCTCAGATGTCTGTTACTCCATGCACTTTCTTAATAAGCAACACATAGTTGGTTTCCAAGTTTTTATTATTATTATTATTATTATTATTATTATTATTATTATTATTATTATTAATCACATACAGTCGTATCAGCACACTCATTTTAATTCAAAACCAGTTTTTGGACTCTAAGGTCCATCATCAGTGTTAAAATTATTTAAAACATTTAATTCCAAGTAAGTGTGTCATCAAAATTAGTTTAAATAAGTGTTTAAAAGTTAAAATGAAACCCTTTGAGCCAACGTAGGAAGGGCTGGCTTTTCCTCTTGCTCAGGCTGATGTTCGAGTCTAGGTCCAAAAACCAGTTTTGAATTAAATTAGTGTGCTGATACGACTCTCAGGTCTCGAGCAACAGCCTCAGCAAAAGGAAAAGCCAGCCCTTCCTATCTTGATCTCAACAAGGCTCCATTTAAAATTTTTTAAACTTATTTAAACTAATTTTGATGATGCATTCATGTGGAATTAAATGTTTTAAATCATTTTAACACTGATGATGGACCTTACAGTCCTAAAACCGGTTTTGAATTAAAATTAGTGTGCTGATACGACTGTATGTGATTAATAATAAGTACTACTATCAACTCTGTTACTACGATGGCTTTGACAATTTATAATGATTATAAATCCAAGTTTCCTGTCCTTCTTATTAGTGGCTATTACCAACTTCGTACTGCTTTATAATCCATCTCGGGAGTGTAACTCCATGAAGGTACTTTGACTCTGTCTATTCCTTTCTTTGATTTAGTAATAGTGAGTAAATCTTTATCTAACACAGTCTGTATATGAATGTCTGTGATTATTATGTATTCTTATGTTTCCAAGTGAAATGATTATAGATAATAAATTGTGGGACAGTTAAAATCAAGTGCCTGCTGAAATAAAATGGAGATGTATATTTAAGGGAATCCAGCTAAGGAAAGAAATATAGTTCAAGTGCAGCAGTCAATTACAGAATGTGACTTTTAAGTAAAACATTAAATATGCACAGATTTAAACAATGTAATCTAATATGATTTTAATAAAACTGAGATCAACTACATCAGTGTTTCAAAGGAAATATATTAAAACAAATCTATGGAAATTTACATCTATGAAAGTGTAATATAAATTTTCAAACTTGAGAATGTACTGTTGAAGTTTATAAAATTATGAAATTGAACTTACACTGGCAAAAAATGAAATCCCAACACCAAGAAGACATTAGTTTAGAGGAATGCACTTTAGGCTATGTAAATGTCTAGGTAACATATTTATTTGTTTAAAGTTTCCAGGTCACAGGTCAAGTATGCACAAGAAGACATGTGGCATTGTGGTACATTAATAAATGCTGTAGCTGCCACACTTTTGAATGCAAGCATGAAAATGTGCATGCATTAAGTCATACAGGTGCCGTGCGTCATTTTGTGGGATGTAGTTGTATGCCTGTTGCACTTGGTCAGTCAAATCAGCAATAGTTAATTCTGGTGTTGGATGACGCTGGATTTGTCATCCCATAATGTCCCATACATGCTCAATGAGCAAAAGATCTGGTGATCTCGCAGGCTAGTAAAGCACATTGGGTGACAGTAGTGATATGAGGATGACCGCTGTGCTGTTGGAAAACACCCCCCCTTGCATACTGCGAAATAATGGCAGTACAACTGGTTCAATCACATGCCTGATATATAAATCTGCTGTCAAGGTTCTTGGGATAACTACAAGAGGGCTCCTGCTGTCACAAAATCACTCCCCAGGCCATAACTCATGGTGTAGTTCCAGTACGTCAATGCCATAGACAGCTTGGTTCCAAGTGCTCACCTGGCCTCCTCCTTCCCAACCTAAGACCATGACTAGCACCAAGACAGAAACTGCTCTCATCTAAGAACATAATAAATACCCACTCCACCCCCCGATGAGCTCTAGCTTGACACCACTGAAGTCGCAGATGGCATTGATTCGGAGTTAATGGCATGAATGCTACAGGATATCTGGCTCGGAGCTGTCCCTCAAGTAATCGATTTGTTACAGTTCGCTGTGGTGTCACTCTGGTGTTTACTGAAGCCATGCTGCAAATACGGTCGTCTCATCTTCCCTCTCCATAGTGTCCCGTGTGTGGCTGGACCCTGGTCTTCCCACGACCATTGTTGCCAGCACCAATGCACTGTGGATAATACATCCCTGCCAATTCTTCCTGAAATATCATGGAAAGAACATCCCCTTCTTGTAGTCCTATTACACAGCCTTATTCAAACTCAGTAAGCTGCTGACAATCCCTTCTTTATCTCCTTAAAGGCATGTTTGACTCATACTTATCTCACAACGTCAACACCAGACAATGACTTATGCTCACGAAGTGTACAGTACGTATTTAGAGCAAACTTGCTTTGAAAGGCCATATCCACTCCACCCTCCAATGAGCTGTAGCTTGACACCACTGAAGTTGCACCACTCTTAGTCAACTAGTGCACAAATCTGAATGAGTGTCATCTTTTAGATGTGTAAACATGCCTTCTGAAATTTGTTTATATAGCACAACTCATTCTTGGTGTTGGGATTTCATTTTCTGCCAATGTAAAATATAAAAATGAACTGATATTTTGTAATGGATGGAAGTAATAAATATTCTGAATTAATTCAGCAAGGCTAATGTACAGTTCTTCTCTGGCCATATCAACAACGGACAATATTGCAAGATCTGTGAAAGATATTTTTCTATTTTTGTGGAATATTCTACTGCAAGTTAAGGTTGAGCAAATACCCATGGAAAGCATAATGTAGAGGCAAACACATGAAAAAAAAAAAATAAGCAGGAAGTTAAATAGTTAATCATGGGGATGCTCCCTTGACACTTTCTATGAAACATAGCTTGGGCTTTTACAGTGATAATCCTAGCTGCTGCCTGTAAACATAAACCAAATTACTTTATTTTTTGTGATTTACATTTGAAATTATGACTTGACTTATTTCCTTTAATTCCAGGTGGAACGTAGGGCCTCGATGAGATTTCTCCAGCTTGTTCTATCTGCCGCCAAAGCTTTCACCTCCCTCCATGTCTTGTTAAGTGTCCTGTATTTCATTGCAAAAGTTGTCTCCATAAAATCTGGCCAGCACAAATTTTGACTGGTTTCTGTAATGGGTTTAATTCAGGTGTGCGAGTTATTAGCCCAGTGGAGGGGCTGCCTCCTGTCTGCACTAGACCGCAGGATTTTTCTGTAGGGGTTATCTCCCTTAGCCTTTAAAGATCCCTCTTTACCACAAGGCAATGGTTTCTTTTTTATTTATCCCCAAGAAGAAGGGTTGCCTCATCCGCCAGCTTCGCCGTACCAAAGGACTCCTTCTCCACCATTGCTGCCATTGAGGTCTTCACCAGAGCCCCGTTAGCCGTCACTTTTCAGGGTTGCTGTAGGGCCTTCACAGCTACCATAGCGGTCATGGGGCACACACAGTCCCCACTGTACATCACCCCTACAGGCAACCCTCTACTTCATGCCGTTGCCCACCTCCCACAATGTGGATGGGAGGTTGGCCTTGTGGGAGGCTTTGAAATTATACTGTACATTACACAGAGGACTAGAAATGATGTTTATCTTGGTTGAATTATTTATATTTATATATATATTTATATATATATTTATATATATATATATTTATATTTATATATATATTTATATTTATATTCTAAATATATGCAATGAATCAACATCCATTCAACATACTCTTATCTTGATAACGAATGAGAAATTAAAAAATAGATTATTTTGTATAACACTCATCTAGAGTACTCAGAATAACTCCATTGTCACAAGAAAACAACACAGTGTCCTACCCACTTTAACATACAATTGCAGATGAATAAGCATCTAATGTTAGGCCATACACAGTATAAGATACGAGATACAAGCAGCATGCAATTTGATAGTGAAGTTTCAGAGGCATTTGATCAATCAATCAATCAATCAATCAATCAATCAATCAATCAATCAATCAATCAATCAATCAATCAATCAATCAATCAATCAATCAATCAATCAATCAATCAATCAATCAATCAATCAGTCAATCAATCAAGACAGTGAACATTATTGTAAACCTAATATTCGACACTGTAAAAGAAGTCCGCCTCTGTAGCGTAACGGTTGGTGTTATGAGCTGCCTTCCTCGGGGCCCCAGGTTCAATTCCCGGTACTGCCAGAAATTTAAGAATGGCAGGAGGACTGGTATGTGGTTGAAATGGTACATGCAGCTCACCTCCATGCGGGGTATGCCTGAAAAGAGCTGCACCACCTCGGTATGAGGACACGAGTTTACTACTTTACTACTGTAAAAGAAAGTGTAGGTCAGAGAGCAGGTCGTGTTCTTCACAGAATGATGTCTTGCGATGTGCACATCAAATAAATGCTAGAAGCTCAGACGCCACAAGTCTGCAGCACTCCAATTTATTGCACAAATTAACAGAGCTATGTTATGCCATTTCTAATGACAAGACTAAAAAGCACATATTAATTATAAGAGGGTCTATCCTTTCTTTATAAAATATTTCATATGAAATCAGAGGTCTGTGATTTTAAGCTACCTATACAATTTTCAATGGGATGAAACCTGAATCAACCATAAAACAACAACATAACCAGCTTTTAGGTGGTTAGGCCATGTGCTTTTGCAGAGTTTCATCCAGGCGTGCCATTTGGCCTCATCTGTTGGATTGCCCCCTCCCCCACCTTTCAAGACTCTGCTTAGCAGTGGCAGACTGACTACTACTACTAATACTAAAATGTTTTCATTCCTCCTCTGAAGGGGTAGGTGGGCCTTTCAGGCTGGGAGATTTGTTACAGTGAAGGGGATGCACGTTGAAGGTGAGGGAGTTGGTGGCCATGGCCTATATTAGGAACTGTTGTGGTATTCGCCTTAGTGCAGGAGAATGGAAAACCACAGAAAACCGTTCTCAGGACAGCCAACTGTTGGGGCCAGCTGTAAGGTCCAGCCGTAACACCCAGCCCTGTCCTGTCTCCCGAATGCAGAGGCGTAGAGCCACGGTAGAGCCATGGCCACTGGAGGGCTGCGACCCGCTATGCATCTACTGACCAGACTGACTAGCATAGTATAGCATAGAGTTATTTTGATTCCTACACCATGAGGGGTAGGCGGGCCATCAGCCGAACGACCGGCTCTTTGGCCTTTGAAAATGGAGGGGTATAACGTGATTTGAAAGTATAGGGGAGTATGTTTGTACACACGTAAGTGGAGATGGACGATATATAGGTACCCTGGCGCAGAGATCACTGCGACCCCCAAGTGAGCCCCCAGAGCACGCCCGCATCGCACTCACCATAGCCAGACCGACTACTACTAAAATGTTCATTCCTCCCCTGAAGGGGGAAGCGGGTCTCTTAGACGGTGATGCCGTCTCTCAAGCTGAGAAATTTGTTACGGTGAAGGAAATGCATGGAGAAGGTGAGGGAGTCAGTGGCTGTGGCCTATACTAGGAACTTCGCCGGCATTCACCTTAGTGCAGGAGAATGGACAACCACAGAAAACCATTCTCAGCCGACGGTAGAGGCCAGCCGTGAAGTCCACCCCCGTTCCATCTCCCGAATGCGGTAGAGCCGTGGTCACCTCTCCTCTGCTCGGTTGATCGGTCAGAGCGCAGAGCTGTTGGACCATGGACCAGCCGTGGCCTATACTAGGAACTGTCCTGGCATTTGCCTTAGTGCAGGAGAATGGAAAGCCATGGAAGGGGCCAGTAGTTTGAGAGAGCCTTGCTGCGAGTTGTCTGGAGATTGGAGGTTTTCCCTTCATAATTGCACCAACTTATGACTGGCATGCCTTGTATGATTACAAGCCATAAGCATATACTACCATAAAATATGACTTGATATATACATGAAAAACATCTGACAAAGTGTTTCAACTGGGCAGGGACTCAGAGAAGGAACAAAATTTAACCTTATAGGTTTTAGGAAAGGAAATAGAAGTGACCAGCCATTTTGAAGAATGAAGTGCTACATCTCGCAAGATTAAAAATCTAATCTGAGATTAGGGTTGCCAAGCTTTATAAGAATGCAATATGGGACATGTTTGACCACAACTATCTTCCTGTTCTAATCAAACATGTCTGGAAAAATCCCTGGCTGATACTTTGAAAACAGAAAATTACAAATGGACTAAAGGTTGTCTCATGCCATTGCTTCTTGAACAATAGAATATTCCTTGCGAAAGGCTGTTCATTTGTTTTTATAGAAACTGTGTCCTGCAAAAACAAGCCAATTATATTTTCCCACTTCACTAAATACATATGTAAGTCTCTTTCTTTTACACATAGAAGAACCATTTATTTTGTTTCTTTGTGTGTATGTGTGCTCACATTTAATGATTAGAAGATGTAATTTTCAGAGTTAGAATAAAATAGAGAAATTCATAAAAGAGGAAGCAGGTTTCAGAGCTGGAAAATCTTGTTGCAGCCAAATTCTTAATCTAACTCAGCACATCAAAAATGGATTTGAGAATAAAATCGTAACTGGAGTGGAATGTGTTGATTTATCTGCAGCTTTTGACACTGTATAACATCAATTGCTCTTGCAGAAGCTTAATCAACTAACTAAGGACTTCCACATTACCAGGCGAGTTAGCCATTTGGTTATTGTTGTGTAACTGAGAGATTGCATTTGGGAGATGGTGGGTTCTAATCCCTCTGTCAGCAGCCCTGAAGATGGTTTTCCGTGATTTCCCATCTTCACATCAGGCAAAAGCTGGGGCTGTACTTTAATTAAGGCCATGGCCCCTATCCCAGCCTCCTGTCGCTGAAAAGTTTTGATGTGTAAGTGCGACATTAAACCAATGGCAAAAAAATAATAATAACTTCCATCTTATGTCCCTTATTCAGTACTTTCTTGGAAAACAGGCATTTCTTTGTTGCTCTTTAAGGCCAAAGCAGCAGATGGCAGACACAGAAGAATGGGCTTCCACAAGGAAGTGTGTTAGCACATTCAATGTATAACATTTTCACCAACAACCAGCCAGTCTTGAAATTTTGCACAGCACTTCATCTACACCGATGATACCACTCTAGCAGTGCAAGCAAAAGGTTTCAAGGATGTGGAAGAGAAACTTGAAAATTGTCTGAAAGAGCTGAAACCAAATGCTTCCAAAAATCAAGATGTACCTTTCAACTATGTGTCATGGTGCAATCCAAAGTTTCTGCATAGTTCAACACCAACCTACCTTGGTGTCATGCTAGACCACACACCACACTATCCTTTAAATGCCACTGTTTCAAGATGAAGCAAAAAATTATTCGCAAGCTGACAGGTAGTGAATGATCTGCTCAGCTGCCTAGGCTCAGGACATCTGCTCTGGGATTCTGCTTTTTAGTGGGAGAATGTGCAGTGCCTGTGTGGAATGCATCTTGTTATGCCCAACAAGTAGAATAGTAACTGGATTCCTGCGACCAACTCCTGTAAGCAAACTCTATCCACTGTTAGGCATAGCTTCTCCTTGCATCCATAGGAGTATGGCTGCTGATATTGAAAGAACAAAACAGTACAATGACATTCGTTACCCACAGCTCCTTGGAGATTTCAGAACAACTCCATTATCTTGCTCTCAAGAAAGATCAAGGCTTACAAGGTGGAAGGAGGAACAACATCGGCCACCGAGTAAGGGAAAGAAAGAACTGCCACCAGGACATGACTTGCCATATAGCACTTGGAAGTCTCTCAACTGTTTATGTGTTGGTGTATCCAAATTTCAATCAATCAATCAATCAATCAATACTGATCTGCATTTAGGGCAGTCGCCCAGGTGGCAGATTCCTTATCTGTTGCTTTCCTAGCCTTTTCCGAAATGATTTCAAAGAAATTGGAAATTTATTGAACATCTCCCTTGGTAAGTTATTCCAATCCCTAACTCCCCTTCCTATAAATGAATATTTGCCCCAGTTTGTCCTCTTGAATTCCAACTTTATCTTCATATTGTGATCTTTCCTACTTTTATAGACGCCATTCAAACCTATTCGTCTACTAATGTCATTCCACGCCATCTCTCCGCTGACAGCTCGGAACATACCACTTAGTCGAGCAGCTCTTCTTCTTTCTCTCAATTCTTCCCAACCCAAACATTGCAACATTTTTGTAACGCTACTCTTTTGTCGGAAATCACCCAGAACAAATCGAGCTGCTTTTCTTTGGATTTTTTCCAGTTCTTGAATCAGGTAATCCTGGTGAGGGTCCCATACACTGGAACCATACTCTAGTTGGGGTCTTACCAGAGACTTACATGCACTCTCCTTTACATCCTTACTACAACCCCTAAACACCCTCATAACCATGTGCAGAAATCGGTACCCTTTATTTACAATCCCATTTATGTGATTACCCCAGTGAAGATCTTTCCTTATATTAACACCTAGATACTTACAATGATCCCCAAAAGGAACTTTCACCCCATCAACGCAGTAATTAAAACTGAGAGGACTTTTCCTATTTGTAAAACTCACAACCTGACTTTTAGCCCCGTTTATCAACATACCATTGCCTGCTGTCCATCTCACAATATTTTCGAGGTCACGTTGCAGTTGCTCACAATCTTGTAACTTATTTATCACTCTATAGAGAATAACATCATCCGCAAAAAGCCTTACCTCCAATTCCACTCCTTTACTCATATCATTTATATATATAAGAAAACATAAAGGTCCGATAACACTGCCCTGAGGAACTCCCCTCTCAACTATTACAGGGTCAGACAAAGCTTCACCTACTCTAACTCTCTGAAATCTATTTTCTAGAAATATAGCAACCCATTCAGTCACTCTTTTGTCTAGTCCAATTGCACTCATTTTTGCCAGTAGTCTCCCATGATCCACCCTATCAAATGCTTTAGACAGGTCAATCGCGATACAGTCCATTTGACCTCCAGAATCCAAGATATCTGCTATATCTTGCTGGAATCCTACAAGTTGAGCTTCAGTGGAATAACCTTTCCTAAAACCGAATTGCCTTCTATCGAACCAGTTATTAATTTCACAAACATGTCTAATATAATCAGAAAGAATGCCTTCCCAAAGCTTACATACAATGCATGTCAAACTTACTGGCCTGTAAATTTCAGCTTTATGTCTATCACCCTTTCCTTTATACACAGGGGCTACTATAGCAACTCTCCAATCATCTGGTATAGCTCCTTCAGCCAAACAATAATCAAATAAGTACTTCAGATATGGTACTATATCCCAACCCATTGTCTTTAGTATATCCCCAGAAATCTGATCAATTCCAGCCGCTTTTCTAGTTTTCAACTTTTGTATCTTATTGTAAATGTAATTGTTATCATACATAAATTTTATTACTTCTTTGGCCTTAGTCTCTTCCTCTATCTCGACATTATCCTTGTAACCAACAATCTTTACATACTGCTGACTGAATACTTCTGCCTTTTGAAGATCCTCACATACACACTCCCCTTGTTCATTAATTATTCCTGGAATGTCCTTCTTGGAACCTGTTTCTGCCTTAAAATACCTATACATACCCTTCCATTTTTCACTAAAATTTGTATGACTGCCAATTATGCTTGCCATCATGTTATCTTTAGCTGCCTTCTTTGCTAGATTCAATTTTCTAGTAAGTTCCTTCAATTTCTCCTTACTTCCACAGCCATTTCTAACTCTATTTCTTTCCAGTCTGCACCTCCTTCTTAGTCTCTTTATTTCTCTATTATAATAAGGTGGGTCTTTACCATTCCTTACCACCCTTAAAGGTACAAACCTGTTTTTGCATTCCTCAACAATTTCTTTAAACCCATCCCAGAGTCTGTTTACATTTTTATTTACCATTTTCCACCGATCATAGTTACTTTTTAGAAACTGCCTCATACCTGCTTTATCAGCCATATGGTACTGCCTACCAGTCCTACTTTTAAGACCTTCCTTTCTATCACATTTATTTTTAACTACCACAAAAACAGCTTCATGATCACTAATACCATCTATTACTTCAGTTTCCCTATAGAGCTCATCTGGTTTTATCAGCACCACATCCAAAATATTTTTCCCTCTGGTTGGTTCCATCACTTTCTGAATCAGCTGTCCTTCCCATATTAACTTATTTGCCATTTGTTGGTCATGCTTCCTGTCGTTTGCATTTCCTTCCCAATTGACATCTGGCAAATTCAGATCTCCCGCTACAATCACATTTCTTTCCATGTCGTTTCCCACATAGCTGACTATCCTATCAAATAATTCCGAATCTGCGTCAGTGCTACCCTTTCCCGATCTGTACACTCCAAATATATCAAGTTGCCTATTATCTTTAGAAATCAGCCTTACACCTAGAATTTCATGTGTCTCATCTTTAACTTAATGATGTAGAGATTCCTTCTGCATCAACAGACATCCTTTGTGAGTGTAGAGACACTCAGAATCAGGAATATCTGCTAGTCTGCCCAAACAAGAATCAATCATGCTCCCAAGATGATCTATGGAATGCCAATACCAGAGGTGACCTTGCTGTGGAGTTCTGGAAGAAGCATGTTCTTCCGGGCACTGAGATTAACATGAAAACAAATCCAACTAAGGAACAGGACGGTAGTGGAAATAGATTAAATTGAGAGGCTAAAGGAAACCTCAACATAAAAATGTACTTGTTCAGTAAATAGATCTAATCCATGAAACTAGAATCATTTACATCAGTCTCATATTAACTAACATATTGTATGGGTAATGAGTCCTGTTACCAGTATTCAAAATATATAAATTTACCTTGTATCTGAACAAAAGTTTTGACATACAAAATAACTGTTTGATAACTGCCATGATTTGCAACATACAACATCACCTAATGGTGTTATTTGAATCCTCCATGTTGCGTCCAATCAAGGTCAGTCTAGGGAGGTCAAGACACGAATGTTACTTATGAAGCCGCCATTTTGAGTCTTTAAGTGAGAGTAATGAAAGGCAAGAGTATTCAAATTTAGAGGATTTAAGTACCAAAAATTGAAATAAAATCAAATGAACAACTATTTTTCATGTAGAATTCAATTGGGCATCCATTGTTCATGTATATATAACACTGTATACCTCATAAATAGCATGAATACATTCACAGCTATTTGAATAGGAAGATAATTAATAGAACCTAACTTTCATTTTTTGAGAAACACAAATCAGCAGAAGTGCTCATGTATAATCTTTCACTTCTATACAACTTGGTCTTACTGTGTTTCTAATCAATATCATCTGTCAAAATATGTAATCTCATTGACACAGACATAGAAATCTGTATGGTACCTCTGTTGGTATTATGATTACCTGAAATATTGAACTTAAAGTACTTAAAGACAGTTGTAGTATATTACCTTCAGCGTTTCCATTACTAAGAAAGTAGTTTCTGGTACTGTATTTCTAAAGGGTTACTTCAGCATGTTGATAAACATTGAATGCCTCTTGTGTTGAGTGCATTAAATGATGTTTGCTAACTGTTGTTATTCGTTCATGTGGTAATTTTTTTGGGTTCTGAGGCTAAAATAGTCTCTCAAATATAATAAGAGTGATGTTCTTAGGTACTCTAACTAGTTTATGGATAACCCATGCAGATAAGTAGTACAAAGTGGTAGTGGTGACTACTGTTTCACGAGGAAGTGCAACTGGGCAACCATCCACTAATAACACTAATCAGAGGATTTGAAGGGATCCAACACTTCAAAAAATGAAGGTGTCGCCCAAGAACGACAAAGGCCACGAAGTTCGTGAAAATGAAAGACTCCCTAGGCTTCGACTTCTCTAATACTGTTGGAGTTGGAAAAGAACAGGAGTTGACCAAGGGAGGTTGGGTACATTATAAAAAGTTAGGAGCCTGGCACAAGTAAGTGGAAGTAATGCCAGGACTCGGCTAAGGTCCCCATGATTGCTAACCAACGCTCCCAAGTTAAGAGTCTCTGGGATCCCCTTTAATTGGCTCTTATGACAGGCAGGGGATACCATGGATGTATTCTACCATCCCCACAAAGTGGTACAAAGCTGACATCTGTATTATGTTTATGTCAACATCATTTGAAAACTGGTGATCTTAATTTGTATGGCTACAATCTTCAGTTGGCTTTTGGTAAAAAAAAAAAAAGGAAGGGCAATACTCATCATCATCATTATCATAAGAAGAAGAAGAAGAAAGTGGCTCTGTGGTCTGGGTCACGTACCTATCAACTTGCATTCAGGACATAGTGAGTTCAAACCCCACTATTGGCAGCCCTGAAAATGGTTTTCCATGGTTCCCCCATAGTTCACACCAGGCAAATGCTGGGCCTGTTCCTTAATTACAAGACTACGGTTGCTTCCTTCCCACTTCTAGCCCTTTTCTATCCCATCATCACCATAAGACCTATCTATGTTGGTGCAAGATAAAGCAGGTTGTAAAAAACAGAAGAAGAATATTTAGGCATTATGTGAATATTTGGCTACATTTATAATTTGAATCAGGAACCTCCGTGTCTCAAGTGGCAATGCACCGGCCTCTCGCCGCTGGATACCGTGGTTCAAATTCCGGTCTCTCAATGTGAGATTCGTGCTGGAAAAAGCGAAGGCGGGACAGGTTTTTCTGCGGGTACTCCAGTTTTCCCTGTCATCTTTCATTCCAGCAATACTCTCCACTATCATTTCATTTCATCTGTCAATCATTAATCATTGTCCCAGAGGAGTGTGACAGTCCTCGGCAGCTGGCACAATTCCTATCCTCGCCGCAAGTTGGGGGCTTCATTCATCCCATCCCTGACCCAGTCATTGATTGGAAAACAGGTTGTAGGTTTTCATTCATTCATCATATCATTTGAATCACATGTCTCACTTTTATAGGAGTGGTATAACACGGTAGATAATTAGGAACATGTTTGTGTGGGCTTTTATAATCTTTACCCCCTGTGGGTTGGGGTGGTAGAATAGCACTCGTGCTATACCCTGCCTGTCGTAAGAGGTGACTAAAAGGGGCCCCAGGGTCTCTTAACTTGAAAGCCCAGATTGGCAACTACGGTGCCCTTAACTGATCCCTGGCTTTTTTCTGTCACTTAGACTACTAGTACCGAGCTCAATAGCTGCAGTCGCTTAAGTGCGGCCAGTATCCAGTAATCAGGAGATAGTGGGTTCGAGCCCCACTGTTGGCAGCGCTGAAGATGGTTTTCCAAGGTTTCCCATTTTCACACCAGGCAAATGCTGGGGCTGTACCATAATTAAGGCCACGGCCATTTCCTTCCCATTCCTGGGCCTTTCCTATCCCATCGTTGCCATAAGATATATCTGTGTCAGTGCGACGTAAAGCAAATAGCAAAAAATAGTAGACTACTAGTGTCAGGCTTACTTTAATGTTTCCTAAACGACCTCTGTTGCGTAGTTAACTCGAAAAAGAAAACACGAATAATATTATTGAACAGTTCCTGTTACCTTTGCTGCCTCTTTAAAAATATATCTTTGTTTAGAAGCTTTCCTATGACATTTTAAAGACTGGGTGGATTAGGAACATTTTTGGGATGGAATGCTGCTTGTGTGTTTCTGTCCATCAAACTGCAATTCAACAAATTATATCAGAAGAAAATACATAATGGAACCCACAAATACAAAAATCGTCCATATAAACATACGATTCTCGAGGAATAATTGCATTATAATAACTTACTAACCCCGAACAAGACCGAATTATAATTGGGTAGCCATTTATCACACCTGTAATTTTTTATTGTATCCACTGAGCTCACCATTGCTTATCACTGGAAAGTGAAACATTCTAATCCCGCAGTACCTCATTTCCCTTAAAAACGGAAATATATTTCTCATTATCACATCGGGCTCACCCACATCATAACGATGTTTAAGACTAAATATGGTCATCACCGCAAAGAATTGTGGTAACATGACCAGACCTTCCTATACTGACTTCGAGTCCAATATACTGCCAGTGGTGCCAGCTATTATAGAACAGCAAAAACATCTAAACTTTGTTCTTTGTATCAATAATCTAAATAGGAATATTTTTTCCGTAGTTTGGGCCAAGGTGACCCCAGATGACAGAAGTGTGTTATTTCATTTATTAAGGTATCTTTCCCAATATTAGGCCCAACAAATTCCAAACAACAATAATAATAATCAACATCTGTGAAGCTCAGACAGATGATTTCACCTATTCTGACTTCTTAAACCTTTCTACACTATGAATAAAATGTCTCTGATTCTTACCTTTCTTTCCCATTACCACCAGTGAATTGTCACTATTGAAATAATTTGTTACTGTCAAGTTTCTAGTAAGAAAGAATTAAATATATCAATGTAACAGAAATTCATAATGTACGGTATTATAATTAATGCACTGGAGTCCTGGAACCTTGTATTCATCATGTACATTAATAAAGCAGGGATAGAAAGTTCTATGGCCTTGAGAAAGACTCCATCTCTCTTTCTGTCTGGGACTGAAATCAAGGAAAATAAAGGCAAACCTCCCTTTAGGATGACCCACATGGAATTCAAACCCTCTTATCTCAAAATCCATGGGTAGTTGCCATTCCACAATGAAGTTTATGAAGTTTGGCTGGAAACATAGCTCAAATCCACGGATTACAGTACAGAGAAGAAAATTTCTTTCCTTAAGTTTACTTATTGCAGTAGATGGAGGAGATATAGTTATATGATTGACTGTGGTGTAGAAGTAGGAATAATATCTATTTTTGAATTGGATATTTCTTGTAAAAGGCAGAAGATATATGGGGATAAAATGCAATTTGTTTCATGCATTTGTGCATTCATTCGTTCACATTCATGCATTCATTCATATCAGCCTTGAAAGAACAGTGACTGTAAATAAAACTCACAAGAATTTCATAATAAATAATAAACAGACATTCACTCCAGTTCTGTGCTTGTATAATTCTTACCTAAATAATGGCTATTTTCAGACAAAATGTATGAATTTGTAAAAGATTTCAGTATTTTTATATCCTTTTATCCTTTTCTTTCTTTTTAAAAATTGAATTGTTGAACTTGACTCCTCTAAAATAGTGTCTATAAATACTGTTGTCCTCCGAAGCGATAATAGAAACTTAGTACAGGGTAATAACAAATAATGCAATCTGTTTTGTTCCATTGTTAAAATTTATTCTCAATTTTGAAACAAATTATTACCTCAGCTGCAGTAATCAGAGAATATATTAATGTGTATTATAATGTAAAATTATGGATGAAGAAGTATTTTGAATGAAAGATGAGAATTTGTGAAGCTCAATATGAATGTTACAGTTACACATTTATGAAACACAAAAGGTATGTGCAAGAGAGTGAACTGAATACTAGTACATGTTATATCCAGAAAGAGGAAAAAGCAGATGGAAACTGATCGTCATGTTGGTTAGGTCACTTATCATGGTCATAGTTTGTGTGAATGAGTTAGTGTGTGTACTTGGAGGAAGAAATAAATGGATAACTTCTCAGAAATCTGTTTGAACGGAACTAAATTAAAAGGAATGGTTGGTCACCTTTAAAAAATCAGGAATATATTGAAATAGAAATGGCATATGGCTTTTAGTGCCGGGAGTGTCCAAGGACAAGTTCGGCTAGCCAGGTGCAGGTCTTTGATTTGATGCCCGCAGGCGACCTGCGCATCATGATGAGGATGAAATGATGATGAAGATGACACATACACCCAGCCCCTGTGCCAGCAAAATTAACCAATGATGGTTAAAATTCCGACCCTGCTGGGAATCAAACCCGGGATCCCTGTGACCAAAGGCCAGTATGCTAACCATTTAGCCATGGAGCCGGACAGGAATATATTTCAGATAGACTAAAAAATTCAGATAATGTGTCTATGCAAATTGAACATTGAAATTTCTGGAATGAACTGTGGACTTAATATCAGATACTGATACTGATGCAATCTGATTCTGAAATAAATAATCCCATTATTATTATTATTATTATTATTATTATTATTATTATTATTATTATTATTATTATTATTATTATCATCATCATCATCTACAAGTGATACAGAGTAGGAGGTTACATATTGCAAATAAGAAATTATTTCTCTCAGAAATATCACAACAAAGCTAAGGAAATACTGAAGAGAATGCAAGTCTCTACAAATGAATTTAGCATCTCCAGAATCAGTTTTATTTGAAGCAAACACCATAGTTTCATTAACATTCAATCTTTCACTTAGAAATGATTAAGTACAGACCATAACAATTGCCTTGATTTCTTTATCTCTTCAGTCTTTCAGGCAACCTACCTTTTCCTTTACATGATATGTTGTGCCTTTCCCCTATTACTATTTCAGTTCTATTAATTTTTAACTTAGCAACTATTTCTTTATTAGGTATGCCCTTGTTCCCATCTGTTTGTGTCAACAACCATTCTTATTATTTTCAGACTTTGCATTACATGCTCATTCATTATGCCTCTTTTAACCCAACAGCATGCTGTATTGTACAAGAGACACTGTGTAGCTGTCTGTAGCTAGTGCAGAGTGACACTCTATGCACACCACACATTACTGTATTTTCATTGAGCTTCCGCATCTTGCATAATATTGGAAGTACACACTTTAGCTGCAGGAATTTTTATACGTATATTACACTGATGTTCATTAATGATTTTTTAGTACTCTTCTGGTATTTTAAAATAGGTAATTATTTTTTATTGTTTTTGTACATTTTGAGCAACGAGTATTGACACATTATCACAACTGATGCTTAATACTCATAATTGGCTGAGGGCCTATTAATATAATATTGTTCTCGGGTAGGAAAGAAAGTCTGAAGAAGATTTTCTTTCGACAATGTCATGCTGCATCTGACAGGGCAGCATCTCATTGCAAGATCCTCTCAACAGAGGAGGTAAGGCCACATTGCAGTGTGTAGTGTAGTACAAAAATGACAAGAGAAAGGGAACTGCTTGTTGGTGTTGCAGCAATTGGGCTAGCCTTTGTCATGATGAATGGTTTGAAGTGAAAGACACTAAAATTCAATCTGATAACTGAGCAGTCTGTATACTGTGGAAAGAGAAAAGTAACTCAAATCTGTATAAAATTACTGGAGCCACATATTATGTTTAAGTGTATGTTACATTAATATATTCAAATCATAGGAACATCAAAAGAAACACATAATAGAAAAAGCATGATGATAGGTCAATGTGGGAAGAGAGAGACAGAGACAATAAAAATACAAAAAGGACAACAATAATCTCCATCTTCATACACTGTCCCATCATCTCTTCTCATCAATTCTAATTCTTCTAGATCCATTTCTTCTCAGTACCCAACAAGCACATTTATGCTTCCCAGTTTCATTATGAGGGCTGGCTTCAACAATTACTGAGGGGCCATTTTGATAGATTTTTACCTTAGATGTAGGAAGTGGAGGATAAGGACAAAGCTGGATAAACAAAGGAAAATGGGAGAGACAAAAAACATAAAGATGAATACAGGTGGTAAAGGACTAGGAACACGGGACAAATACAAAAGGAGAAAGGAAAGGGTTTCTTCATCCAGAAAACTGTACCTTTTCTGAAATTCAACATCTTCTGCACATGAAAGTACTTTAAGATAAACTCCTTAGAAAAATAAGATAAAATTCAATACAGATAGAGTGATTCAGGTGGCAATGTTTCTCTTGCTGATGTTCTGTGATTTACCCATTGAAAAAGAAATCTCTGTCTCACTGTGCCCTATTTATGCTACCTTTTACCATGCCACTGACTCAGTAATATGTCTATAAATTTTTATGAGTCAGAGGAGAGGCATGGAAGAGTCTTATCTCCTCATAGGCAAAGTATGTTTGGGACCAGCATAAAGAGCAATATGTTATATTAGTAGCTATCATTGGACGGCCCTGTGGTGTAGGGGTAGCGTGCCTGCATCTTACCCGGAGGCCCCAGGTTCGATTCCCAGCCAGGTCAGGGAATTTTATCTGGATCTGAGGGCTGGTTTGAGGTCCACTCAGCCTACATGATTAGAATTGAGGAGCTATCTGATGGTGAGATAGTGGCCCCAGTCTAGAAAACCAGGAATAATGGCCGAGAGGACTCATCCTCCTGACCACACGACACCTCATAATCTGCAGGCCTTCGGGCTGAGCAGCGGTCGCTTGGTAGGCCAAGGCCCTTTAGGGCTATAGTGCCATGGAGTTAGTTAGGTTGGTTAGTAGCTATCATTGCCACAAGAAGACAGAAAGGTTCCCTGACATCCTTGGTTTCTGCCCATGTATTCATCATCTTCAGAATGCACACCATAATACCATTTGACCCTGCTTCACAAGGGAGTACAAAGCACACTGATATCACAGCCTACAAAGCTGGATCCAATATAGGCTATATTCTGGATCTATCTGCCTGCTTTGAAGCCAATTTCACTCAAACTCAGGAAGCTGACTATGATAAGACCATCTACCAACCTATGGTTATCTATTATGAAGAGAAAAGTTTGATCATAATGAAGTTAATTTATACGGTAACTGTTAGGTTCTTCAGTCTGCTGAAACTAATTTTGAATAAATAAATTTATAAACAACCTGAAAAAGAAAACATATGGTAACCGAATTTACCTGAAAAAGAAACAACTCTAACAGTTATAAAATAACGAATGAGTATCTGCTGTTTGTTGTGCTCACATTTAACTCTAGTGATGCGTAGGTAATGATGATGTCACTGATATCACATTAGATACTGAGGAGGCTGAGTTCACTGTGTATGTCTTGGGTCATAGAATTTCGTAGGTAGTTCTTTATAAGTTTTAGCTTTGAAAAATATCTTTCAGCTGAAGAAATGGTAACAGGAATGGTCAAAAACAGGTAAAATGCCGTGCATAAGTCTGGAAAACTAGCCGCTATTCTCTTTTACTAATAGCCTTGTTAAGTCAGTTACAGAGGTTAATGAGGCTATTTCTTTTCTCAAAGTGTTTCTGAAACCTACTACCCGGTCTGGCAACTCACCGGACAAATCTTCGTTCGTCGGGAGCAGAATTTAGAAATTTTGTGAAAATTCTCTTGAATAACTGGTTAACACTATGCATACCCTCAAATCAGTTCTTTCAGTTCTTTAAGTCTATCATTAAAAACAGTGGTTCTGAAGTATATTTTCTCATCTACTAGCCACTCATCCTGACACAATTCATCAAACTTTTTTTTTTAACATTTCAAATCCTTTTATTTCCAAATTGTGGTGGAATGCCCCAACTCTTTGCCAAAAATGTAGCTGATGACATTGCTTCTTCAAAATTATTTCAGTAGCAAGATAGACTTGATGCTGACATCAGAACATCCAAATGTTGTCATCAATTCATCAATAACATCACAGGAAAATTAAAATTTCCTATCTCCATTACTATACAGGCTTACAGGATGTGTGCATAGGGCGTTCAATCTCTAATAAGCCTTCCAAAAATAAGATGAACTCATGCTCTGCATGTGTGAATGAATTGTGCACTCAAATGCCATTACTTAGCAAATGCATACATTAATATTTTGCATCACATGCCTTGCTAGTTTTTACTTGACCCACCAAATTTATTAAGTCAGATTAAAATCCACCAGAATTATATATTATATATATATATTTTTTTTTGCAAGACGTCTGCGGGGTCTCCTAACGGTTCGGGCCCACCTGCGTTCCAGGCCCTGCAGGACATAACATTATGCCCCTGTAGAGCACCAATCAAGGAATTAGTGGCAACTCTCCAAACACAGCTGTAGGCTACACTGTGTATTACTGTATAGTCTTCACAAGATTCCTGTCTATATTTCAATAAGTGATCTTAAGCATCATTATCATTCTTTATTTTATTTGCCTTTTCCAAACCTTCTTTTTTAATTTATGTTGTAAAATTCTTCCTCATCTCTGTTTGTGGTAAGTGTTGCCTTTAGGGCAGCCTTAAAATTAAAGAAGCAGTAAAATATTATAATTGTGGAATTCCAACTACTTTCATAATATCCATTGGCAGGATACATTACTGGGAGATAAGCTCATATCTCATTTGTTCTGCTCAGATGCTAACTAGTACTCGGTTGAGCCTGGCACCAACCCTCTAAAAGAATGTTATATTTAAATAAAAAATATATACAAATTCTCCAATATTGTGAACAGACTTCAGTCTGAACAAATTGAAAATACATCCAAACTTGTAAACATTTAGAAAACAATTACTTTTATTTCTAGAGTTAAATTTACAAATACAAATAGGTTTAAAAGAACTGTACATGCTATTAAACAAATTGTCCCTCAGTAACTAATGAATGTTCATCTTATCATTTCTCTATCCTAAAGCCAAGGTTCATATATCTCGGTCAGTCTTCTCACAGTGAGGATGGCATCCACAATTGATCTGCCTAGCATAAATTTGAACTGGTTGTCTGTAACATGAACTATTTCCCATAACTGTCTTTCAGTTATTGTTTTTCAAAGTCTCCTAGTGTGTCCTAAAAGTTTGATGCCTTTGTATTTTCCACTATCTTGAACATCATCTTTATGTTTGCAAATGAGAATAATTTGGCTTTTCCTCTGAGATGACACGGTTAAAAAAGTTCAGTCAACTAATTCACAGCTTATTTTTGCCAAGACATTTTATATTTTAGGACGAATCTTATCTGGCCACAGAACTTTGCCATTCTTCATTTTCTTTAGAACACATTGAACTTCCTCACTGATCACATATTGAATACGTCTCTTGTTGGAAGGACAGCTTAACAATTGGACTCTTTGAAGAATTCCTCGATCAGAAGCTTCTGAAAATAATCTTACCACGTTTTCCAATGTTAGCATACTTAAACAAGACCACCTGGTCAGTGTCTTTAATACAGTAGGTGATGATGATTATCTCTCTTTCTCTCTTTTGCTACTTTATACACCTCCTCTTCCTTCTTTTGGTTGTCCTATTCATCCTATTATTTTTTTAAATATATATTTAGCTTATTGTGTTAGTTTGAAGTTTCATCACTTATTACTTTAAAAATTAACTCATTTTTGTTGCCATACAATCTATAACAGATTTAGTATTATTATTCAAATGTAAAACAACCTCATTTCTCCCCAGAAATTGCTCCAAATTTATCCTGATGAAACTTTTCATAATGGTTTGCACTCATCCCTTTGTTTCAGAGAGTTTGGGAAATGTTGCCATTCAACAGATACTACAAGGTACAACTTATAATTGTGTTAATGTTTTATTAATTATATTCAGTTCAGGTGCCTTGCTCAAATTTCTGACAATCTACTTTCATCAAAGAGGACTCTGAATATATTTTGGTATCCACTCTTACTGTTTATTGCCAATGCAATAAGAGCAGCTGCAAGCTGTCTTTAGCTTTTCCACAGATTTCAGTGCTCACATAATACACTGATAATGGCTGTTTGGAGTTTATAATCATGCTGTTTTATTCCATAAAATAACAATCACCACTATCTTTGATATGGCTAGTCTGTTCACTTCTGTGATGTAATGACTGGGCACAATTAGCTGCCACCTTTGAAGGTCCAGGTTCAATTCCTAGCTGTGATAGAGATTTAAGATTGCCAGGGGCTGTCGTATATGGTTGATATGATGCCTTCAGCTCGAATCCTTTGGAGGAGGACTGAAATGAGCTGAACCTCAAGAAGGATTGCAAGGACTCAAATTTATGTTATGGCTGGCTAGCTTAGGAGTTGGAATTTATGCTGGATAGTACCAGTACCATTCTGTTAAAGGGGAATTGATAATGTTTCCTTAAATAAACCATCTCCATCTTAAGCTTGTGAATATGAATATGTGAGAAAATGACAATGTACATGGCTAGGCAATTTTAACGACTTAGGCAAACTGCCAGCACATTACATATTGAAGCAGAATTACAGGGTTATCCAAATGTTCTTTCTGTTGCTTTCCTAGTGTTTGATAGTGTTTGATACACCCTCATATGTTTCTGAAAAGGATATAAAGTACCATATGTAATTTGCTCATCTCTGAAACAGGATAATTATATAGTCATAACAGGTTACTGTTTTTATTAGGGAATATGTTTATGGATGTTTTGCAAAACACATAACAAAAAAAAGGTATTCTTCATATCAGAAATGTTACCACAATGTATAATCATTATGGTATGTTTGTTATTTTCAGTTTTTCCTTTTTGGATTTCTCATTCATTCTCAGTATACTTCTGTTAGTTAAAAAAAACTAATCTGTTGATTTAAACAGAAAATCCAATTTTGTTGTTATATCCATGTGAATTTTTTATGAATTCTATGAAACAAGAGTTTTTATTAATACTCTGGCTCAGGTCATCAACCATTAACACTCCCTCATATGCAAACAAAGTACCACTTTAATATTACTTTTTACATTAAGTCATCAATTTCTATGACATTGAAAGAAAATTTATGAATATTTTACCAACCTCACAAACTTTCTTAATATCATTTTCATTCTGTAAAGACATGAAATTAACAAGAAGGATCAGATTAAATAGTTTACTCTTAGAAAATGATTAGGAAATTAATTTAGTTCTTTAGTTTAATTACTGTAGTTTGTGCCATGCTGTAATACTATATTTGAGCTACTGAGACAATAACTTTGGCTGATATAAAATAATAGCTGATGGAGGAAAGCTGTAACTAACACATGGCACATTAGTGTAGTAGTCACTTTTTATGTATGGTAATTTGTGTTTTGTAAACATCACAAAAATATATATATACAGTACGGTATATACACACACATATGTATAAAAATTGTACAGTTGATTATATTTTAATGGATGTTAAATTTTGTTCAAATTATACTGCACAAGTTTATGAATAACCTAATTTTGCAAGTAAAATACTATACAATATTACATTATGTGTATTTTGTTCCTTATAGACTTCAACAACATACTTGACCAAAAAAGTACCTTTTTTGAATTTTTTAAGTGTTTAAAATGAAATGTTTGAAATATTGAATTCTGATTACTTCTTTAGAAGATCTAGTCTAGATTACTGAATAAAAGTGCTCTAGGACTTGACGTTAATGTTTTAGGAAAAAACGTATGTATAAAATATCAATTATGGCCTAAAGACTGAATGTTAAGTGGATTGTACCAACACCCTTGATATTCTGTTGAAGCAAAACAAATGAAAATGAATATATTTCAATCCATGAAGTGTTTATGTATTTTGAATTAATTATTACTCCATAACCCTCATGTCATATCAATACTTTACTCTGAAGCACTTAAAAAAAACTATTCATGGAAAGTGTTTCAGTTGTAGTGATTTAGATATAGACAGCTGGCATCTAATAATTAGTTATCATCTTTCAAGCTCTAGTTACAATATTGAGAGTTGTTAGCATCTCAGCTAGAATGGACTAAGTCTGAGGGTCAAGTAGGCCTACAGATGGCAAACCAAGCTTGTATGTAGAATGCAGAGATCATGATCACAACCACAGGACCTTCAGTTTTATGTGGAAATTGAACCACAAAGACATGATTAGTGGGAATGGAATACCTACAAAGGTAGAATTATTTCAGGTATTTGGAAAATTTTTGTCAATCTTACATCTGAACTCTTATGTGATACGGTACCGTAATCTGTACAGTAAACTCCTGGTTATTCAGGCTCATGGACAGGAGAACATACAAAAAAACAAACTGAAAAACACTTATAATCCAATTCAAAGAAAATTCATGGAATAACTTACGGTACCATTCTTTGTACATACCGGTACTGTACCAGTGATGCTAACTTCTTCATACAGTTTTCTTGGTTGAATAACAGTAGAAGTGATATCTTTTAAAAACCTTTTACAGTTTGAATGTCCACCATTATCACAAAATATTCTCCTGCATTTCTTTCCTGAAAACTGTAGACAGTTTGTATTCCTATACCAACTTGGTAGCCAACTCCTTGAAATCCAATTTACTTTTTTCACAACTTTCTATTTTGCTTTATTGCTAATATGTATTTCTTTATGTATTTCAGCCATGACAAGTTAAGACTGAAGACCACACAAACTGATTAACTACAGAAATTTTCAGTTTTTACAGAGACACTAGACTAATAACAATGGATACAGCACACTTCAGCAGGTGGCACAAATTTATCACTGTCTTAAAGGCTACAATTCTTAACAACAAAACAGAGAGAAAGCCTAGTTTAAAAGCAAAAAAATTATTGTATACTACAATACATTTATTTACATATATATATTTCTCTATTGTTTATAGGTTGCACAAATATCCTGCAACCTGGATAACCTGCATATGAATAATCAGGCATTTATTATATTATAAAGTTTTTGTTCTAATGTGTAAGTCTGTAATTTATTTAGGCTAGAATGGGAACAGTAATGTCTGTGACGATGAACATGTTATTATTTCAAAAATGTCTTGGTGATCAGATCTGAACCCTCCTGAATCCAAGTGTTACAATCTAATCAGCTACGATTCTCTGGATGACGAAATGGTGGAGGCCTTAATCCTAATGATGAAATACGCACTGCACATAGAAGTGAACTATGGATAGCACGTTGTCTGGTGTCTCCGAGTACTATAACCTACCAATATAACTGAGTGTGGCATTGGTCAGCAGAAGCCGAAACCTCAATTATGGTCTTTTTCATGTGATCAGGTTGGATTAGCACATACTGGTGAATGTAACAATGGAAACTTGTTTGTGGAGCAACAAATGGGAAGGTGCCCACACTACAATGCAGCCTCAATCAGTAAATTTTTTGTAGAAACAGAATATACATATTTTGACCATGAAGATCTGCCCACCATCACCACCACTAACTACTCTTGATATACTTGGGAGGTTATTACAATTAGTAAGAAAATCTTTAACACCGATGAAGTCCTTTCATCAAGCAGATTCTGACATTAGACAGCTTGCTAGTTACATTTTCAACTCCATACATTTCATTTGCATTGTAAATTTAATGTAGCAGTAGTGTTCCTGTGACTACCTCATTAAAGGGAACGGTTTCGGTTTGACTGCTATGACATTGCTTATTGCACTCTAGGGGGAGTTTCTGACAGTCCTACAAACTGTAACTATACAGTCTGGAATATGAATACTTACGTACTTAAGTTATTTGTATTATTTTTCTTAAATTTTGCATTAAAATTTAATTTTTAATCCAGACATCCATTAGCGACCAACTTGAGGATTTCTTCAATTGTGGACTATGAAGGAGTTATACAGCCTTCTGTAATGTTGAGTGAAAAATAAAACTATTGGACCTGTGCTGCTAATACGACATTTGTTGTTCACCTGCTGTTTGGTTCTATTTCAAATTGCACATCTTGCAAGCATTTTGCTAGAGACAATGCAACATACAGATGTCCATGAATAAATATAAGCTAAAGAAAATAAAAGCCTATTTGATCTGGTCGCTTTACCTTGAGCTTTACTGATGATGATGATTCTTGTTGTTTAAGGGGCCTAACATCTAGGTCATCAGCCCCTAATGGTACAAGATGAAACAAAATGATATGATAATTAAAATTTTAAAATTTATCCACTGACTAGAGTTTTAAAAATTATGATGAATGAATATAAATTTAAAATCATCAGTGAATCAACTCGCAATGACTTAAATTGTTATAACACTATATAAAAATAGATTGGAATAGGATAAGGCACTGATTTGAAATATATACATCACTCAAATTAAATGTTAAAACAACATATTAAAATACACAAAGACTAACTAAGACAGGTAGGTAAGGGTTATTCTGCCCGAAGGCAGGTCCGAACCTCTGCAGAGGTGTTCCTGAGCCGGAGTTTACGTGCGGTAGGGTGGCCAGTTCCTTTCCGCTCCTCCATTCCCTTACCCCCCCACCAACAGCGCGTAGCAACCCATCCAACTCCTGACCACGCCCAATGTTGCTTAACTTCGAGATCTCACGGGATCCGGTGTTTCAACATGGCTATGGCCGTTGGCAACTAAGACAGAGTCAATAGAATAAAACATAGTTAACAATAAAATAAAGATTGAAAACAAATAGAAAATACACTTTAATGCATGATAAAACAGGCCACTATCCCTCATAAAACTGATGACAAGGTGTGCTGTAAGTAGGAATACATTGCTATACTGTGGCTGATCTGAAAACAACATAATACCACTGCTTCTTCCCATGAAACCCGAAGGAAAGTCTTCCATACCTTCGCAGTTCCTTTCATCATTCTCAGCTTATCTGAAAGAGGAGTGGCCTGCCACTCCATCTCCCAATGAGACATAACCAAATGTCTCGCCTGAGAATGAATATCACTGGCTGCAACCTTTTAAGGCAACGGGGGCAATGTGACTGCCTCCTTGGCAGCCCTAACAACTAACACATTTCCCACTACACCCATGTGGTTTAGGAGCCATAAGAACGTGATTCTGATGCTAGAATTCCAACACCCAGCCAGCATGTCCTGGATCACTCACTCACTACTGATCTGCATTTAGGGCAGTTGCCCAGGTGGCAAATTCCCTATCTGTTGTTTCCCTAGTCTTTTCTTAAATAATTTCAAGGAAATTTGAGATATATTGAATATCTCCCTTGGTAAGTTATTCTGATCCCTAAATTCCCGTCCTATAAATGAATAATTGCCCCAATTTTTCCTCTTGAATTCCAACTTTATCTCCATATTGTGATCCTTCTTAATTTTAAAGACACAACTCAAACTTATTCGTCTACTAATGTCATTCCATGCCATCTCTCCAGTGACACCTCGGAACATACTACTTAGTCAAGCAGCTCAATTCCTTTCTCTCAAGTCTTCCCCGCCCAAACGTTACAACATTTTTGTAACGCTACTATATGTCAGAAATCACCCAGAAAAAATCGGGCTGCTATTCTTTGGACTGTTTTCAGTTCTTGAATCAAGTAATCCTGATGAGGGTCCCATACACTGGAAGCATACTCTAGTTGGGGTCTTACCAGAGACTTATATGCTCTCTGCTTTACATCCTTACTACAACCTCTAAATACCCTCATAAACATGTGCAGAGATCTGTACTTTTTATTTACAATCCCATTTATGTGATTACCCCAAGGTACTTACAATGATTCCCATAAGAATCTTTCACCCCAATCAGCACAGTAATTAAAACTGAGAGGACTTTTCCTATTTGCAAAACTCACAACCTGACTTTTAACCCCATTTATCATCATACTATTGTCCGACTCGTTGGCTGAATGGTCAGCATACTGGCCTTCGGTTCAGAGGGTCCAGGGTTCGATTCCCGGTCAGGTCAGGAATTTTAACCTCCATCAGTTAATTCCGATGACCCGGGGGCTGGGTATTTGTGCTGTCCCCAACATCCCTGCAACTCACACTCCACACATACTACTATCCTCCACCACAATAACACGCAGTTACCTACATATGGCAGATGCCGCCCACCCTCATCGGAGGGTCTGCCTTGCAAGGGCTGCACTCGACTAGAAATAGCCATACAAAATTACTATTGCCTACTGTCCATCTCACAACATTATCAAGGTCATTTTGCAGTTTCTCACAATCTTGTAACTTATTTATTTTTCTATACAGAATAACATCATCTGCAAAAAGCCTTATCTCTGATTCCACTTCTTTACTCATATCATTTATATATATAAGAAAATGTAAAGGTCCAACAATACTGCCTTGAGGAATTCCCCTCTTAATTATTATAAGGTCAGATAAAGCTTCGCCTACTCTAATTCCTGAGTTCTGTTTTCTAGAAATATACCCACCCATTCAATCACTCTTCTGTCTAATCCAATTAACTCATTTTTTCTAGTAGTCTCCCATGATCCACCCTATTAAATGCCTTAGACAGGTCAATCATGATACAAACCATTTGACCTCCTGAATCCAAAATGTCTGGTATCTCTTGTTGGAATCCTAAAAGTTGAGCTTCACTGGAATAACCTTCCTTAACCTGAACTGCCTTCTATCGAACCAGTTATTTATTTTGCAAAAATGTCTAATATAATCAGAAAGAATGCTTTCCCAAAGCTTATATGCAATGCATGTCAAACTGACTGGCCTGTAATTTTCAACTTTATATCTATCACCCTTACTTTTACACACAGGGGCTACTATAGCAACTCTCTATTCATTTGGTATAGCTCCTTCATGCAAAAATTAATCAAATAAGTACTTCAGATATGGTACTATACTCAACCCATTGTTTTTAGTACATCCCTAGAAATCTTATCAATTCCAGCCGCTTTTCTATTCTCCAAACCACCTTTTAAACAGACTAAACTGGAAGTAACGTCATGGCCTTGTCACACTCGCCATTGTTGCCAAATGAACTGGCACGCGATTCAAAGTTGTACTCCAGTACTATAATACAGCACAGCTCACGGACTGTACCTCGAGTGCATTTAAAAGAATTAACACATTAACGTATGTGTGTTAGAATCCCATACATTCTTTTAACGGCTTACATCTTTAAACAATTAATTTACTGAATTACATTTTTAATGTACTAACTACAATTTCACGCTTAAAGCATTGCGAACGAATTCTTTTGACATACACAGTAAGCATTATATTCATTAAATTATTATTATTATTTATATATATATATATATATATAAAACATTATTGTATCATTTATCATTCACTATTATCTGTATATATGGCCTGTTTCTATTCAAAATTATCCATTCCAAGTATTTGAACTGAGCCTGCCGGGGAGGTCTGTCATGCTACTCACGAGCGATTGATGAATAAATAAGAGAAGTGATGATTATGTACTCGTACTGAAATTAACTTGAAACTGACAGGGGAAGTTGGGAATCCAGGCCAAAACCTGTCCCACCTCCGCTTTGTCCAGCATAATTTCAATAAATTAATTATTACAAATACAATTTTTATTTTAAAAATATTATTACATATTATTATCATCAAGCAGGAGGTTCGAGCATCAGCTTACCTTGTTCTCCAGTAATTAATCTGTATCACTTTCGAATGAGGATCCCCCTCCATGGCCACATGGCTGTCTTAATAGATGTATCAACCCAAACCCTGGACTTGGTGTGGCCGGCATTTGCCCATGTCTCATCTGTGTACACTACAGCTTTTCCCTTGGTCTTTACTTTGTGAATACTGCATAAATACCTATGGCGCCAAGCAACAATGTCTTCCCTGTCAATTAACAATGATTCTCTCCTTCGCTTTACATACTTAAGCCCCATATCTAAAAGTAGACTCCGCATGGTTGTTTTAGAGAACTTCAGAAGTTCTTTGTCCTCATTAACAATTGATACCACTTTATTTAATGTCGGTAGATCATTTTCCCTGTACTAGACATGGATTTTTCTCCTTATTGCTGCTTTATGCTTTCGAGGTGTCTCCAACCCTTTTTCGGTTTTATAATCGGCTTTTACCTTAAGCAAGGTTGTATATGAAGCTCCCACTGCCTCTGCTGTCCCTCTCGCTGCTTCATGAACAGTAGTAATCCCACCGTCAATAGTTTTCACTTGGAAATGCTTATAAACAGACAGAATCATGTTTCTCTTGCCGGACGTAAAAACCTTGCATTTCTTCTATAACTGAAAACAGTCTGGTGAATTTTTGTTCGGACTCATTGCACAATAATATCCAATAACGAGTAACAAGAAACCTACATGAGACTACAAAAATTATGAATTAGCACACAATACGCACATACACTCTTTTTGTACAAGCGAAGCACACTGACAAAATACTCTTACTGCTGTTATAAACAGACTATGATTAGAACTGCACCCACGTGTTCAAGACATCTAGTGAGTAAGTAAGTATGGCAGCTGCGCACCGACAGCACAATTGCCAAAACTCGCGCTGAGTAGCGCACCCCCTTGCACCCTCACCTATCATGTGACAATACCATTGGCGCTGCCACTGTCGCCCACACCATCCCCTGGTCCATCCACTTACTTCCGCTGTAGTCTGCTCAAAAGGTGGTCCGGAGAATAGTTTTCAACTTTTGTATCTTATTGTAAATGTCATTGTTATCATAGGTAAATTTAAATACTTCTTTAGTATTAGGCACCTCCTCTAACTGGACATTTTCCTTGTAACCAACAATCTTTATTTACTGTTGAATGAATACTTCTGCCCTTTGAAGATCCTCACATACACACTCCTCTTGTTCGTTAATGATTCCTTGAATGTCCTTCCTGGAAACTGTTACTGCCTTAAAGTGCCTATACATACCCTTCCATTTTCCATTAAAATTTGTATGACTGCCTGTTATGCTTGCCGTAATGTTTTCCTTAGCTGACTTCTTTGCTAGATTAAATTTCCTAGTAAGTTCCTTCGATTTCTCCTTACTTCCTTAGCCATTTCTCATTCTATTTCTTTCCAATCTGCACCTCCTTCTTAGTCTCTTTACTTCACTGTTAAAGTATGGTGGGTCTTTACCATTTCTTAGCAACTTTAAAGGTACAAACCTGTTTTCATATTTCTCAACAATTGCTTTGAACCCATCCCAGAGTCTGTTTACATATTTATTTACCGTTTTTCACCGATCATTGTTAGTTTTTTGTTTTAAACTCCCTCTTGCCCGTTTTATCAGCCATATGGTACTGTCTAATAGTCCTACTTTTAAGACTTTCCTTTCTATCACATTTATAACTACAACAAAAACAGCTTCGTGATCACTAATACCATCTATTACTTCGGTTTCTCTATAGAGCTCATCTGGTTTTACCAGCACCACGTCCAGAATATTTTCCCCTCTATTTGGTTCCATCACTTTCTGAATCAGCTGTCCTTCCCATCTTAACTTATTTTTCATTTGTTGGTCATGCTTCCTGTCATTCACATTACCTTCCCAATTGACATTTGGTAAATTGAGATCTCCCACTACAATCACATTCCTTTCCCTATCTTTTCCTACATAGCTGATTATCTTATCAAATAGTTCTGAATCAGTGTCAGTGCTACCCTTTCCCGGTCTGTATACTCCAAAGACATCAAGTTGCCTATTATGTTTAGAAATGAGCCTTACACCTAGAATTTCATGTTTGTCATCTTTAACTTTTTTGTAGCTTACAAATTCTTCTTTCACCAGAATGAATAGTCTCTCTCCTGCCATTCCTATCCTATCTCTACAATACACACTCCAGTTCCATGAGAAAATTCCTGCATCCATTATATCATTTCTCAGTCATGATTCAACTCCTATTACAATATCTGGTAAGTATGTACCTATTTAACTACTTAATGCTATTAATTTCTTTACAGTACTTCTGTGGTGTAGTATGTTGTCTGAATATGAATATGTTGGGACAAACACCTAGTCCCCAGCCAGAAGAATTAATCAGACTGATTAAAATCCCCGACCCAGCCGAGAATCGAACCCGGGACCGTCTTAACCGAAGGCCTCAACACTGATCATTCAGCCAATGAGTCGGACTCAGTAAGCTAATATTAATGTACATTATATATAAAATGCTCAATAAAAGTGCATTCATTAAAACTCCTGGGGTGTCTGGACTTCTTGGGCGACAACCCCCCGTCCCCCAGCTACCTCTGTTACTCCCATCCCAACATAACTGCAGCATTTCATATATTCCGAGTACAAGTGAAATGAATGCAAGAATAAACAGTTTGAGTAAGGATACAATATTCTGGTTTAGAATAAATACGGCAATGTTATTATAATAATGGCCATGTGATAAGCAATAAAGAAGTGACATTTTATACAAATAATGCGGCAAGGATATACACACACACGCACGTCGAATACAGGTTTCTCGTCCTTCTTGTCCATGGCTAGATGATGAAGGCAAGAGAATGATGGCCCGCCGTGACTCGTTATTTCGACATTATAAACAAACCCTAGGTGACACAGACTTCGAATCTTACCACATCTTAAGAAATTGCACAAAGCAGTTAATCAGAAATTTTAAAAAACGTATATATTTTCAGAAATTAGCTAACAACTTAAATTCTAATCACGCACGGGACCAGCTTAGAGCTCTGGGAATAGGAAAACATCAACAGAGACAGACAACTTCTGACATTCCACTTGACAAACTGAACGATTACTATAGTAGAATAAATATTCAACCTACCCAAATTAACTGCACCAACTCACCGCCCTCTCCTCCAGCCAATCCACCATTCACATTTCACAGTGTCACAGAAAATCAGGTTAAAAGGCTTTGTACTCGATTAAATCAAAGACTACAGGTGTAGATGATATTCCTATTACTTTTATAAATAACATTATGGGTGCTATCTCGCCTATACTGACGCACATACTGAACTATTGTTTACTAAACGGAACTTTCCCTACTGTCTGGAAAACAGCCAATATTATATCGGTACCTAAGAGTTCAGACCCACAATCACCCTCTGACTATCGTCCTATGTCCGTACTCCCTGCACTTTCTAAAGACTTTGAACGTTTAGTATACGAGGAAGTTCTGGCAGAGGGATGTATTTCCATTTGAGCTACAGGCCAAACGAATACAGACACTCATTCTCCCTATTCTTGATTATTGTAACGTTGTTTTACTTGACATGACGAGAGAAGAAACACTTAAACTTCAACGAGCACTGAATTCCTGCCTGCGATTTATTTACAATATCGGGTACGATGTTCATATCACCCCATACTATCAGGCTGTCTCATGGCTGATAAACGTCGGCAGCTACACACTTTAACGATGGTGATCAGAGTGGTAGCTGAAAGTCAGCCAATGTATATTTCTTCTAAATTCATCTTTTTATCATCATTTCACAACTTAAATACGCGTTCTAGATTCATTCTTTCTACTTCACTGCGCCGCACAAATAAAATTAATAGACAATTTGTGGTGACTGTCGCCAGATTATGTAATTCCCTGCCAGTTCAGGTCAGAGAAACTAGCTCTTTTAAATCACGATTTAAGGTCACCTGCCAAGACTACCTGCTGAGGACAGCTGACTGAATGGTTGAAGTATGAATGTGTGCATTCCTGAGGATTAGCCATTCTTAAGAGTTTTTAATATTAATTAGTTCTAACATTAATTTAGTAAGTTATTTATTTAAATGTATTTTAAATACTATTAATTTATGTAGTTTTAACTATTTTAAATATCTCAGTATTTTATTTAAGATTCTGATTAGTATGTGGTTAAGTGTACGAGAGGGCCTGTAGCCCTAACTTTGCCACTGTACTGAAGGCACTAATAAATAAATAAATAAATAAATAAATAAATAAATAAATAAATAAATAAATAAATAAATAAATAAATAAATAATGTAAAGCGTATGGGTATAGATATTTTGTTAGTTGGTAAAGAAAAACATGCGTTACAACATATGCTATAAAGGGTTTACCTTGTCCTATTAGTTTCCAACGCAGTTAGGGCCACGCAGCTGTGAGCTTACATCCGGGAGATAGTGGATTCGAACCCCACTGTCGGCAGCCCTGAAAATGTTTTCCCATGGTTTCCAATTTTCACACCAGGCAAATGCTGGAGCTGTACCTTAATTAAGGCCACGGCCACTTCATTCCCACTCCTAAGCCTTTCCTATCCCACCGTCGCCATAAGACCTATCTGTGTCGGTGCGACGTAAAGTAAATTGTTAATTACTTGCCTCGCAAGCCTGGGATACAGAATATAGTAGTATAAAGTTAGAGTTTTGTGACGCTAATATTCGTATGTATAATTTTTATTAACATGTCAGGAACCAACGACACTGAGCTGTTGCCATTTCAACACCGTTTTAAGGGTTACCGATCCAAGCCGGGATTTGAACCTGCGAACTAGGACTCAGAAGGACAGAGACACAACCAACTGAGCCACATGAAAAGAAGGCATTTGTGATTATTGTTATAAATAGATGCAGTTAGTATTTTTACAAAGGTTTTATGAGGAGCATTTATTAAGGCGTACGTTTTCTTACTGTCCTAAATGCACAAGGCCGGACAGAAGAACTAGCTGGAAGCTAAGGAAACTTGCAGGGGTGTCGCTTCCTTCTCTGTCCACTTTTCCAAACCAAACTCCATGACGTAACAGGCCCGAAGCGCCATCACCCACTAAGCGACGGCTGTTCAGCCCGGAGGCCTGCAGATTACGAGGTGTCATGTGGTCAGCACAACGAATTCTCTCCACCGTTATTCTTGGCTTTCTAGACCGGGGCCGCCATCTCACCGTCAGCTAGCTCCTCAATTATAAACATGTGGGCTGAGTGTACCTCGAACCAGCCCTCAGATCCAGGTAAAAGTCCTTGACCCGGCCGGGAATCGAACCCGGGGCCTCCGGTAAGAGGCAGACACACTACCCCTACACCGTGGGGCTGGCTGGTTACTTTTAGATCTCCTTATTTTCGAATTTGACTTCAGGCATTGTGCATTCGATTCCCGGCACTGACAGAGTTAAGAAAGGCATGGGATCGGGAGGATACAACCTTGTTTTTGAGTGCAGTAGAGTTTTCCTTGCATCTCCCGTAATCGAAATATCTACAGCCTGGAAGGTAGTCACCTTCACTGAGTGTAGTACCAAAGTGGTTCCTTTTTTAATAAGACAAATTAAATAAAGATTCTACTTCCTCACAAACGAAGAACGATATTATCAATTTTACGAACAGTTTCAATAATGCAGCCGGTGTATGTTAAGAGTACAGAAGCTATGATTGTACATGGTAACAATCAAAACCAACAATATCTACTAAAGATCTGTCACTGCACTCGGTAGGACCAGCTTTCTTTTTATATACCCCGGGCGAGTTGGCCGTGCGGTTAGGGGCGCACAGCTGTGAGCTTGCATCCGTAAGATAGTGGGTTCAAACACCACTATCGGCGGCCCTAAAGATGGTTTTCTGTGGTTTCCCATTTTCACACCAGGAAAATGCTGGGCTATACCTTAATTAAGGCCACAGCCGCTTCTTCCCACTCTCAGCCCTTTCCTTTCCCATCGTCGCCATAAGACCTACGGTGCGACGTAAAGCAAATTCTAAATTAAAAAATGAAAAAAAAATTCACACCCCCTTCCAAGGAAAAGTTGTATCCACACTACTGGCCTGGACTTACACCCCACCCACTGAAATTATTTCCTGGGTACGCCACTGCATCCACTCACCATTTAAGATACAAGGTAAGTCCAAAGAATGGTTGGATACTCAAAATACGTCTCCATAAATGATGCGGTTCTGGCTCAAAAGTGTAAGGAAACGTAAGGGACGGGATCTGTGTTTTAAGTAGAATCCGTATCAATAGAACGTGACTTCCCATTTTAAAAATATTTCATGTATCGACTGCGATTCAAGCCTGGGCCGTCCTGATGAGAAGATAGAACCATTGGAACTGAGTTATCACGCCCGCAAATTACAAGATAGTTACCCGCACTTTTGATGATGCCATTTGAGGTTCCAATCAGTCCCCACATTTGACAAAATATATAGACCTACCTATCAAACTTAGGCACGACTCCACGATTGTCTTGCTATTTTAAAAGTAAAAAAATATTTTTCATAACTTACCGAGGATGCACATGGTGTTGGCTTCTCAGTGATAGAACGGTCCCTCTTAAAAAAAAGTTACTTATATGGCACAAAATGAGGAACTAACATGCAGCTCACAATCCTGTAACAGTCTTCCCAGCGCTGCAACTTAAACACAGCACATCCCTCAACCACGGTACAACCCGAGGATCCCTAGGACATTGTTGTTTCCTGGAACCGATATGCAAAAGCTGACACGATGTTGTAAGCTTGAAACTGTTTCTGGACGCGGCCCCCCGTTATCTCGGTAGTCACGTTCCGGCCCCCTACTGAGTAATCCCTCGCTAATTGCCCCTTTCTTCATGTCTTGACATTTGTCAACACATGGTTACATTCTCAATACTCTACAGGGCTCTACAGGGCTCTACAGGGCTCTACAGGGAAATATCCCCGCGCATCACAATCCTAAGTGTCTTCCTTTCATTCAAGCAGTACAAATATGGAGAATTATGTATGGCCCTATTGAGCCCTGCTAGTAGATTCTTGTTGAAAAATGAAGTCAGTAGGGCTGCTGAAGAAATGTTAGGAAGGAAGAAAAGATCAACTAAGAATCAGTGGATAACTCAGGAGATACTAGACCTGATTGATGAACGACGAAAATACAAGAATGCTAGAAATGAAGAGGGCAGAAAAGAATACAGGCGATTAAAGAATGAAGTGGATAGAAAGTGCAAGGTAGCTAAGGAAGAATGGCTGAAGGAGAAGTGCAAGGATGTTGAAGGCTGTATGGTCCTGGGAAAGGTAGATGCTGCATACAGGAAAATCAAGGAAACCTTTGGAGAAAGGAAATCTAGGTGCATGAATATTAAGAGCTCAGATGGAAAGCCACTTCTAGGGAAAGAAGACAAAGCAGAAAGATGGCAGGAGCATATCCAACAGTTGTATGAAGGTAACGATGTAGATAATTTCGTTCTGGAACATGAAGAGGTTGTTGATGCTGATGAAATGGGAGACCCAATTTTGAGGTCAGAGTTTGACAGAGTTGTGAGTGACCTAAATAGGAACAAGGCACCTGGAATTGATGATATTCCCTCTGAATTACTGACTGCCTTAGGAGAAACCAGCATGGTAAGGTTATTTCATTTAGTGTGCCAGATGTATGAGACAGGAGAAGTCCCATCCGATTTTCGGCAGAATGTTGTTATACCTATTCCCAAGAAAGCTGGTGCTGACAGGTGTGAAAACTACCGCACTATTAGTTTAGTATCTCATGCCTGCAAAATTTTAACACGTATTATTTACAGAAGAATGGAAAAACAAGTTGAAGCTGAGTTGGGGGAAGATCAATTTGGCTTCAGAAGAAATGTAGGAACACGTGAAGCAATCCTGACTTTACGTCTGATCTTAGAAGATCGAATCAAGAAGGACAAGCCCACGTACATGGCATTCATAGATCTAGAAAAGGCATTCGATAATGTTGATTGGACCAGGCTATTTATGATTCTGAAGATGATAGGAATCAGATACCGAGAACGAAGAATTATCTACAACCTGTATACAAATCAGTCTGCTGTGATAAGAATCGAGGGCTTTGAAAAAGAAGCAGCAATCCAGAAAGGAGTGAGGCAAGGCTGCAGTTTGTCCCCTCTCCTTTTCAATGTTTACATAGAACAGGCAGTAAAGGAAATCAAAGAGAAATTTGGAAAGGGAATCACAGTCCAAGGAGAGGAAATCAAAACCTTGAGATTTGCCAATGATATTGTTATTTTATCTGAGACTGCAGAAGATCTAGAGAAGTTGCTGAATGGTATGGATGAAGTCTTAGGTAAGGAGTACAAGATGAAAATAAATAAGTCCAAAACAAAAGTAATGGAGTGCAGTCGAACGAAGGCAGGTGATGTAGGAAATATTAGATTAGGAAACGAAGTCTTAAAGGAAGTAGATGAATATTGTTACTTGGGTAGTAAAATAACCAACGATGGCAGAAGTAAGGAGGACATAAAATGCAAACTAGCACAAGCAAGGAAGAGCTTTCTTAAGAAAAGAAATTTGCTCACTTCAAACATTGATATCAGAATTAGAAAGATGTTTTTGAAGACTTTTGTGTGGAGCGTGGCATTGTATGGAAGTGAAACATGGACGATAACTAGCTCAGAAAGAAAGAGAATAGAAGCTTTTGAAATGTGGTGTTACAGAAGAATGCTGAAGGTGAGATGGATAGATCGAATCACGAATGAAGAGATAGAATGATAGGACACATCTTAAGACACCCAGGACTTGTTCAGTTGGTTTTTGAAGGAACTGTAGGTGGCAAGAATGGTAGGGGTAGACCAAGGTATGAATATGACAAACAGATTAGAGCAGATGTAGGATGCAATAGTTACGTAGAAATGAAAAGGTTAGCACAGGATAGGGTGGCATGGAGAGCTGCATCAAACCAGTCTATGGACTGATGACTCAATAACAACAACGTTAACTTAACATTTCGGCGTACGTTTTTAAGTTGTTCGTACCGTACGTAAAACAACGGCTGATCATCGCTCTAGTTTCAGGAAATATTTTGGGGGGGGGCCCGGCCCCACTGGGCACCCCCCTTGGCTATGCCAGTGCACCAACCCTAATTTTAATATAAACAAAATCACAGAAAAAACAAATATCATCTTTAATACAGTCATTCCTTTGCTAAAAAAATGCTTATCTCAAGAGAATCAATAAACAAAACCTGACCACCGGACAACATGCCCAGCTCCACGCCTACCCCCTCAACAGCCACTCCCTCTGCCCTGCTGCCCCTTCCAGCAACCAGCTCAGGACTACAATAGCAGTAAGTACACATATAGATTCTCTCACATGACTCAAAGACATTCCTTAAATATATTAGTATCATTCACATCTTATTCGTATCTTTCACAGATAATCATTATACTCCTCCCCCCCCCCCCCCCCCACACACACACACACACACACAAAAGTAATGGAGTGCAGTCGAACGAAGGCAGGTGATGTAGGAAATATTAGATTAGGAAACAAAAGGAAGGAGCCATCCCTCTGGTTTAATGCCATACAACTTAATACGGCTTAGGACATCATGACTCATCTTTTAATGTAAACAGCAGGATTTTATATATGGCAAGCTGTAATCTCTACACTCCCGTCCACGCCTTAACTGAATCCACACTACTTCAATGTTTTGCCGTTTAGAGATGTAAAGTGTTTCTTATCCTTTGTGTACATATGGTGACAAAAATCTTTTAAATGAGAAACTGGTATTTTAAAGTGTAACTCATATCACAATTCAAGCCATTGAGTTTTTTAATATAATGTACAGTTATGGACAATAAGACTTAATTATAGTAGTCAAACTGAAGAATCAAGAAACAGTGTAAGCCATAAACTCAAACATTCACAAGCATGAAAGTGTTTTACATATGTCGTTTTAATTTATGCATAGTTATAAGTTAGTTTTACAGTAGGTTCAGGAATATTCACTTCTCATAGATGTGCATTCACGCATGTCACATAGATAAATGATAACATATACTTAATCTCCAATTTGACAAATGCCCTACTCATGAGTACAACCTGACATGTTATTGTCACATGTTATTCCTTTCTAGATATGGTAATGTTTGCAATTGCACGATGCGTTATATGTACTGTATATGTGTGTTCAGCTGAGGATGACCCGCTAGGGTTGAAACCGGTCCTGTATTTTTAATAATAACAATAAACAAGTATTGATTAGGTGAAATTCTTCTCCTCTTTGTATTTGTGAAGTCCATCTGAGTGCAGATCCCTACTTTCTACCCACCCATCTGCTGCTCCAGAGGGTGCTGAAGGAAACATGCATCAATAGATTGTAACAAGCTCAAGGTACACAACAGAAAGTGCCGGCTTTCATTGTACAGTGTGTACCACAGAGCTTCAAGGTTAGCACAGAGCTTTGTTGTATACAAACTCCAGGTTCCCAGTAGAGGTAAAAGAAACCTGTTATTATTGACAACGAATGCACAGCCTACTTCCGCTGCTGCCCCTGAACTATCCATGTAACAACTACAGAATCTGGATACCAGCCAACAACGGACAGGAAGAGTCTCCGAGAAATGGAGGAGTCCATGTTCTCTTTCGGGCCGGTGAGCAGATCCAGAATTATTTCAGGTTGTAGTATTAACCAAGGAGGTACCTTACTTGGTTGTCTGACAAGACAGGAACTGAAGGAATATCAAATACTCTGTGACTGCTATCCAAGCATATTCCAACCGGCTGTGTTGCTCATGGATAAGCAGCATACAGCTGATGGTTTCTAGTATGGAATATGGAGGGATAGCTTGGGTGAAGTTGCATCCGTCGCAAATTTTCAGCATAACGCAATAGTATGTGTTGGCGCCTCAGGTGCAAAGGTGGCACACCAGATTCTTTTTTTTTTTTTTTTTTTTTGCTAGTTGCTTTACGTCGCACTGACACAGATAGGTCTTATGGCGACGATGGGACAGGAAAGGGCTAGGAGTGGGAAGGAAGTGGCCGTGGCCTTAATTAAGGTACAGCCCCAGCATTTGCCTGGTGTGAAAATGGGAAACCACGGAAAAACATTTTCAGGGCTGCCGACAGTGGGGTTTGAACCTACTATCTCCTGAATACTGGATACTGGCCACACTTAAGCGACTGCAGCTATCGAGCTCAGTCACACCAGATTCGACAAACAGGCTAGCATTAGGGCTTGTACAGAATGCTCCCGTTGCCAACCCAACTCCACTGTGGTGGATGCTATTCAGCTTCACAAGGACACCTTGCGAACCCATATGCTGCAATGCCATAGTCGAACCTGGATAAAATATGTGCCCTGTAAAATCGTAGGAGCACCATGCAGTCTGCCCTCCAAGTAGTGCTGCTAAGAAACTTCAAAACATTCAGTTTCTTAGAGCATTTGGCTTGTAACTGATTAACGTGTGGCTCCCACAATAATTTACTATTGAAAAGGAGCCCAGTAAATCAGTATGTGTCAACTAAAGGAAGAGAAACATCCTCTAAATAAAGCTCAAGATGGGGTGGAGAGTGCGCTTCTGGCAGAAGTGAACAATATAGGTCATAGAAGTTGAAAACCAAAAGCCATGTTCTAATGTCCACTGTTCCACTCTCCTAATAGCTTGCTGTAATTGTCGCTCAGCAACTGCCATACTTTGTGAGCTATAATACAGAGCAAAATTGTCTACATAATATGTATATTATACTATATTATAGTGACGGTAGTACTGCCGAACCAGCAGCAGCAACAATACTGTTAATGGTCAAGTGATGACGAGGATATAGTCTTATCTTCAAGGTGTGGAACTCACATATCGCAGAACGAGTCTGATAATTGTGTTACAGGTGTAAATATTCTAAATATTGTAATTGTAGTGTTTTCTGACAACTGGGTTATGGACAACAGTGAACCTAGGCTAGAGGATTTTGAAGGTGCTCCTGGTATAAAGGTATGGCCTAATGAATCTGGAAACATAGGACAAGTAGCAGGACTTTTGTTTGCTGAGGATATTTTTCAGTATGTAGCTGAACAGACAAACTTATACTATGAGCAGAATTCACATTCTCATAACGTATCACCTAAAATACTAAAGCGGACGAATGTCACTAGCAGGGAAATTAAAAAAATATTGCTCTGTGTATATTGATAGGCCAGGTGAAGAAATCATGTCTGAAAGATTACTGGCCAACCGATCCCCTAATAAAAGTCCCATATTTCCGAAAACTATGAGCCGAAATAGATTTCAAGAAATACCCTCCATTTCAACAACTATTCAGGAAGGCCACTAGAAAAATACACAGTAGTCTTTCAAAAGCTGGTGAAGTTCTGACAGTTTATTTGAATGCATGCACTTCAGCTTAGAGGTAGTTAGAAAGTGGCTAGGAACAGGGCTGTGCATGGGGTGAAGGGCACCCGGTCTGCAATGTGTTAAAGAAAAGAAATTCTCAGTCCCGCGTACCTTGGACCAATGGTAAACCCCAACTTCGTATTGTAAGAAACACTATCAAAGGAATCTCCACAGATTAAATTTATAGAAGGAAATGGATTATAAATTTGAGATAAGGTGAAATTTAGAAGCCTAACCATATAATAAAAATTATTAAAAGTTATTAATTGAGGGAGATTGACTGGCATAATACGGAGAATTCATGGACGCTATTCGTTGATTGGCTGGAGGCAAGAGACCCTACAAACGGCGCGAAATATCCCGCCCAGGATACGGGAGCCAAATTTACAATTATATTAATTACCAGTGAACAAAATTAGTTGAGAATTGGCATAGAGGCTATAATAATATTATTACATCAGTGGATCCCAAGTTTAAGCCACTGGCTGGTCCGCAAGTAGTCGTATGAGGATATTGGAACAGCTCACTCTAAGGTGACCTCTTGTGAACTCGGAGAAAAGGTGAGATTCACATAAACACATGGTTGTGGCGACGGAAGAGACTCACTCGTAAAGAATTGTTCAAACTGTTACTACGCCAGTGTGCGTACTTACTCGTGAGAAATTGTTGGAGCGGTTACTATGCAAGTTCATGTAGACTTACTCGTGAGAAATTGTTCGAGCTGTTACTACGCCAGTGTGTATACTTACTCGTGAGAAATTGCTGGAATGGTTACTACGCAAGTGTGTGTAGACTTACTCGTGAAGAATTGTTCGAGCTGTTACTATACCAGTGTGCGTACTTACTCGTGAGAAATTGTTGGAGCGGTTACTATGCAAGTGCGTGTAGACTTACTTGTGAGAAATTGTTCGAGCTGTTACTACGCCAGTGTGTGTACTTACTCGTGAGAAATTGCTGGAGCGGTTACTACGCAAGTGTGTGTAGACTTACTCATGAAGAATTGTTCGAGCTGTTACTATGCCAGTGTGCGTACTTACTCGTGAGAAATTGTTGGAGCGGTTACTATGCAAGGGCGTGTAGACTTACTCATGAAGAATTGTTCAAGCTGTTACTATGCCGGTGTGTGTACTCACTCGTGAAATATTGTTTGAGGTGTTATTATGTTAGGCAGCACAGTGATCCAGAATGTGAATTAGTATGTGTTACAGACTTGAACGGTCTACTATCAGGAGTTCGAACATTTACGGAACTCATTAAATTGAAACCTATGGGTAGGAGTGAGAGATTCTATCTCGGGAATAGTATATGTTACGTGAGAACGGTCGCGGGTGTTCGACAAAATTTCACCAGTGAACAGTTGATTATAAACTGATACCTGGTCAGCCACGTGAATGTGAGACGGGAAAAACCCGAACAGACACGGAAGTGCCGGGTTGGAATCTCGAGTGCGCGCCGGGCCGTTGAAGATGATACCGATGTATCCTATGTTCCTTAGTGCCCGGGGAAGGAATGAAGAATGTATATTTACATTAAGTGGGCAAGATAAAAGGCCAATAGTGTAAAATTTCTGTGTTAAATGTAGAGGGAGAAATTTTCCAAGTGTAAAAAGTTATTTGTTTTTCTAAAATTTGAAAATGTGTAATATTAAAATGTGTCGAGAATTACCTCTTCAAGCTGGCATGAAAACCAGTAGGATGCAGTGCTAAACTGAACGGGGGCCCATGCTTCTCGTCCGTTTTGGCAAACTACAAGGCAGAGATGACTACCTTATTAATATAAATTTGTAGATTGCTAACGTTAATGGGAGAGGATCATATTTTTTCATAATGGTAACTTGATTGTTACACGAGCTGCTTCCTGGCTCATTTAAATTCAGAGATAGGTAGACAAGGGGACAAATTAATATGTACATAATTAGATCAAGCACTCATCATAATTTTGATTATTTAATAGAGTAGATTCCTCTCTAAAGAACCAGAGAAACAAGGAAATGCCATTTGGTCCTTGTTTCAATGACAGTGAAATCTTGACATTCACCTCCCCGCGGTAGAAAGGGGGCAACGACTGCATATAAAAATAATATTTTTTATATGCAGGTGGCTAACGAATGAAGGGACTGATTATCTCCCGGTATAAGGAGATCCTCAATACCAAGTGCTAACAGTCTCTTTGAGAGTGGATGAGCAGGTATAGGTAAGGGCAATCCATTGTCCTGGGGACAAGAAATTGTTCGCGAAGGCAGAGGAACCAGTGTGGTCAATGGCATTAGGATGCAGAAGACAATGGGAAACCACTGCATTAAAGATCCTGAGAGATATTCCAATAAATTCACATGGAAGGGCTGCAACGTCAAGATCAGAGCTGGCCGTGTGGACCGTCTACCTCTGTTTGGAGTCGACATCTTAAGAAGAAGAAGAATAGAGTAGATTAGGGTTGATTTTGTTTGTTCAAGTGCTTGAAGTGTTTATGATTGTATATGAGCACGTTTCACGTAAGGATAAAATTAATATTCATTTTAGAAGTGCTCAAATGTGTTTTTCAGTTATCGTAAACTTTATAGATATTAAAGTATGTTGTAAGATTATTCAGAGGTAGAGGGTTGTCAGTGAATTTAATTGTTGTGGCACAGAATGAAGTCCATTGGATTGTCTGTAAATATTAATGATTATTTGTGCCGCGAGGTTTCGCAAGTGGACAGAAATATAATCATCAGTAGAAGTATCGGAGTGATAAATGAACACGGGTAATGTCTAAATGAGTGTTTAATAATAATGCTTTGTGAATAAAGGCATGGGCCTAGTGTTATAAAATAATTGGAAATTAAAGTAATAAATGTGGAGATAACATGTGGCGTGGAAGACTTTAATTCGGGAAGTAAAATTGATTTTAACATTAATGGTTGATTTAACATTTTTGGACTCCATAATAATCATAAATATTTGTTTAGAAGCGACAGAGGCACTTGGATATGATGGTCACTCTATGTTGAAGGCTAGAGTGGTTTGAGCCCATTTTTGATGTTGGAATTCGTGTGGGACAAAAATCCGGCATGAGATGAAATTGAGTCATACTGGTGTTGATGAAGAAATAGATAAATCCTGAGGCCTACATCGATATAATATGCCGATTCCGATGTTATGAGTGGCTGAAGAGTCCACGCACCGAGGGTTAATTAGTGAATTTGTTTTGAAGAGTTCCAGTGGAATAAATGGACTTCAAATGGAAAAGAAGGAATAATTTAGCACTTGCAGGGATTGGATGAATATTCCCAGCTGCGAGGTGCCTTGGGATTTGAGATTTGTCTTGGGAGGACATGGTGTTCCCATAAATTAACGGCAGTACAAAAATAAGGTTGCGGTTTTGAATACCGTTATTGTGTCCCAACCGATGTGAAATCAGATCTTGGTGGTTCATATTGGGATTTAACATATGTGACTAAATTCTAAAGATCGGAAATTAAAATATAAAATTTCAAATTCATAATAATAATAATATTAATGATGATAATAATAATCCAAGTAAATCATATCTTAATTGATTGATTAGTGCCAAACTGTCTGACTCGTTGGCTGAAAATGGTCAGCATACTGACCTTCGGTTCAGAGGGTCCTGGGTTGGGGATTTTAACCTTAATTGGTTAATTCCAATGGCTTGGGAGCTGGGTGTGTGTGGTGTATTCAACATTAGAAGTCATCCTAGGTAGGGCACTCATTTTCACAGACATGCTTGTCGCCCAATAGGACGTCTACCAGAAAAAGACTTGCACCAGGCCTCTCCGGAGGCCATACACCATTATTATTATTAGTGCCAAACTAGATTGGAATTGTAAAGGGTTATGCATTAAACATAATAATAGTTGACTACAGTGTAAAAAGTGAAAATAATTTATAATAAATAATAATAATAATAATAATAATAATAATAATAATAATAATAATAATAATAATAATAATTTGAAGAAGAATAAGAAGAATTTACTACATTATTTCTGAGAATAATAATAATGGTGAAAAATGAAACTGAAGTATTAAATCAATGATTATTAAGTGTTACGAGAAGGATGATCTCCACTGATAATAATAATTATAAAATTAAAATATTTTAAAAATTATTTCGGATGATGACGTTGACTGATAATAGGGAAGTCAGCTGGCGAAATAACATAATATCCAGTTGATGTAAATAATAAGTTAAATTTGTTATTTGTAATGTGATGGCTAATGCCTACATCTGGACCATTAGGTTAGAGTCTCTTTGTCGTTTCCTTCAGTTAACGATAGCATATCTTGGTTAGGAACCCAGGGAGAGCTTTGTATTATCCCGGGTTGGTCTCATCTCAATAAAGGTGGAGGCGATGACATGATTCATGTGATCACGCCCACCTAGCCAACAGGTAACTGGTCCGTGGCCATAAATGGTCATTGTGTACACGAGGGTCGAATTGCAACCCTCAGAAATCAACGGTTCCACCACCCAAGTGGATGAGTGGTCTAAAGTGTAAAATATTAATATGTGAAAATTTCAGGAATGATTTGCCAAATTACCAGCAAAATAAGGGTCAACAAATTTTCGTGTGTGCTCAAAATTTTAACTTAAATAAAATGCTCCTTTAGCATTTGCAAGGAAACAGTTCCAGGTTCTTGTTCTTGTAGAATAGTAAACCCCTGGTGACCGTTTAAATGTCCGTCCCCATTCCTAGGACGGAGCCTTCCAATTTTTCCCTTGGATCTGATTTAATATATTTTTGTGTGCTAGTTTATGATGAGCCTTAAAGTTAATGATTAGAGTGTCCCATTCAACCTTGTAGTACTGATTAGATGGCGCCCATACATTTAACTGGAGATCTTATATCTTCATAATTTTTAAAATTGTTTATTAGTTGCGATAGATTCGGACCGTAACACCCCCTGAGATAAATGCTGGTTGAGACTCAGGCTTTGAGCGGGTACAATAGAGAGGATCCTTCTTGAATATATCATCCCTTTTGCTCCGTATATCAGAGAAAACTTTGTTTTAAGGTATATCAACACCCATCCTCACACTGCTCTGTGCATGTCAACATTCTTACAGGAAAGAAATGATCACTTTGGACTCACCAGCACAAAGCCCTGACCTAAACCCCATTGAGCATGTGAGGGACTAGCTCAAATGTCAAGTCTGTCAACAAGATTTTCAAACCCCGGCCAAGCTGCAGGCAGTTCTTCAAGAATGAGATGTTATACAACAAAATTATCTCGCCACCTTAATTATCTCGCATTCCAAATATATTGTGAGCTGTTACTGCTTCAAATGGTGGCAATACCCATTATTGAGTATCTAGAACCAGTTTGAAGTGGTTGTGAGTTTCATTAGTGGCCAGGGGTGTGTTCAAGTGGCATTGTAAGGAGGGTAATTTGAATGTTGCCGAAGGAAAATTTTGTGCAACTTCTATTTACATCCCTTTTACATGCCCTTACCTTGGTTAGAATTACAGTTTTTGTTTAAATAAGGACAGAGTAGACATAATAAGAGATTCCTCAATAATTCATGATGATATTTTGCATTCCGAGTACTGCTTTAGTAAATTTGGATTTTTCAAAACATCCAAGTGTGACTTTTCTTCTTCAGTATATAAGCCTAGTACACACTTTGAGTAACAATCAGATTTATTGACAGCCTCTCAATAGAGTCTTTTAAACAAAAGATGAGAAGTGGCCAATCCATTCACAATTAAGCTCTAGAAATTTGGTTGATTTTTTGTTACAACAGGCTTCATGTCGCTCTGACACAGATAGGTCTTGTGGCAATGACAGGACAGAAAAGGGCCAGGAGTGGGAAGGGAGCTGCCATGGCCTTAATTAAGGTACAGCCCCAGTATTTCCTTGGAGTGAAAATGGGAAACCATGGAAAACCATCTTCAGCGCTGCCAATAACAGGGTTCGAACCCGCTATCTCCCAAACACAAGCTCACAGTTGCATGGCCCTAAGCACAAGGCCAACTCACTTTGTATATTTCTTTCGGTGTATACAGTTTGAGCTATTGTGGAGAGTAGTTCGAGGTATTTAACGTTGCTAATTTGTATCAAGAAATCTGCAGTCACGTAACTCTGGATCTTCTTGCATGTTTTTGCTCAGCTGAAAATTTCAAGTAATGGTTGGAAAAGGCAGAATTATTTGAACTGAGGCTGCTCTCAATCCATGAGGCTCAAAAAGCATTACCTAAGGTTATAATTTTGCCACTAAAAGGCATATTGTTATTCATGATATCCTTGTGCAGACAATTTACATACATAAAGCATGTATAGGAAACTGCTTCAAGAGATAAATTTTATATTCAAACCCGTATTGTCACCTTAATAGTGTATGGTACTTTCAAGTAAAAATTCCACCTCTACTATACATTTGCTTTTATTATTTTCAGAATAATATAATTTTAGTAAAATGGAACATGTTTCATCCCATTTGGGACATCTTTGGCCATAATTGTAAGACAAAGTATACAAAATATAACACAAGGATACATTAAAATTCGCATGTTAAAAAGCACTGGGTGGTTCTTTAAAAGTGTTCTGAACATTGCCAATTTCTTTTTTGCTACTGGTTTTATGTCGCACCGACACCGATAGGTCTTATGGCAATAATGGGATAGGAAAGGCCTCGGAGTTGGAAGCAGCCGTGGCTTTAAGGTACAGCCCCAACATTTGCCTGGTATGAAAATGGGAAACCACGGAAAACCATCTTCAGGGATGCCGACAGTAGGATTCGAACCCACTATCTCCCGGATGCAAGCTAACAGCCGTGTGCCTCCAACCGCATGGCCAACTCGCCCGGTCTGTACAATGTCAATTAAAAACATAACCGTTGTCGACTTGCATGCAATTGGTGGTGAAAACATATAAAACTGATTCCAAGGAAGTGCTCAGTGTGGTTATCAGCTCGTATCTTGTCACGACGTGATCTGATTAAAACTAAACCTGATGCGACTGGTACCCACTGAGTGTCCCAAGTAGACGCAGGTCCTCGCAAGAGTTTGACCATTTCCAGTGCTCACGCACCCCAGCTTCCAACCATGGACCCTAACCATGCATATCCACCTAATTTCGACTACTTCCAAGCTTTCACCGACCTAGCAAGATCTATATCATTCCACAGTACCAAACCCAGCACCCTCTCCTCCCCACCAAGTATGGAAAATCCTGGTGGACCGAGTAGCTGGGACCCATACAAATCCTCTCACCCCACCGAATCAACTGAAGAAGAAGAAGAGGCAACCTTCAAAGGAGACACCTATGAAAAACCGTATCACTACAATATGACATTCCCTTCCCAATCTCCCTGAAATGCAAATCAATTATCCATCCCCTCACGAACCCAGGATCAGTACCAATAACCTGCCGCCTAATCATAGAAACCCTAAAACCAATCATACCACGCTACATAGCAACAATAGAAGAAACCCATAACAACCTCCTCATTATAACCCCGATCAGAAACATATTCCTAGACACCATCCTGAACAGTCTCGCAGGTATTGAAATTCCCACCCCAATTGTGATCAACATGCTAAACAACACCTCAAACCAGCCAGCATCCACAGAAACAATCAAATCACCTCTTCCCCAACCAAGCAGACCACAGCAACACAATCCAACCCACCACAACATACCAAGTCATCCGAAGCCCAAGCCAACCCACCACCAACTACCGAGTCATCTGAAGCCCAAACCAACCCACCACCGCCTACCGAGTCAACCGAAGCACAAACCAACCCACTACCCCCTTCCCCGCCACCACCGCTCCCATCACCCACCAAGCCCGCACAGGCCCAAACCAACCCACAACCATCACACAGAGACACATCTACTCAGACCGGGAGCAGGTGTAAAAAATAACCTGCTCCCGAGCTGCACACACACAAAGTACTACCACCAACACGAGCCCACACGCTCCCACGCCCATCCCTAATCACACAGTGCTTTACTTGCCTCAAATTAAACCACAGGTGCGGCGGTCTCCACCGTCATACGGATTGTAAGGTGCCAAGGGACCAGGCGAGGTGTGCCAACTGCCAAGGCAGTCACGCAGCCTCATTTATCAAAAAGGCAATTAAGGCACATTACAGACAAACCCGACACCTACACCCAAATCCAACACCACCCCCATTGCTCAGCCTCACAGTCCCACCCCCATCACAACCGAACTCAAGATCTACCACAACCAGCCCCACCCCACACACAAGCACCCTTCTACATCTACTAATACTGAACTTGCTTTCCAACCATACCAGCCTATCAATTCCCATACCCACACCTCCAGTACCAACACGACCCCCGACCCCCACCCCCAACCAAGCATAAATACCGCCAACCCTAACAAGATCAATGAAAAGTTCTCCCTTCCTATCAAAAGCCAGTTCCCACCAAGACAATACCAGCCTCTAGCCTTGTACCAACCCCACAAACAGTTCTAAACCACAACAACCTGCTCAAAAACCACAATTACCTTCCATAAACCCACAAAACAATAAATCAAAATCACCATAACCGAAGCACTGGAAACCAACAGGATGCCCACAAGCTGCAAATTTCATGCTGTACGTTTTTTCAAAATTTATAGTGCCAATAACAGCCGGCACACGACAGCTAATAATGCTCTCATGTAAAAACAATGGCAGGGCCCAATGATGCTGATACCGCTACTCCTGCAGTTAAGCAACATTGGGCATGGTCAGTACCCAGATGGGTGACCACCCAGGTCTACCACCTGCCACTGAAACAAGCTCATTAAAAAACGAACACACAGTCATGGTGCAACACACGGAGAGTTCAATCATGCCAAATTAATATTTATCAATAGACTACCCATACGAATGCCACATTTCAATTAACATCTATTATTATTATCATCATTATCACCAACAACCTACATTATCATTCTTATACCTATTTTCCAAACAGCCCAGGTGGTGAGGATCACTAAAGCGAAACCGGTACTGGGACTCAATAAAAGTTACTGCTCAATTTGGTTACAAAGGTAGTTTTTATACAAATTTCTTGAAACAGCAATGTGTCGTGATGGTTTCTACATCTACTGCTGAAACTGGATCATCTGTTTTCAAAGAAACGGAACACAGCCATGCTCCCAACTGTGGCCACTGCAAAGCTGTGGAATGTAAAGAGAACATTAAAAACATAGCTTCTAGCTCAGTAAATCCTGCATATAACATTGTGCAGAATGGGCTTGCAGCGACATCTAGCTAGACTGGAGTAAAGTGTATTAAGAAAGAAACATTAAAGACGTATTAGAAACCTTAACTTGCCTGAACCAACTTTCATAAAATGAGTTTTTCTCTTTTTTTTTTTTTTTTACAATTGGCTTTACGTCGCACCAACACAGATAGGTCTTATGGCGACGATGGAACAGGAAAGGGCTAGGAATGTAAAGGAATCAGTCGTGGCCTTAATTAAGGTGGAAGTGGGACTCGATAAACCATCTTCAGGGCTGCCGACAGTGGGGTTCGAACCCACTATCTCCCGAATACTGGTCACACTTAAGAGACTGCAGCTATGGAGCTCGGTAAAAATTACTTCAAGATCTCCCCCAGAAGTATAAAGAAACTAAGGAAAGTTCCAAACACTCTAGGGACAAGCCTCCAATCTGATAACATATCAAGTGATTATAAAATTTCTGCAATTACAGTAATTAATGATGCTTTCCTTAACTTGCAAATTGGTGGATGCCTATTCCATTTCTCACACAGTATGGTGTAGGATACAAGCTGACTGTTTATGGCTGAGGAAAATGTTGAAATTCGGACACAGTTCATTCTGTCATTGCTTTAGTCTTCCTGTAGAGCAAGTCCCTGAGGCATTTGAGATTCTGAGAGAAGAAATTTGCAACAATCTGGAAGTAATCTGTTATTTTATTGAGGTGTGTTCTTGGCAGACATCACAGAATGGGCCATAGAAGATCAATGTTCCACCTAGAACAAGTTGCTATGAAGGAGTTGTTCTACAACTTCTGTGTACAACCAACACCTGTGAGAATTAACAGAATGATTGGCCATCACCATCCTTCTGCTTACCAGAACACTTGCAGAATGAGACTGAGGAGATCACCCATGATATTGCAAGGCTTGAAAGTGGTAATTCACTCATGAAGAAAAGAAAAAACAAATTAACACACATCTCGACAAAAGGATCAAAAGGGTCGTGGTATGATACCAGGCATATAAAAACGAGAACAGGTTTATTCCGTACCTGTAAGCATTTTGGCATAACATTGCTGAAGAATACTGAGAACAGAATTGCAAACTGTACCAAAAATAAAGTACTGAACTCAATTCAAATCATGTTACATTATTTCATTGCTTTGTGACAGAGTCTGCTATGAAAAAGCATTCATGTGACTAAATATACCGTGTGGAATGATTGCCCTTGTGACGAAGTCCAGAGTCAACAAAAAACAACCATATCTGATAAATAACAAAAAGTACTGATGCAGTAATGGTTGGAGTACAGGTTTATCTGATGAAACTGCTTTGGCCGCAATAACAGCTTTAATGAGGTGCCAGAAACATTGACATGTGCAAATATCATGATCCTTATTGATGTTGAACATTATATGGGTAACGGCGGCTTTCAGAGAATCAGCTGTATTATGGAAATATTGACTATTCTCCTATTCAGCAAGATTTCAGATGTAATAAATGAGCAAATCTATGTGTGGCTAGTTAGAAAGAAACATGTTTGGTGTGATGTGGTTATGCAGATTGGCTGATATCCACTCTTGTGTGATTACAGCTTTGTGCACATGTGCAAAGTCCTGCTGAAACAACATTGTCTAACCATGGCTTCACAACTGTCACCAGTACTTCAATTTAGCCAGCAGAATTTACTTTCCACTCCTAAAACAATCACAGTTACAAGAAACTTTGTGTGCTAGCACAAAGGAACATCAGAAGGATCCACGTATAATCACCTCTCATTTTTCAAATTTTGATCCCAGTAGAAATTTTTTCATCAAAATATAAAACAGAGCAGGCCAGTTTCTTCCAGATGTTTCAACTTGTTCAGTTATCACTTTTCTTGAAGAAGCCGTTGTTCATGTGTGTCTACCAACATAAACTACCAATTTCATCATAACATAAAATGTATTTCAAATGTTTTCATGCACCACAGTACGTATTATGTGTTCATATATATGAAGATCTCTGGTAATAGCCATTATCGACATTCTGGGGATTTCACTGATAATGTTCACACCTTCAATATGACCTGTGGTGTTCTAATATTGTCTGAAAACTGAAAATGTTCTTGCACTTGGCTACATGCAACACATCCCTGCCAGAGGCACAAATGATCTGATGACTTCCAGAAACTGTGCAATTTCAACACTGTCGTGCACAGTGTGTATCATAGCGAGCCTTCCCATTCCTAAAAGTTGTCACAACAGTACATAATTCCATGTCCTCAAATACCTTACACACCCTTATGTATAGGAAAACAGATGAAAAGCAGTGCCTTACAATGTAAGTATTCGTAGGATTCCAGCAAGATATACCATATATTTCATATTCAGGAGCCCAAATGGACTGAATCACTATTGACCTATCCAAAATGAGGGCTACTGAAATAGAGAAGAGTGACTGGGTGGGTGGATAAATGTTTAGAAAATATAAAGACAATTAGAGTAGGTGATGCAATATCTGATCTTGTAATGATTAAGAGGAGTGGGTTCTGCAAGACAGCATTATTGGATCTTTATGTTTTCTTACACAGGCTAACTTGTATATAGGACACCAGTAAAGAACAGGATAAGGCTCTTTGCTGTTCATGTTATACTGTCTAGAGTAATAAATCAGCTACAGAATTGTGAGTGAATGCAAAAATACTTTGAACAATGTTGTGAGATTGACAGCGGATGGTATGATGGTAAACAGGGTGAAAAGTCAGGTTATCATAGCCAACAAGAGGAAAAGTCCTCTCAGTTTTAATTAATGTGTTGATGGAGTAAAACTACGTCATGGGGATCACTGTAATTAGAGCTCTTCATTGGGGTCATTGCATAAATGGGATTGTAAATAAAGGTTCCAGAACTTTTCGTATAGTCATTTAGGTGTATTTAGGTGCTGTAATAAGGATATAAAGGAGAGGATGCATAAGCCACTGGTAAGACCCTAATTAGAGTATGGTTCCAGTGCATGGGACCCTCACCAGGATTACTAAATTCGAGAACTGGAAAAGATCCAAAGGGAAACAGCACGATTTGTTCTGGACAATTTCAGACAAGAAAATAGTGTTACAAAAATGCTGCACTCTTTGGGCTGGGAAGACTTGGGAGTAAGGAGACAAACAGCTTTATTAAGCAGTACGTTCCGAGCTGCTAGCGGAGAGATGGTGTGGAACGGTATTAGTAGATGAATAAGCTTGAGTGGATTTTTTAAAGGTAAGAAAGATCATAAAATGAAGTTGGAATTCAAGAGAATAAATTGGGAAAAATATTATTTATAGGTACAGGAATTGGAATAATTTACCAAGGGAGTTGTTCAATAAATTTAAAACTTTAAAATCATTTTTTTAAATTAGGTAACCAACTGAGAGAATATGCCACCTGAGCGACTGCCCTAAATGCACAACAGTGATTGATTGATTGAAACATGCACGGGTCTAAAATTTTCAGCTGCAACCCTCGTTAATTTGTTAGCCAGTAAACCATCCTTTGAATGCCTACTCCCTTCACCTCAGGAGAAGAAAAATAGACCAGCACCCACTACACTTACACTGAATGCTGCCTAGTACAGGCCATTCCTAGCAGGCAGCCCTGGGCTCTGAGGGCTGAGAGCAAGCCTTAATGGAAACAGACAGCGAGTAAGGGGGAAAGAGATGGAGGGGAGAGAGGTGTATGGACAGCACATTTTATGAAACAAAGAATTTCAAGAATTACCACATTCAGGGTGACACCAGACATTTCTTTAATTTTACCAACTTATGCAGCGAAAACCGTTTGAGCTTCTAATGCAGTGGTGGACAAACATGACTTGGTTTTAGTCTTATTCAGGAGTCATGACTAAGAAAGTGTGTCTGTACAGGTATGTAGAGCAAAACACAGTAAATAATTTGCATGTCAATGAATAGATATGGAAACTCTTTTCCTCCCAAGTTTTTATAAATTACAAGGAGGTCCTCTGGAATATTGTATAAGTACCTCTCAAAACTTACTAACATTAAAGCCTCTTTGAACTTTGAGTGGCGTCTGTTCAAAATACATAGAGAAGGCCATCATAAAATTGTTTAAGGGCTTCTCAGTAACTACCTGTGTTACTCTCCACAAAATGGGATTAAGCAAAAACAAGACAAATGACAACTGTAATGTACCACTAGCTGACCTAAATTCATATTTTAGCTTACGATCCTCTCAGATGGACGAACAGACCAAAGCAGCAGTAATTAACAGAACATCCTCAAAAGTAAGACAATATGGCGAGAAGTTTTACTTATCTCATATGACCCCCCGTGACGTTAGGAGAGTCTTCATAAGATAAAGTCACAGTCCATGGCCATGATTGAACCTGTCTCTTTTAAAAAGAATCATAGACATCATACTTCCAACAGTCATGCATATCATTAATAACTTGCTCATGACTGAGGTCTTTCCTTTGAATTGGAAATATGCTATCATTCAACCACTACCTAAAAACGAACAACCCCAACAGTCCCAAAGATTATCGTCCTGTTAGTATCCTTTCTATATTAGGAAAAATATTGGAGAAAATACACTGGCCGGCAAACAAAGTGGATCACTTTGAAAATGTTGATTTTCTGTTCGCTAAAACAAATTTTTAAGGACATATTTCATTTTGTGATGTTCCTCTCTATAAAGAAATGTTTTCAGCACTCTCTGGTAAGTGTGTGGTGCATATGGTCCGAATTGATCGACTATTAGAGATAATTTTCCATGCCATTAGCTTTTATGACGATCCCTTTTAACTTTTATGGTTTTATGACGGTCCCTTTTAACGTGGTTGCTCGCCCCCTAATCAAGCGTTAAAGTTACTGTAAACATTTGCAGTGATAAGATGTTCTTTGTAAAAACTCTGGGAAGTTCCAAATCAGTTTTTGTTCGATCCTTGATGAGTTAAGATGCCTCTAAGTAGAGAAAATGTTGCACGCGTAATCGCGTTGGTTGAAGACGGTCGCAGCCTTCGGCATGCGGCCCATGCTGTAGGAGCATCTTATGGAAGTGTACAACGGGCCGTGCAACGTTATCGTGAACGTGGAACATGCGAAAGGAGACCAGGATCTGGACGTCGACGAATTACGAACGCCAGGGATGAACGATTTCTTGTCCTCCAAGTCTTGAGAGACCAAAGAACAACATCGGTTCAGGCGAGAAATCGTCTAGAGGCTACAAGAAATGTCCGTGTGAGTGAGAGAACCGTAAGACGAAGGCTCCAGAAGGCTAACCTTACTTCAAGAAGGCCCGCTACAGGGCCACTATTAACGGGGCAGCATCGGAGAAGACGACTCGAGTTCGCGATTCAGCATCGAAACTGGACCATTCAGGACTGGAGCATGGTGCTTTTTACAGATGAGAGCCGCTTCTGTACGAGATCTCCAGATGGGCGAGAAAGAGCGTGGAGGAGGCCTGGAGAGCGATTCTCACCCGTAACTCTCTCCCAAAGGACACCATTTGGGGGAGGCTCTGTGATGGTGTGGGGTGGCATAAACTTTGAATCCCGTACCGAGCTTGTGATTCTTGATGGCGGTTCTCTCACTGCTCACCGCTATGTGGAAGAAGTTATGCAGGATCATGTTGTCCCATTTGCACAATTTACGGGCGACAATTTCATTTTAATGCACGACAATGCTCGCCCGCACGTCGCCCGTATCGTCACCCGTTACCTAGAAGAAGTTGGAATTCAAACTCTAGACTGGCCAGCAAGGAGTCCTGACCTAAATCCCATAGAGCACGTATGGGATATGATTGGGAGAAGACTGCGGTCTCAGAATGTCGAGACTCTGGCTGAGCTGAGGGCACGATTGGTGACAGAATGGAACAGTATTCCTCAGGAAACAATTAGGAATCTAGTGCGCAGTGTACCACAACGCCTCCAGGAGGTCATCACTGCCAGAGGTGGAAACACCAGATTTTAATGTCTCTAGTGGTTTGCTAAAACATTTTCTGACAGTGTAAATCAGTGAAAGTGTTAAAATTGGAGTTAACTTAAATACAGTGAAAGACATGCAAATGAGTAAAAATTACAGGAATTACAGAAACGATAAAATGTCATAATAAAGTGAATGTCAGATAAATTTTGAAAGTGAATTTAGTGTTAAACGTGAAGGTAACATAAGGTTTGATTAGTATTATCAGTATTATTATTTATTTAGGACACTGGACTAACACTATATCCATTGAAACAATTTTTTTCAAAGTGATCCACTTTTTTTGCCGGCCAGTGTAGTACATAAGCAAATGAATGAATATCTTGTACATTACAACTTACTTGACAAACATCAATCAGGGTTCAGACCAAACTACAGTACTACCACGGCATTAGTTAAAGTGACTAATGACATGCAACCAGCAATTGATAAAGCACAAATGACTATACTTGTTCTGTTGGACTGAAGTAAAGCCTTCGACTGTGTAGACAGAAACATACTACTTGCTAAACTCAAGACACTGAAATTTTCTTACAGCACTTTTATCCTGGGTAAAATCCTATCATAGTGGTCGTTAACAGTGTGTATCAGTGGGAAACGATACATCTTTGTGGCACACCACTAAGGTGGGCATGGCACAGGGTGAAGTATTATCAGCGCTTCCATTCTCATTATACATGAACGACTTACCTGAGATGTTGACCAATTGTAAATATCATGTATATGCAGAAGATATTCAATTAAACATTCACACAAAGCCTCATGGCTTAAACAATTCAATCACTAAGTTATATGAAGTCCCAGCAAATGTTAATGACTGGATTAGCAGACATGGCCTGAAAGTGATCCCATCAAAATCAGAGGCCATCATAACTGGTACGTATAAATCACATGCTAAACTACAAAACACACCTCTACCCAGTGTTGTGTTCAATGGAATACCAATAACATTTAGTGACCATGTGAAATACCTTGGAGTAGTATTCAATAAATATTTAAGTTGGGTGGGACATGTCACAAATTTGTTGAAGAATATTCTATTTATTACATTCTGAAAAAAAGGATGAGGGACTTCCTTCCGAGAAACACAAGAAAATTATTAGTTCAAAGTCTAATATTCCCAATATTTGACTACAGAGATGTAGTTTATAATAGTATGAGCAAAACACTTTCATGTCGACTACAGCGAGCCTACAATGCTTATGCTCGATTCGTATTAAATATCCCAGTCCAAACTCAAATTAGCCCTGTCCTATCTCAGCTGTCATGGCTAAGAATGACCGAACAATGTAAATACCATGCTGTTTCCCTCCTCCACAGTGTTCTGAAAACAAACAAACCAAACTATTTCAGAATAGACTTCAAATACCTCTCCCCCTCTGATGCAGCTCCCTCAAGTCATCCACATGATCCCTCGTGTCCATTCCCATTCATTACAGTAACTCATAAAACAGCCCATTTATACCTGCTACCTTACATTCCTGGAACTCAATACCAGCTAAAATTAGAGGCATAGGCAATCCGAGGATATTTAAAAGGAAATGTTTAATATGGTACTCAAACCAGTAGAAAGCAGATCTCATTAACATAACTAAAGTAATATTTAGTTCTTGATTATCAATGAGGATACAAAATTATAGAGCTTAAGTAAATTCATTTCAGTGATATTTAGAAATACAATGAATAACTAATGATTACATGTATACTATTCATATTATTATATAAATTGTATAACGGTGTTGTATAATATGGTTTGGCATAATATCAGACTTCATACCATGAGCCCTGCCATATAAGAAAGGCAATAAACTGAACTAAACAGTAAGACAAGTCACATTGTTTTAAAGATAGGAATTCTTAAAAATATTTCTCCTGTACTTGTTTATCAAAAGTTTCATCCTAAAAGTAAGAATTCTGTTCTACTCAACACACCTTTGCCTTCCAAAGAAACATTTAAATCATTTAAATGGTTTGTAATGTTGGCTAGAAAGGCAAGGTCAGCAACCCAGCATGTGCATTCTTACTTCACCACAGAGAGTAGTGGTGAGGGGTGGGATGTCAGCCTTGGGTACACACCGGACAGAGTCAGAGATCTCTACCCTCAAACCCTGAGTTGGAATGGTCTGCCCTGGTGTATAGAAAACATATTTAAGAGTAGAAATAATGGTCAAATAATTTAGTCGAACATTTTTTAACATTGCTTTTATTCCCAACAATAGTGTAATGGGTATAAAGAGATGACAATCAAGGCATAATGCCTCTTTTACCTATATATATCAAGTACAAAAATACTGCCAACATATAAAAAATATTTCACACTTTCACAATTTTTACTTTTTAATTGACAACTTGTTATGACAGAGCATCTGGCTCTTTGTTAATTAAAAGTGCAAAACTTGAAGGAAAAAGCTACAGCTTAGAGTAAAACCTCAGGTATATCACTGTTACACATTAAAAATAATGTTCATTGCAAATGACTGATCCAGATGGGTTCTTTCTACAACACATGAATACAGCAGTACTGCATATCTTTTAATGAATTAGCAATAACGAAAAATACTTTGAAGGCATCAACTTTACGGCCTAAGAGTAGGCACTTCAATTACTGGTATATTATTTAATTTATTTAAATCTGTAAGTACCAATCAAACCATTAATATAATATTTTATACTCATAAGTTAGACCCTCGATATACTATACCAAAGCCACATAACATATGGCAAGATGACATTTTCAACAATGTATGTTATGAATATAATAATGTGAAGAAATTATTCTAAATATACTGTATAATGTATATTAACATTTTGGTGAATTTCATTTAGCACCGTACATGGACTCAGCCAGTCGATTATGCACAGGCATAGACACTATTTTAAAAATATTACAAATTATAAATGCACTAAAATGTAACTATAAACTAGAAACTTAACTTCTATCAACAAATGCTAGGGACTACTAAATACTATTGAAAAGAAAAAAAGCAACAAAAATCCCACATTATATACACTCGGAAGAGTTTATATTATGTATAATAACATGTATTAAATTCTATGAATATTCAAAAACAAGCATTTCTTAAGAAAAAATAAAAGCCTTATTTATTAGTACTGAAACCATTTTACACATACATTTAAAAAAATTCCTTTCATACTTTAAAAGCTCCTTATTTTTTATATAAGTTTATTAAACATGAGTTTTAGATTTCAGGATTTTTGTATTAAATAAAACCGTAAATGGTGACTATTGGATAGTATAATTTAAACATTCCTGCATGCAAGCAAGGAATCATTTGAATTTGTGGAATGATCATCTACATCTCTGTTCTCACAGAACAGACATATTTTTGAACAGAATAGTGAAACATGCGATAAATGTCACCAATCTACAAACTCATTAGATGCTTATTCTCCAGTACTTATGTTTACAAAATTTCTTTATCAAAATTCATAAACATGCACATTTATCACTATAGGTAGCTAAATTTGTACAGACTAGTTAACATGGCCTTGGGTTGGAATGGCGTGTGCATGCGCTGCCTGTAACAGCATGTCACCAGCAGAGACTTTCGATCTGTAACCTCCTCCTCAATCTATTGATAGCATGCACAGTGTTCAGTTTCTGTACACTAACCTTTCTACAGGCAATGCTGAAAGTGATAACCATCTGCAATCACACATTTCCAACATCTTTTGATGTAATTATCATTCACACACACACACAATTTCTTCTTTGCTAATGTTTCTAACTTCTGTTGTAATTCCCCTATAGAGTGAGGATTATTCTTATAAACATTAGTTTTTAGAGTTCCTCACAAATAAAGGCACACGTGGTGAGACTGGGGAAACAAGGGGGCTATAATCCTTTAGAAATTACTGTCACCAAATTTTTAAAAAAATGTTGTTTAAGATATCACCGGCAGTATGGGCTACAGTAGAATCTTGTCAGAAATGCCTATTGTTTTTCTTGTCATCTGACAACATTTAAAAAATTTGTACAAGTATGTTTTTACAGTGTCTGTGTCCATTTACTGTATCATTAAAAAATATGAGTCCTATTATTTGCCTTGCAGTTACAACATATCATACACCTACTTTTTCACAATGTACTGGAACTTCATGACTGAATCAAGGATTCTCTGTGCTCCAAATACTGTTCTGTGAAGATACATGACCATGCAAATGAAACCATGCCTCATCAGAAAAAATGATCAAATGTGGTTCAACATAGTTTGTAAATCTTAAGTCAGAAATTTATTTGGAGAGTGTGCAAATGATGCACCAATTTTGTCAACTTGAATTAGGAATTTTAGCATTTAGCAATCCCGTTCTTTTTAGTTCATTAACAAGAAGCCTACCTGTTCTCTATGCTAATTACCTGATAATTCACAAATACAATTTTAAGACACTTGCAAAAACTAACACTGCACAATGACGTGTATCTCCAAAAGAGTCAATTTTAAGAACATTACGCTGTATGATCAAGTGAATAGTTGAAAGGGACACATGTGCGGGACTGCGACCTTCAAGAGTGAGCACACTTTAATATGCTTCCTTGCCGCAGGCAACTCCAGTAGCTATCGCTTTGCATTCATGCTCTGTACAATAAACAACTTTTACACCTGATCTTTCCGTTCAGTTCAATATCTATTGAGCACTTCATGAATGTTCCTTGTAATTACAATGATATGATATGATACAACCCTGATCCAGAGAGTTTAGAAACTGAGGCTGAAATTGTAATGAGAATTAAAATTAACTGAGGATATTTTGTCCGCAAGGAGTATTGTATCCTGTAATTTTAAACTGACACTTGGTTGTGATTCCAGACATTTCCACCAGCTGGAAGGAGAGCTCTCAGTAATGTAGATATCTGCAGTGTGGTACTATTGTTACCTAAGTGGTGGGGGACGTAAAAAATATAATATATTATGGTATCAACTAGGAGGATTAAAATAGTTTTGTACAATTTTGTAAGAAGTTCAACTGTCAATACGGATTCATAGAGGTGAAGCTTCCACGGTGTGTAGAATTAGTTTATTTTCCGGGTTGAACCGTGTTGATGTTTTTTGTACATTATGTACAGTTTGCCAACGTTTCAAATACATTGCAGTATTCCTTGTCAAGGCGACTGAAATACCCCTCGATCCGAGGTAGTCAGTCTCCCAGGCAGCAATCACACTAAAGGGGTATTTCAGTCGCCTTGACAAAGAATACTGCAATGCATTCGAAACGTCGGCAAACTGTACGTAATGTACAAAAAACAACAACATGGTTCAACCCGGAAAATAAACTAAATAATGAGATTCATAGTCTGTAATTACTATGCGTCTTCCTGCCACCTGCTGGAAGTTTGCAGAATCAGAGCCGAGGGTCAGTTACCACACGATGGAAAATTACCTCTGGTTAATTCTCATTACAATTATAGTGTCATTCTCGAAATTTTTCGGACGAAGATTGTGCCTGGTACGAATGAATTTTGAAGATTGCTAGTACTTTTTTTTGACTAAGTCTGGAATCACCATCAGGATTATACATTTCCATTTACATCCTATTCAACACAACTGGAGAGCTTAAAGCACATCAAGAATCATATATTAATTATAGTCAGTAAAACGAAAGAATAAATGGAATGTACCTATGAAATTCCTTATAAAGTTTGGTAGATGGAGTAATAATTGTCTTTAAATGTTCAAGTCCTTAAATAGAACCTTCTTTTCTATGAAGTGGAACATTCTACATGTATGAAAAAACAAGCACAAGTAATAATAAAAGTAAGGCATAACTGTGAAGTGGAACGTTCCACATGTATGAAAAAAAAAAAAAAAAAAAAAAGGCACAAGTACTAATAAAAGTAAGGCATAACAATAAAATAAATTATACTGTGAACTTCACATTTAAATGCAGAAACATAGTTACAAATTTTAGAACAATACAAGACTAGAAATAATTAAGTAATATAATAGCTCTTTTGAAGTGCTATAATGCAACTTCAGGTAAAGTCACTTTTGTTTTTGGTTGTAGAGATGTTATGAGAACACACATTCATGTAAGCGTTGTTACAAAACAACTATGGTACCACTTATAGTATTGTTCTTATCACAATGGTGAATGTCATAGTTTGAAAATCAGTCCAGTGACATGGACTGTAACATGTCTAAGTACTGAGAACATTTCATATAATAAAAGTGAAATGAACACATGAGAGACAAGAAAAAAAACAGTTATATGTTTACTTTCTCAAATATCAATTTTATCAAGCAAATATTTAAACCCAACATTCAATACAGAAAGGCCTCCCTCCTATTGATATTCATTACCATAAAACACAACGTTACATTTGATGAAAGGCAATGTCAAATATTCAGTAATAATAATAAATAATAATAATTATAATAATAATAAATTTTTACAGCTTGGCAACTTCAAACACTACTTAAACAACAAGAGGCATGCTTAACACACAATCATTATCATTCGTGAAATAACGTTCACATTTTTAAAACCCCCTCACACTTGTAAAAATTTTATCAAATTTGAACATCAATTTTTTTGCAGCTAAATGGTGTTTGCTCTATAAATATTACAATTCTATAAGCTGAAATGCTTTAACACATTGCAGATGGCCATATATGAATGTGCTGCCCTCCAATAATCACAGGATTTTTAATGGTTTTTGAAATTTGTTCAATGCTAGGATAAGCCATGACTAATAACTTTTAGAATATTTAGAAAGATCACACTTTCTTCTACACAAAAGTGAGTTTTAATTATCATAATTGTGCAGCACTTTTTAAATATAAATTTATGAACATAATAAGTTTTACAAACGAAAAAAAATCTGACGCAGCTATGGATGCCAGTTCGGTTAATATTTCGAAATCTGTCTAATATTGTGGACACATCTACTGAAACACACTAATACAGATTCTAATCTAATTGGTCAATTGGCACCGGTAACCTAGTTTACAACCAAGAATTTGCTTTCCCACTGTTCATCGTTTGATGACGGAGTTGCATCGAGTAGCTGCAGGTTGTCATCTGTACACGGGAAACACCCACATTTTTAGGAAACGGTATAAAACAGTATTACAGAACCCACTTCAGGAAGTGGTATAAAACTACATTACACTTCACACCAAATTGAAATTAGCTCATTATCTACATTTACTTGCCTGAAGCTCCAGAATCATCATGCTTACTTAGTGTTTAATTTTTTTCCACATCCTCATTTTCAGAACTCGTGTCTTCCATAAGAACATCTTCGTTGTTGAAATTTCGTACACTTGAATTAGACATTCAGAAGAATTACACAAACAAGCCTGGCTCTCAAACACACACTCTTCCTGTCGGCATGTATCCTACATAGTTTCCTGCCCATTTCACAGCTAAGAGTCAACGCAGCTTCAGGTTATGTAGGAACGTTGCTGTGTTATCAATACCTTGAAAGAAGACTTATGCTCATAACTACTACATTGTATGCTTATAGAAGCATTCAACAGTATCCTAGTGAAGTCACAGCTCGCTGAGACGACAGCTACTATTTTTTAGCTATAGTGAAAATGTGCCCGTAGATTCTCCGAGCTCCATCAGCAGCTGTGAAACAGCATGCCCGTAGTTTCTACGAGCGGCGTCTCCAATGTGTTAACGGCTTATATCAGCAAAATACTATAGAATCTTATTCCTTTGGTACTATTTTTCTTCTAAATTGTTACCTCTCATATAACTTTTTCTAATTTTTTTTACAGGTTAAATTACTAGTGCAAAAGAAAATAGCGTAGAGTAGAGAAGTTTAGGAAAATATCTATTTCATTAGAATGTATATGTGAAAAGCTGGTGTAGATGAGTCTGAATGACAACAAATAAAACCTTCCAGGGAAGTTTTATATTGACTAGTTTTTCCTTTTTTGGCATTTGTCTCATTTTACATGTAATATTTCTGGCTCTATTTTAACAGTATTGAAAAATTTCAGAGTTCAAAACTAGGAATTGGCAGTTCTTATAATATACGTAGAAGAGCCTCCGTGGCTGAGGCAGCAGCACGCTGGCCACTCACCGCTGGGTTCCATGGTTTAAATCCCGGTCACTCCATGTGAGATTTCTGCTGGACAAAGCGGAAGCAGGACAGGTTTTTCTCCGCGTATTCCAGTTTTCCCGGTCATATTTAATTCCAGGAACACACTCCAATATCATTTCATTTCATCTGTCATTCATTAATCATTGCCCCAGAGAAGTGTGACAGGTTTCGGCAGCCAGCACAATTCCTCTCCTCACCACTAGATGGGGGCTTCATTTATTCCATTCCCGACCCGGTCGAATGACTGGAAACAGGCTGTGGATTTTCATTTTCATAATATATGTAGATTTGAGACAACCTGTTCCAATGGAATTTGTCTAGGTTTCACTACCTGAGATTAATCCTTGTAGATGTTGAACAGAGTGAACATCCCAGTTTCATACTGTTTACTACCTGATACCATTATTTTCCCTGCCCATGTTGATCATGTGGCACACTGGGGCAAACGCTGGCAACCATGAAGGAATTAACTGGAAAATTTATAATTTTCAATAATGGACAAATTATATTGGAATTATGAATTTACTCATTCAGGACAAATATTTCAAGTTCCCAATGGGAATCAAAATCTATAAAAAAAAAACTTTAAGTGTCAAAGATTTCTAAAGATTTACTTTATTAAGTTTCTTTTATAATATTCCCTCATTTAGCTCAGAATGATACGCAGCCACATTTTTTTCTACCCCCAAAATTTGAGTTCTTATTGAATTGTCCTATTTTGATTAAACAGGGCCAGCGGGACCCAATTTCAAAATAAATGTTATTTCATATTAAGCAGCTGAATATTTTACAAGATTTAAAATAGCCTACAATGTTGTGTTTTCTTATAGAATAAATATAACTTTGAAATCTTTAAAAGCCTTTTTTGTTAAATATTATTAAAATTGAGCCACCCTTTAGTGCTGCCAACAAGTAGTCTTTCTTGTTTTCTCTTTGGTTATGAGCAACCATCTTTTGTTCAGTTCACGCCAGTCACTTAACTTGTTCAGACAGATTCATTGTATTAAACTTGTCCCTTTTCGTATTCAATAATCCTACACTCTAAAGTAAAAGGCATCTTATTTCATTTCACAATCCACAGCCTTATTAATAGATTATGGACCGAGAGTCGCATGCGAGTAAGTGAAATTATAGAAAGAAGCAAATGTGTGGTTATATTGTTCTAGAACATTCCATAACATGGCAAGAAAGAATAAGACATGGAGTCATCTGCGATAATGTGCACTGAAATGCTTTCAAAAGACAATTTTAGATACATGGAAAATCCACATGAAGATAAAATGGCAGCGAGCGACGAGTGAATCTGAGTGCGAGTGTAAGTTTCGAACTACTCACGCAATACAATCAAGTGTTCTAAGTGTGAAGAAATATTTAGCAAATAAAACTAAGTGGTTTAACTAAAGTAAGATTCATGATACTAGACACATGTGAGCCCAAACCAACTTCAAGCTTAAGCACGACGACCTGCAAATCGCTCAACTAAACAAAGATCCCACCGATGTCAAACGATGATCTACAGAATACAAACGAGGCAAAAACAATATGCTTGCATGGAATGTAACACGAGTTTGAAAACTCAGAACTCACAACTTAAAACATATGGCAACACACTCTCGAGAAAGGATATTCACTTGTGACAAATGCTAAAGACATTTTATCGTTTTTTGTATTGGCGCGATACGTGACAAGTGATGCAATAAACATTCGCAAGGAATTTACACTGCTAACATCCGACACCCAGTAGATACATCATGCCAACCACCAAATAGTTGAAGAATACTTACTTGTACAAAAGTGATCGCTACTTACGAGATCACGATGGAATGCGATCGCTGCAAGTCACGCGTACACAAGGACGGTTCAACCCTAACACAAGGAGAATAAGATATTCTCAAAAGGAGAAACCGCAAGCTCGTGAGGTTCTGCACCGCCTGTAAGCGTGCTGCCGAGGCACAAGAACACTGCTGTATAAACCTAATTGAAGACCTCCAGAAGAGGTTCGACCATTTGAGGGAATACTTGACACAGCAAAAGGACACCAGGCTACAAAAGCGAATCAGGAATGCCACCAAGGTCGAGCTGGAAAGTACAATGGGGATTCACCCCCCACACCAAAAAGAACCAACTGAACTAGAATTAACCAAAAAGGGAGGGGAAGAAAGTAGAACCAACACCAAAATCAACCATGGAAGAGTCACAACTGCAGTTACAAGGTACAAAGAAGGGAAGAAGAAGACAATGCAACAAACCAGGCCAGAGGACAAAGTGGTACACCACCAGCTGGAGGACATGAACATCACCGACCAGGAGGACAACAGACACAACAATGCGAACAGTGCAACAGAAATAAATGGCATCTCACCAGCAGAACAGATAATATTATGAACAAGCTCGTAGCAGCAACCAAAATGAACACGAATGGGGAGAAAGGAAATGGCGATCATGATAATTTGTGGAAGAATGGTGGGCAAAGAAGAACGCAGAAAATGAACAAAGTCTTGTGTATAAAAACTCAGCCAACAAAGGAATAGACAAGAATACTACTCAGATGACACGGTAACCTACACCAACATCTCAATAAAGGAGTAATATGCAAAGCCGCTGTCTTAACGAAGTGCAAGCAGAAACGCTGCAGAGAAAGGAATATGTGAAAGGTACCAAACAAGGAGAAATGAAACTAAAACCTGCAGAAAAGAGTGCATGGCTTTATGTTCCAAAACTAAGTCAAGAGACTACTACAGATGACATAGTTGCATACTTAAAGGAAAATGGAGTGGAAGGAAGGGTCCCCTGTGATATGATGAATGAAAGAATTGGAAGTCGGGCCTTCAAAGTAGGCATACCCACTGAGAAATGTTAATTAGTTTAAAACTGCAATTTTTGGCCATATGACGTCCATTGTCATCCCTTTCGACAACCATGGAAATACAAAGGCCCATACTAGCAGGATAACAATGATACTAACATAGAATGTGGAAGGTTTACGAAGTGAGAGAAATGATGGAAGATATACCAAAGGTAGTGGAACAAATCAAGGATGGAGATATTGACAATGCTGCAACCTCAAATTCAAATATTACTTTGTAAGCAGTTTTTTTAAAATTAATTAATATTTATAGAATAACTGTACAATATTTATGCCCAATTCCATATTATTTATGCTTACAGGTGTATCTGAGGACCGGATATTACATTTTTCGGACAACTCTGATATTAGTGATTTGTCAAGGGATGAAGATGACTGGGCACCCACGGGATCAACACCTGTTCATGAATATGTGCGTTCTGACAATACCATTGTAGTTGTGGAATGGAAAGACTCCCAATGAGTTGTTGTTGCTTCTACTTGTGCCAGGATTGAACCCCTAGCCAAGGTAAGAAGGTGGTCCAAAACTGAAGACAAATATATTGAAGTCGACTGCCCTTTTTTGATTAAGTATTACAATGAGCACATGGGGAGAGTAGATATTTGCAATCAACGAGATAGAATTCAAAATATTAAAATCAGAGAAGAGTTAAATATAGAACCGTTAGTACAGAACATACAGAAAGCAAGACATATGGTTCGAACATGTAAAACGAATGGGAAAGGAACGGGTAGCAAGAAGGGAATTGGAAAGAGAAGTTAAGGGAAAGAGACCAGTTGGAAGACTGAGAGGAAGGTGAATGGATCAGATTTGGAAGGACATTAGAGAAGCTGGACTGGATGTGGCAGAAGTAATGGAGCAGAAAAAGTGAAAGGACAGAAAGGAGTGGAGGAGGCTTGTTAACCACACCCGGGCGACTGGAGTGAGACATTGATGATGATGATGAATTAGATTGCTACTGAGCATGGTTCAGGACAAAGTAATGGACCTTGAAATGATTCTCCACTTTCTGGATAAGAGCATTGTTAATAGTTAGCTACAGTACCGGGAGGACTGCCGAGCTAACAACGTTCCCAAAAGTAAGATTCTCTATTTTCTCATTTTCGAATGACAGTGGGGCAACCATTGGTTGCAACTCCAGACAGAGAGAGAAGAAGAGAACATGAGGATGATGAAGTTGAAGACAAACCTGCAAGAAGGAGACGAAAATCTTCACGCCATCTCCTAAGCCTGTCTACGAAAAGAGATGACGGGAACGACCACTGGCCCAATGTTGATAAAATAGCTTTACCATGCTCTTTTCAGTATGAAGCTTGTAAAAGTAAAACCAGAACCCGTTGCATTAGATGGGATTTATATTTGTGCATTTCAAAGGATAAACATAAGGTAAAAAGTTGAAGAATGTTGAAAAGATTTTGTGTGTGAGTTTGTGTGTAAGTGGGTGGGGGGTGGGTAATAGTCACCACTGCAGCATATTTTTAATGTAAGTTTTGATTTGTAATCAGTTCTATACTTGTGAGTAATGTTATTGCTTGTATTTTGACTGTTAAGTTTGTAAATATGATGTAACACCTAACTAGGCTAAGCAGGTTAAGTAGTATTAAATAAAGCCTAACCAGCATAAACGTGCTAGTCAAGTATTGAAAAAAGTATCAATTTTTTAAATATTATTCCAAGATTCTGCATGTCAAACAATGAGTATAAACATGCAATGCACAGAAATATTCAGAAAAAAATCTCCCAGGGCTGAAAGGGATAGGTGTTGAGTAGTAGTTCTGTTTTAAAGTAGCCATGGGTAGAAACAAAGTGACGATCAAGCAACATGCTGAGAGTTACAAATTGGAACATTTTTATGTAAGCAATACAGATATACTTATGTGCCGACTTTGCAATCAAAGACTTGAATGGAAGAAGAAAGATGTTTTGGATGAACACTGCAAGAGCAGAAACCTTGTGCTACTAAAGAAGCAATTTTTTTCCCAACCAGCGTGTGAACAGCATTGCATCAAGTGGCAAACCACAATAGCAGAAATGGATAGAAAGGCAAAAAGAGCAAGCGAGACACAAACGTTCATTGAGGATACTGTGAAGATGTGCCAGCAGACTAATACCCCATCCACAAGCTGGACCATCCTGCTTTCTGAGACTTCCTTGTAAAGTAAGTGCCAATTTCAGATATATTTCCAGGCACCATTTATATTTGTATTTAAAATACATTTACACCATCTTGAGAGGTAGGCCTATAGCCTAACTTACTATGAAATATTCACAAACTGGACTACGTCCCCCCCCCCACAAAGAACACAATGTAATGTTGTTTTGAAGTATTAGGATTGCTATACAGCCTTGTTGAATTTTAGGTTAGGTCTCTTAAACTTTCGACCAAAAACTGCGTGGTTGCATGTTTCCATTATGACTACTTCATATGGAATTTTAGGTTAGGTTACTCAAATTTTCAACCAAAAGAGACCAAACAAACATGGATGGATGTCATTTTAAAATGTTACAATTTAATAGACTATGTAGAATGTAGAATAATCACTTGTTTTCATGTATATAAATGGAAGTTTATAGGGAAAAGCTTCAAAACTCGTTCAGTGATTCACTAGGTCAGCACTACACCAAATGTTTAAAGTATTTGTCCTTACCTCTAAATTTAATTATTATTATTATCAGCATATTTAACAAAATTTTATTGGCCCCATAGGTATGTCCCAGGATCAGGAGGTCTGCCTCAAGGTAGTAAGTACTCTTAGCACAGATTATGCTCCACGTTGCAGAGATTCACCAAGGGCAGAGGTGAATGCTGCACTGGACAGGAAGCCCATTGCAGTAATCGCAGCCGAGACGTCAGACAACCGAGGCAGATGTATCTTTGCTATTCTATTCAGGACGTTCACGCCAACTGCAGAACAACAAGTTTATTTGGCACGCTGTTTATTTTTGGATGCTGCCAATGGGACAACATGCAACCGAGCTATCACTGATGCTCTCAAAAAAAAGACCAAATAAACGTGGATGGACGTTATTTTAAAATGTTACAATTTAATAGACTATCTAGAATGTCTATTCTAGAAACCATTTATATTTGTGTTTAAAATACATTTTCATTTATGAAAACGTGCTGGGTTTAGTGTCAGACTCTGCCAGATATGTGGGTACATGTTTCCAGGCATTACAGACAATAATTGGAGACCATCTTCTTCACTTCCAGTGCTTTGCATGTAAGTTGCATCTTGTGGGGAATGTTATTCTCAAGGAACTGTCGCAGTTGAATGATTTGGTTTCAAAACTTAAGATGGCTTTTCTCCACTGCAGGGAATTGAAGAACTCCTATACAAATTTTTTGCAAGATAATTTCCCTGATTTGAATGCACTGTTGTTCCCAGCTCCAGTCATCACCCGATGGAACTGTTGGTTTCGCTCAGTCCAGTAGCTTAACAAGTACTTTACACCCCTGGTAGAATTCTTTACCTCTCTTAATGAGAATTCCCTAAATAGCAGTGGCAATTCAGTGTTGGATATGTTTAGAGATCAGGATATGCTTCCCTTGCTGAAAGTTCAGATAAAGTTTTTTTCTCAGATATCTGTGAAAATGAATGCGGCACTCACAGTACTGGAGGGATCATTTTACCCATATGCTCACAAGCTGTGGGATGATCTTTCCACTTTTTGTGGAGAACTAAAGAGGTGTGATGATGGATGGTTTCCATCGGAAACCAGTGACCTGCTGGAGAGTTGTAGAAACAATACGAAGAAAGAGGAGATTAAGGTGCAATTTAAGCAGTGCCTGCTTAAATGAATAACTAAGCTCTCGAAGCACATGAGCATCAGTGATACTAATGTGAGTAATTTATTTAATCCTGCAGTTGTAGGGCAAAACAGTGCTCTGGAACCCAAATCACTTGTGTCTTTGAAGCATAAGTTGCCATTCTTTAGTGTTGATCAGCTTGTCGAGAGCTGCGAGGCATATCACCAACAGATGCTGCAGAACATTAAAATGGAAAAAAAGAATGACGCTCTTCAAATGTTGATGGCACTTAGGTTAAAGTTTCCTTCCTTTGCCTCAGCAGCACTGCAGTGCATCTGGTCCCCTACGAACAATGTTGATGTACAGAGCTTTTTCAGCAAATATAACATGATTGTAACTGATAAGCAGTCTTGAATGAAGGAGGACACTATTCAAACAATTAGCATGTTGTACTTCTACCATTGCTCTTCCTTGTAGGTCTGTTTTACTGTGATGAATGAATATTTTTTATATATTATGAATGAGTATTTTTCACTTTGAAAATTGTGTTTGTAAATAAGCATATTCAACGTATAATGCTTCAACGTATGAATGAGAGCAATAATGCTCGTGATCATCTGCGAAGATTCTTCAATTCTGTTGACGGACTCAGCGATATGGAAATGCAGATAAATAACGACCTTCTGGTGATATAGTTACTTTACAGTTTATCGGCAAGTTTTGATAGATTTTGTATCGCGATCATGTCATGTGACCTGCTCCCGACAATCACACAAATGGCAGGCCGAGACAGCAAGTAAGTAAAACGCATATGCAACATTTTTATAACATGTCCCATAGACATTCTCTAACAGCAAAACTCTTTTCTTTCTTCTACTTAGATAATACAACACAATCCAACAGATCGCAGTTATGAAGAAGGGAACATTCTCACTGTAGATAATGGGACATCAAACCCAGACAACTTGACCCTTAGCAAACCACACGAAAATTTTAAATTTAAATTTATTCGCTCAAAACACGTGACTTGCATCTGTTTCATTGTACAAGTACTTCAAGACATATGGTACTTCATTACTAAACTTCCTATTGATGCAAGTTTTACAAAACATAGTACCTTTTAACTTAGTGATAAGATGTTTTTAAAACTTAATATAAGAGTATCAACATTGTAACACTGTAATCAAATAAATGAGTATGTGACTGAACATCATGAGCTGTGACATTATAACGGACCGGTGATCAATTTTAGACTTTTAAATATCTCTTCCAAACATATTTTAATATTACAACGCATCATTGTAATTTAGAATTAGTCAATTAGAAGTACCGGTAGTGTTTTAATATTATATGTTATTTTTAAGAAGATCAAGGTTCTTCAGTAGCTGAACATGACCCACAAATAAGGTTGAAACCAGTAATGCAATGTAAAAATATTGTAAGTACCTCATAATAAATAACAGTATTGATTAGCTGGATTTTTCCAATCTTTAAACTTGTGATCATGTGACAAGTTCCCGAATCCTGAAACATTACGCATAAAAACAGTTGAAGAAAGTGATGCACGATCAAGTAATCAACAGACTCGTGTACAGAACACAATATTGGTGCAGAAACAGAACAATTACAACAGTTGGAACTATGGCAAATCAAATAAGCATGACAGTGACACATTCAGGTATTTCAAACGCAAAATGTTGGGTTACAAAACAAGGAATTGTCGATTGAAAGTGAAAAGTGATCAAAACAAAAGCAAGACAGAAAATATGTTGTACACCGTGCCAGAGTCAAGTATGTGTCACGAAGCAAACATCTCGCTGATCATTCGACACACAAGAAACAGTAGTGTTTGCATAGTTGGTGTACTGCACACACGGCCAAGGGCATTGACAGTCTTTTTGTTAAATATTATTGAAACTGAGCTGCCCTCTAGTGGTGAACTCCTGCTCCATGTAAAACGGTGCCAAACGTATTGCACAGTTGATGACACGATTGAAAGAACGCAATAAGACATCTGACTTAAGTGAAGTTCGTGATGAACAAATCAATCTTCTGTTGGTCGGCAGGATTGTTGACAAGGATTATCGCGTGACATTCAATGAACACAAGGCTGAAGTTATCAACAAAAAAAGGACATCAGTTAGTTGTGCACACAGATCGAGTCAGCAGACTATACTTTGTGAGTGATTCGCGCATGATTGAGCCGGAAAAAGCTGCTCCGGCAAGTTGTGAACACAAATCTTTGATGGACTGGCACAGGAAGATGGGACATCTGAATATCAAAGATCTTTGGGAAGGAGTGAGAAACCACATGGTGCAAGGACTTGAAATTAGTGATATTAACTCGTTCATCGAATGTGAGGTTTGTTTTCAGGGGAAAATGACACATCAGCCCTTTCTAAAATTGTCTCAAAGGAAATCTGCTCCTGGTGAACTCATATACACAGATGTGTGATTGAGATCAGTTTGACAAGAAGATAAAATTTCTGCATTCTGATAATGGAACGGAGTAAGTCAACAGACAGTTTGAAGACTTATTAAATGTTGACTGACAGTTCTGAATAACCCTGAGCAAAACGGGGTTTCCGAGAGGAAAAACTGCACTTTAGTTGAAATGGCTTGGTGTGTACTGATCCAGTCTGGCCTTCCACCTTCATTCCGCGCAGAAGCGGTGTCAACTGCGAATCACATCAGGAATCGTTGCCCAACTGCTAAAATGGATGGAAATACCCCCTTAGAAGCGTGGATGGGAGTAAAACCAGATGAGGGTAACTAATCTGATGTGGATAACTTTCAGGAATTTGGTCTATTGGTCTACTGTTTGAATCGAGCCATGAGCACAGGCGGGTTTGAGCCATGTGTGCGAAAGGGCGTATTCCTGGGCTTTGCTGCAGATTTCAAGGCTTTCAGAATTTGGATCCCTGAGGAACATTGAGTGGAGATTTCATGCAACATCCAGTTCCTGAAAGAAATTCCAAAAGTGGATGGTTGTCATTATGAGGATTTCCACCCAGAACAGGTGACCAATATCATTGACATTGTTGACGACAAAGCAGAGGTACATCTGACACAATGGAAACATTTTAAGTCGTGAACAGGGATGACTTGATAAATGTTCAAGTTCAGCAAGATGAAATACAAGCAAATTTGACAGACTCAGAAAATGAACCAAACTTCTTGGGCTTCAATGTGGATCTAATTCCAATTGAACTTACGTTGACGAAGTGCAGGCTGGGTAGACCTAAGAAGGTTCTCATGGGAAAAGTCAGGCAGACCGAGGAAGCACCAGGTTACTGAAGAAAAAGTCTGAGATAATCCAGATATCGCACGCATAGCGGAAGTTCCCATGAAGTCCGCAATCACTGGTCCCGATGAAGAAAAGTGGATGCAGGCGATGGCCAATAAGTTTTCCTCAATACCGAAGAATGGCACCTGGGACTTGGTGGAGCGCCCGAAGAATTGTTTTTAACTGTTGGGAGTAGGATAGTACTGAGAAACAAATATGGCGCTGATGTTTCTGTAACTAAACGGAAAACTAGGGTTGTCGCAAAGGAATTAGTAAGTGATAAAGGTGATAAAGTTTGATCTCTGCGACAAACAGCTCCTTGCTGAACTTAAAGCTTGTGATGTAAAGAATACAAATCTTAAAATTATGTTTTAAACTTTCCAGATGTTTCTTATTTGGATACCCTGAGACAACAACATTTAAGGGTGTATCTGATGAGGTATAGCAGTTGCTGGATGGAACCTACTCATGCTATAAGACTGTGGAATTCATATTCATCTTCCTGGTTCGAACATTTTTGTTTCTGGTGCAGCTAATTGTCTACACACAATGAACTATGAATCTCACCCATTAGTAATTTGATCACTTTATGAAGGATGTGTGTTGTATAAGTGTAATATACAGTAAAATAAAGTTTGATGACAAGCAGCTCCTTGCTGAACTTAAATCTTGTGATGTAAATAATTTTCTCAACGTCCTGGAGTGGATTACGGTGAGACCTGATGTGACCGTATCGGTCATGTACATATTTATTTATTTATTTATTATTTTAGGCAGTGAAAAACTTTTGTTAAGCTCCCTCGCACATATTACAGAAAGTTGCATTAGGTTGCACATGCTTACACAATCCTTCTAACTTGGTAAACACGACTCCGTTGTAACTAAAGGAATCCCCAGATAGAGAGAGAGAGAGAGAGAGAGAGAGAGAGAGAGAGAGAGAGAGAGAGAGAGAGACAAAAATGACAAGGAAAGAAAATCAATACTAAGACCTCCACCCGCTGAAAAAATGGCCGAACGCGGCGATGCCAACTTGCAAGCTTCATGTGTATGGTATGATTTCGAGATATGCATAACAATTAGTATGGGAAACCTCGGGATGTCATATGGTTTCATAATAGACCTCTGCCAAAATTCCAGTTGTTTATAAAAAGTTAACGTGTGGAAAAATACGCGATCAATGGATTATATAACAACCATAGCGTCAGCACGCTCACTATGTACGCAGAACCCTCACGGGGGATTCTGTAAAGGCATTATTTTGATAATAAAATTTAAACAAATGGCCGATCGATGCAGGTTCCGCACATAACAAGACTACTTAAGAGTCTGAGTTACACATTTGAGCGCATTACCGATGTCATACACATGTAGAACTATTCATTTTTAAAAAATTGTGGGGGAATGACCGCCGTCTATTGTGCGTGTAGGGCTTAGGTTATAAAAAGGGCAGCCATGTTGACACAGTAGCCACTTGACGCGAAAGATTCAAGGCAGACCCACGGTTCGCTGGTGTTCTGACCTCACCTGTATTTGAGGATGAAAAGATACATTTTGCATCTTCAAACTATTATAATGTTGTACAAATGATAATATTGAAAGTGTTTAAGTAACGTGACCGCAAGAACTGTGTTACAGTATTTTTTTAAAAAAGTGACGCAATGTTAACATCATTAAAGTTGTTATAGTGCAGAAGAGGACCCGGGATTATGAACGTGCTCAGCAGGAATAGCAGTGGATACGAACCTGTGACCAACGTCAGCGCCATGAGAGCTTAAACTACGATAAGGGCCTTTTCCTAGGCCTGAACCACGGATTTCACAACATGGCGATAAGTACAAAAGTATAAAATTTTATCTAAATAAATGCACGGTTATATAATATGCAGATCACATAAATTAGCTTAGAAATGTAAATTGCATGTATTCTTGAATTAGAGAGAGAACTTGTGAGTGGTCTTCATATCGTTTATATTCATTTAGATGGAATTGAAAGTCTATTACATGGGCCTGAAAAATATATCTAATGTAATGCATGTACATGATTTTGTGGAAAAATTTTAGTTAGTCTGAGAGTGCTTAGATTAAGTGAAGAAAATGTAGATTGTATTATTGATAATTTCAAACCGTGATATGTATATTTTATTTACGGGATATTCAAGCCTATTGTGGTAATGCATGGTGATAATGTCTTCAAAATGAACTATCGGCTTATACCATGAAGATAGGAAGGCACTCTTATTTTCACGTAATTTGCATGATAATAATATGTAGATGGCTGTATTAATTATATGCGTAACTTGTGACAAACCTGGACAACGAACAAATGCCCTCCCATTGAGATTAGAGTTTTCCTTTAATGTCAAATATTTCCCTTTCTGTATATGAGAATAACATTATGGATATGTTTAAATCCATATTTGATTTTTTTTTGTCTGAGTTTAAACTGTAGGAAAACTTAGGCTGTGATATTTTCTGTAATCGGATGGATGTGAACCCGGTCATTCTAAGTCTATGGATGTGAAATTGAGAAGACGAATAGTGGCTTGATATTGAATTAAAGAATTGTGATAGGGCAGTGAATTAATAAGCCAGTAGAGCTTTGGAATATGATATGAGGATATCAGTTGAAATGAGATTATTTACCAATGATGGATTCTAAGGGAGACGATTTGGTCTCTCCTTGAGCTGTTGACAAGACTTGGTCTGTCACACCCGGCCAGTATTTGCCATGGCTGGACGTTGTAGGATTTATGATGTAGAGGGGAATGAGTGAGCTCGTGCCTTCGTAAAGGGTCACTGCTAGGTGTATTGCTAAAGCCTGTCCACTAAGACTGAATGCAGGGAAGTCCGCATAAAACCGATTATATTTTAAAGGATTCTTTTAACTCTTTCATGTTTAATTCTATAATGAAATTAAATAACTGGAACGCCGGTATTATTATTGATTTGTTGACCTTATGAATAACTGAGAAAGGGAGTTTTTATAGACCCGTTTGTCGATGCCATCCTGGTTATCATTGGTTCGAACTCTGAAGCAGACCATGGATTTTCTTTGTCACACAATTTCTTTTTCATTAGACAGCCAGTTGCATGCGTATTTTGTTTATAGTTCCTTTTAAAATATGTGTACATATTTTTTTTAAATACACTCTTTAAGTTGTGTTTTACATTTTTATTTGGATGACAAAACGAGCTCTATCTCGTTATTTTGTCATTGGATTCATTGTGATGTGAGTTCGATTTCTGGACCCGACATCAGTAATTTTTCTTTTATGATTATGATTTTATTCGACTAGTATTCACTTATTCTTTTGTTTACTTATTTTGTAGTATAAATAATTTAGCTAGGCGACCACTCCAAATTATCTTAATTTTTTGTTGTTGTATAGATAATTGTATCTTCTGATAGTGAAGAAAGTTTGTAATGATAACTGTCGCATTTACAAGGATATTTCTGATTTTAAAAAAATATGTTATACCAATTTTAATGTAATACTTATTGTCATGTCAGAAAGAGGGAATGGAGGAATCAACTTCGATATTTCAAAATTTTGTATTTAGTCCATCGGACATTGTATATTCTATTATGATTATATTATAATTATTCAGGGTAAATTTTAATTATGATTTATCAAGGATTAATAAATAGGTAATTAAACTTTTGTTTGCTTGTCATTTTGCGGGAAACATTGCATCCTAAATTTCCTTCCGTTCATTTATGCCTTTAAGCTAGTTATGTTTTATATTTTGATATTTTGTCGCGAACGCACCGTGGCCCTGGGAGGCCGTTTGTTTGATTTTATGGAACGGAGGGGTGCAGTTGATCCTTGCACGGTCGAAAGAGCATTTGCTCACCCATCATTTTGAAGAGTATCTTTCTTTCGTTTTTCCTAGATGAGGTCGCATTTGACTCTAGACTAAAAAGGTCCCATACCATCGAACGCCTTGGCGTATGGTGCTATATGGCGGTAGCCCGATATTATGGGGATTATCATGCTGTCATGTGGTTCTGTGGGGCAATGGCGTGGGTGGTAAGGTTGCACTATGCTCTTGTCGCATGACTGAATTCTATTCACCTTCGTATGGCTTAGGCAGCACAGTGTGGGCTGCATGTCATGTGATATGAACTTCATGTTAATCTGCATTGACAAATGTATGATGTATAAAGAGGTAGGCCTATAATTGGGTCCACCAATTCAATACAACATTTAATGATAAACATAATCTATATTTTCATTATAAAATCTTGGGACAAGTTTTGACTCTTAAAATAAATGATACAGACATTGATTCCCATAGAGAACCTGAAACATTTGTTCCGAATGAGAACATTTATAATACCAATATAGTTGGTCCATTATTGGACATCAAAATTTTCCAGCTAACTCATTCCTGGTTGCCAGCGTTTTGCCTCAGTGTGCTAAGTTGGGAATCAACATCTATATAATCTGATGGCCAGGCAGGCATCAATTTTTGAAAACGAGACAAAGTCTCTCATAGTTCATTGGCACTGCCGGCAGCTCCAAGTAGCCTACGCAGTTGCCTCCACGGTATGCACTAGCGATGTGTCTTGGTAGGTGTGCTATTTAGCAAATGATGAGCCCAACTTAGCACACTGGGACAAAACGCTGGCAACCAGGAATACTTAGATGGAAAATTTATTATGTCCAATAACGGACCAACTATATTGATATTAACTTAAAATAAAGTCATCCTCAGCCAAGTCAATATGACTTTGTACACATACACACCAATGGCAAGTATGTAAATGATTAGAGTTGCAATTCTCCATGAATAGTAGAACGGCGACAAGAGTGCATTGGTGTTGTTCGTGTTTAGTGTTGTTACTAGGCCAGGTAGGGTGTATATGGGGCGCGAACAGCATCACATACTGAGTTACCATCGTGAAGGACATAGAAATGCTGTGTACTCATGTGAGACAACATTATCAGCACCTGACAGAATTTGAAAGGGGCCTCATTATGGGTCCCCATTTGGCCGGCTGGTCGAATCGAGCAATATCCAGATTTGTGCGGCATTCAGATGTGACACTGGCCGGATGTTGGATTGCATGGGAAAGTGAGGGCAGGCATACTCATCATCAAGGTTCAGGTCGACCACGTCTGACTACCAAAAGGGAGGATCGCCGTATTCTGCACCAGGCAAATTGTAACCCTTCACATTGCCGCCTGCAATTGGAGGACAAGTAATGGCCTCCCTGCAATATTTTGTGTCATCCTGCACCATTAGTCTGAGACTAGCAGCAGCCAAACTAGAGGATTACCACACTGTGTATAGGCTGCCATTAACACCACAACACAAACGGCTGCATTTTGAGTGGTGCCGTAATGGGGAAGTATGGACTGCTAATGAATGGCATCATATTGTGTTCAGCATGAATCGCGGTTCTGTATTACCCCGGACGACGAAAGTCTGTAAATATGGCAGCGACCTGGAGTGAGGTCCCATTCTTCCAATATCTTGGAAAGTCAGAGCAGTGTTACTCCTGGCGTCACGGTGTGGGGAGTAATCGGGTATGAAGTCAGGTCACGGCAGGTAGTGATTGAGGGAACAACGGTAAGTCATGGATATCCTGTGTCCTCATGTGTAACCTCTCAAGCAATAGTATCGTGGTGCCATTTTTCAACGGAACAATGCTAGACCACACACCGCACATGTCTATGAACTGACTGCATAATGGTGAGGTATTCCCATGGACAGTAAGATTCCCAGAACTGTCCTCGGTACAACGTGTGGGACCAGCTTGGACGTCAACTCTGTCCCAGTGCCAGTATCCAGGATATCAAGGACCAGTTACAACAGTTGAAGGCCAGCTTGCCTCAGGAGAGGATACAACAGCTTTATGACACCCTTCCCAAGCAAATCAGTGCATGTATCCAGGATAGAGCAGGTGAAACGTCATGCTGATAAGTGGACTCGTACTGCCAATTTCTTTGTACATTTGACTATTTTGTAATCACTGAAATAACATCACATACCCTCTTAATGCGTGAAGTTTCATTTCCTTCCTCCTCCCCTTCTAGGTGCTTAAATTTTTTTTGTCAGGCAGTGAATATCTCAAATATGATGAAACAAGACATTTAAAAAGGTTTGTGAAACTTTACCAAGTTTTTAATATAAAATCAATGCCTTTCCAATTTCTTGGCAAATATTAATATCCTGTACAGAAATAGTTTAAAATATTCATACAGTCAAATGGCACATTGTCAAAACTGTGAGTGTGAAACAACCAGTCGTACTCTTGAAATTCAGTGGGTTATAAGTAAGTGCTATTAAGATGTAATGTTTTTACAAATCTTATGAAGGCTGGCTGAGGGGGACATCCAAGTACCACCGGAACTGTTGAATTAAGTGGCCCAGTTGGAAGAAAAGTAAACAGTTGTCTGTTTCTTTTCCCTTTTTTTTCACTAGTCAGTGGTCTGAAATTCTTTTTTCTTTTCCAGGCATCTATTTTGGTTTAATAACACCCGATTCATATTGACAACTGTCCATATTTTTTGCGCAATATAATTTCAATGGTAATGGATGAAATTCTAAAGGAAACAAAGGCAAGATATGGAGGGGGATATGAAAATATGGTTATTTGCAGATGACATAGTTATCTGGGAAGTCAACAATACAGAAGTAGAAATCCAACTAGAGGCTTTAAATGACAATATTGAGAAATAATGCAGAGAAGAGCAAAATAGGTGTGATGACAAGAGGAGAAAGAGAAGGAAAAGGAATTATTAGTATCAGAGGGCAAAACCATGAGGTTATTGAATACTTCAAATATTTGGGAAGTGAAATAATGCAAGATGAAAGGTTGAATAAGGAGATCAACAGAGGAGTACAAGTGGGAAATACGTTCTACCAGAATGTACGGAACCTGATGTGCAATAGAGAAGTTCCTATGAAATGTAAAGAGATAATGGACAAGATGAACTACACCCCTACATTAAGGTATGCATCAGAGACTTGAACTTTGCCAGCAAGAAATAAGAGTAAAATCCAGGCCAGTGAGATGATGTTCCTGAGGAGTATGGTAGGGAAGACAAAGAGAGACAGAGCAAGGAATGTTGAGGTCAGAAAAGAGATATGGGTAGAAAAACTGAGTAATAGGATGGAGACATATTATGGACATATTATAAGGGTGGAGGAGGGAAGGATACCAAAACAAGTGTTGGATGCTAAGAAGGAAAGAGGGCAAGGAGGAGGCCCACAGCAAGATGGATGGACTCTGTCAAGAACAGTACAATAAAAAAAAAGACTGGACTGGAATACAATTACTGAAGAGGAGTGGTGGAAGGAGAGACAACAGTGGAGAAGTGTCATCAACACCCCGACCTGACAGGAGCTGGACAAGGGGAAACAAAACTGATGATGATGATTTCAATGCCATTTACTGCCCTATTTTTCTCTTTTTCCTTTTTTCTTTTTTTGTGGCTTAGCTCCCAATGTCAAGTAATTACAATACCATGCAATATTTCATACACTTATTTTCAATATTAAAATTACGGAAAGTGAACATCAAACATGTGACAGAATGGAACTTGGCAAGTGACATACATGGATATCAATATAATATATTTTGAAGAAGTGGAGATAATTATCTTTGAAACTAAAAACCGAAGAGAACATGTCTCAAATATTCTGACAAGGTAGGTACGTAAAATAGTTTGGGAAAATTCCAAGCCCAGAAAAGAAATTTACATTAGCAAACAGAAAATTACAACCACTTAAGTGAACACAATAAGACGATATTCAACAATGGAACTAATGACAAGATGAAGCTCTCATTTGCTTCCCACTAGTTTATAAAAAGTAGAATTGCCTGGCATACCATGTGTGTTTCACTTTCATTTTAAATGTCTCATACAGTAAAATTAAACAGAACACACTGATCCCACAGAACTGACTATAATGAGTTACCACTGGGTGGGATACAGATCCCAGGTACAGGCATCGTCAACATGGTAGGATGATTTTAAAAAAACACAGGGTCAGCTGCCTGCTTCAGGGGATGGAGCTACCAGGAGTAGCATGTTCTCTTTCTCGTTCAGTGGAGGGTATGTTATTCCATACAGAGTACGCCTTCAATGCTTTTACAAGTCAGCAGGCAATGACTTACTGGCATGAGGAAGTAACATTTGCCTCCAGAATAAATTGCACATAAAATACCATGCAAAAATGTTGATTTTAGTGTGTATAAGACTTTCAAAATATATAATCAAATAATAAACAATATTATTTAAACCACCATACCAGAAAATCCCATGCTAATTGTGGAATAACTTGTCCACCACTGAACAAAGAAGAGAACGCATTGCTCCCAGTAACCACACCCCTGCAGCAGGCAGATGATGACTATGCATTTGTATATACCGTATTGATCCACCATTACTGACAGTTTCTACACGATTTAACTAAATGGAACTGTGTAACTTTTCACATTAAATACTTAACAAAGCACACATATAACATTTTTATGTTCGTGAGAAATTGTTCTTGATTCGATATACAGCTGATTTTGTAGGGCTCTGTAAAGTTGTGATTGCTGAAACAACAACAAAGGTTCTACAAATTATTTTGGCAGTATAGCCAAAGGTCTCAAACCAGTTTGAATACAAACCAAGGAGAAGACACACAGCTCCAATAAAATAAGTAATGATTCCTATTATATTATGCATTAATTTAACTGTTACTGGTTTAACCAACTGTCTGAATTTAACAGAATACAGGGCAAATACACCCCCAAGACTTGTCAAAATTACTAAAATAAAAGTAATAAGTCCTAAAATTGCATGTACACTTTGGAAGTGATTTTTGTTATGTTTGTTTTTATTGATAACTATGGTTAAAAATCCAATGAATATGAGTACTGCAGCAATAGCTTGTAAAATCCAATGCATTCTCACTTTTGATTGCCTCCCAAGCTTTGTTGTAAGAATGTTATCAGGTGATAACGCCATCACAGCTTCAGCCATCAGAAGAAATGTCTAGAAAAATAAACAAACATATAAGAATGAGCATAAACCAGCAAATGAAGAAATCTACAAACATTCATCCATTTTATTATAGACTTATCATTATGGCCTTCACAGCATTCAGTCTGCAAGCCCCTGTGTACTAACTAAGCATCTCCACAATCCTAATCTGCAATTAGCTCTGTGGCCTTGTTTAGTTCTATCCTTAAATCGTTAAAAACTGAGCCTAACCATTATCGTTTTGGTCTCCCACTTCTTCTCTTACTCTCTGAGAATATATGAATTTTTTTTTGCTAGTTGTTTTACGTCGCACCAACACACATAGGTCTTACGGCGACGATGGGACAGGAAAGGGCTAGGAGTGGGAAGGAAGCGGCTGTGGCCTTAATTAAGGTACAGCCCCAGCATTTGCCTGGTGTGAAAATGGGAAACCACGGAAAACCATTTACAGGGCTGCCGACAGTAGGGTTCGAACATACTATCTCCCGAATACTGGATACTAGCCGCACTTAAGCGACTGCAGCTATCGAGCTCGGTATGAATTAATATAATTTAATTGTAAGTGGAAAGATAGATCCAAACCTCCCAAAAAGTTCTCTAGAACTTGGGTATATTTTCAGCGCACTGCACTACTCTACGCATTTGCCCGGGTTTTTCTGCAACTCCACAAATTTAGGACAAGCGTGAAGGGCTGGAATGGGTGCATTCAGCCTCCAATAACGAAGCAGCATAGAGAAGAAGGTTGATATTCTACTCTCATCCGTTCTAGAGGTGTTTTACCATAGTCCACTTGAACCCCAGGCAACGGATCTTACACAACAACAGGCAGGTCATGACCCAACAAAGCGATGGGCATATCACTGCCGAGGATAGGAGAAAAGACAAGAGGGTAAGGTGACTGCTAGTCATATGCCTTCAGCATGTAAGAACTCTTCCCTGCTTCACTGTCCCCTCTCTCTAATGGTCAGCACGTGGTGGTGAAGAAGCTCCTTCCTTCCTTCCTCTCTGAGTGCCTTTCGGTCATGTCCTGCCTGGTGTTCTGTACCTAACAACTTTTTTCTTCTTTGCTACGTGTTTAACGTCACACTAATATATACATATTTTCGTCGATGATGGGATTGAGAATGGCTAGGACTGCAGCCGAAGACATACATAAGCTACAACCCCAGCATTACTTTCATGAGAAAAATGGAGAATTACAGGAAACTATCTTCACCACTGCCAACAGTTCAAACACACCACGACCTGCACCTCATAATGAACTAGCTTGGTGACTAATAGGCCAGAGCTACTTCATCCATTCCAGTACTAATAGTCCTAATCTCTATCAATAAAAACTGAAAAACTGATTTATAAGCAATAAATTTTATGGTTAGGCCCGTATTGATGGATATGACTCATTTTTACAAACTTGAGTTTATTCTCCACCTAATCAATACATAGCTTTACTTTCAAATAGTACTTGTTTCGACCAAACATAGCAGTCATCTTCGGCTATTCATAATGAAAACTGGAATTAGGTGGACATAGTGTCATTATAAACAAAAGGGGGATAAACCTCCCGAGTTAAGACTACAAATACAAACACATAAAATACACTAATGTACACATTTAGAAGTCCAAACATAGACACTTGATAATGGTCAAGTGGATTTGAGATAAAAACTAGTAGGTCACAAGATTAATGGAACTTGAAAATGATTTTGGTATAGCTGCATTCAAAACTGTACTTATGTCGAGTAAGGGTGACGTAAAATGTCACTGTCTATTCACAGTCCCACCATGGATCATAGTGCAATATACATTACAAGAGAATATTACAGCATTGATGCCAGTAAAACTAGTTAGTTGCTGATGTATATGAAAACGATCATATAATGGAAGGAACAATCTTCTATGGTTACAATATGTGAAGGATATCTGGTGTTATTAAAGCAAGTCTATCCGCCTGTAAGGGCGATAATGGGGGAATATCCTTCGAGGTTACAGTGGTGCACCCAGTACAGCTGTCAGTGTCGAACATAGCTTTACAAAAAAATCTGCTTGTCTGTCTGTGTTCTAACGCAGCGACTCATATAAACTGCTTGGCGGAGTTTCATGAATTCTCAGAGGGAACCATCACATGACTATCCTCAATCACGCCAAAACTACACAACACCAATTGAAATGAAATTTGGTAAGGATACATTTCAGATAGCCTCTATGGCTCAGGCGGCAGCAGTCTCTCACCGCTGGATATCGTGGTTCATATTCCGGTCACTCCATGTGAGATTTGTGCTGGACAAAGTGGAGGCAGGGCAGGTTTTTCTCCGAGTACTCCAGTTTTCCCTGTCATATTTCATTTCAGCAAACTCTCCATTAACACCTCATTTCATCTACCAGTCATTTATCATTGCCCCAGAGGAGTGCGACAGGCTTCAGCAGCCGGCACATTTCCTATCCTCGCCGCTAGATTGGGGCTTCATGCATTCCATTCCTGACCTGGTCAAATTACTGGAAACAGGCTATGGATTTTCATATTTCAGATGTTCAGTTCAAATACAAGCCTATTCTGATTATTCAACAATTAATCTTTCCAAATGGCAGCCATAAATAAATTTACTGCACATGTTTTGTAAGCTAAAAGCAAAAAATAATGAGTAACTGTTAGTCCTATCACAACATTAAGCCCAACATATTCACTAAAAATCCAGTTTTCAACAACAACAAAAATAGGTCATATACATTTTATATACCGGTATTTAATGATTCTCCAGGAAACTGCACTTTTATTTGTCTCAGCAAGAGCTCCAAAGCCTCTAAAACTAATTAACGTTACACTAACTGACTGACTTTTGTTAGTTGAAGTTGCTGTTACTCATCTCCACTACATGACAGTACTGCCGTAATTGTACAAAACTAATCCATCGGTGATAGGCACAGAAGCGAGTTAAATATAAAATAGCCTACAGATACGGCTACTGACCACAATGCCAATGGAAAAAGGAAATAACCCCATTGACAACGTTTGATCTTCTTCATATTCATCGTGTCGAAGGTAACTGGTTAGACCGTAGTCGAAATGTACACATATTAAAAAATGTAAACATGGCCTAATATCCTGGAAAGCAATCAAAGCTTGTCGATTGACACAAGGCGTGAAAGCCTGTACCAATAATACAAATAGGTCTATGTTTGCAGTATTGGTCTCTTTTGCTTCTCTGCTAAGCAAGTGCAGGATCTCACCCATTCAAGAATCATCATCATCTTCTTGTACTATATCCTCATTGGATGTCGGCTGTCATCACGGTGATCTGATTCTTGTTCTCAGCAAGTCGGAAAAGAGTGAGGGGTACCGAGACCACACCATTCTCATAGATTCTGTATCCAAGATATTCTCCTTCTTCCCCTTCTTCCTTCTTCAATTTTACCTTGTAAGATAAGCTGAAGGAGTCTGTACTTACCATTTCCAATGATTTAGCCAAAGTATTCTATTTTCTTCTTTATGATTTTGTGCATAATCTCTAGCTCTTTGTTCAGGTGTTGAGTACTTCAATGTTACATAATTCATCAACCTATGATATATATATTTTTATTTGCTAGTGGCTTTACGTTGCACCGACACAAATAGGTCTTATGGCGATGATGGGATAGGAAAGAGCTAGGAGTTGGAAGGAAGTGGCCATAGCCTTAATCAAGGTACAGCCCTAGCATTTGCCTGGTGTGACAATGGGAAACCACAGAAAATCATCTTCAGGGCTGCCAACAATGGAATTCGAACCCACTATCTCCCAGATGCAAGCTCACAGCTGCGCGCTCCTAACCGCACGGCCAACTCGCCTGGTCATGAGATTCTGAACATGCACATCCTCACAGAGGATCAAAGTTTTCTGGTGATGTTCTCAGCACCATTAAGTAAGACCGAGAATACATAAGATCAAAGTAAACCGTCTGTTTTATCATTCTAATTTATTTTAGGATGACCCAATAGAATGGTTCATGTTTGTGGGTTACTGTAGTCACGTCCTAGTTCGTGAACCATGGGCAACGGCTGAGTGGCCTAGTAAGTGGTCCTGAGAGTCGGGATACCAGTTGCTATGGAATGGGAGTGGGCATCTCGGACATATTCTGAGTCGTGGTCCTCCTTGTGCTCAGGCGGCTAGGACTATACAATCCACCGGTGGTCCATAACCCGTTAGAGGAGAGATCCTCACATGGACTATGTGCAAGTAGGGCAGCATCCTGCTTCATGAATCGACCGAGCTCAGAACATTTTAAGCAAGCCTCGGACCTATGGGAGTAACGAAGTCCCACTCCCATTTGACAGGCGAGGGACTCCTTGGAAACAACTTGGCGAACGAAATGGAATTCGATGGGGAGCTATCAATATTAATGGGGCTTATGGAAGAAAGAAAGTAGAACTGGCTGAGTCAGCAAAGAGGATGCATCTGGATGTGCTAGGAGTAGGTGATATTCGGGTAAGGGGAGATAACGAGGAAGAGATAGGAGATTATAAAGTGTACTTGACGGGTGTTAGAAAGGGAAGGGCAGAGTCTGGGGTAGGGTTCTTTATCAGGAGTACCATTGCACGGAACATAGTTTCTGTTAGGCACGTAAATGAGCGAATGATGTGGGTAGATTTGTCAGTTGGAGGAATTAGGACTAGAATTGTGTCCGTGTATTCACCATGTGAGGGTGCAGATGAGGATGAAGTTGACAAGTTTTATGAAGCATTGAGTGACATCGTAGTCAGGGTAAACAGCAAGGATAGAATAGTGCTAATGGGCGATTTCAATGAGAGAGTTGGGAATAGAACTGAAGGATACGAAAGGGTGATTGGTAAATGTGGGGAAGATATGGAAGCTAATGGGAATGGGAAGCGTTTGCTGGACTTCTGTGCTAGTATGGGTTTAGCTGTTACAAATACATTCTTCAAGCATAAGGCTATTCACCGCTACACGTGGGAGGCTAGGGGTACCAGATCCATAATAGACTATATCTTAACAGACTTCGAATTCAGGAAATCTGTTAGGAATGTACGAGTTTTCCGGGGATTTTTCGATGATACAGACCACTATCTGATCTGTAGTGAACTAAGTATCTCTAGGCCTAAGGTAGAGAAAGTGAAATCTGTCTGCAAACGAATAAGGGTAGAAAATCTCCAGGACGAGGAAATTAGATGGAAGTACATGGATATGATTAGTGAGAAGTTTCGAACAGTAGACATTAAGCAGGTTCATTTTTTTTTTTTTGCTAAGGGCTTTACATCGCACCGACACAGATAGGTCTTATGGCGACGATGGGATAGGAAAGGCCTGGGAGTTGGAAGGAAGCGGCCGTGGCCTTAATTAAGGTACAGCCCCAGCATTTGCCTGGTGTGAAAATGGGAAACCACGGAAAACGATTTTCAGGGCTGCCGATAGTGGGATTCGAACCTACTATCTCCCGGATGCAAGCTCACAGCCGCGCGCCTCTACGCGCACGGCCAACTCGCCCGGTAAGCAGGTTCAGGATATAGAAAGTGAATGGGTGGCATATAGAAATGCTGTAGTAGAAACAGCCAGGGAATGCTTTGGAACAACTGTGTGTAAAGACGGGAAAAGGCGAACATCTTGGTGGAATGATGAAGTGAGAGCAGCTTGTAAACGTAAAAAGAAGGCTTATAAGAAATGGCTCCAAACAAGGGCCGAGGCAGATAGGGAATTGTATGTAGATGAAAGAAACAGAGCGAAACAAATAATTGTTGAATCCAAAAAGAAGTCATGGGAAGATTTTGGTAACAACCTGGAAAGGCTAGGTCAAGCAGCGGGGAAACCTTTCTGGACAGTAATAAAGAATCTTAGGAAGGGAGGGAAAAAGGAAATGAACAGTGTTTTGAGTAATTCAGGTGAACTCATAATAGATCCCAGGGAATCACGGCAGAGGTGGAGGGAATATTTTGAACATCTTCTCAATGTAAAAGGAAATCATCCTGGTGGTGTTGTGAACAGCGAAGCTCAAGGGGAGGAGGAAAATTATGTTGGTGAAATTATGCTTGAGGAAGTGGAAAGGATGGTAAATAAACTCCATTGTCATAAAGCAGCAGGAATAGATGAAATTAGACCTGAAATGGTGAAGTATAGTGAGAAGGCAGGGATGAAATGGCTTCATAGAGTAGTAAAGTTAGCGTGGAGTGTTGGTAAGGTACCTTCAGATTGGGCAAAAGCAGTAATTGCCCCTATCTATAAGCAAGGGAACAGGAAGGATTGCAACAACTATCGAGGTATCTCACTGATTAGTATACCAGGCAAAGTATTCACTGGCATCTTGGAAGGGAGGGTGCGATCAGTCCTTGAAAGGAAGTTGGATGAAAACCAGTGTGGTTTCAGACCACAGAGAGGCTGTCAGGATCAGATTTTCAGTATGCACCAGGTAATTGAAAAATGTTACGAGAGGAATAGGCAGTTGTGTTTATGTTTCGTAGATCTAGAGAAAGCATATGACAGGGTACCGAGGGAAAAGATGTTCGCCATACTGGGGGACTATGGAATTAAAGGCAGATTATTAAAAGCAATCAAAGGCATTTATGTTGACAATTGGGCTTCAGTGAGAATTGATGGCAGAATGAGTTCTTGGTTCAGGGTACTTACAGGGGTTAGACAAGGCTGTAATCTTTCGCCTTTGCTGTTTGTAGTTTACATGGATCATCTGCTGAAAGGTATAAAATGGCAGGGAGGGATTCAATTAGGTGGAAATGTCGTAAGCAGTCTGGCCTATGCTGACGACTTGGTCTTAATGGCAAATTGTGCCGAAAGCCTACAGTCTAATATCATGGAACTTGAAAATAGGTGCAATGAGTATGGTATGAAAATTAGCCTCTCGAAGACTAAATTGATGTCAGTAGGTAAGAAATTCAACAGAATTGAATGTCAGATTGGTGATACAAAGCTAGAACAGGTCGATAATTTCAAGTATTTAGGTTGTGTGTTCTCCCAGGATGGTAATATAGTAAGTGAGATTGAATCAAGGTGCCGTAAAGCTAATGCAGTGAGCTCGCAGCTGCGATCGACTGTATTCTGTAAGAAGGAAGTCAGCTCCCAGACGAAACTATCTTTACATCGGTCTGTTTTCAGACCAACTTTGCTTTACGGGAGCGAAAGCTGGGTGGACTCAGGATATCTTATTCATAAGTTAGAAGTAACAGACATGAAAGTAGCAAGAATGATTGCTGGTACAAACAGGTGGGAACAATGGCAGGAGGGCACTCGGAATGAAGAAATAAAGGCTAATTTAGGAATGAACTTGATGGATGAAGCCGTACGCATAAACCGGCTTCGGTGGTGGGGTCATGTGAGGCGAATGGAGGAGGATAGGTTACCTAGGAGAATAATGGACTCTGCTATGGAGGGTAAGAGAAGTAGAGGTAGACCAAGACGACGATGGTTAGACTCGGTTTCTAACGATTTAAAGATAAGAGGTATAGAACTAAATGAGGCCACAACACTAGTTGCAAATCGAGGATTGTGGCGACGTTTAATAAATTCACAGAGGCTTGCAGACTGAACACTGAAAGGCATAACAGTCTATAATGATAATGTATGTATGTATGTATGTATGACCCAATAGACAGCATACACACAATTCTATTCAAGCATGAATGACAACACTCCCTAATATACACTATGTGATCAAAAGTATCCGGATACCGCCAAAAACATACGTTTTTCATCTTAGGTGCATTGTGCTGCCACCTACTGCCAGGTACTCCATAGCAGCAACCCCAAGAGAGCAGAATGGGGCGCTCCGTGGAACTCGCGGACTTCGAATGGGGTCAGGTGATTGGGTGTCAGTTGTGTCAGAAGTCTGTACGCGAGATTTCCACACTCCTAAACATCCCTAGGTCCACTGTTTCTGATGTGAAAGTGAAGTGGAAACATGAAGGGACACACACAGCACGATAGCGTACAGGCCGACCTCGTCTGTTGACTAACAGAGACCGCCGACAGTTGAAGAGGATCGTCAAGTGTAATAGGCAGGCATCTATCCAGACCATCACACAGGAATTCCAAACTGCATCAGGATCCACTCCAAGTACTATGACAGTTCGGCGGGAGGTGAGAAAACTTCACACATCACGCAGGTCAATGCAAAACGACGCCTCGCTTGGTGTAAGGAACGTAAACATTGGATGATTGAACAGGGGAAAAACGTAATGTGGAGTGACGAATCACGGTACACAATGTGGTGATCTGACGGCAGGGTGTGGGTATGGCGAATACCCAGTGAACGTCATCTGCCAGCGTGTGTGTTGCCAACAGTAAAATTCTGAGGTGGTGATGTTATGGTGTGATCATGCTTTTCATGGAGGGGGCTCGCACCCCTTGTTGTTTTGCGTGGCACTACCACAACACAGGCCTACATTGATGTTTTAAGCACCTTCTTGCTTCCCGCTGTTGAAGAGCAGTTCGGAGATGGCGACTGCATCTTTCAACATGATCAAGCACCTGTTCATAATGCACGGCCTGTGGTGTAGTGGTTACATGACAATAACATCCCTGTAATGGACTGGCCTGCACAGAGTCCCGACCTGAATCCTACAGAACACCTTTGGGATGTTTTGGAACGGCGACTTCATGCCAGGCCTCACCGAGCGACATCGCTACCTCTCCTCAGTGCAGTGCTCTGTGAAGAATGGGCTGCCATTCCCCAAGCAACCTTCTAGCACCTGACTGAACGTATGCCTGCGAGAGTGGAAGCTGTCATCAAGGCTAAAGGTGGACCAACACCATATTGAATTCCAGCATTACCAATGGAGGGCGCCATGAACTTGTACGTCATGTTCAGCCAGGTGTCCGGATACTTTTGATCACATCGTGTAAATCCTCATCTTTTCTGCATAATGTTCCTAAATGAAAAAATTAGATCAAAATTTGATCTATCTCTTCTAAATCCATAATGTTCTTCCTCTATTTCCTTTTCTACTTTCGTCCTCAGTTTTCCCTCTGTAGTTGCTGCATTCTTTCTTATCACCTTTCTTAAATACTGGGATTATCAGACCCTTCCTCCAATCATCTGGTACTTCTTTTTTTTCTTCCATATCACTAAAAATAATCTATATATCCAATGTAACCCTACTGGTCCTGCTGCCTTATCATCTCTGTAGCCACCTCATCCTCACCTGATGCTTTGCCACTTTTCATCTTCTTTATATACCCTTCTATTTCCAACATTGATATATCTTCAGTTTGGTTTTCTTCCACATTTCTTCTTCATGTTCCTCCTCTTCCTCCAGTTCATATGGAGAGATAAGAAGGGAACGGGGACATTTCAAAAAAGCAATTATGATCAATGGAAATTGGTAAATAAAAAGTAAACAGTCTATGGGATGGGTTTAAAGCAATTGTTGAGGGGTGTAAAAACATGTATGTTCCTTTAAAAGTAGTAAGGAATAGTAAGGATCCATTATAACAAGGAAATAAGGAGATTAAGAAGGAACTGCAGATTAGAAAGAAATAGAGTTAGGAATGGTTGCAGGAGTAAAGAGAGATTGAAGGAGCTCACTAGGAAACTGAATTCGGTGAAAAAATCAGCTAAGGATAACATGATGGCAAACATAATTGTGAGCCACATGAACTTTAGGGAGCAATGGAAGGACATGTATAGTTACTTTAAGGCAGGAACAGGTTCCAGAAAGGACGTTCTTGGGATCATTAAAGAACAAGGGGAACTTACATGCGAGGACTTAGAAAAGGCAGAAATATGTAAAGGTAGTTGGATATAAAGATAATATTCTGATGGAGGAGGCAACTAATAACGGCAATATACTGAAATTTACTTATGATAATAAAGACATTTATAAAATGATAAAAAAGTTAAAAGCCAGAAAGGCACCTGGGGTTGATAAGATTTCTGGGGATATATTAAAGGCTATGTGTATACAAGGGAAAGGGTGACAAACATAAAGCAGAAAATTAATGGCCAGTCATCTTGACATGTGTAGTTTGTAAGCTGTGGGATCCTCTCCTGCAAACCATGTGACCTTGCCGCGGTGGGGAGGCTTGCGTGTCCCAATGAAGCAGATAGCTGAGCTGCAGGTGCAACCATATCGGATGGGTATCTGTTGAGAGACCAGACTAAGGAATGGTTCATGGAAAGGGGGGTAGCAGCCTTTCGGAAGTTGCAAGGGCGGCAGTCTGGATGATATGGCCTTGTAATAATACTCAACTTAGCTTAGCTGCGTTGATACTGCTACACGGCTGAAAGCAACGGGAAAATACAGCCGTAACTAACTCCCGAGGACATGCAGCTCTCTCTGTATGAATGAGGTACTGATGATGGCTTCCTCCCGGGTAAAATATTCCGGAGGTAAACTAGTCCCCCATTCGGATCTCTGGGTGGGGACTACACGAGAGGGGCAATCATCAGGAAGATGGATACTGACATTCTGCGAGTCGAAGCGTGGAATGTTGTAAGTTTGAATCGTTGTGGTAGGTTAGAGAATCTGAAAAGGGAGATGGATAGACTAAAGTTAGATGTAGTTGGTATAAGTGAAGTACGTTGGCAGGAAGAACAGGATTTTTGGACAGGCGACTACCAAATTATCAACACAAAATCAAATAGAGGAAATGCAGGAGTTGGTTTAATAATGAATAAGAAAATAGGGCAGCAGGTAAGCTACTATGACCAGCACAGTGAAGAATTATTGTTGTCAAGATAGATACCAAACCAATGCCCCCCACAATAGTGCAGGTCTATATGCCTACTAGCTCAGCCGATGATGAGGAAATTGAAAGAATATATGAAGAGATAGAAGATTTAATACAATGTGTAAAAGGTGACGAGAATCTAATTGTGATGGGAGACTGGAATGCAGTGGTAGGCCAAGGAAGAGAAGGTAATACAGTAGGAGAATTCGGATTGGGAAAAAGGAACGAAAGAGGAAGTCGGCTGGTTGAATTCTGCACTGATCCTAATTTAGTCCTTGCCAATACTTGGTTCAAACACCACAAACAACGGCTGTATACGTGGACGAGACCTAGAGACACTGGAAGGTATCAAATGGACTTCATTATGATTAGGCAGAGATTCAGAAACCAGGTGTTGGATTGCAAAACTTTCCCAGGAGCAGATGTCGACTCTGACCACAACTTGTTGGTCATGAAATGCCATCTGAAGTTGAAGAAATTGAAGAAAGGAAAGAATGCAAAAAGATGGGCTCTAGGCAAGTTGAAAGAAAAGAGTGTGAGGTATTGTTTCAAGAAACATGTTTCACAAGGACTAAATGAAAAGGCTGAAGAAAACAATAGAGGAAGAGTGGATAGTCATGAAAAATGAAGTCAGTAGGGCTGCTGAAGAAATGTTAGGAAGGAAGAAAAGATCAACTAAGAATCAGTGGATAACTCAGGAGATACTAGACCTGATTGATGAACGACGAAAGTACAAGAATGCTAGAAATGAAGAGGGCAGAAAAGAATACAGGCGATTAAAGAATGAAGTGGATAGAAAGTACAAGGTAGCTAAGGAAGAATAGCTGAAGGAGAAGTGCAAGGATGTTGAAGGTTGTATGGTCCTAGGAAAGGTAGATGCTGCATACAGGAAAATCAAGGAAACCTTTGAAGAAAGGAAATCTAGGTGTATGAATATTAAGAGTTCAGATGGAAAACCACTTCTAGGGAAAGAAGACAAAGCAGAAAGATGGCAGGAACATATCCAACAGTTGTATTAAGGGAAAGATGTAGATAATTTGGTTCTGGAACAAGAAGAGGCTGTTGATGCTGATGGAAATGGGAGACCCAATTTTGAGGTCAGAGTTTGACAGAGCTGTGAGCGACCTAAATAGGAACAAGGCACCTGGAATTGATGACATTCCCTCTGAATTACTGCCTTAGGAGAAACCAGCATGGCAAAGTTATTCCATTTAGTGTGTAAGATGTATGAGACAGGCGAAGTCCCATCCGATTTTCGGCAGAATGTTTTTATACCTATTCCCAAGAAAGCTGGTGCTGACAGGTGTGAAAACTACCGCACCATTAGTTTAGTGTCTCATGCCTGCAAAATTTTAACACGTATTGTTTACAGAAGAATGGAAAAACAAGTTGAAACTGAGTTGGGAGAAGATCAATTTGGCTTCAGAATAAGTGTAGGAACACTTGAAGCAATCCTGACTTTACGTCTGATCTTAGAGGATCGAATCAAGAAGGACAAGCCCACGTACAATGCATTTGTAGATCTAGAAAAAGCATTCGATAATGTTGATTGGACCAAGCTATTTAAGATTCTGAAGGTGATTGGGATCAGATACCGAGAACGGAGAATTATCTACAATCTGTATACAAATCAGTCTGCATTGATAAGAATCGAGGGCTTTGGAAAAAGAAGCAGCAATCCAAAAAGGAGTGAGGCAAGGCTGCAGTTTCATCATCATAGTATCATAGTATGCCAGCTATTCGATACCTACTCTGACGCGCTGTTTTGAATGAGCAGTGTGCGCACTTAAGTCAGAGGCTCAGTTAGTAGTAGTAGGAGTAGTAGTATGAACTGGTCTAGAATTACAATTTAAGCCTATTCCAAATTAAAGTACCACAATTCACTAAATAACTCAAAATTCAACCCTGAAATGAGCCGTTTCTTAAGAAAAGCTTCTTCCTCTTCACTTTTATTAAATATACATTCTTTTTATTCTAAATTAGCAGCAAAGATGTGGTTTCTTCTCTGGCTTGGAGGAAAAATTGCCTCCACGTCAGATAGTTCTTTCTCCTGCCAGTGTAGTGAATTGAGATTTTCTGACTCATTGGGTACTCCCAGGAAACGGATAAGTAAACGGGCATAGTTTTTCCCCTGGGACTAACCACTATTCGAATCCCCCCGCCGAAAAAAAGACGAAGATTGTTCACGGATCACGGATGTCTGCGTTTTGGTCATTCCAGCTCTGTAGCTTTGGACTGTTAGTTTGGCAGCATAGTATTGTTCGTTAAAAGTGAGAAAATGTGTGGTTTTTCATTTGATCGAGTATTTCATATGAAAGCATTGTTTTGAATCGCGCCATTCCTACTGACGTCATTGTAATGACCCATGTTCATTTCAGTTGGGAAAACCACTAAGGGAGTCTTTCTGAGAATCTATAAAGGCAGGCAGAGAGTGAGTGTCTGTCATTATAATGAAAACTCCCCAACCTGATTGTGACTGACGGTAGGTAAGCAAGCCTACCATTACAATGAAAATTCCCTAACCCACTCTTCATATGAGAAAAGACGTTGGTGACTTCCCCGTCGTGTTTTTAGGGCAACATTAAGAGCTATGCAACTTAATACAATCTTGCTCACAACGTTTACACTACCTAACCTAGAATTCTGCATAAAATTTAGAATTCCGTTGCGAAGCACGGGTACATCAGCTAGTGTGCTTATAAATTGTGAAGGTGTAACGGGATAGAAGCTCGAGCTTTGGGCTTATGATGTTTTTTCTCTTGTATAAAAGTTAGCTGAGGTATTTCATTATATGCAATCAATTTCTAAGACTTCTGGACAATTTTTACAGTTATATATGCTTTCTTTTCCTTCTGGTGCAAACTTTGCATTTTGACATTAGGGTGTACTGGTTCTTAAGTGATGATATAGATTGTGTCTATAGGCACTTGCAATCATAACTCATAACTGTTTAAGTAATGACATTAGCAGTAGGGGGAAATCTAGTCTTGTTCTAAATTATTTAAACATTGCACATTTTTGTATTGTCATCATGTTAACAAACATAATTATATTAAAAATAAACTTTCAACACCAAATGTATCACCAGGGACCTTCTACATGCCGACATTGTATGACCTGTACCAGGTCTAAGCCTGCGATCTTGAGATTTGGAGGCTGACACTACCACTAAACCATAAGAGGGGGTGGGGGGTGGTCACTAAGCTGAATGAAACCCATTCTGCCCTCAGTCAGGATTAAAAACCTTGGACGAGACAGGAAACAAATCTGGTGACTCTAGACACACTACTCTTACCACCATGGGGCAGGTCTCAACCAGCATTCTTTAGAAAAGTTTCCCTCCCATATTCACCTGCAACTGCAGCATCAAAGCTGGGTAACAGTAGCCCACATTTAATCTTATGAAGGAAGCAAGAAGTAGAATATTGCTATCTTGTCTGAAGAACATCCAATGATAGTAGAAGCAAGGAAGACCTAAAATGTTGAACAGTCCAAGTAAGGAGAGCTTTTCTTAAGAAAAGAAATAGATTAGAGATGTTAGAATTTTATTTTTGAAGATGATATGTAAAGTGTGGTCCGGCTTGTTGGCTGAATGGTCAGCGCACTGGCCTTCGGTTCAGAGGGTCCCGGGTTCGATTCGCAGCCAGGTCAGGGATTTTAATCGCTTCTCATTAATTCAAGTATGAAGGATGAGTTCTCCACCTAATCAATACTTTATTTTACATAGTGTCAATAATTTACATAAAAACAGTACCGGTTTTGACCCGTAAATACGTCATCTTCAGCTGTTAGAGAACTTACTTAATAGCGACTGTACAGAATAAACAGTACTAAAATTAAAACTAAACAAGAATGCCATTAAATAAACATGATACCTATTCTAAAATTACTTAATATTAGCATATATACATATGGTACAGTTTTGGGGTTAAGGGTGTTATTTTCAAATATTACATATATTGAGGCTGGAATCGGATACAGTTCTTGGAGTTGATTAAGAATCACTGGTATTCTTATGTCAGGTTATCTGTGTTAAAGCCACTATTATGTCCAACGGTTTATGAGATCTTTGAAGTGCCGAAAATATTCGGGGGTGTCGTGTTCCTTAGAATAAGAGGTTCAGGGACCAGTTCACGGACACATAGCTTATACCCAGTCTATATCACTGCTGAAAAATACGTTAGTGAGTGCTACTATTTTAAAAAATACTTAAAATATATACATATGGTACAGTTATGGGGTTGAAGGGTTTTACACTGGCCCCATGATTACCACATATTACAAAAGTTCCGTTTGCTGAGGTTGAAATTGGATACAATTCTTAGGGTTTATGGAGAATCATTGACATACTGGTGTCAGGCTCAGATATCCAATGTTAAATGCCAGTACCATGTCCAACGGTTATTCAAGGTGCATTGTACTGTTTATTCTGTACAGTCGCTATTAAGTAAGTTCTCTAACAGCTGAAGATGACCTATTTACGGGTCGAAACCAGTACTGTTTTTATGTAAATTATTGACACTATGTAAAATAAAGTATTGATTAGGTGGAGAACTCATCCTTCATACTTGTACTATCAATACGGACCATGAAACTAATAGATTATAGTCTGATTAATTCTTCTGACTCAAGGACTGGGTGTATGTGTCCGTCCCAACACTCTCCTCATCAAATTCTGACAACATACCACACTACCAACCACCACAGAAACACACAATAGTGATTACATCCCTCCATATAGGGTTGGTGCCAGGAAGGGCATCAGGCCGTAAAACAGGGCCAAATCCACATGTGCGACGCAGGTCGCACCCGCAACCCCACAGGTGTGGGAAAAAGCGGTGGCAAAAGAAGAAGAATAAGATGTAAAGTATGGTATTATTATATAATATATGCCAAACATGGACAGCTGATGGAGAGAGAAAGAAAACAGAATACTGGTGAATTACAGAAGAATGCAGAAGGTGTGATCAGCCCAGAAATAATGAGATACTGCACCAAGTTGGTGAGAGCTCGAGTTGTTCTGGGTGATTTCTGACAAAAGAGTAGCGTTACAAAAATGTTGCAAAGTTCGGGCTGGGAAGACTTGGGAGAAAGGAGACGAGCTGCTCAACTAAGTGGTATATTGCAAGTGACTATTCTCATTTTAAAACCCATATTGAAGATCAAATGAAAGTAAAAACAATAAATTTATTATTCCACCTATTCAATACTCAACTAGCTCACAAAATTAGGATTTCATCCTTATTTTATTGTTAAATTATTAAAACATGGTATATGTTTCGCTCATTTTCAGAGCATCTTCAGCCACTTTAGAATCTTAAGGCTAATTAGGAATATTGACCTAGAACTTATATGATTGATTTGCCATTAGCAAGCTTAAAATTAATGCAATTTTTAAGAATACATGGTTAAATACAATTTTCTTGTATAACGTGTCAAATGGTTGTGATCTAAGTATAACAGTTATTCACATTCAATTAAAACTATTACAATTTTCTTGTATATAACGTCAAAATGGCTAGTCTAAATTATTCACATTCAATTAAAATATATACATGATGTACCAGTAGCAGGATTCAAAAAGGATACATAGATTTGACAGGACATTTCAAGACAACCGGTCCTTGATAAGATTTCTGGGGAAATACTAAAGACAATGGGTTGGGATATAGTATCATATCTGAAGTACTTATTTGATTATTGTTTGCTTGAAGGAGCTATACCAAATGAATGGAGAGTTGCTATAGTAGCCCCTGTGTATAAAGGAATGGGTGATAGACATTAAGCTGAAAATTACAGGCCAGTAGTTTGACATGCGTTGCATGTAAGCTTTGGGAAGGCACTCTGTCTGATTATATTAGACATGTTTGTGAAATGAATAACTGGTTCGATAGAAGGCAGTTCGATTTTAGGAAAGGTTATTCCACTGAAGCTCAACTTGTAGGATTCCAGCAAGATATAGCAGATATCTTGGATTCAGGAGGTCAAATGGACTGTATCGCGATTGACCTGTCTAAAGCATTTGATAGGGTGGACCAAGGGAGACTACTGGCAAAAATGAGTGCAATTTGACTAGACAAAAGAGTGACTAAATGGGTTGCTATATTTCTAGAAAATAGATCTCAGAGAATCAGAGTAGGCGAAGCTTTATCTCACCCTGTAATAATTAAGGGGGGAGTTCCTCAGGGCAGTATTATTGGACATTTATGTTTTCTTATATATATAAATGATATGAGTAAAGAAGTGAAATCAGAGATAAGGCTTTTTGCAGATGATGTTATTCTGTACAGAGTAATAAATAAGTTACAAGACTGTGAACAACTGCGATGGTGACCTCGAAAATGTGAGATGGACAGCAGGCAATGGTATATTGATAAATGGGGTTAAAAGTCAGGTTGTGAGTTTCACAAATAGGAAAAGTCCTCTCAGTTTTAATTACTGCGTTGATGGGGTGAAAGTTCCTTTTGGGGATCATTGTAAATACCTAGGTATTAACATAAGGAAAGGTCTTCATTGGGGTAATCACATAAATATGATTGTAAATAAATGGTACAGATCTCTGCACATGGTATGCGGGTATTTAGGGGTTGTAGTAAGGATGTAAAGGAGAGGGCTTATAAGTCTCTGGTAAGACCCCAACTAGAGTATGGTTCCAGTGTATGGGACCTTCACCAGGATTACTTGATCCAGGAACTGGAAAAAATCCAAAGAAAAGCAGCTCAATTTGTTCTGGGTGATTTCCGACAAAAGAGTAGCGTTACAAAAATGTTGCAAAGTTTGGGCTGGGAAGAATTGGGAGAAAGAAGATGAGTGGTATGTTCCGAGCTGTCAGCGGAGAGATGGCGTGGAATGACATTAGTAGACGAATAAGTTTGAGTGGCGTCTTTAAAAGTAGGAAAGATCACAATCATCATCATCATCATCATCATCATCATCATCATCATTTCCCTTTATCCAGCTGTAGCCGGGTAGGGGCAAATATGGTTCCTCTCCACTTCCTTCGGTCTTTCCACCACTCCTCCTCCAACACTGTGTCCCAGTCCAGGTTTCTTTCTATAATGCTGCGTTGGATGGTATCCTTCCATCTCAATCGTGGTCGTCCACGGCCTCTCCTTCCTTGGATTTGCATTTCTATCACCCTTTTTGGCATTCTTTCATCGCTCATTTGCTTTATGTGCCCACACCATCTTAGTCGGCTCTTCTCTATTCTATCATTCATTTTTTCCACTCCAATTTCTTCCCGGATTTTCTCATTCCTTATTTTGTCTCGTCTACTCTTCTGTATCATACTCCTCAAGAATTTCATTTCGGCTGCCTGTATTCGACTCATCGTTCTTTGTCATTGTCCAAGTTTCTGCTCCGTAAGTTGTTATGGGTACGTAATACATCTTGTACATAGTATCCTTTGCTTCCATTGGCACATCTTTGTCCCATAACATATTTCGTACACTATGATAGAAACAACTTCCAGCTTGAATCCTTTTACTAATCTCAGCATCCAGTCGAGCATTCTCCATTAATTCACTCCCCAGGTATTTAAACGTTTCCACTACTTCCAGGGGCTTGTCTGCAAGTCTAATCTGACCTTTCCCTTCTTTCTCCCCTCTAGTCATTTTTATTAATCCCTGTCCAATTCCTTTTTGCACCAGACTGTCCACAACTTTCGTCCTAGGGACACTGTCATATGCCTTTTCAATATCAATGAATGTCATCACCATATCATTCCCGTACTCCCAAGATCACAATATGAAGATAAAGTTGGAATTCAAGAGGACAAAGTGGGGCAAATATTCATTTATAAGAAGGGGAGTTAGGGATTGGAATAACTTACCAAGGGAGATGTTCAATAAATTTCCAATTTCTTTGAAATCATTTAAGAAAAGGCTAAGAAAACAACAGACAGGGAATCTGCCACCTGGGCGACTGCCCTAAATGCATATCAGTATTGACTGATTGATTTTGGGGGAACAGTAGAGGGTAAGAATAGTATGGAGAAGTAGATACATGAGTATAAAAAATAATACAATGTAAACATGACCACCATCATCACCACAATAAATGTATCAAATTGGAGACCCTGGAACTAGTCTTAAGTCAAACTTTAAAAGTATTTATTTTCCTTTCAGGTGTTTAATGTGGTTGACATTATTGTTCTGCCCATTCAAATAGCAATTACTTCCACCAATCACATTGTTTTACCCACTGCAACCACCACCACTTGCTTTGGATTATTTTCCAAGGGCTTTCCAAGAGATTCTAAATGAACATAAAATGATAGAGACTTGAAGATGCATCTATCGATCCTCAAGAACATTCTCACACATTATAAGCAATATCAGTTCCTAGTTCTAGTTCTGCCTTTATCTATCAACTGAAATGCAAACGGCATATCTCTAACATTATCCAAGCTAATTACACTACAAAATAGCTAGGCGGTTAGCTCCTGCAAGACTCGTAACACTATTCTTCCAGTTGTAATTCACATTCTAATATCCATGTTTAATGTACATTTCTCCTTTTCTGCCTACCCACTTGGATAGATTCCACAGTTGGACATGAACTAGCTTTCAGATGAAAGGAAGTGATTAGCCTCAATATCAGATGCTGAGTGTTATTTACCCTTCTCGATAAACATCCCTACTATCTGACTACATTCAGGTCCTCAACAGGGAGAACCACTCTTCTTGTCTCCTACCTTAATTAAGATCGTCTGAAAATTTTGACTAATGTAATGTTCTATGATTGTGCTATCAACATGAGCTTAACTGAGAAGTAACCGTTTTCAATCCATTTCCTCAGCGTGTATAATTCCACTTTTGTTAGCTTTCATACTCTGTCCGACTCCTTGACTGAATGGTCAGTGTCAAGGTCTTCTGTTCAGAGGGCCCCGCATTCGATTCCTAGTCAGGTCGGGGATTTTCAATGTAGCTGGTTAATCTCTCTGTTTCAAGGACTGGGTGCTTAGGTTTGTCTAAATACACTCCTCTTCCTATACATACAACCCAAGACACCACACTATACTAACAACCACCACAGAAACATGCAATAGTGAGTAGGCTACAACCCTCAGTATAGGATTGGCATCAAGAAAGTCATCGAGCTGTACAACAGGGCCAAATCTGCATGTGTGACACAGTTCACACCTGTGACTCCCACCAGGGTGCAGAGAAATGGTGGAAGAAGTAATTAGCTTTCATACTTGAAGTGTTCACTGGTGGTGGTGGTGATGATGGTAATGATGAGCACATTCATTTTCACTTCAACAGTTCTAAAGTGGTATCTAAATGTCCCAGGAAAAGTTAACAAAGCTTTCATATGGTTCATTTGACAAAACACTATTTCCAATCTTAACCTGAGTCTCTCGCTATTCTATTAATAACAATGTTATTGTTTTTACGTCCCACTAACTACTTTTACAGTTTTCAGAGAAGCCAAGGTCCTGGAATTTTGTCCCACAGGAGTTCTTTTACGTACTAGTAAATCTACCAATACAGCGCTGATGAATTTGAGCCCCTTCAAATACCACCGGACTGAACCAGGATCAAACCTGCCAAGTTGAGGTCAGAAGGCCAACGCCTCAACCATCTGAGCCACTCAGCCCGGTCAATGTTTCCAGTGTAAAGAGTAGTAAGACTATGCCCATTATTCTCATAGGTAATAATTTTACCAATCAGATTAATCCATTTATATCTGGCTACTGAACTGTTTGTGTTGGACTATACTGATTGCAATGGAACCCGATAGAAAGATGATCAATTAAGACATCATAAATTTAATTATAATAGTCATTCTGCCATTAAACAATATTTATGTACTTAAAAAATAATTTGTTGTTGCAGTTCTAGGTAGGATGATAAATTATGAAATCAGAACATTGATGCATATCTGCCACTGTTACATAGGCTATACACAAACAAACCCCATGGCACTACAGCCCTTGAAGGGCCTTGGCCTACCAAGCGACCGCAGCTCAGCCCGAAGGCCTGCAGATGATGAGGTGTCATGTGGTCAGCACGACAATTCCTCTCTGCCGTTATTCTTGGCTTTCTAGACTGGGGTTGCTATCTCACCGTCAGAGCGCTCCTCAATTCTAATCACGTAGGCTGAGTGGACATCAAACCAGCCCTCAGGTCTAGGTAAAAATCCCTGACCTGGCCAGGAATCGAACACGCGGCCTTCAGGTAAGAAGCAGGCACGCTACCCCTACACCATGGGGCTGGCTATAGGCTATCCACAGCATGACAAAACAAGGGATTCTGAACAGGAATCCAGAAGTTTCCTCATTTGTGCTAATAAAAGATTACACTAATGGAATGTATGTTTATAGGTGTTTATAGGGCTATATAGGTGACCAAGATTTCACACAACAGTATATAACATTTTAGCCTTCATCATAAACGTTAAAGAAGTATAAAACCCTAATATTTTGATATATACATGGTTTATACAAGTAAAATAGATTTGTACAGGGTGAAATTCTGGTGCGTTGTCAAAATCTCTCTTTCGATATGAAGTGTGTTGTATAGTTTTAAAATAGAACTATCAGTATATTTCTCCAGTGCACACGTAAGGTCGTTCTACATCATCAACATCAGCTAAGAGCTCTGAGATCCCCAGCTAATTTTCAGTAATTTTAATTATGAAATTGATTACTGTTGTTTTTATGGAAAAAAATATTATCATTAAATTTGTTAAATATATTAATTGATCACTGCATAGGATGGGCATAGGCTACATGACAGAAGTGCAATTCTGAAATGGTGGCAAGAGCACTTAAGTGAGGTTTCAAATATAGAGTCTCCTCACCAGCCTATTCCCTAAGATATGAAAACTGCAGGTCCATTTCCTCAAATCACAACCATAGAAGTAGAAAGAGACATTAATAACATGAAGAGCCTGAAAGTACCTGGTCCCAGTGATCTGTGGAAGCTTAAGGAACTTCAGGGAACCACTATTATCTGGCTCACAGACTTTAATGCCATAACTGAGTCTGGTCAAATTCCTACTGACTGAACATCTTGTGTAACAGTAATTAATTTTTTAAACAAAGAGGAGGGGTGGCTTTGTATTCAAGCTATTAACCAATTTACCTCTTGCATCACACCCTGAAGATCTTCGAGTGAATTCTTTACCAGCATCTTTGTAGTATCCGTCACTCTCACTATCAACCAATGCGGATTCGTCAAACATTCCAGGACTACAGATGCGATTTTTGCCACATTGATGCCACTAGAGAAACACCAGGAGAAAAGAAAGCCATTACATCTAGCTTTCTTCAACATGGAGAAGGCCTTTGACCATGTCCTACACCAACTTATATGCTACTTGCTACGTGACCACAGAGTTCCAGAGCCTCTGAAAATCCACAGCCTGTTTCCAGTCATTCGACTGGGTCAGGAATGGAATGAATGAAGCCCCTATCTAGCGGCGAGGTTAGGAATTGTGCCGGCTGCCAAAACCTGTCGCATTCCTCTGGGGCAATGATTAATGACATATGGAATGAAATGATATTGGAGTGTGTTGCTGGAATGAAAGACAGGAAAAACCAGAGTACCTGGAGAAAAACCTATCCCACCTCCGCTTTGTCCAGCACAAATCTCATATGTAGTAACCAAAATTGAACCACGCAACCCAGAGGTGAGAGGATGCGTGCTGCCGCCTGAGCCACGGAGGCTTTTCAGAGCTCCTCATTAACTAAAACTGACTGCTCCACTCAAACATCAAAAAGTACCAGCCACGGTAGATGCTCAGTCGGCACTTTTGATGACTTCCGTTGGCATCCATTAGGGATCTAGGCAGTCACTGCTCCTTTTCATCCTCATTATGTACGCTGTAACACGCAATTTGCATTGTTATGTCCCATGGACACTGCTATATACTAGTGTTGGCTACTGAATGCATGATTCGAAGCAGTGTATCGATTCAATCAAGTGTCCGAGTGAATCGATTCACAGGAACGGCGAGCTCATGGCACACGATTCAGCTTACTCCCAGCGGACAGTGCTGAGTGGCGCACTCACTGGACGTTGATGGGGAGCTGAGCTTCCGCTGCAGCGAGACAGTGAATCATGGCACATAGAAAGAATCGTGAATGAGCACGGCTCAGTGAGACACAAGATAGACACGGCTCCTTATCGGCTCACTGGACACCAATATAAATGGTCCGTTATTGGACATTACAAATTTTCCAGCTAACTCATTCTTGGTTGCCAGCGTTTCGCCCTCATGGGCTAGGGTGGGCTCATCAGTTGGTACCTAGCACACCTACCAATACGCTGGCTAGTGCATACCGTGGAGGCCACTGCGTAGGCTAACTGGAGCCACCGGCAGTGCCAATGCACTAAGAGACTTCGTCTCATTATCAAAAATTGATGCCTGCTTGGCCATCAGATGACATAGATGTTGATTCCCACAGGGAATCTGAAATATTTGTCCTGAATGAGTAAATTTATAATACTAATATAAATGGTCCGTTATTGGACATTCCAAATTTTCCAGCAAACTCATTCTTGGTTGCCAGCATTTCACCCTCATCTGCTAGGGTGGGCTCATCAGTTGGTACCTAGCATACCTACCAATACGCTGGCTAGTGTATACCGTGGAGGCCACTGCGTAGGCTAACTGGAGCCACCGGCAGTGCCAATGCACTAAGAGACTTTGTCACATTATCAAAAATTGATGCCTGGTAGTATTGGTAGGTGTGCTAGGTACCAATTTATTTATTTATTTATTTATTTATTTATTTATTTATCGTGTCAGAAGTACAAAGTAAGAGAGACCAATTGATGAGCCCACCCTAGCACATGAGAGCGAAACGCTGGCAACCAAGAATGAGTTAGCTGGAAAATTTGTAATGTCCAATAACGGACCATTTATATTGGTATTATAAATTTACTCATTCAGGACAAATATTTCAGATTCCCTGTGGGAATCAACATCTATGTCACTGGACACCGGCGGGGAGCCGAGCTTCCGCTGCAGCGAGACATACAGTGAGCCATGGTACACCGAAAGAATCGTGAACGAACACAGCTCAGTGAGACACAAGATACACACAGCTCCTTATCAGCTTTCTGGGCACTGGCGGAGAGCTGAGCTTCCGCTGCAGTGAGACATACAGTGAGCCATGGTACAATGAAAGAATCGTATGCTATAATGGCCTCTCGACCTCAGCTCATTTGAAAACAATACCCATTTGCATTCACTGTCCTCTTCTTACAGGGAGGTTTAAATAATAGATGGATTTATTTGCAGTGTTAAAAAGGTAGTCAAAACATAATTCTGAAGTAGCTAGTAAGTAGGTAGGCTATTAGATTATACTATTTATTAATTTAGTGAATCTTAGTATTATAACTTAGTTGACATTTGATAATTAAACTCGACTCTAGCCTGCCCTGTGACTATAAGTCATGCTCATGACCACTCAAAAGTACCTGTTTTATATTGGGAAGAACGGCTCAGTATTCTCTCAGTTCATATGTCACATCGTTGCACACGACTTCAATCATATGTGGACAGACGCAATAACTTAACCAGCAGTATGTTGAATAAGAAAACCAGCGGGCTACTTTACATCTCAGGTAGCCTATACAAAATATGACAATTAAAAAAATCCTCAGCTGAGAGAAAAATACATATTTTGAAAAATGACTGAGCGAGTTGTCGTGCGGTTAGTATCGCGCAGCTATGCGTTTGTATTCGGGAGATGATGGGTTCGAATCCCACCGTCGGCAGCTGTTAAGATGGTTTCCGTAGTTTCCCCATTTTCACACCAGAAAATGCTGGGACTGTACCTTAATTCAGGCCATGGCTGCTACCTTACTAATCCTAACCTTTCCCACCCTGCATCGCCGGAAACCTTTGATGCATTAGAGTGACTAGCATTTTTTTCTAAGAAAGGAGTTCAAAGTATGAAGACCAGATGGCAGCTGCGAGCACTGAATGCTGTTGCCGCTGTCTTACTAGCACATACTACACAGATGCAGTAGGAGCGGTGACTAATGTGCCATGAATCGGATCACTGTATCGATTCAGTAACGTGAACGGAGTCAAATGAATTGATTCAGTAAAATGAATCGAATGTCCCATCACTACTATATACCAGTGACATCATGCTTGCAGCTACAACTAGGGAAGAGCTCCAGGGACAAGTATAGACATGGGCCGACTGCCTTTTGCAGTAAGGGCTTCATCTTAACACTGTGAAAATGGAAGTATTTGGAAATAAATCCAGCTAATGGTTCCATCCAAGTTAATGGTGTAGATCTTCAGAAAGATAACTTGTTCAGATACCTGGGAGCATACCTGTAGGGTGAGGGTGGAATCGACAGTAATGTTAAGAGCACAATCAGAGCAACATGGTCAAAGTGGAGGGAAGTTACAGGTACTTGTGTGATTGTAGAATATCAATCCACCTGAAGTCAAAGATCTACCAATTGTTGTAAATCTAATGGCACTATATATCACAGAAGGTTAGCCCATGAACCAAACTACCGAAAGTCCACTTCATGCAATGGAAATTTGCATGGTTCACTGGACAATGGGTGTCGCCCTCCAGGACCACATTTGAAACGACACTCGTAGGCAGCAGTTTAGTATTGTCCCCTTTCAAAATAAAATACAAGAAGGGCAACTACAGTGGTGTGGCCATATCTTCTGAACAGTACCTGGAACAATCGCCAATACATATAACCTTACCATCGATGGCCAACAACCACTGGCAGACCCAAGCAACGATGGCAGGACACAATCAACAAGGACAACAGAATCTGGGCAATCGTCCAACTGATGCCCAGGACCGAAGAAACTGGTGATCGAAGATTCTAAAACTGGGCCTAGCTCCAGTGGTACAACACTAAGCTGATGATGTTACTAATCATTCACCCAAGTTTCCTTGTGATTTGTCTGGTCCAACCTAAACAATTCCCTTGTACGCCAATTTAAAAGTACAACATTTTACTATATTTGTTCTCATCTTGTCAGACTTCTTTCATGAATGAATGAATGAATGAAGTGCACAATTTAACTAATAAAGAACACTCAACTTGTTTGAAATTGAAATTTCATTTGGGTTGAGGTGGTGTGTTCTCAGAAACTGAAACGGTTTTAACAGTTTTCAAGAGTTCCACTTAGCAATAGTTGGCTTTGTATTCCATGCATGGAGGTCTGGTCACTGCTACTATGGTAGCAAGACTATGTAAACCACGAACCCCAACCAAAAAATGTACATTAAAGACAAATTTGTTAAAGTGCATGGGCATGAAAAAACACATGCCACAGTAATTTTTTTCCATATTCAGTTGTTCATGCACAACATGGGCTATGTTTAAATGAATGTGGAAGTACAGCTGGTACTGAGTATGTTCATGAAAACCACTGGTGTTACAAAACCTGGTACAGTTTTATTTAAATTCAGTCATGCTGGTACAACTTGTGAATTCACCCATGCACAACACACCCACACACACATTCTCTCTATATATACAGTATATGTGAAACTGCCACCGTTTGGTTTTTCTTGGTTCCCTATTTTTTCACTCTTGTTTGGAAGCCCCATCTGACAGCAGCTTGTCGCTCACTAAGAATCACACCACCTCAACCTGCAACCTCTGTAATTGGAACAAAATCTCCACTTCAAACAAGGGGAGTGTTCCTTGTAAGTTAATGTATTCTTCTAAGCTTTAAAGAATTTAAGAGAAAGAGAGAGAGAGAGGAGTATGTGTGTGAGAGAGAAAGAGAGAGAGGAGTATGTGTGTGTGTGTGTGTGTGTGTGTGTGTGTGTGTGTGTGTGTGAGAGAGAGAGAGAGAGAGAGAGAGAGAGAGGCTGAGAGTAGTTTCACAGTCTTCCATTATGTTCCTCAACATTAATGATAGGTTAAATAAATATTATTAATCTGGTGAATCGATGAATGTCCACTGCTCCAAATTCTTCCTCAACAGTCATTCTTGTACCTTTCAAGTTTGTTATTACTGACCAATCAATTATATTGTAGAATTCCTCCAGCTTCTGCTTTCATACAGCAGTAAGGCTGAAAATTTATTGATGTAAGGATAATCTAGTTTGGTATATTGTGTGAAAGGGGATTCGTCTAGCTAAGGCAGTATTGGTGTCATTGGTTCAATCAGAAGGACAGGGAATTTGATTCCCCAACAAGAAATTAAGGGATTTAGAAACATGATTTCCACTTCTCAAGAGACATATGACCCTAGGGTTCAGTAAGACTACACCAGAAATGAGTACCCAATTAATTCCTGGGGACAAAGGCTAGAAGGCAGAGCTAATCACTTTATCCCACTTAGTGCCAGGGTTCACATAAAAGAACCTCTTACCTTCCACACTGCCATGGTCCTTCACAGCCTGAGAAGATATGGTGGCTTTACTTTTGCTTTTGTCTTTTATAGTGTTGAGCTCTGGGATCAGTAGTCATGGTCCCAAGCCAGGCATGGCAAACTAAGTCATAGGAGACATTGATGACAGTCAAGGCCAGACTATTCAACACTGTGACTGGTTTGATAGACAGTTCTACCATAAATTGCACTTCCCAACGCGGTAAAAGTTGGCATAAGAATGTTGCATGCTGTGATGGCTGCGTTTAAATCTAAATGTCTCAACCTCCTCATCTTATGTAAGACGTTCTTTTGACGTAATTAGGAAAAACGAGTGTGCCAAAGTTTAGGATATCCTGTGCAATGTTTAATCTGTGAGAATGTTAAAAAAGAAAAAAAAGAAAAGCACGCTCAACATTATTTCAGTTACTGAACCTGTAAATTTATTCTATAAAAATACAAATATCTACTAGTTATATGCATTTGTAATTAGTTTGGTGAACAGCTATTTAAATATAAACAAGCATAGTGTTTTCATTTTACATACAATATAAATCGAACATAGGAACTTCCATTTCAAGGTTAGGTGTTGTTCTTTTCATTGGCTACTGTTTTACAAGAGACTTCAAGTCACACCGACGCAAATATAATAGGCCTTATGGCGACAATGGAACAGGAAAGAGCTAGGAGCAGGAAGGAAACAGCCGAGACCTTAATTAAGGTACAGCCCCAGTATTTACCTGGTGTGAAAATGGGAACATATTCAGAGCTGCCAATGGATAGTCTGTGTGTACAGCACACCAACGCAGAGCAAAGTAAATCACCAACAGCAATTTGCCTTGACTGTCATGCTTGTTGCAACCCTCTCATAGTGGCTAGTGTCCTCGACAGGACTGTCTTAACTAATGGTTGAGTGGCCAAGGAAATGATCTTGGGGAGTTTGTGTATTCACCCTATTATGAAAATAAAGTGGACTCAAATCTATGTTTCATGATAATGATGTTCCAGGTGGCTTCCTAAGTAAAGAGGAAGATATTAGCTGTTACAGCAATGATATTTCCAGTGGAGATCCATATGAGCTGCAAAATATAGAATTAATAATTTTGATCCACATTTTCCTTTTTCATTCATTCCTGCATTAAACCATGGAAATACAAGTTTCAATACAAGAAAAGAACCCAGAAGTCAGTTACAGAAGATGGACGTATATACTGTTTGAAAGTATTCCAACGAAATAAATTTCTTTTTTACCAGAAAAACTGTACTGAAATATTGTTATCATCATTACTATTAAAACTACGGTGTCTGTGTGTCTGTCAGGTCATCAGCCCAGAGGCTGGTTGGATCCTCAAATAGCACCATCAAAGGTTATGCGGTTATAAGGAAACCGCAAAAACCAATGGCAGCACCGAAATGAGGCGTACTAGGCAAGACTAGGAGTGAGGTAGTTTGCCATTGCTTTCCTCACTGGGTCAGAAAGTGCTATTGCAGCACGACTGACCCTATGAGCAGCACCTTTCATAATACTCAGATGCACTAGTCATGCTCTGAATGTCAGTACTCAGCACCACCCATACCCCAGCAGCTTCCATATTGTCACAGCCATGGATGAGACTGGGACTTCAGTGGAAGCTACACTTTACTCTGGCCTGTGCCAAGGTAGCCTACATAATGGTCACTGGCATTTAACAATTTCCTTTGCTTAATACAATACTTCCAATAGAACTGAACTAGTCTCCAACAATTCACATTAAAATTCTACCTAGTTTTACTTGTATCTCCTCATTACAATATTGTCAGATTTTTGCCGTTGCTTACAGTATTATTAATTGAGGTTAGATTTATATAAGCATTCTAATGAAACAATTTAAGTTTTGATACAAGACTTCTTTACTATGAGATACCGATATGTGAAATGTTTCTTGTTTAAAAATTTTTTTTATTAATATTAACAGGATGTCTTTGATACAGTTGTTCTAGATTCATAGAAACTATAGAAGCCTAGTGAAATACCAGCCTTCGAACTCTTGGTAGTAAGTGAATTGATATAACTAGAAGTTCCAGTTTCACAAATTATGCCTCTACAAATATACTGTCCAATGTATGATTTATAGAAGTTTTACTTAGTTGCTTTAAAAATTCCACTGGAATTAGGCCTACCATAGGCCACTTGACAGGAACAACCTTCGAAGGGAATACCACTAAATGAGAATTCTGATCATCGCTAACAGACTTAGGCCCTCAATGTACTCATGCTACTTGCTACGACAGCTAATCGCTGCCTTTATGGGTACAATGGCAATGGCCTAATTTCCCAGGTGGACCCTGAGTTATTGCAAACAAAATTTGTTATTTATTAAGACGGCTATCCACTTGTTTCACATATTCCACTCAATCCTGCTAGTTATATCACATGCAAACACAGGAAGCCCTTGGTATTAGTAGCCCAATATCCTCCTAAAAGCTAATCCAACATAATTTACATAGTAATTGAATAGTTTGAAATCTGAAGGATAATAATATACAGAGTTTTGAGGTCTGATACCTATCTGGGTCATTAATGGCTTATTTTGGGAGTGTTCTGGGGAACGAGTAAATGTTTGTTTTAAAATTATGCAATATAAATGTTATTAGAAGTGAAACAATACTTGACTAAACCAGAGGTGGGGAAATCATAGGGGCACTACACCTGATTTTCCCTTAAAAATTGATCATTTACACATATCTACCACTAAAATAAAATAAAATACCATCATACAACAGGTCATGGTCCACATAAAAGAAGAAAAAGCGATTTCAGATAAATGAGTAAACATCCCTTCCTCATCTCTACAAAATGCAGCATGGGTCAGGGTTCGTGTTTATGTTTGAGGTCACCGACACAGGAACTGTCGACCTATATACTATAAACATTTCTTTGAGAGAGAATATAACTTACATAGTTGTTTCATACACCAACTATCAGATAACTAGGCATTTCGTAGTATCATTTTAAAGTATTCGTATTTAGACAGGTACCTAATATCTTAGCAGTTCTAAGCTTCTAATTTTTGACACTTGTCAAAGACACATTTCAAAACAATTTGTATTTGCAGGTTAATGAGTACGGATAACTTACCCCTACAGTCATGCACGACGGATGCCATGAAAACAAACTGTATTTTTCAAAACTATTAGCTATAATATAGATAGTAATGCCAGCGATTAACAGATGATTTAAAGCGCTAATCGTTTGTCCTATCATCCTTTTCTCGTCTGTTCTGATAGCTGTATTATCTGTTTTCCTTGGAGTGGAATCTTCAATTACATTGGTCTCATCACCTGCGGCACTGTAATTCACTCCCTTGTTTCCGGTTCCTTCAGCGACATTTGATAAAGGTACTTGTTCCATCTTGACACGCGACAGCGAACGTTTGTCTAATTCGCTGATCTGATCTTCACAGCAGCGTCAAGCAGCACCAGAAGGGAACTAGCACAAGTTTTGTGTTACATCACCACTCCGCGCGCCCTTGCCAGTCGCAGAATGGAGAAGCCTGCGGAATATAAAAACGCTTCCTGAACGTTGGTAAGTCGTGAGCGCTCTCAGCTTCTCAATGTTTATGTAGGGAAAAAATAAAAAAAAGACGGGGGAATGAACTATCATGGGAAACAAACTGACTATATCAATGGCCTCTGTACAGCAAGTGCCGGTAAGGTAGCTTCGTTTTGATTGCATTGTTTACATCCTGGCAATTTGGGGAGGAATTTTCGCTAGGGACGAAAAGGAGGGCATCTAGTCTAAAATAAGAGTTCTGGTCTTGGACAAGTCCTGTTACAATTTGAAAAAAATCCTCATCAGTGTGAACGTTATCAGCAACATACTGTACAGTTTTATGTACACGTTATTATTATTATTATTATTATTATTATTATTATTATTATTATTATTATTATTATTATTATTATTATTATTATTATTATTATTATTATTATTATTATTATTACTTTTGAGGTACGAAATGTTCTACTAAAATTTTTGCCAGGTTACCCGTTTTTATTTGACTGTGTCTTAATATTATACAGGGGCATTGTTTTATCTATGATGTCCGACTCATTGGCTGACTGGTCAGTGTTGAGGCCTTCGGTTCAGAGGGTCCCGGGTTCGATTCCAGGCCGGGTCGGGGATTTTAATCGCGTCTGATTAATTCGTCTGGCCCGGGGACTGGGTGTTTGTGTTTGTCTCAACACTTTCCTCAGACAACACACTACACTACCAACCACCACAGAAACATGCAATAGTAATTACATCCCTCCATACAGGATTGGTGTCAGGAAGGGCATCCGGCCGTAAAACAAGGCCGCGACGCCACAGATGTGGGAAAAGAGGAGGAAGAAAGAGATTGTTTTATCTATGACTGGGATTGTCACTCGCCCGCTCGCCTGCGCTGTGAGCCTGTCTCCCGCCAAGCACTTTGCCGTAATGCGGCCAGCGCTCGACCAGAACTGAGTCTAGATCGCACAAGATTTCCTGTACTGTACGAAAATATTATGTATATACACACGCTTACGTAATGACATTGGAATTGGAACAACACGCTGATCACTAACCACGTGAACACTTGATTAAACTGAACCTCACGCTGATAAAGCTCTCAGCAGACTGCAAAGGAGGGAGAGAGGCTCGCAGCGCTGGCGACCGGGCGAGTGACAATCCCCGTCATAGATAAAACAAAGTCCCTGTTGTAAGACTCGGCCCGCGGTCAAGGTTTAACGTGCCTGCTTTCCACCCAGAGGCAGCGGGTTCGATTCCCAGCCAGGTCAGGGAAATTTTTCCTGGACCTGAGGGTTGATTCGATGTCAACTCTGGAGCTATCTGGCGGTGAGATGGTGACCCCCATCTAGAAAACCGACAATAAGAGACGAGCTGATTTGTCGTAAGTTACCTCTTAAACTGCAGCTCTTTTGAGCAGCAGTCACTTGGTATGTGGAGGTGAGAGGGTGGAGATATAGTAGCAGTTAGTGTGGGGGTGGAATTCTCAAGCAGTTAGATGTGCCTCAGTACACACGAACGTTGGATAGCTCAGGCTTACAGGATGAGATAGAATGAGCTGCTCGCGCACAGCTAATCTGTGGCGCTATCCTGTATGTTAGTAATCCGTTAGCGCTCTCAGCTTTTCATACATACTGAAACAGGAACGCCCGTACTTCAGCTTAGTGGAGAACATGGATTGACGCACGGGCGTGTACGGTTCATGCTCAGAGAGTCAGGGAGAGAGAAGGGTAATGCAATAAGTTCTTATTAAGTGGAACTTGAAGTTTATTCAAGAAAAACAGATAAATCATATCACCTGTACGGACGAATAGTTGGAGTTGGAGTGTCCAGAATGATCTACAGAAGGGCGTCGTCCGTCAGCGTCGGTCGCCGTCCCTCAGCGTCGGCGTCGTCCCACGTCACTGAGCTCCTTCCCCTCACTATAGAATTCTTCTCAACACTGCACTGAAGGTTGTGGCACCACACTGTTTGTTAAATGCACAAGTTCCACTGTCAAAGTGTTGGACACAAATTACTTCGAAGAAATAAATTCAGAATCACAGTTCCGTGATAATAATGAAAGTTAGCACTGTTCAGCAACTGAAATAGTCATTGACGAACTTGAAATTATAGGCAACACAAAATCTGGAACCTTCTGTGACGTTCAGGTTCAACCGTGCGTAACTTCACTTAATCACAGTTCAAAGAAAATAAATTAATCAAGTCCCTCGTACACAATCTTTCGTAATGTTTGTAATGAATACGATGAAATGAATGCAATGTTTTAGCACACACAAACTTTGAAATACATTAAGGTTTCTACGAATACAGTTTTAATTGATCACAGTACGGTCTCGTGACTTGAAACCAAGTTATCGTATAGGAACAGTTTATGAATTGTTACACGCAGTCTTGTGAAAAGAAAACCAAGTTCCACTAAGACACAGTCTTTACGAAGTAAGTTACACAGTCTCACGGGAAGAAATGTAGGCACAGTCTTTATGAAATACATTAAACAGAGTCCTTCAAAAGAAATTCATTTTCCACTGAGACAGTCTTTTGCGAGGTAAATTAACACAGTCTCTCGAAAAGAAATGTAGGCACAATCTTTATGAAATAAATTAAAATTAAACACAGTCTTTCGAGAAGAAATGTAGGCACAGTTTTTACGAAGTAAATTAACACAGTCTCTCGAAAATAAATGTAGGCACAGTATTTACGAAATAAATTAAACACAGTCTTTCGAAAGAAATGTAGGCACAGTCTTTACGAAGTAAATTAAACACAGTCTTTCGAAAGAAATGTCGGCACAGTCTTTATGCACTAAGTTAACCACACTCTTTATAAAAGCACGGTTTTTCGAAAAGGTCCATGTGACAGCAATTAATGTACAGTCTCTGCAAGACGAAAATCACAAGTCAAAAAAATATTAATCAGCTAAACCGATTCTATCACTTGCATTACTATTGAACAAGTCTTCTGAGGCAACTTATTTCCTTCACGCGAAGTTAAAGTCCTACGAGTATACGTTCGACACTTAGACACTCGAACCGTATCGCGTACCTTCTACCATCGGCCTTCAGCCGGACAGAATAACAGTCTATAATCCCACAGCTGGCCTGCATGGCGTGCCAGCAGGGACGCTACGAAACACACTGAATTCTACGGAGCTAGCGGGCTCTTTTTATGCCCACAGGTCGGCTGGCAAGGCTGAAAATATGAGATTCTTTAACCTTCTATAACTCAGCCATCCTTCTGCCGATTTGCTTGAAATTTTGTACAGTTATATTTGTTATTTAGGCCTACAAGATGACGTGCTTCAAATTACGATCGGACATCCCGATCTATATATAATGAAATTGAAGGAATGGAATGTTCGATCCTGACGTCACTTGGCCATGGCTGGTACCCTGCAGCGAGCGATCACCTGCCTGCGCTGTCACACATGATGCCTGCGCGCTCGGTGTTCGTTTCAAATCTTCACAGATAGGTGTTAGCGCGTTTTCCACAAGAAATACATGGACGGCGAATGCTGACAGGACATTCCCGTTTCATCTCCCCTCTGCTCAGGGAAAAAGAAAATTGGTGTACGATTTTCTTTTTATTTATTTCCTTGCAAAATATTTCTTGAGGTTGGCAGCGTTGAAAATTACCACCCATTTTTCCTACTTCGTAGGCACCGTTATCTAGTGCGGCAAGTATCCTGAAGAGTCCTAGAAACAAAGGACAGAATTTAGCGTAGATTCCCTGTTCAGGATGCGAAACTGCAGGCTTGCGTATCAACACTAGGTCGCCTACTTGTAAGGGTTGCCGAAATTGGCGATGTCTTCGTTTTCTCTCCCGGAATTGACCATCATGCCGCAGTTGCTGAAGTGTCTTAGTAATGCGAGTTTGTTGGCTCCCCGCGGCATCAGGTGGAACAGGCAAAGTTTGATCCCATGGTCTATCAGGAGTGAGGCCTTTGTGTGCCCTTAAAGGGAGGTCTTGAATAGACTCATGTATGGTGGTATTGACGATCCTTTACATAATGGGGAGGACCTCGACCCATTTCCAATGCTGTTGGCCACAATATAATCTACAAAATCTCGCGATCTCTCGCATAACACGTTCGGCCGGGTTGGCTTCTAGATGCCGGATTGAATTCATGATTACCTATGTGTTATTTCAAGCTCTTCTAATACCGCTTGAAATTCCATGAAGGTAAACTGACTTCCGTGGTCCGTTAAGAGAAATTCCGGCTTGTCCATCTCGGGAATGTTGATTCGGCGAATCCTCCGAAGAATGTTCCCGGTGTTTGCCTTCTGGATGGGAAACAACATTGTATATTTGGAAAATACATCTATGGTAACGACAATGTGTCGATTGGCACGTGACGCCTTAGGCAAATGTCCATACAGGTCCATTGCGAAGATTTGGCCGGGTTTCTCAAGGATTAAAGGTCGTGGATATTCTCTGAGAAGCCTGTTGTTGGGCTTGATCTTCTGGCAAGTATCACAAGTCCTAAAGGTGTTACGGATGTCACAGCGCAAGTATTCCCACGTGAATCTTTCTCTGATTAGGTTGAGGACCTTGTTCGTAACGGCGTCTCCAGAGATGGAATGGCAATGCCACACAATAGCAGTCCTTATCCGGCGAGGAGCATAGATGCGATGTTTCGTTCTAGCGTGGTCAATGTGTTTGCGGAGTAGGCCATCATGGTAGCACAATTTTCCAGCTATCCTCGAAATACGAGGATATTCGTCATCATCCGGAGGAATGAACCCTTCAAAAAAGCTAATCAACTCATGGCTTAGAGGGTCTCTTCCTTGAGCTTGCGGTAGGTACTTAATTCGTTGCAAGAACTCTCCATCTTCGTCATTCATTACTTCAATCGCATGGATTTTGAACTCATCTGCCGGATTCCGACTCAGCGCGTCGGCGAAGATATTTTTCCTTCCGGGTCTGTGAACAACAGTGATGTCAAATTGCTGTATAAGCAGCGCCCATCGGGTTATCCGTTCGCTTGTAATATCTGATTTGAGAATGAACGTCAGTGCTTGATGGTCTGTGTAAATAATCGGGGAATATCCAAATATTATCTTCTTCCAGTAAGAGAGATAATGTACTCTGGCAAGAGCTTCTAATTCCGTGATCGTGTAAGCTTTTTTATGAGACCTTAAGTTGCGGCTCATGAACGAGGGGAAGATGCGAATTCCGGGTTCTTTAGGATTAATTTGAAAAAGAGTTGCACCGATCCCTATGCGGCTAGCGTCACATTCAATATAAAAACGTAGCTCATAGTTAGGGTAGGCCAGCTGAACATTAGTTTTCAGCATTGTTTTGTTGCCACAAATGTCTTTTCGCAAACATCAGACCACTTCCATCTGTTGTTCTTCCTCAACAACTGCTGCAGAGGTGCCACTGTCTCTGTAAAATTAGGGCAGTGTTGCGTGAAGAATTGGCAGAGACCCTAGAATTGCCTGATGTGCTTTATTCTGGTGGGTTTAGGAAATTCTAAAATGCACTGAATTTTAGCTGAATCGGGCTTAATGACATCCCCTCCAATAAGGTGGCCTAAAAACGAAACCTCGGATTTAAAAATTGGCTCTTCTTGGCGTTAATTTTTAAGTTCTTGGCCTATAATTCCTCCAGTACCCTGTGAACATCTTGTGCATGTTGCTCTAGGGACTCAGACGCGACGATAATATCGTCCAAATAATGGTGGTGATTGCCTTTACTTCGTCGGAAAGTTGTTCTTCTAAGGCCCGAATGACAACCGTACTAGAGTTCTTAATGCCGAAAGGAAGTCTGTTAAATGCGTAAGTGACGTTGTCAAAGATGAACCCGGTAAATATCCGACTGTCTTCATCTAATAGGATGTGGAAATATGAAGAAGCCATATCCATAGCGGAAAGGATCTCCATGTTGTGAAATCTCCTGATTACATCCCAGAGTAAAGGAGAATGGTCATATTCTAGCACAAGTCTATCGTTCAAAGCCCTTGCATCAAGGCATATGCGCAAACTGCCATAGGGTTCTCTCACTATAGCCAGAGGATTGGTATAGGGTGTAACATATTTCGAGATGATACCATCATTCTCCATCTGTTAAATGATGACCGGAGCTTCTTCCAAGTATTTCATGGGTATCGGGTAAGGCCGTTTCTTATATGGCGAAGTGTCAGTAACATCTAAGTGGTGTTTAAAACCTTAGATGACTCCAGGTTTATCAGAAAACACATCTGAAAATTTCTTAAAAAGCTCTTGGATCGCCTCTGTCGCTCCATAATCATAATCTGGGCTTTCAGTTACACTGGCATAAATTGTGAAGTTATAGTGGTCCTCATAAACTCATCGTCGATGATGGACGCTACCTGGTCCTCTACGAGTCCCACTTCCTCGGGTGTCTCCTCTTCGTGGATGCATTCTTCGACAGGCGAAGCCTCGCTCGTCTTGCCTCGTACTATATTCACCAGGGTCTCGAATCCCGGATGTTTCATCTCATTACTGGTAACCAGCTGTAGCTCTACAAATTTGACGTCAAAAAATTAATTAGGCGAGCAGGATAATCAATGATTCCCCCATGCTGTGTGAGGAAATCTGATCCAAGGATCCAAACTTCAGCTGGCTCAACTTAACACCACCAATTTCTAACTCAAGGAACGCCTGGAATTTGCATTTAATAGCCTTATCGGGAACTATGACTTTAAGCTTGGCTTGAGCAACAGCTAGGATGAAAATGTTGGTGTTCTCTTGCGCTACATCTATCAATTTTTGTGAGATTAGTGAGACTACTGGCCCTGAGTCCACTAAAGAATTGACAGTAATATTGCCTAGCTTAACGCTTATAATTGGTAGACTGCGCTGTATTTGAGGCTGTCGTGGTGTCTAATCCTCATACAGTAAAACAGTATCCTCTAAGTACCAATGGTTGATGGCTGTACTACAGATTATATCTCCTTCCTCCGGGTTTTCAGGCAAACTCTTTATTGCTTCGTCGGAGTTTTTTTGCACCCGTGGTTTCGGGATTAATTTAGGTTCTCTCATTTCTTGTTTGTACCTCTTCCTGGTACCCCAAAGAAGCTGTTCCAGGTAGACCTTCCCTGTTCTTATTTCTCACGTATTCTCTTGTCTCTCTCCAACGTTTCTCTAATTCTTCCCGCTGGGAGTTCCTGTTATCACTAGGTTGGCTAGCTGTCTGCCTCCACGAAAGTCCTTGTTGGAAAGTAGCCCTCTCTTCCTAGGGACGATTTCTAAACCTTCTGTATCGGAACGGTACGTCTCGACGAGTTGCTCTCTCTTCTTGTGGTTCTGGGTTTACTCGAACCGGCGTCTTTACTTCCACGGGGTTAGCCGTAGTTTCTTTAGTTCTACTAGACTTGCTTACGTTCTGAGCATGAGCAGTATCGAGTTTTCTTAGGACGTCATCGAGTTGCTTTAAGTCCTGGGCTTTTGTCGCTACCAATATCTCCTGAACGTTTGGAGGGAATTGCAGTGTTATCACCTGAATAATTCTTGCTCTGGCAAAGGAGGGTCGAAAAACTGCATCTTTTTGAGCTGAGATATGAGAAAGTCTTAGTATCGTGAAGAATTTATGGAAGTATTGTACTTTCTAGAATATAATTGGAGCTTTATTAAGTGCTGGGTTTCAGAACTCCAAAACCGTTAAGAAAGGCTTCCTTAATTATTGATAAGTCCTGTATTGAATTTGAAAGCAGTGTACCACATTAACGCCCTGCCTTCTAACAATCGAGATACTATACGTAACTGACGGTCTGTTTTTATGTGGTTCTCCTGGAAATATTCTTCAAGGTTAAGGAGAAAGTCTTTAGCTGCATACTCCTCCTTCCCTGAGAATTTGGCTGGTTTTCCCTCAGTCATTTTGAAAGCTGTGGAAACATTCAGGGTTTCTCCACTAGTATTATGAAGGCTAGATGATAGGACGCCCTGTTCGATTTGGGAGACTTTACTGTTAAGAGATTCCGTATTTCCTTGGAGTTCAAGTTTTAGGATTTCCCCTGTATGGAATTCTCAACCCCTTTGACTTCCCCCTCTAAGTCAATTTTAACTTCCGCTACATCGCGACAGATACGAGTAATCTGCGTGTGAGCGCTATCTAGTTGTGTCTTGACACGTTTATCAGCCTCTTCTTGCTGAGTTTTCAAAAGATTAATACATACATACATACATACATACATACATACATACATACATACATACATACATACATACATACATACATACATACATACATACATACATACATACATACATACATACATACATACATAAATTATCATTATAGATTGTGATGCCTTTCAGCGTCCAGTCTGCAAGCCTCTGAGAATTTACTAAACGTCGCCACAATCCTCGATTTGCAACTAGTGTTGTGGCCTCATTTAGTTCTATACCTCTTATCTTTAAATCGTTAGAAACTGAGTCTAACCATCGTCGTCTTGGTCTCCCTCTATTTCTCTTACCCTCCATAGCAGAGTCCATTATTCTCCTAGGTAACCTATCCTCCTCCATTCGCCTCACATGACCCCACCACCGAAGCCGGTTTATGCATACAGCTGCATCCATCGAGTTCAATCCTAAATTAGTCTTTATCGCCTCATTCCGAATACCCTCCTGCCATTGTTCCCACCTGTTTGTACCAGAAATCATTCTTGCTACTTTCATGTCTGTTACTTCTAACTTATGAATAAGATATCCTGAGTCCACCCAGCTTTCGCTCCCGTAAAGCAAAGTTAGTCTGAAAACAGACCGATGTAAAGATAGTTTCGTTTGGGAGCTGACTTCCTTCTTACAGAATACTGCTGATCGCAACTGCGAGCTCACTGCATTAGCTTTACTACACCTTGATTCAATCCCACTTACCATCCTGGGAGAACACACAACCTAAACACTTGAAATTATCGACCTGTTCTAGCTTTGTATCACCAATCTGACATTCAATTATGTTGAATTTCTTACCCACTGACATCAATTTAGTCTTCGAGAGGCTAATTTGCATACCATACTCTTGCACCTATTTTCAAGTTCCAAGATATTAGACTGCAGGCTTTCGGCACAGTCTGCCATTAAGATCAAGTCATCAGCATAGGCCAAACTGCTTACTACATTTCCACCTAACTGAATCCCTCCCTGCCATTTTATACCTTTCAGCAGATGATCCATGTAAACTACGAACAGCAAAGGTGAAAGATTACAGCCTTGTCTAACCCCTGTAAGTACCCTGAACCAAGAACTCATTCTACCATCGGTTCTCACTGAAGCCCAATTGTCAACATAAATGTTGATTAATTTTAATAATCTACCTTTAATTCCATAGTCCCCCAGTATAGCGAACACAACTGCCTATTCTTCTCGTAGCATTTTTCAGTTACCTGGCGCATACTTAAAAGATTAATTTCTTTTTCTAATTTCACGAAATTTTTCTTAACATATTCATGAAGGTTGTCTTGAATAGAAGCCATTTTGGCTTGTGCAAGTGACAGTTGAGCATGGGACTCTCGAAATTCTCTCTTTAAAATCTCTACCTCTTTAGTGACTTCCTGAGAAGAAGGGAAAGCAGTTTTTAAGTCCTCTGCTACTTGTGATTTGATGTTTTCTTCGATAGTTTCTAAGTCACGTGTTAATCTTTCATTTATCTCCGTGAACTTAGAATCCATTCTTTTGTTAGACTCTTCAAATCGTTTCTCAATTTAGGCACCTGCGTTATTGTGTCTACGTTCCAGAATTACGATTTACTTCAGCCAACTTTTTATCGACAGACTCGGTTAATTTTGCAAGCTTAGCCTCATTAGCTTCCGTAAGCTGAGTTATATTATTATTGGTAGCCTCATTGGCTTCTCTAAGCTGACCTATACTAGCATTAGTGGCCTCCATACGACTTTCCAAGGCAGCATTAGATTCAACAATCCTACGCCCTAGATTAGTGTTACTTTCCGTAATCCTGTCATTTAGACTGACTTTTAAAGCCTCAATAGCAGCTAATATATTCTCGTTTCAAATCTTCACAGACGGGTGTTAGCACGTTTTTCACAAGAAATACATGGACGGCGAATGCTGACAGGGCATTCCCGTTTCATCACTTAGGCCTACATACACTGGTGGTAAATGATATCCCAACACAAGAAAACATTAGAGGAAAGCAATTTAGGCTAAGCAATTTTAGGTAACATTTTTATTTGATTAAAATTTACCGGGTCAGAGGTTCAAGTATGCGCGAGAAGACACGTGACATGATGGTACATTAATAACCGCCGTAGTCACCACAATTTTGAATGCAAGCATGCAAACGTGCATGATCCTGACAGCCACTTTGTCAGAAGTCACACTGGTTTTTTCCAACTTACTCTCTATCATTGATCGCACCCTCCCTTCCAAAATGCCAGTGAACACCTCAATGAAATACCTCGATAATTGTTGCAATACTCCATGTTCCCTTGCTTATAGGTAGGTGCAATTACTGCATTCGTCCAACCAAAAGGTACCTTAGTAGCATTCCATGCTTATGTTATTACTCTATTAAGTCATTTCATCCCTGTCTTCCCACTACATTTCACCATTTCAGGTTTGATTTCATCTACCCTGCTGCTTTATGACAATGAAGTTTATTTACCATCTGTCATGTTTACACTATGAGTGTTTGGCTGTTGTTATGGTGATCTTTGGAAAAAAAAAGAAACAAGTATGGCGGACACTGTAATGTGTGAAACTGTGTTTTCGTAATATAGTGTTTATTTTATAGCTGTTGTGAGTGTTTATTATGTGTTCAACTGGTTATACCTATACCGGGTAGGCATAGGTCCCTAACAAATTGTGGCGACCGCGACAGGATACGTATTAATTTACACAACTTGTAGATTGTGTTGAAATGGAGAAGTTAACGAAAGCTCGGAGGCCGGTTAGAGCGACTTTTACGAAAACGTACAATTTGCTCTTGCAAAATTTAAGTCAAGAAATACAAGACGGCATTCATGAAGACACGTTGCAATCCTTGATAAATAAATTGGAAAGGTTAGGAAAGGAACTGGCACCGTTGGACGAAAAAGTGTTAGATTTGTTGCTAGAAAGAGAAGGAGACGACGAGTATGACCGTGAGTACGAATCTATAGACAGTTTTAGAGACAAATTAGATGATGCAAGACAAAAATATGCCCTGTGGTTACAAGCTAATAATGCCAATGTGTTGGAAGTAGTGTCAGGTAGATCAACTGTATCAGCTGAGAGTAAAAACAAAAGGCAATTGAAATTACCAAAGATAGAACTCGTGAAATTCGATGGGGAGGTTAGGAATTGGTTGGAATTTTGGGGACAATTTCGGCGCATCCATGAGGACTCTGAAATTGAGGATGAAGATAAATTTCAATACCTAATCCAGTCCACGAAGGTTGATAGCCGAGCTAGAGATTTAGTTACCAGTTTCCCCCCCACTGCTGAAAATTACTCTAAGGCTGTAGAATCCCTTAAGGGTAGGTTTGGAAGAGAAGATTTATTGACAGAATTCTATGTCAGGGAGCTCATAAGTCTTGTAGTAAAAAATGCATCTCAGACAAGGGAGAAGCCTATGCTTGCTAGCTTATACGACAAGTTAGAAGCACAGCTGAGAGCTTTAGAATCAATAGGCGTTACTCGAGATAAGTACGGCTCGATGCTCTTTCCGTTAGTAGAATCTTGCTTGCCTGAGGAGGTATTACGTGTCTGGATGAGGAGTTCATCAACGACTAAAACGGATCAGGATAATGGACATGCTGATAAACTGACCGCGTTACTTGGTTTTCTGAAGGGTGAAGTAGAGAGTGAAGAGAGAATTACATTCGCTCAAGCTGGTTTTGGACTATCTAATAAATCGAGGAGTGCTAAGATTAAAGAACGGGAGCGGGAGGAGCAAGGTTTAGCTACTGCTAGTGTACTTTTCGCTGGAAAAGGAAACAGTCTGGAGTGTGTCTTCTGTAATAAATCACATGACAGCAAAGGGTGTCATCTGGCTCAAGAATTGAACTTAAGGGATAAACATAAAAGGTTGTCAGAGAATAAAGCTTGTTTTTCATGTCTGAAGGTGGGACATAGGGCTGCTAATTGCATTACGAAACTAAAATGTCTCGTGTGCAGTGATAAACATGAGGCTATTATGTGTCCCAAATTAGATGTAAATAAAGGGGGTTATAAGGGTGATGAGAAGAACCAAGAATGGGGTTCAAAGTTGTCAGGTGGCCCAACTGTAACCCTTAACACCCAAACCAGTGATGTTTCGGAAGTACTGTTACAAACTCTTGCAGTTAGGTTAAATCATCAAGGGAAAGAAAGAACTGTACGGGCATTGCTGCATACAGGCTCGCAGAGATCCTATCTATTGGAGAAAACTGCCGTGGAAATGGGGTATATTCCATCAAAGACTGAAAAAATTGAACACAAGCTTTTTGGGGGTGCTTCAATCGGTGCAAATGATCATAACCTGTATGAGATAGCTATTGTCAACCTACGTCATTCAATTTCTCAAAACATTAAGGTGCTGGGACAAAAGGTAATTTGTGGTGCAATCCCACGTTTAAAAGGGGGTCCTTGGATGGATGAGATCAGAGAAAAGAAAATTTGGCTCTCTGATTATGGTCCAGAGCCATCGGAGATTGAGTTACTCATTGGTGCAGACATCGTGGGAAGTTTATTGACCGGGGAAACAATCAAGTTGAGGTCTGGTTTGGTTGCTGTTAGGACCACATTTGGTTGGACAGTGATGGGACAGCTCTGGAAGACAACTGAGAACTCTAACACAGTGTCTATGGTGAACTCTCTGTTTGTGAGAACGGCTTCTTTGGGTGAACTATGGAACTTGGAAAGCATAGGAATTTGTGATCCGACCGAGACGTTGTCGAAGAAGTAGTTTGAAATGGCAACATTGAAACATTTCCAAGAAAATGTTAAGATAGATGAGGAAGGACGATATGAAGTCGCGCTTCCATGGAAAGAGGATCAGCAGCTATTGTCAGACAACAAGGATGTTGCATTAAAAAGACTGGTTTCTGCAACACACCGCTTAATCAAGGAAGAAAATTTTGAGAAGTACCAGCAGGTGCTCCATGACTGGCAAGATGAAGGGATAATTGAAGAAGTTGGCCGAGAAAGCTCTCAGGATGCTGGGTACTTTTTACCGCACCGAGGAGTTTTTAAGGAAGGATCGACTACAGCAGTGAGGCCGGTGTTTGATGCTTCATGTAAATCAAAAGGAGGACTTTCACTCAACGACTGTCTGGAGAAGGGACCTAATCTATTAGAAGTAATTCCATCTATTTTGAACCGGTTCCGTTTAAACAGGATTGGCGTGATCTCAGACATAAAGAAGGCCTTTCTTCAAATCGCAGTCGCTGAAAGGGATCGAAACTTTTTGAAATTCCTGTGGTGGGAGAATTTTTCTGAGGGAACTCTTAAAATATACCGCCACAAACGGGTTGTTTTTGGAGTTAACTGCAGTCCGTTTCTACTTGGAGCGGTATTGGATCTTCATTTAAAGAACAATTCGTGCTTCCCTGAAACCGCAGATAAACTGAGAACATCTCTGTATGTGGACAACTGCGTCACTTCCGTGAACACAGAAGAAGAACTTAAACAATTTGTGGATGAGTCGAGGGAGCTACTGTTGCAAGGAAAATTTGACCTAAGAGGGTGGGAGTACACCAGGTTGACTCTGGAGGATGAAGTACCTAAAGTGACACCTGTTTTGGGTTTGTTGTGGGACCCCGTAGCTGATGTTTTGTCATGTAAAATGGTGAAGTTGAATGACTCTGATGTTCTCACAAGGAGGACAGTTTTGTCAATGACTCAAAGTATTTTTGACCCAATTGGTTTTACGTGTCCGGTTTCCATTGTACCTAAGGTTTTACTACAGGAAAGTTGGAGAGAGAAAGTAAGTTGGGATAGTCCGTTAAGTGAAGACACCCAAATCAAATTCAATAAGTGGTTGAAGGAGTTGTCCTCTGTTGCTGAAATTAAAGTGCCTAGAAGATTTTCTAGTTGTGAGGACAAATCGTCATGGAGTATGCATGTATTTTGTGATGCCAGTCAAGTGGCTTATGCAGCCGTTATTTTTTTAAGATCTTTCAATGGAAAAGAGTTTGAAGTGCGACTGGTCGCAGCAAAATCAAGGGTAGCCCCCTTAAAGAAAATAACTATACCGAGACTGGAGTTATTAGCCTGCACTATAGGCTCACGTCTCGCTTTTTCTGTGAAAGAAAGTCTGAATCTGACGGACATCCCAGAGTACTATTGGAGTGACTCTTCTTCTGTGCTATGTTGGATAAGAAGAGAGGAAGCTTGGGGAGTGTTCGTCACTAACAGAGTGAAAGAAATTAGATTATTATCTAATCCTAAGTGTTGGTTTCATCTACCAGGCACAGACAACCCAGCAGACCTACCTTCGAGAGGTTGCTCTACTTCGCAGCTGATTTCTTCTCGTTGGTGGGAGGGACCCGCTTGGTTAAAGTTGGAAGAGAACAGTTGGCCATCGCGCGTTGTAGAAATTAATGAAGAGGAGGTCAATGCAGAAAGAAAAAAGGCCTTGTTACGACTACTATGCTTGTCTCCCAAGGAAAGCAGTGGTATTTAAGATTCTTTTCTCAGTATTCAAGAATCGTCAGAATGGTGGCCTGGATGCTGCGGTTCATCAAAAATGCGAGAAATGGCGTACAGCAGAATGTTGCTTCTGAATTGGATTATTTGGAAATTTCAATGGCGGAGAGACGACTGTTGAAAATTGTTCAAGAAGAGAACTTTACTGAAAGGGACAACCAACAAACATTGTGCCTTTTCAAAGACCAGCTGGGCCTCGTCAGGGTTAAGACAAGAATCACCAACAGGAAGGATGAATACGATTTCCGTACACCTGTTTTACTGCCATCAAATCACCCTCTGACTGAGGTGATAATCAGAGAACACCATTTGAGAGCTTCTCATGCTGGTGTTCAGATTCTACTCGCCATACTGCGGGAGCACTACTGGATACCAAAGGGAAGAAGAACAATTCGCAAAGTCATCAGGAAATGTATACAATGTAGAAGATTCGAAATGAAAAAATCAATTCCTGAAACGCCAGCCCTTCCAGAAGATCGTGTGAGAGATGCAGGTGTATTTGAAGTGGTAGGAGTCGATCTTGCTGGACCACTATTTCTAAAATCCAAAGACAAGGCTTGGATTGTGATATTTACATGTGCAGTTGTTAGAGCAGTCCATTTTGAACTAGTAATGACTTTGTCGACTGCAGGGTTTTTACTAGCCCTTAGGCGCTTCATAGCCCGACGAGGCAGGCCTCGTGTGATTTATAGTGACAATGGGACAAACTTTGCTGGGGCTAACAAATTGTTCGGCAACATTGATTGGAAAAAAATAGGTGCGGAAACATCGGTTACTAGAATAGAGTGGAAGTTTAGTCCTCCTTCAGCTCCATGGTGGGGTGGATTCTGGGAGCGCATTGTGCAAATGGTCAAGAAACTATTAAGGCGTGTTTTAGGCAAGGCTATCTTGACATATGAGGAACTGTTGACTGTTATTGCTGATTGTGAATCCGTAATTAACTCTAGACCCCTCACCTACATTTCAGAAAGTCTTGATGAATTGGTACCTCTAACTCCGTCAATGTTTCTTCAGGACATTCCCATGGTTGGTACTCCAGATTTAGACAAACTAGATCAGGTCAGTCTCTCAAGAAGATTTCAGTACCTTCAACAGCTGAGGAATGAACTGAGGAGAAGATTCCGACTGGAATATCTGGGTAGCCTTCTGTGCTGTCCATCGGGCAAGGAGCCTGATCGGCATTGGAAGGTAGGAGATGTGGTCATCATTGGTAGTGATGACAAGAGAAGAATCGACTGGCCCCTGGGGAGAGTGACAGCTATATTTCCAGGTAAAGACAAAGTGATCAGGGTAGTTCGGGTGAAGACATCCACAGGAGAACTCATCCGTCCTACGAGGCACCTTTATCCATTGGAGGTTGAAGGTGGGAGTGAGGAGATGGCCTTATCCAGTGATACGGTTCCTGAGACATTAAGTCTCGGCAGCCGCAACTTCACCAGGAGTGGAAGAAGAGTTAAAATACCTTCTCGCCTCTGTCTGTAAACATTGTGTTTTGATTGGTATCAAAAGGTGGGAGAATGTCATGTTTACACTATGAGTGTTTGGCTGTTGTTATGGTGATCTTTGGAAAAAAAAAAAGAAACAAGTATGGCGGACACTGTAATGTGTGAAACTGTGTTTTCGTAATATAGTGTTTATTTTATAGCTGTTGTGAGTGTTTATTATGTGTTCAACTGGTTATACCTATACCGGGTAGGCATAGGTCCCTAACACCATCTTTTCCACTTCCTCAAGTGTGGATTTCCTTTTACACAGAGAAGATGTTGAAAATATTTCTTTCACCTGTTTAGTGATTTCCTGAGATCTACTGTACTCGTATTTTTGAGTTCACTTGATTTATCGAAAACTCTATTCATTTCCTTTTTCCCTCCCTTTCTAAATTCTTTATAACGTCCAGAAAGGTTTCCCTGACGATGGACTTCGCCCTTCTAGGTTATTACCGAAAACTTTCCACGACTTCTTCTTGGACTCAAAAATTATTTGCTCTGTTTCTTTCATCTACGTACTGTCTGCATCGGTCCTTGTTTGGATCTATTTCTGAAACGCCTTCCTTTTACGTTTACAAGATGCCCTCACTTCATCATTTCACCAAGATGTTCGCTTTTCCCCACCTTTTTACCCACAGTTGTCCATAGACATACCCTTGCTGTTTCTACTACAGCATCCCTATATGTCACGCATTCTCTTTCTATATCCTGAACCTGCTCACTGTCTGTAGTTTGGAACGATCCATGTAATGATTTTAATTTTCTCGTCCTAGAGATTTTCTACCCTTATTCATCATACATATTTCACTTTCTTTATCCTGGGTGTAGAAATACTTTTTTTTCATTTTAGATCAGACAATGGTCTGTATCATAAAAAAATCCCTGGAATACCCACACATTCCTAACAGATTTCAGCTTCTCAATGTTCCAGAAAAAAGCGGAAAGAACTTGTTATTTTTGTTTATTGAATGCATGCGTTCAGATACCTGTCTAATAAGAGTCTGAGGTTATTTTTATACAAAAAATACCTTTATCATATGTTCACACATGGTACTGAAATCATCTGGCCTAAGCTAACACTGCACGATATCCGCACTACAGAGAAGGTAAAGGCTCGCCTTCTGAAAGCTACTGTTCACGCACCGTATCTAAATTCGCTCCCTCAAGGCTGGTGTACGAACTGACAACTGAAACATTCCTTACTGAAGATCTCAATATAAGGTATTTTCTGCCATATACTGATAACTCGACGAAGTGAAACTTGGCTTCTAATAATTCTCTTTAGGAAATAATATGTCAGTCAGGACGAAATGAAGCGTCAGGAAGCATCTGCATTTAATGCTCAAGACATACTCGTGAAAAGTACACTTTTCATCATTATTTTAGAACATTTTCAACATTTGGTGGCCGTAACCGGACTGTAAAAACTGGTAAGCATGGAATGTAATATAGAAGTTTCGAAAAGACCAAGATGCTTGATACGCTGATCGTTCACCAGAATGTACAATGAACTGAACGTGTTATATAAGTCACAAGAGAAGGACATGGAAGGTATAGGTGCACATATGGATCTTTTAGAGAGGAACTATCGATAATTGGCAGGTAAAGATTCACTCCTTCATAGTAACATGCTTGAGAATATTGAGGTTGGTGATAAAGAAAAGGGATAAGTTGATCAAAGCTATTGATAATTACAATGTTAAGTATTATAACACTAAATTTTTGTAACGAAACTGTTTTACGAGGAGTGTCGAAAATCAGTAGCAATAGTTTCAGGTCATTCTAGTTCATCCGAAGTAGCCAGGCGTTCATATGAACTCCCTACGTTAGAACGGAAAAAGTTTGGAGGTGGACGTGAAGGCTGGTTAACCTTCTGGTCACAATTGAGAAAATTGATGAGGACGTACTTCTAGATCCTAGCGACAATTTTCAGTGTCCCATACAAGCTACAATTTCTTGATCTAGAGGTAGGGAATTAGTCCTGAGCTTTCGTGCTACTGGGGAAATTTATTATAAACCTATATCGAGCCATAAAGCACATTGCGGAAAAGATGACTTGCTTTACATTAGAGAGCTTTTAAGCTTGATTTCACAAAATACTGTGAGTTCCAATGGGATAAGTTTAACATATCTGAACGATAAAATCAAAGTTATACAGGAGCCTTAGATACGATAACAGATAAGTGAATTTCAATACCTTTGCCATTGATGGAGTCATGTCTACCGCAGAGGACTCTACGAACTTGGGAGAGAACACGTACTTTTCTCTGATTGACAATTCTTCTATCGGTAGTTCACCTGTAGAATCTGGTGCGACTAATGCTACTTATGTGCATTAAAATGATAAAATAGTCTGGAAAGCTGAATACAATTCCTTGTCTGAAATAGAACAGGAACCAAACAAACAAAAATTGCTTTAGCAATGTGAAGTTTTGTTATTTTGTCTTCTGATGTTTCCGAGGGGTCGGTGAGAAAAGAGATTGGGTAATACTAGTAGTGTGAATGAAGACATATCTACAGTCGCTGAACATATTACTACATCCAGTAGAGAACAGCAGGATATATATTTGGCTCTTCGAACCACAAGTCCCAAGATTGTATTAAAGGACAATAAATGGCTTTAAAGGACGTCGTCTTGCAGCTGAGAAGAAAATATGCTGCTTCACATTCCTGAAATGTGGACATACTGCCAAGGTGCATCATTTGTGGTATAGGACATTTTGTGATTATGTGAGACAAGTTGCCGCAAACACAAGGAGGTTCAGGGATAGCAAATGCAAAACCAGACGAAGATAAGAGTGTGACTTCTTCCCCATTGATTGATGACGTTTTAGCTAGTTTGCCAAATCAGTGTGACTTACTGATGAAAACCCTACTCGTCAGAGTGAAAGGATGTGAAGTAGAGCCAAATGCAATATAGACAATACTGGACACTTCCGTATTCTTCTGTACTAAATTGAGAGACAGGTTGACAGTGGCGCATCTGGCGGCCCGACCTTAAACATCAGGCGGCAAGATTGAAACTACAAAAGTTGCATGATAAAATTGATAGAAAAAATGAAAATAAATAATTACTTTTGCTTTGTTCTACCACGAAAGGTCCCGGATTCGAATCCCAGAGAGATCAGGGATTCTAGTTGCATCTAATTAATTCTTCTGGATCGGGGACTGGGTGTTTGTGTTTGTTTCAAAACTTTTTTCTTCATATTCAGACAACACACTACACTTTCAAACACCACAGAAACATGTAATAGTGATAACTAAACCTCGGATATTTAGGTGCTAAAGTGTTATTTAGCTGCCTAGAATAGACTCCCAAATAGGTATTAAAATACTTTTTAGGCAGGTTCGATTTTACGTATTTTAATAGGCATCAACTAAAATACCATGTTTATTTTACTAAATTGATAATAACTCGTTAGGGGGAAATATAAATCATGTTCAACTCACCTCTTTGCTGCAAACATCACGGAATATAATTTTACCAACCGATGTGAAATGGGGAAACTCCTGTAATAACTTTTTAACCAAAGACGACTTGAAACCTAACACTTTCGGCATAATTCACACACTGGACAAACGCGAATACGGAAATGTTCTCACAGAATGAAATGGAGATTTTTGTTGTTTTCTTTAGCAGGTCAACGGATGCTGTCTCGTGCATGCTGACAGACTACGGGAGTGTTCGCTGCGGGAAGTTCTTAAGGCTCCCCAGGCAGTGTGGTTAACAGATTTCCGATTGTAAGTTTTTCTGTAAGCTACTGAAAACGAGCCAGCAAATATTTTATTTTTTCGGAATATATTAAAAGTATTTTAACCGAGTTGAGGATGAATTACGAATTATAGCAATATAGGCAAATATAAGTTCTAACGTCAATTCAGACCTTTTTAGGCACCATAGGACGACCGTTTCTAACCTTATAAATACATGAAACGTGTAAAACTTAATTTGAAGTTATCCCTCCAAGAACAAAATAAGTCTTTCCCTAAAATCCGAGGCTTAGTGATTACATTCCTCCGTATAGGGTTGGTGTCAAGAAGGGTATCCGGTCGTAAAATAGGACCAAATCCACATGTGCGACACAGCTTGCACCCGCGACCCTGCAAATGTTGGAAAAGCGGTAGAAGAAAAATTATTTTATGTATTTTGTTTTAATTTTCTTCGTCTAAAGTTTTAATATTGGCTTTACGTCCCAATAACTACTTTTTACGGCTTCCGGAGACGCCGAGGTGCCGGAATTGAGCCCGATAGGAGTTCTTTTACGTGCCAGTAAATCTACCGACACGGGGCTGACGTATTTGAGCACCTTCAAATATCACCGGATTGAGCCAGAATCGAACCTGCCAATTTTGAATCAGAAGGTTAGCGCCTCAACCGTCTGAGCCACTCAGCCCTGCCTTCATGTAATTAATTTAAGATAAGAATACTGGTTGACAACTGAATGTTAAACCTAATGTGATGTGTACACTAATATTTTACAATATTGGAATTTACTTACTCTGTTTTGTCTCGTCTCGAGGAAAGCGGAAATTTTTTCGATAGCTGATTAAGTTCAAAATTATTGTGGCCAAAAACAGCACAAATCTTACAAAACATTGTTGAGTACTTGTACGACTGTGGTTTCAAAAATTTTGTCACCGGAAAAATCAAATTTTCACGAAATTCTTCTTCTGCACGCAAATCCAAGAACAAAATTTCACACTACATCAGTTGATCGGTATTACTGCTTACTCAGTTTCAAGGCCGTCCTGCTAGGTGAGCTGGCAATCAATGCCTTGCGATATTTCGCAAACTGTCACGTATTCTCTATAGTGTATTTGGTAGAACGAATAACAAGAACATTGATTTGTGGAAGCCTCGAGATGTCGAGACGTCAGCAGTGATAAACTTAAGAACTCAGTGACATATCTTCACATTTTCATCTCTTTGCTGTTTTCAGCTTTTTGTTTTTTTTTATGGCTATAGTAGTGTTGTGTTTGCCAGTGAAATAACTGTAAGTTTTTCTTGACTTATGATATAATTATTCTTTGCACGCCCAAAGATTAATTCTGCTTCACAACGCTCCTACGTTTTGACGAGCACAGCTAAGAAAATGGCCTAATGGACAGGAAAATATTCAGCACTCACTATTTGGAGGTATGGACATTGGAATATTATTTTAAACATTTGCTTTACTTCGGACTTACACAGATAGGGCGTATGGCATCGATGCTACAGGAATATTTATGATCACAATGGTTTACCGTTCGCCGTTCTAGTTTAGATGGAAATTAGAGCTGTCATTTTGAAGCACCGGATCAGCCAACAATTTGTGAAAATATAGCCTACTCTCAGTACCGAAATGTTCGTGGACTAAAACTTGGTGAAAACTACCATCTTTAATAATCAAAGATCTTTTGGGCCGATAGAGATGATTGGAGCTGATGCAGCTGGAAAAGTGTTTACAGACTGACAAAAAAAAAGCGCAGTAGTGGATTAATAGCAATGGAACCACGCTTAGAATGGGCCCTTATGGGTGAAATTCCATTAGAGCACAGTAGACAAGAGAGTAACTCTAGCTATGACTATTGCTATTATGTTCATTACAATAGCCCGTATATCAGACTTGTGGGCACAAGATATGCTAGGAATAATAATAGATCCTGCTGAGGAGAGAGGAAAACTGGAACTGCAAGAGAATGCCCAACAACATGGATACAGCGACGATTAACGAGGAATGTAGATATGAGTGTTCCATGACATAGATAGAAAATCAACTTCCACTAGCAAATAATTACAACACCGCTCTGAAGAGAGTTCATTCTAAAATTAAAAGGCAAATGCTGGGGCTGTACCTTAATTAAGGCCACGGCCGCTTCCTTCCCACTCCTAGCCCTTCCCTGTCCCATCGTCGCCATAAGACCTATCTGTGTCGGTGCGACGTAAAGCAACTAGCAAAAAAAATTAAAAGGCTAAAATATGAAGGATACTAGCAAATGTACCCGTGCTTCGCTACGGTATTCTACAATGTCTACGGATATCGAAGTAAATTGCTGTATATGAAGTGAATAAAAAACTTTTAATTGCATGTCTCTTGGCGTTATCCGAGAAAAAGCATAGGGAGGTCCGCAGACGTTGTTTCCAATGTGAAGTGCAAGTTGCAGAGTTTTGATGATAACGACAGGTCCACTTGTCTGCCGCAATTCACTATGCGTAACGTCAGTCACATTTTGATGGGTAAATTTGTTTATAATCGGGAGCACCTATTCCTAATGATAAAGAGAATCAGGTAAAAGAGTTTTAAAAAAATGCACGCTCCCTTGCCTTCTGCTAGTCAAATCGAGAAGGGAATTATGCATTACAGTGGTACACAGGCGTTAGAGAACTACCCCATTCCTACTGCTAGTTAAAGTCGATGTGGGGAGTACTGATTACAACAGCAGACGCCCTCCTGCTGAGAGTCACTATTGATTTGTAAAGTATTAATTGCAAAGTGAGACACACCCCTTTCTAGATCGTTACATTCGACTTAAATTAATAAATGTATATCGACATACGGAAGTATATGCATGTTCACCTTCGTTTACAGAATAACTGCTACTAAACGGTGCATTCATGTTGGAAAGACGGATTGTATAAAAATACGACTTTGGCCACATTTAGCTATCTAAATGGCTAGCCCTATGATATTTCCTCGTATCTCATCTATTTATAGGCAAGATTATTTTAGAATCGTTGAATAGGGTGTAATTAGTGTAAGGTTTTCACATAGTGAATTAGTTTTCAGATACTTATGCGACAGCTTCAAAGAATTTGGCTGGGTCGGCCAATATTCGTGTAGAATTTGATGATCCCATCTTTCCTATAAGTGAATCAAACCATCAAATATACGTGTACAAAGTGCAAAATTTAGGTAAATTCAGAAATAGAGCCAAATTTAAGATAAGGGATAGAGTTACGACAAAAAATCATAGGACCAAAGTTGTATATCACTCCAAATTGAACGGAGATTGTCCCATCCTTTTTGTGATACGACTTACCGTTTAGCCACCAAATACCTCAAAAGGAAGGTCTGCACCGTCATTAAAATTGCCTCCATATTTCGATATTTTTGGGGGGTAAAAAATAATTTTTTTAACATCTCGTAAAATTTCCATCGGTTACAGGCAAAAAGCTATAATTTTGCCAAATTTCTATTTTCTAACTCGTCTGGGAGATTGTGCTGCCATCTTGATATGGGGGAGGGGTTATAAATTAGGACTTTCAGGAAACTTTTAAACCCATGAAACCTATAGGTTATCGTTCAGGATAAATATCACCGACTGTGTTTTGTTATGCAGATTTGAAACTCCCAACGTGTCCCCCTCAGAAAATTTTGAGAATTTTAGATTTTTCTAGGGATCCTGAAGTCATCAGGTTGTCTGGTACCAAATTTTAAGTTTCTAGGATGCCTAGAATGGTCTCATTAATTCACGTCTGTTTTTCATTTTTATGCCTTAATTTATATATGTATGGTACAGTATATTTAGATCGCGCCAAACTGACTTCTATTTATTAATATGGATTATATATTTCACCCGCTTCCGAAGTGGTTCTAGGGGCGTCTTATTCCCACAGTATGTTTTCCAGGTAGTAAGTCATACTTGAAAGTCATACTGGAACATACACACGTCTATTACCTTGGGGGCATTCTTGACCATTAATTTTTTCAGCCTTTCTCACCCTCTATGCCAAACGGGGCAATTTTGAAGCTGGACTTTAAAAATCCGGAATGTTAATATTCATCTCAGCGACCTGGAAAACTATGGGTTAGGCAGTATATGCGATTATTATTATTATATCTCACTCCCCCTCCCCGTCCCCCCTAAAGGGGGTTAAACTTTGAGTTTTAAAAAGCCGGATTGTTAATATTCATCTCAGCGACCCCGAAAACTATGGCTTCGGCACTATTTTCGATTATTTTTAAATCTGAATCCTACCGAGTTCGATAGCTGCAGTCGCTTAAGTGCGGCCAGTATCCAGTAATCGGGAGATCGTGGGTTCGAGCCCCACTGTCGGCAGCCCTGAAGATGGTTTTCCGTGGTTTCCCATTTTCACGCCTGGCAAATGCCGGGGCTGTACCGTAATTAAGGCCACGGCCGCTTCCTTCCACTTCCTAGACGGATGTCTGCGTTTTGGTCATTCCAGCTCTGTAGATTTGGACTGTTAGTTTGGCAGCATAGTATTGTTCGTTAAAAGTGAGAAAATGTGTAGTTTTTCATTTGATCGAGTATTTCATATGAAAGCATTGTTTTGAATCGCGCCATTCCTACTGACGTTATTGTAATGACCCATGTTCATTTCAGTTGGGAAAACCACTAAGGGAGTCTTTCTGAGAATCTATAAAGGCAGGCAGAGAGTGAGTGTTTGCCATTATAATGAAAACTCCCCAACCTGATTGTGACTGACGGTAGGTGAGCAAGGGACACAAAGGGTCTTCACAGACCTACGTGCGAAGGCAGGGCTCACCCATTCCTTATCTGTCTATCTATCTATCTATCTATCCTTCCCACTCCTAGCCTTTTCCTATCCCAGCGTCGCCCTAAGACCTATTTTTGTCGGTGCGGCGTAAAGTAAATTATCTTTAGTTGCGATGGCTCGTTTATGTAGTCCCCATGGTCATTTAATGCCCTTGCTGGCAGGACCTAGTGTCTACAGTGCACTATGTCTTCTGGTATGGGCTAGAGCAATTTTGTTACTTTCATAGATCTGTCTCTGTCTTATTCTTGGCTTTGACAATATGAAAGTGACTTAGGTATGAGCGATGCTAATAATGCCAATCCTTCTGCAGCCAGTCCCTGCTATGAATGGTGTGAAAATGTTGCTCATAGAGTCGGTTGGTGTATGCATTTCAGTGGGCTTGGCAGACTGATATGTAATAGCAACTCTGGCTCGGTGAGGAAAGCAACGGGAAACTACCTCACTCCTCATTTCCCTAGTATGCCTCTTCGGTGATGCCTAGGCCATCTATAACAGCTGATGGCAGAGCTGTTGAGGATCCCACCAGCGGAACCGCTGACGGACTGAACATACATACATGGTCATTTAATCCCCAGCTGGCAGCCTTTGAGTATGCTCTCGCGGATCGCTTGCTTTTGTCCCTTAACACCCTTGAAAACTATCAAAGACTGGGCTCCTAATAGCAGGTTGACGACTCACTTCAGTAGAAAAATCAGGCTTCCACAATAATCTTAGATACAATTACGTAAACTCTTGAAAACGCTAAAGAGAACTAAAACACGCGCGTACTGCTTTGATACTGTGATACACTGAAGTCGTTGTGAAGCACAGAATATATGTATTTTGTTGCAACGCTTGTGGCGAGGACCTATCACCTCCTCCTCCTCCACCACCATCACCTTTCTTCTTGTACTAACACTAAGAAAGGTCGACGATTCTCATGTTTGGCCCTTGAAACACCAATTGCCACTGCCAAGTCACAGCTTCGCCTCACAGTCCTATCGTAGGACGGTTGTTGGCACGTTGGACAATGATGCTAGTTCTGATGTTCTTAAAGAGCCAATTATATGAACTTTTATTTTTTATACGAGGGGAGGATGAGGACGAACCGTGTGTAAGTGATACAACGTGTTTAATTTCGTTCCGAGAAGGACATCCCTCTATATGTAAAGTTACCGCTATACATGACTTTTTGTTGTCGACCTCTGAAGATCTCGCAGATGCGGTTTGAGAGAGGCCTAGTCAATGAGGATATCATAAAAACATTACCACAAAAAATGTGGAAGGGAACCCCTCGCTGGTAACAAACACAACATGGGTTTTTGTCTCTCCGCTATGAAATAACTTGGAACAGAACCAAAGTAGTCTGTAAACGGAACTGGGTGAATGCATGCGAGTCAGGCTCGTTGTCGAGACGAAGTTATAAAGCACGTTCCTGGCCACGGATAAAATACACAAGAAGTCTGGAGCTATGTCCAAGTACGCACATTTTCTCTCCACTCCCTTAGTTCAGTGTACATGCTATGACCGATTACTGACAATAATGTTTATTTCATTTATCTTTTCTGTTATGATATGCTTCAAACGAGAATGCCAACTCGTATTGGAGCTAGAACTGGACATCTTCATAACAAAAATACTTCCCCATTATTATCATTTCTTTCTTTCTTAATCTGTTTACCTCTAGGATTGGTTTTACTCTCGAGCTCAGTGAGGGATTCCACCACTACCGTCTCAAGGTAGTGTTCTGGAGCGTCAAACTTGGGTTGGGGGACACAACTGGAGAGGAGGACCAGTATCTCGCTCAGGCTGCCTCAACTGGCCTTAAGTTAGGTTCCATCCGGACATTTGCCTGGAGAAGTGGGAAACCACGGAATAGCTGAGGTGGCCGCAGTTGACCTCCCGAGTCTGAATGGACCCCGTTCCAGCCTTCGTACAACTTTTCAAATTTCGTGGCAGAGCCGGGAACCGAACCCGGGCCTCCGGGGATGGCAGTTAATCACACTAACCACTACACCACAGAGGACATTCACGTTCTGCCTGTTACAATGTGGTTCAGCGAGTCGTCACACTAGTCGTTTCTATTCGTCCCGCATCTGCAGTACTTGTTCAGTGCCATCTGTCATCAGAACAATAAATGAATAACAGGCATACAGTAATCCAATTTTTGTATTTGTTGTGTAAATAAATTATGTAGAACACGTAATTATCGCACACCTGCTGTACTGTCAATCAATGACGTGTTACTGAACTTACAACCCTTGTCATGTGTTTTAATTGCATATTTCCGTATTTTGCTGATCAATAGGGGCTGATGACCAAGTGGATTTGCAACTTACGAAAACCCTTAGGACAACAACCATCAACACTATCGTCAGTGAGCTCATTACCATGAGGACTGAACAATACTTCCATGTCGCCGTTGATAGACTTAAAATGTAAATTCGTGACCATCTCCATTGTTATAGCCAAAACCAAACCAAAACCCCATGACACTACAGCCTACCAAGCGACCGCTGCTCAGTCAGAAGGCCTGCAGATTACGAGGTGCAGTGTGGTCAGCACGACGGATCCTCTCGGCCGTCATTCTTGGCTTTCTAGACCGGGACCGCTATATCACCCTCAGATAGCTCCTCAATTCTAATCAAGTAGGCTGAGTGGACCTCGAACTAGCCCTCAGGTCCAGGTAAAAATTCCTGACCTGGCCGGGAATCGAACCCGGGGCCTCCGGGTAAGAGGCAGGCACGCTACCCCTACACCACAGGGCCATTATTATAGCCGGTAAGGTAAAAACTATCAGATAATTTAAAAAATGCAAACATTTCTATAATTTTTGTTATGCTTACTTTCTAGATAGAGCTACCGAGCAAGTGGCCATGCGGTTTACGTCACGAAGCTATTATCTTGCATTCGGAAGGTAATGGGTTCGAACCCCACTGTCGGTAGCACTGAGGATGGTTTTCTGTGGCTCCTCATGTTCACACCAAACAAATGCTGGGGCTGTACCTTAATTAAGGCCACGGCCGTTTCCTTCCCACTCCTAGCTCTTCCCTAATCCATCGTCGCCGTAAGATCTATCTGTGTCGGTGCGACGTAAAGCAAATTATTATCTATATAAATAAAATCATAACGACGGTGTGTCTGTACATTGAAAATTTCGGCGAAATTTCCCTACAGTTATCCGTTTCAGGTGTAATTGTGACCATCTGCATATTTTTTAGCTTTGTCTGTTTGTCGGTTTGTTTGTCTGTTTGTTTGTTTGTCTTAGTTCTTATAACTTGAAAACTACTGGATACATTTCTACCAAACTTGATATTTAGAATCCAACTGTCTTTAGGTAGGTTTAGGGCCAATATTATTTCTGAATACCTAAATTTACTGGGAATTTATCGGAAACCGAAACCATGATTTTGCACTCCCGCAAAATGTTCACATCCAAAATTAAAGGAAATCTACCATCCTTAGTGAAAATCAATTTCTAAACTTTTTTTCACATGTGCATTGTTTCGATAGGAGGATTAATAAGGGAGATATCATGAACGGTCGGTTTTTCACGGTAAGTCCAGCGGACATAGCCCAAAATGTGTTGTACGTGGAGCAGATTCATTATCAATTAATATAAATAAAATCGTAACGACCGTGTGTCTGCACATTGACTATTTTTGGCGAAATGTTCGTACAGTCATCCGTTTAAAGGGTAATAATGATCTGCATATTTTTTGGCTTTAGTTTCCTGAAAGTCCTAATTTTTACCGCCCTCCGCCAAAATCAAGAATGCGGCACAATCTGCCAGACGAGCTAGAAAATTGAAATTTGGCAAAATTATACGCTTTATCCTGTAACTGACGGAAAACTTCCAAGATCTTCAAATTTTTCAGTTTTTATGCTCGAAGAATATCGAAATATCCAGACAATTCTAATGACGTTGCAGACCTTCGTTTCGATATGTTTCGTGGCTAAACAGTAAGTCCTATCACAAAACGGAATGCAAAATCTCCGTTCAAATTGGAGTGATCTACAACTTTGGTCCTATGACTTTTGTCATATCTCTATGCCTTAAATGTTAGATTTGTCTCTATTTCTCAACTGTAAGTAAATTTCGCACTTTTTACACGCATAATTCATACTTTGAATCACTTATAGGAAATATGGAATCATCAAATTCTACACGATCATTGGCCCACACAGTAACCATATGTGAGCCAAATGCTATGTTTGTAGCTGTCACATAATTATCCGAAAAGTAATGCACCGTGAGACAATCTTACCCAAATTTCACCCTATTCAACGTTTCTCACTCATTCTGACCCATACATAGATGAGATACGAGAAAATATCATAGGACGAGCCATTTAGACCGCTAAATACGGCGTCTTATGGTACATTCCATTTGTCGATATGACGTACCATTTAGCAGCACTTGATCTGTAAATGAAGGTCTGCAAAATTTTAAACATGCATATACTTTAGTATGTCGATATATAATTTAATGTCGATTTGTAGCGATCAAAAAAGGGTGTGTCTGCTATATTGTAATCACTACTCCCCACATCGACTTTGAGTGGCAGTAGGCATGGAGTCCTTTTCCAACTTCTGTGTAAGTGGCATTAGTAAGGAGGGCCCACCATTGTAAAGAATAATTCCCTTCTCGATTTCACTTGCAAAATACAAGGGAGCATGCAATTTTGTTCAACTATCCTTCCCGATTGTGTTTGGCTGTGAGCAAGGGTGCCCGCCATTATGAACAAATGTATCCATCAAAAAAGTAACTGGCATTAGGCATGGAAACTCACCAACACGGTGTGACTGCCCGTAAGCTGGCTGACATTATGAAATGTCGTGTGGCTTTTAGTGCCGGGATATCCCAGGACGGTTTCGCCTCGCCAGGTGCAGGTCTTTCTATTTGACTCCCGTAGGCGACCTGCGCGTCGTGATGAGGATTAAATGATGATGAAGGCAACACATACACCCAGCCCCCGTGCCGTAGAAATTAACCAATTAAGGTTAAATTCCACGATCCGGCCGGGAATCGAACTCGGGGCCCTCTGAACCGAAGGCCAGTACGCTGACCGTTCAACCAACGAGTCGGACGCTGCCATTATGAAAGGGGCTGTCATTATAATGATAACAGCACAACTCAATTTTGACTGGCAGTAGGGACGTTGCCTGCCATTATAATAAAAACTCCTCACCTGTAATCTGTCTGGAAGTAAGAAAGGGGGCCTGCGATTGTAACGAAAAATTTATAAATCCATTGTGACCCCGCATTAGGCAATGGGGCCTGCCATTATAATGTAAACTTCCCAACTCCATTGTGAATGGCAGTAGGCAAGTGAGCCTGCCGTTATCATCACAACTCCGCAGTTCACACTTTACACTGGAAACAACGTATGGGGACCTCCCCATGCTGTTTTTCGGATAACGGTAAGACACATGCAATTTAAAATAAATTCTTATTCACTGCATGTACAGTAATTTACTTCGATATCCGTATACAATGTAAAATACCGCAGCGAAGCGCGGGTACAATTGCTAGTATATATATATACACACACCAGGTGTTCACCCGCCCCTTGCGAAATAGTTTTACTCAACCCGCCACGTTTACTACCATTCTGAAATACATCGGTCCCTTCGGCCAAACCCGGGAAATATAACGAGCTGTGCGTTTTTATATCTTTCTTTCTTTCTTTCTTTCTTTCTTTCTTTCTTTTTCTTTCTTTCCTTCTTTCTGAATCCATTTATCTTCCAACGTTGGTTTTTCCCCCGGACTCAGAGAGGGATCCCACCTCTACCGCCTCAAGAGCAGTGTCCTGGAGCGTGAGGCTTTGGCTAGGAAAACAACAGATAGGGAATCTACTACCGTGGCGACTGCCTTAAATGCAGATCAGTATTGATTGATTGGGTCGGGGGATACAGCTGAGGAGGAGGGCCAGTACCTCGCCCAAGTGGCCTCACCTGCCATGCTGAACAGGGGCTTTGTCGTGGGTGGGAAGATCGGAACGGATAGACGAAGATGAGGGAAGGAAGTGGCCGTGGTATTAAGTTAGGTGCCATCCCAGCATTTGCCTCGAGAAGAAGTGGGGAAACCACGATGGCTGAAGGGGGAATCGAACCCCCTCTATTAAGTTGATCTCTCGAGGCTGAATGACCCCCTTCCAGCCCTCGTACTACTTTTCAAATTTCGTGGCAGAGCCGAGAATCAAACCCGGGCCTCCAGGGATGGAAGCTAATCACGCTAACCACTACACCATAGAGACGGACGAGATGTGTGATTACGGGCTAGAAAACAACAAGAATCGTGAGCACTATTACTGATTTTTTGTGAGTACCCCGAATGAACTCGTAAAACTTGCACAGATACGAAGAACACGTACCTTCCAAAAGGTGGTGCACACACAGAGCACTAACAGGAATTGTATAAGCTGGGAACTGCCCACTGCATGCCAAGCCTCGCAATAGTTCATGTGGCACGAGCGCGGTCGGAGATATGAAAGTCAGCAGTGTTCGAGGATTAGAAAGTTTGAATCCCATGAAAGCATTTTTTTTTACAGCCAGTTGCCTGGGATGTGGCGTGGCGGCATATGGTATGGAGCTGGATTGGAAAAGTTTACAAAATCTGTTACAGGATTTCAGTTACCTACGTCGTTTAACTCAGCACCTGCTCGAATTTACGTCCTTCATGGTCGATACAGAGCTGCGCGCGATGTCTGGCACGTTGCAACATCTCCGGCGTAACGCATCAGCATGCCTCGGTGATGAGCTCTCTAAGGTGCGCAGAACTGGCCGGCTCCTGTGCATACACCAGTTGTTTTACATGGCCCCATATAACAAATCCACGCCCCACTCTACCTGAAAAGCTGCCTGTCACACTCAATGGGGATTATCCACACTCTAGTAATGCGTATTATGGCGATTAACGGTTACAATGTTGTGGAACCGCGCTTCGTCCGTAAATAAGATGAGCAGTACAAGAAGTAGGACCAGTGTCCACATGCTGTAGGGTCCATGTATAAAACGCCACCCGGGCTCCTGGTGTAAGTGCAGATGGTACGGGTGAAACCCCTGGGTATGCAATATCCGCATAATAGAAGCCGGGCTGATGCTCGTCTCCTGTGCAATGGCTCGAGAGCTAGGGTGGGGGTTATGACAGACAGCTTCCAGCACAATCTTTTCATTGTGAACAGACATCACGGGATGATCTCGAACAGACCGTATCCTTCCCAAGGAACCAGTAGTCCGCAGACGTCTTTCCACATTCCGAAATGTCATGCTTGTCTGTTGTCGTTTATCCGGATAAGGTTCGTTATACAGGAGTGTTGCCTGTTATGCATTCTGTCTAGCTTCTGCATAGAAGAGTAACATATCCACATACTCGTCGCTGGAATATATCACGAGGCACTGAATAAGCTTTGTGTTGTGTTGTGACTTGCCTCGAAGGTGGGGAGTTCGCGCAGCGACATACCTACCTGCCATCGCATGTTGTTATCGTTCCAATGGGGCTCACTTTGCTCTACCTGTGGTCTACGAAGCTTGGAAAATGCACGACGTAGCTAACTGGTTGCCTGTGTCCTAGCCACAGACCATCACCTCCTCGTCCAACCCAGCTCCATACCCTATGCCAGGTTACATGCGACCCTTTACAGGGCCAAATAAACAAATCAGTCTGTGGAAGCTATCAAGTATGCGAACTTACCACATCCCAGGCAACTGGAGGTAAAAGAGAAAATACTTGCCGAATCTTCGAGCACTGTTCACTATCACATCTCCCACCGCACCATTTCCATGTGAGTTACTGCGAGGCTTGACATGCAGAATGCATTTCCCAGGCTATACAACACCTGTTCCTGGTCTGTGTGTGCACCTCCTGTTGTAGGTAAGTGTTCTTCGCATGTGTGCTCGTTGTACGGGTTTATTCGAGGTACCTACAATGAATTAATAGCAGCGCTCACGATTCCTGCTGTCTTCTGCCCAGTAAACATACATCTCGTTATATTAGCCCAGTTTAGGGAGAGGGACCGATGTATTTCAGAATTATAATAAAGCGGCGGGATGCATGAAACCAGATCCCAAGGGGCTCGTGGACCATCCTGTATATAGATAGAACTGATATTTCCAGAGATGTTTGGAAGTATGTGTAAACATAATAATCGCGAACATCACCGTCGCTGTTTACAAACGGCCAGTAATTGTAGACATGATAATAAGCTTATGGACTTTTGCATCATCGTTACCATTCCTCTATGAGGCGACACTGAATTTCACCGTCTCAGTACTCCGTCACAATCAGTAAACCAATCAATCAATACATCTGCATTTAGGGCAGTCGCCCAGGTGGCAGATTCCCTAAATGTTGTTTTCCTAGCCTTTTCGTAAATGATTTCAAAAAATAGGAAATTTATTGAACATCTCCCTTGGTAAGTTATTCCAATTCCTAACTCCCATTCCTATAAATGAATATTTGCCCCAATTTGCCCTCTTGAATCCTAACTTTATCTTCATACTGTGATCTTTCCTACTTTTAAAGACGCCACTCAAACTTATTCGTCTACTAATGTCATTCCACGCCATCTCTCCGCTGACAGCTCGGAACATACCACTTAGTCGAGCAGCTCGCCTTCTTTCTCTCATTTCTTCCCAGCCCAAACTTGGCAAAATTTTTGTAACGCTACTCTTTTGTCACAAATCATCATCATCATCATCATCATCATCATCATCATCATCATCATCATCATCATCATCATTATCTGTTTACACTCCAGGTTCGGTTTTTCCCCCGCACTTGGCGAGGGATCGCACCTCTACCGTCTCAAGGGCAGTGTTTTCGAGCGTGAGACTTTGGGTCAGGGATACAACTGGAGAGGAGGACCAGTACCTCGCTCAGACTGCCTCACCTGCTATGCTGAACAGGAGCCTTGTGAGTGGATGGGAAGATTGGAAGGGATAGACAAGGAAGAGGGAAGAAAGCGGCCCTGGGCTTAAGTTAGGTACCATTACGGTATTTGCCTGGAGAAGAACTGGGGAACCACGGAAAATCACATCGAGAATGGCCGAAGTGGGAATCGAAGCCACTCTTCTCAGTTGACATCCCGAGGTTGAGTGGACCTTGGTCCACTCGTCGTGCCACTTTTCAAACTTCGTAGCAGAGCCGGGAATCAAACTCGAGTCTCCGGGAGTAGCAGCTAATCACACTAACCACTACACCACAGAGGCGGACAGGGCTAATATTACCGATAAATTCGATAATTCCTGTTTTGGCCTCATTATTGCTACGCCACTGAATACTAATCAAAGCTAGTGAACAACTCTACAATCCTTGAACTTAACAGAGTGAATCATAGCTTATTTAGTTTTCCACAAGTGTGATAGATGCGAAATATAATCAAATGCCCATGTATAAACGTCGAATAAGTGTATTAGTAGTCTCTTTAAATGCAATAAAATACTTTATTACATTGAGTGCATGTCCAACCCTCGTCCCGTTTCTGTACAGGTCGGGTATGACGCGAGATGGATTTTCGTAGCAAGATTTTACGACCGGATGCCCTTCCTGAAGCCAGCCTCATCAGAGGAGTTAATGAGATGAAATGAATGACGTGTATGTTACTAGGAAAGGAGAGGGTGAAATCCGATATCGGCACATAGCCTACTCCTGTTAAATAGTTCCAAGTGGTCTCATCAAGGCTTAACGTCCCCATCCGATGGACAAATCGCTATAAACAGCGTCATATACCCTCACTCCATATGAACACTGCGGAAATGTTCGTAATTGAATCCAGGCTTTTGGCTCGCAATCTAGTGATTGAAAGTTGTATACCACCACCTCTCCTAGCTTGCTGGCCAACCACGCTGTCAGATATATAGACTTGACGCCTTAACGCTCATGACCACCAGGTAGATTACCGTAAAGTACTTCTTTTGAGACAAAAATAAATTAATTCTCACTGCTATACCAAGTTTTATATACGTCTGACTCGTTGGCTGAATGGTCAGCGTACTGGCCTTCGGTTCAGAGGGTCCCGGGTTCGATTCCTGGCCGAGTCGGGGATTTTAATCGCTTCTGATTCATTCTTCTGGCTCGGGGACTGGCTGTATGCGTCTGTCCCAACACTCTCCTCATCATATTCAGACAACATACCACACTATCAACCACTACAGAAACAAGCAATATTACTTTTTTTTTTTTTTTTTTTTTTTGCTATTTGCTTTACGTCGCACCGACACAGATAGGTCTTACGGCGACGATGAGGCAGGAAAGGCCTAGGAATGTGAAGGAAGCGATCGTGACCTTAATTAAGGGACAACCCCAGCATTTGCCTAGTGTGAAAATGGGAAACCACGGAAATCCATTTTCAGGGCTGCAGACAGTGGGATTCGAACCCACTATCTCCCGGATGCGAGCTCACAGCTGCGCGAACCTAACCGCACGGCCAACTCGCCCGGTGATAGTGATTACATCCCTCCATATAGGGTTGGCGTCTGGAAGGGCATCCGACCGTAAACCAGGGCCAAATCCACATGTGCGACGCATTTCGCACCCGCTATCTCACAGGTGTGGAAAAAAGCGGTAGACAAAGAAGAAGAAGAAGAAGAAGAAGAAGAAGATACCAAGTTTTATATAAACATTTCAGAAGCAACTTAATACTTACCTAATGAACATTATCCAAACCAAACCAAACCAAACCTCATGGCGCAATAAACCAGTAGGGCCATGGCCTAGCAAATGACCGCTGTTCAGCCCGAAGGTCTACAGATTACGAGGTGTCGTGTGGTCAGCACGACGAATCCTCTCGGCCGTTATTCTTGACTTTCTAGACCGAATGAATATTACCGCCGTTTATTTTTCATGATATTGTGAAATACTGGTCACAACAGTTGTTATAATTTCTATGATCCTTGCAGAATGATAGTTTGACATGGCTGATCTAACACATCCTTCTCATGAAGCGAGTATTCTTCTTGGCCTTCGTTCACTCCCATATCAGTTGATCACCCTCCAAGTAGGCAGTGCGGTTATAAAGAAACCTAACGGAGCCTCTTCCGACCTTGGAATAATGCATACAAAGACATCCGATACGAGAGCTGAATTACTTGTATGTTGTACGCAACGCTTGGATTTGCTTACATTGGAGTTCAGTCTCAACAGTTTTTGTTCTCGCGGGGTCTAACTGAGTCTGGCATTTCACTTACTTGCTCGCTTGAGGCAGGTACCTCCCTCTCATCTTCGCTAGCTCGTTTCCTGTATACAGCATAACTTCTCTACCGACGATCGTAAAACGGTATTAGTTTTGCGAAGCCCAGAAAGTATTTCCTTTTCATGTCTCTTCATTTAGGTCGGAATTATCCTGCTATGATTTGTTAAGAAGTGATGTTAATCACGATTTTTCGACATCACCGACTAACTAATCGTCTCAAGTTCACAAGTTTAACCTCGGCTGACGTAATCGATTTTCGAAAATCGGGCAAAAATCTTGGAATTCCGTGTCGTTGTTATTCTCAGGTCCTGGGCTCAGAAATTATTTCAGCAGCAGAAACTGATCGTCGGTAGATTGCGATTTGTCCATCGGATGGGGACGTTAAGTCTTGATCAGAGCACTTTGAACTATTTAACAGGAGTAGGCTATGTGCCGGTATCGGATTTCACCCTCTCCTTTCCTACTAACATACACATCATTCATTTCATCCCATTAACTCCTCTGATTAGGCTGGCTTGAGGAAGGGCATCCGGTCGTAAAAACTCTCTACGAAGATCCATCTCACGTCATACCCGAGCCGTACAGGAACGGGATGAGGGTTGGACATGCCCTCAACGTAATAAAGTATTTTATTGCATTTAAAGAGCCTAATGATACATTTATTCGACTTTTATAGCGACCGTGGTCGGAATATTAACGTACAGCCATAGCATTTGCTTGGTGTGAAAATGGGATGCCTTGGAAAACCATTTTCAAAGTTGCCTGTGGTAGTGTTCGAACCCACTATCACGCGAGTTCAAGCGCATAGCTACATGACTCAAACCGCGGAGCCACTTGCTCGGTTGCTAGCAGTTCAACGTCGCACTAGCTAAGACAGTTTATCGGTGACGATGGAATAGGAAAGGGGCTGTGAAGAAAGCTTCCATGGCCTCAATTAGTATAATCCCACTGGGGGTGGGGGAGGTGGAATACATCCTGTCTGTCGTAAGAGGGCGAGTAAAAGGGCCCCAGTGGCTCATAACTTGGGAGGGTGGGTTGGCGACCACGGGGCCCTTAGATGAGTTCTGGTATTGTTTGCACTTACTTGTACCGGGTCATCAGTTTCACCTATCCCATCAGATCTCCCTTGGTCAACTCTTGTTCTTTAACGACCCCGGGGTATTACGTACGGAGGCCGAGAGTATCTTTCATTATCACGCCATTCGCGGCCCGTCTTTCTTTGGCCGATAACTTTTTAGCAGTGTCGTACCCTTCCATTTTTTCTCTCTGATTAGTGTTAATAGGAGATGGTTGCTTAGGTATACTTCCTCTTAAAACAATAATCACCACCGCTATCACCACCACCACCATTAATTCATATTCAGCCTCAACATTCACCTGGTGTGAAAATGGGAAATAACGGAAAACCATCTTCAGGGTTCCAGATTGTAGAGTTTGGAGTCAATGTAAGTTTGCAGCTACGAGGCTTGTACCAAGCAGCCAACTCATTCACTCCATGTATTTCTATTTTCATTTCCAATCATGACCTCTTTACAAACATGCTTGTAATTTTGTGTGATTTGATACCGTGTTCACAGCCACGGGGCCAAGCAAAACATTAAATAGTGGAGCAACAACGAATAGGGGTCTTATTTTCCTTTTCCAACCCTAAAGCCCATTGTGATTTTTCATTCGGTTTTACGCGGTATACGAACCACAGGGACATACTTTTCCATTTAAAAAATCTCGCATGAGAGATTTAACCAAAATATGTTTTCTTGATATGAAGACAACTGAAAATACGAATGTGCCGGTCCCGCGTTAGCGTGCCTGCCTCTTACCCGGAGGCCCGGGTTCGATTCCCGGCCAGGTCAGGGATTTTTACCTGCATCTGAGGGCTGGTTCGAGGTCCACTCAGCCCTCGTTATTAGAATTGAGGAGCTATCTGACGGAGAGATGGCGGCCCCGGTCTAGAAAGCCAAGAATAACGGCCGAGAGGATCCGCCGTGCTGACCACACGACACCTCGTAATCTGCAGGCCTTCGGGCTGAGCAGCGGTCGCTTGGTAGGCCATGACCCTCCGGGGCTGTTGCGCTATTGGTGCGGGCGGATACGAGTGTCAAAGCTATGAGGGGGGAAAGAGAGGTCCTGGAAGACCACGCACGTCTTGGCTGTAAAACATATCGTCGCTCGACCGGTAAAAGGTTGTATTCCACAAAGCTCTTCCTATCAGTTATTCTCCTTAAGACTGGTCACGCCTCCCAGCCACGTATGGATATGCAGTTCATCAGAACAAATTTTGTTGTGTTCTTTTTCCTATGCCCATGTTCTGATGGACTGCGTATCCATATGTCGCTGGGAGGTGTGACCAGTCTTAAGGAGAATAATGGATAGGAAGAGTATTGTGGGATACAACCTTTTACCGGTCAAGCGACGATATGATGGTGGTCCGGGTAATCAACTATTTCGCTGTTCGGCGCAGCACTGACAAGACTAAGACAGCCAAAATGATCGCCAACGTCCCATGATGGATACTGCACAAGAGGAAGAAGAAAGCTATGTGGGTCTATTACTTCTCTAAGTTTGTTCAGGGGGCTTTGGACATCATGGTCTACAATCGAGTACTTGCTGAAGGTATCAATGTTTCTGTTGTCTGTAGTCTCTGTACTATTGTACGTGTGAGTATTTACTCAGGCCCAGAAATGTGAAGATAGAGGTCATTCCTTGTCCATATCTTCAAGTCTAGGTATTTATAAACTGTGCGAAAAAATACCTTACTAAGCACCCTCACACCAAATTTGCTTTTGTCATCCTGCTTATAATGTGGAGGGGAAAATCATAGAAAATGACGCCTAGGTTGACTGAGGAACAGGTTTTAACGTACCTCTCTTCACAGTTATTTTGCTTTAGACCCAGGGGCGCATCCAGGGAGCAGTTTTAAGGTGGGAGGATGGGGAAAGCTTCGACAGTGAGGCTTAGCGGATGTGAAAATTTGGCAGGAGTCCGGGATTCGGGGCCAGCGCAAAAAATACCTTGCACTTCGAAAGCATCTGAAAGCGTTTCTAGATACCTGAAAGTAAACCAATTCATTACTGAAGTCAATCAAAATGCTTTAGTTGCAAACAACTGGGGTATTAGCCCTAATGGGAAACTTTAAGTAAAATAATAACGAAAATAATAAAGTATGGCCTCAGTTTCCAGGTGTAGGCATATTGAGATGACGCCATCTAGGCTACGCGGGCGTCAATTTCCCCGTTCCGTTTTACTCTGCCAGACCGCATTAGTGAACCGAAACTATACCGGGTGACCTATGGCTGCGTTTTTAATTAACTTTACCAGGGTAAACACCAAGTGTAAACACCAGATGTAGCACCAGATATCTCTAACATGTCAAAATCGTAAGACATGCAGTGCCGAGGATTTCCTTTTTTACAGCCTTCAAAAATAGACTTCCGGGTTTTGAAACCGCGACCTTTCGATCAAGAAGCTGACGCACTACCATTGATCCTCAGATGTTACACTCATTAAGAAAAGCAACATAAAACAAAATAGACTCCAGAATACAGATGTCAAATGTGTACAGAACATAATTTATGTAGCCTACTTCATAAGTACAAATAACTAATCTTGAACCCAAAACTGAATAACTAATTTTAACCAGACAAAAAATAAACAAGAAAAATATAAATACTAATAAACTTCCATTAATCCCAATAAAATAACCAGGAAAGTAATGAATCACTTGTGCAAAATAACACATCGCTTTCTCCGCTTAAAATGCTCTGTACCGAGCTCGATAGCTGCAGTCGCTTAAGTGCGGCTAGTATCCAGTAATAGGGAAATAGTGGGTTCGAGCCCCACTGTCGGCAGCCCTGAAGATGGTTTTCCGTGGCTTCCCATTTTCACACCAGGCAAATGCTGGGGCTGTACCTTAATTAAGGCTACGGCCGCTTCCTTCCAATTCCTAGGCCTTTCCTATCCCATCGTCGCCATAAGACCTACCTGTGTCGGTGCGACGTAAAGCAAATAGCAAAAAAAAAAAAAAAAAAAAAATGCTCTGTGTACAGTATAAAGGAAAGCAATGCCAAACTACCTCACTCCTCACTTTGCCTATTATGTCTCATCCACTCTCCAGCAACTTCATACGGTGCAATCAGTGGACGGGAGGGTGAGGATCAACTCAACCTTCGGGATGATGACTTCACACACAGACAATATACAATATGCATAAAATAAGAGCCAAAAACAAACCGCTAAGTTAGCTCAGATATTGTCTTGCCACTTCCTCAATAGCCTCTGAAACTTATCGTTTTCATCAATAGAGTGTAAAATTGGACAGGGATGCGAGAAAGTAGACTATAAGGAAACCATCGTCAACCATGATTTCTTTGTGACAGGTTAGATAAGTTTGTGACACAGAACTCTTCTTTCTCGAATCTGAAGCCTTATTGATACACAGTTTGGAATTACAGGGTGTAAAACTGTAATATTATATTGGTGGTAAAGTACTGAATAGTTCTCTTTCAGGAAACTAATACTGCATCTCAACTCAAAATGACAAGTCTTGTCACAAAATAACCCCAGTAGTCGATAAGGATATCCAGTAATAAATGTCGCATTTTTTTCCTGTTTACAAGACCATTCTAGGTTTTCCAGTTTTGGCAAACCGCTCAGTCACTTGTTCTGGGTATAAAATAATGTCTTTGTGGATTAACAACAACGCCAATCCAACAAGCCTACTTTCCACCACGGTTGTCCTCAACCATGTTTTTTAATAATAATAATAATAATAATAATAATAATAATATTAATAATAATAATAATAATAATAATAATAATAATCGTATGGCCTTAGCTACCGTGTGCAGACATTTCGATTTGACGCCATCTGGCTGTCTGCTCGTCAATTTCGACGTTCCGTTTTACTCTATGCCCACTAGATGGCAGACAGAGTAAACCGGATCTCTCTTGGGCTTCTATGGCTGAGATTTAATTAATTTTGTCGGGTAAATACCAAATGTATAACCAGAGATCTTTTACATGCCGACATCGTACGACATGGAGTGTCGAGTGGACTTTTTTCCGCCCTTCAAAAATCCGACTACCTCTGCCGGGTTTGAACCCGCTATCTTGGGATCCGGAGGCCGACACTCTACCACGCAACGATGAAAACGATCTTTCAGAGCTTGCGTTGCTTGCGGGTAACGTGCACAGTATTTGCAATATAGTATGTAACAAGGGATATATACTGTATCTCTGTTACATGCCTGAAGTACATGTAAAGCTTTGGTAGGGAGTTTCACACCACTTTGTAGCTTAGTTTGCCATTGATGCTGCCAGTGAGACATTTCTCCTTTTAAATCATGAGATTCAGCTCTTTATTGCCCGTACCCGCCAAGAATACTGCGAATCTGTCCACAATATACCTAAGAGCTTCGCCAGTATCTGAAGATCTGAGCTTCACTTTAGCCTCCAAAAGAAAAGCTAGTAACTTAATACATCGAGTACATCAGAAAAAAATCTTGATCTAAGATCCTCAAATATGTTCTCCATCAAAGGAATATAGGCTTTCTACAATAATCTTCTACAGATTCTACTTCATAGTTGTCACGTTTGGTTTGGCGACCACAAAGTCTTGGTTTCTTGAGCTCTGCATCAAGTTTCAGGGCCATGTTTTCAATCTTAGCGTAAAGATCGTGAAAGTAGTGTCGACTGTCTGATCTTCGTTTATCCAGTGTTCTCAGAAGAATCGTGACCAACTGAGATGTCCTGGCCAAATCACGTGTTTCTTTCTGCAGTATAACACCTAGTGGATGTTTTAAAACTAGGATATCACTCAGAAAGCTGTCACTAATATAGATGCTTTCCCAGCTGTTGTTTTGTCTTTCCATTCAGGAATCTTGTTCAAAGCTGAGACTATGTCGGGAAAGCTGGCGGTGAATTGTAGAACTCTATCACGTCGTTCACTCCATATTTTTTCAAATAAATGAGAAAATTTCCTTCCTAGAAATTGACGAAGAGCTACATTTCTTTTTTTTGGGGGGGGGGGGTGTAAGAGAAAAAAGAAATCGCCTCTTTTAACACACCCACAGTTTTCTCGATGAGGGTCACTTTGGAACTTTTGGATATGGTGTTGTTCAGCTTATGGCTATCGCAAGGTGTCATAATCGCACTAGTTTCCACTTTCTGAACTTCTCGCACTGCCCCCTCGTTCAGCAATCAATACTCCACACCCATCCGTTCCAATACCTACATACTGGGAAAGAGGTAAACTCAACTGATGTATTGTTCTCAGTAAAATTTGGCCCAGACGATTACCATTTAAACATATCTCTTCATCACGAACTACTGTCTGAACTTCTTCCCAACCAGATTTAGCTTCTTCTAATTCCTCTTCTTCATCAAAGACACCTGCTTGTTGAAGATCATCTGTTATATCAGCTTTAGCCATGTACACGAAGGCATCTATGAAGGTAATGAAGTCCTCTCTAATGATGGGCTCTTCTCCAAAGTGTACACAACGAAGAAAAAGGCTTACCTGCGCCTTGTTTGAACAATCGGTGGTTTCAAAAAATATGATCGAATAAATCCCAGGCTGAGATATTCTTCTGAGAATTACATAAGTAATTTCTTCCTTACAGAAGTTAATAATTTCATTCTGGGTGGACTTACTCAGATATGTAGCCCATCCTGAAGATGTAGCGTCTAGATGGTCAAACTTTGTCAAACTTTGTCAACAGCATCTACTTCAAATCCTAGCGTAGCTCTGGAATCTCTTTCGTTAGAAGTTTCAGGACAATTTAAATCAATGCGGCGATCATCTCTATGTCCACGCAGAGGTATATTTTGTCTTCCAAGCATTATTATTGTTTTCACAATAGGAATTATCCTCTCTCAACTTAGTTGTTCTAGAGAAAGATGTTATTCATTAATTAGATTTCATATTTCCATTTTAAGTGTGTGGAAAATCCTAAGGAAATCTTTTTCTGCACGAAAAGCATCTTTATGGTATTGGATATTTCTACAAAGTATGTACTTCTGTAGAGTCAGCTTCTTGAAATTAGTAAGAGATTCTGTGACAAGATCTTCAATCATACATTATTACGAAATCCTCCTTCATTTCGATTAGTAAACAAAGTACAAAATTTGTAAAAGTGGCCTTTCTTGATGTCTGACAGCACAAGCCACTTTTTATGAGTCTGCAGATGACTTAACCTGGCATAATTCTTAACGATTCTTCTCGACACAGTTCTTGAGGAAAAAGGGAAACTATATTTATCTTTTGGAAACCAAGGTTTCTCTAGTAAAGTCATCTTGTTTGGTCATCGATGTTTCGGCCAACAAAATGTCCTATGTCAAGAAATGAAGAGCCTGGGCAGGAACTAACTGAGCTACGTGATTCTGTTTGGCAAGTAGGTTTTAATGGTGATGTTGTAGACTGAGACCTCGTAGCTGCCAATGCTGTAGAACACGAAGGAAGTCGTTGAAACGGACTGTGAATGATCAGTTGCCTCCTCATTCTGATCTATATGTTGTTTGTTCTTCGGCTGTCCAAAGAAACAGATCAAACTCTGACTGGGCCGATGAGCCTGAAACCACAAAAGTATGTGACAGCTCAATAATAATAATAATAATAATAATAATAATAATAATAATAATACCGGGCGAGTTGGCCGTGCGCGTAGAGGCGCGCGGCTGTGAGCTTGTATCCGGGAGATAGTAGGTTCGAATCCCACTATCGGCAGCCCTGAAGATGGTTTTCCGTGGTTTCCCATTTTCACACCAGGCAAATGCTGGGGCTGTACCTTAATTAAGGCCACGGCCGCTTCCTTCCAACTCCTACGCCTTTCCTATCCCATCGTCGCCATAAGACCTATCTGTGTCGGTGCAACGTAAAGCCCCTAGCAAAAAAAAAAAATAGTAATACCCCGGAACTATGCCAGTTGCGCCTGGTGGTCAAACTAGGCTTTGAACCATCAAGGTAAGTCACTAAATTTCGTAAAATATCTGTACACAAAGAGAGCAGCTTAATATTTTCAAAGTGAAACCCCAATTATTTTTTTTGAGTCAACGCTGAAAAATGCGATACATACTACGCTTATGTGGATCTTCTTCAATTACTACTGTTAGTGAGTGAACCTATAAAACAATAATAATATATTCAAAGGTTAATAAGAATTTCCTTTGGGTATGATAACCTACGAAACTTTTTCGGATTCTTTCAAAATGTTCAATGAAGGTTTTACAGAATCCCTAAAACTTAGGCATTTGCCGAAAACAGACTTATTTGAAATTTAGTCTATACTAAATCTTGAGCCGTATTAGATATTTGTCGCCTCAAGCATTAGAGATTAAGACTTTCATTTTACAAGTTGCTTTACGTCGCACCGACAGAGACGATGGGATAGAAAGGGCTAGGTTGGTTGCGGTGCGATTTGTAATAGACAACAGATCCTTGAAAAAGTCCATCTCCATACATCTGCGGCTCTTGTGCAGGATGTGATGCGGTGATAGAGGATGTCCGTTTGTGTGCAGTATTCGTAGACGCTCGTGTCGGCTCGCTCGTGTCGGCTCGCCCGTGTCGATATCGTTTATCCCGAGTAGGGTGTATTTCATTAACTAACAAATACAGTGTCTCCTTCCATCGAAAGGGTAGCCACTTGTTCTGCATGTTACGCCATACCATATTCCATCGCCGTAAAGGGTACTTAACCTGTATAGCAGGTGACCTTGTGTGCTGGATCATTACGCATGCGTATAATTCTTTCGTTGCTGTTTCTGCCTTGCGAGCCTGGTGGTTGTATTGAGGAAGTCCACTATGAAGGCGATAATTCGTCTTAGAGGTGCCGTTGTTTGACCGGCAGCTTAACATTTTCAAAGTAAAACCCCAATTATATTTTTAGAGTCAACGCTTGTTCAATTTGTTAAGTGGCATTACTACTGTTAGTGAGTGAACCTATAAAACAATAATAATATATTCAAAGGTTAATAAGAATTTCTCTTGGATATTATAACCTACGAAACTCTTTCGGATTCTTTCAAAATGTTTAATCAATATTTTACAGATTCTCTAAAAGGATCATATTCAAGACTGATTTTGCGTAGTTATTGTTGGGTGATGTCTTGCATAGAATTAAGTTGCGTGCTAGTAAGGCAAAGAAGACCTAGTCCGCCTTGCGAGGTTTCTCGGTATAGTTGCGTTCTTGCTCTTCTGTAGGGTTGCTCAACGTCATTTGCTTCAAAATAACTGTGGGTGCTGGAAGAATTTGAGCGAGGTACCACAATTTTTTCAGTCTGGAGGTGTTAATAACCCATACCTTTTGTATTACAATTAGATGTCGGGGGTGGTATGCATTTATCGCTGTCCGCAGTATGTGTAGCTGTCTGCTCCAATTCTCCGTGATCATGGCTTGGAAGTTGTTGCAAAAAAAGTAATGCCTAGTATTTTGATACTGTCGACGGTGGGTATCCATGTTGTTACTCGTGGCCAGGTGGCAAATGACAACAGTGCCGATTTTCTTACATTTAATTGATCACTAGAGTGTAGTTCATAAGTCTGTATGATGTTTTTTAGTGTGTCGATCTGAGATGCGTTACTTAGTATAACGGAGACGTCATCTGCATATACTTGTGCACTGATCTTTCACTGTCCTAGTTGTATTCCTGGAAGTTGAATCACTAGTTGTCTTATAAAGGGTTCGATGCTTAGTGCAAATAAAATGGCTGACAGCGGACATCTTTGTCGTATGGACTTCTTTTTGTATCGGTTTGGTTAGGTAACCATTTACTTTTATTCTAGAAGAAGCTCCTTGATACAGATTTTTCAGTGTTGCTGTTAGTCTTTGGGAAAGACGAATTTATGGAGTACTGTAACGGTTCAAATTCCGTTACAAGATGATATCTATATTTTTATTATTTTTATTTCATCTGTGATATTATTATTATTATTATTATGTCAGTATTATTTTATCTGTGATAGTATTACTATTATTGTAATTGTTATTATTGTTCAACTCAATTCTGCAATGTTTGTCGCTTGCGTGATTGTAGTCAAATTTTTACGTATACTGTATATGTGTGTGTAGATTAACACTAAAAACATGTACAGTAAGAGTTGCTGTTTATCAGATGTGGATGTAGTGTGTGCAATAACTTCTGACATTGTAATATTGCGAAATACTGCTGGAGTAACTGTCGAGTCATTGCTTCGTCATCGTGAACATTTAGCAGTGAGCTCACTTTCTTGAAGATACCTAGAGTGCCACCGGCGGTTTCACCATTGCATGAAACATTTGTTGCGAGGTGGGAGTAGATCATAGTTGTTCCTGAAGATAGCGTAGGTGTGTCAACCAAAGTCTATATAAGGTGGCTGCATATTGTAGCGTCAGTCATTATTCAATTGGAAGGAGAGGCCACAGTTGGTCATTGAGTGAACGAGTTGGAGAGGCCTCAGTCGGTCATTAGTCATTGGTTAAACGGAAGGTGAACAGTGAAGAAGTCAAATGGATAAGTGAACAGTCATTGAGTCAACAGGAAGGAGAGGCCTCAGTCGGTCATTAGTTATTAGCCAAGTGGATGGTGAACAGTGATGGAGTCAAGTGGAAGGTGATACCTCAGTCGGTCAGTTATGTTCGAAGGATAGGTGTGCCATGAAGTCATATAGGACAGACTTACCAAAAAGTCATCAATTGGAGAAGAAGCAGTCACATGGATACATCACCAAATTAGGCTTGACACATCTACAGTAAACACCAGATCAAAGGAATATGTCGTAATTACACTCAAAGTGTTGAAGGTACAGTCAAGTGAACCAGTGAGAGATAAATTTCGTGTATAATTATTAAATATCCGGTCAAGAATTCAAAATCATGCCTAGTTTCTTTCAGTTGCAATGTCATAATTTTATATTCTCATCTGTTTTAATCACAGCAGTTCTCACTATTTTTATTGAAATTATTTCAAGAATATATTTTGTTCTATCAAATTAATTTATCGTTTTATTTAAACAATAACATTTCTTAACCTCAAATTTAATGGGGAAACCGAACGCCAATCTCCTTTTCCCAGAACTTATATGGTATGTTGTCACAAGTAAGCTTATTACCCCACACCCTAGAGATATTCAAGAATCTCTTTCTCTTATTGCTGCACTGAGTGGTAGCTGGCGCCCTTCAAATACCTTTTGTGTAAGTAACCAGGTAAGAACAAAGTGTGAGTACAAGGTCCAACGATTGAGTATGTTATTTAATGAATATTCATTTTCATATTTTTTCATTTAAATGCAGATTTATAATTCCAAAAGTAAGTAAACGATTCAGGAACATCTACCGTACTGACCACAAGTATTTATGTGAAACTCTATCAAATGCCTGGGCGAAGTCTAAGTTGAGAAGCGCGGCTTGTGTTGTAGGTTCCATGCTCATGTGTAAGATGAAATTCCGTAGATTGTTAAGCCCAATGACAATATTAGATTTCTCCATGACGCTATGTTGCTCAGGACTCAAAATGTTCGGCAGTACTGCTTTGATGCGCATGGCTAATATTTTTGTGAGATTCTTACAGTCTGCATTAATCAGGGTGAGTGGTCTGTAGTCGGATAGGGATTTAGGGAATTTCATTTTTGGCACCATGACGACAATTCCCTGTGCTAATTCCAAACACTGAATATCTCTCTTAAACAGTTCCTGAAAAAGTGATAGCAAATCAGTTTTCAGTAGATCATAGTACTTTTCTTAAAATTCAAATGATACCCCAACTGGACCAGGGGATTTATTTCTACTGGCTGCGAATACTATATGCCGCAATTCTTCTTCTGTTATATCAGCTTCTAAACGCTCGGCGCCTTGGAAGCTAAGGTGTAGCTAGATAGCACTGAGAAGAGGCTGTGGGCGACTCGTTGGTCTGGGCAAAGACAGTTGTATAGTGGGTAGTGACTTCGCGAAGGATTTGTGTTGATTCACTGACAATCCCACTTGCTGTTTGTAACTGAACAATGAATTTCTTTTTATGGCGGTTTTCGTCTTTGGCGATGTGGTAGAGAGATGTGCGTTCTTCCTCGGTGATCGAAGGGTGATGTGTTCGGATTTAATGCCTTCTAGTATCTGCTGCTGTTTTGTGCAGATGATATGTTTGATTTCTGTTAGTCGCTGATGGACAACGTGGCCTTGTTGTTGTAGTTAACTGTAATTGTGTAAGGCTTCTTGGTAGAACTGCGTTGTGTAACGTTTTTCTTCTGACTTGGTGTATGATAAGTTGCGGAAAAACTGACGTATGCCGGGTTTTGCTGCTTGGGTCCACCACTGCAAGAGTGTTGGATAGTCGATTTTCCGCCTGGTTATTTGGGCCCATTTTTGGGGAAATTCTTCCATTGCTTCTGGTGAGTTAAGAAGTCTGTTATTCAGTTTCCAGTAATCTCTTCCCATTAATGGGACAGACGTGTGAGATTTTAGTGTGAGGACGACCATGTGATGGTCAGTAAAAAGAACAGGAAGAACACTGATATTATGACTATTTGCTATTTCGGATAGTGTTGGAGACAAGTTGGGTGTTTGTCCTATACTTAAAGATGAACGTTTGTATAATAATAGATCACGAGGATAATCCAGCCCTTCCTATGGTATGTCATCTATATATTTTTTACAACATTTTTTACGTATTATGTGGATACTTTTACACTTTTTTCTTTTTCTTCTTTTACGTGTTTTAAAACTCAATGTGACAACACACTCATGTAAAATCAAATGTTTTTAAAATAATTTCTACACTGATGATGGACCTCAGAGTCCGAAAACCGGTTCTGAAATAAAATTTAGTGTGCTGATACGACTGTATATGACTAATTATAATAATAATAATATTTATTATTTCAAAGAAAACTGACACGTTATGATTGTGTTACAATCTACAAAAGTATAGGGTTGAAGCGTACAAGCTACGATTTACAGATTCTTGGGTGGGAATGACAATATTTTCATTTTTTTAAAAAGTAGAACTCCTGTTATTCATTAAGTAATAAGCAATATAATTACATAATGCAACAATGAGTTTGCACAGTGTTTTAGTGCTGTGTGACTTTCCTACTTCACTGAATTTCTGAAAATAGTATTTAAAATTTAACAGGCGTCCGGTGATAACCTCCCCACCAAACACCATGGTGCAAGAGCCCCGAAGGGCCATGGCCTACCAAGCGACCGCAGCTCAGCCCGAAGGCCTACAGATTAGGAGGTTTTGCGTAGTCAGTACGACGGATCCTCTCGGCCGTTATTCTTGGCTTTCTAGACCGGGGCCGCTATCTTACCGTCAGATAGCTCCTCAACTGTAATCACGTAGGCTGAGTGGACCCCGAAACACCCCCCATATTCAGGTAAAAGCCCGTGACCAGGCCGGGAATCGAACCCGGTGTCTCCGGGTAATAGGCAGGCACGCTACCCCTACACCGCGGGGCCGGCTCCGCTGATAATACATAGCCTCTAAATGACGAGAGGTAGTTTCATTACGAGTGAAGAAATTGATATTTACTATCCAAGATTAAAGTACAACATCTTCAACAACGTAAAAGTATATACCAAATAGTCTATATGTACAGTATGCCTTCAAATAAATAAGCTCATTGATTTTATTCCCGGTAAGCATGATTGGATTGTTGGTGAGTTTACCAGATATCCCAAACAGCCACAAGCCACAGCTTATCCACCTTAACTCCGTATTATATTATAACTGCTTCTAAAGCACCTTTTAAGATGTAATAGTGAAAAATGTTAATTAATTACGTACATTGTAAAAATATTTGAGGTTGTAGGCCTAACACTTTATTGTATCCAGTCAAAATGAACATAAGTAACTTATTTCTTACAGCGTAAATTGACATTGCAATGAACTTTTGACCTCTTTCTTTCATTATTTTCTGCCTCAATTTCAAACGCGGGTATATATCGCTCGACCTTCACGGCCTGTGACGTAGATAGCATACGCTGCGCTCATGGCCTGCCACCCCGCCCACTTACAGTGCTGAGCGCCTCTGCTAATAAGAACAATGTGCTCGCTTATTCACTCACAAAGCAAAGCAAAATCATTTCCGTACAGGCCATGAAAACCTCTGGAGGGGTGGAAGGTACAGGCTTGCACTATCCGTAACCTCGGCACTTGGTGGGGTAGAGTGGTTAGCTCTACGCCTGGCCGCCTTTGCCCCCAGGGATTAACCTGGTTCTCATTTCTGGTGTAGGCTGAGTGAACCCCAGGGTCATGTGTACCTCCGGAAGTGGAAATCTCGCTTCTTAAATTTTACGATTTCCTGACGAGGAATCGAACCCCTTCACTCACGCGAGTATAGGCGTAAGAGAAAAGTGTACGAAACACGCAAGTGGCTCTGTGGATGTAGATCTAGGAATGCGCTTTTGCGTTTGCCCTGTTTATTGTTCAAGAAAGAAAGTGTATGGAACTCAGCTGGGTGCACAGACCTTGCCCATTTGAGTGCAAAAATAAATAAACATGAAAATTCTCATGAACAAAACATCGCGAGTATTGAATTCCCTATGCTAGTGCTGTCTATAATTTCCAAGACGAGAATAATTAGCATGTGATGCAGTAGAACCCTGATTAACCGAGATAATGTGATGACTATTGGGGTCAATTCGGAAACAATTATTTTAAAAAATCGACCGGTAAATGTGGTACACATTATCTCTGTGCTTCTCGTCATACTCAGGTGTGCCGGGCTGAGTGGCTCAGACGGTTAAGGCGCTGGTCTTCTGACCCCAACGTGGCAGGTTCGATCCTGGCTCAGTCTGGTGGTATTTGAAGGTGCTCAAATACGTCAGCCTCGTGTCGGTAGATTTACTGGCACGTAAAAGAACTTCCGCGGGACTAAATTCCGGCACCTCGGCGTCTCCGAAGACCGAAAAAGTAGTTAGTGGGACGTAAAGCAGTTAACATTATCATACCCAGGTGAACTTCGTGCTATTTAAAAACCAAGAATAGTGCTCGCATACTTCAATGTTCGCAGTGAAGTAAAAGCTATTATGAATTTTACTTTTGTTTTACGCTAACTGATTAGTCTAGTATAAAATTTATCGTCGGTTACAGAAGTTGTGAAAAAGGAACCGTACAAGGAACTTTTAGTGAAGTGATTTAAGTACCGTCCGCCTCTGTGGTGTAGAGGTTAGCGTGATTAGCTGCCATCCCCGGAGGTCCGGGTTCGATTCCCGGCTCTGCCACGAAATTTGAAAAGTGGTACGAGGGCTGGAACGGGGTTCACTCAGCCTCGGGAGGTCAACTGAGTAGAGGTGGGTTCGATTCCCACCTCAGCCATCCTGGAAGTGGTTTTGCGTCGTTTCCCACTTTTCCTCCAGGCAAATGCCGGGATGGTACCTAACTTAAGGCCACGGCCGCTTACTTCCCTCTTCCTTGCCTTTCCCATCCAATCTTCCCATCCCTCCACAAGGCCCCTGCTCAGCATAGCAGGTGAGGCCGCCTGGGAGAGGTGCTGGTCATTCTCCCCAGTTGTATCCCCTGACCCAAAGTCTGAAACTCCAGGACACTGCCCTTGAGGCGGTAGAGGTGGGATCCCTCGCTGAGTCCGAGGGAAAAGCCGACCCTGGAGGGTAAACAGATTAAGAAGAAGAAGAAGAAGAAGAAGAAGAAGAAGAAGAAGAAGAAGAAGAAGATTTAAGTACCTATGTTACTTTCTTTTCTGATTTGAGACATGAACAAAAATGTTGTTGTGAACCCTCTAAAAATTTTGTCACGAGCCGCCACTGGTAGGCAGTAATAACTTAGGTTAGAATGTAAACGCACTGAAGCGGGTAATGGTGCGTCGACACCAAGATGTTTTCGTTAACTTTGTTAACAATCATTGTTAATGAACAATGATCATGAACATTTCTGTCTGTTAATAAACAAAATAGCGTGTTCATTAACTTTTCGAGCATGTTGATAAACAAAATTTCTTTAACTTATGTGAATGAAACTTTTCAGTAACATTTCGTGTTTTCGTTAACATTTCGCTTCGCACATGCGCAAAGACGCAATTAGAACACGCAAATTCGTAGCGCGGAATACTCGAAATCGAATCGCAAGCAACTCGTATACAGCTAAGACCAACTCTTGATACACCATACAAATACAGAAGATAACTGAAGTGTAGAAGTCAGTTTCTAGGAATCTTAAAGTTATACCTAGCCTAACATTTGTACCATTTCTTGCAATTTCAGGCCCAATTACTGTCAATACGAACTGAAAGTCATGTGGGGGACATTCTCAGAAAGTTTTGAAAAGCCTACTGCATCATGAATTAAAAGTTTATTTTTCTTTTTTTGCTATTTGCTTTACGTCGCACCAACACAGATAGCTCTTATGGCGACGATGGGACAGGAAAGGCCTGGAAATGGAAAGAAAGCGGCCATGGCCTTAATTAAGATACAGCCCCAGCATTTGCCTGGTGTGAAAATGGGAAACCACGGAAAACGATCTTCAGGGCTGCCGACAATGGGGTTCGAATCCGCTATCTCCCAGATGTGAACTCACAGTTGCACGCCCCTAACCGCATGGCCAACTCGCCCAGTAACTAAAAGTTCCGACGTAAGTGCCCTCTCCAAACTTTCTAAACGCTTTATCAATATTTTTCTTTGCCACACTTTGCGTTTTCGCTTTTCTCTAATTGCACTCTTTAAAACAAAAAAAGCTGCAGCTGTAAATATTTTCTTCTTCCCGACCCTATCCATTGTAACCTCACAAACAGATTTTGGTGTGGACACAATGTTACAGAAGTTTGTTAAGAAAAGTTTACTTCAAATGAAATGAAATGAAATGAAATGAAATCAAATCAAATCAAATCAAATCAAATCAAATCAAATCAAATCAAATCAAATCAAATCAAATCAAATCAAATCAAATCAAATCAAATCAAATCAAATCAAATCAAATCAAATCAAATCAAATCAAAATCTCTTTATTTGCAAATGAGGTGTCTACCTCGGTGGCAAATGGTACACTAAAATACATTATTGTCAAGCACTAAATTTTAAATTAACAAGAGACAAAGAAAATTTTCCTAGAATACAATATTATACAATTTACGCTAATAATTTGTTCTATTAAACACATACATCATCCTTCATAAATTTATATTGTTTACAAAATTCTACTTATAATATCTTACAAACATAGTCAACTCATATACAGTATGTGAAATTACTTCTAATAATAATATACAACTGGTATAAGATTAAAATTAACATTGAATTTATTTACATATTTATATTTTACCCATTTTGGAACATAAGTAGCATAACGACCTGCTGCGTCTTAACCAGAGCCCCTTTTGCTACCACTTTTCAGAGTTCCTGAAGGGCCTTCACAGCTACCGTAGCGGTCCCAGGGCCCTCGAAGTCCCCACTATACTTCACCCCTACAGGCAGTCCCCTACTTGGGCTGTCCAAACTCCATAGACCAGGGGATGGAATTAATTTAATCACACACATTTTTTATTTACAATATCCTGCACTGGTCGAATGCCCTCTAATATTTCATTTATTTTCTCTGTTGTTGTTTATTCTCTTCTTGAATATCTGTACAGATTTTGGAAAAGGATCAAACACTACCCCTGGTAAACTGTTCCACTCCTTCACGCCCTTCCCAATGAATGAAAATTTACCCCAATCGCTTCTGCTAAAATTCCTTCTAATTTTGTACTTGTGGTCAGTTCTACCAATATAATTATTTTCCAACTGAAGCCTCTCACGGATATCTCTCCATACTTCTTCTCCTGTATAGGCTCTATATAATCCTATAAGTCTAGTTTTCTCTCTTCTCTTACTTAAAGGTTCCCAACCAAGTTCCTTTAACTTTTCTGATACACTACTCTTTCTCCTGAAATCCCCTGTTACAAACCTTGCTGCTTTCCTTTGCACACCATCTAGTTCTTTTATTAGGTATTCTTGGTCAGGATCCCAAACACTGTTTGCATATTCCAATAATGGACGAACCATATTTAAGTAACTTTTTTCTTTTAATTCTTTGTTGCATCCTTTAAGTAGCCTCATTATGACATGTAACGATCTGTATGCTTTCCCAACAATGTCATCAACATGACCCTTCCAGTGCAAATTACTTTCAAATCTCACACCTAAGTATTTGCACTTGCCATCTTTAGGGATAACTACCTCATCCAAAGTATATTCAAATTCAGTTTTAAAGCTCCTGTTTGTAAATGTTGTAACAGTTGATTTGCCTCCATTAACCTTCATATTATTTTCTTCAACCCATTCTTGGATACTCTCAATGTCCCTTTGTAATTCTGAGCAATCCTCAATGTTATTTATTTCCCTATAAACAATTATGTCATCTGCATACAATCTTATTTTCGATGTTATATTGTTCCCTAAATCATTTGCGTATATTAAGAAAAGTAACGGACCGATTATACTACCCTGTGCAATTCCCTTCCAAACTTTCTCTTCCTGTGATATATAATTTCCTACTTTGACTTTCTGAACCCTTGAATTTAGAAATGTTCTTATCCAACGTATAACCCTTACGTCCAGTTCTATTACCTCCAATTTCTTTAATAATATTCCATGTTCCACTCTATCATAGGCTTTGGAAAGATCTATGGCTATGCAATCTAACTGGCCTCCTGAATCCAACTGATCTGATATGTCCTGCTGAAATCCCACCAGTTGTGCCTCACAAGAAAATTTCTTTCTAAATCCATACTGGCTCCTCATGAACCAATTTTTATCATCACATATCCCTCTGATGTACTTTGATATTAAACTCTCCAGTATTTTACAAACTATACTGGTCAGGCTGATTGGTCTGTAGTTCTCTGGTTTCCTTTTATCACCCTTTCCTTTATAAATTGGTATTATTATAGATTCCTTCCATTCCTTTGGTATTACACTATTATTTATGACATAGTCAAAGATAAATTTTAAATAAGGCACTATATACCAGCCCATCGTCTTTAATACCTCCCCAGTAATTTGATCACTTCCTGCTGCTTTTCCTTGCTGAAGCAGTTGGATTTCTCTGAAAATATCTTCATTTGTGAATGAGAAGCTTCTTGTTTCCCTATGTGTCTCTCCCTCTCTATCTTCTGTTATGGTTTCCAAGTCCTGACTTGGTGTGGACACAGTGTTAAAGAAGTTTGTTAGCAAAAGTTTGTTACCATATTGAGAAATGTTTTCGTTAACATTATTTATTAACTTTGGTGTGGACTAACCATAACAAGTATAGTATAACCCACACAACGGTTATGTTATGAGTCTTGCATAAAATTTAGGGGTATGGTCCATCAGACACCCTAGAATTTATGTTACTCTTGCTACATTACGGAAGAACAGGCTAGACGACATTTTCTAATAGCTAGGTAGGGTTCGGAAGTTTATGACCTAAAGCAGTACAAAATAAGCAAGGAAATATGCCCTAAAAACTAGCTAAATATTACCTTGAAAGAGGTAAAATTTGACTTAAGCATTTTAGGAATAGGTGGCAAGTTTTGGAATTTTAATAAACGTTTGATGTGTGAAAAAATAGACTAATTAGCGATAATACAGTAGCCACATGTAGTTATGCAAACTGACTGAGCAACAGTACGTTAAAACTTTATACGGTACATTAATTGAGTATCACAGCCCTGAGGCTCAGTTCTCACTCAGTTTTCCTTTTAAAAAACAAAACCCGAAGTATTAGCATACTTTTTGGTATCTGTCGGCGTACGTCCGTACAGCACCTCTTTCTCGGAATCATAGTTTCTAAACCTATCTCTTTCGGGAAAAGAAAGAAAAATAGATCTACTACAGTATTTAGAAGTCCTGTCTTTGAAATGTACGCAGACAACATGTGCCGTACCTAAACGACGCCTCAATTTAAAAAGAATGCACAAAATAGGCTATAACCAAATACGACATTATATCACTAAGATGAGAAAAATATGACCAAAGCAATAACATTGGCCATAATATGCACTTATATGCGGCATAGAATTGCTTTAAACTGGGTCAGGGACCCACCATTCACACTTAGTTTTCAGATTTCGGGTAAAATGTGTTCAGAAAAGAAACATGACTTTTCCTTAACATCCGAATCTTAATAAGAACAAAATTTATTCACATTCTAACCTATTATTGCCCCTAAAAATCCGGGATATAACTTTTTTTTGCAAGCTGCTTTACGTCGCACCGACACAGATAGGTCTCATGGCGACTATGGGATAAGAAAGGGCTAGGAGTTAGAAGGAAGCGTCCGTGGCCTTAATTAAGTACAGCCCCAGCATTTACCTGGTGTGAAAATGGGAAACCACGAACAACCATCTTCAGGGCTGCCGAGAGTGGAGTTCGAACCCACTATTGGATACTGGCCGCACTTAAGCGACTGCAGCTATCGAGCTCGGTGGGATCTAAACTAGTAGATTTCTTTCTAGCTCGTTGGTAATAGCTTATAAAAGCCACTCAACTAATTTCGATCACCGGCCACAATGGGACGATTTTCTATTTTAATATCATTCTCAATTCTCAGGGAAGATACGAGCATGCTGTTATATAAAGCGAACTCTGTGATATCATATTGCAACCTTGTGATAACCGTTGTCAAGTTAGCACAACGAGAACAAGATAAAGACGAACAAGCTTTCGCATGGGAAACCCAGAGCAAAAGCACTGAGAATAGCGCACTGTTTTTTTTTTTTCTGAATGCAAGGAATTCCTAGAATTAATTTGCTTGATATGTCTTGTAGTTAATCTTTGCGCTTGACCCTTAGTTTCTCTGATTTCCTCTAGACACAAGGTCAGACCAGTGTTTGAATACAGGATGTTTACAAACATTCCCTTAACTCACTCTATTAAAAACCATAGTATCTGCCTGTCAATCTTAAAATACTACATGTGATCGTATGCATAATGTAAGTTACACATGTACGCATTCATGAGATTAATGTGGCATTGCTTCAATTTGCATATGTTGCAACGTCTTCACAAAAAATCATCTACCACGTCAGACACCCGATGGTCTTAGTCTTGTTCTCTTTCAGATTCTGAAATTATTCCTTGACATCTGTTATCCTGATCGTAGTTCCCTCATTCAACCTTAGCTTGAGTAGTGGAGCATCTACTCCAATCCTAGACTAATACAGTTTACTCACTGTACCGTAGAATCCACACTAACATTCATTATCCTTTCTGCACATACAAATACAGAGGATAACTTTTTCTTTGGCTATTTGTTTTACGTCGCACTGGCAAAGACAGGTTTTATGGCGACGATTGGATAGGACAGGGCTTGGAAATAAAGCGACCGTGGCCTTAATTAAGGCACAACTTGGTATGAAAATGGGAAACCATGGAAAACCATCTTCAAGACCGCCGACAGTGGGGTTCGAACCCACTCCCTCCCGAATTCAAGCTCACAGCTACATGATCCAACCACATAGCCAACTCGCTCGGTACATAGGGTAACTAGAAGTTTCAAGCGCTTGATAATAATAAAAAAGCAGGGGGGGGGGGAGGTAAAGGCTTCCACTATTCGGAACCCCGGCACTTGAATGGGTAGAGTGGTTATCTCTGCGCCCGGCCACCTTTGCCCCCAGGAATTAACCAGGTAGTCATTTTTGGTGTAGGCTGAGTGAAACTCAGGACCATATGCACCTCCGCAAGTGGTAATCTCATTTCTTAAATTTTTCGTCTTTCTGACCTCACGTTCTTCCGGGTGAACTGAACATGCCTTTACCGCCTCGGCCAGACAGCGCCTAATAATAACAATAATAATAATAATAATAATAATAATAATAATAATAATAATAATAATAATAATAATAATAATAATAATAATCGTCATCATCATCATCATCATCGTCGTCGTCGTCGTCATCATCATCTAAGACATTTATGTTAACAATCGGTCCACAATGATCCCAATTGATGGTGGAATGAATTCCTGGTACAATGTACTTGCGGGGGTTGGACAAGGCAGTAATATTCCGGTTTTTTTTTTGTTTTTTTTTACAAATTGCTGTACGTCACACCTACATAGATAGGCCTTATGGCGAGGATGGGATAAGAAAGGTCTAGGAAAAGAATCTGGTGTGGAAATGGGAAACCACGGAAAACCATCATCAGGACTGGCGACAGTGGCGTTCGAACCTCTTAAATCTTTGTTGTTCATAGTACATATGGATCATTTACTCAAAGTCCGCTCCCGTAGAGTAAAGGTCAGTGTTATTAGCTGCGTCCTCGAGGGCCCGGGTTCGATTCCCGGTACTGCTAGAAATTCAAGAATGGCAGGAGGGCTTGTATGTGGTTGGAATGGTACATGCAACTCACCTCCATTAGGGGTGTGCCTGAAAAGAGTTGCACCACCTCGCCATGAGGACACGAGTTTGTCCGACTCGTTGGCTGAATGGTCAGCGTACTGACCTTCGGTTCAGAGGCTCCCGGGTTCGATTCCCGGCCGGGTCGCGGATTTTAACCTTCATTGGTTAATTCCAATGGCTCGGGGGCTGGGTATTTGTACTGTCCCCAACATCCCTGCAACTCACACACCACACGTAATACTATCCTCCACCACAATAACACGCAGTTCCCTACACATAGCAGATGCCACCCACCCTCGTCGGATGGTCTGCCTTACAAAGGCTGGCACTCGGCTAGAAATAGCCACACGAAATTAAAATTAATTATCACTCTAAGGTATCAAATGGTGGGGAGGGATTCAACTGGGTGGAAATTGGGAAAATGTAGTAAATGGCAGTTAATAGCAGACTTGAGCCGAAAGCCCGCAATCTTGGAGCTTGGAAAAGGGTGCAGCGAGTATGATACGAAAATTAGCATTTCTGAGATTAACGTAATGCCAGTAGGGAACAGGCCTAAGAAAATGGAATGCCAGATAGGATATACGGAACAGGAACAGGTGGATCATTTCAAGTGTTTAGGATGTGTACTCTCCCAGGATTGCAACTAAGTAAAATTGAATCAAGGTGCAGCAAAGCTAATGGAATGGGCTCGCTGTATTCCGTAAGAAGGAAGTCAGCTCCCGAATGAAATTATCTTTACGTCGGTCTGTTTTAGACTTCACTGAGAGGGAGCGAAAGATGGGTGGATTCAGAATATCTTCTTCATAGGATAGAAGTAACAGTCCGAATCATTGGCTGAATAGTCAGCGTTAAGGCCTTCGGTTCAGAAGGTCCCGAGTTCGATTCCCGGCCGGGTCGGGGGATTTTGATCGCGTCTGTTTCATTCTCTTGACCCAGGGGCTGGGTGTTTGTGTTTGTTCCAACACTTTCCTCTTCATATTCAGACAACACCCAACACTACCAACCACTACAGAAGTACGCATTAGTAATTACATCCCTCCATATAGGGTTGGCGTCAAGAAGGGCATCTGGCCGTAAAACACGGCAACATCTACATGCGCGACACAGTTTGCACCTGCGACCCCAGAGATGTTGGAATAAGCGGTAGAAGAAGAAGACAAGTTCGAAGTAAGAGACATATGCGTAACATACTTCCATGTCCTTGGCTGAATTATCAGTGTAATGGTCTTCGGGGCAGAGGGGCCCGGGTTCGATTTCCGGCCGAGCTGGGGATTTTAGCCGCATCAGGCTAAATATCCTGCCTCGGAGACTAGGTGGTTGTGTTAGCCTTAATACACACCTCTTCATTTATTCACAACACGCAATATTGAATGCATTTCTCCACACAGGGTTGGCATCCGGAAAGGCACCCAGCCTTGAAACCGGGCTTGGTCCATACGTAGCGCCGACCCCAAGTAACTAACAAAAGGCCAGGAAGAAGAAGTCCGTAACGTCTAACGTCCTTTCGATTAATACAGATTGTGAGAGATGTTGGAGTGTCGGAATTTTGCCTTGTAAATGAGTTCATTAAGGTGAGAATAAATCAAGAGACATGCATTTAAGCACACTCGAATGTCAATTGACTTTGACAGGAAACAATCCTGCATCCTTGCGGATAGAAGGCGAATGTCTCACCCTACTGTCCTAAGTTGTCGATAGAATCAACTAAATCAATATTTTGATGAAGTAAAGTAATTAACTGAAATATATCTGAAGACAGATTTTATTGGTAAATATTATGTTTGTGATCTACGACGTACATAAACTTTACATTTCTGAAATAAGGTTGCTATGATAGGCTCGAAGTTGGACAAAAAAAAAAAAAAAAAAAAAAAAAAAATGACATTATGCTACAATCTCTTAGAGCAACCCTGATTTCAGAAAAGTTAAAAGAAAGCCGACTGAGAAGGTTTGATCATATTTGAAGAAGAATAGAGGTGTATTTGGCTCAACAATTCGAGAGGATGGTATTAGAGTGCGAACCACGACTGGGGCGACCAGCATTAAGGGGGCCAAGCCTCTCTTATGTCTCCGTTGTTAAGTTGCTCTATTTCCAGTATGCTCAGCTCCTAAATCCTAAATCATATTTTACAAAATACTGAAACAACATTGATGGTAGAATTTTATAGAGATCTTTCTTTTTTGTATTTTTTTCTTATTTACAATCAAAATAGGAAGCATAAGTTAATAAAGTTACGAAAAACATGAAGAACAAAGGCTGGAATATATATGCTGAAATTTTGAAGGTGATACCTCCAGTGCATTCGGAGATGAGCGTAGCAAACTTATGAAAATCACAAACTGAGAAAACTAATGTTAAATTAAGGCACACAAAACCTCTGGACGTCCAAAAAATTAACAACAATATATATATTTTTCCCCTGATTTCGGACGGGATCCCCTTAAGATTAAATAGAGAGGTAGAATTATGAAGGACTTGAAACATTCTAATGTTGATTCTGGTAAGATCCATGACAGGATGTGCTAAAGGAAAGTGGCCGGAAAAGCCCACCCCATGACAAAGTAGTACTGTACCACTCGAACACTTTTCCGTACTAAAATTGCACAGTTCATCTTATCGTATAGTTAGTTCTTAAATCATTTATGTCACTGAAAAGTACAGAGTCATCAATAATAATATTAACACCCTTCAAAAATACCTACCATATTGTTTTTCGGCTGCTTACTTGTTAGACTCCCTCTTCGAGAGTTAACCAGTGAACTGAGTGGCGTCTTCAGTGCTGTCAACTTTAAATTGAGATCAGAAAAGACTCGCTAGAAGGGGGCAGACACGATAGCAAATATGCTCAAATCTATAAAAATAAAATAGAATCAAATACAAAGCGTGAAGAATTAGCTATAAGGCTGGATGGCCGTTGGTAGTTGTATTCCCCTGTATTGACTGCCAGGGATTAAAATTAAAATGGTAAATATGCACTCCGACTGGCCAACCGAGCAGAGGTTCTACCGTGGCCCTACGCCTCTTCATTCGGGAGACGCCACAGGGCTGGACCTGATGGCGGCCCCAACCGTCGGCTGTCCTGAGAACGGTTTTCCGTGGTTTTCCATTCTCCTGCATTAAGGCGAATGCCGGGAGAGTTCCTAGTATAGGCCACAGCCGCCAACCCTCTCACCTTCTCCGTGCATTTCCTTCATCGTAACAAATTTCCCGGCCTGAGAGATGGCGTTACCGTCTAAGAGGCCCTCCTCCCCCTTCATGGGGGTATTAAAACATATTAGTAGTAGTAGTAGTATGTACGGGGGTTGGGAGAAGGGTCTCAAAACGAATAATATGGTGACCCTAGCCTAGCGGCTTTCGGGCTCTGCCACGAACTTAAGATTGCTCTGGAACAGAATGTTCTCAGAACATAATTGATTTGTGAAGTAGAATAATTTCCCGTTGCAGGTTATCCTTGAAGTGCTTTCTGCGTCTCTCCCACTTCAAATGAAGGACAATTCCGGAAAAGTACAGTACCGGTACGTTTCCATTTTGTCCATGGCATTAGTCCTCAAGTGCAAGTTGATAGATAACTTATCCCAAGTCATTTGACTAATAACTGCGGTGGTGACCATATTCATGCAGTTCGCAGACTGCTGTTGCATGGCGTGTGATTATGAGGATTACGAACTAGGAAGAAAGACGTGTTGCGATCCTGTTGGTTGTTGAGGTTACAGGCTTCACGTTTGTTTTCCTCCTCGCACAACACTTGCTGTTGACAGGCTGCGCCATCTAGTAACATCAAACTATATTTCTGCGCTGGAAGCCATCCCATTATTTGCGTATTATGGAACCTCCCGCAGTTACGGTTGTCTTCTATTTCTCATCCCAGCTTCTAGATGGCGCTGGTATCATCGCACTCACTATAAGCTTCAAAGAGAGCAATGGTACAAGTATGTCAAGAGTAAATCCATCGAATGTTTTCGCCGATGTGTCTGTTAGGTGGTGGTGGTGATTATTGTTTTAAGGTCATCTATGTATACTAATATTATTATCATCATCATCATCATCTGTTTACCCTCCAGGTTCGGTTTTTCCCTCGGACTTAGCGAGGGATCCGCAAGGGCAGTGTCCTGGAGCTTCAGACTCTTGGTCGGGGGATACAACTGGGGAGTATGACCAGTACCTCGCCCAGGCGGCCTCACCTGCTATGCTGAACAGGGGCCTTGTGGAGGGATGGGAAGATTGGAAGGGATAGGCAAGGAAGAGGGAAGGAAGCGGCCGAGGCCTTAAGTTAGGTACCATCCCGGCATTCGCCTGGAGGAGAAGTGGGAAACCACGGAAAAACACTTCCAGGATGGCTGAGGTGGGAATCGAACCCACCTCTACTCAGTTGACCTCCCGAGGCTGAGTGGACCCCGTTCCAGCCCTCGTACCACTTTTCAAATTTCGCGGCAGAGCCGGGAATCGAACCCGGGCCTCCGGGGGTGGCAGCTAATCACGCTAACCACTACACCACAGAGGCGGACATACTAATATTATAAAGAGGAAAAATTTGTTTGTTTGTAACGAATAGACTCAAAAACTACTGAACCGATTTTAAAAATTTCTTCACCTATAGAAAGCTACATTGCGAGTGAGTAACATAGGCTGTATTTTATTTTCAAAATAATTCGAAGTGGGGGGTGGGGGAGATATAAAAATAATAGGCTAATATAGGCAAAATATCGAATTTGTCGTATAAGGACGAGACAAAGCTCAATTTAATCCTCTTGACGCAAAGAACAAAACTCGGTAAGCCCTACGGGCTCGAAAACCATGTTTTAAGGCCCTAAAACCAACCGTTACGGAGATATTGGCACCACTCTACCCCTGCTATAGGAATCGGATAAAGTAATGAACTGCCGTAACCATGGCAACGTCTGCTCCAGGATTCTACAGCAGCGAAATTATCTACAATAAATAAAAAAACTTAACGTGTTACAGGCATGAAAATTGATATTTGGAATCCTCTTTAAAAATAAAAGAACACAAATATTTGTTTTCAGAAAATCCACTTAAAGGGGGGGGGGGGTGAAAGAAATTGAGGAAGGAGTTCAATTATTTATGTGAGGATACATATATCTAAAAAAAAAAGATGTTATAAACTTTAAAATTTGTACTTGGAATCTCCTTTAAAAATGAACACACTCTTTTTTGGAAAATCCACTTAAGGGGTGAAAAGAATAAAAAAGTGGGTGAATTTTTTAAAAATGAGTACCCTCTTTTTCTATCGCTCTACCCACATCTGTGAGGTTGCGGGTGCGAACTGTGTCGCACATGTGGATTAAACCCTGTTTTACGACTGGATGCCCTTCCTGACGGCAACCGTATGTGTAGGGATGTAATTTATGCTTTTATACTAATATTATAAAGAGGAAAATTTTGTATATTTGTTTGTAACGGATAGACTCAAACACTACTGAACCGACTTTAAAAATTACTTCACCTGTAGAAAGCTACATTACCAGTGAGTAATATGGGCTGTATTTTATTTTCAAAACAATCTGAGGGGGGGATGCGACGGGGGGAGATATGAAAATATTAAAATAATAGGCTAATATAGGCGAAATCGAATTTGTTGTACAAGGACGAGACAAAGCTCATTTTAAACCCCTTGAGGCAAAGAACAAAACTCGGCAAACCCTTCGGGTTCGGAAACCATGTTTGAAGGCCCTAAAACCAACCGTTATGGAGATATTGTAACCACACTACCCCTGCTCTAGGAATCGGATAAAGAAACGAACGGCTGTAACCATGGCAACGTCAGCTCCAGGATTCTACAGCAGCTAGATTATGCATGTACGTTTGGGCATAGCTGCCAACCAAAATTGATACACATATGACTTACTATCTGGAAAAAATAAACTGTTGTGTAAGACGCTCATGGCATCCTTTGGGCGGGGATGGAAAGGGAGTAAAGTATAAAAATAATAGCCCCGGAGATCTCCGTAGTTCAGCGACCAGCGGTTGCCGACGGGCTTCCGTTTTTACGTACTGGCTTAGGTTTCAGCATTTTGCGGAGTCTGTTACCTATAGTTTAAACTATTTTCTATCAAATCATGGAGTAGTAGGATCACTGATGGTATTAGTGCCGATATTTTGGTCCACTTTTACGATTATTGTAACTATGAAACCTATATACTGTACACAATTGTCAAGATGGTGCGCCCATGACTTGAAAAAATTTCTCAACATTTATACTCAGATTCATTATATGATGTGCGACATGAGTGACAAGCCCTGATAATTATAATTCTCGATAATTATAGTAGTTTCTTTTATGCATCGCGTATTTCCTTGATCATTTGCAATAGTTACGAAATGTCGGATCAAACAAATGCATTCAATAATATTTATATTTGTGGTACTACTTGGCGAAAGTATACTTACACTAAACCTGCAGCTTTGTGAAGGGAGCAGGTATATCTGGGTGGGAATGAAGGAGGAACATGGTAGCAAAAGATCTTAGAGGTCGACGCTAATTAGGAACTAATATTTAGATGCCCCCCATGAAGAAAAGAAGAAGATACACTATAATTCGAAACATGACAAATAATTTCTACGTACTTAAGTAAATACACCAGTGATATAAATATCTGATGAAGTCAGTCACACCGATAGTATGAGTAACTAAAGCCAGTTTCTGATAACTCGTACGAAGAACGGGTACTTCTGCTAGTATAATATAATTACCAGTGGCGGCTGGTGGTATCTGAAGCTGGGTGTTGCACAAACATTTTCAGTGCCACATTTTTATAGCCTACAGAAATAACAAGAAACTCTTATCGCTAAGTAATGCACTACATTCCTACTAAAACTGTAATATATCTGGTAATTACATCCCAGGAAATAAGAGGCTAATCATCATCATCATCTGTTTACCCTCCAGGTTCGGTTTTTCCCTCGGACTTAGCGAAGGATCCCACCTCTACCGCCGCAAGGGCAGTGTCCTGGAGCTTCAGACTCTTGGTCGGGGGATACAACTGGGGAGTATGACCAGTACCTCGCCCAGGCGGCCTCACCTGCTATGCTGAACAGGGGCTTTGTGGAGGGATGGGAAGATTGGAAGGGATAGGCAAGGAAGAGGGAAGGAAGCGGCCGTGGCCTTAAGTTAGGTACCATCCCGGCATTCGCCTGGAGGAGAAGTGGGAAACCACGGAAAACCACTTCCAGTATGGCTGAGGTGGGAATCGAACCCATCTCTACTCAGTTGACCTCCCGAGGCTGAGTGAACCCCGTTCCAGCCCTCGTACCACTTTTCAAATTTCGTGGCAGAGCCGGGAATCGAACCCGGATCTCCGGGGTTGGCAGCTAATCAGGCTAACCACTACACCACACAGGCGGACAAGAGGCTAATTATACAACGTAATTACAGTTACTGTTAATAACAACGTTATTGGCTTTACGTCCCACTAACTCCTTTTTACGGTTTTCGGAGACGCCGAGGTGCCGGAGTTTTTTTTTTTTTTACATGCTAGTAAACCTACTGACACGAGGCTGATTTATTTGAGCACCTTCAAATACCACCGGACTGAGCCAGGATCGAACCTGCCACGTTGGGGTCAGAAGGCCAGCGTCTCAACCGTGTGATCCACTCAGCCAGGCACAGTTACTTTTGCCTCACTTGAATTGAAAATTTGCCGCCCTGTTTTTCATTGAAGCAAGATGTTGGTAATATTGTGGGTGGTCTGGTATGGCGTGCAAAATAAATTACCCAGCAAGTTGGCCGTGCGGTTAGGGTTGCGTGGTTGTGAGCTTTCATTCGAGATATAGCGAGTTCGAACACCACTGTCGGAAGCCCTGAAGATGGTTTTCCGCAGTTTTCCATTTTCATGCCAGGAAAATGCTGTAGCTGTGCTTAATTAAAGCCACGATCGCTTCCCTCAAACTCCTATCCCATCGTCGCCATAGGACCTATCTGCGTCGGTGAGACGTAAATGAAATTTGTAAATTAAAAAATGGAAATGAATTAGGCTACCTTTACGAGAGGAGAGAAAGTAGGAACGAAGTCATCTCCGCAGAGTGGCGCAATCTAACGGGGACATTTGGAACTGTTTCTAGGTAGGGGACTTGCTAGTCTCGTGCAACTCCCTGAGACCGATACTGGCGAGCAAGCTACCTGATGCTATGCAGGCTTGGCCTCGTCCCTGCTGAGGTACATTGCATCGCGCTGTCCGCTAGGGAGTTGCCATAGGAAAGCAAACCCCCTGAGTTTGATTTGAAGCCAGCAGCGATTGTTGGTCCGTTGCGAAGCATTAGTACAGCGAATGACTGAAGATGATTGGTTTTAACATGTTTTCGAATACATGTTAGATTTTTAAACTAAAACATTAGAAGAAAAGACGACAAATGAAGTGCAAAATTATTAGTTGTGCAACCCTGCAACAGCACCACGCACCGCCCCTGATAATTACATAGGTCGCAGACTGATTTTGTTATTGCTGTTGAATTAAAGAAGGCTTTGTTGGTTCGCAAAGCTAGCCCCGAGGTACGGAGGTCCGGGATTTAATTTCCGGATAGTCCAAAATTGTTTACATCGAGTAGAGTAGGCTTTGGCTGGAACGGCTGGTTTTGGCTAGCCTTGTAGTTTTCAGGAAGGGGAGGGGCTGGTTCCTAATGCTGGCTGTCCTGAGAATGGTCTTCTGTGGTTTACCATTCTCCTGAACTTAGGCGAATGCCCGGAGAGATCCTTCTATTACCCACAGCCGTTATCTCCTGACTTTCTCCGCACCTCCAATCGCCTCTACAAATCTCCTTGGCCTGAGGGAGGACGTGACCCTCTAGGAGGCCCGCCGTAACCCTTAGGGTACGGAATGAAAATATTTTAGTAGTAGTAGTATCCGTCTCTGGTTAGTGTGATTAAGTGCCACCCCGGAGGCCCGGGTTCAATTCCAGGCTCTACCATGAAATTTGAAAAGTGGTACGAGGGCTGGAACGGGAGTTCACTCAGCTTCAAGAGGTGAATTGAGTAGAGGGGGATTCGATTCCCACTTCAGCCATCCTCGAAGTGGTTTTCCGTGGTTTCGCACTTCTCCTCCAATCAACTGCTGGGATGGCCGCTTCCTTCCCTTTTCATTCTCTATCCCTTACAATCTTCCCATCCTCTCACAAGGCCCCGTTCAGCATAGCAGGTGAGGCTGCCTAGGCGAGGAACTCGTTCTGCTCCCCATTTGAATCTTCCGATCCAAAGTCTCACGCTCCAGGACACTGTCCTTGAGGCGGTAGGGGTGGGATCCCTCGCTGAGTCTGAGGGAAAGGCCAAAACGGATTAAGAAAGAAAGAAAGAAAGAAAGAAAGAAAGAAAGAAAGGAAGGAAGTAGTAACTTAGCAGTAGTAGTAGTAATAGTAGACCTAGTAGTAGTGTCGTCGTGTCCACCTCTGTGGTGTAGTGGTTAGAGTAATTAGCTTTCATCCCCGCAGGACCGCGTTCAATTTCCGGCTTTGTCATGAAATTTGAAAAGTAGTACGAGGATTGGAACGGGGTCAACTCAGCTATCCTCGAAGTGATTTTCCTTGGTTCCCCACTTCTTCTCCAGGCAAATGCTGGAATGGTACATATCTCTTCCTTGCCTATACCTTCCAATCTTCACATTGCACTCTGTTCAGCAGGTGAGGCTGCCTGGAAGAGGTACTCGTCCTCCTTTACAGTTGTATCCCCGACCAAATGTCTCATGCGTGAGCGGTATAGGTGCGATCGCTCACTGAGTCCGGGGATAAACCATACCTGGATGGGAAACTGACTACATAAAAAGCAGTAGTATCGGTAGTAGTATTTTTATTAGAATAGTATAGAGTAGAATAGAATAGAATACTCCCATCCCCTAGTTCCGGATCGCCTGAAACTAGGGAGAGAGCACTCTTTTATTGCAATTCATTAAAGTTTGATACATGAATTACATTTTCCTCTTATAATTATTTGACCATTACTACCCTAAATAAGGGGCTGCCTGGCCGAGGCAGTAAAGGCGGAAGGTCGTGGGTTCAAATCCCCGTCAGGAAGTCGTAAAATTTAAGAAATCAGCATCATAGGTTGTTCTGCCATTCGGCAGGTCCAGTCATGGCTGTAACCTCTATATCTCTCGATCTTGTGCCCTTTTCTTCACTTCTGCATAATCTTCCTTTCTTTTTTAATGCTTCTGATAACTGATATCGTCTCCTTCCTCTACCTCGTTTTCCTTTTATCATCCCTTCAATTGCTACTCGTAGTAAGGTGTTGTGTCTTAGATTAAGCCTTATCCAGTTTTTCTTCCTATTTTGGATTACGGTCAGCATGCTCCTCACTTCTCCCACTCTCTTCAGAACTTCCTTATTTGATATTTTATCTTCCCATTTTACACCTTCAATTCTTCGCCAAATCCACATCTCAAATGCCTCTATTCTTCTCTGTTCTTCCTTCCTTAATGTCCATGTCCTTCATGGCCTGTACGGAGGTGACTTTGCTTTGCTTGCTACACTAAATGTAATTTATTTTGTCCTAGACGTTAACAATGCTATATTGCCTAGGAAAACATGTATCTTCCCTTTCCTTAGCTTATTTAAGACTTTCATGTCACAAGTCTTTTGGAGTATCCTACAATTAACAACATGTCTTATTTAACGGCTGAATTATAAATATAAGATAATAACACGACAATACAACAATTTATATATTACTGCATTTGATATTATATTTAACTCACTAGTAATTATATTCATTATTCTAGGACACGGCCCCTTATCCATCTTATCCATATCCACCATTATTCTCGTTTGTGTTTGTTTTGATTTTTTAATTTCCTTTTATCCACATAATTTTAAAATATAAAAAAATGCTGCTGTTCGCGGTGTAATCCACTCTTTATTTAATAGTTTAGCAATTGCATATAATTATTTCTCACTTTCTATTTTTATGTTCATTCCCTAGATATTTTACTCTCAGTACTTCGGTTGCCACACAAACTCTTAATAGATGTGCTTCTTCCACTCCTTCTGCACAGAGTAGACACTGATTTTCGTTATTTCTCTCTCTGACCCTCATTTTTATAAATTCCCATTAGCAACCACATCATTCCTCTCACTTCTCTGTTAGGGAGCCTTTCTCTCCTAATTGTCATATTGTATATAATTTTGCAAACTTCTAGCAGTGTCCTTCTAGTTCCACATTCTGCCATAATCGTATGTTTCTCAATATCTTTCACTCTGACCATTACTTTCTTACCGAACTCCTTAACTTTATACCGAATCTCTTTGCCCCGGTAGTTTCCCACTCCTATTCTGCCGAGCATCCTTTTCATTTTCGTTAGCCAGTAATCATCCTTTAAGTGTTCCATCTGTTGTTTGCGTGCTAAATTCAGTATTTCCCACCCTTCTCCCCTTCTTAACCTTAACCAATATTTTATTACTTTCCTGGCTATTCTATTCTGTTCTATTCTATTCTATTCTATTCTATTCTATTCTATTCTATTCTATTCTATTCTATTCTATTCTATTCTATAGTATTTTGCTTTTAATCTCAACCTCGTGAGATCAACTGATGAGCTGTCTGATACAAGAGGCTGCGCATCCGGTCGCGAAACCTAATACATACGGCTGAGTATGCATTCTGCCAGGCAGCAGCTGTTTTGGCATGCCAAGACCCTTAATGGGCTGTTGCGCTATAGGTTTGTTTGTTGTTCGAACCACCGCAGTAGACTGATGGGATAGAAGATACTGTACACTTACCAACGCTTCTTCTTCTTCTTCTTCTTCTTCTTCTTCTTCTTCTCCCACACCCTAGTAGGGTCACGGGTGCAAACTGTGTTGCAAATATGGACTTGGGTCTGTTTTGCAGCCAGAAGCCCCTCCTATCTCCAACCTTATGTGGAGGGATGAATTCACTATTGTGTGTTTCTGTGAGGGTTCGTAGTGCGGAGTGTATTGTGTGTGTCTCAAGAGATATGTATTGAAAAAACCACGTAGTCCCCAAACAAGAGGAATTAACCAGATGCAACAAAAATCCACGAGAATCGAACCTGGTATTTTCTGAACCGATGACCGCTACGCTGACCACTCAGCCATTGAGCTGGACATGGACTTCCAACAGTGAGAAAGTCAGTCGAACACGATTTGTAAATACAAATGTTAAATGATAAAAAATAACGAAAAGAGTATGAACCATAAATGGATATTTCGTCTATTTAAGTGGATATCTTCCACTACTTCATATATGCTGTTAATAACATCCTTTGTTAGTTTTCTATGTCTTACATTTTTATTTACGAATAATCGGTAATCTGACCTATTCCACCAGGACGAGATTGAGAACAGGTTATTTTAAATTATCGATTAATAATAATTGTTACAGTTATTCCCGTGGTCTAGAGAGAGAAAGCGTGATGAGTGAATGTCTGGACAAAGCATGAAGTAAAGTTTAAAATTTGTCACACTATCTACTGAACATTTTATTGCCCTCCTTTTCTTATTATTTGAGTATTCACAACAACAACAACAAACGTTTAACAAGATGAATATTTCATCAAAGGATCTTGGAAGCTCGAAGATTTACAACAGGGAAGTTCGTGAGCTCAGAAAATGTACACAATGGCGGGAAGAACTCCCATCTCGTATGAAGTTAGTCAGAGATTTCTAACCCATAGGTCACATAAATTTACACATTACCAAAATAGCTAGAGATTGGTTGCGACGGGGTGTGAAGGGGAACTACCGGCAATTCTGAGGCTTACGAGAGAGGGGTTTGATTTTGGAGGTATGGTGGTGTGTACCGTTGTCTTCTGGAGTAATGCGCCTTAATTGCCTTCTTGAAGAAAGGGCAGCCAGGAAACGAAGCGGCGTGGTTGTCGAGGTAATTAGTACACTTTGCCTGCTCCAGTGGTACCGTACACACAGAGTATTAGTGGTGATCACCACATCTGTTGCAGCGGGCGGCGTTGGTACATTCTGAAGCTGAGTGGTTTAGCTTAAGGCAACTTTAACTGGGTGGGGAGGTTTTGAGACTGGTGAGGCTTCCTATGTGTGGTTCGGGTTCGATTCTTAGGAAGAGGTGGGCGGTGGGTGGGGAGATATGTTTTGGGTGGATGCGTTTGCCTCGGTTATTGGTGACGTTGTGGGCTGAATTGTTTGATTTTCTGACTATTTTTCAGTTGTTTGAGTGGTTTGTGAGGCTGTAGGCTGAGTGGTCTGGATTTCGCATGTATTCGTTGTTTTTTGGGGTGGACGAGTTTGTTTTATAATTTGCTTTGCTTCGCACCGACACAGATAGGTCTTACGGCGACGATGGAATAGGGAAGGGCTGGGAGTGGGAAGGAAGCAACCGTGGCCTTAATTAACGTACAGCCTGGTGCGAAAATAGGAAACTATGGAAAGCCATATTCAGAGCTGCCGACAGTGGAGTTCGAACCCACTATCTCCTGATTGCAAGCTGATAGCTACGTGACCCAAACCGCGCGTCCACTTGCTTGGTGGAGGAGTTTGTGTTTCCTGATGGATGATTTTGATGGGCTTGGCTCTGATAAGTTTGATTTGTGTGAAAACTAGTCGTGTGGGGGTGGGTAGTTTGAGTTTCGATGGTTCAGTGGGTGGTTGGGAGTGGGGGTTGGTTACCGCGGGAGATTAAGCATGGTTTGGATGGTTCTTCTTCTTCTTATCCTACTTCTTCTTGTTCTTTGTAGCTTGACTGGGATGTACAGGTAATTGTTATGGGGCTGGGGATATCCTGAAGTGGATCTGTTCTTCGAAGAATGTCTTGGAGATAGTAGTTTCGGATTGGGGTGATCATCAGCATATTGTTATGTGATTCGTCAATGACGGCGATGTGGGTTTGGGTGATATCTGAAATGGCCTCCAGTATAGCGCACAGGGAGCATTAAGATTTTACATTTCTGTGATACTGGGTAGGTGGAGTCTTTCATTGCATAGTAATAACTAGCTGATGTACCCGTGTTTCGCTACGGGATTCTCAGAAAGACTGACTTTGTGGTTTTCCTAACTGAAGTGAACATATGTCATTACAAAAACGTCAGTAGAAATGTAGCGATTAAAAGCAATGTTATCATATAAAATACTCGATCAAATGTAAAACCGCACATTTTCTCCCATTTAACGAACAGTACTACGGTGCCGATCTAAGAGTCCAATGTTCTAGAGCTGGAATGTTTAGGCCGCGGACTGCGGTGAACACTCCTCTGCCATTATTCCGTTAAATATGTACACTGCTCATTCCAATCAGTGCCTCAGAGTAGGGATTGAATAGCGCGAATGCTATGATGAACCAGTGTGTTACGTACCAGTAGTATCAGAAAATGTATGAACCAGAGGAATGGCATGCTAAAGAAGAAAGTTATCTAACTTCCCAGCTACTTCCCGCCAATATTCAGGCAGGCTGTTACACTCGGTACGACCGGGCGTGTTGGCCGTGTGGTTAGGGGCCCGCAGCTGTGAGCTTGCATCCGGCAGATAGTGGATTTGAATGTCACTGTCGGCAGCCCTGAGGATGGTATTCCGTGGATTCCCATTTTCACACCAGGCAATTGCTGGGGCTGTACCTTAATTAAGGCCAAGGCCGCTTCCTTCACACTCCTAGTCCTTTCCTATCCCATCGTCGCCATAAGAACTATCTGTGTCGGTGCGACGTAAAGGAAATTAAAAAAAAAAGTAATCGGTACGCAGCAGTAGTCATATCTGTCGGAGATGAGTGACAATAGAAGACATAAAGCACATCACAACAAACAATGGTCAATGTAATGTTATTGTTCATAATTTTTTGTGAGTTTTCTATATTGTAGGCCTTCACATTTAGGTTTCTTTCGATTCTGTGATTTTAGGGCATTTTTGGCGTAGACTGTAGTTCCTTATTCTCCGACTTTACATACAGATTTTCATTAAATTCTGTTTACCCATTTCCTCGTGACTCGGCGCTGATATGGACTTTGTAACAAAAATCCAAATTAATGAATATCTCTGTGATCATAGCCGGTACGGTAACAATGTATAAGACATAAATTATCGGAAAATTAGTGCTTTATAACTTTTGTTATGAAGTATTTATCGATACGACCACTAATAACATAAATATTTGAGAATTAAATTTTAGGCCTTCCCCTAAACCACCATTTAACTCCGCGTGAATAAAATTATGTACTGTATGGCCTAGATTATAGTGACTTATTCTCCGTTTTTGCATACCAATTTTCATTAAGATAGGACCTCCAATAATATACATATTTGAGAACTAGCAGGATACCCGTGCTTCGCTACGGTATTATACTGAAATTAATAATTGAATGCCTAACATTTCATATATAATCCGCCAAAATTCGTGATCTGACGGCAAAGTTCCTCCCATTCTTCAATCTTTCTTTCCAACAATCGATTTCGTACTTCCCAGGCTAGCTCAAGGTATTCCGCCCGGTCAGTTGGGTCCCTAAATCTTTGCCACCTTTCCCTATAAGCATTTTTAATATGGACAAATCCTTGAGGAGATCTGGCGTGGTGTCGTCTTGGGTACCATGGCGGTACTGAAGCCGCGGCCGGACTGCATTCGTAGTCACTACCTGGCCAGGACCCGTTCCCAGCTCGGTCCGCACATTTTGACGACGGTCCAGAAAATTATAATAATTATTATTAGGGTGGGTGATATTAGTTGAATTTAGGTTATTATTATTATTATTATTATTATTATTATTATTATTATTATTATTATTATTATTATTGATGTTCTGGACACCGCAGCAAGATTTAAGACCGGTACTTGGCGGTAAATTACATCTGCTGCCATTGATGACAATGTGACCAGCACCATTGTCGCGCGTAGGTAAGTGCGCGGGATTTCTGGCGATACGAATGATATACTTCCGTGCATTATTGACCTTATTATAGAGGTGAACGATTGCACGGTCAATATCATTACTATCATTTATTCCAAATGTGTTTAAGTTTTTATTTATGCGCCAGGAAAATCTACTGTAATCTAACTTTAAGTTCTCCAAAGGAAAAGATGGCTCTTGAAAACGAACCCAGGAAAGATAAAAAATTATCGGTTTATGATCAGAATCAAGTACATTGTGAGCAGTAAAATCAATTGGTCTCAACTCCTTTTCCACCCCACCGCCGTTAAGTTGATTCCCTCCCCCCCCCCTCCCGCAAAGAAGGAAGGCGTGTTTCTTTATGCTTGTAGGAGATTCGAAATGCCAATGTTCACGTCTGTTAACTTCGGTTTCGAGGTATAATTCACCCCATAAAAAGAATTCACTTTTTCACTTCCTTTCAACTTCCATTAAGTGAATTTTCCAGAAAAATACGTGTTTCTTTATTAGTAAAGGATCTTCTAAATACCAATTATCACGACTGTAACCTCTTCAGTTTTTGAGATATGTGTCCTCATAAAAGGAATTTAAATCCTTTTCACCCCCGCACCCCCCAAAAAGACTTTTCCCCCGAAATGCGCTTTTCTTTGATTTTAAAGGAGATCCAAATACCAATTTTCACGCCTGCAACATATTTCGTTTTTGAGATAATAGTATCTTCATACAAATAATAAAATAATTTTCCAGTTCTACCCCCACGCCGCCTTAAGTGGATTTCCGAAAACAAAAAAATACGTATTTCTTTATTTTTAAGGGAGAATCCAAATGCTAAATTTCACGCATGTAACATCTTCAGTTTTTGAGATATCAGTATCCTAATAAAAATAATTCAACCCCATTTTGTCATTTTTATCCCCCACCCAAGTGCTTTTTCCGAAAACAAAAAATGCATGTCTTTTAATTTTAATAGTGGATCCTTTCCCATTAATCCCCATAGCTCATGGGAGACGACGCAAATTTACCCCGATCCGGTCATGAACACATGGGACCACGCGCCACAGAAATTAACTGTCAAGGGACCTTTTCTGTCTAGTGACAAATGCCTCCTCATTTGGATTTAAATGACTAATCCGAACACATGAGATGACAAACGCCCTTACGACATAGCGAGGTCAACCGCTACCCTTTCGTTCCGAGATATGAGCACAAGTCTCTCATAGCCATGGTGCGTCCGCGACTACGAATTACAACTAACTTAAATTTAACTTACAGGCATAAATGAACGGAAGAGACAAGGATGCAATTATCGGCAGTGATAAGCAAAAATGAAGTTTTCAAAAGGTTTAATCAACTCTCGTTGCAACATATAATTAACATTCTACAACCCTGAGAATCAAGTTCATTAATTTACATAAATATATTTGACACTCAATAAAGCAACGGAAAACCAATTCCACGCTGTCATTTAAGTAAAAATTCAGTCCACACCTTCACAAATGTCTCTATTTGAACTATTGAAATCACGATGTCGAATTTCACTTAATGATAGAACAATCCATACATACACTGACTGACAGAGCAAATGCAACACCAAGAAGGTGTGGTCAGAACTTTATGCCAATTGCAGGGTAGACTGACGTCACTGAGGTATGCTCATGATGTGAAATGCGCCGCTGTGCTGCGCACGTAGCGAACGATAAATGGGACACGGCGTTGGCGAATGGCCCACTTCGTACCGTGATTTCTCAGCCGACAGTCATTGTAGAACGTGTTGTCGTGTGCCACAGGACACGTGTATAGCTAAGAATGCCAGGCCGCCGTCAACGGAGGCATTTCCAGCAGACAGACGACAATACGACGGGTATGGTGATCGGGCTGAGAAGGGCAGGTTGGTCGCTTCGTCAAATCGCAGCCGATTTGAATTTGTAAACAAAGCCACGTGCTTTTTGACAGCTGTCATCGACAACAACGCATCGCTAACCTCACTGCTGCCATCTTGACGGGCCTAAACCTCATGGTACCAACGGAACCTAACTAGCGCGAGGTAAACAAATCCACGTGTTTTTTTGACAGCCACGTGCTTTTTGACAGACGACAACGCATCGCTAACCTCAGTACTGCCATCTTGACGGGCCTAAACCTCAGTGGTACCAACTTAACCTAACTAGCACGAGGTAAACAAATCCACGTGTTTTTTGACAGCCACGTGCTTTTTGACAGACAACAACGCATCGCTAACTTCCGTACGGTGCAGCGCCTGTGGCGAAGATGGTTGGCGCAGGGACATATGGCACGTGCGAGGGGTCCAGGCGCAGCCCGAGTGACGTCAGCACGCGAGGATCGGCGCATCCGCCGCCAAGCAGTGGCAGCCCCGCACGCCACGTCAACCGCCATTCTTCAGCATGTGCAAGACACCCTGGCTGTTCCAATATCGACCAGAACAATTTCCCGTTGATTGGTTGAAGGAGGCCTGCACTCCCGGCGTCCGCTCAGAAGACTACCATTGACTCCACAGCATAGACGTGCACGCCTGGCATGGTGCCGGGCTACAGCGACTTGGATGAGGGAATGGCGGAACGTCGTGTTCTCCGATGAGTCACGCTTCTGTTCTGTCAGTGATAGTCACCGCAGACGAGTGTGGCGTCGGCGTGGAGAAAGGTCAAATCCGGCAGTAACTGTGGAGCGCCCTACCGCTAGACAACGCGGCATCATGGTTTGGGGCGCTATTGCGTATGATTCCACGTCACCTCTAGTGCGTATTCAAGGCACGTTAAATGTCCACCGCTACGTGCAGCATGTGCTGCGGCCGGTGGCACTCCCGTACCTTCAGGGGCTGCCCAATGCTCTGTTTCAGCAGGATAATGCCCGCCCACACACTGCTCGCATCTCCCAACAGGCTCTACGAGGTGTACAGATGCTTCCGTGGCCAGCGTACTCTCCGGATCTCTCACCAATCGAACACGTGTGGGATCTCATTGGACGCCGTTTGCAAACTCTGCCCCAGCCTCGTACGGACGACCAACTGTGGCAAATGGTTGACAGAGAATGGAGAACCATCCCTCAGGACACCATCCGCACTCTTATTGACTCTGTACCTCGACGTGTTTCTGCGTGCATCGCCGCTCGCGGTGGTCCTACATCCTACTGAGTCGATGCCGTGCGCATTGTGTAACCTGCATATCGGTTTGAAATAAACATCAATTATTCGTCCGTGCCGTCTCTGTTTTTTCCCCAACTTTCATCCCTTTCAAACCACTCCTTCTTGGTGTTGCATTTGCTCTGTCAGTCAGTGTATATTAATTAAGCACTTGAGTGTTACTTCTTTTCGACTCAAACAAATTAAAGAAGGTTGAATTACCTTTCTAAACCTTTAACTTTGTATAACTGGTTTTGCTGTTGATTGACCCTACGTTTCATTTCAGCTGTTGAATATGATAAAAAATTACCTATCACAATATCATTATAAAACATTTGACTATATGCAGTGATAAGTTACGACCTTGCGAACGCGAAATATTCCCCCGGGAAGACTCCCAATTTACATATTCAAAACACTGATTTACTCTGAGATTAGTCTTAGAGTGGCCGCCTAAATTTAATATACTACGAATAAGTTATATGCAAAATATAAAATAAAAAGAAAGCAATAAACAAATTCCACGTAATCACAACATAATCTCACAAATAATAAAAGTAAACAGAATTCTGGTGAATACGAATCACCATATTTGATGAACCAACTGTACACGTCATTTGAACAAACTATCAATGGATTCTCGCCAAAGTTAGCTTCAATAAAACAATAATTATCTAAACATCGTATTCAAACACTTCGATCACCTGGAAGAGAAAAACATATAATACAAATAATGGCTGCATTTTTTTAATTTTCACGTTGCTGTGTGATTAACGATCCTCATCGTGCCCCCCAAGGTTCGAAGTGGTGGCCACGGTTCCGCCATCATTAGGTGTCCTGTAAAACAAAACCCTATCTATCACATCATTAGGGGTAACAATTAAATATTCTAACATTAATTTCGTCATAGCTTGTTACAAATGTGGAAAACAAATAAAAATACATCTCCTACTGAAAAGATGAATATTGTGTCTGAGAACCGTCATTTTCTTTAAGAGCCAGAATAGAGATCTCGGTTCGCTCGTCTTCCTTTTAAACGCTGCGCCCCCTCGACTAGACCGCCATAAATCTAGTTGGACAGCGCCCACAACACGGGACAAGAACCTACTTAAAACAAACTTCTCCACAAATAAATACATTCTCAATGCGTCGTCAGCGGCTCATTATTTTAACGCAATAACGCTGATGCACTTATTAATATGCTAAAATCAGTTCGGGCGTTCATATCCTATAAATATTTCTCAGTATCATGCCGCTATACCATTTCAATATATTTCAACCTTACAGAAGGCCAGCGTTCAGATACAGTTCCTTCCATTGCAGAGATAATATGGTTTCCCTATCTCGCAGGCTAACATTTACCATTACCTCAAACAGAGATATAAGAATGTATACTTTAAATGAAGTGAATCAGAATTTAATATCAAACGAAATAGATGAATGTAATTTAAAATATAAAAAAATTCACAGGGGACTAGCTAATGTTCGGAGGGTGGATTTTCGAACCCGGGCACGACGAACTCTTCACACACAGGTCTTGCAGCCACTTCTTAACCTAATATGCAATAAACTCTACAACTTTACATTGTAAAAAGAGTGCTCTAACTATTCCCACATTTAAAATACTGTCCACAGGCAGTGGTGAAGATCCTATCGTCATATTATCCTGTTTCATATTGAATAATTAATTCAGAGGAAAGCTACTACATTAACTCACCAAAATTAAATGACTCTCCCCATTTACCTATCAGCACTCTTGGTAACAAATATCCCCAGTGCATGCTCATGCAATTAAGTAAAATGGGCTAAAAATCCATGCAGTTATCCTTATTTGTTTCCTTCCCCAAATAACCTCAAGTAGTTAAATTGAAAGGGATCCTACTGACCATTCTAAGCAAAACTAACCTGACAATTCAACATTTATAAAATTATATTAACCCTATCCTTACATTCTCTATCTATTTACAAAGGGAATATTAGCATTACAATGTCATAACTTGGTACTCAACAGCTATTTGGTCCTCCGTTGTTCCAGTCCCAATGGACCCGCAGGATGCGTCTATTCCATGTCGCCGCAGTGGGAGGTCACGGGTTCCAAATGCCCCTCGATGACTCTTGCAGTATCGATGGTCTTGGGATCGTGAACACTGGAAAGATACTACTCACACTGGGTTTCACGAAGATTACTCCACACTGTAATTCCCTTTATATTATTATGATTACGATCTTCCGCAGAATGAAAGTTGCATATTTATTAATCGGATTCCGGTCACAGCTAGGCTACCTCAATCAGACCAAGCTAGTACAGAAATCACGGTTTCGTCAATGCGACAGTTTAATAATCTGAACTAATGTGACATTGGGTTCCTATGTTTTTAAAACCCTGTCTCGTATGTCTGTTTCTCTGTACTTAAGTACAATTACGCCGTCGTTTAGCACGATAACTTAGACCTGGAATTATGTTTATATCATATAACACGGACTTTCGTGCTACTTTCTCGCGTGTCTATCCTCACAATTTTTCAGTTTACTCACGCACACACCACGGTCTCTCTCTCTCTACCACGAGAGATTAATTAAAGGACAGTTTTCTCCGTCCGACATTCGGCACGTCACAGCGCCACAGTTTTGCGATGCGAACGTACGACATACTTCACGTAATTACGTGGTGCGTCGCGACCGATCTGTAATTCATACAGCACTATCGCTCAATTACTGTTTGCTACTGAAAATTCGTATGAGAAACTACACACAATTTTTGCACTCCCGTTTACATCCACAGTTTCAACACAAAGACAAAGGGAAGTACGACCACAGAACAGCCGTGCGGTTGCCTCATAGACTCTCTGTCGATTACCTCGCCACCCTCAGAAGTGCAAGCATATATGGTCTCACATGGGGTGGGGGCGAGCAGAGATGCGGTTCCCACTCCAAATTTGAAATCTCAAGATCCACTAAGTCTATGGAAATCAGCGATGCGTCAGATTGTGTGCCCCGCCAATCACTAATACTTGATTTAGTGCGAAATGCAAAACGATCAGTAGTATAATAATAATTCGGCCGTCTATATCAAGGGTCCAACGGGGAATCCCTATTGGCTGTCTGCTTCGTAGCTAGCGTTAGGACGCTCCAGCAGCTTACGTAATTCCTTTGAGGCGTAATTTCATAAATAATATTATATTATTTTGTTTTATATCTTTGTCAATGACCAAATATTCATGCTGTTACTTTGACGTGTGCTTCATGTTTAATTTAAGCGTTATTTTCCCAAAAATACTTCCAAAATCACCTTCTCACGTTGGCTCTACTGTGAGTCGGCATTTGTTTTAGGGGCGGAGTCAGCTAAATATATTTTTCCTCCTTGTCTTCCCTCATCATGCGCTTTGGAGGTTTTATCAGCTCTACAATCCGCGTGAGTTAGGCATCATGCTGGCTAGGATGTTGCGCAATGTGATGAAACTGAGCTCCTGTCCTGACAAGGAAGCTCAAAGCATATACACTCCCCACATATTAATTTCGTAATAAATATACATAGTGACGATACGGTCACATCAGAGATAAAAATACCATTTTTCACTTCTACAACATATTAAGTTTTTGAGATATACTGTCAAAATGCTCGTTTTAAAATTTCAACCCCATATTAGTTCCCCTTAAGTGGAGTTTCCGAAAACAAATCACCTATGTTTCTTTACATTTACAGGAGATTGCAAATACCTTTTTTACGTCTGTAACATTTTACGTTTCTGAGATACTGTAGATATAGTCTTTCAAAAAATTCACCCTGTTTGTCACCCCTGTTTAACCACCATTAATTGGATTTTCCGAAAACAAAAACATATGTGTCTATTTATAAGGAAATTCGAAATATCAATTTTCGGATCTGTAATATCTTCAGTTTCTGAGATATAAGTAACCTCATTAAAGGCATTCAACCCCTTTTTCACCCCTCCCAGTGGTATTTTCCGGAAACAAAAGTACGTGTTTCTTTATTTTTAAAGGAGATTCTAAATACCAACTTTTACATCTGTAAAGTTTTGAGATATAGATACACTCATTTTAAAAATTCACCCCTTTCACACGCTTAGCGACGGAATATCCAAAAATTCTCCCTTAGCCAGCACCTACATTGTAATATAAATCTGTCCTCAAAATTTTGTTTCGTTATGTCCAGTAGTTTTGGCTCGGCGATGATGAGTCAGTCAGTCAGTCAGTCAGTCAGTCAGTCAGTCAGTCAGTCAGGACATGCTCTTTTATATATACAGATATATGCATATATATGTCGGCAGAAATCCCATCCAATCCGAGGGATTTCTTGTTTACTTCAGGTGATAGATGTGACGTACACCCTCTCTTCTGGAAACGAATTTCAAATCCTTGAGAAGGTCATTAACGTCTCTTTCGAAGAGGCTCTCCTCGAGCTCGTCAATAAAGTATTCGTCTGCTGGCTCCTCATTCGGAGAACACGTGGGTTCGAACGTGTCTGCGAATGCCTCTGCCTTATCCTTGTCTAAGTGGGCCACTCCACGTAGTCCATGTAGAGGGGATGTGCCTGTCCGTTCACCAGTGAATTTACGCGCCATGCGATAAATAGCGTGTCCGTAGAGTTTAGCTCAGCCAGTCTCGACTGGAATGCAGCTCGGCGGTGATGTTCCATTGAAGGTGTAATGTTCCGCCGATTCCTGTTCCATTGGATCTTAAGTTGTTGGTCCCTGATTATGCTCCAGAGTCTCCTCGCTCTGTTCTTGAATTTGAGTTGCTGGAGAAATTCTGGACGGAGTGATCGCCGGAGGAATTTTCAGCTGCCTTCCTAATAGCTGAGGTGATGAGATCAGCCTGGTAATTTATATCCTCAGGAGAGCGAATATTGGGATTGCCGCGATGCTGTCGGAAAGTGTAGGTGCGGAACAGCTGTCAGTCTACGCTCCGTTTGTGTAGCGGGATACCAGGGGGATCTGAGAGGCGCCTGGCGTCAAGGGTAAGACAGGGTAGTGGTCGGGATACATATTGAGTTTACGGGAAAGGGCTATATCTAGAATATCAGGAAGTAAGTTAGGGTTATTTGGGTAGTAGGTAGGTTTATTAGGGGGATGAATAAGAAGCTGGTGTCTGTCGCAGTACCTGGTTAAAAGTTTCCCACTGTGGTTGAAAACTCTACTCCTCCATCTCGGGTTCTTCGCATTGAAATCATCAGCGAGAATAATTGTGGAACATCCATTCGTAACTGAGTCGAAGTCGGCTGGGAAAAACGCTACTTTGGGCGGTAACTAACATGATCCAACAGTTAAAAAAAAAAAAAAAAGCTATTTGTTCGTGGCGTTGACCTCTGTAGATCTTTTGCAACTATTTCACCATATGATAGGAACCTGCGTGTAAGTAGAATTGCGAAAGTGTAGAGTGTTGAATGTGAGGAAAGGAACGTTAAGGACGACACAAACACCCAGTCTCCAGGCCAGGGATATTATGCGTTTTATTACGTTTTATGTTTTTAGCATAGATCAGTTCTAAAACACGATTTCTCAAAGAAAGGAGAGGAGAGTCTCCCTCAATCATGTGACAGAGCATAAAGTTTACGTGTCAGGCCAAGCAGAGTAAACTGGAAGCGTGCACGAGGCAGTGCGCAGCTAGTCGCGCAGAACATAAATCAAGGCCCTTCCCGAGAGGTATTCCGTAGTAGGAACATAGGAATGAAAGGTGGACACAAACAAAATAAATAACCCAAAGGTATCAGGTTTTAAGAATCATGACATATATTGTAACAGCATCTAAGAAGGCTTATAAACATGATACATAACAATTATTTTTCACAAATCTTTGGTATTGGTCAGGTACTGGACACGATGCGCGTCTTAGATGAATAAGTTAATATAATAAGACGTACGAGCTAGTGCTTTGAGAGAATTACAGACAGATAACTTGATTTGAATAGTTACAATAGTACAAACATCGTAACAGGGTGGCACCTCGAATATACTTCAAAAAGAAACACTACTAGTAGAATGATTATATATGTACCGGTTGGTCCACGCCGCACATTTGAACTTTCCGCCTTAAAGTACTTCTCTACTGGAGAAATCCTGAACTTTAACAACTGAACTAACTTTACTGGTTATCAGAACATGTCACTTTGTGTTTTTGATTTGTTTTTGTTTTTCATTAATCAAGAAGTGTCGACATTCTCTAACAGATGTCTCAACTAAAAAACTATGGTAATGCATTCTGGTGCAATGGAATGAACTTTCTTGAAGAAATTTTGTATTCATAAGTTTTGTCTTTACTAAATTTTGTTCTGTCATTTGTGGGTTGGCAATATTAACCCTTTCTTTCCACCTGTTTTGAATGTCGCCAATCGGGAATTTCTGTAATTAATTTTCCATCAATAAGGTGTTTCTTTCTCGCGTGGTGTGTAACTTTTGCGGTCAACCAATAAAAATTGAGTGGGTGTGTCTACTCATTCCTGAAAGGTCTCGAATTTTCCACGAGGGTATAAAAACTGCTGATTTTCTGGTCTCCTGGCCACTCGTATAACATCGAACTCTGGGTGTGAATATGTAGTAGGGGGCGGGACGCGCCTCTCCCTTCAGACAGCAGTTCTTCAACAAGGTAATGGCCTTTTAACATCTTTATCTCTTGCTAGCTCAACAGTCTAACTCTCGGGGAAGGTTCGAAACCTTTAATATGTAACCCATCTCTTTAAAACGTAAATTCCTTTTCAGTCTATGTAAAACTACAAATCTCTTTAACTGTAAAGCGGGGATAGAGATTGCTTTACCCTCTCGAGCTCCCCTTCATTTTGAAATTGAGGTGACTACGTTTTCATAACCGTTTCTTCTCTTTCTTAAAGTATTAAAGTTTCCTCATACGAGTCACCTCCCTAGCTTGGGATTAGCCCCTGTGTTATCGGCCAAGCGCCACATAGGTTTTAACAAGCTTTAGTGTAGGAGTGCAAGTACTCGCCTCCATTCAGCTTTGTGTTTGGGCCATTTAATTAACCTTTATTTGCTATTCAGGCCCTGTAGGTTGCCCTGTAAGTGTGCCTTGAGGGCAGTTAGAAATAAAGTTGGTTGTGGCCTTTGATAAGCTTGTAAAATCGAGAGCGGGTCTGCTCTTTCTTGTATTTTGATGGGGGCCTATAGGAGGCTTAACATGGTACTTAGGAGCAAGTGCTCCTTGGTATGATGGGGTTTTCTGCTCCTTAGTTCAAATTTGTACCTTGGTAAAGTTGGGCTAATAGCTCAAGGGATGTAAAGTGAGGCTTGGAGCCCAGGGCTGGTAACGAAGATTGAACTTGTTCTTTCATTTGTAAAATTATTCTTGTACATGCCTTTCGTTGTTATTTCACCTAGTGGAAATTGTTAAATGTTGTCATCTGTTGAAAATATAACCTTTATTTAAATTTTAAATTCATCTTTAAAACTTGTAGTTAAGACCTATTCCAGCCCGCACCTTCTTTCACCTCTGCCTTCCACGGATAACTCCGTAACAATATACAATAAAGATTGGGATAGCAATGGGTAGAAACCACCACATTAGTACTTGACAATATTTATCCCCCGGTAACGAATTTCATCACAGTAGAAGAACAAGTTGGCAACAATTTTAAGACCTTTAAATAGTAAGAACACCTATGAAAATTCGCAGACCATTACAAATCTTTTCTAATGTATTTTAAATTTCTCATAGAAAAAGAAGAAGAATACGAAGTAACGAGGGTATATACTGGTAGGAGGAGAGGTAGGGAAAATGGATGAAGAGAAAAAAGAAAACAAACCACAGGTAAGGACATTAAGAGTACAGGCAAGGATCAGGCTGCAAAACCCCGCTGAAGGTTAAGTTCATTACAACACACGATGTAAAGTTTTAGCTCGCTTATTCGTCCGCCAAGGATAACTCCCCAATCACAGTTGTTAATGTTCACAGAAATGAAAGATGAGCTCCATAATGTAAGTAGTGTCCAAAAGGTGCCAAAGTTATTAGAAGCTCAATATACGTAACAAACTCTCGTGGAGCTACAAGAGTACCAACATGAACAAGTAAAATAAAACATGAGTCTGCTCACCCAGCGAGACGTAGACAGTTTCTACAGGTTGAATAAGTCAGCACGGACCAGCCGCGGACAATGTAAAACTCCCACTGCTCACATAGCGTAATACACACACCTGATCAAAGATTGAGGCGAAACGGCAAGTTTATATAGGCCGGCGAGCCAGCCGTGGAACATACGGGAACAATGACGACGTCAGGGGGTGGCGAGGAGAGGAGGGCAAGCACACACACAGTCGTGAGACAGAGAAGACAACAGACGGATGGTAAACGCAGCAGTCCAATGTCACTACCCGGAAGCGATGAATATGCACAAGGTAAGAAAACATATTTCGGGAGCATGTTACAGTTTACAATTAAAAACCCCTGACCCGGCGGGGAATCGAACCCGGGGCCGCCGGGTGACAGGCGGACGCGATGCCCCCTATACCGTCGGGCCGGACTGATCCAACAGTTAGGGGTCCTTTACCGGTCTCATCTTCTACAAGGGTAGCTTCGAAAGTACGGAGATCACCGGGTGTGGGTATGCGGGTGTGAACCAGGCTATTCTTCATGAAAATAACTGCCCCCACGTCCCAGTCGTCAGGGTGATCGTTTCGGTAGAGGATGTACTCTGGAAGGAAAATCTGGTTAGCGGGTTTGAGTTTGGTTTCCCAGATGGGGATGAGGTCTAAACATTTCTCCTTGACGATCTGACTTAATTCAGTCATCTTGTCAAGAATCAGTTCGCATTCCAGTAAAGGACTCTTTAACTGTTGAGGTCACATGTGTAGTCTACGGGCCATCACTGAACCACTGAATGGCTGCACTCAGTTGTAGCTCTGGATATCGCGACCTGGAATCGAACTACGGTGGAGCGGAGAAGGGAGTATAATAATCAGATAGATGGGTCAGATATCAGCTTGATTGTATCAGGGAGGCAGCCCTCAGATGGGGACGGGGCGGGGATTGAGGTCGGAGGAGTAGGGGCGTGGAAGAGACGGAAAGTCAGAAGCAGAGAGAGAGTAATGGTAGCGGGAGGGGAAGTACTAGTGCCAGGGTTCGAACCCATGGCTCATAAAGGCGAATGCTGGGACAGTTTCTGTTAAAGGCCACGGCCGCACCCGCGTCACCTTCTCCGCAAATCACATCACCGATACAAATCTCCCTGGTCTAAGAGATGGCGTTCTCATCTTAGACGCACACCGAATTCTGCCCGGGTACGGAATTAAGTTTTTAACCCAGTCCCGTCAGACAGATGATCTTTCTTCTGCTGCCTGTATGAGTTTCTTAATGATAGCAGAAAATGTATGTCTTCTCTTTAGGACAAAAAGCTACATGAATTCAGAAATACAGATGCATAATTAACTCCAGCCTTGAACTACTTTCTCCTGCCGCGCTCAGAAGAATCGCTGTGTCTGAACAAATTCCTTGTCGCGTCTGGCCGGTCACACTTATTCGTATGGAATGGTATGTCGACACGACAGGTGTGCCGCCCTTTTCGTCGCGAGGAACTCACATGCCGAGTTGACAGCCGGGTGCAATATGTATTATTCCATTTGATGAAGCAGAATGGTATGTCGATTCGACATAAACCGCTCCGTTCGTTTTCAGCAACACAAGATGCGCTCTGCAACGCGGGAGAAATAAGTGATGGCGGGCCTGAAAAGTGGCGCTAGAAACACCACTATGAAAGGAGCCTTAGTGATATAGCCTGTATGTTATTAAAAAGGAAATGAATTTGTCTATCTATCTATCTATCTATCTATCTATCTATCTATCTATCTATCTATCTATCTATCGAACCACTGGGTTGAAAAGTTGCACAAACATAAATATTCACCTGCGAAATTACTTGCAAAAAATGCATAATTGATTAAATTAAGATGGTGCCTATTTGTTTTTCGTAATCTGCCGGACTTCGGGCTGAGCAGCGGTCGCCTGGCAGGCCAAGGCCCTTCAAGGCTGTAGTGCCATGGGGTTAGTTAGTTCTATTTCTTTTTCGTTCAACACGTCAAAACCAGAAGATCAATTGACCTGAAATTTGGTATGGATAAATTTTACGCTTAAGTTCAAACAGTTTAATATTAATCTTTCAATAATATACCGTTTCAATATGGCGGTCATTAATATTTTCTGAACTTGCGCATGTTTTATTCCAAGAAAACAAAATAATGGACAATTGGTTAGTCCTGTCAAAAAATTAATCCCAGCACATGTAAGGATAAGGGAGGTACGTTCGTGATACAGGTACCGTAAGTTTGTGATATAGATAGCTTTGTGGTAAATCTTTGAATAAGTATCATGTGTCCACTACAGCAAAAAGGACCAATGCAAGTAGCTAGAGACATCTGTTGAGGACTCAGGGAACTAGTAGTAATGTTGAAATTCTTAGTCTACATTAGGGGAATTCATGATACGTATTCAAAGATTTACCACGAACTTACCTGTATCACAAATATACCTCCCTTTACCCTACTTAATATTCAGCTTTCTTCAATAAAATATAATAATAATTGTCTTTGTGACTACAAGGGTTCTTCCCAGGAAATTACGATTTTGCGTGTAAATACTGAATAGAAACTGGATAAAGACGTTAAATTGCCCATATAATCTTCGGACCCCGGATTGTCGTGCAGAAATACTGAAAATCAAAACAGTCCAATCTTTAAATGTTAAAACTTGGAACATTACTATCGGTATTTACGATATCCGTAAACAACACTGTCGAAAACTAGTTGATATTCAGAATAATACTGGCATCTCTGAAGACCACCAAAGTAGTTAGTGGGACGTAAACTCAATGACATTATTATTATTATTATTATTATTATTATTATTATTATTATTATTATTATTATTATTATTATTAGCTGGTCCCACGGTCTAGGGATAGCGCGCACGCCTCTTATCCGGAGGCCTTGGGTTAAATTCCCGGCCAGCGCAGGGAGTTTTACCTGGATTTGAGGACTGGTTCGTGGTCCTCTCAGCCTATCCCAGAACAATTAATCTAGGAGCTATCAGAAGGAGAGATAGCGGACCCGGTCTCTAAATTCAAGAATAATGGCCGAAAGGATACGTTGCACTGACCACGCATCACTCGTAACCTGCAGGCTTCGGCCTGAGCATTGTCACTTGGTAAGCTATGGTCCATCAGGCCGTAGTTCCATTGGTTCTTCTTCTTATTATTATTATTAAGAGTAGCAGTTCCAGATAACTTTGGAAGACCAATTAACTTGTAATACATTACTCAAAATTCACTGGAATTTTTAATTAACGTACATTTCTTGCCTTATACACTGGAGAATTACACTAGTAACAATCGTTCCTTTCATTTCATATGAGTTGAAGAGAATTACATCACAAAATTGCATATTTAGGCCTACACACGATAACTCCGCATCATTTAAATGTTAACACCACATGATGATTAATTACGTTTCCGAAATGTCCAAGTGCGTGAACTCCGAAACTGTGACAAACTGAAATGCTTAACACACTTTTCACAGTAGTGCCAACAGTATTTCTATACATACCACCTATTTTCATCGTATTTAAAGTTATTTTTAACAAAAATCACGTTGGCATTCATGTTTATTGGCGTTCATATTTAAGATGTCCGACTCGCTGTCTGAATGGTCAGCGTACAGGCCTTCGGTTCAGAGGGTGCCGGTTTCGATTTCCGTCCGGGTCGGGAATTTTAACCTTCCTTGGTTAATTCCAATGGCGCGGGGGTTGGGTGTTTGTTCTGTCCCCAACATCCCTGCAATTCACACACCACACATAACACTGTCCTCCACCACAATAACACGCAGTTACCTACACATGACAGATGCCACCCACCCTCATTTGAGGGTCTGCCTTACAACGGCTGTACTCGGCTAGAAATAGCCACACGAAATTATTTAATGTTTAAGATGCAAATAAATACTGCCAGCGGTTCAGTTTGCAAATGTTAGTAAAATGCATGGTACATCATAAGTATTGTTATGTATTGTGTATTGTTAAGTAATGAAATTAGTTGCACACACCCAGTTTCTGAAACTGGACTTTGCTTTTGGATATTAATTCTCTGCCTCTATCTAACAGCCTGTGGCACCAACTATGATGTCATAACTCTTCCATCACCCCTGTAAAAATAGTTGACGCATGCTCTCCAAGTTCTAAATAGCGCGCTTTTTAATGTTCTGTATTTCTGATATTTGTGCTAAAACGTAGCATTTTCGCAATTTAACTGTTTATTTGTACCTTAATGAATATTGTTACTGTCTATTTTATCGATCTAATTTAATGTAGGAAGACCCAATTAGTATACACACATACACACACAATTATATTTTAGAGTGGATTACAACAGATCGCTAATTTGCGGGTATTTACAAAAGGTTCGTTTCAACACGAGTCCTTGACCGTCCGACGCATGCGCAGTTGAGAGAAAGCGTTTCAATACACACGAAACCAATCCCGGACTGATGCACGTACTCAAATTCGGCATTACAACAAACCTCAAACTGCAGTTACTGACCGCCAGAATTCGTCCCCGGCTTGTGGCATGAACCGGTAGTACGGATATGCGCAATGGAGGAAACTCACTGGACAGACCACATGCATTTCCACTCCTGTTCTGTTCCTTATTCTTCTCACTTGTGGTTTGTTAACATTGCCATAATCTCTAAGCGGTAATAATTATTTCTAAATTTGTTAATGAATTCTGTTAAGGTACTTGTGAATTGAGGAGTAGAAATAATATATAAGTAAAAATTATTAAATAATAAATTAGTAATAATCTTATAAATAAAGTTGTAGGGGGTCCGCTGTCTGTAATTTCGTTTGTTTTGCAAATTTTTCAGATATTTATCCGTTTTAGGTCAACTCAAGACCGAATCGGTGGTTTTTACTTTTCGTGTCTGTGTGTCTGTTTGTTTGTTTGTTCCACCATCACGGCAAAACGGCTGGATAGATTTCAACCAAACTTCATATTTGGAGTATACTCACCCCGAGGAAGGTTTCTATACGCATTTCATTTTAAAATCTTTGATTAGACGGGGATTTATAGGAAAACCAGAAAGGTTTTCCACCATTTTCTCTTATACTATTGATTTCCTGTAAACACCGTGGACCGTATGTGAAACGTCTGTTCATTATAAACAACATTTATTATGTTCATAATTTACCTTACTATTCAAATGACGGAGAAATTTACGATTTTCTGCGGGTATCATGGTCTGCGTGTGTGACCGACAGACCGACAACGAACCTACAGGTTACCATGGCAACGTCTCTGACTGCTTGCCAGCAGGGAAGTAACGTATTGCCATTTTCCTCATCATACCTTTAAATTCATGGTTGTTCCTTGGGTAGAAGGCAAGAGAGGGCATCAATCGGCCATTCTGCGGGATATTGGCGGAATATTGTTGGAGTTTATAACCGTCCTCGAATAGCTCAAGTAATAACACCATTAGTCATCTTACCTGTTGACCTAAGAATGCCTGCGCCTAAATTTCTCCTCTGTTACCTCTTTCTTATATCCATCACTCACACCAGCATAATTTATTGAGGGGCATTTGATTTTCCAATACATTCACTTGGTATTTACATATTTGTCGTCATCCGGCTGTCCTTAGTTTTAATCCATTTTCTATTAATTTCAACTTTCTTTATTGAGTTATTTTCTTCCGTAATTAGACCGTATGTATGCGAGTGCTAATCCCGAAAGCTTGACACTCTTTCCTTTGAGGAAATATTCTAAGCTATGCAAATGTACAACTTTCGGCCCCGGAAAATATCGAAGTATGGATGCAATTTTAACGACGGTGCACACCTTCGTTTCGGGATAATTGGTGGCTATCTGTAAGTCTTATAACAAATCAGAAAGCACATTCGCCTTTCATTTTGGAGAGATCTACAACTTTGGTCCTATGACTTTTTATCGTATTTCTATTCCTTATACGTTAAATAGAGCTGTATTTCTCGATTTCAAGTTAATTTTGTACTTTCACACCTATATGTTAACATTAATTTGGCACACTTATAGGAAAGATAGAATCATGACATTCGGCACGCACATTGCAATGACCAGTGGCAATGTGATAGCCAAATTTTATGATTCTATCTGTCACATGAGTATCACAAATATAAAGTAGTATGCGAAAACTGTACAAAATTTCACACCCAATGATTCTAACTCAATCTAAACCATAAATATAGGAGATACGAGAAGATGTCATGGGACCAACCATGTAGAACACTGAAAGAGGCGTCTGATGGTGAGGTCCGTTTGTAGATATGTCGCAGAGTTTCAAAGCAGTAACTCTCGAAATAAAGGTCTGCACTTCTAGAGTGTGTCTGTACATTGACTATTTTGGCGACATTTCTGTACAGTTATCCGTTTCAGGTGTAATAATGACCATCTGCATATTTTTAGCTTTGGTGTCTGTTTTTCTGTTTGTCTGTTTTTCTATAACTTGGAAACTACTGGATATATTTCCACCAAAATTCATATTTAGAATCCACCTGTCCTTGGGTAGGTTTCAGGGCAAATATTGTTTCTAAATCCATGAAATGACTGGGGGGTTTATACGAAACCGAAACCGTGATTTTACACTCCCACAAAATATACACAACCAAACTTAATAGAAATCTACCTGCCTTAATAGAAATTAATTCTTAAACCTTTTTTTCATGTGCATCATTTCGGTAAGAGGATTTTTTTTTTGCTAGGGGCTTTACGTCGCACCGACACAGATAGGTCTTATGGCGACGATGGGATAGGAAAGGCCTAGGAGTTGGAAGGAAGCGGCCGTGGCCTTAATTAAGGTACAGCCCCAGCATTTGCCTGGTGTGAAAATGGGGAAACCACGGAAAACCATTTTCAGGGCTGCCGATAGTGGGATTCGAACCTACTATCTCCCGGATGCAAGTAAGAGGATTTATAAGGGAGAAATAATTACCCTGACTTAACTTAAGAACGGGCGCGTGTTGAGCGTATTTCTTACAACTTGAAAACTATTGAAGATATTTGAACCAAACTTTATATTTAGCATCCACCTTTCCAAGAGTAGATTTTAAAGGTCAATAACATTTCCTGTTCCTGGAATGGACTGGTGGTTTATAGGGAACCGAAATGGTGAATTTACTCTTCCGCAATATATACAGTACATGACCAACCTGACTGGAAATCGACCAAATTTGTTGGAGATCCATTTCTAAAACTTTTTTCATGTGTATTTTTTCGACAGAAAGATTAATACAGGAGATATCATGAATTGTCGGTTTTGCAGGGTAAGTCCAGCAGACATAGACCAAAAGGTGTTGTACGTGGAGCAGATTCCTTATCTATCTATATAAAATACTAACGACTGTGTGCCTGTACATTGACTATTTTGGCGAAATGTTCGCACAGCTACGCGTTTAAGGGGTAATAATAACAACCATCTGCATAATTTTTTGGTTTAGTTTGCTGAAAGTTCTAATTTTAACCCTCCTCGCCCAAAATCCACATTGCGGCATAATCTGCCAGACGAACAAGAAAACAGAAATTTGGCAAAATTATACGTTTTAGCCTATAACGGACAGAACATTTCCAAGAGCTTTAAATTTTTCACTTTTCCCCCCGAAGAATATCGAAATATGGAGGCAATTTTAATGATGGTGCAGATCTTCGCGAAGTCCTATCACATAAGGGAAGGCACAATCTCCATTCAATTTGGAGTGATCTACAACCTTGGTCTTATGACTTTTTGTTGTATCTGTATCCCTTTTACGTTTGATTTTTGTCTATTTCTCGATGTTAAGTAAATTTGGACTTTAATTCATACTTTAAATCACTTATAAGAAAGATAGAATGATCAAACCCTACACGAAGATTGGCCCACCCAGTAGTCATATGTGAGCCAAATGCTATGTTTGTAGCTGCCACATAATTATCTGAAAAGCAATGCAATGTGAGATAATCTTACAAAACTTTTACCCTATTCAACGTTTCTAACTCAATCTGACCCATGAATAGATCAGATATCATACGACCAGCCATTTAGGCCGCTAAATCTTATTTTATTACAATCCTTTGTCGATATGACGTACCGTTTTGCAGCAGTCAATCTGTAAATGAAGGTCTGCAATATTTTAAGCATGCATATTCTTTCGTATGTTGATCTATATATATTCACTGATGTCGTCTTGTAGCGATCGAGAAAGGGTGTGTCTGCTATTGTAATCAGTACTCCCCACACCGACTTTGACTGGCAGTAGGAATGGGGTCCTTCTCCAACACCTGTGTAACTGGCATTAGTAAGGAAGGCTACCATTGTAGTGAATAATTCACTTCTCGATTTGACTTGCAGAAGGCAAGGGAGCATGCATTGTTGTTTAGAAGTCCCCTACCCTATTGTGTTTGGCTGTAGGCAATGGTACCCGCCCTTATAAACAAGTATATACATCTAAAATGTGACTGGTATTAGGCACAGTGGCCTGCTATTTTGATGCAAACTCACCAACTTGGTGTGACTGGTAGTAAGCTGGCTGGCTGAAGGAAAAGGGGCCTGTCATTATAATTATAACTGCACAACTCAATTTTCACTGGTAGTAGGGAAGTTGCCAAACATTCTAATGAAAACTGTAATCTGTCTGGAAGTAGGAAAGGGTGCCTGCCATTGTAACGAAAACTCCCAAATCGATTGTGACCGCGCAGTAGGCGATGGGGCCTGCAATTATAATGAAAACTTCCCAACTCGATTGTGAATGGCAGTAGGGAAGTGAGGCTGCCGTTATCATCACAAATCCGTAACAAGCACTTTACATTGAAAACACCGTATTGGGAACCTCCCTAGCTGTTTCTCGGATAACGCTAAGAGACATGCCATTTTAAAACAATCTTATTTACTGTATGTACAGTATTTACTTCGATATTCGAATACAGTGTAGAATGCCGTAGCGAAGCACGGGTACATTTGCTAGTTAGTAAATAACTAATTAATAAATACGCAATAAAAATAGAAAGGTATGGATGGGGATTTCCTTGAATCTTTATCCAGTGGAGATGAGTTGGGTATGCAGTTAGCAGCGCCAAGGAAGCGAGAAAATTATTTGCGTAAGTTTTAATGTTGCTAGTGGAATTCTCGAGGTTCTTTCCAATCGCGTCAATCTGATTTCACTATCCAAACTCAGTAATGATTATTCTAGTTGTTGTTTTTCTAATGGTAGAAAATGACAAGGTCAAGGCCACATAAGAGTAAATTAGTAATTTAAAACTTGTAGCTAATCCTGCTACATCAAAACGGAAACCTACTTACCACTTGTTCCACTGCTTTCCTCTCACCCTAGTAGGGCCAGGGAGCGATTGTGTTGCACATGTTGTGGAGGGATGTATTTGCTATTACGTGTTTCTCTATTGGTTGGTTGGCTGATTGGTAGTGAGTTGTGTGTCTATGAAGAATATGTATTGAGAGGAACACAAACACCGAGTTCGCGCGTTCGTGGAATTAACCAGACCTGGCCAGGAATTGAACCCGCGACTCTATGAACCGATGTTTGTGACAATGACTTTTGAAAATAATGAATTATGATGATAAATAATAAATAACTTGCAAGTGTATTCATTTTTATACCGCGCGAGTTGGGCGCGCAGCTATGAGCTTGCATTCAGGAGATAGTGGGTTCGAACCCCACTGCCGGCGGTCATGAAGATAGTTTTCTGTGGTTTCCCCATTTTTACACCAGGTAAATGCTGGGGCTGTAGCTTAATTAAGGCCACTGCCGCTTCCTTCCCACTCCTAGCCCTTTCCTATCCCATCGTCGCTATGACCTGTCTGCATCGGTGTGCTGTGAAGCAATTTGTTGCTTTTCAATGGTCTCAACTCTTTGGACTATTTGTTTTACGTATTATTTGCTGCTCTAAGCAATCCCATTCCGATTCTTACCATTGCCAAAATGTTCCTTACCCCATCCGCCCAGTATTCTTGGTTCTGATATTTCATTTGGTGTTGGTAAGCTATCTGTAACACTTCGCCTCCTGCTCCCAACTTCAGCCTTAACCAATACTTTATTCTCTTTTTAACAATATCTCCCTGTAGACTTAGATCATTGCACATCATTCTTACACCCTGTGCAATTGTATTACCTAGTTATACTATCTGGCTTTCGCGGATGACTTAGCTTCTTTTGCCAACAACATCAGTTCGGCCATCAGGAAGATCGGCATCAGATCTTAAAGTGACGGCAGGGAAAATAAGACTGAAAATCTCCTTTGAGAAGACCAAGTATATAACGAACATCAGTAATGGGCTGGAGTGGAAAAAAACTGATCACGGAAAGACTGGAAGAGTCAAGAAGTTTAAATACCTGGGTGAAATAGCCCAAGAGAATTGTCTAGAACAAGAAGCGAAATTAGAGCGGGCCTACCAGCTCACTAAAAACATCTACACTGCTGTGTAAAACGTAAGGACGATATAGATAAAGCAAAGCAAAACAAAGTCTTCTTCGTACAGGCCATGAAGGCCCTGGTAGAGGTGGAAGTAAGGGCTTCCACTATCCGTAACCTCGGCACTTGATGGGGTAGAGTGGTTAGCTCTACGCCCGGCCGCCTTTGCCCCCCAGGAATTAACCTGGTATTCATTTTTGGTGTAGGCCGAGTGAACCTCAGGGCCATATGCACCTCCGAAAGTGGAAATCTCATTTCTTAAATTTTACGACTTCCTGACGGGGATTCGAACCCACGTCCTTCCGAGCGAACCGAACACGCCTTTACCGCCTCAGCCAGGCAGCCCCTACGGTATGGGTAAAGAAACATAACGTATCAACTACTCGGTGGAAATAAATGAAAGTGCAATAACATGTTGCCAGAGGTCTCCCACACGTGAATAGAAACCTAGCGTGAGGTCAGAGCGACTATAGCGTCAAATGGGTCTGACCCCCACAAAACGAGGCCGTCGAAGGAACGAGACAAGACAGCGTGAGTCAATCAGCGGGCTGTTAAGGTGTACTGTGGTGGTGTTATTGGCCCGGAGTCAACATTTGGATGATTTCACACGAGGAGGAATCATCGACAAACTGGAAGATGGACGAAGTGTGACGAGTGTAGCCGAGGAGGTTGGTATTGCTCACAACATTGTTGCACGGGCATGGAGAGCATTCCGAACCACAGGCGCTGCTAATCGAAGGAAAGGAGGGGGTCGACCACCGTCAACTACAGCAGCAAATGATCGCTACACTGTACAACAGGCAAGAAGAGACTCAAGTCAAACAGCGGGTGCAATTACAACCACATTTAACAGGACTACAAGGCACCCAATCCCACGATCCCCAGTGGCACGGTGACTGCATGTGATGGTCTGTTTGCCGGACGACCATTACGTTGTGTTCCGTTGACACCCGCTCATCGGCGGCACCGTCTGGACCGAAGAGGAGTGGGGTCGCGTGCTCTTCTCAGATGAGAGAAGATTAAGTCCGAGTAGTGAATCTAGTCGTATCCTCAGCTGACGAGAGGTGGGAACACGTAATGCATCCAGGAACATTGTCGAACGTGATCATTTTGGTGGTCCAAGTGTCATGGTCTGGGGAAGCATAATGTTACATGAGCGTTCCGACCTCCAAATCTTTGTGCGGCGTACGCTCACCGGTCAAATTTATTGTGACAGTATACTCCTTTCCCATGTGCGTCTTTTCAGGGGGTGCATTCGGCCCTGACTTCATTTTTATGGATGACAATGCAGACCGTATCGAACAGCGCAGGTGGAGAAGCTCTTGAAACGAGAGGATATTCGGTGAATGAACTGGTCTGCCCGTTCCTCCGACTTAAATCCCATCGAGCACCTGTGGGAAGTGTTGGGCAGACGTATTGCACCAACGATCATCCAGCAGTATTTTCAACCGCGCTGGTGGAGGAATGGAACGCCCTACTACAAGAACTCCTTACTAGTATTGTGGCCAGCATGGAAACACGTTGCAGAGCATGGATCGTTGTCCGTGGTGATCACATGCCCATGCCCTTTCTTTTGTGATGTCCAGGTGACCATCATGAGTCGCAGTGACTTGCGTGTAATTTCTTGTCTCTGTATAAAAGTGTCGTTTATGTTCGTCTCATTGCATATTCCTTTCAATTGGCTATCGTACCATACTGCAGGTTCTTCCTACGTATGGTTCAATTTTTATCGAGCTATGTTACTTGGCAGTGATACAATATGCGAAAGTTACTTTTGTCCTTAAGTTTTTCACAGCAGTGTATAATAATAAGATGCCGAGTATAAGAGCGAAACTAAGACATTACTGTACAGCACAGTTATTAGGCCAGAAGCTTTGTATGCTTCGAAGACTATACATGAATCGAAAAGGGCAAGTAGACCAGTTACTTAAAAGAGAACGCAGGCTGCTACGAATGTTCTTGGGTAACAGACAGGTTGACCAGGAGGTTCGATTAAGGACTAGTGAAGAAGTACCGCTATACAAAAGGATAGAACAAATATTTTAAAAAGAGAAGGTTTGCCTGTCCTACGGGCACATCTTCCGTATGAATAACGAATGGCACAGAAGATGAAACAAACGTTACACCAGTCGTATTTGTTCTTCTTTCTGAGAGTTAGAAAGAAACTTATTTTACGAATGCTACGATTGCTTCTACGAGAAGTAACTGATTGGAAGCCTAAGACGGTATACTGTATACTGATTTTGAAACGTCAGCTATCTCAGCCTTAAAGGAGGCATTTCCCTCAGTTAATATCCATGGGTGTTATTTTCATTTTACGCAATGCCTCTAACATGGGGGAGGGTTCAAGATATTAGTAAGACTATACTAGACAAGGAAAATGAAGACGTCAAACTGTGTGTACGAATGTGTGCTGCACTTGCTCTTCTGAAGCCTGAAAAATATGAAGGCTGGCTATATATCCACGGGCAAGCACCAGAAGAAAAAAGGTCGTTGAATTTCTTGACTACCTCGTGGACCAACGACTGCAAAATTCTGAACTGCCACCTGAATTTGGAACTGCTACCGGCGACGCCTTAGTACGAATAATTCAATGGAAGGGTGAAATAAAATAAACAGTCGGATTGGGAAACGACCACACAAAGTGCTTACATTCTGAAGCTGAGAAACCTTATCATAATATTCTGAGGACACGACTTAAATTTAGAAGTGAGAAGGAAAAAGCTGTATTGGGCGTTGGGTGGAAGAAAAGAAAGGAGGACTGGAAGGTACACGGGTGCACAGAAATGGTTTCCCGATACAAACAAAGCATGGCGCCCCCCCCCCACTCGACCTCCACGCTTGACGCATTACTGCAGGCAAATAGCCCGCTACAAGACTGTTGTGATTGAAATGGGCACTATGGCGGATGTATAACAATACACACACTGTGCCTTCAGTACTACCCGTTCACCCAATTCCACTCTTTTACGGTACTGAAGTGGCCTTAAACAGTACCCATTTACTCCCTCCTCTTCTTTTCAGTACTGGAGTGGGGCAATGTTGATTATCAATCTCGGGCCACCATTTCTGTGCACGCGTGCAAGAAGATTCTGATGTTGGCAAGTTTCTTACGACGATGTCTTACGTTCTGAAACTTGACTAATGCCAAAAGGGCAACGACATGTACGAGGAAAATGAGAAAATAATAAAAAAGAAAACAGAAAATTTTTTTTAAAAAAAATAAATGATAAGGCAATTAATATTGCTGCATATGGAACTGCTACGATTACCCGTGGAGGTTAATGGCGTCCGTAGGGCACTTGAACCCTCGTGTTGAATCTGGTGCCAGGCAAAGAGAAATGTTTACCTAATGTTGCCTATTTATGATTTTACTTGTTGTTGTTGTTGTTGTTTTCTTTTTGCTTTACAGTTTGTTTCATGTCGCACCGGCCACCTTGTATACCCGAGTGGTCGCAAGTGGGACGACACTTTCCGGCTGGGGTCCATCTGAAAATTGGCGTCACGAAATTAGCGATACCAAACATGTAACGCGATGTCATCTGGTAACCGAGCTGGCTGTGCTGTGAAGTATTGCTGGATGACCATCACTGAGGGACATATTATCAAAGATGGGTCTTAAAGTACGGATTGTCGATGCGATCTTACAGGCTATGATGTGAAGTATTGATGGACGGCTATGACTGAGATACATAGAGAAAAAGGGCTCTGTTATCAGAGGCCTCATCTCGTCAAACTCCAGAGAACTGATTATTTCAATCGTTCTAGTTTCATAGGACCCGAGTCAGTTTCCCTCTGTCGATGCACTGAATCCTTCACTTGTCGACTTCAACGATTTGTTAGAGGCAAACTAATTAATCGTGATCACTTTGAGTTTCATTTACTGAAATACAGGGAAAACCGGAGTACCCGGAGAAAAACCTGTCCCGCCTCCGCTTTGTCCAGCACAAATCTCACATGGAGTGACCGGGATTTTTTTTGCTAGTGGCTTTACGTCGCACCGACACAGACAAGTCTTATGGCGACGATGGGACAGGAAGGAGCTAGGAGTGGGAAGGAAGCAGCCGTGGCCTTAATTAGGTACAGCCCCAGCATTTGCCTGGTGTGAAAATGGGAAACCACGGAAAACCATCTTCAGGGCTGCCGACAGTGGGGCTTGAACCCACTATCTCCCGAATACTGGATACTGGCCGCAACTAAGCGACTGCAGCTATCGAGTTCGGTGACCGGGATTTGAACCACGGTATCCAGTGGTGAGAGGCCGACGCGCTGCCGTCTGAGCCTCGGAGGCTCTTTACTGAAATACTATTTATGATAATTTGATTTTTTCGAAGAGAAATTCGGCGTCATTATTCTTACAGTTATGTCTACTTAAAGAGGCAATGGCACTGTCTAAAACGGAGAAAAACGTGTTTTTAATCAATTGAATTTGTATGTTGAAACGTAATTAAAATTATGTAAAAGAAGTGTGTGTTTATAAACTATTAGTTACCCTGTAGTTATCTTTTTCTATCGTTGACCTTTAACTTCAGTGTAAGAACCAATGGGTGCCTTTATCAGCAAAAGAGTACAAATTCTAATTGCAAGAAAACTAGAGCATGACCGGGCGAGTTGGCCGTGCGCGTAGAGGCGCGCGGCTGTGAGCTTGCATCCGGGTGATAGTAGGTTCGAATCCCACTATCGGCAGCCCTGAATATGGTTTTCCGTGGTTTCCCATTTTCACACCAGGCAAATGCTGGGGCTGTACCTTAATTAAGGCCAAGGCCGCTTCCTTCCAACTCCTACGCCCTTCCTATCCCATCGTCGCCATAAGACCTATCTGTGTCGGTGCGACGTAAAGCCCCTAGCAAATAAAAAACTAGAGCATGCACAAGAAAACGGACTTGGGATTTGTAATAATGTTATTTATTTTTACGTCGCACTAACTTCATTTACGATTTTCGGAGCCACCGAGGTCCCGGATTTTGTCCCGTAGAAATTATTTTACTTGTTGGTAAATCTACCGAAACGAGGCTGAGGTATGTGAGCACCGTCGAATACCACCGGACTGAGCCAGGATCCAACTTGCCAAGTTAGAGTCAGGAAGCTAGCTAGCGCTCTACCGTTTGAGCTATTCAACCGGGTTTTCAGATTTATTTTTTTTTTTGCTAGGGGCTTTATGTCGCACCGACACAGATAGGTCTTATGGCGACGATGGGACAGGAAAGGCCTAGGAGTGGGAAGGAAGCGGCCGTGGCCTTAATTAAGGTACAGCCCCAGCATTTGCCTGGTGTGAAAATGGGAAACTACGGAAAACCATTTTCAGGGCTGCCGATAGTGGGATTCGAACCTACTATCTCCCGGATGCAAGCTCACAGCCGCGCGCCTCTACGCGCACGGCCAACTCGCCCGGTGGTTTTCAGATTTGTTATCAACGGAGTAGAAAGACATAGAAACCGCTGGAAAATCTTGTGCAACAGGAAATATTCCGCAGTGTAATCCATTTTGGATCGGATTAAACTACAATAAAAGGTAAGAACACAATGATCAACACCCCACCAAGTTCGGGTCGTGCCTCTTCGTTTTGCTATGTTTTTTCATGTTTATTTTGTTTAAAGAATACAGGTTTATCTTCCAAATATTAATTCACTTTCGTATAATTCTATTGTGTGCCATGGAGAAGTTAAGTTCTAAAACTAGCCCAAGGGTTATTGGGCACAAATACTACCGGTAAATCGAATTCTTTTCTACACTGTTATACAGACGGACGCAGGGTGGTAACCTCATCACCTGAAAAGGTGCTATATAAAGGCAGAGTGGGATTCAGGTTAGTGTCTTTCTTCGTGAAAGGCAAACGTTCCAGAAATCTGACCTCTGGAGACAAGTTGAATAAAGGCAAATATGTTATGCCTAATATTACTTCCGAGGTGTTGGTTAGCACGTATTACACATTCTTCATGTAATTTTATAGTGTATATACTAATATTAGTCGCAGCGTTAGTAAGGATTCACTCCGCGAACGTCCATGTGATGAAACACATCGTGCTACGTTTCTCATCTCTAGTAAGTAGGAGGCAATATAAGTACTTATAAAAAAAGTAAAGAACTCCTTTGGAGGCCATTAACGCCATCTCTCCTCCCTCTTCCCACTGTCGAAAATATGACCTTCGGGCCTGTCAGTCGAGCAGCGGAATGATGTTAGCAGGCCTGAAGGAGGCCGGTTTGGAATGAGGAAGAAAGGTCCATGTCTAACGTCATTAACATCCTCGGGTTACCACCCACAGCTAGTGTGGTGTAATATCTCAGGGACAACTAAAGCAATGGCCTTTAGGCAGTTAAAAGATTATTCTTTAGTCTTATTAATTATCGCTGTTCCTATAATGTGGTTCACCTTCATAATTCATGAAAGTAGCCAGGGTAATTCCCTTGATTCGCACTAAGGTGCGTGGAAATCCCGTTGCTCTCCAGTATGGGAGGGGATTACATTTTCACACAGGCTGTCATGAAGGTCGCTAGAAATGTCCGAATGCAGCACTGGTATGTTATACTTCTAAATCACAGTGACGCAGATCGTACCTTTTGTAACACAAATGGATGATAAAAAATGAGGCGTATGACTTTTAGTGCCGGGAATGTCCGAGGACAAGTTCGGCTCGCCAGGTGCAGGTCTTTTGATTTGACGCCCGTACGCCATCTGCGCGTCGTGATGAGGATGAATTGATGATGATGACGACACATAAACCCAGCCCCCGTGCCAGCGGAAATAACCAATGATGGTTGAAATTTCCGATCCTGTCGGAAATCGAACCCGGGACTTCTGTGATCAAAGGCCAGCACGCTAACCATCTAGCCATGGAGCAAACGGATGACGAAGTATGTTATATAATATTTCAATTGCTGTAACTTTTAATTGCTGAATTATTATTCAGGAAATACCAGCAATATAACGACAAAAGTCTTTCATCTATATAAATCAAATTAAGATGTTAGACACTTACATTTTTATCTCATGTTTCGTATTTCTCTCGTATCATGTATTAAAAAAGTCATAAATGGTTCAGTTTAATTTTTATCTGTCTGTGTGTGTCGAAAGGTGTATAACAGAATTTCTCAGGGATAGCCGGGGTATGCTCTAGACCGGGGGTTTCCAATTTGTAAAGGCTCGAGGGCCACATTGGAAACCTTAGGCATGTTCGCTGGCCGCACTTGAATAATAGGCCAATTTTCCTAAAGTTCTGCAAATAGTAGCTCTACAGAATTACCATTATGAAAAAATAATATGCATAATTCAATTGAAATAAAGGTTTGATAATTTTAATTACTTAGGTAAAACATTATTTACCGAGCTTGATAACTCCAGTCGCTTAAATACGGCCATTATTCGGGAGATAGTAGGTTCGAACCCCACTGTTGGCAGCCCTGAAAATGGTTTTCCGTGGTTTCCCATTTTCACACCAGGCAAATGCTGGGACTGTACCTTAATTAAGGCCACGGCCGCTTCCTTCCCACTCCTAGCCCTTTCCTGTCCCATCGTCGCCGTAAGACCTATCTGTGTCGGTGCGACGTAAAACAACTAGCAAACAAACCATTATTTTACAAATGCATAAAAGAGTGAAATTTGGAGCCGGGCTGAGTGGCTCAGATGGTTGAGGCGCTGGCTTTCTGAAGTTGGTAGGTTCGATGTTAGATCATTCGGAAGGTGCTCAAATACGTCAGCCTCGTGTCGATTGATTTACAGGAACGTATAAGAACTCCTACGCGACAAAATTCTGGCAATTCGGCGTCTCCGAAAAACATCAAAAGTAGTTAGTGGGACGTAAAAATCAATAATTATTATGTGAAATTTGGATTTAAAAATTTTTTTAATGAAAAATAATTCAGATCAACTGAATGTTTAAAAAGAGGAAATAATATTAAAGAAAGAACTAGTTCGGACTTGGGTCTATAAAGAATATAAAAGATAATACGTTTTTGAACGACTTATAAAATGTTATTTTGTGACTATCCTTCACATTATTTATTAAAATGCTCTCGCGGGCCGCATTATATGGCTTCGCGGGCCGCCATTTGGAAACCCCTGCTCTAGACGATCCTGTTTATTATTTGGTTAGTATACAGCACAGACATATAGATTTAAACTGGCAATGAGCAGCAGGATTCTGAAGCCGGAAGCGTGCGGCCGCCGCCATCTAACGTCGCTACATTATCCCCATGCATTAATGTAAAATCCCGGTCTCGAAAGCCAAGAATAACGGCCGAGAGGATTCGTCGTGCTGACCACACGGCACCTCGCAATCTGTAGGTCGTCAGGCTGAGCAGCGGTCGTTTGGTATGCCAAGGCCCTTCAAGGGCTGTAGTGCCATGGGGTTTGGTATTAATGTAAAATAGCAACCGGAACGGGAACATTGGACAGGAGATCATTAACATAAACAGCACATCGAAATAATATAAATAATATTGATTAATTAGACCTATTAGGTGCTTTATCTTACTTTTAAAGAAAATAAACACAGGTATATCAATGTACAAATAATGCTTTAAATGGACCAATCTATGGTCAAATCTATTTCCATTCATCTCTCTTACAGCATGAATCACACCTATTTTGAAGTACAAAGATGAAATTACACTAATAAGGCGATAAACATGCGTGTCGATGAGTTTTTGATCTAAGGTGTGTGAGCGTAACCTTGAAAATCAAATTTGTGACTACCGAGCTCGATAGCTGCAGTCGCTTAAGTGCGGCCAGTATCCAGTATTCGGGAGATAGTAGGTTCGAACCCCACTGTCGGCAGCCCTGAAAATGGTTTTCCGTGGTTTCCCATTTTCACACCAGGCAAATGCTGGGGCTGTACCTTAATTAAGGCCACGGCCGCTTCCTTCCCACTCCTAGCCGTTTTCTGTCCCATCGTCGCCATAAGACCTATCTGTGTCGGTGCGACGTAAAGCAACTAGCAATAAATAAATAAATAAATAAATTGTGACTTCATTGACTTCATTAGGTATGTTCCCTTTCATGACTGACCTTAAAACATTACGTGCATTTTCTCTGAAATACTTCCGAGTAAGTTTGAATACATGAACAACATCTCTCGCATATTACCCGCATTCCTGAAGGAAATGATTTAAGACCAATTGCAGCCCCTTTGGGAAGGGGGAGAAGGGGAGTGAGATATAAAAATAATCGAAAATAGTGTCGAATCCATTGTTCTCGGGGGCCCTGAAGTAAATAGTGATACCCCGAACTTTTTATCCTTTACGGGTGGAGGTCGAGGAAGGGGAAGATATAGAAATACTCGAGAATAGTGTTGAATCGATAGTTTTCATGGTCGCTAAGATGAATAGTGACGCTCCGGATTTTTTAAAGTCCATATTAAACACCCTTTGTGTGGGGGACGAGGAGGGAGTGTGACATGAAAATCGAAAATAGTGTCCAGTCCATAGTTTTCGGATTTCGCTAAAATAAATAGGGGCACTGCGGTCTTTTTATCGCTTAGGCGCGGCTGTGAGCTTACATCTGGGAAATAGTGGGTTCGAATCCATTATCTCGGTCATTTGGACATATTTCATTTCTTCACCCCTTCTCATGGCCCTGCCAATTGGGGCTCAACTTGGACTTAAACAACATCCGGAGTGTCAGTGTTCATCTCAGCGACCCCAGCCGCAGGCTGTACCTTAATTAAGGCCACGGCCGTTTCCTTCTCACTCCTAGGCCTTTCCTATCCCATCGTCGCCATAAGACCTATCTGTGTCGGTGCGACGTACAGTCACTAGCAAAAAATTATCCCTTAGTGGGGTCGAGGGAGGAGGAGATATAAAAATAATCGAAAATAGAGTTGAATCCACAGTTTTCGGGGTCGCTGAGATGAACAGTGACACTCCGGATGTCGTTTAAGTCCAAGTTGAGTCCCAATGGGCAGGGCCGTGAGAAGGGTTGAAGAAATGAAAAATGTCCAAATGACCGAAATTATGAATGTTTTCATGTATGTTCCAGTATAGGTGTCCCCTAAACTTGGTAAAACTATTAGCTACTGTGTGGAAAAAATACTGTGGGGCAAGACACGCCTAGAAGCCCTAGAGAAGGGGAGAAATATAATTATTACTAAAAACAACCTATATTAATGTTGAATCCATACTTCTCTGGACTACGGCAGAGATTTCAACCACACTTGGCACACTTATGACTTACTATCAGGAGACAAAATTGCGAGGAGTTATGGTAATCCTAGCACCCCTAGGTGGGAGGGGCTAAAATGTAAATATAATCGAAAATAGTGTCGAATCCATAGTTTTCGTGGTTGTTGAGAGGGATATTGACACTCCGGACGTCTTTTAAGTCTATCTTCAGCCCCTATCGGCATGGAGACGAGAAGGGGTAAAAAAATTGTCCAAAATGACCGAATTTACTGATGTATGTTTCTTCTAACATAGCCCTCGTACAAAATTTTTACACATATTACATACTACATACATACATACATTATCATTATAGACTGTTATGCCTTTCAGCGTTCAGTCTGCAAGCCTCTGTGAATTTACTAAACGTCGCCACAATCCTCGATTTGCAACATACTATATCAAAAAAATACTGTTGGGTAAAACACCGCTAACACTCATAGCGAAGGTAGTGAAATATAAAAATAAACAAAAATGACTTATATTAATGTCAAATACCATCGTTTACGAGGTCGCTGAGGTGAACTGTGACTATGCTCCAGAATAGCTCTGAACGAAACTTGATACACGTATGACTTACGATCTAGAAAAAGAATACTATGGAGATGAAACATACCAACCCCCAACTGGGGGTGGGGAATGGGAGGGGATGGCATTTAAGAATAATGGAAAATAACCGATAATCATGTCGAATCCATTGTTTATGTGTCGCTGAGACGAATTGTTGAGGGGCTGCCTGGCCGAGGCGGTAAAGGCTTGCTCGGTTCACCCGGAAGGACGTGGGTTCGAATCCCCGTCAGGAAGTCGTGAAATTTAAGAAACGAAATTTCCATTTCCGGAGGTGCATATGGCCCTGAGCTTCACACAGCCTACACCAAAAATGAGTACCAGGTTAATTCCTGGGGACAAAGGCGGCCGGGTGTAGAGCTAACCACTCTACCCCATCACGTGCCGTGGTTAACAATGGTGGAAGCCTTTAACTTCCACTCCTCCAAGGGCCTTCATGGCCTGTGCTTGAGACGAATTGTTGACGCTCTGAATGTCGTTTAAGTCCACGTTCAGGCTCCATTGAGACGGAAGGCTGAAAGAGGTTTAATAGTAAATAGTGTAATGCTTTTGGGCTCGCAAGGCTGATTGGTGACAGTCTCAAAGACACTTGAGACCGAACTCGATAGCTGCAGTCGCTTAAGTGTGGCCAGTATCCAGTATTTGGGAGATAGTGGGTTCGAGCCCCACTGTCGGCAGCCCTGAAGATGGTTTTCCGTGGTTTCCCATTTTCACGCCAGGCAAATGCTGGGGCTGTATCTTAATTAAGGCCACGGCCGATTCCTTCCCACTCCTAGACCTTTCCTGTCCCATCGTCGCCATAAGATCTGTGTCGGTGCGACGCAAAGCAACTTGAAAAAAAAAGTCATATCCTGAGAATGGTTTTCCGTGGTTTTCCATTCTCTGCACTAAGACGAATACCGGCACAGTTCCTAGTACAGGCAACGCCCACAAACCCCTTCACCTTCCCATTTCTTCTTGTCCTGGGAGAGGGTGTTACCTTCTAAGAGGTTCGCTGTGTCCCATCAGGGTACGGAATGAACATTTTTTAGTAGTAGTGTTTACACTATGACGTTATTTCCTGCTATACACTGTCCCTCCCTCCTCCACCCCCCCCCCCCCCGAAAAATAAATGGTCTTGTCTTGGGATGTGCCTAACTACATTGCATGAAGGCATATGGGACGACGATTGGGCAATTACGGTATTAACCTGTCCTGTTTGTAAACAGGGGGCTCCATCATCATCCGGATGTTTGGGAGGTGTCAGTGTCAGTGAAAGTTACGAGCGTTAAGTTTTTGTAGCTCAACAATATTTACATTTTTCTTGGTACTGAGCTATCAGGTTCCGATAGTTCAATATCGCGTTGAGCGTTATCTAATTCAGTCAAAATGAGAAGACACTTGGTGTTAATTCTGTTTATTAATATAACTGGCTATTCCTATATACAAGAATTAAGTTTGAGTTAAATTACATCTCTACTATATTCAGAGAATGAACTCCTGATCTGAGACGTGCGAAGCCTGAGAACCAAACCACTCGGTAGTCGGCTGTTGAACGAATGAGAGCGGGCCATCTTGGTCAGCTAGTTTTATACCATAGGTTATCAGGTTAGAGTCACGTATCAATCCAGTGAGAGCGATCTTACATGTTTGCTAAAGTGGGGTGACGTGAGTCGGCACACCTAAGAAGTAATGTTTTCCTCCCTTGTGGTTTGGCAGGTGACATTACAACACTCTTATAGTAAGCCATGAATTTCATACCACACACAGTGTCTGAAAAGAGGGAGTGGATTTGTTTGTCAAGGAACTCATGTTTCTCGGAGAGTGCAACCCTTGTTCTTTGAGAGGCGATCTCTAAGTGGAACATGCTTAATTTCATGTTTCTTTAGAATGCAACCCGTGTTCTTGGGGAAGTGCATTTGCTTGTGAGATGACCAAGTGGGTTTAAACAGTGGCTTTTAAACTAATTTACAATGTATGTTAGGTATTCAGCCCGAAGGCTGGTTTGATCCTCTACAGCTCCACCAACAGCTGTCATAGATAGCCTAGGTGTCACTGAAGAGGCATACTAGGGAAGTGAGGAGTGAGGTAGTTTCCCGTTGCTTTCCTCACTGATCCAGAAGTTGCTATTGCATATCAGTCTGCCAAGCCCACTGAAATGCATGCACCAACCGACCCTATGAGCGATATTTTCACACCATTCATAACAGGGACTGGCTGCATAAGGAATGGCATTACTGGCATCGCTCATACCTCGGTCACTTTCATATTGTCAAAGCCAAGGATGAGATTGAGACAAGTCAATGAAAGTAACAAATTTATTCTAGCCAATACCAGAAGACATAGTGCACCGTAAACACTACATCCTGCCAGCAAAGGCATTCATTTACAATATACTCTCAAAACCCCAAGTCCTGGACTGTGGAGATCATGGGCTTGGCTTCCGGTTTCGGGATACATAACTCGAGTGCCTCAATTTTGAAGAGTAGCGTTTACAAGTCATACCTGATCGTGTGTACCGAAGTAGGCACCAGCAAGGAAAGTAGCTGTCGAACGAAACAATCCGTGCACTTACACCGCTTCAAGAATGCTGCTCGCTGAGGTACGTTGGCAGTAAGCTAGGGGTTACTCAAAATATGATTTGGTATCTGTGAAATCGTTTTCACGAGACTGGAAGTGCTGCCAGTCGCCCTGGCATGGGCCGCCAAAGGAAAACAAACCCAGGGCAGGGTCTTCTTGTGTCCGTCTAGAAGCTCTCGCAAACAGCCAAGTTACAGCACGAGCCACTACATGTGGACGTACAGGAGACACCTGGAGTTCGAGATAGTAACCAAACATTCTGTAGCAGGCTTCCAGAGGCCAATATTAAGATCGCGACTATCTGCTCAAGGACCTGAACCGGATAGACGACATTGTGGCAGGAGACCAGTTTGCTTGAGATCGTTTGCACATTCCTTTTTTTTTTCTAACTGTTCGGTTCTTCAGTCTGCGGAAACTAGTTTTGAGTAATAAACTGATAAACCATCTGAAAAAAGAAACATATAGCAACAGTATTATACTTATAAAAGAAACAAAAATATAATAATAATCATAAACCGCAAGTTCTGTTCCAAAGAGAGTTGAAGTAAGCGAAAAATGGCATAACGGAAAATTACGGGTATAATAGGCAGCTCATTAGATGCTTACTAAGAACACTTGCGTGGTTTATATAAAATAAAAATTAAAAAAATAGTACGAGAGTTAATAATAATAATAATAATAATAGTAATGATAATGATGATGCTTGTTGTTTTAAGGGGCCTAACATCGAAGGTCATCGGCCCCTATAATAATAATAATAATAATAATAATAATAATAATAATAATAATAATAATAATAATAATAATGTCCGCCTCTGTGGTGTAGTGGTTAGTGTGATTAGCTGCCACCCCCGGAGGCCCAGGTTCGATTCCCGGCTCTGCCACGAAATTTGAAAAGTGGTGCGAGGGCTGGAACGGGTTCCACTCAGCCTCGGAAGGTCAAATGAGTAGAGGTGGGTTCGATTCCCACCTTAGCCATCCTGGAAGTGGTTTTCCGTGGTTTCCCACTTCTCCTCCAGGCAAATGCCGGGATGGTACCTAACTTAAGGCGACGGCCGCTTCCTCCCCTCTTCCTTGTCTATCCCTTCCAATCTTCCCATCCCCCCCCCCGCAAGGTCCCTGTTCAGCATAGCAGGTGAGGCCGTCTGGGCGAGGTACTGGTCATCCTCCCCAGTTCTATCCCCCGACCCAGAGTCTGTAGCTCCAGGGCACTGCCCTTGAGGTGATAGAGTCCGAGAGAAAAACCGACCCTGGAGAGTAAACAGATTAATAATAATAATAATAATAATAATAATAATAATAATAATAATAATAGCAATAACAGTAATAAAGGGAGCACTAAAAATAAAACGCCAAAAAGTAAAATACAGTGTGTCATTGACCTAGCCACGGCAGGGGGCGTGGCGTACCGAAAGTCAACGGACTGGATACTAACGGTTTTCAGACACATCACATTCTATGCTTGGAAGGAGGTAAAAGAGGACTTCATTAAGATGAGTTACAGATTTGAAGTTCATAAGTATTTAAACAGAAATAAACATAAACGTTTATACATTTCTGAATATTTGAATGTGAATTGATAGGATCTGATGTTCTTTCAAGAACGAACGAAGCATGCCATTCTGTTTTAATTACGTTGTTCATTTTTCAAGCATAGGCCTAATATTGTTACCATTCATGTTTCTCTTTTCAGGTAGTTTATAAATGTATTCCTCGAAATTAGTTTCGGCAGACCTAAGGAACTAACAGCTAAAAATTAACTGAGTCGAAACTGGAAAGATATGGTTTCAGATATTACAAAGCATTTGCACTGACAGCTAAGACAATGGAATCCTGCCCTGTTTTATTTGATTCGAATGAGTGATTACGGGAAGACAGGTTACATAAGGCGGTGAAAAACATAGTTAACTGTATTTCATGCTCCCAAGATTTTACTTTCTATGCGCAGAGCAACGACATGAAAAATGTAGACTGCTAATCTAATGGCCATCTTTGAATCTACTTGAAACACTGGCAACCATGACACTTGAAGGCAAAACAGACGCTAATTGACTCTGAATCTCCCATTGACAGAATGTGAAAAAGTTGTTGTGGGATGGAGTGCGGTCTTTGGGAAGCCGTGCAAGGTGAAATAAATAAATAAAAATAAATAAATAAATAAATAAATAAATAAATAAATGTAGGTAGGCCCTAACGAATTCAGTAGAATGAAATCAGGCGAGGGTTGACCAAAGGAGGTCCGATAGAAATATAAAAGCGGAGAAGCTGGTAGAAGCACACCGTATGTGGAATGAATACTAGACTCAGCCAGGGGACTGGTGGTCTGAAGTTTAGGGTTTGGCGTTACTCATTTTAGTGGCCCCTTACGTCAGGCTGGGGATATTCTACGCCCCAAGCAGCGGGCATATGTTCTGTTTGTTGATCAGTTGTTCTCATAAGGAAGCCATAAGTAGGAAAAGCATAAAACCTAACAAAATAGAGCAAGAAGGAAAATTCACAAATTATACCAGAATGAAACTTAAGGTATGTCATTAAAAGACAGTGGTATCTCTCTCTACAGGTGTGAATTCCTCTATGAAATGCTGTACGTATAATATGTTTTGCTGTGGTGTATGACTTTATTGTCAGTGTATGATGCCGAATTATCCACCCTTCTATATTAGGGTGACCAAATTACAAGCATAAACATATGGGACGGTTCGACTGCTGTTGATTATTAATTATGTTCAATTTAAGATTAGAATTTCTTAACACGACCTGCAGATCTCACAAAGAATAACATTTACTTACAGAACACAATACTGATTATGATTCTTCTTCTTATTATTATTAGTAGTAGTAGAAGTAGTAGTGGTGGTAGTAGTAGTAGTAGTAAAATGGAACTGCCCCAATTCCAGTACATAAAAAAAACATCAAGAGTTACAATAAACAATATTCATTTTGCAATGTTTATGTTTTATCCTACGTCTGTCTCACTGGTTTGTTACATTTAGTACCAAACAAACTGTAATTTCTTTACACAATGAGATATGTACATCAGAACTTTGTGACAAATAAAGTTTAAACACGGTATTTTAGAATATACGGGACGGTTCACGAAATACGGGACAATATGCACCCCATACATTTTTTGCTGGGACAACGGGACACTTTAGAGCAGGGCCTCTCAGGATGCGTGCGCCTAGTGCATGCACTGTGCACGGTGCAAAAGACGATTTCCCTTGGTTGCCCAGAGTGCAGACCCCCACTCCTCGATTTGGAGCAATAGCGCTGTCTCTCTCTTTCCCCACGCCTGTCTCGCTCGCTCCCCCTGTCTCCCTCTTCCTCACTTGCTCCGTAGCGCTCCAAATCCGAGCCGAGTTGAGCCGAGCTTAGCCGAGTAATCCAGAGACGAAACGTTGGCCTGAGCCGAGCCGAGTGGAACCGATGCACAGTGCACGGAGCTCTTGCACCTCGATTTGCGCGCGAGAGATTTTGGGCGTTTGAGAGGCTCTGCTTTAGAGAAATGAAGAACAATGTCGTAAAATAAGGGTCGTCTGATCACCCTATTCTAAATACCGCACTCAGTTCTTATAACCAAAGAAAGACGTGCCAGATTCACTGCACTTATTTTATTATAACATTAATGTGTCATTAAGATTGTTTTTAAAATATCCTGTTTACTTTTAACTAAAACTTAATTTTGCACTAACAAATAATCGCATGAACTCATTGAAATGATAATACGGCTAAATACCAAGGTCACGAAGTGGAAGTCTCCATGGCAGTTACAGGCAGCAGTAACAGTAACCAGGGTTGCGGTAACGACTATGTTTAGCAGTCTGTATCTTTCATGTCTTAGGCTCAGAGTTATAGGTCTTTTAAGTGCAAGCGTGTATTTACGTTATTTTTTTGAAAGAGTTTTGATGAATAACGATAATTTTCTTAAGTTTCTACAAATTTTGGAGTGTATTTAACGTGCTTTGGTTGTGGAGTGAATGGTTGCTAAAGAGGTTGTTTGCATCCTTCGGACGCTATAGATTAAGTAATGATTTATTTTGTAGGAATCTTGCATTCAGTACCGTACATTACACATATGTCACACCAAAGTGAATCCGGAGAAACTGGCAGTTCACAACTGCAGCCATCGACTTCTAATCAAAATCTTTCGCCATGTCCATCCTGTGGTAAAATATAGGTACGTGAGGTTAAGTACTCAAACGCAGGAAAAAAACTCGTCTAGCGACCTGTAGCTTCTGATGGTAATGAGAGTCGAGAATACCGATACGAAAATGGTTGAAAGCGGATCTTCGCAAAACAGCAGTTCGGTGAATGCACATATACAACAAAGTCAAGGAATGATTTTGTCATTTCAGGAAAATTACAGTTCGGTTTTCCTACTTTGCTCACGATAGAGGTGAGTTGAATGAACTCGATTTTATCATGGCATAGTTTGATATTACACGATATAATACGTTATTTTAGAGGAATGTAGGAAATTCAGTGAATGTAGTAACCTACAACAGCGATCGAAAAGAGAAATGGAAATAATAAAGGAAACATTCAAATACGAGCTTGTTCAATATCAATCTTTTAATGAATGTAAAAATGTATTAGATCATTGCTGAGTTTGCGAAAAAATAACGTAATCTGCAAGATACCAATTAAAGTATTGAAGGATGCAATGGAAGAAAAATGGGGATTGGCCATTAATTCCTGTTTTGAACCTATTTTAAATAGTTCACAACAGGGTGATCTGGACCTGACAAGACACTAAAATTAACAGAATGTTCTCCCGTAATTTCTGCACTCCTAGAAGTAATGCTTAAATTACGATAGTTTATGATAAAATGAGAGAGGGAAGAACTACCGTATCTTAATTTACAAGGGTAGGGTTGAGAGATGTGACCATGTTAATTGGAGGCATATTTCTGTGTGTTCCGTGATAAGACGTTTAATAGGAAGGACAGCTGATAGGATACTGATTCAATGTATGCTCTTCAGTGAGAATCAGAGAGGATGTTCATCTCAACCAAGAACATTTGTTAATGTTTCAGTGGTAGCTATATGAACGCAAAGAGCTAGATATAACTTAAGCTTTTGACACTGTGGGGTTAGATCATTTGGATAAAATATTGAAGATACTAATCCTACAACCACTACGTAGTTTAGTTAAAGTCCTATCAAAAGGGACCTTCACGAGAATATACAATTCTAATCAATTTTCCGATTCAGTTGAGTTGCAGAATTCAGTTTTCCAGGGGTCAACTCTCTCTCCATTTCTTTTTAATTCAACAATAGATTTCATTCTCAAGGAAGTGTCAGAAAAGGAAATAGCCTAAGTGACAAATATGGCTTCGAAGTTTCAAGAGAATTAAACAGTATGACAGTAGGTGCTTTCGTATATGATATTGTTGTCATAGGACGTAACATGGTAGCCTCCGTGGCTCAGGTGGCATCCCCCTGTGGGTGGGGGCAGTAAAATAACACCCACGGTATCCCCTGCTGTCGTAAGATGCGACTAAAAGGGGCCCCATGGGCTCTGAACTTTAGAGCGTGGGTTGGGGACCACGAGGCTCTTAGCTGAGTCTTGGCATTGCTTCGACTTACTTGTACCAGGCTCCTTACTTTCATCTATCCTTTCCGACCTCCCTTGGTCAACTCTTGTTCTTTTCAGACCCCAACGGTATTACGTTTGGAGGCCTAGGGAGTCTTTCATTTTCACGTCCTTCGTGGCCCTTGTCTTCCTATGGCCGATACCTTCGTTTTTCGAAGTGTCGGACCCCTTCAATTTTTCCGCTCTGATTACTGTTATATAGAGGATGGTTGTCTAGTTGTACTTCCTCTTAAAACAATAATCACCACCACCACATGCTCAGACGGCAGCGCGTCGGCCTCTCACTTCTGGGTCCCGCGGTTCAAATCCCGGTCACTCAATGTGAGATTTGTGCTGGACAAAGCGGTGGCGGGACAGGTTTCTCTCCGGGTACTCCGGTTTTCCCTGTCATCTTTCATTCCAGCAACACTCTCCACTATCATTTAATTTCAACTGTCAGTCATTAATCATTGCCCCAGAGGAATGCGACAGGCCTCGGCAGCCGGCACAATTACTATCCTGGCCGCAAGATTCATTCTATCTCTGACCCGGTCGAATGACTGGAAAACAGGTTGTAGGTTTTCGGGACATAGCATGGCTGCAGCTCAGGAGCTAGTGAAAATGAAAATGAAAATCCTCAGCCTGTTTCCAGCCATTCGACCCTGTCAGGAAAGGAATGAGCGGCGAGGATAGGAACTAATGATGATGATGGTAAAATCATTACTGCAATAAAGTTTCCAACTAAATGAAAGCAAATTGCTTTCTATAAACAATGTTGAATAGGAAAAATTGACAGAAAATAACCTGACTCTTTATACTGATTGTTTCAGAAGAGGCATTAAATCATCATCATCATCATCATCGGTTTACCCTCCAGGTTCGGTTTTTCCCTGGGACTTAGCGAGGGATCCCACCTCTACCGCCTCAAGGGCAGTGTCCTGGAGCTTCAGACTCTTGGTCGGGGGATACAACTGGGGAGTATGACCAGTACCTCGCCCAGGCGGCCTCACCTGCTATACTGAACAGGGGCCTTGTGGAGGGATGGGAAGTTGGAAGGGATAGGCAAGGAAGAGGGAAGGAAGCGGCCGTGGCCTTTAGTTAGGTACCATCCCGGCATTCGCCTGGAGGAGAAGTGGGAAACCACGGAAAACCACTTCCAGGATGGCTGAGGTGGGAATCGAACCCACCTCTACTCAGTTGACCTCCCGAGGCTGAGTGGACCCCGTTCCAGCCCTCGTACCACTTTTCAAATTTCGTGGCAGAGCCGGGAATCGAACCCGGACCTCCGGGGGTGGCAGCTAATCACGCTAACCACAGAGGCGGCTAGAGGCATTAAATACCATTAAATATTTAGGTTTCGTTCAACGAAGAGATAAAATTTGATCATGAGTAATTTCTAGTCTATTAAATCTTACAAATGGCCTTGGAAATTTAGTTTCAACTCCTATGCCACGTCCAGACCAGAAGTTAAACATAATTAATCAGTACATATGGCCAACATGTACAACTTATATCCTTTTCAAATGGCACCAGTTCAACAATTTCCAGAAAAATACTTAGAAGTCGCAGATAAAATAACCCATAGCTCCGTCAAGGAAATGCTGCTTTTACCATCACATGTACCTAATATCATGTAATGTACCTGTAAGCAGTTCAGAGGTTTGCGTCTGGTACGAGCATCTTTGAGGCTTACCTTCAAATTATTATTATTATTATTATTATTATTATTATTATTATTATTATTATTATTATTATTATTATTATTATTATTACTTTATTAGTCCGCCTCTGTGTTTTAGTGGTTTGCGTGATTAGCTGCCAACCCCGGAGGTCCGGGTTCGATTCCCGGCTCTGCCACGAAATTTGAAAAGTGGTACTAGGGCTGGAACGGGGTCCACTCAGCCTCGGAAGGTTAACTGAGTAGAGGTGGGTTCAATTTTCACCTCAGCCATGCTGGAAATGGTTTCCCGTGGTTTCTCACTTCTCCTCCAGTCAAATACCGGGTTGGTACCTAACTTAAGGCCTCGGCCGTTTCCTTCCCCCTTCCTTGTCTATCCCTTCCAATCTTCCCATCCCCCAACAAGGCCCCTGTTCAGCATAGCGGTGCGGCCGCCGGGTGATGTACTGGTCCTCCTCCCCGGTTGTAATTCTTGACCCAAATCTCACGCTCCAGGACACTGCCCATGAGACGGTAGAGGTGGGATCCCTCGCTGAGTCCGAGGAAAAAAGCAACCCTGGAGGATAAACGGGTTAAGAAGAAGCAGAAGAAGGAGAAGAAGAAGAAGATTATCTTATTAAATGTAATAATCTTCATGTGAATACTTTAAGACTTCTAGAAGAAGAGCTTAAGGCATCAGGTAATCATCTTGATGTCCACCCCCGTAGCGTAACGGTTAGTGTTATTAGCTGCCGTCCTCGGGGGCCCGGGCTCGATTCCCGGCACTGCCAGAAATTTAAGAATGGCAGGAGGGCTGGTAAGTGGTTAAAATGGTACATGCAGCTCATCTCCAAAGGGGGTGTGCCTGAAAAGAGCTGCACCACCTCGGAACGAGGACACGAGTTTACATCTTTCTTTTGTCCGACTCGTTGGCTGAATGGTCAGCGTACTGGCCTTCGGTTCAGAGGGTCCCGGGTTCGATTCCCGGCTGCGTCGGGGATTTTAACCTTCATTGGTTAATTCCAGTGGCTCGGGGGCTGGGTGTTTGTGCTGTCCCCAACATCCCTGCAACTCACACACCACACATAACACTATCCTCCACCACAATAACACGCAGTTACCTACACATGGCAGATGCCGGCCACCCTCATCGGAGGGTCTGCCTTACAAGGGCTGCACCCGGCTAGAAATAGCCACACAAAATTAAAATCATCTTGATCTCCTCTGTCTAACGGATTATCGTAAAGCAGCTACTAGAAACCTCAGGAGAAAACTTCGTCAGGAGGAGTGTGGCATTTGGAAAACACTGCTTGCAAAGGGCAACGGGATCGAATTACATAGTGAGGACTATCTACGTCTGAGTGGGTTATCTATCTGAAAATGAATGGAATTGTTGCGGCAGGTAAAAGTAGTTCCCGGTCGGTCCTTGGATGGTTCTCGGTGCAGATATGAATGCCCCGAGGAATGAAACGCTTGCTCACGTTCAAGGACTATGTGACGGTGAGTATTTATTACTCAGAAACTCTCGACACCATCAAGGAAGTACAGTAATAGTAGCAGAATCGAAGAATGTGGAAGTTGAGGAAGAAGTATGCTGTGGTTCAACAAACGGTTCCACTACACTTGACATATTCAGAGGTCACCGGAAATTGACACATTATAGACTCAACAATTACATTCGAAACTGGAAGCAATCAACTGGAAGAAGAAAAGAAGAACATAATATACGAGCTAACAATTGAGTATTTCAAGAAAACATATCATCTGAAACGCCTACAAGTAATAGGATTTTTAATAGGGTCTCGCGGTGTTATTCCGAACTTCTTTGCATCGTTTCGGAAGAAATTCGGATCATCTCAATCTTTACGAGAATAAATTGTCAAGGTTGTGCTGAAGAAATCGTGCCGATATATAAATGAAATTTTTATCCATGATTAATTTTACAAAAAAATAATTGAATGTAGGCCTATACCGAGTCCGAAGGGACTATCTCCAATGGAGACAGTTTTCAAATAAATAAATAAATAAATAAATAAATAAATAAATAAATAAATAAATAAATAAATAAATAAATAAATAAATAAATAATTATTATAGTTATTGTTGTTATTTCGTTTCGAGGGCGTTGTTGGGTTGCGGTGAAATGAAATGGCGTATGGCTTTTAGTGCCGGGAGTGTCCGAGGACATGTTCGGCTCGCCAGGTGCAGGTCTTTCGATTTGACTTCCGTAGGCAACCTGCGCGTCGTCATGAGGATGAAATGATAATGAAGACGACACATACACCCAACCCCCGTGACAGAGAAATTAACCAAAGATGGTTAAAATTCCCAACCCTGCCGGGAATCGAACCCGGGACCCCTGTGACCAAAGGCCAGCACATTAACCATTTAGCCATGGAAACGGACTGGCTTGCGGTGAATGCCTTGAACACCTACATCCGATTGTCATTAGCATATATTAGTATGGATTTTACTTCTAGCCTTGAACTTTAAGTTTCAGAAAAGGACCAAGAAGAAAGTTGTTGATAGCTGATTCATTACGTTCGCGGAAGGGAAAACCGGTGCTGGCAGGCAACTCGTGATATTGAAGGTACATCCATTTAGACAATAGTTAAATTTCAAGGTAAACTACCGACATATTAGCAATGCATAGATAAATCCTGACTGTAGGAGATTTTATCTCTTTCTGGTTTTGAGAATGTATGCGATACCTATATTATTTCTCACAATAAACACTGCCTCCATGGTGAATTAATAATATGATACATTAATCCCGTATATAGAAGGTACAATTTCTAATAATAATAATAATAATAATAATAATAATAATAATAATAATAATAATAATAATAATAATAGTCCGCCTCTGTGGTGTAGTGGTTAGCGTGATTAGCTGCCACCCCCGGAGGCCCGGGTTCGATTCCCGGCTCTGCCACGAAATTTGAAAAGTGGTACGAGGGCTGGAACGGGGTCCACTCAGCCTCGGGAGGTCAAATGAGTAGAGGTGGGTTCGATTCGCACCTCAGCCATCCTGGAAGTGGTTTTCCGTGGTTTCCCACTTCTCCTCCAGGCGAATGCCGGGATGGTACCTTACTTAAGGCCACGGCCGCTTCCTTCCCTCTTCCTTGCCTATCCCTTCCAATCTTCCCATCCCCCCACAAGGCCCCTGTTCAGCATAGCAGGTGAGGCCGCCTGGGCGAGGTACTGGTCATACCCTCCAGTTGTATCCCCCGACCAAGAGTCTGAAGCTCCAGGACACTGCCCTTGAGGCGGTAGAGGTGAGATCCCTCGCTAAGTCCGAGGGAAAAACCGAACCTGGAGGGTAAACAGATGATGATGATGATGATGATAATAATAATAATAATAATAATAATAATAATAATAATAATAATAATAATAATAATAATAATAATTGTACCGGTTGGTACACCTATACGCCGTACATTTGAATTTTCGCCTTAAAATACTCCTCTACAGCTGAAACTCTGAACTATAAAACTGAATTAATTCAACCGTTTATCTGAAGATGTCACTATGTTAATTTCGAATTGTTTTTGTTTACTAATTATCAAAAAGTGTGGACATTCTCTCACAGATGTCTCTACCAAAACTATTATCATGCACCCTGGTGCGAAGTGATGGAACTTTTCTTGAAAATATTTTATACTTATAAGTTTTCCTATAACTAAATTTCGTTCTTTCATTTGTAGGTTGGCAATATAAATCTTTCTTTCTCCCAGTTTTCAACTTAGCCAATCCCGAATTTCTTTAATTAATTTTGGACCTATCGTGTCCCTCTTCTTCATATTTGATGAGTAAACTTTAGCCGACCAATAAACGCATGTGGGTGTGTCTTAATTATTCATGAAAGGTCTCGAATCTTCCCCGAGAGTATAAAAACTGCTGATTTTCCGGGCTCTCCGCCACTTCAAAAACATCTAGCTTAGTGCATGGAAGTATAGCAGGGGGCGGGTTGCGCTTCTTCCTTCGAGCAGCAGCTCTTCAGCAAAGGTAATGGCCTTTTAACATCTTTATTTCTTTCTTGCTCAGCAGTTTAACCCCCGGGGAAGGTTCGAAACCTTTTCAATGTATCCTACCTGTTTAAAAATGTAACAGTGCCGGTATGTAAACATTTTCTTATTTCTTTAACTGTAAATCGGGGATAGAGAGTGCTTTACCCTCTCGAGCTCCCCTTCAATTTGGATTTGAGGTGGCTACGTTTTCATAACCGATTTTCTTCTCTTCATTAATGTGTTAAATTACTTTTCTTATACGAGTCACCTCCCTAGTGTGGGAATAGCCCCTGTGTAATCGGCCTAGTGCCCCTTAGGTTTTAACAAGTTGTATGTAGGAGTGCAAGCAACGCCTCCATTCATATTGGTATTTTGGGCCATTTCATTAAGCTATTATTTTTCTTTTAAGGCCCAGTAGGCTGGGTACGAGATACCCCTCGTACTCTCTGTTTAATGGCAAGTGATTGTAAAGCTTTGTATTCCCTTTAATAGGCTTGAAAGATTGAGAGCGGGCCAGCTCTTTATGGTATTGTGGTAAAAGTGCCTCAGAGAGGCTTGAGATGTGAAGGTGGGAGCAAGTGCTCCATGTTATGAGGGGTTTTCTGCCCTTTGGTAATCTGTGGTTGTGAGCTGAGAGCTCAGAAATTGTTAAACTTTGGGGCTCGTAGCCCAGAATTTGTAAAGACACCTTAACTTGTGTTTTGCTTGTAAAATTATTATTGCACCTGAATATTCATTGTTATTTCACCTAGTGAAAAATTGTTAAATCTTGTTATCTGTTGAAAATATAACCTTTATTTAAATTTTAAATTCATCTTTCGGACTTGTAGTTAGACCCATTCCAGCCCGCACCTTCTTTCACCTCTGCTGATCCACCAAAACACGGTAATAATAATAATAATAATAATAATAATAATAATAATAATAATAATAATAATAATAATAACAAGTCGTTAAAGATCTTCCGAATGAATTAGAAGACAGCCTAGTGCAAAATGGTCCGTAGAGTTTAATATAAATAGATTATTAATCCACAATATCAGTTAATTTCTTAGGCCTACCAGAACAAGAATATACCTATGTTCTTTCAGCTGGCAAAGAGTGATATATCTCTCTATAATAAGTGATTATATAAAGCTACTGTCAGTTGATGACATGTTCAAATGATACTTTTCCTTATACGTAAAAAAATAAAATGTTCTTAACTTGTGGCTACTCCAACCATTACTCTTATACCTTCATCTCCTTCACACCACATACATAACATTTGTTTGAGCGCCAGTTGCTTTTTAAATAAAAACAACAAAATTTGGTAGAGCATACCAATTATATCAATTACCTCAAGGCGTGAGGTGATAAACTCACATATTTGGCAATATACAGGGATATGAATCAGGACAATATTAAATTACTGTTGCATTTCCACAATTGAGGATTGTACATGGAACTGGAATCACTTATTATAATTAAAATAAAACTGAGTTTATGACTATAATTTACGTCACAATGAACAAGCATTGACGTCTTTTAATTAAACAAAAAATATATCTAGTGAGATTTGCGGTAATATGAAAAAGAAAATTTAATCTAAACAAAAAAAAAAACTATTGGCATGAACTTGAAGTGAGATTTGATATCGCCGCTGATTACATTCTTCTTCATGTTATGAATGCATAACATGTCTGATGCTTTAATTACCTGATGTCTGCATACACCGCTGTTGAACTTGAAAATCCTGGGAAAACCTATGAGCTGAAGTCGGGAGCCGTCTGCTGTTATCTTCTTATATAACAAGGTGTTGGCCTACATACCATGTACGTGTGTAGGGAGCTCCAATGTAATTACGTCCACTCAATATATTATAAGAAATTTGAAAATATTATTGAAACATCTTGTGAAGTCCATCCTCACAAGAAGATGATGTTTCTTTATCAGCATAGTACTCGTCTCTGCTCGGATACAACCACCACTTGTAGACCTCCTCGATTATTACTTCTTCAAACACCACTCTTAGCTCTGACCATCACTCTAAGACCACTTCTTCCATTTGATACATCTGACTGATACCAATGATCTGATAGATATGATACCTCTCACCACCGTTGCCTCGACTTTTTTATAACCTCGCGATGACGACTCATCTCCCTACTCTCTGTTCATCCCTTCCACTTCAACATACAGTAGCTGGCGAATACTGACACTTGGTCGCAATCACGTGCCCACGCACTGATGTCATCAGTCATGTGTCGTATAAGCGTACCCAAGCGGATTACAGTGACTATGCTGCATGAGTCACCGGAAAACCTACTTGCACATAACATTCTCATTTAAACATAGCCTCGATTGCAAAATACTCTGCCAACACATCTGCCTAGAGTTACAAGCCACAGAATGACTATATCAAACCAACAAATCTCATTTACTAATATACAGCATAATTACAAACATATTCACTTAACCTACGATTAAATACAATAATATGCGTGATACCTAATTATTACAGTCTAAATGATGAGAAACAGAATATAAAATCTAATGGATCGGGTTAATAATAATAATAATAATAATAATAATAATAATAATAATAATAATAATAATAAATACTGAATGGAGTCTGTAACCCTGTTGTACGGTTACAAACTTGAGTAGGCCTACATGTTATATTTTGGCACGTTATTTGATTTTTTTTGTAAACCTGACATATTTTTTCTGGTAACAATGTGCATTAGGCATTCTCTAGAGCTTACAGCATTGGCTAGTAGGTACTGTACTTCAGTGTTGGTTTGGTGTTGAGGAGGTGGAAGATCCTGTTTGTTGGAAGTTGCACTCAGTTGGCCGTGCGGCTAGGGGCGCACAGCTGTGAGCTTGGATCCGGGAGATAGTGGGTTTGAACCCCACTGACGGCAGCCCTGAAGATGGTTTTTCGGTGGTTTCCCATTTTCACACCAGACAATTGCTGGAGCTGCACCTTAATTAAGGCCACGGCCGCTTCCTCCCCAGTCCTAGCCCTATCCTATCCTATCGTCGCCATAAGACCTATCTGTGTCGGAGCGACGTAAAGCAAGGAGCAAAAAAAAAAAATGAAGAAGGAAATGCAGGACCATAGAGCTTCCCCGCTGCGTTCTGGAACGTGTCGTCTCGCTGAAGCGATGCGTGACGTCACGAGCCAGATAGCACTGGGCAGTGTTTATGGAAAGGCTTGTTTACACGCGACAGTAATTTAGTGGTAACTACATTTTAAACTTATTGTCAAGTGACTTACAGCGTGTGAACTGCGACTTAAGTGGTAAGTGGTAATTAAACGATTAAGTAACAATTTAGTCAAGTAGAATAGAATCCCGTCTATTTTTCCTTTCAAGTAGATCTCCCACAAACTGCGCGCGCACCCATCGGCGTAGTGGGGGGAATCACTGTACATTGGAACCTTGGATTGCGAGTATAATTCGTTCTGGGAACATGCTCGTAATCCAAATCACTCGTATATCAAAGCAAATTTTCCCATGAGAAACTATTGAAACTTGGATGATTCGTCCACAACACAAAAACATTTATTCGCATAACATTTCTAAAACAAAATATAACATAAAACAATTAAACTGCACTTTACCTTACAACAGAATCATTGTTGGTGTGAGGGAGACGAGAGATGACATGAGAAGAGTTACTGTGTAGCACGAATTTCACTAACGGAATCACTGCTATCGGTTGGCTCATTGGAGGTGTTTTCTTTTCGTGCAACTTTAACGAGGAACCTGTCCAATGACTGTTGCTTTTGCCTCTTTTTGAGGATTTCACGAAAATGTGACATTGCATTGTTATTGAACAGATTCATCCACTGTAATCATCTCCTTCCTCCGACCGAATTCCTTTTTAGCCTTCTTTTCGTTCACAGGGCCCATCGTTGCAGAACAGTTATATCACAGATGACAGAAACAAAACATGTACACTCGTACGGTGTTGACTGTGCGAGCGAGGCACGCCAACTGAAGTTCAGCGCGGGAAATGATTACACACACTTTCCCAGGAAAGAGAGTGGGAGGGGGAGGAGAAAACAAAGGCACAGGGGAGGTGGAAACGTACGTACATGTGACGCTCGTATTGCGAAACCTCACTCGCTTATCAAGTTACAATTTATTTAAAATATTTGCTCGTCTTGCAAAACACTCGTAGACCAAGTTACTCGCAATCCGAAGTTCCAGTGTACTTGCTACTTAGCACGTGCGAACAGTCGCAATTTAGTCAAGTTCGTAAATTGTGGATGAAGTTACAGAGTTGATCATTGCTGTGACTTCGTTTATCTTTCGATCGTTCGTTCTAATTGCGGAGAACAATGGCTATATGGATGGCAGATATCACTAAAATTCGTTAGTGAATACGTCCAGCACGAGTACCTTTGGAATGCTAAAATGTACTGCGCATGATAGTATCTCTGTTTTGTATCAAAGGTTCAACTTTGTGCAGTAACTCATTAAATGTTACTCCTGATATTCGCAAGGTTAGCAAATAAATAATGTTATTCGCTTTAAGTTTCACTAACTGCTTGTACGGTTTTCGGAGACGCCGAGGTGTGCACGTGTTCATGCAGCAACATGTTGTCGCGCATTGTCCTCCTGAAATATGGCGTCTGGTGTGTCGTGCAAAAAGGGTATGGCTACAGGTCGCAGGATGTCATTCGCGTATGTCAAACTGATCACAGTGCCCTGGACACGCATCAACTGTGATTTGTGGTTGTACCCAGTAGCACCCCACACCATAAGGCCTTGAGATAGCGCTGTTTGTCTTGTGCGAATGCAGTCAACGTGAAGACTCTCCCCCTGTCTGCGGGGAACCGTAATGCGGTCATCCTTTTCAAACAAACAGAGCCTAGATTCGTCCGAAAACACTATCTGCTGCCATTCCTGTCCCCAGTGACGTAATTCCACACACCATTGCAGTCTAGCATGTTTATGCACATTAATCAAAGGTAGGCGGAGATGTGGACGCCGCGCCGGCAACCCTGACCGTAATAAACGGTGACGGACTGTCACTCCTGATAGTGTACGATGTGTTACACTGTTCCACTGTTGCGCCAGATCCGAGGATGACGCAGATCTGTCCTGCAATGCCATTCGGTCGAGGTGTCGATCTTCTCGGTGGGGGGTGGTCTGAGTGGTCGTGTTTTACGGCCTTCTGTGAACCATTGTGTATACATCCGTTGCGCTGTCGACACAGATCCACACGAGCAGCAATTTCCCTGATGGTTGCATCACGTTCTCTCATGCCAATAACGCGCCCTTTTTCAAACTCACTCATTTGACGGTACAGATCTCGCAGATGTCTGCGAGGCATCCTGCAGGTATGCTCAAGTCACATTGATCCATTACTTTCGGTTTACAGCGACGACGAGAGCAGCAGGCACATTTTACCAGTCGGTGGTGGTGCGCCGAGATATCGATGTGGACCTTGAACCTGATGGTTCAGATGCTAATTATTTCTTCAGAACATACTAATGCACATGTTCTGTGAATATGCACTTGCTATCTGTAGTCTTTCAAGGTGTTATAGTTTTTATGAACATGAGTGTAGTTGGAAGTGCAAACGTCCGTACAGTATGTGTGTGTGTGTGTGTGTGTGTGTGTGTGTGAGAGAGAGAGAAATTGTAGGACAAAATCATTTGTAATCCAGACCAATCTGTGATTAAACATTAAAAAAAGCACTAACGAATGGCGAGAAGACATGTTTTTTAAATGCGTTTTCCAAATTTCGTGAAGAAAATCCTGGAAGTACTCTGGATAAAGTAACACATGCAGTGGCGAGCTTTCACCGTGCTAGGAAAAGGACTTAAGGTTGATAGGAAACTGGTTACTCCTAAAAAAAACACGTAAAGCGACAAAGTTAAGAGGAGCGTTTCGAGTTGTCAGTGGAGATGACGAATAAGCTAGAGCGGAGCTTTTAAAAGCTGGAAAGATCATAAAATGAAGAAAAATGTGGAATTCAAAAGGACAGATTGGGGAAAATATTCGTTTATAGTAAGAGGAATTAGGGATTAGAATAATTTATCAAAGGAGGTGTTTAATAAATTTCCAACTTCTTCGAGATCAGGTTAAAAAAAGACTATGCAAACAACTGATAGTGATTCTGCCACCTGGGTGACAGCACTAAATGCAGATCAGTGGTGACTGATTGAGTTTTTAATTTGTGATCCAATTTTCCCTCTTCACCTTCAGCATTCTTTTGCACTACGACCTTTCAAAAGCTCTTATCCTCCTTCTGTTTGTACTAGTTATTGTCCATATTTCATTTCTGTACAATACCACAGTATTTAACAAAACATTGAGTGAAATAAGTTAGAACAAGTCACTTAGAATATTAGAGACTGCTTTGCGAGAAGCCAGCATGGCGAGGCTATTTCATTTGGTGTAAAAGATATGAAATACTGGAGGAGTACAATCCGATCTTAAAATAAATATTTTTAAATCCTAATCTTGTCCGGCTCCTGGGCTAAATGGTGAGCGTAGTGGCTTTCGGTTCAAGAGGGCGCTGGGTTCCGTTCCCGTCCGGGATGTAGTTAATTCCTCTAGCTCGGGTGCATATAAATACATATAAATAATCATTTGTATTGGCTGCAAAACACCAAAGAAACACGGACTAGTGAATATATCCCTCCACATAAGTTCGGCATCAGGAAAACCATGTAGTCGCAAAACTGGCTTAAATCCACACAATGTGGCGACCCCTGGCAAATGGGAAAATGCCAATAATAATAATAATAATAATAATAATAAGAAGAAGAAAATTATCCCTATACCTAAGAGAGTAGGTGCTGAGAACTGCTGTGTGTAATGGACACAGTCTCAGAGGAAGAGTACAAGATGAAAATAAATGTATCAAAAACGAGATCAGTGGAATGCAGTCGAACGGAATCAGATAGTACAGGAAATGTTCGTTCCTGATGAGCTAAGAACCTGTTGTTCACTTGCTACGTCATCTGGTGTAGTGTTTTCCTACACGGGCACGGGAGCGGCTGGTACACACGTCCACATTAATGGTGTTCCGACATAAAAAATCAACACTGTCCCACTCCAGTACTGAAAAGGAGAGTGAAGGGGTAGTATTGAAGTCCACTCCAGTAACTGAAAGGAGGGGAAGAGGGTGAATGGGTAGTGCTGAAAACACAGTGTGTGCATTCCGTAGCAGCCTACAATTCGTTATTCTGTAACACTGTAAGATGTCTCCTATCTTATCAAAAGTGAATCGAGGCCGTATTATTGGCACTTGGGGAGGCTCACATGGTCCTCCAAGCAATAGCTCAAGCAATGCCATGCAGTTTCAAGACAGTTTGGAGATGGGTAGAAATATGGCAAGAACGAGGTGAAGAAGGATTGGTAGATCATAAGACAAATAACAAGGCTCATAGAAGAACTACTCCGGAAAGGATACTGGAATCGTTCAAACTATGCACAATTGTCCGTTCGCAACTATCAGTAATGCAATTGCCACATTGGAATTGCCAGTAAGCAGGACTACCTGAGTCGCCGACTCCACGCGGCAGGTATGCACAATCGCCGAGCTGCAAAAAAGGGGCGATTTCTTCCTATCCACAGATAAATTCGCGTAGCCTTTGCACTACAAGAAAGTGTTACTCCACGACAGGAATGGGAGATTAAAATTTGGTTGGATGGAAAGGTATTTTGCTCTGATTCACGTAAACAGCTGAAGTGCTGGCATCCAGTTCGAAAGCGTTATGAAGAGCCCTTTGTCCAGATAACTGATCAGTCGGGTCGCATCACATGTGGCGTACTGGAGTAGATAAGTGGTGCCGGTCCAGAAGAGTTGATGGAGGTCACTCCACATATGACTGCTTGCGAATATGTGGACATTTTAGAAGGTGCCGTTCTTCCTAGTGTTCGAGCTAGTTACCCCATAGAAGAAGTTTCCGTTATCAGGTTCGTGCAAGATAACTGCTCTGTTTACACTTCACATGTAACCGAAGCTTTCTTCAAACGGCATCCTGACTGGCCTCCCAAGTCGGCTGACTTAAATATAATAGAACAAGTTTGGGCAAGAATGGTAAACACATGGGATCCAGGTCAGGAGAGGACAAGAGCGGCTTTGTCGAAATGAAATGGCGTATGGCTTTTAGTGCCGGGAGTGTCCGAAGACAAGTTCGGCTCGCCAAGTGCAGGTCTTTTCGTTTCGACTCCCGTAGGCGACCTGCGCGTCGTGATGAGGATGAAATGATGATGAAGACGACACATACACCCAGCCCCCGTGCCAGCGAAGTTAACCAATGATGGTTAAAATTCCCGACCCTGCCGGGAATCGAATCCGAGGCCCCTGTGACCAAAGGCCAGAACGCTAACCATTTAGCCATGCAGCCGGACAGCGGCTTTGTTGATGCACTGCCATGGAGTTTGGGCGAAACTAAGGAACGAACCAGATTTTTCCAACATCTATTAGATTCCATTCTCAAGCGGCTAGAGCAAGTGAAAAACAGGAAGGGGGTATGGACTGATTATTAATATTCTGAAGGTGTAAAGTCAGTATTTGACACAAGTCTTTAGTCACTTGATATCCCTTCCACAATTAGTTTTGTGTTAATTTCCGTTTTTCTTTTCTTGAAATTATCTATGTATAGACCAGGGCCTCTCAGAGTGCATGCACTAGGTGCAGGCACTGTGCACGGTGCAAAAGACGACTTCGCTTGGTTGACCAGAGTGCAGACCCCCACTCCTCGATTTGGAGCAATAGCGCTGTCTCTCTCTTTCTCCACGCCTGTCTCGCTCGCTCCGCCTGTCTCCCTCTTCCTCACTTGCTCCGTAGCGCTCCAAATCCGAGCCGAGTTGAGTCGAGCTTAGCCGAGTTGCCCAGAGACGAAGCGTTGGTCCGAAGCGAACCGAGCGGGACCGATGCACAGTGCACGGCGCTCTTGCGCCTCGATTTGCACGCGTGAGATTTTGGGCGTTTGAGAGGCCCTGCTATAGACAGTGTGCTCATTATACTGTATTACCGAACGTTTATTTTATTTATATACTTCATTTTCTAGAAAGATGGGATACGTTAATATTTTTGATAAGATATTTCTGAAAATATTTGTTAATTTATAATAATTATTTATGTTGATATGTTACAATAATAGCATTTTATTTTATATTTTAAGACACGACTTTGTATTTTATGGAAATAGAATTTTAATGATATTAAGTTATTTTCAGATATATTTTCTTATTGTTCAAGAAGTAAAATGTATCTTCAGTTATTTTTATAAAGGAATGCTTACACAGTTGTGATACGTTATACATCAATATATTATTTTAGCGTATTAATTTTCTGTTTATAGCATTTATCGTAATTCTATACCGAATGTGGTAAGTTATGATGATATAACTTCAATGAAGTCCAGAACAAAGTTACGAACCAGTAAATGATGTTTTCAAATTACGACCCGATATAACGCAGTTAAAAATATTTCTAACTAGTATCAAATACTTTTCGGTTAAAAACCTCCTTTACCTCTTGATACTGGTCCGCCTCTGTGGTGTAGTGGTTAGTGTGATTAGCTGCCACCCCCGGAGGTCCGGGTTCGATTCCCGGCTCTGCCACGAAATTTGAAAAGTGGTACGAGGGCTGGAACGGGGTCCACTCAGCCTCGGGAGGTCAACTGAGTAGAGGTGGGTTCGATTCCCACCTCAGCCATCCTGGAAGTGGTTTTCCGTGGTTTCCCACTTCTCCTCCAGGCAAATGCCGGGATGGTACCTAACTTAAGGCCACGGCCGCTTCCTTCCCTCTTCCTTGTCTATCCCTTCCAATCTTCCCCATCCCCCGCAAGGCCCCTGTTCAGCATAGCAGGTGAGGCCGCCTGGGCGAGGTACTGGTCATTCTCCCCAGTTGTATCCCCCGACCAAGAGTCTGAAGCTCCAGGACACTGCCCTTATGGCGGTAGAGGTGGGATCCCTCGCTGAGTCCGAGGGAAAAACCGACCCTGGAGGATAAACAGATGATGATGATGATGACCTCTTGATACTGTAGTTATCAGAGTAGGTTATGTAATGCTGTACTTCGATATATCCACCACTGTGCCCATTTCAATCACAACAAAGTCTTGTAGCGGCCTGTCTACAGGCAGCAATGCGTTAAGCCTCCTGTTTTGTACTGGAGTGGCCTTCAACACTACCCCTTCACTCTCGCCCCCCTCATTTTTCAGTACTGGGGTGGGGCAGTGTTGATTGTTTATGTCAGGACACCATTAATGTGCACGTGTATACACTCGAGTGGCCTTGGCATTCGTCGCTACTAGAGGTTGCCTGCCTTGCTAGGGGCGGATACTCCGTATTAGAAAATAAAGTCCCACTGTCGGCAGCCCTGAACATGGTTTTTCGTGGTTTCCCATTTTCACACCAGACAAATGCCGGGGCTGTACCTTAATTAAGGCCACGGCCGCTTCCTTCCCACTCCTAGCCCTTTCCTGTCCCATCGTCGCTATAAGACCTATCTGTGTCGGTGCGGCGTAAAGCAACTTGCAAAAAAAAAAAAAAAAAGTCATAAAGGAAGTATATGAATATTGTTACCTGAGTAGTAAAATAACTAACATTGGCAAACGTAACGAGGATATAAAATGAAGACTAGCACAAGCAAGGAAGACTTTTCCTGAAAAAATAAATTTACTCTCTTCAAACAGTGATTTGCATAGTCTGGCTCCTTGGCTGAATGCTCAGCGTACTGGCCTTCGGATCAAAAGACCCCAGGTTCGATTTCCGGTCGGGCCAAGGGTTTTAACTGTGTAATTCGTCTGGCTCGGGGACTGGGTATTGGTGTTTTTGTTTTAATAAACTGCTCTTCGTCTACAGTATATACAATACTTCACGCTGTCAACCAGCAGAGAAACTCGCACTAGTAAATATATTCCTCCACATAGGGTTGGCGTCAGGAAGGGCATCCAGCCGTAAAGCTAGGACAAACCTACAACCACGTGCTAACTCCAATAAATTGAGGAAATGCCAGTGATAATAATAAGAAACATTGACATAGACATGATAATCTTTTGGGATTTTGCCGTGTAATAGAAAACAGAGCAGTATTCTTTACCTCTCTCAGAGACTTTGCTCCTTGCCTTCTCAAGAGAGACACGTCTGTCTACGGACAGAACTTCACTAACAAAGAGGACTGGAACTTGAAAATACCTTACGAATTCCGAAGCCCTACAGTGACTTAGGGCATATGCTCATAGGGACCTTTTATAAGTGTTATTTTCTATGTTTGTCCATCCCCCGATTACTCCCCACATGTTTGGAAACACTCTGTATTACTATAGATGATACCGTCAAAATCTTCGATGTGGAAAGTTGATTGTTCATGAACTGTTCTTTCTTTCTCATCACCGAGCTCGATAGCTGCAGTCGCTTAAGTGCGGTCAGTATTCAGTATTCGGAAGATAGTGGGTTCGAAGTCCGGCTCCATAGCTAAATGCTTAGCGTGCTGGCCTTTGGTCACAGGGGTCCCGGGTTCGATTCCCGGCAGGGTTGGGAATTTTAACTATCAATGGTTAATTTCTCTGGCACGGGGATGGGTGTATGTGTCGTCTTCATCATCATTTTATCCTCATCATGACGCGCAGGTCGCCTAAGGGAGTCAAATCGAAAGACCTGCACCTGGTGAACCGAACTTGTCTTCGGGACTCCCGGCACTAAAAGCCATGCGCCATTTCATTTCAGTGGATTCGAACCCCACTGTCGGCAGTCCTGAAGATGGTTTTCCGTGGTTTCCCATTTTCAAACCAGGCAAATGCTGGGACTGTACCTTAATTCAAGCCACGGTCGCTCCTTTCGCGTTTCTAGCCCTTTCCTGTCACATCGTCGCCATAACACCTACCTGTGTCGGTGCGACGTAAAGAAAATTGTTGTACTCCGCAGGCAGTGGTTCAAAATATACATTTTCTTTACAAGTTACTTTACGTCACACCAACACAGATAGGTCTTATAGTGACGATGGGACAGGAAAGGGCTAGGAACGCGAAGGGAGCGACCGTGGCCTGAATTAAGGTGCAGCCCCAGGATTTGCCTGGTGTGAAAATGGGAAACCATGGAAAACCATCTTCAGGTCTGCCGACAGTGGGGTTGGAACACACTATCTCCCGAATACTGGATAATGGCCGCACCTAAGCGACTGCAGCTATCGAGCTCGGTCAAAACAGACTGAAGCTGTTGATAAAAGGAGAGCTCAACTTTAATCTAGAGTTGACCATACTTTCCCTCCCAGGAAAATTCTTTCAGATACTGGTAAACAGATAGCTGATTGCAAAATTAGCTTATTATGTGTTTGATTAACGGTATAAATACACCATCCACCTACAAATATTTGGTACCCCTAACGGTAGATAATATAGTAGGTTGTACGGCCTCATGTGTGTTAGTGGGCAATAAAACCAATTGAAAAGGAGATTGCGTGTGGTGCAATGCTGGCAGGTTCAGGAAGGATATAACTGTGGGCGAAAACCTCAGTGGGTTGTCCAGCAAGGTAACAGTCATGAAGGAAGGCGTGGGCCCACGAAGGGCGAGAAAATGAAAGACTCCCTGGCCTCATAAACGTAATGCTATCGGAGTCAGAAGAGAACGAGAGTTCACCAAGGGCGGATAGAAAAGTTGAAAGAGCCTGGCACGAGCAAGTGAAAACAGTGCCAGACTCAGACAGGACACCCGTGGTTGCCAACCCACACTCAGGAGTTCAAGACTCCTGGTGATTACCCCTCTCTATCGCCTTTTACGACAGGTAGGTATATGTACTCGTATAATACCGTCCCCATTCATAGGAGGAAAATCTATTTCTAATGGAATATTTTGAACAGAGGCCCACCAGCTCGGATATTTGAGAACAGCAGCAGCACATAAGCTGCATATCACGGCTCTCAAAATAATGCCTGTGACGTATTGGTCCCGTTCGCTTAAGATGACCCTATATGTGATATTGCTCTTCGATTTATTCAGTCTACAATTGAGCAGAAATTAAATGAAATGGCATATGGCTTTTAGTGCCGGGAGTGTTCGAGGACAAGTTCGGCTCGCCAGATGCAGGTCTTTTGATTTGACCCCCATAGGCGACTCGCGCGTCGTGATGAGGATGAAATGATGATGAAGGCGGCATATACACCCAGCTCCCATGCCAGCGGAATTAACCAATTATGGTTAAAATTCCCGACCTTGCCGGGAATCGAACCCGGGACCCCTTTCACCAAAGGCCAGCATGCTAACCATTTAGCCATGGAGCCAGGCAATTGGACAGAAAGACACTTATAACGTGAAGTTCTGTGTGGAGATGATTCTCGTACCATCGTGCAGGACCATTGGTTGTTGCTCCCAGTAGCATGAACTTACAGATGTCCAATAAAATTCTGGCCTATTTATTTATTTATTTATTTATTTATTTATTTATTTATTTATTTATTTATTTATTTATTTGTATGTGTTCAGGAAGAGCTGCCACCTATTACGTGACATATTACTAAAACTACGGAATATTCTATGAAAATAATGGATACTGCGTATTTTAGACAGGATTTTATTTGTTCTAGATGTAGGTCTATTTGATATTTGACATTGTTGCCTTAAATGATAGCATCAGATTATATCATAATATGAAATTATTGGCATAGAATTTTTATATTCATTGAAATCAGGTTTTCGCGAACATAGTACTCATCTGTGGCTGTATAGCCCCCTGTTTAGAGATTGGTTTTGCACCGAGACACTTGGGTTTTGATTCTATTCAGCGCCTTACATATTGTATACGTTATGCTATTACCAGCGGCAGGTTCCTTTTTCACATTCCTTCATGTACCCTCACGTACAACGAAATGCTCACAACATTGTTGCCTTTCTCCGGAATGAGAGTGTCAGTGTCAGATGCCATGTTGCCGTGGCTACCGTTCAGTAGTAGGTATGCAATGCTTACCCATTGGACTCGCCAAGGTGGATCGATTTAATAAAAAGGAATTCGAGAAGAAGAAACCTGGACTGGGACAAAATGATGGAAGAGGAACAGTGGAAGGAGAGAGGAAGGTGGAGAAGTGCCATACATGCCCCAACCCGGCAAGAGCTGGATGAGGGGAAAGGGAGGGTGATGACTCGCCAGAGTGCCGGTCTCAATCCCACTGAACACCTTTGATATGAATTTGACATGCAAGTGAGGGTTTGGGAAATGTACCCCACTTCAAAGGGAGGATGATGACTCGCCAGAGTGCCGGTCTCAATCCCACTGAACACCTTTGGTACGAATTCGACCTGCGAGTGAGGTTTTGGGAAATGTACCCCACTTCAACTGCCCAGCTGCATAAGTTGTTGCGAGGGGAATGGTGGCGAATTCTAGTGGACGTTCGGTACGATGTAGTCAAGAGCATGTCTGACACAGCGATTCCACGAGGTCATAACCGAGCAAAGATCCCAAGACAGACGTTTTAGAGAAGTGTGCAGTTACTTTTAGGTAGATAGTGTATTAAGGAAAACTTGGATATCACAGACTGATTAGCGCACATAATTACAGGAGATGCTCATGACTAGCAAAACGAACTTTGACAAAGCGAGATGGCATTTTAGAGTGCTTAAATGAGAGAGATTCCTGTCAATTGATTTACAGGCATATTAAGGTACCATTCTCAGGAGAAATTCCGGCACTCTGGCGTTTCTTATAGGACGCCAAACACACACTCTTATGACGATAATTTAAACAAGGGTGTAACTAGGAGTGAAAATAATAACTTGAAGTTTTCAATCGGCCAAAACCCGATAAAGTACCAAATTAAATTGGGTGAGTGAATAAAAGAAATAATGTAAAAACAACCGTTATATCAAATGATATATTCAATTAATTAGTTTATTTATTTATTCCTGACTTACATATATGTTGCGAAGTTAGGGCTCACAGCCCTCTCTTACACTTAACCACTATAAACAATAAAATTTAAAAACGTTAACATAAAAAATAAGACATAGAAATTCTAGAAAGAAATAATACTACGGACAGATAATTCTAAGACTAAGTTACATATCAGTACGGCAAACGATTGTATAAGAAATTACTAGAAACTAAAGTGGACTCAAAATGCGAGATATGAAGAGTGCGACACAAATGTGATGATAATAATTGAGACATTAGTTAGGCCTCTCCCTAAGTTTGAATTGCCGCTGCGTCTTCCGACTATTGTACTATCTATGGAAAACTCTCGGAACTATACCATGTCCAAGGATTTCAAAATATATTTACGAGATGTCTCCATTGTTGATTTGTTGTGCCTCCTAGTGGAATGTATTGTAATTAGCTTGATAAGAAAAATGTACTTTTTAAGGTTGAATCACGTGATCGCCTTCTGTTGTTTCTTTTCGTTATACTGGAGTTGTCACTATTTGTCTCAGGCTTTGTCAACCAATCAGTTTACTGTCTTATGACATGATATTCCACCAATGGGAAAACTCGCTACGTCAGTGTTCCAGAACAGTCAGCCAACCTCACTATAAATACTGTGAAATTTCGTCCTAATAGGTCAATTTTCATTGGGACCGTAAGAGAGTGCTACGTAACAGAAGAGATCTCCCTCGGGAGATGCAGATTCTGCGGTTGGCGTAAAGAGGTGGCATCATGAGGTAAAAGCAGAACTTTCATCTACAGTATGTGAACTTTATCTACGTGTGACAAAGGGAAGATTCCAGCATCCCTCTTTGTCATGTAACGGTTAGGTCGAGTTGCGTTTACTTAGACATTAGGGGTTTCTTTTGATTTAAACTTAAAATTTAGGTTTTCTCGACAGTCTACGGACTTAATTTAACCACCCCTAATGGGAGCTTTGTATAATGTAAGAACGCACGAATATGTACCCTCGTTTTTCTTGTTCACTTTGTTTTCTGGTGACGAAGTTTTCGATTTTTCGACATTTCTCTACCCTCCTTTCGGACTTTATTCTCCAGTCACCAAGTAGTACGACTACGTCATCGGGCCTTATGCCCTGTCAGGTGTTATCTTTGTATAATACTCGGAGCGCTTGAGTGTTCACAGCCAACCTTTTTTTTTTTTTTTTTTTTTTGTTTGTTATCGGCCTTTCTAGTTAACCTCGTCTTTTCTTGTCCTTTCTTGACCGTGTAGTATGGGCTTCGGCTTCTGTACCTTTTTTGGATCTTTCGATCCGTCTTTCTTATGTGGTTCATCCACGATATAGGGGTAGCGAGTGAAAAAGCTGGTTAAGCTTTTAAGGCAGATGTATTCTGCTGAAAGTAATCACTAGTGTTTGACTCAAAGACATTAATGTTAATTCCTGACCCATAAAGGGCATCTGAAAGATGGTACTCGTATAATATGTAAAATTGTTGGCAGGGTTCGGGACTCTTCCATGTAAAAGTAACCTTAATACTGAGGGTTCGATTCCCTTCTTAGTGACCTTGTTCTAGAAGCTTCGGCTTCTCTGGATTGTATACAATTCTTTTCCCGCTGCTATGGGATTTGTATTGTAAGGCTAGCCTATTTCCAAATTTTGTAAAATTATGAGATTTATTGATCTTAGTTTAACTGTAAAACTTGCAAGAAATGGGAGTGCTTTCTCCCCTGTTGAAGTAACGGAACTTCTAAGCTTCTCTGTTGTTTCTTGTTTATATTCCCTTCTTGTTAAATCTTTGTTCTTGTTGTTCAAGTAAATCACCCAGAAAGAAAAGGCAATTTCTGTAGATATCTATATATTAAAAGTTTTTACGAAAAAGAGCTATGGTAAATCCGTCCGTCGGTTCAATAAATTAAATCATTAAATGGGCACTCTAACATTGCAGGCGAAGGCTTACCTTCATCTGCAATACATTCTGTACTTAGCAGGTTGGTAAGTGACTAACACTTTCATAATTATTCTGATTCTAGTTATAGTACCCGGTGCTGCCTGGGCATTTTACTGATTGTTTATTTTTAGGTATTGTTATACCTATTAATTATGTGTGAAGAGAATTTGTGTAGATTTCATTATTGTGACTGACTGATTAAGAACTACTTTGTACTTTAGAAGTTATTGTTATGTGTTGAATTTCAAGTCTTATAGATTATTTTGTTTCTCGTTAATCAAACTAATGTCGGTAAGTTTGGACATTTTCTTCATCACCAATTTTTTACATGTCTACTCAGCTGAACTGGTACTTAAACGGCATCCGGAATGCCACGATACAACTCAGTGACCGCGGAAACTATGGGCTGGACGCTAATGTTGGTCGTTTTCGATTATTCTTGTACACCATTCCCTCCCCTAGGTTTGCCAGAAGGTGTTTTACTCCTCCAGTATCTTTTCGAGATAGTAATTCGTATTTGTACGAAGTTTGGTTGAGAGCTGTTCTAGAAGGTACTGTATACACGTACATCTACACTTTTGGTGATTTCCTCTTTCACACCTTTTACTTTTAGGATTTGTATTACCTGTTTCAAGTTTTTTAAAGTTTTTTTTAATTGTGACGTTCCTTGATTATTTATGAACTCTTTTTTTAAATTTGTAAATTTAGAAACATTGTTATGTGTGTCCGACTGATTGGCTGAATGGTCAGCGTTGAGTCGTTCGGTTCAGAGGTACCCGGGTTCGATTCCCGGCCGGGTTGGGGACTTTAATCGCGTCTAATTAATTCTTCTGACCCGGGGACAGGGTGTTTGTGTTTGTTCCAACACTTTCCTCTTCATATTCAGACAACGTACTACACTACCAACCAGGATAGAAACACGCAATAGTGACTACATCCCTCCATATAGGGTTGGCGTCAGCAAGAGCATCCGGCCGTAAAACAGGGCCAAATCCACATGTTCGACACAGTTTGCACCCGCGACCCCACAGATGTGGGAAAAGAGATAAATTAGCAAAGGAATAATAAAATAAGAAGAGGTATTGTTATGTAGCTGGCCCCGTGGTGTAGGGGTAGCTTGCCTGCCTCTCGCCCGGAGGCCCCGGGTTTGATTCCCGGCCAGGTCAGTGATTTTTCTCTAGACCTGAGGGCTGGTTCGAGGTCCACTCAGCCTACGTGATTAGAATTGAGGAGCTATCTGACACTGAGATGGCGGCCCCGGTCTCGAAAGCCCAGAATAACGGCCGAGGGGATGTGTCGTGCTGACCACACGGCCCCTCGTAATCTGTAGGCCTTCGGTCTGAGCAGCGGTCACTGGGCAGGCCAAAACCCTTTCAAGGGCGTTAAGTGCCGTGGGGTTTGGGTTTAGTTTGGTTTGGTATTGTTATGTGTATAATTTTATGTTTTAGCTTGAAATTATTTTGTTTTACTTCAAAGTATTTCCTTGTGGCAGCCCGGATTGTCTGGGAAACACTTGGTCCTTTCAAACAATAATAAAAATAAGTTATAACGCAATGTATTTACGCATTGCATTATAGGTATAATCATAATATATACGATTCCAACTGTCACTGGGACTGTCGCCAATCAGCATTTTACATGTCACCCCCTCCCCCGGGTATGTCTTACCCCTACAGTATATTTTCGAGATAGTGACTCATATCCGTGCGTACCGAATTTGGTTGAGGGCTGTGATGGGGTATGACCTTCAACTTAAAGGCATCCGGAGTGTCAGTATTCACCTAACCGACCCCGAAAACTATGAATTCGACAGTGATATTCTCCATGCCTCCCCTATTTTTGTAGTATCATACCCTCCACCAGGGATGCTAGGGGTGTCTTAACCCAAGTAATTGTTTTCCAGATAGTATAGTAAGTCATGTGTGCACCAATTTTAGTTGAGAGCTATGCTGGAATATAACTCATACTGCACATCCGTAATCTCAGTCATTTTGGACTTTCTTTTTTCACTCCTTCTCAACCTCCATTCCGACCGGGCTTGAAGTATGACTTAAATGGCATCCAAAGAGTCACGGTGTTAAGGCAGTTCTGCCACCACAGTCATTTTTGTTTGTTTGTTTGTTTGTTTGTTTGAAAGCTATGCTGGAACATACATTCATCCACAATCTCGGTTATTAGGGATATTTTCTTTTTTGCACCTCCTCACCCCTGTGCCGACGCCTAAAACCATGGATTCTACTTTATTATCGGGGTTTTTTATTACTCTTATACTTCATCCGCTTTCCACTCCCGCTCAGAGGGGAACACACACATAAATCCATAATCTGGTCCATTTTGAACTTTTTTCACCCCTTCTCACATCCATGCCGATGGGGACTGAACTTGGACTTAAACGACATGCGGAGTGTCACTGTTCATCTCAGAGACCCCGAAACCTATGGTTTCGACACTATTTTCTATTATTTTGATATATGCCACCCCCTCCCGACCACAACCGCTAGAGGTGGCTTACCCCCACAGTGCTTTTTTCGAGTCAGTCATATGTGTAGCAGAATCTCTCCTTTGCCTAGCCAACATTTACGCACATGCCCAGTTCGAACAGTAGGCCTGTATTCTACTGTATAATCCTTGAGCTGACGTTGCCAAGGTTACTAATGGTCATTTCTTCATCAAATTCCTGGAGCGGAGTAGTGTGATGCCAATATGTCCAAAACGATTGATTTTAGGCCCTTAAAAGGTTTTCGGGAAGTTTCTTCTACGCGTCGTGAGGCTTAAAATGAGCTTTGCCTTGTCCTTGTACGACAAATGGAATATTTCGCCTATATTAGCCTATGTTAATGTGCTAAAGGGCCTAAATGTAGGGAATGGAGTGGGATGTTAAAATTTCTTGTAGATGGGGTCCTAAATGTAAGTATACAACATTTGGGTCAGATTGGTGGAACGGTATGGATTTGTATAAGGGACAGACGGACATACTGTACCCGCTCAAAGCCTGAGTCCCAACCAGCATTTATCTCAGGGAGTGTTACGGTCCGAATCCACCGCAACTAATACTCAATAAAAAAATATTTGAGATATAAGATCTCAAACTAAATGTAAGGGCGCCATCCAATCAGTACTACAGGGTTGAACGGGACACTCTAATCTTCATCTTTAAGACTCGTCATAAAACACACAAATTATATATATATATATATATATTCAGATCAAAGGGAAATTATGAAGGCTCCGTCCTAGGAATGGGGACGGATATTTAAACGGTCACCAAGGGTTTACTATTCTACAAGAACAAGAACCTGGAACTGTTTCCTTGCAAATGCTAAAGGAGCATTTTATTTCAGTAAACAAATGAAATTTTACACACAATCAAAATCTGTCGACCCTTGATTTGCCGGTAATTTGGCAAATTATTCCTGAAAAATGATTACATAATATCTATCACTTTTGACCACCCTTCCATTTGGGTGGTGGAACCGTTGATATCTGAAGGTATCAGATTTACCTTCGTTAACTCCATGACCCTATTTGTTCATGGACCAATTACCTGTTGGCTAAGTAGGCGCGATCACATGGACCATGTTATCGCCTCCACTTTGATTGAGATGAGACCAACCCGGGAAACTACAAACTCTCCCCGGGTTCCTAACCAAGATATGCTAATCGTTAGTTGAAGGAATACGACAAAGGGACTCTAACCTAATGGTCCAGATGTAGGGATTTGCCTTCATTTTACACATATTAACTTAACTTATTATTTACAACCAATTGACATTAATTATTACATTAATTCGCCAGCTGACTTCCCTAGTATCATCCATCATCAGCATCCGAAATAATAAGAAAAATAAATAAAATAAAAAAATATTTTATTAAATATTATTATTATTATTATTATTATTATTATTATTATTATTATTATCATTATGTTTTGTGGAGATCATGATTATCGTAACCCGTAATCATCCTCGGAATAATATTTCAACATTTCGCGACTTTTTTATTTTCATCTGAAATAAATAAAAGTAGCTTCTTTGATTATTCTTCTTCTCCTTCTTCAAATATTCTCATTATTATTATTATTAGTTAAAAATCTCAAATTTTTCATTTCAACTCCCAACATCATAATTATGTCCAAAATAAAAAAAGTAAATTCTTCTTCAAAAAAAGTAGTTTTTTATATTTATTTTTATTATTAATTTTTTAAAAAAATAATTTCGCCTGTTACACGGTAGTCCACTCTTAATATGTTTAACGCATAACCCCTTTTACAATTCCGATTTATTTTGGCACTAATCAATCCAGATATGATTTACTTGGAATATTATTATTATTATTATTATTATTATTATTATTATTATTATTATTATTATTATTATTAATTTAAAAAAATTAATTTCGCCTGTTACACGATAGTCCACTCTTAATATGTTTAACGCATAACCCCTTTTACCATTCCGATTTATTTTGGCACTAATCAATCCAGATATGATTTACTTGGAATATTATTATTATTATTATTATTATTATTAATAGTATTATTTCGAGAATCTTTATTTTTATTCCTCATCTTTATAATTTAGCCACATACGTTCTCTCCCAAACAGAAATCACCAAGATCCGAATTCACATCGGTCGGGACATAACAGTGTTCGAATCCGCCACCTTATTTTCGTACTGCCGTTAATTCATGGAGACCATATGCTCCTAAGACAATTCTCAAATCCCATAACACCTCGCAGTTGGGCAAATACCTCCAATCTCTGCAAGTGTTAAATTATTCCTTCCTTTTCCATTTTGAAGTCCATTTATCCATTGGAACTCTTCAAAACATTTTCACAAATTAACCCTCGGTGTGTGGACTCTATTCTGCCACTCAATACACCGGTATATAAATCCAACCTCTATGTGGGCCTTAAGATCCATCTATTTCTTCATCAACATCAGTACAATTCACTTTCATTTCGGGCCGGATTTCTGTCCCACAAAACTCCAAATCTCAACTTTTGGCTCAAATCCCTCTGGATCTCAAACATAGCGTGACCATATTATAAAAGTGCCTATCTCGTTTCTACCAAATTTATTTATGATCATTATGGAGTCCAAAAACGTTAAATCAACAATTAGTGTTAAAATCGGATTCAATGCCCAAATTATAATTATTCACGGCACATGTGATCTCCACATTTAAATTACTTTAATTTGCAATCATACTATCCAACTAAGCCCGTGCCTTTATTCTCAAAGATTATTATTATTTTGTCCACTGGCGAACTTCGCGATATTTACAAACAAATCAATGGACTTCATTCCGTCCCACAACAATTTAAATCACTTGGCAATCCTACCTCTGGATTATCTTAACAACATGCCTTAATATCTATAAAAGTTCCGATAACGGAAAAACACTTTGGAAGCACTTCTAAATGAATATTAACATTATCTTTACGTGAAACGTGCTCCATATCATATCAAACAACTCAAGCACTTGAATGAACAACTCAACCCTACTATACTCTATTTAATAATCAAAATTATGATGAGTGCTCGATCTAATCTACCTATTAATTTGTCCCTTTGTCTATCTATCTTTGAATTTATACGAGCCGTAACGGCTCGTTTCACAATCAAGTTACCATGATAAAATATGATTTCCTCCCCCTAACGATAGCAATCTATAAATATGTTAAAAGGTACTCAACTCTGCCATTGTAGTCTGCTAAAACCGGATGAGAAGCCATAGCCCCTCCGGTTTTTAGCAATGCATTCCACTGGTATTCATGCCGGCTTGAAGAATTAATCCTTGACCCTTTTCAACTTTACACATTTTGAATAAAAACAAATAAATTAACTGTTGCACTTTGGAATAATTTCCACCCTAAATTCTATTCACAAATTTTACACTCTCGGCCTTGTATCTAGCCCACTTAATGTAGATATACATTCTTCATTCCTTTCCCGGACACTAGGAACATGGGATACCTCGGGTTTCCCTTTTCAACGGCCCGTGCGCGCACTTGAATTTCCCGTCTCACGTTCGTGTAGCTGACCAGGTATCAGTTTTGAATCGACTGTTTAATAGGTGACATAAACACTCGTGACCGTTCTCATGTAACGCACTTCCTAATCTGTTGGTAGAATCTCACACTCCGTAAGTTAGGCTTTACTGAGTCCCTGTCTATTTGAAACACTTCATACTAGTAGACTGCTCAAGACTGTAATATGAGCTACATCACGTCATGAATCACTGTACTATGTAACAATATAATACTTCGAACTCTACTCCACGAGTAAGTACACACTCGCACCCCTGGCGTAATCACGGCTCGAACGCTTTGTCAAAAGTAGTTACGCACCACTGGCGTGGTGACCGCCCGAACACAATATCAGAAGTACTTTTGCACCACTGGCGTGGTGACCGCTCGAACACAATATCAGAAGTACTTTCCGCACCACTGGCGTGGTGACCGCTCGAACACAATATCAGAAGTACTTTCGAGTCCTTGTCTACGACCACATATTTATACTTGTATCCCCTCTCTTCCGAGTTCAACGGAGGTCATCTTGGGACACATAGTCCCGATATCTTCATAAGACAGTTTGCGGTTTGGCCCGTGGCTTTAATGTATGATCCAATGATGTAATTATGTTCTCAAATGCTCTATACCAATTCTCAACTATTATCGTTCGCTGGTAATGGATATATTCGCGAATTTAGCTGCCGTATCCCGGCTCGGGGTTTCGCGCTCTATTGTGGCGTCCTTTGCCTTCAGCCAATCAACGAATAGCATCCATGAATTCTCAGAATTACACCATGCAATCTCCCGCAATTATTAACTTTATATAAGTTTTATGGTATAGTAAGGCTCCTAAATTCCACTTTATTCTGAATCGATACTTCACTTCTTCCTATCAGTTTAATCCACGGAGTTAGCCTCGCTAGTGCTTCTTACAATACGAAGTTGTCGCCTTGCTTCGGTCAAGTGAATTTTTCCATTGGTCCACCTTAACCACGTGACCGGGAAGGCTCATATATTTTTCTTCCAGTGCCAACCCCGTGTTCCACTCCCGCTAGTTACATGGAGATACCTCGCCATCATTTCTCAGAAATTTGCACCCGGCTCCCTGCGCTGTTGCTACTACCAAGACTGCCCGGGGCTAGGAAAACTTTGGCAACAAGTTATCCTCTCTCTTTCCTTGTTGTCACAAATTCTGAGAAACCTAATTCTGTCCCTCATTGTGTTTGTTAATCTCACTGGAGACAAGAGTCTGTGGTATGGTGAAACCTGCCATCTCGGCCTGGCCTGTTCTTACTGTATGTACAGTAAGATACTATTTATTCTGAAATGAAATATATATTCCTCAATAATTCATCATAATTACAATTGCATGACGCTTATCATACCCCCACCAGGGTGCATTATTTCCCACGCTACGTTTAAAAATTTTGTGCATACATGAAATTTTTAATAACTTTGGAATCACTCTAGCGTCATCAGTTATTTTCTGACATCCTTCTAAACTCAAGCAGTTTCTTGGCTTCAACAATCTCGTTCCGTCGTTGATGATTCTCCTTTCGAAGTGCCTCGTTCTCTTGTTCTATCTGACGAATCATTGCTATGAACTCCAGGACGTCGTTGTCTGGGTTTCCACATTCTGAACATGGTCTGGCTATTGGTGTAGGCCGGATCATATTTACATATACTTCCATGGCTTCTTCTTCTCCTACGGCATCTTCTTCTTCATCTCCTTCCCCCTCTTCTTCTGCCTCGTCTTCTTCGTCTTCTCCGCCTTCTTCCATACCTTCGGCTCCTACTCAAACTGTCTAGTTTTTCTTCTGGCCCCTAGTTGACGTTCGTTGATGAACCTAGGGTCATTTGGATTCAGCGAGCAACCACCTTCATTTTGAAGCATCGGTGATCTGTCCGTGCAGGACGCGTTTCTATCCCCTTTGCGAACGCCATTAGCCTCTTTACTCCAATAATCTTCAAGATATCGCTTCGATTCCTGCTCCAGCTCCTCCATGTTCTGTATGGACGCCTCTATGTAGGGTTTCTCTTTATCACGATCCCACACACTACATGGCCTGTCTTCCTTTCCGCCTTGATGACTTATGGCATCCTTCCATTTCCTGTTGATTTCATCAATATCTCGCCTGCTCTCCTGATGTCTATCCCCCAATTCGTCATTTGCCTTCTGACGAGCTGTATGCTGGGCTGGGTTCCGTCCTGGGTACGGGTAAGGTCGACTGTCATTCCTCCTTCCCTCATATCCTCGGTATCCCCTATCTCTCTGGAAGTTTCCCCGGTACTGCGGTCTTCCTTTCTCCTGAAATGTCCCTCGGTTGTTCCATGGTCTAGGTTGCCAATTTTGTTCATACGTTCTCCCCTTAGAAGTTGTTAATTCACGACTGGTGTTCGTGCTCTGGTCTCTAGTGGACTCTGTTTTCGGGCTTGTCCCCATCTCAATATTATTAATTTGCGGCTCTGACGATCTTTGGTGCCTACCATTTCCGTGATGGGTCGTCTGGTCAAGTTGCCTTAACAGACTTTCCGCCTGTACTGCAGTGCGTACATTAGAAGCAATCAGCATTCGCTGAATTTCAAACGGCAACTGCTTCGCAATGGCACTTATGAGCTCGGTCTCACAGACCGGATTGTCCAACTCGCGCATTTTATGAAATTGTGCGGTGAAGTACTCGGAGTACTTTGTTGGCGCAGAAGCAGAGTATCGTCTCGAGTATTACTCTAACCTGAGATTCTGCTGCGACTCCATACTCCAATACTTCTGTAAAAAGGCTTGGCGGAACCCCATGAAGTCATCAAAGGTGTAAAGAAACGCCCTGAACCAAATCGCTGGCGCTCCGTCCAGAAATTTTTCCACTGTCCGCAGTTGTTTTTCGGCAGGTATCCTGTGCTCTTGGATGTAATTTGTGATCTCCCTGATGAACCATTTTGGTGTGATTTGCCCTCGAGAATCGAACTTGAGAGGTTTGGCATCTGACATCCTAATAAAATGAACTATAGGAGACGTCGCATGGTTCGCAGAAGCCGACGATGATCCGTCTCCCATGTGGAGTTTCGAACCTGTCGTATCAGCTGCCAAGTTTTCCTCCTTCATCCTATTCAACCCTCTGTTCTCTGGGGTCTCGAACTCCCTATACTCTAGGTTAAAGTCTCGAGTACCGGACCTGTCCTCGTGCGTTTTTAACAGTTCAACTTCCTTCCTCAGTTCATCTATTTTATCCGCGTTGACATCCGCAATGAACTTAGTCTTAAACTGTCTCTCTACGCACTCTTCCAGTTTACTGCCTAATTTTCGTTCCAACTCTTCGGTTTCCTGCTCCCGTATTTCAAGTGCTTCGGTCGCTTTGATCAGCTTATCATTTATATCTTCACAAGCCTCCAACCTGTGATCTAGACTTTCGATCCGGACTCCTGCATCCTCTAATTTGGTTGAAACCTCACGATTATTTTTGAGGGATTCAACTTCTGACTCCAGAACCGAAACCTTCGCTTCCGTACGTTGGTGGTCAGTACGTAGCGTTTCCACGTTCTTCACTATCTCGTCAGTTTTCCGTACGGCTTGAATGATATGGCCTTGGATCTGAGACCTAATCTCCTCCCGTCCTAGCCGACACTCCTCTCGCATTTTGTCATTCTGTGCCTTTGACTCATCACGATCAGCTGACATCTGGGTCGTGATTTCATTGAGTCCTGCCACGAGCCTTTCCCTGATTTCTTTACGATCCTCCAATGCTTCGGACCTAACTCGCTCTACCCTCTCGGTCACTCGGATCAGACTTGATTCGAAATGTTCTTTCATTTCCTCCTTCGTCTTATGACACGCTTCGCGTACCTGGTCTAGCCTTCTGGTAAATTCACGTTCGTAATTTTGACACGCGGTCCGCACTTCACTTATTTGCTCCGCTAACTCCATCTTACTATTATCACAAGTGATCCGCATTTCTTCAAATTTCTGCTCCATAGACTTATTACTTTGTTCTATAGACCTATTAGTTTGTTCGATAGACTGTTTTAAGGAATCATTATTTTGCTCCATAGACTGTTTTAAGGTATCATTATTTTGCTCCATAGACTGTTTTAAAGAAGATTTGGACTGTTCTACCGACCTATCTAACGACTTAAGTTGAAGAGCCATAGCCCTCATCATCTCCGCCAACGTGAGCGATTCTTCCTCTCCTACATGTCCATCCTGGGATATCTCCCCCTCTACATCAGACATTATGAATTTATATAATAACAAATTAGGGCCAAACGGCTCCTCGCCCTACAGCACTACGTTTAACAGTTGGTCAAGGTCCTATCATCTAACGGTTCATTTACTCGAATTAAATTTCTATTTTCTTACCACAATTTATATTCAATCACTCGTATCAAACAACGAGTAGAATAAGGACAACAAATCTTGCTTAGTTCCATCCAGAATAAATACGTGTCAGACACATATAAAAAATAATTTTGAAACTGTTATGTCAAACACCACCTAAAAATTTTGACATAACACAGCCGTCTCGTAGCTTTAAATCTGAAATTAATAAATTCTCGTCGACAGTTCCAATTCTCATTGCTGTATTAACTTGGAGTTTGGTACCAAGTATAAATTTTACCATATTCTCCTTGTTCCTACAATATACTCATACTGCCCTTTGGTGAACAAAGTGTGGAGCCTCCACATTCGCAGATATAAAATCGCATCAGAAACTTTTACAAAAAAAAAAAAAAAAAATTACTAACTGATGAGCCCAACACCTACTTCTATCATCCTATAAAATGAGTCCCGTTCGGAAATTACTACTAGCCTATGCTATGTTAATAAATTTCTGAACACAATGACCGAATAAATAAATTAAAAACCAAGTGAAATGTAAACATCAAATTTAATAAACAACGTATTATAATAATGGGGTCATCTCGTATACTAGATGACGCCATCATTATTTAGATTTACCTTCCTAGATCTGAATAAATGCTTCCCAACAACGCATAACCGTGATGCGGTCAATAATTAATTCAAATACCCCGATTGGGTTTAATCATGATATAATCAGCCTAAATGTTTAAGTCCCACGATTTGGTCTAACTATTATGGAATCCGTCCCTTAGTTGTGTGACATGATGTCGTCGCTAATGCAACAACGTTTCGGTTTTTTTTTGCAAAAATTAAATTAAAGTCACACGTTGCTCAAGCATGATGCAATCAGCCCTTCACGTTGGCCGCCATGATGTACCCGCTCAAAGCCTGAGTCCCAACCAGCATTTATCTCAGGGAGTGTTACGGTCCGAATCCATCGCAACTAATACTCAATAAAAAAATATTTGAGATATGAGATCTCAAACTAAATGTAAGGGCGCCATCCAATCAGTACTACAGGGTTGAACGGGACACTCTAATCTTCATCTTTAAGACTCGTCATAAAACACACAAATTATATATATATATATATATATATTCAAATCAAAGGGAAATTATGAAGGCTCCGTCCTAGGAATGGGGACGGATATTTAAACGGTCACCAAGGGTTTACTATTCTACAAGAACAAGAACCTGGAACTGTTTCCTTGCAAATGCTAAAGGAGCATTTTATTTAAGTAAACAAATGAAATTTTACACACAATCAAAATCTGTCGACCCTTGATTTGCCGGTAATTTGGCAAATTATTCCTGAAAAATGATTACATAATATCCATCACTTTTGACCACCCTTCCATTTGGGTGGTGGAACCGTTGATATCTGAAGGTATCAGATTTACCTTCGTTAACTCCATGACCCTATTTGTTCATGGACCAATTACCTGTTGGCTAAGTAGGCGCGATCACATGGACCATGTTATCGCCTCCACTTTGATTGAGATGAGACCAACCCGGGAAACTACAAACTCTCCCCGGGTTCCTAACCAAGATATGCTAATCGTTAGTTGAAGGAATACGACAAAGGGACTCTAACCTAATGGTCCAGATGTAGGGATTTGCCTTCATTTTACACATATTAACTTAACTTATTATTTACAACCAATTGACATTAATTATTACATTAATTCGCCAGCTGACTTCCCTAGTATCATCCATCATCAGCATCCGAAATAATAAGAAAAATAAATAAAATAAAAAAATATTTTATTAAATATTATTATTATTATTATTATTATTATTATTATTATTATCATTATGTTTTGTGGAGATCATGATTATCGTAACCCGTAATCATCCTCGGAATAATATTTCAACATTTCGCGACTTTTTTATTTTCATCTGAAATAAATAAAAGTAGCTTCTTTGATTATTCTTCTTCTCCTTCTTCAAATATTCTCATTATTATTATTAGTTAAAAATCTCAAATTTTTCATTTCAACTCCCAACATCATAATTATGTCCAAAATAAAAAAAGTAAATTCTTCTTCAAAAAAAGTAGTTTTTTATATTTATTTTTATTATTAATTTTTAAAAAAATTATTTCGCCTGTTACACGGTAGTCCACTCTTAATATGTTTAACGCATAACCCCTTTTACAATTCCGATTTATTTTGGCACTAATCAATCCAGATATGATTTACTTGGAATATTATTATTATTATTATTATTATTATTATTATTATTATTAATTTAAAAAAAATTAATTTCGCCTGTTACACGATAGTCCACTCTTAATATGTTTAACGCATAACCCCTTTTACCATTCCGATTTATTTTGGCACTAATCAATCCAGATATGATTTACTTGGAATATTATTATTATTATTATTATTATTATTAATAGTATTATTTCGAGAATCTTTATTTTTATTCCTCATCTTTATAATTTAGCCACATACGTTCTCTCCCAAACAGAAATCACCAAGATCCGAATTCACATCGGTCGGGACATAACAGTGTTCGAATCCGCCACCTTATTTTCGTACTGCCGTTAATTCATGGAGACCATATGCTCCTAAGACAATTCTCAAATCCCATAACACCTCGCAGTTGGGCAAATACCTCCAATCTCTGCAAGTGTTAAATTATTCCTTCCTTTTCCATTTTGAAGTCCATTTATCCATTGGAACTCTTCAAAACATTTTCACAAATTAACCCTCGGTGTGTGGACTCTATTCTGCCACTCAATACACCGGTATATAAATCCAACCTCTATGTGGGCCTTAAGATCCATCTATTTCTTCATCAACATCAGTACAATTCACTTTCATTTCGGGCCGGATTTCTGTCCCACAAAACTCCAAATCTCAACTTTTGGCTCAAATCCCTCTGGATCTCAAACATAGCGTGACCATATTATAAAAGTGCCTATCTCGTTTCTACCAAATTTATTTATGATCATTATGGAGTCCAAAAACGTTAAATCAACAATTAGTGTTAAAATCGGATTCAATGCCCAAATTATAATTATTCACGGCACATGTGATCTCCACATTTAAATTACTTTAATTTGCAATCATACTATCCAACTAAGCCCGTGCCTTTATTCTCAAAGATTATTATTATTTTGTCCACTGGCGAACTTCGCGATATTTACAAACAAATCAATGGACTTCATTCCGTCCCACAACAATTTAAATCACTTGGCAATCCTACCTCTGGATTATCTTAACAACATGCCTTAATATCTATAAAAGTTCCGATAACGGAAAAACACTTTGGAAGCACTTCTAAATGAATATTAACATTATCTTTACGTGAAACGTGCTCCATATCATATCAAACAACTCAAGCACTTGAATGAACAACTCAACCCTACTATACTCTATTTAATAATCAAAATTATGATGAGTGCTCGATCTAATCTACCTATTAATTTGTCCCTTTGTCTATCTATCTTTGAATTTATACGAGCCGTAACGGCTCGTTTCACAATCAAGTTACCATGATAAAATATGATTTCCTCCCCCTAACGATAGCAATCTATAAATATGTTAAAAGGTACTCAACTCTGCCATTGTAGTCTGCTAAAACCGGATGAGAAGCCATAGCCCCTCCGGTTTTTAGCAATGCATTCCACTGGTATTCATGCCGGCTTGAAGAATTAATCCTTGACCCTTTTCAACTTTACACATTTTGAATAAAAACAAATAAATTAACTGTTGCACTTTGGAATAATTTCCACCCTAAATTCTATTCACAAATTTTACACTCTCGGCCTTGTATCTAGCCCACTTAATGTAGATATACATTCTTCATTCCTTTCCCGGACACTAGGAACATGGGATACCTCGGGTTTCCCTTTTCAACGGCCCGTGCGCGCACTTGAATTTCCCGTCTCACGTTCGTGTAGCTGACCAGGTATCAGTTTTGAATCGACTGTTTAATAGGTGACATAAACACTCGTGACCGTTCTCATGTAACGCACTTCCTAATCTGTTGGTAGAATCTCACACTCCGTAAGTTAGGCTTTACTGAGTCCCTGTCTATTTGAAATACTTCATACTAGTAGACTGCTCAAGACTGTAATATGAGCTACATCACGTCATGAATCACTGTACTATGTAACAATATAATACTTCGAACTCTACTCCACGAGTAAGTACACACTCGCACCCCTGGCGTAATCACGGCTCGAACGCTTTGTCAAAAGTAGTTACGCACCACTGGCGTGGTGACCGCCCGAACACAATATCAGAAGTACTTTTGCACCACTGGCGTGGTGACCGCTCGAACACAATATCAGAAGTACTTTCGAGTCCTTGTCTACGACCTCATATTTATACTTGTATCCCCTCTCTTCCGAGTTCAACGGAGGTCATCTTGGGACACATAGTCCCGATATCTTCATACGACAGTTTGCGGTTGGCCCGTGGCTTTAATATATGATCCAATGATGTAATTATGTTCTCAAATGCTCTATACCAATTCTCAACTATTATCGTTCGCTGGTAATGGATATATTCGCGAATTTAGCTGCCGTATCCCGGCTCGGGGTTTCGCGCTCTATTGTGGCGTCCTTTGCCTTCAGCCAATCAACGAATAGCATCCATGAATTCTCAGAATTACACCATGCAATCTCCCGCAATTATTAACTTTATATAAGTTTTATGGTATAGTAAGGCTCCTAAATTCCACTTTATTCTGAATCGATACTTCACTTCTTCCTATCAGTTTAATCAACGGGGTTAGCCTCGCTAGTGCTTCTTACAATACGAAGTTGTCGCCTTGCTTCGGTCAAGTGAATTTTTCCATTGGTCCACCTTAACCACGTGACCGGGAAGGCTCATATTTTTTTCTTCCAGTGCCAACCCCGTGTTCCACTCCCGCTAGTTACATGGAGATACCTCGCCATCATTTCTCAGAAATTTGCACCCGGCTCCCTGCGCTGTTGCTACTACCAAGACTGCCCGGGGCTAGGAAAACTTTGGCAACAAGTTATCCTCTCTCTTTCCTTGTTGTCACAAATTCTGAGAAACCTAATTCTGTCCCTCTTTGTGTTTGTTAATCTCACTGGAGACAAGAGTCTGTGGTATGGTGAAACCTGCCATCTCGGCCTGGCCTGTTCTTTCTGTATGTACAGTAAGATACTATTTATTCTGAAATGAAATATATATTCCTCAATAATTCATCATAATTACAATTGCATGACGCTTATCATACCCCCCACCAGGGTGCAATACATTCATTCATACAGTACAGATAGACATTCTGCTTTATATATATGTTGAAGATAGATAGATGCATGTGATTTTCATCCTTAGTAACGTCATTTCATGCAGCCATGTTTGCTTACTACCTGTCAAGAGTATACACTTCCTCTGATCACGGAAGAATACTATTCCCTACTCTTTGATTCTCTAATCTTTTCCAGCTTTCAAATATATCTAACAGAAAGTTAAACTTTCATGCTGCTGAGAGAAAAAGGTCTACGTACAAGCAGACCCTATCATGATGTTCGCCTTAGGCATTATCTGGGAACGCCTATCGAAGGATAACCTAGCAACACGAGAAAGAGTGAAGGACATGTATCTTAAAAAAGTTCTCTGCCTGGCAAAAAACGCTACTTCGAGACTAACCTATGAGCTCTCAAGACAACCGTTCTGTATAGAAGAACTGCGATTAAAAGCACCATTGTCTTCTGCAAACAATACCAAGTTTTACATCAAGACCTGCAGGATTAAAAAAAACAGCGAATATATGGATATATTTTTACCAAACAGGTGGCATGATGACATCAGAATGGATGAATTCTGACTACGAACTGCGGCATACCATAATGCCCTTCTTATTAAATGTTCATAAAACCATTGGAAAGGGCAGACAAAACAATATGACTACGACAGGCATATCAAGACGAGTTATCTGACCTATTTATAACGAATGCTGCAGAGCAGTACGGGTTATTAAGTTATTGTAAACAAAAACTTTGGTTCATGCTTTGTCCAGCTATTCACCCCTCAAACTTCTTTCCCTCTCTTCTCCGCGTAAATATAAGTAATAATAATAATAATTGTACCGGGCGGTACACCTTCACGCCGCTAATTTAAAATGTGCGCCAATTGAAACTCCTCTGCTGGAGGAAGTCTGAACTTTATCGACGGTATTAATTTTCAAGTTTCTCGGAAGATATCACTACTTGGAAAGTTTGGAGTTTTTGAACTGTGCCACTTTTGATGTATTTTTGTTTTACCGGTAGTAAGAAGTGTGAACTTTCTCTTCTAGAGGACACTACTGAAGAACTACAATAGTGCACCCTAGTGCGAAGAAAAAGAACTGTTCTTTTGGAGAAAATTTAATTTCAAAAGTTTGTTCTTTGTTAAATTTCCTTCTGTCATTGTTTAAGTTGGCAATATTACCCCTTTCTTTCCCCTTGTTTTAAATTTAGCCAATCCCGAATTTCTTTCATTAATTTCTGACCAATCGGATGTATCTTCCCCCAACTTGAATATGTTGCTGTATCCTACCCAATAAAGAGTTTGTGGGAGGGTGTTCTCATTCCCCTAACGCCTCGAACTTTCCGCGAGAGTATATAAACTGCTGATTTTAGGGTCTCCGGGCCACTTCTGTTCCATCTTTTCGTGTGTAAAGTACATAGCAGGGGGCGGGAAGCGCCTCTTTCTTCGGCGGCAATCAACAACCAGGTAATGGCCGATTAATTACTTCTTTTCTTGCTTGCTCAGCAGTTTAACTCTCGGGGCGGGTCCGAAGTTTTTCCATTATGTAACCTTCCTTAAAATGTAAAGAAACTTGTATCTATTCCATCTTTTAAACTGCATATCGGGATAGAGAGTGCTTAACCCTCTCGAGCTCCCAATCATATTGTTTTGAGGTGAACTTATTTTTCTCAACCTATTCTTCGTTAACGTAAAGCAAATTGTTCTTTTCTAAAGTCACCTCTGTAGTATGGGATTAGCCCTTGCATTAGTGGCCTAGAGCCAGAGTAGGTTTTAAAAACAAGTGTATTAGGAGTGCAGATCGCCTCCTCTCAAATTGTTATTTTAGAGGTCATGTAATTAACCTTCTTGTCATTTAACAGACCTCAGTAGGTTGGGTATTTTACCCCTGTGTATATGTCCTGAAAGGACAGCTTGAAAGTGGAATTAGGTGGGGCCTTTGACAGGCCTGAATTTTGAGAGCAAGTTGCTCTTTTTCTGAAAATTTTGTTTTCTGCGCGCCTCAAGGAGGCCTTACTGTGTATTTTGGAGCAAGTGCTCCTAGGCATGAATGGGGTTCTCTGCCCCTCTGTTGACACTTGTGTTTGGGGTAAAACTGAACTAATTGCTCAAGGATTGTGATCGCGGGGCTCGAAGCCCAAATCCTGTAAATACTGTAATTGTACTTTTGTTGCCTTGCTACTCTGGACCTGCCATGTTTGTTATTTCTTGATTTTGAAAAGAAAATATAACCTTGTTAAATTTTAAATTCACTTTAACTTCGTTGCCTGAGACCTATTCACCACCCCGCACCTTCTTTCACGCATAACTACCACAAAAACACGGTAGCAAGTGGTAGCAGTGCGTGGTTGAATGGGTCTCATTTTAGCCCATTTTGACGGCTAAACATTGTTTTGATCCGAACTCTAACCATTTTCTCTGTTGCTGGAATTTTTTGAGTTTTTCAAAATTGTTCTGTCATCATGCCCGGTCCTCGCGATGTTCTCCATCTTAACTATTTGCGCAAGGAGGAGTTGATCTATGAATTGACTATTAGAAATGTGCAATCTGGAGGCACGGTTGCGGTAGACACAAACAAGCTTAGAGAGTCCCTTGATTTGCCCATTTCCATTCCCACCTTGGGAGAGAAAGAAATTGACGACTCTCTTTCCACGATCGTCGAGAATATTACTGGGCTAGCATCTGTAGTTAGTTTTTTTGATGAAAATGATCCTTCTCCTAATCAAATTAAGCGTGTGTAAGCCAGGCTGTTTCATTTTTCAAATAGAGTTAACGATCTGTTGTCTCTAAAGTTGAATGACGTTCAGAAGAAGGAAGCTAGTACGCTACTTGAAAATATTTCTGAGTTATCTAGCAAGGTCACTCAATTGTTAACTGGGGAAATTCCTCCCAAAATTGATCAACCCACCACGATGAATGCAGGTTCCGAGGAAGAGCCTCCTAAGGGAGAAGTTAATAGGATAACCGTTGCTGCTCAAACCATCTCTGCCCCATTGGATAACGAGTCTGGATGCCGTGCATCGTTGAATAATATACGTTCGGAATTAACTTCCTTGCCATTGAAACCTTTACCTACTATGTCACCCGGGTTTAGCAGCTTGCCTCATCCATTGGCAATGTTGCTCAGAGGTATCTCTAAGTTTTCCGTTAATACCACCAGTGACGTAATTTCATTCTTAAGATTTTTAGTTGAATTTCAGGACCATGCCCTTGTGTTTTCTCTTTCTCCATGCCAAATTTTTCAAATCATCTATCCTTATGCAATTGGTATTCTCTCTGACAAAATAGTAAGAGCCATAGCCGAACAGTCATCTATTGAAGATTTTCATGCACACTTGCTTGCAAATTTTATTCTCGCCCGCGCGAGGTCATCTCTGATTCAGAAGTACTATTATCGAGTACAGAGATTGGATGAAAATCTGGCTGATTTCATACAAGACATTAAGTTTTATACTAGGGTGTTTGCCCTTCATTTTCCTGAAGATCAGATTGTACAGGCTATTGTAGAAGGAATTTCACCACCCTATAGGTCATATTTGTGTTTCGCGGCGTGCCCGCAAACTTTCTCTGAACTTGAAGCGTTGGCCGTCTCAGCGGAAGGAGTGAGGTACGCCGATTCCTTGCGTGTCGCGAAAGAACCCCCACCTTCCTTTAGTAATACTCGGCCTCCACCTCGCCGACCAGTCACACCCCGTAAATTTTATGCTTGCGGGTTGCCCGACCATCTGCGCAATAAGTGTCCACTGATCAAGTCGAGTGGGACAAGGAATGGGGCTGGTTCATCACAAGGCTGTTTTAAATGTGGGGCTTTCTCACATATCGCCAAAAATTGCCCAAATTCAAATAGCACCCCCTCCTGCTCAACTTCTGGTGCAACTTCCAACAACAATCAAAAGTGACTAGTGGCTTCGGCTGAGTCAACTAATCCATCTTCCCGAGACTCAGCCCCGGGTAAACAGGTTGTAAATTCAGGGAACGATCAGTCATCAAATTCGTCTTTTGAATGCCCTAAAGAGTGTCTTAGGATTGCGGCGGGTTCCCCCGCGCCTGTTCCTTTTCTTAAGATTGAGTTAAATAATGAACCTGTAACAGCTCTCTTAGATTCAGGCAGTGTTTGTTCGATTATTTCGGCTGAATGGTATTCAAAATTGAAGTCTGTTTGTAAACTACCTGACTATGTCTCTTCTCCTGTTCAATATATTTCGGCTAATTCATCTCCATTGGAAATCCTAGGTGCTGTAAATGTCAAAATTCGTATTTTTAAATTTACATGGAAAATCAAATTGTTTGTGGCTAAGCACTTGTCTTGCCCCATTATATTGGGAGCTGACTTAATTTCTTACACTGGTCTTGTGCTCGATCTCCAGAGTAGGTCGTGCACATTCAAATTTGCGTCCAATTGCAAAATTCCCTTGTTAAAGTGTAATTCTGTATCATGTTCATCTATTTCGCCTACCCAGGATGAGATGTTGTTAGACCTTAGACATCTACCTGAGGAGCAGGCTGATAGTATTCGTAAGTTGTGTCAGTCGTTTCCAGAGGTGTTCTCTGATACTCTTGGTGTTACTGACCTTATTGAATACAAAATTGAGGTCACGGATTCGATTCCTGTCCGTTTTCCACCTTATAGGCTATCTCCACCTAAAATGAAGGCTCTGAAAGAAATCATCGATCAGATGTTGAAGTACGGTATTATTAGGCCCTCTAAGTCGGCGTATTCTTCGCCTATTTTTCTAGTCCCGAAACCCCAAGGAGGCTTCAGGCCTGTCATTGATTATAGGGCTCTCAATCGGAAGGTGGTGTTGCAATCTGTGCCCCTTCCCGACGTTCATTCTTGTTTTTCATGGTTTCGTAAGGCCAAGTTCTTTACTATCTTGGACTTGAATCAAGCCTACAATCAAATTCCTCTAGCCGAAGAGTCTAAACATCTTACTGCGTTTGCCACGGACTGGAATTTATACGAATACAACCGCGTGCCTTTCGGGCTCCCCACGGGAGCAGCTGTACTCACTAGGCTGCTAGATAGGGTCTTCTCTGACATCAAATTTGAGTATTTGTATCACTATTTGGATGATGTCGTCGTATTTTCGGAGACCTTTGAAGAACATCTAGATCATCTGCGAGAAGTTCTCAATCGCCTTCGTAAGGCTGGGTTAACTGTCAAGTTGTCCAAGGTTGCCTTTGCTAAGCCCTCTATGTCATTCCTAGGGCATATTGTGTCACCTGATGGTGTCGCAGTCGATCATTCTAGAACACAGGCCATCCGTGATTTTAAACCTCCCAAGGACATTAAAGGTATCGCCAGGTTCATTGGCATGGTGAATTTCTTCAGGAAGTTTATTCCTAACTTCGCTAATAGAGCGGCGCCCTTAAACCTTCTTCGTAGGAAAGGCATCAAATTCGAGTGGGGTCCTTCTCAACAAGCCGCTTTTGAAGATCTTAAATTAGCTCTCTGTAATGCCCCTGTACTGGCTATGCCAGATTTCTCAAAGAAATTCATTGTCCAAACCGACGCATCGTCATCAGCAGTAGCTGCAGTCCTTCTTCAAGAGACTGAACTAGGGAGACGACCCATCGCCTATGCATCTAGGACCTTGTCGGCTCAAGAAGCCAAGTATTCCATCTATGAGCTCGAAGGTTTGGCAGTCTTATTTGCCTTAGAAAAGTTCCGTCTCTATCTGGAACATGTCAAATTCGACCTTGAGACAGATAATCAAGCCTTAAGATGGGTCTTAGTTAGGCCGCGTCGTACTGGTCGTATAGCCCGTTGGGCCATCCGTATTTCTGCCTTCCAATTCGATGTCAGGCATATCCGAGGTACCGAAAATGTTGTTGCTGATGGACTCAGCCGTATGTTTTCCAACGAGGTCGAGACCCATAATCCGGTCGATAGTTCTTCACCTCCCGAGTCCATGCTATCTGAGGTTAATGCCATCTTAACAGATGCTCCCATGCTCTTTAGGGATATCGAGAAATACCAACGTGAAGATCCGACGCTGGCTCCGATAATGGAAACCCTTTCTTCTGGGGAACATGTTGTCCCTTATGTTCTGAGGAATGGTGTTCTATGTTGCCCTTCGAGGCATGATAAGATGATGAAGGTTGTCGTTCCAGCTGTCCTTGTACCTATGATCTTCAAGTACTATCATGAGACCCCATTAGGGGGGGCATCTTGGTATCTTTAAAACTCGTGAGAAGATTCGTGAAATGTTCATCTGGAAAGGTATGGACGGTGAAATCCGTGAACTAGTAAAGGCTTGTAAATCTTGTTTGCTTAGTAAACCAACCATGTCCACCAAGGTAGGCCTTCTGTCTTCGCATCAAGCGCCGCGCCCCATGGAACGCCTGTATATTGATTATGTAGGACCCTTCCCCCAGTCAAAGGGAAATGCCAACAAGTTCATCTTTGTATGCGTAGATGGTTTTACAAGATTTTCCTGGTTATTTCCGACTAAGTTGGCTACCGCTCAGTCCACCATTACTTGCCTAAATTCTATTTTTGCTTCTTTTGGTCCGTGCCAATATATTGTGTCTGATAATGCTAAGGCGTTCACATCAAATCTTTTTCGTATATTCTGTTTTGACTTGTCCATCTCTAATGTAACTACTTCTGCTTATTACCGTCAACCATCTCTGGCTGAACGGGTTAACCGTAATCTCAGGTCCGCACTTATTGCCTATCATCATGAAGATCATTCCAGGTGGGACACATCCTTGCATTGGTTAGCTTTTGCTTTGAATTCGGCGGTTCACGAATCTCACAAGTTTACTCCAGCTTCTTTGATGTTCAAGTTCGTTCCCAACACGCCGCTCTCTAACCTCTGGTCTCTGAGTGACATTCTACCCGAGACAATAGATCCGGACAACATTAAAGATCTTTGGAAGAAAGCTAAAGCCACTCTTAAAGTCTCTCATGAAAAGGTTAGGGAAAGATATGATCGTGGACGGAGACCCACCCCTTTGAAGGTAGGTGACCAAGTGATGGTCAAGAATTTTGTTCCCGCGGGCAAGCTTGCCCCCAGATTTCATGGGCCGTGTACTATTTTAGATTTCCTTACGCCGGTTACGTTGTTATTAAGTAATCCAGCCACCGAGAGGAATTTAGGGTTCACCTGTCACAGGTGAAACCGGTGTAATTTCTGTGTTAACTTGCTTCATATAATCGTGAAAGGAATATGAAGGTTATATTTTTTTTTGAGTTTTCACTTTTAAGGCTTTCTGCCCCTTCTATAGTATTTTGTTTTATATGTAAGCATTTTTGTGAAACCTGCCCCGAACCATTAAACTGCCATCCTGTCCTTGCCACGGCCTTACCACGCTCCCGTCTCCTGCTCCACTCTACACAGTGGCTTAATTAATGCAATGAATTTCTGCACGCCGCTGGCCCCTCAACCTCTCCACAAAGCCTGTGCCCTCAAAAAAGATGATGGTCCAACAATTCTGCCGCCTAGTTTTAATGTTTCAGTGCCCCCGCAGCCGCGCGGCGTCGTGCTGCGACTGGGTTAGAGGATGGGCCCCCTCTTCCCCAGCGAGGTCCACATGTGCACGGCGAGCCGGAGCTCTCCTCCCGGCCAAGGCTGATGTGCGGCGCACGACCTGCTACTTGCCCGCAGCCTGTATATGTTCACCGCGGGCGCGGCGTGCTGCAACACCTCTGCTCCCCTCATAGTGCGGGCGAGCGGTATCTCAGGGTACTTGTGGGGTCCGAGCGGCCGCCTTTGGACGCAAGCTGCAACGGCCGGTATGGCCATCCAACTTAATCAACATCAACTATATGGACATTCCAGATCAACCTTACTACCTTTTCTTGGGTATTCTACTGCAATATTTGTTGGACTTAGAAAATTTTCCTCAACTTTAAAACTAAAGTTTTCCTTCTCAATTCAACCTTCTACAAACATTAAGACAGTACTTCCGCTGTTACTAAAAGAAATTTTGAAACTGAATCAAACTAAATTTCAGCCATTTCGATAAATTCTTCGGCAATTAATCTCCGTATCAACATCAAAACTTGGACCTCGTTTTCAGACAAATTTCATGTGTCACCCCTGGAGGAACTTTTGGGGGGGGGGGGGGGAGGTCTGTACCGGGCGGTACACCTTCACGCCGCTAATTTAAAATGTGCGCCAATTGAAACTCCTCCGCTGGAGGAAGTCTGAACTTTATCGACGGTATTAATTTTCAAGTTTCTCGGAAGATGTCACTACTTGGAAAGTTTGGTGTTTTTGAACTGTGCCACTTTTGATGTATTTTTGTTTTACCGGTAGTAAGAAGTGTGAACTTTCTCTTCTGGAGGACACTACTGAAGAACTACAATAGTGCACCCTAGTGCGAAGAAAAAGAACTGTTCTTTTGGAGAAAATTTAATTTCAAAAGTTTGTTCTTTGTTAAATTTCCTTCTGTCATTGTTTAAGTTGGCAATATTACCCCTTTCTTTCCCCTTGTTTTAAATTTAGCCAATCCCGAATTTCTTTCATTAATTTCTGACTAATCGGATGTATCTTCCCCCAACTTGAATATGTTGCTGTATCCTACCCAATAAAGAGTTTGTGGGAGGGTGTTCTCATTCCCCTAACGCCTCGAACTTTCCGCGAGAGTATATAAACTGCTGATTTTAGGGTCTCCGGGCCACTTCTGTTCCATCTTTTCGTGTGTAAAGTACATAGCAGGGGGCGGGAAGCGCCTCTTTCTTCGGCGGCAGTCAACAACCAGGTAATGGCCGATTAATTACTTCTTTTCTTGTTTGCTCAGCAGTTTAACTCTCGGGGCGGGTCCGAAGTTTTTCCATTATGTAACCTTCCTTAAAATGTAAAGAAACTTGTATCTATTCCATCTTTTAAACTGCATATCGGGATAGAGAGTGCTTAACCCTCTCGAGCTCCCAATCATATTGTTTTGAGGTGAACTTATTTTTCTCAACCTATTCTTCGTTAACGTAAAGCAAATTGTTCTTTTCTAAAGTCACCTCTGTAGTATGGGATTAGCCCTTGCATTAGTGGCCTAGAGCCAGAGTAGGTTTTAAAAACAAGTGTATTAGGAGTGCAGATCGCCTCCTCTCAAATTGTTATTTTAGAGGTCATGTAATTAACCTTCTTGTCATTTAACAGACCTCAGTAGGTTGGGTATTTTACCCCTGTGTATATGTCCTGAAAGGACAGCTTGAAAGTGGAATTAGGTGGGGCCTTTGACAGGCCTGAATTTTGAGAGCAAGTTGCTCTTTTTCTGAAAATTTTGTTTTCTGCGCGCCTCAAGGAGGCCTTACTGTGTATTTTGGAGCAAGTGCTCCTAGGCATGAATGGGGTTCTCTGCCCCTCTGTTGACACTTGTGTTTGGGGTAAAACTGAGCTAATTTCTCAAGGATTGTGATCGCGGGGCTCGAAGCCCAACTCCTGTAAATACTGTAATTGTACTTTTGTTGCCTTGCTACTCTGTACCTGCCATGTTTGTTATTTCTTGATTTTGAAAAGAAAATATAACCTTGTTAAATTTTAAATTCACTTTAATTTCGTAGCCTGAGACCTATTCACCACCCCGCACTTTCTTTCACGCATAACTACCACAAAAACACGGTAATAATAATAATAATAATAATAATAAGTCCCTGTTATTATTGGTGTGAAAATATCGCCCATAGGGTCGGTTGGTGCATGCATTTCAGTGGGCTTGACAGACTGATATGCAATAGCAACTTCTGGCTCGGTGAGGAAAGCAACGGGAAACTACCTCACTCCCCATTTCCCTAGTATGCCTCTTCAGTGACGCCTAGGCTGTCTATGATAGCCTTTGGATGAACTGTGGAGGATCAAACTAGCCTTCGGGCTGAATACCCAACATACAATAATAATAATAATAATAATAATAATAATAATAATAATAATAATAATAATCTTCCACTCTAACTGCACCCTGGTGGGGTCGCGGGTGTGGCTTGTAGTATCGCACGTATGGACTTTACCCCGTTTACGGCTGGATGCTCTTCCTGATGCCTACTCTATGTGGAGGCTACTATCATTAAGCCTGTCTTATTCTGTGCCCGTTAGCTGATAGTTGAAGGTTTCGCTGATTGGTGACAGGCACAAATTTCGGCTTCGGTGAGTGAATGCAGTACATGTCGCATCTGTATGTTATTCTGTGCTCGCTGACACCCGTCCATAATAAAGGTTCATTTCTCATTTCTTAGATATCGTACCAACACGTGACAACGTCAAAGCAAATAGTGGGTCTTAGTTCAGTCTTTTGTCAGTAGATGAATATTGCTATGTCTAAGCAAACGGTTTAACAAAATGACAAATTCACCTTACTGAATAAGAGGCTTTCTTTCTAGAAAGAACCAAGCATGCGAAAAATGCCCGAATCCTATCTCTAACATGGAAATACGTACCGGTATAACGACTCATCCATGATAAAATATTTGTTAGATGCGACTCCCCAGTCAGTGAAAAGAGTTCTGTATTGTGCTTATAGATGAAAGTTAGTATCGTTGCATGAGTCATCTTTCGTGGTTTGCCATTTTTGACCTTAAGGGTCACCGTCACTTACTTCCCAGTCCTTTGCTGTTGTCAAAAGATTCGGTCGGTGTGACGTTAAAAATGTTGCAAAAATGCTGCTGTGTTTCAGTGGTAGTTAGTAGTATGTGGTGTATATAAATGCATTAAGACAATCGCAAAAACCCAATCTCGAAGACAGAGAAATTCACCAATCGCCACTTCAATCCCCGGACCTGCTGGGAATCGAACTCGCGGCCACATAAACAATAGTCCAATACGCTGTCCATTCACCCATGGCAATGTATTTACTCTCAATGCCACTGACTTCATGAACGTAGCCGTGAAAGCAATAAGTAAACAGTTTGTCTTTACCAATAGTAGCAACGTGCGGCTTAGAAATTATTTGGGAGTATCTGAGCCATAAACAACTAGAAAAATTCGAGAGGTTGAAGGCGACTTATTTGAAACGTGCTCTCTGCCCTTCCACCTTGTGTATGAGTTGTCTAGAGAAGTAGACCTATTCTATGTACTGTACAAGACCTGGGACTACAGTTGTCACTTTCAGCAATGCGTGCACATGTGTGACTGACCCGATACCTTAGATCCAAGAAAGCCGACATATGGAGAGACTTTTACTCAACTGAACCCATGATGATTAATGAATGGAGTAGTATAATTGGACAGTTCGGCCGCCTCCTCCTCCTCCCGCCGCCTCCTCCGCCGCCTCCTCCGCCGCCGCCGCCGCCCGCGGGAAATTTGAATTTTGGCGGGAGATTTGAATTTGTAAACAAAGCCACGTGCTTTTTGACAGCTGTCATCGACAACAACGCATCGCTAACCTCACTGCTGCCATCTTGACGGGCCTAAACCTCACTAGTACCAACTTAACCTAACTAGCGTGAGGTAAACAAAGCCACGTGTTTTTTGACAGCCACGTGCTTTTTGACAGACAACAACGCATCGCTAACCTCAGTACTGCCATCTTGACGGGCCTAAACCTCAGTAGTGCCAACTTAACCTCACTAGCGCGAGGTAAACAAAGCCACGTGCTTTTTGACAGCCACGTGCTTTTTGACAGATTTGTAAACAAAGCCACGTGCTTTTTGACAGACAACAACGCATCGCAAACCTCAGTACTGCCATCTTGACAGGCCTAAACCTTAGTGGTACCAACTTAACCTAACTAGCATGAGGTAAACAAAGCCACGTGCTTTTTGACAGCCACGTGTTTTTTGACAGCCACGTGCTTTTTGACAGACAACAACGCATCGCTAACCTCAGTACTGCCATCTTGACGGGCCTAAACCTTAGTAGTACCAACTTAACCTAACTAGCATGAGGTAAACAAAGCCACGTGTTTTTTGACAGCCACGTGCTTTTTTGACAGCTGTCATCCGCCATCTTTAATCCAGAGAGCACCGTGCTGCCCTCTTTAGATGTAAATTCGTCACCTGTCACCCGCAGTGCTGCCATCTCGGCGGGCCTAAACCTTAGTGCTACCAACTTAACCTCACTAGTGTGAGATAAACAAAGCCACGTGCAGCTGTCATCCGCCATCTTTAATCTATAGAGCACAGTGCTGCCCTCTTTAGCTACTTACCTTTGAAATGTGGTGGCGGATAATTTGAAAAATGCTTTTTGACAGCAGCCATCTTTGAGCACGGTGCTGCCCTCTTTAGCTACTTACCTTTGAAATGTGGTGGCAGGCAATTCCACATGACAGCAGCCATCTTTGAGCACCGTGCTGCCCTCTATGTGGTGGCGGCAAATTCCACGTGCTCTTGTTTGGAAACAAACTCATGTGCTTTTTTCGACAGCTGTCATCTGCCATCTTTAATCAACAGAGCACAGTGCTGCACTCTTTAGCTAGATACCTTTGAAATGTGGTGGCGGCAATTTGAAAAATTCTATGTGCTCTTGTTGGGAAACAAAGCTACGTGCTTTTTTGACAGCTGTCATCCGCCATCTTTGAGCACTATGCTGCGGGCAATTTCGTCAGCTGTCATCCGCCATCTTTAATCCAGAGAGAACAGTGCTGCACTCTATGTGGTGGCGGCAAATTCCACGTGCTTTACAAACCAATGTGCTTTTCTGACAGCTGTCATCCACCATCTTTAATCCAGAGAGAACAGTGCTGCACTCTATGTGGTGGCGGCAAATTCCACGTGCTTTACAAACCCATGTGCTTTTCTGACAGCTGTCATCCGCCATCTTTAATCCAGAGAGAACAGTGCTGCACTCTATGTGGTGGCGGCAAATTCCACGTGCTTTACAAACCTATGCGCTTTTCTGTCATCCACCATCTTTAATCCAGAGAGAACAGTGCTGCACTCTATGTGGTGGTAGCAAATTCTACGTGCTCTTGTTTGGAAACAAATTCTACGCGCTCTTCAGCTGTCATCCGCCATCTTTAATCAAGAGAGCACCGTGCTGTCCTCTTTGTGGTGGCGGATAATTTGAAAAAATTCAGCAGCCATCTTTAATCCAGAGAGAACAGTGCTGCCCTCTTTAGCTACTTACCTTTGAGGCGGTTAATTTGAAAAATTCTTTTCGACAAGCAGCCATCTTTAATCTAGAGAGAACAGTGCTGCCCTCTTTAGCTAGTTACCTTTGAGGCGGTTAATTTGAAAAATTCAGCTGCCATCTTTAATCCAGAGAGAACAGTGCTGCCCTCTTTAGCTACTTACCTTTGAGGCGGTTAATTTGAAAAATTCTAGCTGCCATCTTTAATGAAAAGAGCATCGTGGTGCTATCTTGCGGGTAATATTTTACATCACAGCTGTCATCCACCATCTTGCATTGCTAACCTTAGTGCTGCCCTCTTTAGCTACTTACCTTTGACAAGCTGTCACCCGCCATCTTGCATCGCAAACCTCAGTGCTGCACTCTATGTGGTGGCGGATAATTTGAAAAAATCTTTTTGACAAGCAGCCATCTTTAATCCAGAGAGAACAGTGCTGCCATCTTTAGCTACTGCCATCTTACATCGCTTACCTCGCTGCTGGTGGCGGCTAATTCGAACAAGTTTAATCACGCATCGGGCAAGCTAGAGTAAGCACGTGCTGTTGTGATGACGTCATTGTGCATGTTTAGACTTGTCCGTTTTCTTAAGAGTAAGTCGATGTAAAGGAATGTGGTAGCGGTAAATTCGAACAAGTTTAAACATGCATCGGGAAAGCTAGAGTAAGCACGTGCTGTTGTGATGACGTCATTGTGCATATTTAGACCTGATCGTTTTTCTTAAGAGTAAGTCGGTGTAAAGCAATGCAATAAGTACAACATTTTTGAATGCGATCAAATATTTATTTACAAATGTACTACAACAGTGTTCGTTTTTTTTGCTGCTGACAAGGTTGGTGTGCTTCTTAACAACGTATGCTTCTGAAATGCCTCCTGCAACATTCAAATTAAACAAAGCATTTAGAAATATATTATACTAAGTATGTTATGCTTTACAGAGAAGATCATGTACTTCTTACCTTGCTGTTATTCCTTTTCGGAATCATCATCATCATCATGAAGTACTAGAGAAAGTTCATTCATACACTGTGTACAGTGTTCAATCCTCGGATTTGGTCCATCCCAATCATCATCACCATTTTCTCCTCGATGCTTGTAATGTCGTTCACAAGTTCTGCATAAAGCTACTTCGATTGACATCTTACTGTGTAGAGGAAGGATGTCCCAAAAATTATGTACGTAAGAGGCAGCGTACGTATATAAAAATCCTGGTGGTAAGTATTGAATAAGATGTTTCGGCATCGACGATCTACGTTTATAGAACATCTTAATAGCCTCACTCACTCGTGAAACATAAATAAGATGTTGCGTATGAGCATGCAAACAGCATGCACATTTACAGTTTTGTTCCATAGCGTACGATGTCGAAGCACACACTAATGAAAATGATAAAGATCTATTCTTATTTATAGTCTCGTAACAATATTCGTTAGCGGATGGTAAGTAACATCACTCATATGAATAATAAGACAATAGGCTGCTGTGTTAGCAGGAATGTTTTCAGATGTTTCAAATTCTAAACGAATATCAACTGGAGATTCTTTTATAGATTCTTCATGATAAGAGCAGTCTATAACTATAATCGGTGCTTTATTTTTAAATTCTTGAGGTGTAAATAGCGGACGATCTTCTTTCTGATAATACGATGATTGAAATTTACAAAACATGTCATTGAGCATCCCAAACTTATTTTTCTCAAAGTTAATGTCGATGTTTTCGTAGGGATACGTAATTCCATTGAGATATAGTCTAACGTGTCTTAATTTGCAGTGATCAAACAGTGAGCTATCTTTTTCGTGATTGAATTTACGATTAGTTTGAAATCCAAAAATAATGTACAAGGGCTTCTCAGTAAAACGTGATGTTTTAACAGCCCAGCTATGCTTGTTTGTAGGTGGTAACACAGGATATTCATGCAGCTCCCAACTTCTAAAACGTATAGGTAATGGTGTATCATTTTCTACAATCTTGAGCAATCGAAGTTTTCCACGATCAGATAAGGTTACATGTGGGATCCGCCACAGTATACGATGCAGTGTTATTTTCGATTCTACAGGTGTTTCTACTGCTTTAAGAGAATTGTAATCACTTCGATCACGGATTAGAATAAGCTCTTGTTTTACGTTGATTATAATACGTGTAAAGTCTTCTGCGAATCCAAAAATATGTTTCAGTGATAACATACCCGTAAAAGTTCCATCCTCATTAATCATCCAGTTGTTAGTAGATTTTGGACACCATCCAGCCATCCGCAAAAGATTACTTTCTTCATCACAGAAAGAAGGGTAGAGTTTCATTGCGCTTGTAATACCAACATTCTTCGTTCGATCTATTTCAACATTATTTACTTCATATCGCGCTTCAGAAAAGAGAAAAGCTAGAGCATGGTTGTTTAGTTGTGAAGTGCTTGGTCCACTTCCATCAGACTTTTCTAATCGTCCTTCAATATAGAGGTAGCTTTCGTGCGGTAAGGTGTAAACATCTTGTTGATTAATAATAAAATGAATTTCATCATTGTTATTTAATCCAAACGTAAAAGGTTGATAGGAATGAAGCTCACTTCGTACTACACCTTCACGACTTTCTGCTGTATTCGTAATGTCTAGCATTTCTTCCATTCTGTTGTAGTAGTGTATATCCTAAATCTTGGAGTATCTGCTTATGGGTATCTGTTAACTCGATGAGTCTCTGCACACATGTAGTATGTCTTCGGAATGTACACCGTGTTTTATAGATGGTTTTCATACTGGTTTAAGATGTAGTTTGTAAGCTACGTACGCGTGCTGATCTAAATGAATAAGCTGATTATGTTTATTTACAAGTCTAAGAGTAATGTTGCTAATGTGTTTTACAGACACAGGATGATAAAGAACTACTGCTGGTTTCTCACAAATAGTATATCCACGTTCCTCTGTAACAATAAAGTCGTGCAGGACGTGCGAAGGTTGTAGATTACTATTCAAGTCTGTAATAATATTACAAGTAATGTTCACATTATAATCATCGAAGAGTTTTATAGGTTGATCAGACTCGTAACGTAGGTTCGGTAGGAGCTCCCTCGATGAAAATCCAAGCAGTGGTCCAATCGAATCAGGTTGTGATTTGAAGTCAATCTTAAATGATGATTCAATAACACATTTATGCGTAATGTTGCTTATAGTGATTGAGAACTTGTAATTATGATTACTAAAACTATCTTCCCCAAACTGATCAATTAACGTACTTTCAATATAGTCGTGAATATCATCTACTGTATAACTACCTGAGGGTAGTGTTAGCACATACTCATCGTAATAGAACTTGTTTAAACCATCACGCACATTATAGATTTTATTGTAGCTTTCAAACGATACTAGTCCAAGACTATGCGGCTGATAACCAAGTTCGATTGGCGGATTAAAATAGATGGTTGTTTCAGGTCCTTCTCCACGTACAGCAAACGTTCTTTCACTGTTCGTCATCACGTAGACACTAATACACTTTCTCTACTGTCTGGGTTTGATATAAGAACATAAGACATAATCGTCCGCACATGCGTGTATTAAAGTTTTGCACACGGTTTTTATTGTAAACAATGTCTGCACTGCTTCCGAAATAACGTATGAGCTCAAAAGGAGGAGGTAAATCTCCATAGCTATCAAAATACCATACTTTAGATTTACGTTTTACATAAGCAACGTAATGAGTTCCAGGTCCACGACTGTCGTCCAAGTTAATTACGGCACTTTCACGTTCACGTGGACGTGCTGGTAGTTGATCGCGCATATACACTTCTCGAAAATAATGAATCCCTAGTTGTTTAGCAAACGTAAAAACTTCATCATGTGTTAGAGCTCGATATGGCAGTGCATTCAGTAGACGTTTTTTGGAGAAATGTAGATACCAAGCCCTTTCTTGTATGGCGCTAGCTTCATGTTCACACCTTTGCCTCGTAACGCAATTGCCTCCATCGTCTTGTTATGACGTTCACTCTCTTTCAACTGTTGTTTCGCTTCTTCTACAGCTTTGACAGTTCTCGCTACAGCACTAGCACCACCTAGCAATGACCCTAAAGCTGCTAAGCCAGCAAACAGCGCAGGAAGAAATCCTCCTCGTTTTGGTACAGGAATAATTCGCGCACGTTTACTAAATATTGCTCTGCACTTTGGAGAAATTCTCGCTCTTGCTGCGCGTAACGCCTTAGTAATAGCTACACGAGGATTGTATTCCCCTCGAATAGCTTTTTGCGCAGCCTTTATAACATCTTTCCATCCAACAGCTTTTACTTTCTTCTTCTTCTTCATGTCGTTTGGATATCGTTGTTTCACCATGCTGGACACGACGTTACTAGTCAATAGCAAATCATAAACTAACCGTTGCCTCTTGTTTCGTTTAATATATATATTACTATTACGTACTTTATGATTCAGTTATCATGAAGATTATAAAGCAGCAAGACACGCTACCTGTTACCGACATTGTACCACATCTCTTACCTAGTTCTAGTACAACTACAAGAAAACGTCATGGAACGTTGTTTCCTTTTACTGTTCGATGTATTATATCAGGTCCGTCGGGATGCGGTAAAACAAATCTTTTACTCACACTTATTACTTCTGTAAATGGTGTACGCTTCGAGAATATTTACGTTTTCGCAAAGTCACTCTATCAGCCGCTATATACTATTCTACAAACTGTAATGCACGATCTAGTTAAAGATGGAATAAGATATTTTAAATTTAATTCACATGAGCAAGTACCATCACCAGACGATGTGCTTCCTAATTCTCTAATGATCTTTGATGATGTCGCAACAGAACAGCAAAACGTTATTCGTGCATTCTTTAGTATGGGTCGACATAAATATGTTGATTGCATCTATTTGTGCCAAACCTATTCTCGTGTGCCCAAGCAGTTGATACGCGACAACGCAAATGTTATTGTGCTTTTTCGTCAAGATGAGCGCAACATGCGACATGTGTATAACGGTCATGTTAACACTGATATGACATTCGATGACTTTAAACGTATGTGTGCTAAATGTTGGTCATTACACCGTTACAGCTTTTTAGTTATTGATAAAGAAAGTGATGTACAGCATGGACGATATCGCATGGGTTTCGATCATTTTATATGCATTAACACAGAATTACAGTAACTACTTGATTAAAAACCACCATCATGTTAACATCTAGCAAGGAGATCACAAAACATATCATCCAAGCTCGAAACAATATTCGACGGAAATTTAAAGAGCTTAAACGTATTCAAGCAGACACGGATTTATTTTTAAAAACACAACTAAGTACACCACTCAAAGAAATTTTTAATTCTACTTGATTACCGCAGTCTACTTCAAGTTTTGCTTCTATGCAAACATCATATCATAAAGAGAAGCATGAACAAGAAAAGCATGAAGAAGATACGGAAGAGAAGAAGCAGGATGTAGATCAAGAAGAGCAAGATAAGGAAGAAGAAGAAGAACTTAATGATGCATCACCATCTAAGCGTGTTGAGTTTTTAACTACAGATGTTATTGCAGAAACACCTACTACATCGACGCAAAATCTACCATCTTTGTCTGAGGTGATGATTACACCAGAGTATCGCAATCAGTTTAGAACTTTTATTCAAGATACCTATGGATCTCTCTTTGCACCTTATATAGAAAAACTTTTTACAGGACAAACTGACACTACCTATGGTATTCGCTACGAAGATGACTGTTTCCGGATAGGAAATTCAAATGTTAAGATTAATAGCAACGAACTCATTGTAAAAGGTGTTACCTATAAACCTACGAAAGGACTCTTAGAACTTCTTTTCTCACGAATACCTGACAAGGATATAATTTTACAAGATGATCTTAAAAAGTATAAAGCAATACTTTTTGCTACTGATGCAACACGACGTAATTACAAGAGAACAGAACCTGTAAATGCGAATAAGAGTTACAAGTATCGTGAGTTTATTTCTAAGCTGTTTCCGACTGCACGTAGTCTAGACGTTATCTACAAGCCTTTGTTGCCGTATGTGGATGTAAGATACTGGAATGACCCAAACTTACTCGTTGAACGATTACAACTTTTAAGAGCATCGCAAGAGGCTGGTCACACTGGTCACGGATCAGAAATTCTAGAAATAGAAAGAGAACTACGTTATGCCGGTATTATTTTGTAATGGCTCGTCAAGAGAAGATCTCACCTGTAAAGGTAAACATCGCACATGAGTTACATAAACCAGCACGTCGCACCTACTGTCGCAGACGCGTTATTACACGAGGAAAAGATGATCTCTGGCAAGCAGACTTAGTAGAAATGATTCCATATGCTTCTAGTAATAAGGGCTATAAGTATCTACTTACTGTTATCGATGTGTACTCAAAGTTTGCTTTTGCACAACCCGTGCGTTCTAAAACAGCAGCTCAAGTTAAAGAAGCATTTAAACATATTGTTGAAGAATCGAAACGCTGTCCAAGGCTTCTTCAAACTGATCAAGGTAAAGAGTTTTACAACAAGGATTTTTCTTCTTACCTCAAGTTACTTAGCATTCAACGCTACTCTACGTTCAGCAATCTCAAGGCAAGTGTTGTAGAACGCTTTAATCGTACACTCAAAACAATGATGTGGCGAGAATTTACAGCGCAAGGTTCATATCGTTGGATTGATCTGCTACCTAGACTTTTATCTACCTACAACGATACACCTCATCGCACTATCGGAACAAAGCCACGTCTTGTTACAAAGAATACACCTCGTCTAGATGCTATTCATCTTGTAATCAAAACAGCTGATCCACGTCGCTATCGCTTTAAAGAAGGTGATTTCGTTCGCATCAGCAAACACAAGTCTATCTTTGCAAAAGGATACACACCTAACTGGAGCACTGAAATTTTTCAAATCAGAAGTGTTAAGCTTACTAATCCAGTTACGTATTTACTTCGCGATCTCAGAGGACAGCCTATTGAAGGAGGATTCTACATCGAAGAACTGCAGAAAACAAAATATCCTGATCACTATTTAGTTGAACGTGTTATTCGACGTCGTGGTAATAAACTGTATGTTAAATGGCTTGGTTTTAATAACAGCTTTAATTCATGGATTAATAAAGAGGATGTACTTTAAATCTTATGTGTGTTTCCTTTTAATCCTCTACGTTTCCTTTCTTCTAAGTCACTAGGACATGCTGTAGGATTAAACAACACCTGTAATATGTTTTGACAATTCATATTTATTTTAGACTATATACATACATTTTTATCCTTTGTTTATGTTACGGTCTTTGACACTCAGTTTTCGTTTTATTGCACCAACAACGACAAGTGCTGCTATATTCTTCTGAGCAGCTAAAGCACTAGGTAATAACACACAGCATAACTTTATGAAGCAGATTTTAACAGCTAAACGACATACAGGCAGCATGTAACTACGTATCAGGCGAATGTGTTCTAGGGCCGCAGGGGAGATGAAGCACGAAGAAAAGAAGATCAATCACTCTATTGATGAGTCCACGCCCAACATGCTTCCTCATCTTTCTCCCAGCACGTTTCTTCACCTTTTCCTTGTTTACTCTCTCCACAGCCATGATAAGTGTTTATAAGCGAAGACAACTCGTTAGTTTTAGGTCCGTGATACAGTTTAATTAGTTGACATGTACGGCACTGTCTCACAGAAGGTCTTCTAGCTAAACTCACGTGTTCATGATGTAAACTACACGTTTGAAGCTCTGACAAAACAGGATCTTGAGTCCACTCACGAGGCACCTTTTCCCAAATCTTCTTTACAGCATTCGCGGCTACATTAACCAAAAATGCCTTTGGTAATGCATTTAACTCTTCTTCAGTAAAAGTGTTTAGTTTCTTTTTGCATGCATAAAACTTTACGATCGCCTTTTCAACTGCGTTACATTTAGTATCTGTTAGAAATGACATGATGTCTTTACTCTACAAATGTTTCTTTTACACTAAGGTTATTTCGACACTGCACTTTACATATGTTGTTCACTTCCCGGCATGCACTGCGACACAACCAATCAAAGAGCATACCTACATGTTGTAAAGACTGTTTACTTGTTTCTCTGCTATGCTCTTTCGGAAGAGTTTTAAATGATGGGCACCCCAATTCATGCATGTCGATAACTTCACATGATGATGGTAGAAAATCACGCAACCATTCTTTCTTTTCACAACCCTTTAAAAGAACAAGATCTGCTCTTGACAGATGTGCATTCATCATTAAAGGTAGAAAACGATAAGGTATTCCTTTTTCTTCCCACTTCAAACCTAAATTGTTTTCAATCCACTGAGTCTGCTTTTTATCTTCATCTGTTTGCAAACAGTAAGGGAACGGTGGACTAAATACTAAACTAACAAGTTTTGGAGCCCACAACACACTGCAATCTAACACAGCCACCTCTTTAAACACAAATTTGTTTCCGTTTACTTTAAAGCCTTGCACATCAACTATTAATGTTTTCGTCATGTTTGCACTCTACACTCTATCACTGTTTCTCGAAGACTAAAGCTTTTAGTCAACGAACGGGTTTAAACATGCACAATGACGTCATCACAACAGCACGTGCTTACTCTAGCTTGCCCGATGCGTGATTAAACTTGTTCGAATTAGCCGCCACCAGCAGCGAGGTAAGCGATGTAAGATGGCAGTAGCTAAAGATGGCAGCACTGTTCTCTCTGGATTAAAGATGGCTGCTTGTCAAAAAGATTTTTTCAAATTATCCGCCACCACATAGAGTGCAGCACTGAGGTTTGCGATGCAAGATGGCGGGTGACAGCTTGTCAAAGGTAAGTAGCTAAAGAGGGCAGCACTAAGGTTAGCAATGCAAGATGGTGGATGACAGCTGTGATGTAAAATATTACCCGCAAGATAGCACCACGATGCTCTTTTCATTAAAGATGGCAGCTAGAATTTTTCAAATTAACCGCCTCAAAGGTAAGTAGCTAAAGAGGGCAGCACTGTTCTCTCTGGATTAAAGATGGCAGCTGAATTTTTCAAATTAACCGCCTCAAAGGTAACTAGCTAAAGAGGGCAGCACTGTTCTCTCTAGATTAAAGATGGCTGCTTGTCGAAAAGAATTTTTCAAATTAACCGCCTCAAAGGTAAGTAGCTAAAGAGGGCAGCACTGTTCTCTCTGGATTAAAGATGGCTGCTGAATTTTTTCAAATTATCCGCCACCACAAAGAGGGCAGCACGGTGCTCTCTTGATTAAAGATGGCGGATGACAGCTGAAGAGCGCGTAGAATTTGTTTCCAAACAAGAGCACGTAGAATTTGCTACCACCACATAGAGTGCAGCACTGTTCTCTCTGGATTAAAGATGGTGGATGACAGAAAAGCGCATAGGTTTGTAAAGCACGTGGAATTTGCCGCCACCACATAGAGTGCAGCACTGTTCTCTCTGGATTAAAGATGGCGGATGACAGCTGTCAGAAAAGCACATGGGTTTGTAAAGCACGTGGAATTTGCCGCCACCACATAGAGTGCAGCACTGTTCTCTCTGGATTAAAGATGGTGGATGACAGCTGTCAGAAAAGCACATTGGTTTGTAAAGCACGTGGAATTTGCCGCCACCACATAGAGTGCAGCACTGTTCTCTCTGGATTAAAGATGGCGGATGACAGCTGACGAAATTGCCCGCAGCATAGTGCTCAAAGATGGCGGATGACAGCTGTCAAAAAAGCACGTAGCTTTGTTTCCCAACAAGAGCACATAGAATTTTTCAAATTGCCGCCACCACATTTCAAAGGTATCTAGCTAAAGAGTGCAGCACTGTGCTCTGTTGATTAAAGATGGCAGATGACAGCTGTCGAAAAAAGCACATGAGTTTGTTTCCAAACAAGAGCACGTGGAATTTGCCGCCACCACATAGAGGGCAGCACGGTGCTCAAAGATGGCTGCTGTCATGTGGAATTGCCTGCCACCACATTTCAAAGGTAAGTAGCTAAAGAGGGCAGCACCGTGCTCAAAGATGGCTGCTGTCAAAAAGCATTTTTCAAATTATCCGCCACCACATTTCAAAGGTAAGTAGCTAAAGAGGGCAGCACTGTGCTCTATAGATTAAAGATGGCGGATGACAGCTGCACGTGGCTTTGTTTATCTCACGCTAGTGAGGTTAAGTTGGTAGCACTAAGGTTTAGGCCCGCCGAGATGGCAGCACTGCGGGTGACAGGTGACGAATTTACATCTAAAGAGGGCAGCACGGTGCTCTCTGGATTAAAGATGGCGGATGACAGCTGTCAAAAAAGCACGTGGCTGTCAAAAAACACGTGGCTTTGTTTACCTCATGCTAGTTAGGTTAAGTTGGTACTACTAAGGTTTAGGCCCGTCAAGATGGCAGTACTGAGGTTAGCGATGCGTTGTTGTCTGTCAAAAAGCACGTGGCTGTCAAAAAACACGTGGCTGTCAAAAAGCATGTGGCTTTGTTTACCTCATGCTAGTTAGGTTAAGTTGGTACCACTAAGGTTTAGGCCTGTCAAGATGGCAGTACTGAGGTTTGCGATGCGTTGTTGTCTGTCAAAAAGCACGTGGCTTTGTTTACAAATCTGTCAAAAAGCACGTGGCTGTCAAAAAGCACGTGGCTTTGTTTACCTCGCGCTAGTGAGGTTAAGTTGGCACTACTGAGGTTTAGGCCCGTCAAGATGGCAGTACTGAGGTTAGCGATGCGTTGTTGTCTGTCAAAAAGCACGTGGCTGTCAAAAAACACGTGGCTGTCAAAAAGCACGTGGCTTTGTTTACCTCATGCTAGTTAGGTTAAGTTGGTACCACTAAGGTTTAGGCCTGTCAAGATGGCAGTACTGAGGTTTGCGATGCGTTGTTGTCTGTCAAAAAGCACGTGGCTTTGTTTACAAATCTGTCAAAAAGCACGTGGCTGTCAAAAAGCACGTGGCTTTGTTTACCTCGCGCTAGTGAGGTTAAGTTGGCACTACTGAGGTTTAGGCCCGTCAAGATGGCAGTACTGAGGTTAGCGATGCGTTGTTGTCTGTCAAAAAGCACGTGGCTGTCAAAAAACACGTGGCTTTGTTTACCTCACGCTAGTTAGGTTAAGTTGGTACTAGTGAGGTTTAGGCCCGTCAAGATGGCAGCAGTGAGGTTAGCGATGCGTTGTTGTCGATGACAGCTGTCAAAAAGCACGTGGCTTTGTTTACAAATTCAAATCTCCCGCCAAAATTCAAATTTCCCGCCAAAATTCAAATTTCCCGCGGGCGGCGGCGGCGGCGGAGGAGGCGGCGGAGGAGGCGGCGGGAGGAGGAGGAGGCGGCCGAACTGTCCAATTATACTACTGAATGGAAATAGGATAACAGCTACGTCCCTTATTGAGAGGCTCTCTGTCCATGGATTCTACCACAAGATATGTAGCATAAAGAAAAACAACATTCTTCATCACCACCACCACCAAAGACCTACCATGAAACTGTTCTGACGTGCGTCTGGTTGAGATGTGGCAACCAATACGATGGGTACCATGTGTTAAGTTACAGCCAACATCTAGAATCTCTCGAAAAATGTTGTGCTGGTGACTGATGTTACGTTTACTCTATGCACATTGTGCGCAATAAAACTATTACTATGACCATTCACCCAAGAATGGGATAGAGTTAACAAGTAATCAGTGCCAAACGATACCTAACAATCCTCTAAAGTACGCGAGCTTACAGATTTGTAATGCTCCCTCTTTAATGAAACTCAAGTGACATGTAAAACCATGCTACAATTGGCATATTATGGAGGAATTCACCTTCCATTAAAATGTCAGACACACACAGCGTTTGTATTCATTAGACAGATAGATATTTCTGGGATATGACGCAATTGATCATATTCTTGCGAGGTATCATGATGTCACGTATAAGGTGGAAGAGTATGAAGATGGGTTTCTCCCTCACGAGACAATGCTATCTATAATCTAAGATGCATGAGTTTCAATAGTGAAAAAAAAAAAAAATAGAGACAGGTTTGGAATTCATCCCGCCTGATGGTATTCTTGAAACTGTGCGAGGAAATCGATAAACCTCGCTTTATCACAGGAAGGTTTGTGAATGATGGAATTGCGGAAGAAAGATAAACAATTCACCTAGGCGCAAAAGCCTCACGTAAAAATGAAGGACTTCTTGATCTAGAGGTCAACATTACCTACATCCAACGACCTTAACTCTTAGATGGAATCCTGGTCTGAAAGGAAAGATAGCTTCAGCTCTCACCTTATAATACAGTAGATGATGATGAAGGTAATAATAATAATAATAATACTAATACTACTACTACTACTACTACTACTACTACTACTACTACTACTACTACTAATAATAATAATAATAATGTTAGTTCTATGCCCCACTAAGTATTTTACGGTTTTCAGCGACGCTGAGATGCAGAAATTTCGTTCATATGGATTGTGTATTTGAGCACCTTCAAATATCACCGCTAATCAATCAATCAATCAATCAATCAATCAATCAATCAATCAATCAATCAATCAATCAATCAATCAATCAATGATATAATTTAAAGCTGTCGCCTAGGTGGCAGCTTCCCTATCAATTGTTTCCCTAGCTCTTTCATAAAAGTTTTTAAAGAACTTCAAAAATTTATCAAACATTTCCCTTTATAATGTATGCTCAAATTCCAATTTTACATCATATTATGATCTTTCCTACTTTTAAAAGCTCCTCTCAAGCTTATTCATCTGCTGATCTCACTCCACTCCATCTCTCCATTGAAAGCTAGAAACATACCGCATAATCGAGCATCTCGTCTCCTTACTCCCAAGTCTTCCCAGCCCAAAGTTTCCAACATTTTCGTAACACAGTCGACGGTGATGTTCGAACCCACGTATTTCGGAAGGCAGAGCTTGGCTTCATAGCCGTAGTACGTTAACACATGTGGCCACTCGGATAATAATAATAATAATAATAATAATAATAATAATAATAATAATAATAATAATAATAATAAATCTTGTGGCGACGATGGGATAGAAAAGGGCTAGAAGTGGGAAGGAAGCGCTCGTGGCCTTAATTATGGTACAACCCTAGCATTTGTCTGGTGTGAAAATGAGAAAAAATGGAGGACCGTCTTCAGGGATGCCGACAGAGTATGGTTCGAATCCACTATATCCCTAATGCAAGCTCACAGCTACGCGCCCCTAACCACACGGCCAACTCGCACGGTATGATAATAATAATAATAATAATAATAATAATAATAATAATAATAATAATAATAATAATAATAATAATAATAATAAGCTATAGTGGAATACGAATTTAAAATTGTAAGTGCTTTACATAGTGAATATAATAACAGGTAGAAAACATTGCTTACGACTTCCCTTCAGGCTTGTCGTATACTTTCAGAAAAGGTTTGTTACTGATATTTTAACGATACAATTTAAAGTTACTAAAGACCGGAGGCTCCTCGCTTTTATCTTTCCTGTCCACTTCCCTAATTCAATTATCGTTCACCGGACGAATTTGTCGTGCGGTTAGGGGCGCGCAACTGTGAGCTTGAATCCGGGAGATGGTAGGTTCGAACCCCACTGTCAGCAGCTCTGAAGATGGTTTTCCGTGGTTTCCAATTTTCACACCAAACAAATGCTGGGGCTGTACCTTAATTAAGGCCATGGCAGCTTCCTTTACAGTCCTAGCACTTTCCTATCCCAACGTCGCCATAAGACCTATCTATGTCGGTGCGACGTAAAGCAAATAACAATTATCGTTCATTCTGAACCCGACGGAGGATTACGAGCCTTTGGAAATCTTTCATTTTCATGCACTTTTGCCGATTCCTTCATTCTTTGGAGATTCAGACCTCTTCCATTTTTTTCATTGATTTGTGTTAAAAGAGGAAAGTTGTTCTCAACCACCATTAAAGCCGAGTCGTTACTTAAAAGTAACTAACAGAAGGTCTAGAAAAAAAGTTTATGGCTCTCTAGAAAGTTATTCCATTTGCATAACATAAACACTAATAATACAATGACGGAGCAAGACAGGTTCGGTTATTAGCGTCCAGTTACTTATTATTTATTACTATACAGCCGTTCCAAGAGGTTTTAAGTGTGGCCTTGTCTTACATTTAGACTTCAAAACTAAAAACTAGCCCAACCTTATTGCAAAAATTAAAGCCGAGTCACTAACGATAATATTTAAAAGTTACTAAAGACCGGAGGCTACTCGCTTTTATCTTTCCTAATCCACCTCCCTAGGTCAATAGTCTAATCGTTCATTCTGAACCCGACAGATTTAGGATTACGAGGCTTTGGAATTCTGTCACTTTCATGCACTATTTCCGATTCCTCCATTCTTCGAAGATTCAGACCTCTTCCATTTTTTTCCACAGATTTGCGTTAAAAGAGGAAAGTTGTTCTCAACCACCATTAAAGCCGAGCCGTTACTTGAAAGTCACTAACAGAAGCTCCAGGAAAAAAGTTTATGGCTCAACGAAAAGTTATTCATGATAATTCTAAAATAGCTCAACCCTTTTAATTCAGATCATCGCCAATTGATATTCTACATTAGAACACGTTAATTTACTTGAATAATAATAATAATAATAATAATAATAATAATAATAATAATAATAATAATAATAATAATAATAATAATAATAATAATAATAATAATAATAATAATAATAATAATAATAATAATAATAATATAGTATCAACCTCTTTAAAAAACTAAGGTCCATCTGGCTCCTGATGGTAGCACCCTGTTATAGGGCCCCTACCTAGGGTTACTAGGCGAAACTGGTCAACGGCACAGAGAGCGGAAGAACCTAAGGGAGCACGCCCCGAAAAGAAAAGCGACTTAAAACCCAGGCGCGACTGTTCCCGAATCGGGCGGCTTCCTGGTCAGCGTCGGATTCCATGTTAGGGACGGCTGTTCTAAAACTCCAGGTCTCACCAACTTGGTTTTACCTTTTGGATAGGGTTCTGCCCTATCCCCCAAACCAAAAACCACGCAACTAACATGATGACAAAACGTACGGAATCTAGTACCCCAACCGGTAAAATCCGGGGCCAGAGTTCTGGTTCAAGTAGGGCAAAGGATTCTGGGGGCCCTACACCATCATGTTTGGATCAGTCGGAGGATCCATCACCCCGAAAACTCAGAACGAAAGAAAAGCATTTCTTTGGCACACTCAATGTGAACACCCTTATGAAAGTTGGTAAACAAAAGGAGCTGATCAAAGTACTCGATGAATATAAGATCAAAGTTCTAGCGGTCCAAGAAACAAGATTTACTTCAGATGAAGTGTCGGCTATTGGAAACTACAGAATACTGAAAGGACGGCCAGCTGTCAAAGTTAAGAAGTCGGAGAAAACCAAGAATCCAGTGTTAATACTCGGGACAGCCTTCTTTATTCACAACCCTATAACAGAATCTATAGTAGACTTCAGATCTCCATCTCTCAGACTGTCTGTACTAACTCTCAAAAGTGGAAACAAATTGTACTCCGTCTTCAATGTTCAGGCTCCAATTAATGAAGATAACAGAAAGAATCCAGAGAAAGTAGAAGAATTTTGGTCACAACTTGAAGAAGAACTGTTCAGAACCTCAGAAAAACATGTCAAGATCTTGATGGGAGATTTTAATGCTCAGATTGGAAAAGAGAAAAAATTTCGAAACATAGTTGGAACATACACGGCTCATAAAAGGACAAACAGAAATGGTGAAAGGTTGATAGATGTTTGTGAATCATTTGGTATGAAAATAATGTCCACTCAATTCAAGAGAGCTCCCAAGCGGATGATGACATGGCGATCACCTAACTCCATGTTAGGAGAATTCCAAATTGACCCTGTAGCGACCACCAGCCCGAAGGAAATAATGAATGTTAGAGTGCAAAAAGGTGCTAATTTTGATTCCGACCACTATCTAACAAGGATAAAAGTGAAACCCATACCTTGTATCTGTAGAAAGAAACCCCTCAGAATACAGAAGTACAGAATTGAAGAACTCAAAGTCAGCGAAGAAATAGTAGTGAAATATCAGAAAGAACTCGACACGTTGGAGTCCTATGAGTGGGACAAAATGGCTCGAAAGATTCAGGAAGCAGCGAAACAATCAATTTTTCTTGCTAAGAAGAAGAAACATCCATGGTGGAATGATAAGTGTGAAGATACTCTACGAAGGCGATCAGAAGTTTGGAACAAGTGGAACTCCAACAAACAGAACTTTGAAGAATTTAAGATCCAAAGGAAAAGGACAGCAAAGTTGTTCAAGAGTGCCAAAAGAAGATTCGAAAGAGACCATCTGAGAGAGATAGAAGAGAATTTCAAGAAAAACAACACCATAAACTTCTATCAGACGTTTAAGACAAAACTTCGAGGTTACTCGTCACCCAGCATTTGTTTCAAAAATGATCAAGGTAAGCTGATTATGAGCAACGAACAGAACTGTGAACACTTGGCTAAATATTTCAAAGAACTGCTCAACTGTGATCCACCTCAAGAAAAACTGACGTTCCAGAAACCAGAAAGCACACTGCATGAATCAACCCCGCCAGATAATAACGAAATAAAGGAGATCGTCAAAAGCTTGAAAAATAACAAAGCATCTGGCAAGGACTCAATTGTTGCTGAACTTCTGAAATATGCAGGAGATAACTTCCTGGAACAACTTGAAACACTCTTTCAACAGATCTGGTCCACAGGAGAGATCCCAGATGAATGGAGGGAGGTTATCATCCACCCCCTGAACAAGAAAGGAGACAGAATGAATGTCAATAACTGTAGAGGGATATCACTTTTGCCATAGCCTGCAAGATACTTTCTATAGCACTCAAGCGTAGGATAGAAGGACATATAGATAAACAATTAGGAGAATATCAAGCTGGCTTTCGAAAGGGGCGGTCATGTGCAGAACAGATTTTTACCATTAAGACCTTAATCAAAACTAAGACATTAGCAGCAGATAAGAAAGTGATAATGACATTCGTGGATTTCAAAAAAGCATACAACTCCATAGACCGGGATACACTAATGGAAGTGCTTAAGGAATTTGGAATGGGCAATAAGACAACAACCTTGATTCATCAAACACTAAAAAACACACGATCGCAGGTAAAATTATCAGGAGAACTGTCAGAGCCCTTTAAAATCGAAACACGTTTGAGACAAGGAGATGGCCTCTCTCCAATTTTGTTCAACTGTGTTTTAGAGAAAGTTATCAGGGAATGGCGAAAAGAAATGAGCAAATTCAACTTTCCAAATGGAATTAGATTAGGTCACAAGAGAACTGGGCTTAAATTTTAATGCCTCGCATTTGCAGATGATATAGTCTTTTTTGCAGAGAATTTGCAAATTGCAATTAAGCAGATTGAAGTCCTCAAAGAAACAGCAGATAAAACAGGATTGCAAATATCTTTTGAGAAGACGGAGTACCTGGACAATGAGGACGAAGTACGGTGACATCAAAAGAGCTACAAAATTCAAGTATCTAGGAGAGATTTTGACTCCAAACATGAATGAGAAAGCAGCAATTCAAGAACGTGCAAGAAAGATGGAAAATGCGTTTAGATTATGTCAGAACACCTACAAATCTAAGTCACTCTCCTACCAGGCCAAATTCAAGCACTACAGCGCGATAGTCAAACCTGAATGTTTATACGCAGCTGAGACAATAGCCACGAAGGGACTCTCAGATTTGGAAAAGAAAGAAAGGAGGTTCTTTAGAAAAATTCTTGGACCCATAAAATCATCAAACAAGTTTATGTTTCGCATGAGACCAAACTGATAACTACACCAACAATTTGAAAAAATCACCACCACAATGAAAAAGAGGAGATTGACGTTCTACGGAAATATTAAAAGGATGGGATCGGAGAGACTCGCCAACAGGATCCTCGCCTTCCAGGAGAACAGGAAGACACAAGTCCCATGGGTAAAAGAAGTCCACAGAGATTTAGAAAAATGTGGGATCACGGCAGAAGATAAAACAAACAGAAAAATCTTCAGGCAGAGATTTGCGGAGGTGAAGGACCTAGCTGATAAGAAAACGGGGAAGAATATAGTATTCTCGGCAGAAGAACGAGCACGAGCAAGCCAACGGATGAAGGAATACTGGCGAAAGAGGAAGGAGAATGAACTTGAGAAAGCAATGAAGTTGCGTAATCGTAGCCCATAGATGGCTGAAAAGAAAATAATACTATAATATATAGTATATCCAGCTCAGAATATCTACGCGCTAGGTCTTGTGCGATTAAGGGATGAAGTTGTAAATTAAGTACAAGTACTTATGCTGTAGGTAGTAAATTTTCCTTGAAGAGACTCTTACTTTGTTATTTCTTTTATTCTTTCGAAAGATCGACTCTCTCGAGTACGTGCTCATTGGAGGGAGAAATATACAATATGATACATAAGCGATATCAGATTACATAATTATAATATAAGTCTTGTTTCCTTTGAAGATGCAATCTACGTTTGAAGCTGAACCTTCAATCACGTTCCATTCTTCTAATGTTCCTCTCAAATATTTCATGCCAGACCAAAACCAAATCAGACCCTATGACGCTACAAGGGCCATAGTCTACCAAGCGACCGCTGCTCAGCTCGAAAGCCTGCAGATTACGAGATACAGAAGTTGAAAACTAGAAAAGCAGCTGGAATTGATAAGGTTTCGGGGGATATACAAAAGAAAATGGGTTGGGATATAGTACCATATCTGAAGTACTTGTTTGATTATTTTTGGCATGAAGGAAGTTTACCAGATAAATGGAGAGTTGCTATTGTAGCCCGTGTATATAAAGGAAAGGGTGATAGACATAAAGCTGAAAATTGCAGGTCAGTCAGTTTGACATGCATTGCATGTAAGCTTTGGGAAAGCATTCTTTCTGGTTATATAAGACATGTTTGCGAAATTAATAACTGTTTGTATAGAAGGCAGTTCGGGTTTAGGAAAGGTTATTCCACTGAAGCCCAATGTATCGCGATTGACCTGTCTAAGGCATTTGATAGGGTAGATCATGGGAGACTACTGGCAAAAATGAGTGCAATTGGACTTGACAAAAGAGTGACTGAATGGGTGGCTCTGTTTTTAGGAAACAGAACTCAGAGAATTAGAGTAGGTGAAGCTTTATCTGTCCCTGTAATAATTAAGAGGGGAATTCCTCTAGGCAGTATTATTGGACCTTTAAGTTTTCTTTTATACATCAATGATATGTGTACAGAAGTGGAATCAGAGATAAGGCTTTTTGAAGATGATGTTATTCTGTACAGAGTAATAAATAAGTTGCAAGATTGTGAGCAACTGCAAAATGACCTCGATAATGTTGTGGATAATGTTGTGAGATGGACAGTAGGCAATGGTATGATGATAAACTGGGATAAAAGTCAGGTTGTGAGTTTCAAAAATAGAAAAAGTCCACTCAGTTTTAATTACTGCGTTGATGGGGTGAAAGTTCCGTTTGGGGATCATTGTACATACCTAGGTATTAACATAAGGAAAGATCTTCATTGGGGTAATCACATAAATATGATTGTACATAAAGGGTACAGATCTCTGCACATGGTTATGAGGGTATTTAGGGGTTGTAGTAAGAATGTAAACAAGAGAGCATATTTGTCTCTGGTGAGACCCCAACTAGAGCATGGTTCCAGTGTATGGGACCCTCACCAGGATTACTTGATTCAGGAACTGGAGAAAATCCAAGGAAACGCAGCTCGATTTGTTCTGGCCGATTTCCGACAAAAGAGTAGCGTTACAAAAATGTTGCAAAGTTTGGGCTGGGAAGACATGGGAGAAAGGAGACGAGCTGCTCGACTAAGTGGTATGTTTCAAGCTGTCAGTGGAAAGATGGCATGGGAGGACATCAGTAGACGAATATTTGGGTGGTGTCTTTAAAAGTAGGAAAGATCACACTATGAAGATAAATTTGAATTGAACATGATTTACATGCCACTGAGGCTAAAAAGCCCCTTTATGTAGCGTCTTCTTATAATACAATACATATTTATGATCACAGTAACTACATTTCTATAATATTATAGTATTAAACTAAACATGAAACATTAAAAAAAATGAAAATACAGATACCAAATCCAGTAAGGTTAAGACATACAATATATAATAAGTAAGAAATTAAGTCCTTAAGCCCTTCTGTTATTTTGGACTACATGGATTTAAAGAATATAAAGCTAAGGCAGAGAAACAATTTTCTTCGAAATATACATATTTCTGATTGTTCGACACAAGAATGCCTGATCTCAGCCTCTTGCGTACTCCTCCAGAAAGATTGATGTTAAGAACTGCTTTAGTTGTGTACAGTTAGTGTTATTTGCGAAACGGTGAAGATTAAATACGTTAAAAATACGTGATGCAGTGCAAACAAAGGATTTGTTAAATCTAGTGGTACGATGAAGGGGAATTTGAAGGGTGGTTTTTGTAAACCTATTATCTCTGTTATGTACCGACTCCATAGGTTTAAATGCATTATAAAGGTAGGATGGTGTCTTCAGTTTGAGAATTTTCTGCGTGGCAACAGCTACTGAGATTTCTCGACGTTCATGGAGTTTCAACCATTGTAGCTGTAAGTAATAAGGTGTTATGTGTTCATCACGCCTGGCATTTGTAACGTAACGAACACATGCGTTTTGTACTCTCTGTAGTTTTATGTTCAAAGTTTCAGATAAGTCGTTGTATACGACTGCACCATAGTCAATTATTGGAAATATAAGACTTTGAACAAGTAGTTTTCGCATGAAAGGTGGTGTACATGACACGTTACGTTTCAAATTATGCATGGAAGACACAACTTTTCGGATTACATTTGACGTATGATCAGACCAGGATAAGGTTCTGTCGAAAATTAGACCTAGATTGTTAACGGTGTCAATATAATGAATATCTTTCTCTAGAATTTTTATTGCTGGGAGGGATTTGAGGTCAACAGTTTTCAGGAGTTTTGTGTAACCTATGCAAATAAGCTGGGTCTTAGCCACATTTAATTGGAGATTATGATTTGCACTCCATTCAACCAACCGAGAGATGTCATGGTTAAAATGCGTTATACAAGAAGATGCGTTAGTGGGACAAAAGTGGAAGTAGGCTTGTAAGTCATCCGCATACATGTGAAAGGTGCTGCTTTTAAAGACTTCAGATATGTCATTAATATAAATAGAAAAACATAAAGGACCGAGGACGGATCCTTGTGGTACGCCCCAGTTTACTGATTCCCAGTTAGAAAATCGACCGTCAACGAACGTGACTCTTTGTGATCTATTTGACAGATATGATTCAAACCACGACAGAGCTCTCTGGGAGAAGCCAATTGACTTCAGCTTAGCAAGAAACAACTCATGATTAACAGGGTCAAATGCCTTAGAGAAATCAAAGAGACACAATATAGTAAGCTGCCTCTTATCGGTGGCCGCGCGAATATCGTCTGTAACCTTCAGAAGAGCAGTAGTAATACTATGCCCCTTCTTGAAGCCAGATTGGTAGGGATTTAGAATGTTGTATTTAGACAAATACTCACATATCTGCTCATGAACAATTTTTTCTAGTGCCTTACTAAGTGCACAGAGGATGTTGATAGGCCTAAAATCACTACAGACTGTTGGTGTTTTCTTTTTGGGCACAGGACGTACTTTGGCACGCTTCCACTCTGAGGGATAAACTCCATTCTGTAGAGAGAAGTTAAATAAGTGCACAAGGGCAGGAAGAAATATCTCCATGCAGGTAGAAATCATGGATACTGGAATATTATCTGGACCTTTAGCTTTAGTTCGTATTGATCTAACTGCTTTTTCTACCTGTGAAGGGTGTACGTACATGAAATAGAATTTATCTCTGTTACTTGGAGTGAGATGTCTATAATGTTTGGCAGTCTCTGATACTTTCGGAGAGTTGGAGTTAGAGACTGATGTCGTGTAATATTCACTTAATTCAGATGGAGTAACAGGCATCTGGCTATCTAGAGAGTGACTGACTCCAATACCAAGAGATTTTGCAGCACGCGAAGAAGCTGAGGTGCTCTTACAATTACGGAAGATGTTGTACGTATGCTTCACTTTAGTGTTCCTAATTACTTGTTTTGTCTCGTTACGTAAGATCCTGAATTACTCGTAATCATCTGGAAGTTTAGTTTTAATAAATTTCTTCCTAGCTCTGTCCCGTTTACTTATCAATTCCTTAATACGCTTATTGAACCATGGTGATGACCGGTGTTTTACGAGAATTCTTTTTTGGGGCGCATGCTTGTCATAGAGTGAAAGTACAAAGCTGTTGAAGAGAGATACTTTATGATCTACGTCATTAGACTGAAAAAATATATTCCAGGGTAGTAATTCAGCGTCAGCACGAAAATTGTTCACGTCAAATTTACTAAAGTCTCGAACAAGAATAGTTTTAGGAATTTGTTTTGGTGTGGATAAAGTGAATACAGCATACAGCAAGTCATGACCAGAAAAACCGGCAGCTGGTTCCTGTCCGTATTCCACTACCAACTCATTGCAGTTCGACGAGATTATGTCGAGAGTGCTATCGGAAGTGGCAGTATGAAAGGTTGGATTGAATGGAAGGCAGTCAAGGTTACACGCGTTGAGCACATTACGTATATTTTCGCTTTCAAACGTCCCAGTTCCGAACCGAGCATTAACATCGCCCACAACGAATATATATTTATAATTCATAACATGAGAATACATATCATTCAAGAATGTATCCATGAACCCTACTTTTGGTGGACGATATATACAAGCGAAAAGAATTTTAGTATCTGAAAGGGCTATATCAAGGATTATGTACTCAGGTTTCTTACTGTACTCTCCAGGAGATTTACTAAGTGCACTACATTTTATGCTATTCTTCAAATAAACTGCAACACCACCAGCGGCTCTGTTTAATCTGTCGTTACGGAAAATATTATACCCATCGGGATAGATGGCAGAATCTGGTACTGAAGGTTTAAGAAATGTTTCACTGACTGCGATAATATCAAACGAACTCTTGCCGAAAATGTGCCGGAACTCAGATATATGGGAGGAGTCGACAAGGGACTGAGAATTGATATGAATGACCTTAAGATTTCTTGTGTTTATCACACTAACATCGTATAGTAAATCAGATAAGACACACTCATTACTTGTCATGAGTACAATATGGTATAAAGGGTTCAATAGTTCAATAGCAGATCGTTCAAAGAAGTACGATGATTTTAGTAACCTATACAAATATAAAATAATTTAAGGATTTAGAAATTATGTGATAAAGTGAGAAAAATAAATGAGTAGAAAATTGGTATAAAATGAATCGCGTTAGCAGATATTTCTAGGTATAAAAAAAAATTATAACTAATATACTACGCTAAATAGAATGGTTGCGAAAGAGAGACTTTTGTATTGTTAGCCTCACCAGAATTATCTCTACTTCTCGTCCTAAGTATTTCCAGTAATAGAGTGACACACAGGAATACAAATTATCTCACCGCATCATTTCAGTGGAGCTGGGTAGCGTTTCTTCAGTTCCTCAAGGTCACGTTCCGTCTTCACTCGATGTTTCACATCACCAGCGCGCACCATTATAACACCATCCATAGTCCACACTGAATTTAGTCCGATATGGCTCACAGCACGTTTGAGAATATCAGTACGGGTCTTAGTTAGGTCCTCCCGTATAGTTATACCGCTGTTCTTTAACAGCCTCTTTGATTTGAAGACTGCATTTCGGTAGGCGAATGAAACAAATTCCACAATGATGGGCCTGGTTTTGTTGTGACTTCTGGTACCAACTTTGTGTGAACGGTCGATCATCGCTGGATCAAGTGGAACATTGATCCGAGTGGCAATCTCCTGAATGCGCTTGTCCGTGTCTTCTCCTGCAGTTTCAGGTACTCCAAATATACGTAAACTGTTCCGACGTTGATAACTTTCCAACTCATCTGTCCTATCGTCTAACTGCCGTTGAAGTTCAGTTATTGCCTCGTCTCGTCTGCTGAGTTCACATTTTAATTCTCTTATTACATCGGTATTAAAATCAATACTTTCCTTAAGTTTCTGTATGACCTTATCGGCTACTCTGTCTACAAGTTCGTCGAGGAGTGAACTGTTCTTAATGAGGTTATCCAACGTTAGCGACACCGTAGTATCTATAACCTCCTTGCTTACACTGGTTCGCAAAGTGTCCGATGGAGTGCACTGATCATCACAGGCCAAGATGTTGGCAGCGCTGTTCTGTGTATTTACAGAACGGTTGGTGTTCTTCACTTGTTTCCGCGTAGTTTCAGCAGTTGCCACATGAGAGCGTGGGCTGTCACTGTTTATTTCCTTGCCGTTAGAGAGTGGGGTGGCACTCCTGCTCGCGGACTGAGCGATGCGGGCTTTAGCCTTCACTTGTTTACGTGTTTTACCCATAGTAATTCGATAAACTTTTGCAAATTACTTACGAATCACGATACCTTCTTCCAATTAAACTACCACTGCTCATGCACAGGTTAAAACACCACTGAATGCACACTTGAAATACACTTAACACCGTCTTATGACACCTTCGCAATGATAAATACTGGAGAGGCTCTCACTCGCGTCTATACCACCATGTGCTGTGGCTTAGGTTGGAATTCAAGAGGTCAAATTGGGGCAAATATTCGTTATTGCTTATCGAAGTCATTTTTTGCGCGAATTTTTGAAACTGAATTCACTGTAAGTAAAATATCAACATGCGTATTCTATTACATACTAGTAAATGTACCCGTGCGTCGCTATAGTACATTACATTGTATACGGATTTCTCCGTAAATTACTGTAAAGTCAGTGAGTAAGATTCCATTAAACTGCATGTGTCTTAGCGCTATACGAGAAACAAAACAGGGAGGACACCATACGCTGTTTCCGATGTAACGTAGGCATTGGGGAAATTTTGTTGATAATGGCACGCCATATTTCCTACTGTAAATCACAATCGAGTTCAGGAGTTTTTACTATAACGGAAGGCTCACTTGGCAACTGTCATTCACATTAGATATGGAGAGTTTTTAATATAAAGACAGGCCCCTTTTTATAATGCCAGTCGCTATCGAACTGGAGAGATTTGATTATAATCAAGAAGTGAGTGCTATCTAACGTATCAACTATCGAGACACGACAATAAGTCATAACACCAAAGTTGTAGATCTCTCCAAACTGAACGGCAATTATGCTCTCTGTTTTGTAATACGAATTTCCGTTCAGCCACCAATTATCTCGAAACGAAGGTCGGCTACGTTATTAAAGTTGCATCTATATTTCGCTATTTTCCGGAGATAAAAGTTATATATTTGAACAGCTTGGAATTTTCCCCCAAAGAAAAGAGTGTCCAGGTATCAGGATTAGCACTCGCATGCATATGGAATAATTAAGGGGAAAGGAAGTTGAAATTAATAGAAAATATGAATATAACTTATGACAGCCGTATACGACAAATACATATATAAATACCAACTGGATGTGTTTAAAAAGAAAATGCCCCTTAATAAATTGTGATGGTATGGGTGACGAATATAAGAAAGCGGTAACAGAGGAGAAATTTAGGTGCAGGTATTCTTAGGTAAACATATAAGATGATTTATGGTGTTATTACGTTAGCCCAAAGAGGCAAGGCAGAGGCAAGACATGTAAACGGAAATCAAAAGTACAAGAGAAATACATTAAAAATGATAGCAAATGCCAGAAAACACTTCACGGTGTTCAAATGTGCTGCACTCAGTGGTGCTGATCAAATATTAACAACGCCCTTAAGTGCTATTCGAGGACGATTGTAACCTCCAGCGGTTTTCAGAAAATATCCCGCAGAATGGCCGATTGACGTCTCTCTTGCCTTCTACCCAAGGAACAACCACGAGTTTACAGGAATGATGACGAAAATGGCAATACGTTACTTCCCTGCTAGCAAGCAGTCAGAGATATTTTCATGGTAACCTGTAGGTTAGTTGTCGGTCTGTCGGTCACTCAGTGCAGAGCATGAGACCCGCAGAAAATAGTAATTTACTCCGTGATTTCAAGAGTAAGCGAAATTATGTAAATTCTTTATAACGAAGTGACGTTTCACATATAATTCACGAATTTTACAGAAAATAAATAATATAAGAGAAAAAGCAAGATAACTGTTCTTGGTTTCGTTTATACCACCCATTTGTTCAGAGACTTTAAAATCATACGCGTATCGAAACCTTTCCCTGGATGAATATACTCTAAATATGAAGTTTGGTTGAGATCTATCCAGCCGTTTCGCCGTGACAGTGGAACAAACGACACGAAAAATAAAAACCACTGATACGGTCTTGAGTTGACCTAAAAAGGATAAATATCTGAAAGAATGACATAACAAACGAAATTACAAACAGCGGACCCCCTACAACTTTATTTAAATCTATATAAATGCCAATTTTTCAGATATTTACCCGTTTTAGGTCAACTCAAGACCGTATCAGTGGTTTTTATTTTTCGTGTCTGTTTGTCTGTTTGTTCCACCATCATGGCGAAACGGCTAGATAGATGACGAGCAAACTTCATATTTAGAGTATACTCATCCCGATCAAGGTTTCAATATGCATATAATTTAAAAAACTCTAAACAGACGAGAAGTTTATAGGAAAACCAGAACAATTTTCTTCCATTTTCTCCTATATTATTGATTTTCTGCAAAATCCGTGGATTGTATGTGAAACGTCCCTTTATTATAAACAACGTTTTTTATGCACATCATTTCGCTTACTGTTCAAATGACGGAAAAAATTACTATTTTCTGCTAGTCTCATGCTCTGCATTGAGTGACCGATAAAACGACAACGAACCTACAGGTTACCATGGCAATGTGTCTGACTGCTTGCCAGCAGGGAGGTGACGTATTGTCATTTTCGTCATAATTCCTGTAAATTCATGCTTGTTTCTTGCGCAGAAAGCAAGAGGGGCGTCAATCGGCCATTCTGCGGGATATAGGTGGAATACCGTTTGAAGTTAGAATCGTTATCGAATAGAACTAGAGTGCGTTGTTAATATTTGAACAGTGCCGCGGAGTGTAGCACACTATTTCACACCAGGGTGTTTTCTGTCATTTGCTATAATTTTTACTGTATTTCTATTCTATTTCTGTTTCCCGCTTTAATTTCTCGCCTCTGCCTTGCCTCTTTAGGCTTAAGTAATAAAATCATAAGTATATTCTGATCTGTTTACTTAAGAATCCCTACGCCTAAATTTCTCCTTCTTCTATCCACAACTCATACAATAACAATTTGTTGAGGGGCTTTAAATTTTTTAATACATCCACATAGTACTCACATATTTGTCCTATACGGCTGTCCCCAGTTATAATCGTATTTTCTATTAATTTCAACTTCCTTAACTGTATTACTTTCTTCCTTAATTACTCTGAATGTATGCGAGTGCTAATCCCGAAACCTGGACATTTTTTTCTTTGAGGAAAAATTCCAATCTATTGAAATGTATAACTTTTGGCCCCGCAAAATATCGAAATATGAATGCAATATTGATCACGGTGCAGACCTTCGTTTCGGGATAATTGGTGGTTAAATAGCAAAATTGCGTTTCAATTTGGAGAGATCTACAACTTTCGTCCTATGACTTTTTGTCGTACCCTTATCCCTTATACGTTAAATAGAGCTGTATTTCTCGATTTCAAGTTAATTTTGTACTCTTTACACGTATATGTTATCGTTTGGCACACTTATAGGAAAGACAGAATCATCACATTCGGCATGCACATTGACATGACCATTGGTCATATTGTAACCGTTCATCACTATGCCATAGGCATGTTAGCAGGTTTAGTCAATCATATATGCTGTTTTCCGCAACATTCTGCGACATATAATGTCGTAATTAGCAGTTTACGTGCCGAACCGGGATATGAGTTGCGACACGCAGGCCCGAAGGGAGCAGTTTTCTGCGCTGTATCGGGAAAAGGATAGCGTATTACTGCGGAACCTTGAAATCGCACTCTCACTCGATGCGAGAGAGGAGGAGAAATAACGCTACGCATGGAAATGTATGTTGTCAGAACGTGGGGTCAATTAAGGTGTGCTAACTCCTAACAAATAAAAATCCTTACTGATTCAACACCGCATTCATGTAGTAGTAGTAGTAGTAGTAGTAGTAGTAGTAGTAGTAGTAGTAGTAGTAATGTTTTATTTTACCTGGCAAGATTAAGGCCTTCAGGCCTTCTCTTCCATCTAACCAATGCCAATTGACCACATTTAACTAAAATAAGGCGAAGAAGAACACCTTTGTCTGAGATAATCTATGGAAAATTATAAGTCAGGTCTCATTAGAACCGACGTATTTAATGCAAATTGTTGATGCATATAAAATCTATACTTTAATAGTGGATCGGTAATGACGCATGTCATATAGTGGTGCGCAGACTGAAGCTGAATGCTAAGATTTGGCAACGTGAGGAAAAAAGTGGGAGCACTTACGAGATGAACGATGACACGTGAATTTATAAAAGGACACTTTTGAGATTGTGAATGACCCGCTGATCGTATTGATTTAAAATTGGATCAGTGTAAAACAGGGGTCACGAACTCTAATTTGATTACTTTCACGTCACTGAAAGATTCCGTTTACCGGAGCCAAATCTCGGTTGGGTGCGTGGTTTACCACCTCTCCAACCACTCAGCCCAAACACTATAAATAAAACCCGGACCTAGATGCAGGGTCCCATTGTAATTTGTGCAGCTGCAGTACTTACGTGTCAGTAATAAACTATGGACATCAGTGTATGAAGTGCTGTGTCGAGGAAAAACATATCAGCGCGGAGTAAATATCGCGAAATAAGCCGTATGGTACGAGATAAAGCACAGTAGTGATTAATAGAGGTGTTATTTCAACATTTAATCCTTTAAATATTAGTGTCTTCAGTGTCGGCTTATGATGCAATATCCAAGAACGGGTAAACGCATCAGGTTGTTTAGAAGTAGTGAGACAGCCGATTACATTCAGTAATTAATGGTGGCCGATTTAAAAGCATTTAAACAGTGAGTGACGCTCAGTAAAGTTAAAAGAACGGTGTTCGTAATAGGAAGAACGTTTGCATACTCCATGGACATTCGTGGTAACAAGGCTGTGTGATTAAAGGGGAAATGAATAGTGAATTATACAAACTTACCACTATTTGGGTTAATCCATTCTAATTTATAAGTGGATCTAATCACTAGTAGGTTCTGTGAAAACACATAAACACTGTTCATTAACTAATTTTCCCATTTTTGCCTGTATGTTCGTGAGTGATCGTCGAACCCAAGAATTGTAATCAACGAGAATCGCGCCTAAGTGCCAGCATTTCATCTCTTCAGGGAACGTCTAGAGATTCCAACAACAGAAGAACACAATTTAGGACATGGACGATATAAGGAGGAAGAGGAACCAAGGACTATCTAAGAGTGGAGCTGTCATCATGAAGGTCTAAAATCCCAGATGTATCCTCGAGATGACAGCAGACCACATGCAGTATTTAATGAGTATATTTTTTGAATATATTAAACCACGAGATTTGCTTGCTAGTATTAACTTTTATTTGTAAATAAAAATGTTGTGATTAATAATATTAAATGTAGGGAACACTATGCGCGTGTGACTAGAAAATATTATTTTATTAATTTAATTAGGATTTCTTTTGTGATTTAAGGGTAATCACTAATATTTCAGCGGACTTATTTGCATGAATTAGTACATAGATCCCATAAATATCTAGTGCGTGTGAAGCACATATTTCAGGGAAAGTGGCACTTCAGCTTAATTTATAATTCCTTCCTAATGTTACTAATTGGTAAGGATTTTCATAATAATTTGAATATAAATTATGTGTTCGCTTCACAGGGAGATTCAGGTATTTTATAAATCCCATATAATAAATATATGATCATTGAAGATATTCAAGACGAGGTGTTATTCGTGAATTATATAGATACGCGAGTGAAATAGAATTAATTAAATGACTTGTGAGAATAGAGTCTTCTATATAAATGTAAAAAATGGATTTGAGATGCAATAGCGTGACAATGGGGAATATGAAACTTGTGAAATGTTTGAGATGATGGAATGACAAAGAATTAGAACAATGATGGCTGTTGCGATGTATTGAATTAGGCTGTATATGGCCGGAATAATAAGATATAAGAATTGGTGGCCCTTAAATAAATGTGTACTTGGAAACGAGTCAATATGAGAAGAAAGAAAGAAAGAAAGAAAGAAAGAAAGAAAGAAAGAAAGAAAGAAAGAAAGAAAGAAAGAAAGAAAGAAATAGAAAGTGTCTTTGTGGCCGCGAGGTAGGACACTGGCCATTACCAGAGAAAGACATATTTACGATGTAAAGGGTTTGTCTGGTCCGAGGGGGACCGACTTGTCTCCAAGTGTTCTCAGACATTTGTTTTCGTAAGTTTCCTTCATTCACCAATGCACTATCAATCCCATGCTAATGATACATTATGAGTAGCGTTGATAACTTTATGATTCTGCGAAGGACGTATTCCTCCCCATTTTTATGTATCAAATTAGCTCGTGATAGAAGTTTCAGGTTTTGTACCTCGGAAGCTGGAGAACATGGGTTCGACCCGCGTCAGAACGATGGATTTAACCTGATACTATATGGCTTGGCTAGGCCATATCTTCAAGATATATTGTTTGCTATATGTTTAACATTTCTCTATGTAATGTATTTATGCAGTTCATTATTCCCAAGTGTTTATGGTGATGGGTTGGATACCATCGTTGGTTGATTCACTTTAAATATAACAGGGTCAGGTAAACCCAGGATAAGTGTATGTGTTCAGCATAATATGTAATTTATGTGGTCAAATAGGGTTGATATACGGCGATGCAATCTCGTGCGTGAGAATAAAAATTATTAATAAGATACATAAATTCCACAACCATGACGGCTAACTAATAACAGGATTTAATGAGAGAATGCCATCCTGACTTCTGGTCAGTCCATTCAAATAATAGATACCATCGGTATCATTACTTAGAGATAAATAAATTTGCGTGCGCGCTAATAAGGGATTTACAGTACGCCAAGCGATGACCACAACAATGTACGAACTAACAAGGACGTTAAGGCATACTGTATACAAATGATTGCTTTACTATTGATTATGTTTTTGTGTGTAATAATGTGGCATTATCTCATGTATTTATCGTGTGATTATATCAGTTTAATAAAATGTTTAGTAAATATTGGGAACAAAACTCTTCTCATTTTATAATAATAATAATAATAATAATAATAATAATAATAATAATAATAATAATAATAATAATAATAATAATAATAATGTATTCCTCTTACATTATAGAGAACATTACTTTCGTTATATGTAATGTAGTGCCCATTTTTCTTTTACGAACCTTCCATTAACCGTATGCTTCTGAGCTTTAGCCGTTGACGCAATGAAAGTAGGGAGGATGGGACTTCGAAACCCGGGAAGTGATTTCCGAAGGTTCTCATCCAGGAATTCCATTGATATATTTGTTTGTGAAGCCGAATTATGTAATTTTTGCCCAGATATGCCCGGGATGGGAACAATATGTTAGCCAAATTTTATAATTCCAGCTGTCACATGAGTATCAAAAAATTTTTACTCACTGCTTTTACAGTAATTTGCGGAGTAATCCGTATACAATATAGAATACCGTAGGGAAGCTCGGGTAAATTTGCTAGTCTAATAATAAAAACACTATAGAATATTGTTTGCCACTTGTATAAGATATACGTAGATACAAAGAACACCTCAGTCATTTATCGAGCGCTGTGAAAATATGAAACATAATTAATCTACGCTAATCTGTTTGCCACACTCATGCCTATCTACCCCTAACGTTATTACACCCTAAAATTCCATCGGAAACCACTCCTTTTGACGATACCCTCATTTTGCGACTAAGGGTTGGGATCTCTTCTGTTTTTTCTTCTGATGGTTATCCAGTTGTACGTTCTCTTAAGAAATCTTCTACTGTGACGACATTAGGTTTGCCAGGTGAAGGTAGACTTTCATTTTCACGCCCTGCTTGGAACTTCCATTTGTCTTACTGATACCTTAATTCTTCGGAGGGTCACACTTCTCTTCCGATGGAATGGTTGTCTAGGTATACTTCCCCTTAAAACAGTAATTATCCCCTCAAATCTAACTGAAAAAGTCCCGGATGCTCAAGATTTGTCCTGTTATTTCATCTCTTTCCCTGGTCAGATTTCGCCAAATCGTGCCCCTCTCATCAACTAGATTTAGATTATCATCATTTGTGATTCAATCTATCTATTTTTCAGCATTTATATAGCAAAACGTTTCTCCGCTACATCGAAAAGGTAAAAGTGATGTATATGTTTTCTGCTCAGAAGATGCGAGAGAGTTCATATGTACTAGATTAAAGGAGTCTAGTAATTTTTGGGAACAAATTATCTTGCATTCTTAGAGTAATGTGTATGAAATGAAATGGCGTATGACTTTTAGTGCCGGGAGTGTCCGAGGACAAGTTTGGCTCGCCGAATGCAAGTCTTTTGATTTGACCCCCGTAGGCGACCTGCGCGTCGTTACGAGGATGAAATGATGATAAAGACGACACATACACTCAGCTCCCGTGTCAGCGAAATTAACCAATTTTTGTTAAATTCCAAGACCCTGCTGGGAATCGAACTCCTGTGACCATAGGCCAATATGCTAACCATTTAGCCATCGAGCTGGACAGTAATGTATACAATAGCATGCTACTGATCTAATGTACATAGAACGCGAAGACTGACTACCTTCGGTGACGTTACCGAGTGTAAGTTGCTTTGCTGTGAACTAGATGAATCTCCGGTCAAAGACGTGGAAACTCGTTTAAAAATTCTGCTGCCTTCGGTGACGTTACCGTGTGTAAGGGCTTTGATGTGACCTGGACGAAACGCCGGTCAAAGACGTGGAAACTCGTTTAAAACACGACGCCATTTGTACGTACTCTAGGCCTATATATAAGACAGTATGCTGGTATACGATGATACCGTGAGGAAGAAGAATGCTTAATATAGATAGATAGTTGCTATGGTTACCACGCTGTCGGTTATCTGTCCACGTTTTTCTGTCCTCACTAATTCCAGATGGAGCCCCAGCCCAAAAACATACTCATGTTAAAACATTTTGACATGAATATGTCTTTTGGCTGGGGGTCATCCGAAAATTTGTGTAAAGCGACAAAATGTGTGACGGAAGTGGCGCTACATTAGTCGTTACCTCAGATCTTGGTCACCAAAGATGCTGCGGCTGTGGATTTGTTTAAAGAGAGTGTGTTGAAATAGAAAATATACCGTCAGTGACATCACATAAGTCGTTACCTTAGATGTTGGTCACCGAAGATGCTGCTGCTGTGGATTTGTTTAAAGAGAGTGTGTTGAAATAGAAAATAAACCGTCAGTGACATCACATAAGTCGTTACCTTAGATGTTGGTCACCGAAGATGCTGCTGCTGTGGATTTGTTTAAAGAGAGTGTGTTGAAATAAAAACTATACCGTCAGTGACATCACATTAGTCGTTACCTTAGATCTTTTTTTTTGCTAGTTGTTTTCCGTCGCACCGACACAGATAGGTCTTACGGCGACGATGGGACAGGAAAGGGCTAGGAGTGGGAAGGAAGCGTCCGTGGCCTTAATTAAGGTACAGCCCCAGCATTCGCCTGGTGTGAAAATGGGAAACCACGGAAAACCATTTTCAGGGCTGCCGACAGTGGGGTTCGAACCTACTATCTCCCGAATACTGGATACTGGCCGCACTTAAGCGACTGCAGCTATCGAGCTCGGTCCCTTAGATCTTGGTCGCCAAAGATGCTGCTGTGGATTTGTTTAAAGAGAGTGTGTTGAAATAAAAAGTATACCGTCAGTGACATCACATTAGTCGTTACCTTAGATCTTGGTCGCCAAAGATGCTGTGGCTGTGGATTTGTTTAAAGAGAGTGTGTTGAAATAAAAAGTATACCGTCAGTGACATCACATTAGTCGTTACCTTAGATCTTGGTCGCCAAAGATGCTGCTGTGGATTTGTTTAAAGAGAGTGTGTTGAAATAAAAAGTATACCGTCAGTGACATCACATTAGTCGTTACCTTAGATCTTGGTCGCCAAAGATGCTGCTGTGGATTTGTTTAAAGAGAGTGTGTTGAAATAAAAAGTATACCGTCAGTGACATCACATTAGTCGTTACCTTAGATCTTGGTCGCCAAAGATGCTGCTGTGGATTTGTTTAAAGAGAGTGTGTTGAAATAAAAAGTATACCGTCAGTGACATCACATTAGTCGTTACCTTAGATCTTGGTCGCCAAAGATGCTGCTGTGGATTTGTTTAAAGAGAGTGTGTTGAAATAAAAAGTATACCGTCAGTGACATCACATTAGTCGTTACCTTAGATCTTGGTCGCCAAAGATGCTGCTGTGGATTTGTATAAAGAGAGTGTGTTGAAATAGAAAGTGTACCGTCAGTGACGTCACATTACCTTAGATCTCAGTCGTCAAAGATCTGTTGCTAAAGATGATGCAGATACATAGTTCGTTATCAATATTTGTGACCCGTTGCGCGGAAAGGGACCCAAAGTCAGCAATGGAAATTTGATAGCAAAGCTGAACAAAAATGTCGACGGTATAAAACTTGTATTTCTCTGTTTTGACTTCTTGGGCTACCTATGGGTATTTTTAACAAACTAAGTTACGCAGCAGTCTGAGTCGATGCCATGAAAACTTTGTACAGTTGATAAGGAAATTAGTGAAAACTGTAATCGCGTTTTTCTCAAAATACAGTTTTCTTAATAGCAATAGTCAATAATTAATATCTTCTGAAATATTACACCTAGAAGCATGAACTCTTGTTTTAAATGGTCAGTATCTTATGCCAATTTCAGAACCACAAAAAACCCAAAAAATAAAAAATCCGACTTCAGGTTTCTTTGCTCAAAACTGGTCACATTTGAGTTTCATTTACTGAACGACATATTTATGATGATTAGCTCTTCTCAAAGGGAAAAATCATTCTGTTTCCTTCTGCGCTAGTTGTTGTTCAAGTTACGAGATAGAGCGGCCATGACGGTAGAGGGTGATCTCTCACAGTCCAAGTAGGCGGGCTCGATCCCGGCTCCGTTCGGTGGTATTTGTAGGCGATCAAATAGACCAGGCTGTAAAAGAACCACTGCGGAAAAAGTCCGCCATCTCGCAAACCGCAAGAACCGAAAAAAGTAGTCAGTGGGATGTAAAAACACTAACATTATTATTGTTCCACTCCCCTGCAGAGCCATGCTCCACACAATCTTTTAAATTTATGAACGCGAGTGTATAGCTACAATACTTGGCACGTTCAAAATGTTTTAAATATTGTAAGGAACCAACAAGTATGTTTAGAAGTTACTGACCTCTACCTTAAGCAAAACGTATTCAATGGTTCAGGTTCAAGGATACGGATTTCAGAAGAAATTTATATCGACCTTACTCATGGTATACCTTGACCTTTCACCTTCTGTGATCTCGTAGCAGCCGAACACCTGGAGAGAAGCTCTTCCGTGATGTGTGGACTATTGAATTAATCAGTACCAGGTGGGAACTTACAGGCGACGCCACACGTTCGGTACTTGGAGAGCACATGCTAAATGCCGGGTGGTACGGAGCGACTATTTGACATAGTTATTCGATGCTCGCCCTAAATAGATAAAATATTCAACAAGCAAGATACTTGGACTCGATTCACACATCCGGGTACTTGTGGCTTGAAGTTTCAATCTGTCCGAAAAAGAGTCCACAACTTGGAAAGCTCTTCTTACGAACCACAGGAGCAGAAATGAAGTTTTCGACATTTGGAAAAGAGAATAGAGATGAAACTGGACAGAAGAATCCATTACCGGTTCGAAAAAGTAAATGGAATAATTGATTGCGTCTTTGAGCGATACCGACCACCATTTTCGTTGTGAGGCTGTTCGGCTCCATGGCTAAATTGTTAGCGTGCTGACCTTTCGTCACAGGGGTCCCGGGTTTGATTTCAGGTAGATTCGGGAATTTGAACCATAATTGGTTAATTTCGCTGGCACGGGAGCTGGGTGTATGTGACGTCTTCATCATCATTTCATCCTCATCACGACGCGCAGGTCGCCTACGGGAGTCAAATCAAAAGACCTGCATTTGCTGAGCCGAACTTGTCCTCGGACACTTCCGGCAATAAAAGTCATAAGCCATTTCATTTCATATACATTACTCTAAGAATGCAAGCTAATTTCATTTTTTCATTGTTAGGCTTATTTTTTAAATTGCCTCGTTTTCAGTTACTTATTACAAGCCAAAACGAGAACCAGTGTCGACACAACGCCTACACCTGTCGTATAGCACTAAGCGGTCTGCTCAAGGCTTAACGTCTCCATTCGACGGACGAATTGCCATCAACAGCGTCGTATGCCCTCACTCCAAATGAATATTACGGAGAGGTTTGTAATTGAATCCGCGTTTTTTGCATGCAATCTATTGTTTATAAATTGTGTGCCACTACCTCTTCTACCCTGTCGGCCAATATTCTGATGGCGAAAATTTTTCGGACCAGTCGTACTCGAACCGGCTAACCTCGGTGTCAGATCGAATAGACTTGACGCCTTACCGATCCCCTACCGATCATTGCCACCAGGCGGGCTTGTCTCTACTTTCTGAATATTAACCTCATACTTTGCTTCTACTACAGATATGACAAATAAGTCCATTGTCGAATTCAGCTTGATGTCTGTCTGCTTGTTTGTTACAGTTTCACGGCAGCCAGAAAGCGAGTACATCACAACAAGCCGCTAACGGGGAATGTCATGCTCACCATGAGACTCAGAATTGCAGGAACAACATGAGTGTCAACTATCCAGCCAGCGTGTTTGTCAGGCCTCCATACGCGAATCCGAGTCCAAAATTGCTCTAAAATTACGACATGAATCAGACAGACAAGGGCGGTGCATTCGTCGTGCGGATGGATCTGAGGATGAATATGATGTTCATCAGGTCTCTATGCACGAGGTCGAGTCTGTAGACGTCCGAATCATCTTCTTTCTTCGCTTTTCCCACATCTGTAGGGACATGGGTGCGAACTGTGTCGCACATGTGGATTTGGCCATGTTTTACGGCCGGATGCCCTTCCTGACGCAACCCTATATGGAGGGATTTAATTACTAGGGCTAGGATTTTCATGATGGAGCATATATTTTTTCGTAAGGCTGATGGTAAGTTCCATAAATATATATAAATTTTAGTTATGAAAAACGTAATCGAATGATAGTACTCTGTTAGGTCATTTCTAAGTATTAGAAAAAATTATAGATAGTAAACGGTCATTTTAATTTATTTCGTAAAGGGCACCTGAACCATGGTTTATATAGGCGTAATACATGTCGGATAACATGTGGCAGATTTAAGAGATAACACAGAATTTTAAGTACACTGATGTTTTACATGAGAATAAATGAAAAGTGAGTTTTACTCATTATAGAGGTAGGATACATTTAACGTATACATGTTACATAGTCAAGATATCTCAGATGTTCATAGCATCTTATGTAAATATTTTACAAGTTTCTGCTTAAATACAGAAAATGAAGCAGCCTGTCGAATATGTTCAGGAAGTGAGTTATACACATGTGCTGAGTAGTACCATACAGATTTGTTGCCATATTTAGTTGAGTTAGTTAATTAATTCAATGTGAATTTTATTGATACCTCTTCTATTGTATGAATGTATGTTAGAATTTGTCACAAATAAAGTATTGGAGTGAACCAGATTATTTATCAATTTGTAGATCATCACAGCTGAAGCTTTCTGACGTAAAGCCTCAAGCGGAAGAACATTGCAATGTTTGTATAGATAAGCTGTTGGTGTTAATGTAGGTAGCTTAAACAGTATTTTAATGCTCTCTTGTGTAGGATTTCAACAGTCTGAAATAATTCTTTACTGCAACATGCCCAAATATGCACCATATAAAGTATATGACATTGAATAAGAGCGTGATAAATATTCTTTAGTACAGTATTAGTAAGTTTGTAAGTCTATTAAGAACGCCAATTAATAGTTAGACGATTTACAAAGAACCAGTTCTGAAGTAAAGTAATATCCAACTGCATCATGATTTCGAGGTTATCCGGAGAAGTGTCCGTGTAAAACACGTTAGTGTCATAAGCAAATAGAGACAATCGTCCGTACAATTTTAGTGATCCTATACCATTCATAAATATGGGGAAAAGAATGGGACCTAGTATTGAACCTTGAGGTACACCTATATTTATAGTCAATGGGATACTGTTCACATTATTACAGAACAAAAATTGTTCTCCGTCTGTAAGGTAACTTATAAACCAGTTTAATGCTGTTCCTCTAACTCCAGTAGCTTCCAAATTCCTGATAAAAAATATCATGATCCACTGTGTCGAAAGCTTTCTTCAAGTCAATGAATAATCCCGCAGCTATATTACCTCAGCCAAAATTTTTCTGAAGTTTAATTATTATAACTTCTATTGCATTGTATGCACTAGAATTTGGTAAAAATCCATAGTGATATCTGTGAAAAATAATTGTTCTTGAGTAAAAGGCTCAGCAATCTCTCTTTAACAACGTTTTCTAAATTTTTAGATAAAATAAGTAGTACAGAAATTGAAGATAGTTATTTATGTCAAATTTATCTAAACCTTTGTATATTGGTACAGTTTTTGCGACCTTCAACATTATGGGGACAGTAACCTCATTAAACGATGTATTTATGAGTTGTGTAATATAGGACACTAGGTACGGAGCCAATTTCTTTATAAGGTTGTTACTTTCACCATAACAGTAAAGGCTACTGGTATTTTTCAGTTTTCTGATTTATTTAATACTTTATTATTGTTGGTAGGGTGTAAAAATAGAGAACTACATGGACCTGTACCTAAATTGGGAGTGGTTTTACTTGGAATATTAGCAGCTAGGTTTTGACCAATGTTAATGAAATATTCATTAAATGTTGTCGATATCTCGATTTGTGATAACCGTATGCTGTACTCTCAAGTGTATTTCTTTACTATCATTATCGCTGTCGGTGGTTAGGATTTCATTTAACACTTTCCAATAGTTTTTTGTAGTATTTAATCTGTCGATAAAATATGAATGCTCTAGTTCCCTAGTGATATGTAGTCCCCTACCAGTTCTTCTGAATAATATTCACACCCCATTCTGTTTCTAAGTTGTTGCCTTTTAATTTTGGCATAGAGCTTGTTCTTTTGTTCAACAAGTTTCAAGAGGTCAGGTGTCATCCATGGGCTTTTACTGTTTAAGTTACCTCAGTTATTGACGAACAGCGTACACTTTTCGTCTATATAGCTAATTAGTCTATTTACTACTTACACTTGACATTCTTATAAATTATTAAGGGATTATTAAACATGTGTTCATTTAACCGTTTAACATTTTGTTTACAAGACGTTTCTTGTTTGTTTGGACGGCGATCTGATTTTCTAAGTCAAATATTAATATATTATGGTCACTAAAATCATTAAAAATGTTGTTCAACTGAAAACAGCGGTGTTCTTTTATATACATATGATCTATCAAGATTTCACTACTGTTACTAACTCTAGTGGGAAAACATTATTACAAGATATTTGATTACAACATACACTTAGCCTGTACAATTCCTCTGACTGCTGGTTTTGTTCCACTTTATCTATGTTAAAGTCACCAACAGTAACACAGAACTTCATGTTATATTTCCTCCACACCTCTTCAAGACAAGTGATGAATGAATCAGTATATTTAATATTTGGATTATAGCAAGCTAGAATAGGAAACTCTCTATCAGAACCAGAAATTTCAACTAATAACACATTAAACGGCACATCCGTAGATTTTACAGTTGTTAGGACCTTAGCTTTATAGCACTGCTTGACTTAAATGACAATCCCACCACCCTTTTTTAATGATCTTGAACAAAATCAACCATCATAATTTGGTAAGTTATAATATATTTCTTCAGCTGGATTCAGCCAAGTTTCTGTAATAACAGTAACATCCGGCATGTGTGCTTGCACAATGAGAGTTGATAATGTTATCCATTTTTTACGTATACTCTAAGCATTAACATATAACATCCTAATTTGTTCCTTTATCTTTAACTTCTCTTAAGCTATTTAATTGATTTTCTGACATATCCATTGATTATGATGATTATGATGGTAATCTTTCTTTAAGTGGCTAAGCTGTACAATTCATTATTCTAATCTGACAATATCATCAAGTGTTTTGACATTAATTACTTGGGAGGTATCATCTTTTCGCACATATATTTTCCCATCCCGGGTCCATACATATTTAAACCCCTTTATCCTCATGTCTTTAGCTCGATTTAAATCCCCGGCCCGAGCGGAAATCGAATCCGGGACCCTCTGAACCGAAGGTCTCAACGCTGACCATTCAGCTAACGAGTCGAACAGTCTGTAGAGTCCGAATATCACGGCATAAATCAGACAATGGCATTGTATTCGTCGTGCGGCTGAATCTGAGGAAGAATATGAGGATGAATATGAGGCTTGTGTAGCTAGCCAGTATGTTCATCAGGTCTCTTGCGTGAGGCCGAGCCTGAAGACACCTGAATATCACAGCAAATTCAGATCGACAATGACACTCAAATCGTCCTGTCCAAGATGAATTCTAATGCTGAAGATGGAACATACACCCAGTCCCCGACCCCTCGGAATTAACCAATGAAGGTTAAAATCCTCGATACGACCGGGAATCGAACGCGGGACCACTTGAACCAAAAACCAGCACGCTAACCATTTAGCCATGGAACCGGACACTAGTGGATTACACTTAACCATGGACGTGATAGTCCGTCAGGGAGACCAATAATGTTCTAACCTTCTAACATAAATAGGTAGACGGACAGTGACCGCCTAATCGCAGTACCATTAGCGCTCGGTGCAAGAGTCTACGTACTGAACGTGATCCCCGGAATTCATAAATTGTAGTCCTCAAAGAATTGATAGTTCTTTGAACGTGTAATCTTAACACCCAAAAATGATAGAGCTACAGAAATCAATAGCCACATCCTTTCGCTATAATCGGGCGAGGAAAGGTTGTATTTCTTAGTGAATACAGTCCTCAGTGAGGTTGATGCTGTCTACTACCCTTTGCTCAGTTACAGAACCAGGACTGCTGGCTCAAGAGATCATCCTAAAGGCGGGAGCGCCTATCATGCTAAAATGCTCCGAAGTTGTATCACGGCACGCGCCTTCGTGTACGAGCCTTACATACCTGTGTCATTAAGGCTGATATTCTGACAAGTTGTGCTAGAAGGAAATCAGATTTCATACCCCGAAACCCCATCATGTCTAGCAATTATCTTTCCCAATTCAAGCGTCTCCAGTTCCTGGTCAGTGTTTGCATCGCGATGACTATAAACAAATCACAAGAGCAGATCGTTTCAACCACCAGTTTGGAATTCAGGGAATGGTGCTTCTCCTACGGCCATCTCAATGTAGCCTGCTCCCTGGTCAGATCGGCATTCACGCACCCCAGGAATGAATATCTACGTTGTGTATACAGAAACTCTGGAATAGGAAACATCGGTAAAAATGAGCATCGAATTATCATGGGCAGACTTTGAATAATTGGACAGGAACTTCAATTTGGAACGAAGAAATGTGACTACCATGTAATTACAATTTTTGGATTTTGAATTCGCCAGAATGTAAAACACAGTGCCCATATACATATCGCGATTCGGTTTAGGAGATGGGTACTATATCCAAAATACCTACCAATAGCACTATGCTTTTGTGATTGACTGTTACACTGATAGTTGATTGTTGTCTACCTCCCCTCTCTACTACTACTCCCGTGCTCTGCGGGGGCCCGTATTATACAGGATGAGCAACATAAAGCGGAACCAGTTCCCCATCCCGGCAGCGCAGCCTGCTCACGGGAGATGCGTGCGTGACAGGAAGTCCGTAGTAAACACATTGTCGCGTGAGCCATTTCTGACAAACAACACAAAAATAAAAGTACAGTACTCACATATATCACGCCAGGAGATATTGAAACTGCCTCCCTTCGTTGTTCAAGCATTTCTGGCACCTGCTTAGGAAATTATTCATTAACCTCTGCAGTTCCCTCTGAGAAATGGCAGCAGTTTCTTGACGAATGTTATTTCGAAGTTAATCTAAAGTGTGTGGATTTGTTTTGAACACTTTCTCTTTTAATGCCCTCCACAGATAAAAATTGCAGGGGGTTAAATCGGGAGACCGAGAAGGCCATATGTTGTTGGTGATAACTCTATCTTCAAACACTGCATGGATTTCCTGTAAGGAGACGTGGGCTGTATGTGCCGTTGCAGAGTCTTGCTGGAAAAACGCGACAGTTCTTTCCCTCTCAGCTAATTCTCAAAAAAGAAAGGCCGAAAAATTGTTAGCACGTACATATCGCTATTGATAGTTTCCGAAAAAATAATTGGGCTTATTATTCTCTCGCCGCTAATAGTGCACCACACTCCTATTTTTGCATCATGCAGGGGTACTTGGTGAAGCTGATTGGGTTTTTCAGTACTCCAATAACGATTCTTTTGTGTATTAATATACCCACTTAGGTGAAACCACGACTCGTCCGAAATTAACATTATACACTGACTGACAGAGCAAATGCAACACCAAGAAGGAGTGGTCAGAACTTTATGCCAATTGCAGGGTAGACTGACGTCACTGAGGTATGCTCATGATTTGAAATGCGCCGCTGTGCTGCGCACGTAGCGAACGATAAATGGGACACGGCGTTGGCGAATGGCCCACTTCGTACCGTGATTTCTCAGCCGACAGTCATTGTAGAACGTGTTGTCGTGTGCCACAGGACACGTGTATAGCTAAGAATGCAAGGCCGCCGTCAACGGAGGCATTTCCAACAGACAGACGACTTTACGAGGGGTATGGTGATCGGGCTGAGAAGGGCAGGTTGGTCGCTTCGTCAAATCGCAGCCGATACCCATAGGGATGTGTCCACGGTGCAGCGCCTGTGGCGAAGATGGTTGGCGCAGGGACATGTGGCACGTGCGAGGGGTCCAGGCGCAGCCCGAGTGACGTCAGCACGCGAGGATCGGCGCATCCGCCGCCAAGCGGTGGCAGCCCCGCACGCCACGTCAACCGCCATTCTTCAGCATGTGCAAGACACCCTGGCTGTTCCAACATCGACCAGAACAATTTCCCGTCGATTGGTTGAAGGAGGCCTGCACTCCCGGCGTCCGCTCAGAAGACTACCATTGACTCCACAGCATAGACGTGCACGCCTGGCATGGTGCCGGGCTAGAGCGACTTGGATGAGGGAATGGCGGAACTTCGTGTTCTCCGATGAGCCACGCTTCTGTTCTGTCAGTGATAGTCACCGCAGACGAGTGTGGCGTCGGCGTGGAGAAAGGTCAAATCCGGCAGTAACTGTGGAGCGCCCTACCGCTAGACAACGCGGCATCATGGTTTGGGGCGCTATTGCGTATGATTCCACGTCACCTCTAGTGCGTATTCAAGACACGTTAAATGCCCACCGCTACGTGCAGCATGTGCTGCGGCCGGTGGCACTCCCGTACCTTCAGGGGCTGCCCAATGCTCTGTTTCAGCAGGATAATGCCCGCCCACACACTGCTCGCATCTCCCAACAGGCTCTACGAGGTGTACAGATGCTTCCGTGGCCAGCGTACTCTCCGGATCTCTCACCAATCGAACACGTGTGGGATCTCATTGGACGCCGTTTGCAAACTCTGCCCCAGCCTCGTACGGACGACCAACTGTGGCAAATGGTTGACAGAGAATGGAGAACCATCCCTCAGGACACCATCCGCACTCTTATTGACTCTGTACCTCGATGTGTTTCTGCGTGCATCGCCGCTCGCGGTGGTCCTACATCCTACTGAGTCGATGCCGTGCGCATTGTGTAACCTGCATATCGGTTTGAAATAAACATCAATTATTCGTCCGTGCCGTCTCTGTTTTTTCCCCAACTTTCATCCCTTTCGAACCACTCCTTCTTGGTGTTGCATTTGCTCTGTCAGTCAGTGTATTAGGGTCAATTTCTCCATCATGTATCGCATTCAGCCGGCCCCGTGGTGTAGAGATAGCATTCCTGCATCTTACCCGGAGGCCCCGGGTTCGATTGCGGGCCAGGTCAGGGATTTTTACCTGGATATGAGGGCTAGTTCGAGGCCCACTCAGCCTACGTGATTGCAATCGAGGAGCTATCTGTCGGCGAGATGGCGGCCCCGGTCAAGGAAGCAAGAATAAAGGCCGAGAGGATTCGTCGTGCTGGATGACGCCATTGTACTTTGTAGCAAGGAAAGCAGGAATATCCTATATATGAAAAGTACTTAACATAAGGCTCCTTTACCCTTCTTTTATAAGGTAAAGGTAAGCCGGAAGTTAAATCTTATTTGTCTTCATTGAGTAATAATGTATTCTTCCCTTTATATATACAGTTCGGTCCAAAATAATATCCACATCAACAAATTTTACTTAACGCATGTCAAAACAACAACAAAGAGGCTATATTTCATTGGTTTATTAAACTTTTTGTTAAAAAGTTAAATTAAGTTGTACAGAACATATTGCATCAAAATCAGCTTGCATTAATATTTTGTGTGTCCACCTCGTGCCTTTTTAAGTGCTTGAACTCGGTGGATCATTGACTCGACAAGTTTTTTGAAATGAAATATACATCAGTTAGTTACAAAAATTAATTTAGTACATACTTGGAAGTTTCATTTCACTCCACCGGTTGTCTCTAGTTTGTTTGTTAAGCTGAATTGTATGCATTTTATGAAGAATTGTGTGAAAACATAAACTTGCGCACACGATTCCGGCGATCACTGCGGGGAAGACAGAAACGCGATTCATCACTAAAGACGACCCTATGCCATTCGTCGACCCACGTCGATCTTTCTCGACACCAGGCCAGCCTTACACGTCGTTGTTGCAGGCGATTACCAACTGTTTGTCGTGCAGGACCGGAACTAGGAGATTTGACAGGGAGGGCAAAGATTTTTTTGCCGCCCCCAATCCTCGATCCCCCTCCCTACCCCTTCCCCTACCACAAAAATATAATACTCCGTAAGCTATTTTTTTAAATGCGGCAGTTGAAATTACACACGATATGTATACTATTAAGAAGTTTTATTTATGAAAAACTCTTATATTTATACAATTATATATATATTAATACATACATTACACTTATAATGAAAGACACTTATGCATTACTAATACAAATAATTTGCTTTTAGTGTAACTCAATTCTAACTACGCAAAAAAATATTATGTATTGTACCTCAAAATTGAATTCTTCGAGCCTTCTTAGCTGCAAATGTACTGATGATGTCGTCAAAGTTGATAAGGGATGCTCGTTTGTGTTCAGTTGATATTATACTTAGATTATAATAATAATGTTTTAATGCAGCCACTGGCCATAAAACAAGAATACAATCATATATATACATCCATACCTGCTTAGTTCGGGCGGAAATCACTATCCCTATCAGGCTTCCACAAATTCACTAATTGAGCACTTTCTCTCGGAGCATTCCTGTATATGATATCGCCCGCAGATTTGACCACAGAGCTGGCACAAACACTGATCACTTGGGTCATGGAACTTCTTCTCTGAGCACAACTTAAAATGGAAACCATGGACCGCCATTCTTGTAGCGATGTGACGCAGCTGGTAATTTGTGCCCATCCACCTTCTGTCCATCATGGCTTCGGTAGTGTAGAAGGAATCCCAAATTTCCATTTTCTTGGCTTTCAGATCTTGTAGAAGCTTCTCGTATGCCGCATTAACTGGCAGTATCAGCTCGTTCCGATTAGAGAGTCTCTCCTGTCCCACTGTATTTCTCATGTAGTTTTTGATGATTCTGAGTTTGCTAAAACTTCGTTCTCCAAATGACACTGTAACGGGCAACGTGAGAAACGTTCTCAGTGCAATAGTAATGTTAGGGTAACCTTCCTCTAGTTTATTTTTATAAATAAGACTTAACATTTTTCTTGATGTGGCTTCGTTTAAATTTTCGTCAACTGATAAAGCGTGGTGCTTGAAACTTTCTATTTAAAATTTGAATTGTTTAATGTTGAGATCAGCAGTGTAGGTATTTGCCAATTCTTCTGCTTTTTTATTTTTAGATCTTTTGTTTGCATTTCTTAAATTCTAACTACATTCAAAAATCCAAACTTGCTGTTTATGTTGTACAAAGCCTTAAACCTGTCACTGAGTTCCGTAAACATCTGGTCAATAACCTCTAACATAGCTACTTGGTACACATTCTGAGTACTTGTCGGAGCTTCATCGCTACGCAGCTCATCAGACATTTTTCGTTTTTCTTTGTCTTTTTTTCTGAAAACTCAGATGGTAGATCACTCATGCTTGCTAAGAATTTGCCCTCAGTAATGGCCTCAGATGGAGCAAATTCTCTCCAAGACTTCAAGAGCGTTAAGAGACCTTGAAGGTTCCGGGCAGGCAAATCTACTGTTACATCTTTTCTTTGCAAAAACACATTGACATGATTGATCTTATTGTAGAAAGCATGCGAAAAACATGTGAAAACGATGAAGTCAAGTTTCCCAATATTTTTCAAAAGGGAGCTTCCCTCCCGGCCCTATTTGCCCCATTGTCGTAGGAATGGCCTCTACAGTTCTCTAAGTTTCGTCCATCTTTTTCTAATTCTTTTAGGATTTCTTGGCTGAGACCTTCACCTGTTTTGTCACTAACTGGGAAAAAATCAATAAAATTTTCTTCTACGTCCGATGTATTTGTTTTGACGTAACGAACTACTTGAGTCATTTGCTCACTGTGGCTGATATCTGGAATGCAGTCAAATATTAAGGAAGTTTTTCACTCTTGGTTTCAGGTGTTGAGAGATCATGGTTTTTAAGATCCTCTAGAACCTGCACACCTTTACCGTAATGTTTATACACAGCTTCGACCGCATCTAATCTTACAGACCATCTTGTATTGCTTTCAGATTTCAATGTCAGTGGCACATATTTTCGGAGAACTTCCCAGCGTGAAGTTGAAGCCTCAAAGAAAGAATACATACTGTTCAAAGTTCCGAAAACATTTTGAGCCTCAATAGTAGCACTGACCGCATTACCACCAACTAAACTGAGGGAGTGAGCAGCACATGGGGCAAAATATGCTAGCTCGTTCTCCTGAAGTAGTCTGGACTGAACTCCCTTATACCTCCCGGCCATATTTGCCCCATTGTCGTAGGAATGGCCTCTACAGTTCTCTAAGTTTAGTCCATCTTTGTATAATTCTTTTAGGATTTCTTGGCTGAGACCTTCACCTGTTTTGTCACTAACTGGGAAAAAATCAATAAAATTTTCTTCTACCTTCGATGTATTTGTTTTGACGTAACGAACTTGAGTCATTTGCTCACTGTGGCTGATGTCTGGAGTGCAGTCAAATATTAATAAATAATATTTAGCATCCAAAATGACTTGTATGATCTTTTGCCTTATGTTACTGGCAATAATTTCAAGGAACTCATCTTGTATTTTATGTGAGAAATACGAGATTTGCCCTTTCTTATGCCGCTCAGTACGTTGTAGAAGAGGGACATTGTAATGCGATATAAGTTCTACTGTGTTCAAGAACTTTCCATTGGATGGGTCGCTGAAATCACAGTCTTCTTTAGTTCCTCGGAATGGACTCCCTTACTTTGCTAGGAATAGAATAGCATCGATAATGCAGCGCAATACCGCCTTCCAGTGAGACTCTTCTTGATGGATCTGATTTGGAGTTCTGCAACAATACCTCCCTTTCCTAAACAAGATTCTAAAGTTTTCCACGAACAAAAGCAAAGATTGTGGTTGGATGAATTTTCGTGTTCAGGCAATTTTTCACTGAGTTTTCTCCAGTGAGTAAGTCCTTTTTCTTTAGCTATGGAAGGCACTTGATTTGATGCTAAGTGTGAAAACAACCTGCAGGGAACACAATATAGAGCTTTCTTACTTTCACTATAGCCTAACCATGATCTCTTTACTTTTTCTCCAAGTTTGAGAACTTTATAAAACCAAGCTTTGGTTAAGTTACGCCTTTCTCTGCTGCTATTACTTAAATGTCGCTCAATTAGATTTTCAAAGCTCATTTTTTGTTATGTAACACGTTTCAGAGTCTGAAAAACTCTGTGCCATGAACCAGGATCCCTAAAATCAAAGGAAAACTCGGACGTTTCTTGAACAGCAGTTGTAGGGTCTGGACCAGATAATAATTCATATTCGCTCGCTTCACCAGTAGGACTGAGTTTCTTGCAAAGTTCGAAATGTTGCGTGCCTTCCTCTCCAGCTTCAACGTCATCTAAAATACTAAAACCGGGATTAAAATTCAATCAGTAATATGGTATATTACAAAATGAAGTATTGAAAAAATTGTCATGAAGTCCGATAAGGCACAATTAATTCATCTCTTCCCTAATGTGCTATAATTTAATTGTTGAAATAAAATTAATATTTACTTACCTGATTTTTCTTTTGAGCCTTCATCTTCATTAACATTAGGATTTTTGATAATGCTTCTAATTTTGGTGTTTGTGACAGCACATCGTTTTCTTTCTTCCTTCTTTCTTTGGCAAGATTTCTATACTCGGCTCCACTGAATCGTTTTCTGCCATCCATAATTTGGAAACTGATAAAAACGCAGCTCAAAGTGTACTAAACAATTCCGTTTTCCAAACGCTGATAAACGGTAACACGAATAACTAACCAACACTCCGAACACTAACACCAACTAAATACTAAATGCAAATAAAATAAAACAACTGTCGGTTCGTATCAACACACGCAGACAACAGTGTACGCAGGCTACTAATTATTCACATCAGTAGTAGACATAACGGTACAAGACTCACTCCAGACCCATGAATTACGTTAATTCTTGTGTCGCGTCTTATAATGAAGAAAATAACTTAGTATACAGTGTCAGTGTAATAAAGTTGGTAAATTGGGCAACAAAATTAAATAAAATTAAACAATATTAATTGTGGTATTATTATTTTAAAAACCTCATTATTATTTTTAAATAAACTTTTCAAGATTTGCCGCCCCATGAAATCTGCCGCCCGGGGCACGTGCTCCCCCTGCCCCGCCCTAGTTCAGGGCCTGTTGTCGTGTAACGTGGGGTGGCACAGCTGCTCGAAGTTGCGCTGCTGTTGCATGGGGTTCCATCCGGGCCGTCCGAATGAAGCGGCAATCCTCTCTCACAGTTGTCTGTCGCGCTGGGTCTGTGCCACGTCTACGAGTGTGGGTACTTTCATTTGACCACTGCTACCATACACGTTATACCGTAGATGCCTGTCGGCCAACACGTGCAGCGACAGTCCTTAGCGTTAATCCAGCCTCACACACCCCAATTATCCGAGCCCTCTCAAACGGCGACAGTTGTTGATAGCGTGCTCTTCTCTGTCGTCGATGCATGTTTGACGGGGAACACTTCACTGCACAGACTGCAAGTCCAGAGCCACAATTCTCATCGGTGCCGGGAAGTCCCGGTACCAGTGAGTGATTTTAGCCCATCGACCCAAATTGGGCCTTGAGTGCTATTTCTTCATAAGGTACTAGCTAGGAACTGCATTTTTGTTGGTTGGTTGTGGACCTTGAAATTTTAAATCACGCTGACCAGGGTATGGTCTGCACCCCTGTAAGGGGTGGGGTTTAGCCTAGGATGTCCTTAGGTCTTCGGTATCGAAGACCCACGGTATCATAATTTCCTATATTCCTGATCAGCGGATTTTTGCTCTCAGTGAGCGCGTCATAGAATTTCGCGGCAGTGTTGCGAATCCTGCTATGAATGGTTGGGAGTTGGTACCGTTCATGCAGGTCGTCATTTGATTCATACCACTGGGCACCTGTCATTCGGCGCAGCGCACGGTTTTGTACGCGCTGTACCTTTAACAGGTGCGTCTTAGCTGCTGGGCCCCAAATAGGGCTGGCATACTCTAGTATTGGTCTGATAGTCGATTTGTAGAGCAGGAGTCGGTTTTCTATAGTTAGCCCTTTGTCGGCTCTAATCATCGGTAGTAATTTTGATAGGCGCACATTTGCCTGCGCAGTGATATTTGAAATGTGACTTCCGAACGTTAATCCTCTGTCTAGGGTGACACCTAGATACTTAGTTTGTTTGGTCCACCTGATGGGTTGGTCGAAAAACATCAGGGGGTCGGGGGTGGGGGGGAAGCGTTTATTAAATAGCGTGGCGCTACTCTTGTCAACATTAATTTTAACTCTCCACTTCTCTAGCCATGGCTCGAGAGTGGAGAGCGCGTCTTGGAGGTAATCTTTTAGCTTAGGTGTCTGCCACGAGACAGAGGATATCGCCGTATCGTCCGCGTATAAGTGTAATTGCGCGTGCGTTGGTTTTGGCATGTCTGACTTGGCTGAACTGCAAGTCAACTACGCTACACCAGAGTCCATATACTGGAGTTGATTCCTCCGCGACCAATCACGTGGGGAGACCTGTAGTAACAATCCAATGGGTCTGAAACTTTGATCGTTTACATACCTACATGGCATCGTTCCATATCTTGAAAATCAACACAAACGACCAATGCCTTCATGGTGTTGCAATTTTCATTTCCTTAAGTGTATAAATTTATTGTTCGTTGCTGTCAGTCGGCCATGGAGAACGCAAAGAGAAGAGTTACACGCTGGACGAGAATGCACAATTGAATCGCTCATTACCCTAAAAGGGGATAACTGCACAAAAATGCGAAAAGCAAGTTTTATATTGGGATTCTTTGGAGATAAACACATCGATTGGTACCAAAACGAGACCTTTTCTATAACCGGGCGCCTCTAGAGAAGGGATTGAAAATAAGCGTTTATTCCTAGAATGCGACAACTCCGGGAGTTACCACGTTTTAGTACTAAATGTTTGGCAGATCTGGAGTCGAACGGAAACGATAGTTTTTTTTTGACATGGTAAGATTGAACATTAGATGCGTACGTTACAAAAAATGAGCAGTTCAGAATTCGATGTGGCAAAACAAGATGAAAAAGCAACAAGAAAACGAAAAAGGGTAAGGTTCGTGCATTTACTGTATGTTTCTACCAGATGTTATTAGAATGTTTTCAAGCTCCACGCGTTCTAGAAAGATGATGATCTAATTTTAGTTTCAGAAGCATGGTTTTAGACTGACGTTGAGATAGTTTTAATCTATTCTGTTATCACGGTCTTAATGTAGTGTTGTCCATATTTTAAATTACTTTGTATACTAGTTTCGGCTTTACAATGTTAATTATCTAACTTCTTGTTTCACATTTTATTTATTATTTAAGTTCAACATTTTAAGATTGACTAAGGGCTGAAGATGCCCTCTAGAAAGGGCGAAACATGTACCGTAAAAGTGTATAGCTGTATATAAATGTAACCACGTATAAGTGGATAGTATTGAATAGGTGGACCAATCAAATACATTTGTTATTTTCTTGTATAATAACTTTCAATACAGAAAAATCATTTGGATACTAACTTGTAATAAGTTGTATGTTCCGAGCTGTCAGTGGCGAGATGGCGTGGAATGACGTCAGTAGACGAATAAGTTTGAGTGGTGTCTTTAAAAGTAGGAAAGATCACTATATAATATGGTATAATACAGTCCAATTACATCAGACGGTAACCCAGAATAAACGTGGTTGACATCGGTGGGCAACATGAGAGGTTGAGGGAAAGATTACGCATGTTTATTTCGAGTCCTCTAAAGAAAACCTCTCACGTCAAACGTCATGAAATGCAACTCACTAACTAGAAATATGAATAATTATACTCCAAAATAACGTCATGGAGTAATTCCATTGTAAGTCTTGGCCAAATTGTAATTTCAGTGGGAAAATAACGAAGGGAGAATTATTTTTTCAACGCAGGCTGAAGCAGACACACACTATAAACATATTTAACGTATGACACTCCGGCCAGCAAATAAGATAAAAGAATGACAACAAATAACATCATTAACCTTCCATGAAATATTATGTAACATCAGCATTAACCACAGACCATTATGAAAACATTCAAACGAATTTCTCGAACAAAATTTCAGCTCTCCAAAATCCACTGAATTGTTGAGTTGGTACAGTGATATTTGTAAGATACACTTGACCATCTAAAGCCGGCACATATGTTTATTGAACGAATCAACGGGTTGCCACAATGGACAAAGTAAAGCATATCAGGATACAGAATGTTTTATCATATAGAAATATATTAGTAATACGGATTTGTTAAATTATGGAGGTATGAACAGATGAGATTTCAAGATGTGTACAGATCCATGCATGGTGGTGGTAACTCTTCTTTCAATGCTGTTCATAGGCAGGCCGAACTTCTTCCAGAATTCTGTGAACAAGGCAGGTATTATGCCACGAGCACCAACCATTACGCCGATAATCTCTATTTCATTCAGCTGGTATTTAATTTTGTAGAATGGGATGATGGGCCCGTAAATGTTCTGCTTTTCAAGATGAACTTCAGTAGACTGGCCGGCATGGTGCTCGAATCGGATGGTCGGATCGATGATGAAGCCTTTCTTGTCGTTATCTTTAAAGGCAATTGTGTCAATTCGTCTTGTACTCCCTGTCGTAGACAAACCGTGGACTTCTTCATGTACACGGAAGTTTTTGCTACGAAGTTCTGCAATCAATGATCTTATCTCGTGGTGACGTGAGTTTCTCAGTACTTCGTCGTAGGGGCAAGAACCCAGAAAGTGAACCAGTGTTTCTTTCTCTCTGACGCATCTGCGACAGAGGTTTCTGTCCTGAGTTCTGCCCGGCATAGTTCGCACTGCAGAAACATTTGATGTCATCTTGATTGCCTCTCGCCATTCGCTACAAGAAAGACCATGGTGCTGTCTAATCCAATTATTGCTCTTTATACAACCCTACACCGATCCCTTTCTGAGGCAAAGAGCACCAAGTTCTCATTTCACGACTTCTTAATTCTTGGCGGATTTTTCTTGGATTTGGAAGGCCACTGCCTTCATTGGAGAGTCGGTTAATATCTGTGATGTTGAGGGCCTGTAAACAATGCGTCGTTTCGGATGTCAGATCACGCATCTTTAAAACGTAGCTATTGTTGGCTCGGCGAATAGCGTTGCATGCATGGGCGCCCATATGACAGTTTGTAGAAGGGGGTCCAGACCTGTGGGTTACGTAGTATTTTTAAAATTTGTAAGATAAATGGCAACTTGTATTCTGCGGTAGAATAACCCACGATATCCTCTACGTGTTGGTGGGGGACGGTACTACCGCTACTACGTAATACTGACTTTTAAATCATTTTCTTGAAAGGAAAACACCTGACTAAAGTAGATTTTTCTTGCCCTCAGAGCTAGTGGGGAGGGGGGGGGACGCGGCCCCACCTTGCCCCCGGGTATGGGCGCCCTTGGTTGCATGCGCTTGTTTGTTGCAGATGTACTTCCCAGGTTGCTTTGAAAAGTCCGAGGCCTTTGAATCTTAAATCAGAATACAGAGCACTATCAGATGTATCCGTGGGTAACTGCAAAATTTCATTTAGGGAGCTCTTTACCATTTTGTCGGCCGTTTTCAGAAAGCTAAGCGATACTTGTCTAATTTCGGAGGTCTGAAAAGCATACACAAGAGTAGGGCTGACTGCTTTGTTCAAAACAATGAACTTTTGATCTGCCTTTAACAAAGGTGAGGATGTAAGCGCGTCTAACTTCTTGTGCAAGATTTTTAAAGAATTGTTCGCATCAAAGGTGAGTGTTTCGTTAAAAGTGACAACAAGATATCGAATTTCTTCTCTTTATTTTATCTTCTTGGAATTAATTAAAAAAGAACGGAATACTCATTTTCACTCACGAGAAATGGGGTTAGGTTTCGTTAACGCACCGCCGTTGTAAAACACGGAAAATTATTAATTACACCATTCTGGCACCACCGTTTAAAATTATTTTCGTCTCAAAATTATTGCTCTTGGTCACGATTTTCCGGACTTTTTCCGGAGCTGATTTACTTTTCTTTGTAGTAAGGTAAGGGGAAAATGTTAGGATAGGCATCATTAGGTAACTTCGGAACTTTGCGTGGCACCCAAATTGGATCAACGCCTTTTATGGGTATAACACCTTCCCTAACAATAAAGTTGGTACCGGTATCAAAATGGTCAATGCACACAATACTATTAGGTGTTTAGGCCTATCATTTTTTCGAAGATTTCCTGAATGTAATTAAACCATTTCTGCCTTACTACTGGGTTTTATGGAAATCTGAACACTGAAGTTTGTGCACTACCCCTGTAATTGGACTTACATCCAGGAACCCAGCACATTAAACTATAAACACAATGCACAGGTAACTGAAAATATAAAGAAAATACTTTTAGATAAGAACACGAGAACAAACAATAACCAAATCACCACGGACATTTTTCGAATAAATACGTTTTTTAAGAACAAACAGCTTCTTACGGCACTGCAGAAGGCTCTGTAGCCTTTTAGGAACATAAATACATATAATTTACGATAATTTCCGTAAATATTTGGTAAAAATACGGCTTACACAAATCAAGACAAAACACATGCTAGCACTCTAATTGCCGCCATTATGGACAGTTTCGATATGTTGGTTAAGGTCTGAGGTATTGTAGTAGGTCTTGTACAGTCGAACCTCGATATCTCGAAACTCCATCACTTGAATTTTCAGTATCTCGAAGTAACTTAAATTTCCCGGCCGTTTGTCCTATTCTTCGCGCGTATTTCTCTATTACTCGAAATTCGGTTACACGAATTTCTCGATTTCTCGAAGCAAAAATTTCCTCCATTGAAGCAAAAGAAAACTCTGTAATTCGAATTTTGTGCAACATTAACTGTGCAATACGATATTTGTGGTTTGTGAGGAACAGTTAACAAGTAAAGAAAAGTTTACAGTGATACTGGGAGTCTCGCTGTTTCTCGGCTGTGAATTCATTACCGGTCACGTACCAAAGCAATTCCCGAAGTCGCGGATGACAAGCTTCATTTACGAATCTCGGCTGCGTGGTATTGACGAGAAGTTTCAAAGTGAAGGGAGGAAAGGTTAACAGTAACAAACAGAAGAGACTAACGGACGTTTTTCCCAAAGGTGTTGACGGAGGTGTGTTTCTTGTTTCCATACTGTATCCTGTCTTTAAAAAGTTACTATAAAAGGGTTATAATTAAATTGATGTCGTAAAATAAAGTTTGAATATTTCTAAATGCCGTTAACCCGCGAGTGGTCGCTATATGAGATTTTCTCTCACATTATTTTTTATTGTGATATTACTTCACAGTGATGAAAGGGAGGTGACTGTTCCCTCTTTTAGCTGAGTTTATAACTGTCGTGAGTAGAGCGATTCACATTTGAAGGATAAGCACCCCCTCCCCTAGTCAGAACAAAGGTTCCTATATATCCGTGCGCGCTGTGTCAGAGTTTCTCTCATCGCGCGACCAATGGCGTTGGTGTTATGTTGAAGTGGAGCGGAAAACTTACTCCTGTTGTACGCGTTAGTATTTGTATTATGAGCACTTCTTGTTTTTTAAAATGTTATTGTGTTCAGAAACCTTGCTTTTTACGTAAATGTTACTAGATATAATGCATGTGTGAGATTTTATTTTTTTACAACTCCAGGACGGAAGTTATGTTTATGTACATTGCATATGTTATTTTAAGTAGCTATTTGTGTCTTTAATAAACAGCTAATCATTTCGTATTTATGTCCGGCTCCATGGCTAAATGCTTAGCGTGCTGGCCTTTGGTCACAGGGGTCCCGGTTCGATTCCCGGCAGCGTCGGGAATTTTAACCATAATTGGTTCATTTCACTAGCACGGGGCTGAGTGTATGTGTCGTCTTCAACATCATTTCATCCTCATCACAATGCGCAGGTCGCCTACGAGAGTCAAATAAAAACGTGCACCTGGCGACCCGAACTTGTCCTCGGACACTCCCGGCACTAAAAGCCATACGCCATTTCGTTTTCTTTATTTCATTTCTATCTAAAATATATAAGGTAGAACTTGCATTTGATTTCAGTGGTAAATTTCAGCCTTACGCCCCACAAAATTGTGAAAAATGTCACATTTATTTTAATGTAAGAGAAAGTCTCACGCGCGACCACTCGCGTTACATTTTGGCTAGCGACCACTCGCGGGTTAAAAATAATGTATTCGGTATAAGCCCGTAGATACATATGATTCGATTATGTGCTATACATGCTCAGAAACGATATTCTCTCTATCTCGAAATTTCGATAACTCGAAATACAATTTAACACCCGAAGTGATTCGAGATTCGAAAACTGATTTCTAAATAATTCTTAAAATCTGCTCTTTATTTTTATATACGTATAACTCATGTTCAACTGCAGTCACAACGCTGAATTAGTCAGTCCATGAGTTTAAGGTTTAATGATGTAGTTCTGTCACACAAAAGTCCGACTCGTTGGCTGAACGGTCAGCGTACTGGCCTTCGGTTCAGAGGGTCCCGGGTTCGATTCCAGGCCGGGTCGGGGATTTTAACCTTAATTGGTTAATTCCAATGGCACGGGGGCTGGCTGTTTGTGTTGACTTCATCATCATTTCATCCTCATCACGACGCGCAGGTCACCTACGGGTGTCAAATAGAAAGATCTGCAACTGGCGAGCCGAACCCGTCCTGGGATATCCCGGCACTAAAAGCCATACGACATTTCATTTCATTACACAAAACAAAGCTAGTACCGTTATCTCAGCAGATATTGATACACTTGCAAAGTATCGCACGAACATTACTGAAAGTGAAAACAGAATGTTGGTGTCTTTAACAGTTCATGGGTTATCTGAACTGGATATTTAAATGAATATTTCTGTATAATTTGACACTTTGCCTGCTGCCATTTCTTGATGGATACAGTACTTTTGTATCCATCTCTTGGCACAGGCCAGAGTAAAGTGTAGCTTTCACCGAAGTCCCAGTCTGATCCATGGCTGTGACAATATGGAAGCTGCTTGGGTATGGGTGGTGCTGAGTAATGGCATTCAAAGCACGACTAGTGCATCTGAGTGTTATGAAAGGTGTTGCTCATAGGGTCAGTCGTGCTGTAATAGCACTTTCTGACCCAGTGAGGAAAGCAATGGCAAACTACCTCACTCCTCGTCTTGCCTAGTACGCCTCATTTTGGTGCTGCCATTGGTTTTTGCGGTTTCCTGATAACCGCATAACCTTTGGTGGTGCTATTTGAGGATCCAACCAGCCTCTGGGCTTATGACCTAACAGGCAGACAGACAATTTGACACTGGCACCTGAAAACGAGGGTGGAAGAGTGATGGTGAATGTGACGAAGCCATATCCTTTTATCCTTCATCCTTTAAACTTCGTAACTGTATTTAAAATTAATGTCTTCTTTTAGTGGGTTTTCTTGCTTTGCTTCTAACTTTTGGACCTGATGAGAAGGTATGTATGACACTGGATGATTTTTAAAATTGCAGTTAGTTGACATATGTATGGGTAGAACGAACAGAACAATCTGTTTGGTTGAGCATGAAACCTTCTGCAGTTAATTGTTGTCCGAACGGAGCTTTCTGCATAATTAGCCCATATTTCACGTCTGTCACGTCCTTCTCCCGTTTACCTTTAACTATACACATGTATTTATCCCTACAAAGAGTCCTCCCTTTAGTTTCATCCGCTAAACATATTGGAATCTGAATTTGAAGCCTGATGTTACGTAAAGAGGAGTTTACAACGTTCAGTGATCATTATTCTTTGTGTTACCACAGAGTTCATTGCTCTGTTGATACCACAACTTCCGGGGAGGAGCGAGTTCATTTATCCTGAAACAGATAAACAAGTTCCTCACGGGGGTAAATTCATACAACTTTCTCCCTCATTACCCCTCAGTGGAACCTAATTCGTTAGAAGCCATAATCGGAGAATGGATAGAACACCCCAAGCAACACAAAACGTCCCATGGTCGGTCGTTTACAAGTTACAGACATTCCAAAGTTGTAACGGGAACTGGTAATATCCCTATCTGGCTCATCCCACTTTTACATTTTTCGGCTACTGTTGCTATAGCTGTAATCATATTTGTGTATCAGCAGTGGTATGTCACTCTACAAAAATTGCTCAGAACGTGTTACAAGTCATGATTTTTCGGCTACCGAACAGAGTATTTTCGGGTATTGTTGGGAATCTTACGTTATATGGGTGATGGGAGAAGTACAGACATCATCAAACTCGTAACGATTCGATGGTAAATTGAATGATATATATATTAGGGAAAAATTCCTGATCCCAGAATTAATACGAAATATCCCCTCCATTCCAGCCTATAAAAAACGGATCTGGCTTGTAAACGATGGGACAAAGGACATATGTTTATAGGGACGTTTCATGTTGTTTTGTGGTGTATTGCCCACATTCCGATTACTTCCCACATTTTTAGGAACAATATGAAGTGTTTTCCTCTCAATAAAATATGATGCTGAATCTTATGGATATCTTGTGCTCTCCTGATGGCAATGGTGGATGAGGGAAAAGTGTATTTGAAACAACTGTCCCAGGCTGGTTCCAATATTGAAAGCACTGTACCGTAGGCAGAGGAATCTTATTTGAATGGAAAGGGACCATTAGTCGGCAAGCGGAATATTTTATTTCCTCCAATGCTAAGTCTGCAACGTTTATGACAAAAGTTATATTAATTTAGGAGTTGTTAATTTGACATTGATATATTTACTTAGCGTGAATTTATAATAAAGACAGGCAACAGCGGTTACGGAAGATTATGTCCTGTAAATCGACACAATGATTTGTAGCAATAGCAGAGTTTGCATTGTAGTATTCAATGTTATATACTACTCACATTAAAATCATTACTGTTTGATTTGACACGGAATGGCCTGTATAGTTGACCTCATATCAATGCTGACTGGGCACGGAAGCGTAGAGACCTTGAAGTGGTCCTCAGGCTGTAGGATTCGTTCTTTGGTGCGCAATTTCTTTGTTATAGAGACTTCCCAAACAAGTCTTGCAAGTGGAAAATTCCATTACGTAAGAACATTTGTTTTGCATTTTTTAAATGTAATCTTGACCCACGCCTTCTGGAACGAATACTATTAGGCTGTAATCCTTGTTATGGGTGGCACGCACAAGGCTGACCAGCTTGTAGAGCTATCTCTATCTAGAGTGTTCTATCTGTAATCAAGCTTATTTTTGTTACAACTGTGGGATTTTTCACTCTGTCGAAACTAATTCAGTATAACAAAAATATTAGAAAATACCTTCCATTATTTAAAAAGATGTTGTTGTTTCATATAAGAGATTCGGTACATTGAGGTCAACAAGTAATTAACTCAGAGGCTCAGGTGGTAGAGCACTGGACTCCTGAGCTCAGGTTGGTGGGTTCGATTCCGGATCAATTCGGTAGATTTTGAACCCCAATACGCCAGCCTTATTTCGAGAGATACATCGGCTCTTAAAAGAACTCCTGCAAGATAAAATTGCCAGCCCTTCAGCTTCTCCGAAAGCTGTAAAAATTAGTAGAGGTACTCTAAAATAAATAGTATTGTTGTTATAATAATAATAATAACTAAGGCAGACTTTTATAGCAAGTAATGGAACACATCTCCCCTAGTGCACTGTCAGTACGTGTGGTGTGCTTGTTTGAAAGGAGGCTTGCAGTGGTTTCCTAACGGCGTACTAGTCAATCTGTCCGGCTCTTGGCTGAATGGTTAGCGTACTGGCCTTTGGTCACAGGGGTCCCAGGTTCGATTCCTGGCAGGGTTGGGAATTTTAACCATAATTGGTTCATTCCGTCATCATCATTTCATCCTCATCACGACGCGCAGGTACTTTTCTTCATTTGTAGCATTTCAGCAAGTTGACGATAATTTTTACCTTTGGCATGGTAGAAAAATTACTAGCTGCCGCTGTTCGATTGTGCTCTCTCTTCCTCTGCGGCCCATTTTCTCTTAACCCTGACAGTAACACGTCTATAAATATCGTTTTAGTTACACCACACGTTTCGAAGACGTGTCACTCAAAGCCTATTATTTAAAGTTACATTAAAGTTACCAGATGGAATGAACAAGGAATAGAGGTGGTGGAGGGGATAACTCTCCCCTCCTTAAGAGGAATAGATGGCATTCATTCGCACAACACGTCAGAAAAACGTATAGTGTTACTGTCAGGGTTAAGTTGTACACAGTACTCTAACTCATTGAATGTTTACGTTCATACTGTCTGTGGCTCTTCTGTACACGACCTGTGCCTGGCAACTGACTTGTGTCCGAATAATTTTGAAGGACGTTAACTGCGTTCTGAGGTTCCAGCGTCACTGGTTCTCTTCGCTTTCCTAAAAGTACACGGTAGCAGTGATGAGCCATTAGAAAAAAGAGAGTTATAACCCCAGAAAGACAAAAAAGGAACCCAAGTCAAGTGCTCCAAAACTCGTTACGCAGATTGCCGCAGACACCGGAAAGAAAGTGCATCCCTAAACAATACGGAGAGTGCTCAGAAGAGGTAACTTTCAAGGCCGTATTGCAAAAAGGAAGCCCTTCATAAATCAAATAAATTGAAGAAAGAGAATGCTGTTTGCCAAAGACCATGTTAGAGAGGACAATGAGTGGTGGAATGACGTTATATTTGCTGATGAGAGTAGATTTAACATATTTCAGTCTGATGAGAGGATAACAGTTTGGCGGCGTCCTGATACTGAGCTTCAAGAGAAAAATCTGAAAGCAACTGTGAAGGATGGCGGTGGGCATGTAATAGTGTGGGGGTGCATGTCGACGAATCACTGCTGCCAACTTGACTAGTTACATATCGAAATAGTGAGACATAAACATCAACAAACTCATATCAATATAAATACCATCGCCTACAAAATACTACAAGGCCGGCAGATAAGCAGCTGTCAGTGGGCGGCAAGCTAATAGTTCGGCAATCACTCACCAGGTTCGTAGTTAAGACCCATTCTTCCTCAACTTTCAAATGTGCACAGTTCGTACAAATTAAGTATTTTTATCCTAAGTCCCTTCATAACTCACACTGATATTAATTTCCACACTACCTTCTCAAATCGAACATGCAACTTTAGTGTGCCAAGGTTTTTAAAAGTAGATAAATAAATAGTTGCTACACTGAGGGTGCATAATGTTTCATAGAAATTGTGCCCCTTTCTTGGTTTTACCGTTAAGGTTTCACTGAAGTTTTGAAACCTCCCTGTTCAGAGGTTTTCTTATTGAGTTTCATACATCACTTGCTTTTCTGTAAATGACTTGTGACAATGTTGCTTAGAAGTGGCTTTAGAAATATTTCTAAGAGGAGCTGTAGAAGCCCATTATTACAAGTGTCACATTTTATTTATCTTGAGAATTTGTCTTTCAGAAGATTGGAACAGTTTAGTAATTATTTTCAAGGGAAATCAGAAAATCAGAGACAATTGTAAGAAGTGATAAAAATGACTAGGGACATAACTGAGAAATAGTGATCATTCATTGTCAAATAGATGTATTAGATTCAAAAGTACCACGTCCCCCACATAACGTTTCAAAAATTGGAATATTAACCTGGCAATTATCGGTCACTATTCGAAGAACTTGCAAACCTCCGAGCGAGTTGGCCGTACGGTTAGAGGCGCACAGCACTGAGTTTGCATTCGGAAGATAGTGGGTTCGAACTCCACTGTTTGGCAGCCCTGAAGATGGTTTCCCGTGGCTTCCCATTTTCACACCAGACAAATATTCGAGCAGTACTTAAATTAATTAACGCCACGGCTGCTTCCTACCTACTCCTAGACCTTTCCTATCCCATTGTTGCTGCAAGACCAGTCTGTGTCTGTGTGACGTAAAGTAACTTTCAAATACTTGAAAACCATATTCTTCGATTGCTTCAGTGGCATCAAATGTTAATTTTGACACCGGTATAGACCATTCTATAAAATGTTGGCAAGCCCTTGAATAAAAGTATTTTATTAGCCAGCTTGTCTTCAGTGCCCAGTGCACCTTCGAGGGCATCACTCATGATGAGAAACAAGCCTCAAGTTTATATCATATTACATGTCGCTTTAATGGCCAATTCATCAATAATGATTTGCTCTACTTTTTCATTTACATGAATCAGTGACTTCTCTTCCTCAATCAGTATAGCTTTTATTAGTGAAGTGATCGCTGTCTCTCCTTCTGAGTACCAAACGCAGGTTTTTAAGTAAATACAAAATGTTCATGTCCCCCAGATGCCTGTAACTGGATGGAGACAGCAACACAGACAATGTTAGTGTACCCTCACGATACTTATGTTCCGTTTTCCGAAAAATTTCAATTTGTTCTATTAAAAAATTAGCTTTTAGATCTCAACGGTCTGCTCCTCTATAAAGATTGATAAGTTCAGTTTCACAACATTGTCAATTTCGTTGCTCCTTCAATTTGCGAACTTTTCTTCAACGTAGTTTATTTTACTGTACTTCTTAATTTTGAAATAAGATCTTTTTGTTCCTCATTTCTTCTAACTATTCTTCTTAGCTTCGTTCTCGTTCTTGAGAGGTATAATTTTCAATTTTTTTTCTAGATGCTTTACGTCGCACCGACACAGATAGGTCTTATGGCGACGATGGGACAGGAAAGGGCTAGGAGTGGAAGGAAGCGGCCGTGGCCTTAATTAAGGTACAGCCCCAGCATTTGCCTGGTGTGAAAATGGGAAACCACGGAAAACCATTTTCAGGGCTGCCGACAGTGGGGCTCGAACCTACTATCTCCCGAATACTGGATACTGACCGCACTTAAGCGACTGCAGCTATCGAGCTCGGTAATTTTCATTCTAGAACAATGTGTACTTACATCTGTAGGCCTATTGTCAACATTCGTATAATTGTCAAGGAACTGTGATGTAATGAATGAAGCTTGTGTAGACATATTTCATCCTCTTATTGAGTTAGCTGCTTTCTTTTTCACTATTGATATCTTTTATAGGATTTCTTTATTCATAACTTGCCTGTCTGTGTTTCTGGTAATCCTCGGAAACGAAGTTACTAATACTTTAATCAGTATCTCTCAAGTGCCTACTACATATAGCAGAGCTATCGTTCAGTGTCTAATGGGAACCCAGCTTATTGCCTTGTCGCGAAATAGCTAGAATCCATTGTTGTTTTATTACAGATTCAGGTGGGAATTTATGGCACGCCATCCCTTTGGTTACACTGTCTCCACTTATAAAACGGAACGATGAAATAAGCCATTTTATAAGAACCGGTATCTTTACTACACGTCCGCCTCTGTGGTGTAGTGGTTAGCGTGATTAGCTGCCACCGGAGATCTGGGTTCGATTCCCGGCTCTGCCACGAAATTTGAAATGTGGTACGAGGGCTGGAACGGGGTCCACTCAGCCTCGGGAGGTCAACTGAGTGGAGATGGGTTCGATTCCCACCTCAGCCATCCTGGAAGTGGTTTTCCGTCGTTTCCCACTTCTCGTCCAGGCAAATGCCGGGATGGTACCTAACTCAAGGCCACGGCCGCTTCCTTCCCTCTTCCTTGCCTGTCCCATCCAATCTTCCTATCCCTCTGCAAGGCCCCTGTTCAGCATAGCAGGTGAGGCTGCCTGGGCGAGGTACTGGTCATACTCCCCAGTTGTATACCCGACCCAAAGTCTGAAGCTCCAGGACACTGCCTTTGAGGCGGTATAGGTGGGATCCCTCGCTGATTCCGAGGGAAAAACCGACCCTGGAGTGTAAACAGATTAAGAAGAAAAAGATTTTTACTACACACACTAAAGTAAATAACACTTCACAGTAATCCTAATTAAAAAAGAACACAAAGATATACCATAGCTACAGAAATATTCTCGACAACACTAGGATTCATTCAGTTAAAGCGCCTAGCCGCCTACTAAAGCTCCCGATCAGTGCACTAAAAAATAACAACACAAATTATTGAAATGGGAAATTACGGAAAACCATCTTCAGGGCTGCCGACAGTGGGATTCGAACCCACTATCTCCCGAATATTGGATACTAGCCGCAATTAAGCGACTGCAGCTGTCGAGCTCGGTGACGGGGAAATTAGCAGCAGTTTGTGCTGTGCCCGGTAGGTCCATGGACAGTAACCGTTGTAGGCGGTGCCTCAACGAGATTGGAACACTTGCACACGCCCTTGGTTCCTGCCAGCACGGTGAAACTCTGCGCATCGCAAGGTATCATTAAATAATATCTACCATCGCCCCGGCCCTCAGAAGAACCGGGTTCACCGTCCATGAAGACATCCATGGCAGAGAATGGAAGCACTCGTAGGATCGATATAATAGCTTACAAAGACAACAATGTAGGATATATAATCGATCCAACAGTCCACTTCGAATCCTCCGCGATCAACCCGAGGATGCTGATCGTGAGAAGAAGAAAACATACGAGTCCGCAGTTCCTTTCTACAAGCTAAAAAGGATCGAAGTCATGGGCTTGTTAATCGGGAGTAGGAGCACGATACCTAGAAAATTCGTTGAGTTTTGCAAACTCCTTGAGTGTTGATATTGGACTTTCTGTTTTGAAATCATCAATAACTTTTTTAAGATTTGCTTTAACACTCAATAGACTTCTATGTATCTTTCTCTGTTATACAGTATCAGTTGGTATTAAGTATACTTTGTCTTTTAGGCAACCTGTAAAATGAGGAAGTGTTACTGCTATGTAATAAATATATCACTATTAAAATGCAAAATTGCAACTGCCAAATAAAATAATATGAAGGTAAATATTCGACTATTCAGGTGGTAGATTGAAAAAAAAAAAAACACCTCATAGCACATAACAGTGTAATCGTTACGTTTTCCATTACTCATTTTATGAAGTTCTTTTTATCATGTATTTTTCGGCAATTTTTGTTACTTTGAAACATTAAACAGGTTTCTCTTTGTACCTCCTTCAAATAAGTTTTATTCGTTTGTAACTGCCTGCTTCAATGAAAATAAACTCCACACACAAATCCATTTAAAAATGCAACATTTTTTTACAAGTTCCTTTACGTCGCACCGATACAGATAGGTCTTATGGCGACGAAGGGATAGGAAAGACCTAGGAATGGGAAGGAAGCGTCCGTGGCCTTAATTAACGGGAAACCATCTTCAGGGCTGCCGACAGTGGGGTTCGAACCCACTGTCTCCCGAATACTGGATACTGGCCGCACTTAAGCGACTGCAGCTATCGAGCTCGGTACAATGTTATTCAACGGTTCATTCGGAGCCAAGGCTTTCCAGTCACTTCTAGTACAACTACTGATTTATTTAAACAAAATATATTTGTGATTGTGGCAGTTATGTGACATCCAGGCAGAAACAAAAATCAATTCGAATATCACGTAATCCGTGATGGAGGAAACTCAGAAATAACCGTCCAGGAGAACTGTAGATAGAGGGAATTCCTGGTGCGTGCTGATCACCTTGGTGAAGGTGTATGTATCCCCACTTGAATGGCTCCTCGACACTGCTGACCACAAGCAGTCTGCGACTGACCTTCCTCCAGTGCGTACCAGTTGATCGCACTATGCCATCCATAGCGGTGTTGCTGCTCTCTCTGGCAGCGTCTTCTAGCGTGCTGGTAGGCGGTGCCAACGACCTACCGGGCGTTCCAACCGTATCTACCATACAGCGGATTATAGCAGGGGTGCCTCATCATGAAAGAGCTGTCAACTCGTCCTCAACTACAGACCAGAAGACGTTGACAGCAGAAGATATTCTCCCGCTTTTGCCAAGGAATCTCAGTCAGTTTTTACCGGCCATAAACCAGATTCGGACCCAGCACTGCAGAGAGCAAACCGAAGAATTCCTCTTTGGACTTCATAATTTAACATCATGGGCTGTGAAAAGTAAGTCATTTTTAAGTATTTCATGAGAGAAAGTTGTCAATATGTTTCACTTTCTATATGATACATCTGCTTATTTTTTTCTGTGATATTTGTTCTCACTTAACTGATTAGTAAGGGGCTGCCTGGTGAAGACGGTAAAGGCGTACTCGGTTCACCCGGAAGAACGTGGGTTCGAACCCCCGTCAGGAAGTCGTAAAATTTGAGAAATGAGTATTCCACTTCCGGAGGTGCGTATGGCCCTGAGGTTCACTCAGCCTACACTAAAAATGAGTACCAGGTTAATTCCTGGGGGCAAAGGCGGCCGGGCGTGGAGCTAACCATTCTACCCCATCAAGTGCCGAGGTTATGAATAGTGGAAGCCTTTTCCTTCCACCACTCCCAGGGCTTTCATGGCCTGTATGGAGATTGCTTTGCTTTAACTGATTAGTAAGCTTTATTTCAAGGCAGGGCTTAGAACAGATTTCATCGTATTTGAATTATAGACGACTTGGAACAAAGGCAGGATTTCTTAAGTATAAAGAACAAACTTAAACGTGACCATATTTTTAATGTAATCAAATTCAATTTGTCAGTTCATTTCATTGAATTCTATATGATTGTTGACTAAAATTACATTCGTTTTCATTCACAATTCTGAAGCCGAAATCAGAATGTTAATAATTTATGATTTTTATACTGAATTTGAATTTGAACTGAGTATTGTTTGAGGAAAAGGGATATAATAATTCAAAAGGGAATACTTAAGACCTCTGAATAAATGGATTAGGATATTATAAAGTTCATACAACATTACTAGGAATAAAATATAATATCCTGCATTACGTTTCTGATAATAATAATAATAATAATAATAATAATAATAATAATAATAATAATAATAATAATAATGTTATGCCATTTTTATTGGTATTAAAGGAATTCGAGATGTTCGATTGACTTCCATTAGAGACGTCCAGGCTTCATCTTAATACTCCTTTTTGTATTTCCTGAAATAACAATTGAGTCAGTGTCATTTTGAATTTCAAGCTCCTTACAGCGTTCGAATGTTCTGACTTCGATCTAAGTAAGGTGTTGTATAAAATATTGACGTAACCATTTTTGAGATGTTTTCAGAATTTTCGAAAAATAAAAGATTCATTTTATAAAATACAATTTCCTATATATTGCACAGTCAGTCTTTATTTAAGAATTCTTGAATGCCTGAAATCTTAGTAAGTAAATGTACTGGAAAGACAGAACCAGTTTCTTCCTATGGTTCTCAACTAGGACAGCGACTTGGCTACCATGAAGCCTCTAGCTGAATCTAGCAATGCTTCATCTTACTTGTGCCAGGCTATTCACTATCATCTTTCATATCTGCTCTCTTGGCCAACTCTTGCTCTATTTCGACCCCAGATGTATTTAGGTTCACGAGGCCTCAAGGGTGTATTTCATTCCCCTTTCCCATTTATGCCGATACTTTCATTATCCAAGGGTCACATATTTTCCCGTTCCCTTCCCTCCTGGGAGGGTCTGCCTTCCAGGGAAAGCATGAGACTGTAATAGCCATACGAAATAAATAAATAAGAAGAGTTCAGCTCCTTAGTTGAATGATCAGGGTGACGATCTTCGGATGAGTGGGTCCCAGGTTCGATTCCCGGATGGGTCGCGTTTGGTTAATTTATCTAGCTCGGAGCCTGGTTTTATTTTTATCTTTTTCAATATATATATATCTCTTCATACACACGCTACCACCACAATACCAACCACCACAAAGGCATTTAATACGTACCTCCAAATGTGAGCGTCAGGAAGACCATCCGATCGTAAAACCGATTGTTTTAAGGCGTCACCTCGGAGATAAAAATCGATATTTTGGTCCTTTTTTGAATATTTTTAAATGACTCAAATGGAAAGGATTGAGTTTCTTTTTTCATGTCTCGAAGTTATTCTGCTGAATTCAAACAATTAATCGCTGTAATAATGCTTTGTTTGCCAATTTTACATTTAAATCCAAATTTTCTCCCATAATATTCTGCCAAATGTAACAAAACGTGTATGGTATATGTACCACTCCTATATTAAGAAACCTGCGTTTGGAATTTTTGATTGCATAATTTTTTCAAGTAGTAGGGATTTTTAAGTCCAAAATTTTAGAACGTGAAAATTACACAAACTTTGTCCGACTCGTTGGCTGAACGGTCAGCGTACTGGCCTTCGGTTCAGAGGGTCCCGGGTTCGATTCCCGGCCGGGTCGGGGATTTTAACCTTAATTGGTTAATTCCAATGGCACGGGGGCTGGGTGTATGTGCTGTCTTCATCATCATTTCATCCTCATCACGACGCGCAGGTCACCTACGGGTGTCGAATAGAAAGACCTGCACCTGGCGAGCCGAACTTGTCTTCGGACACTCCCGGCACTAAAAAGCCATACGCCATTTCATTCACACAAACTTTGTACGATATATCTCCTTATATAAATTACTAGCAAGATACCCGTGCTTCGCTACGGTATTATACTGAAATTTATAATTGAATGTTTAACGTTTTATATATAACCCGCCGATATTCGCGATCTGACTCGTTTACTGAGAGATTACGGCAAAGGTCCTCCCATTTTTCAATCGTTTTTCCAGCAATCGATTTCGTATTTCCCGGGCTAGGTCCAGGTAATCCACCCGGTCAGTTGGGTCCCTAAATCTTAGCCATGCTTTCCTATAAGCATTTTTAGTGTGGATGAAATTCTTGAGGAGATCCGGCGTGGTGTCCTCTTAGGTGCCTTGGCGGTACTGAACGGGCGGTCGGACAGCAATCGTTGTCAATACCCGTCCAGGACCCGTTTCCAGCACGGTCCGCACATTTTGACGACGGTCCAGAACATTATTATTATTATTATTATTATTATTATTATTATTATTATTATTATTATTATTATTATTATTATTGATGTTCTGGACCCCACAGCAAGATGCAAGACTTCTACTTGGCGGTAAATTACATCTGCTGCCATTGTCATTGATGACAGTATGACCAGCACCATTGTCGCCCGTAGGCAAGTGCGCAGGACTTCTGGCGATACGAATGACATACTTCCGTGTATTATTGACCTCATTAGAGAAGTGAATAATTGCACGGTCAATCTTATACCTATCGTTTATTTCAAATGTGTTTAAATTTCTATTTATATGCCAGAAGAATCTACTGTAATCTAAGAAGGTTCTCCAAAGGAAAGGATGGCTCTTGAAAACGAACCCAGAAAGATTAAAAATGATCGGTTTATGATCAGAATAAGTCCATTGAAAATCAACAGTCATTCAACCGGGTCAGGAATGGAATTAATAAAGCCCCCAGCTAGCGGTGAGGATAGGAATTGTGCCGGCTGCCGAAGCCTGTCGCACTCCTCTGGAGCAATTATTAGTGAATGACAAATGAAGTGAAATGATATTGGAGAGTGTTGCTGGAATGAATGATGACGGGGAAAACCGGAGTACCCGGAGAAAAACATGTCCCGCCTCCGCTTTGTCCAGCACAACTCTCACATGGAGTGACCTGGATTTGAACCACGAAACCCAGCGGTGAGAGGCCAGCGCGCTGCCGCCTGAGCCACGGAGGCTCCTTATAAGTAGGCATTAGGAACAGTAAAATCAATTGGCCTCACCTCCGTCTTCACCCCACCGCGGTTAAGTTGATTTACCCTCCCCCCCAAAAAAAGAAGGCGTGTTTCTTTATGATTAAAGGAGATTCCAAATACCAATGTTTACGTGTGTTACCTTCATTTTTGAGATATAAGTATTCCCATAAAAATAATTAACTTTTTCACTTACTTTCACACTCCCCCCACCCCGTTAAGTGAATTTTCCGGCAAAGAATATTTGTTTCTTTAATAGTAAAGGATCTTCAAAATACCGATTATCTTCAGATGTTGAGATATGTGTCCTCATGAAACGAATTCAACTCCTTTTCACATCCGCCCCAAAAGATGATTCCCCGATCCCCCCTCCCCCAAAACGCGTCGTTTTATTTTTAAAGAAGATCTAAATACCACTTTTTACGTCTGTAACAACTTTAGATTTTCTTAGATGTAGGTATACTCTTACAATTAATTCAATTAATTTTTCAATTTTTCACCCCCCCCCCTCACCATCCACCCTCCCTTCATTGGATTTTCCGAGAATACCTGTTTGTTTACTTTAACAGGAGATTCCAAATACCAGTTTTTACATCTGTAACATTTTACGTTTCCGAGATATACTGTAGATATAGTGTTTCTAAAAATTCACCCCAATTTGTCACTCCTGTTTAACCCCCATTAATTAGATTTTCCAAAAAACAAAATAATACATGTTTCTGTATTTTGAAAGAAGATTCCATATACTAACTGTCTGGTCTGTAATGTCTTCAGTTTCTGAGATATAAGTATCCTCATTAAAGATATTCAACAACTTATTCACACTTTTCACCCCTCCTATTGGGATTTTCCGAAAACAAAAAATACGTGTTTCTTTATTTTGAAAGGACATTCTAAGTACCAATTTTTACATCTGTAAACTTTTAAAATTTTTGAGATATAGATACACTCATTTTAAAAATTCACCCCCCTTTCAACCCTCCACTATTTGGATTTTCCAAAAACGAAAAGTACATGTTTTTTTATTTATAAAGGAGATCCCAAATACCGATTTTCAGGTCTGTGACATCTTCAGTTTCTGAAATATAAGGATCCATATTAAAGGAATTCAACCATTTTTCACCCCTTTTCACCCCTCCTATTGGGATTTTCCGAAAACAAAAAAATACGTGTTTCTTTATTTTGAAAGTAGATTCTATGCACCAATTTTTAGATTTGTAAACTTTCAAAGTTTCTCGATATAGATACAGTCACCTTAAAAATTCACCCCCTTCCCACCCTCCCAGTAATTGGATTTTCCAAAAACAAAAAACACGTGTTTCTTTATTTTTAAAAGAGATCAAAAGTACCAATTTTCAGGTCTGTAATATCTTCAGTTTCTGAGATATAAGTACCGGTATCCTGATTAAAGGCATTCAACCCCTTTTTCACCCTTTTCCCCCCCTTCTATTGGGATTTTCTGAAAACAAAAAAAATACGTATTTCCTCATTTTTAGAGAAGACCAATTTTTACGTCTGTAAACTTTGCAAGTTTGGAGATATAGATACACTCATTTTAAAATTTCACCCCCCTTTTCACCCCCTTAACGACGGAATTTCCAAAAATCCTCTCTTAGCGTGCACCTACATCTTAATATGAATGTATCCCCAAAATTTCATTTCTTTATGTCCAGTAGTTTTGGCTCGGCGATGATGAATTAGTCAGTCAGTCAGTCAGTCAGTCAGTCAGTCAGGACAAGTTATTTTATATATATAGATGTACAGAAAAGCGATACGTAGTACTTGTAAATGAAGTATTATCTACCTAATTATGAATTTACATTAACATGTTAATTAAATTACATGAAAATATGGAATTAAAAATTTCAAAAAAATCATTTTTGGAAAAACTATTAATTGTATATGAAAGAAATGTTCGTGATATCTCTACTTTTATGTAGGTGACTTTCCCACAAAGTTTCGTAAAAATCCATGCATTAGGCAAAAATATCCTTCTACCTCCGGGGTGTCGCCTTAAGAGGAAGTATTACTGGGCAAGCATCGTCTATTAACACTAATCAGAAGGGATAAGAAATCCAACATTTCGAAGAATGAAGGTATCGGCAAAAGAAAGATAAGGGCAACGAAAGGCAAACCCATTACCGTCGGCATTTACAATTTATCCTTTTTTTTTCTTTGCTTTACGCCGCATCGACACAGATAGGTCTTACGACGAAGATGCGATAGGAAAGGCCTGGGAGTGGGAGGGAAGCGGCCCTGGCCTTAATTAAGGTACAGCCTCAGCATTTGCCTAGTGTGAAGATGGGAAACCACGGAAGACCATCTTCCGGGCTGCCGACAGTGGGGTTCGAACTCACTATCTCCCGGATGTGAGCTTACATTTGCGCGCCCCTAATCGTGCAGCCAACTCGCCCGGTAGGAAAGTTGGAAACTAGAAGACTGGCACAAGTAAGTGGAAGCAAGGGCAACTGTAGTCGCCAACACACACTCAAAGTTTTGGGGCTCCTGGACCCCCTTTCTGTCGCTCTTACAACAGGCAGAGAATACCGTGGATATATTCTACCCCTCCCCCCTCCCCGCCGCTACGGGCGGTCGTAAAACAGGGCAAAGGTCAGATGGACACAGTTTGCACGCGCGACTCCGTGAGGAGTGGGGGAAAAGCGTCAAGAGAAGAAAATGATTTACGGAAGGAAGAGGAACGAGGGAAATATATGAAACAGCGAAAGTGGAGGATCATTCCGGACTGTAGAATGAGATATAATTTGTTATTTTTTGATAAAAAGTGTTAGTGGTGATCATTGTTTTAAGAAGTCCGGCTCCATGGCTAAATGGTTAGCGTGCTGGCCTTTGGTCACAGGGGTCCCGGGTTCGATTCCTGGCAGGGTCGGGAATTTTAACCTTAATTGGCTAATTTAGCTGGCACGGGGGCTGGATGTATGTGCCGTCTTCATCATCATTTCATCCTCATCACGACGCGTAGGTCGCCTACGGGAGTCGAATAAAAAAAGACCTGCATCTGGCGAGCTGAACTTGTCCTCGGACACTCCCGGCACTAAAAGCCATACGCCATTTAATTTTTCATTGTTGAGGAAGTACAACTGAGCCACCACCCTCTAACACTAATCAGAGGGCAATGGAAGAGGTCTGACACTTTGAAGAATGAGGGTATCGGTAAAAGAGAGGGAAGGGCCACGAAGGGCCCACGAACGACGTGACAATGGAGAACTCCCTAGGCCTCGCAAACCTAATACCGTCGGGACTGGAAAAGAATGAAAGTTGACCAAGGGAGGTCGAATAGGAATGATGAAAGTGAGGAGCTTGACACAAATACGTGGACGCAATGCCAGACTCAACTGGGGAACCGTGGTCGACAGCCTATGCTCTGGGGATAGCGTGGGTGTAGTCTTCCACCTCCACCGACAGAGGGGCGGCATTCAACTAAAGTTGAAATAGGGAGCCATTTCTCTGATCACAGATGATTATGAAGTAACCTGTACTACATGACTGTACTTACACCATCGGAAACTTTTCTAAAATTGAAGACCTCGGTGTGAAAATCGGCTAAGTCCAATGTTTTTGAAAAACTACATTTTATGTGTACTGGGTAGGGAAAGAGATGCCAAATATTTGATGAAAGAATCTTTATTTTATTTGCTATTTGATTTACGTCACACCGACACAAATCGGTCTTGTGGCGACGATGGGATAGGAAAGGCCTAAGGAATAGGAAGGAAGCGGCCGTGGCCTTAATTAAGGTACGGCCCCAGCATTTGCCTAGTGTGAAAATGGGAAACCACGGAAAACCATCTTCAGGGCTGCCGACAGTGGGGTTCGAACACACTATCTTCCGGATGCAAGCTCACAGTTGTGTAATGACATGTAAACTGCTACCATAGTCCAATGCCAATCAAGATAACTACATTTAAAAATGTGTACAATTTTTCACAACATGTGCCAAAGTGTTAACAGGGAATAATATAAACATTAGCCGTAAGTCATGCAACACTACTGAAAAACAATAATGATTTAAATGAATCAGACTAGAGGCCATAACAAATAAAAGATGCAGAAATCTGGCACCGGGGAATTTGGCCGTACGCTTAGGGGCGCGCACCGTGGGGGCGCGCAACGGTTAGCTTACATTCGGAAGATTAGTGGGTTCGAACCCCACTGTCGGCAGCCTTGAAGATGGGTTTTTCGTGGTTTAAAATTTTCACACTGGGCAAATGCTGGGGCTGTATCTTAATTAAGGCCACGGCCGCTTCTTTCCCACTCCTAGCCCTTACCTATCCCATCGTCGCCATAAGATCTATCTGTGTTCGAGCGACGTAAAGCCAATTGCAGAACCCCAACCATGTTACGCTTATCATTTTTGTGTCGTTTTAAGCAGCCTTTTGTCTCTATTACTTTTAACTTTCTTTCTTTCTTTCTTTCTTTCTTTCTTTCTTTCTTTCTTTCTTTCTTTATCTGTTTACCTCCAAGGTCGGTTTTCACTCGGACGCAGCGAGGCATCTCACCTCTACCGCCTCAAGGACAGTGTCCTGGAGCGTGAGAAATTTGGGTCGTGGAATACAACAGGGAAGGAGGACCAGTACCTCACCCAGGCGGACTCACCTGCTATGCTGAACAGGAGCCTTGTAGAGGGATGGGAAGATTGGAAGGGACAGGCAAGGAAGAGGGAAGGAAGCGGCTGTGGCTTTAAGTTATGTACCATCCCGGCATTTGCCTGGAGGAGAAGTGGGAAACCACGCAAAACCACTTTCAGGACGGCTGAGGTGGGAATCGAACCCACCTCTACTCAGTTGACCTCCCGAGGCTGAGTAGATCCCGTTCCAGCCCTCGTACCACTTTTCAAATTCCATGGTAGAGCTGGGAATCGAATCCGGGCCTCCGGGGGTTGAAGCTAATCACGCAAACTACTACACCACAGAGACGGACATTACTTGTAACATGGGAATAAAAATGAAATGTGTGCATATATGCGTATGCAAAGATGTATAACACTTCCATATTTGCAAAGGTTAACGACCCAGTTGTCTTCTTGGAAAATGAAGTGAGAGGAAAATAGGCTTTATGGTTTTGTTTTCAAGTCCGCCTCTGTGGTGTAGTGGTTAGTGTGCTAAGCTGCCACCCCCGGAGGCCCGGGTTCGATTCCCGGAACTGCCACGAAATTTGAAAAGTGGTATAAGGCTGGATCGAGGTCCACTTCGCCTCGGGAGGTTAAATGAGTAGAGGTGGGTTCGATTCCCACCTCAGTCATCCTGAAAGTGGTTTTCCGTGGTTTCCCACTTTTCTTCTAGGCAAATGCCGGGGTGGTACCTAACTTAATCCACGGCCGCTTCCTTCCATCTTCCTTGCCTGTCCCTTTCAATCTCCCATCTTCCCGCAAGGCCCCTGTTCAGCTTAGCAGGTGAGGCCTTCTGGGCGAGGTACTGGACCTCCTCCCCAGTTGTATCCCCCGACCCAACGTCTGGCTCTCTAGGACACTGCCATTGAGGTGGTACAGGTGGTATCCCTCGCTGAGTCCGAGGGAAAATCGGACCTGGAGGATAAACAGATTAAGATGGAGAAGAAGAAGTAAACAAATAAATGCTATTTTAGCATGACTAATACGACACTGGATCTTTTCGCGTCAAGAAACTGTTAAGTTTTTCATCGTAAAAAGTGTCTATGTACAACACGAAAAGCACACAATATTGGTAACCACATAACATTTCCGATAATTGCTCTACTTTTTGTATGAACAAATTTTATTGATATTGGAAGGTCTGGGAAGATTTTATTTTCTCGTGAAAAATTTTACTTTTTGAACTTGACCGATTTCTGCATCGACGTCTTCAATTGCCCGGATTGAGTGGCTCAGTTGGTATAGCCTAAGATCGGGACTCACCCCAGTGGTATTATTTTGAAGGTGTTCAAATACGCCAGACTCATGTCGATAGATTCATTGGCACGAAAGAGACTTCCTGCAGGACAAGATTTCGTGCACTTCGGTGTCTCTGAAAACCGTAAGAGTTGTTAGAGGAACATAAAACCAAGATTATTAATATAAAATTGACTGAACGAGTTGGCGCGCTAGAAGACATGTAGGATTGCATGTGGAAGATGGTGGGTTCCAGTTCTGCTGTCAGCAACAGTGAAAATTGTTCACCATGACTTCTAATTTTCATCCCAAGTATATTCTGCGGCTGTACCTTAAATGTGTCCTCGAACACTTTATTTCCAATCTTAGTCCTTTCCTGTCGTATCATTGCCGAAAACCTGTATGAGTTTGCCAACTGTAAACAAACAAAATAATATTATTTTGTACGTTACGATTGAAGCGTGGACTGCCTGCCCGACAGGCGGTAAAGGCGTGCTCGGTTCGCCTTGAATGACGTGGGTTCCATTCCCGTCAGGAAGTAAAAAAATTAAGAAACCGCATTCCCACTTCCGGACGTGCACATGACCCTGAGGTTCACTCAGCCTACACTAAAAATGAGTACCAGGTTAATTCCTGTGGGCAAAGGCGGCCGGCCGCAGAGCTAACCACATTACCGCACCAAGTACCGAGGTTACGGATAGTGGAAGCCCTTACCTTCCACCCCTCCAAGGGCCTTCATGGCCTGTAGGAGGATGACTTTTCTTTTTGACAATTGAAGCAGTGAGAACTAAAAGTTGAAAGCCAAATTCAAACTTTTTCAGGAGAAAGTTTTAAAATATCATAAATACTTCTTCTTCTTCTTCTTCTTCTTCTTCTTCTTGCTATAGGCTTTACGTCGCACTAACACAGATAGGTCTTATGGCGACGATGGGGCCTAGGAGTTGGAAGGAAGCGGCCGTGGCCTTTATTAAGGTACAGTCCCAGCATTTGCCTGGTGTGAAAATGGGAAACCACGGAAAACCATCTTCAGGACTGCCGACAGTGGGATTCGAACCCACTAAAATGTCATAAATAAGGGTTTATTTATAGACAATGGAGGAATATATTTACTGTAGAAATGATACATTCCTATTATTTTTTTTATGCAAAACAATATTTAAAAAATGGACTTACTAACTTTTAGCACGGAGACTACGGAATGTGTGTGTATGTTTAATCCTCAGCCCGAAAGCTGGTTGGATCCTCAACAGCTCCGCCATCAGCTGTCATAGATGGCGTAGGCATCACTGAAGAGGCGTACTAGGGAAATGAGGAGTGAGGTAGTTTCCCGTTGCTTTCCTCACCGAGCCAGAAGTTGCTATTACATATCAGTCTGCCAAGCCCACTGAAATGCATGCACCAACCGACCCTATGAGCAATATTTTCACACCATTCATAGCAGGGACTGGCTGCAGAAGGAATGGCATTACTGGCATCACTCATACCTCAGTCACTTTCATTTTGTCAAAGCCAAGGATAAAGCTGAGACAGGTCAATGAAAGTAACAAGATTGCTCTAACCCACACCAGAAGACATAGTGCACTGTAAACACTAGGTCCCGCCAGCAAAGGCATGACTACGGAATATGAAATATGTAAACAATACTGCTAATAAGCTAATTAATGTATACACAGTATCAGTCATTTTTTAATAACTGTGTCATGCAGCACTTCGTCTGACGCAAAATTATATTAAAAAACGTGGACTTATATGTTTGATGCTAACTGCAGATCATGAGAAACAATTACTACTATGATAAGAAATCAGTAATACTGTATATGCAGAGCATCATTCATTCTCAGTAACTGAGTCATCTAGCACTTCATCAGATACATACGAAACATCATAGAATGTGACTCTTTCTGGAATGGCAATGTGCTGAGGGTGGTGTCGTATGTCACGCAGCATCTCCCTCCGCATTGGTCTGGATACATCTCTCAGCTTAGGGAGATGCCCCATAACATGCAGGGGGACGTTGGATTTCTGTCCGTTGAAAATTGCACACGTGTTGGTCGGCATGGTGGACGTAGTCTCCGCATCATTAGCAGGGTTCCACGGACGAAAGCAATACCTCTCAACCGTGAGATGTTTGAAGTTACTGGCCTCTATCACAGGGGTCCGATCATGTTGCATGTCATCAGTCACTGGATGCTTCAGGTGGATTACTTCAAATGGTGTAGCATTTTGTGCCTTTTTTATTTCATATAAAAGGCACTGCAAATTTCTCCATTCATCATCGCCCCTTTTCTATTTTGGCAAATGCCCTGTCAAAGGGCATGAAACTGTGTCCAGGCATGGAATAATAAATATGAATGTTGTTATACTTTGCGTTTACAAGATGCTGCCAAAATGCAAACGTATACTTATTTATTCGCTGCGAAGAACATGAATCCTTGAAGATGTACAAGGTTTTTGCACAACTAAGAACCGTGTTGTTCTCATAAGTAAGCAAGCACCTTAGGACACCATTTGGACCCTTGTCACAGTAATGTTCACCGTATAGAACCATGGTAGCCTTACCGGTTTTAAAGTCCATGATTCCAAAATTGTGTAGTCATAACTGGCGTTTGTCCAATTCTAGTAACTGGTAGCGGCAAGTTCTTTTCAAAGTTGAAGCATATTCCCGTTGCCTCTGAATCGTTGTTCAGCAGTCTTCTACTTCCTCCAGCTGTGAGAAATATGAAACAGATATGTAGTACATGGTCAAAACAGCTCATTGCACAGTGGAGGTAAAACGAGAGATTGTGATCATGATAGAATAACATCTAGCTAAGGCGGAAGTTTAAAATAATTGATGTATTTTCCTTTTAATTTTAAGTATGAAGGTCTTGACAATGGTTGGGCGAATGGTATCATTTTCTGACTAACCCTGCATGCTCTTATGAAACTAATATATATGAAATACACACCTTCGGAACGACCACGCTTGCGGTTATTTTTTTGCCATTTATTGGGATGAGATTTACGTTTTCTTGAATGTAGAATTCTTGGGTTTGCTGCTCGCAAGTGGATGTTTCTGGTTGTGGATTATCTGTAATGCAACCACTATCTATATGCTATACTGTATATATATGAGTGTCTTATGCGAATACAATCACTGCCAGCCGGTATAGAACACACCAAATAACCATTTTTTGATAGTTCCGAATATTGAACCTATTGTGTAGGCCTACATTGTACGATTAACGCATACATAACTTCGCAGGATAGTCGACGAGGCTACTGTTATAATTGGTCGTACATATGGAGAATTTATTTTCATTCTCGAAATTTAAACACGTTCAGTTTCCCAACAGACTACAAAACTATGGACTAGTAGATGGTATTGCGTGTTCAAAATATGACTGCACTTGGCCATGCCAGAAATTAACTGCTTGTTTACATCCGTTGCTCTGTCATCCAGCTCTGTCGCTAGGCACAGTAGAGCGCTAAATCTACTGCATGTCTGCTCAGTTAGTCAACCGGTCTGTTCCTGGACTCCTTTCGCTCTGGTGTCGCTAGCCCCAGAATGATCAACGCACATTCTAGTCTGAATTCGTCCTATTTTTTCATTTATAGTAATCACAAATTCTTCTCAAAATTCATGTTACCGGGCGAGTTGGCCGTGCGGTTAGGGGCGCGCACCTGTGAGCTTACATCCGGGAGATAGTGGATTCCAACCCCACTGTCAGCAGCCCTGAAGATGGTTTTCCGTGGTTTCCCATTTTCATACCAGGCAAATGCTGGGGCTCCTCCTTAATTAAGGCCACGGCCGCTTCCTTCCCACTTCTAGGCCTTTCCTATCCCATCATCGCCATAAGACCTATCTGTGTCGGAGCGACGTAAAGCAAAATGCGAAACTTCTATGATGACCGTACTCGATCCACTGACCTGCCCACAGTTCGCTCCACTGCCGTCTATTAACTACGATGAACTAACACTAGCGCCGCTTCGCCCAAGTGCAATCGTATTTTAAGCATGCAATAGTACGTCGCCGGTGCTGGAGAACTGTAAGCATCTGCCATGAACCCTCCCTGCTCCATCTGGACCGGTCACCGCTGGTTGGGAGTGAAGAAGCCAATTACACTGATTTACAAGGGATAGATATCTGACATGATGTCTACTGTTTCTAGTGGAGTTTTTCATGCTTATTTCAAAAAATCCAAAAACCGTTTTGATCTGTCAAATCAAATTTTGATGATTGAAACCGACTTTCAGCATATTAGGTCGTGTTACGTACATTTAGCACGTGTTGAAGGGATGTTAAATACAGAACAGAAATGGCCAACCGGACACCAGTGGGACTGGCAATTTTAAGTCTTAGTACCCATATGTCAAAAACAATCTTAGGCTAATTGTGAATTCTGCTTTCGTTACTACAGTTCATTCGATGTTAAGAAAACAGTATTGATCTTATGACAACGGCTCTGCTCAACTGCATTACGGGAAAGGAGGCATATAAATTTGTGAAATTCAGTATTTAAGTTCAAGACAAAAAGCGGAGGAAACTAAGCTGCAAATTATTTTCATGAACTAAAGGGGACGGTGGTTTACAGGGGCTATTTTTGGTTTGTAGAGAATCAGGGCTAAACTACGACACATAAAAGACCTCAGCACTGAAGTGTAAGGCAAAGTGGGGGAGAAAATAGAAAAAAAATGGACTCGAGGAGGGAGGGATGCATTTAATTGCATTTCATAAATTTCCCCAGGCAATGCGCTGTCGTATCGCTCACAAAACAAAAATATTAAACAGTGCGACAGTGAAAAAAGTGTTAAAATTACAAAGCGTTTACGAAAGAACAGCTAAATGAAAAATCAAGCACAAATAAAACACACGGCTTTGTTTATCAGTACAAGTTATGCCATGATGTATCACTGTACATCACAACACCAAAATCCTCAGTAACAACTTCTGTGCAGTACGAAAATAATAGAACACACAAATACTATGCAATATACAACCAACTCTCACTCAACACAAGGCAATTACGCACTGATTTAAAGCCTAAAAGCACACACGCAACAAATAAATACTGCAGATAACTTCACTACAGAAGTGAGCTGCCGGTGGATCACAGAGCGAGGGACTACATGAGGCTTGTACCAGAGCAACACAGAAGAAGGAAAATGAAGGAAGGCAACGAAGCGATGGCTGTTGCTGTCACTGTGCTTCCTCTCTACGAATATATATATTGTTAGTGGCTTTACGTCGCACCAACACAGATAGGTCTAATGGCGACGGTGGGACAGGGAAGGGCTGGAAGTGGGAAGGAAGCGGCCGTGGCCTTAATTAAGGTACAGCCCCAGCATTTGCCTGGTGTGAAAGTGGGAAACCACGGAAAACCATCTTCAGGGCTGCCGACAGTGGGGTTCGAACCTACTATCTCCCGAATACTGGATACTGGCTGCACTTAAGCGACTGCAGCTATCAAGCTGGGTACGAATATATTTATGAAAAAGAAAATCTTATGCAGTTATTTTAATAATTCATGGACAAAAATGCTTCATCCTTTTTATCTGTCCTTCATACTACATTAAAAAGTACAGTATAATGTCCCTTAATCACGAGGAATCATTGTTCTCTAAGAGGGGGTGTGTTTACTCCTTGTAGGTCCATAAGAGCAGCACTGTTTCCTTAACGTGGAATAAGCTATAGATTGTAGTGCAATTGGAATATCTAATCGATACGTAGGTAGGGCGTGATAGCCAAGGGGCATATTTACTGGCGTCTCGCCAAGGTGCGTACCGTTCGAATTCCGGCCAATGCATGTCAGATTTTTGAAATAAAGGTCACGTCCCTGTGGTTTGGATCCCACGATAAACTAGAGGCCTCATGACTATGATCACGATAACAAAGCTTGTTCTTCTTTTTAATACCTAGGCCCCCTCCCCCCAGGTCCACTGTCCATGGCGCTACGACCCTGCGCGTGGTCAGTGCAACGAATAATCTCGGTCGTTGTTATTGGCTTTCTAGACCGGGTCCCTAATCTCATCGTCAATTAGCTCCTCAATTGTTCTCACGTAGGCCGAGCGGAGCGTGAGAAGCCTTTTGATCCAGGTAAAAGCCCTGACGTGGTCGGAAATTGAACCCGGGGCCTTCAGGTGAGAGGCAGCCTTTGATACGTAGGTCTTCTAAACAGACCAGTTCACAAAGTCTGTAAGCTGGTTGCTGAGACTGTACGAATACTATTTCCGCGACATCTCTGTGGTGAACGGTCTTACAAATATTGAACGTGGTAACTATTTAGCACCAAAACACTTCCTTTCACTTTCTAGTTTGCGTCAAACTTACACCTAAGTACTGTAGTTAAAAGTGTGAACAAACCTTTCAGCGTGAAGACAAAGGGAGTTTCCCTTCTGTGTTGTAAGAGAGAAAGCAGGAAATTAACCAGATTGGTCCCAAACTCAGAGGAAAACTATCATAATTAAATTGGGTAGTAGCCTACATTACCAGTGATATCCGCCCACTCCACCGAACGTGCAAATCGTAACGAGTTATAAGTAAAAGATATATTAACACTTAAATAATAATAATAATAATAATAATAATAATAATAATAATAATAATAATAATAATAATAATAATAATAATAATAATAATAATTTCGTGTGGCTATTTCTAGCCGAGTGCAGCCCTTGTAAGGCAGACCCTCCGATGAGGGTGGGCGGCATCTGCCATGTGTAGGCAACTGCGTATTATTGTGGTGGAGGATAGTGTTATGTGTGGTGTGTGAGTTGCAGGGATGTTGAGGACAGCACAAACACCCAGCCCCCGGGCCATTGGAATTAACCAATGAAGGTTAAAATCCCAGACCCGGCCGGGAATCGAACACGGGACCCTCTGAACCGAAGGCCAGTACGCTGACCATTCAGCCAACGAGTCGGACAACACTTAAATGAATAGGAATGTTAAATAATTGTATAGATTTGTTTTACAAGTTGCTTTACGTTGCACCGAGCTCGATAGCTGCAGTCGCTTAAGTGCGGCCAGTATCCAGTATTCGGGAGATAGTAGGTTCGAACCCCACTGTCGGCAGCCCTGAAAATGGTTTTCCGTGGTATCCCATTTTCACACCAGGCAAATGCTGGGGCTGTACCTTAATTAAGACCACGGCCGCTTCCTTCCCACTCCTAGACCTTCCCTGTCCCATCGTCGCCATAAGACCTATCTGAGTCGGTGCGACGTAAAGCAACTAGCAAAAAAAAAAAAAAAAAAAAAAGCTTTACGTTGCGCCGACACAGATAGGTCTTGTAGTGCCAATGGTATGGGAAAGGACTGGGAGTAGGGCGGAAGCGGCCGTGGCCTTAATTAAGGTACAGCCCCAGCATTTGCCTGGTGTGAAAGTGGGAAACCACGGAAAACCATCTTCGCGGCTGCCGACAGTGGGGTTCGAACGCACTATCTCCCGAATGCAAGCTCACAGATTCCCGACCCTAACCGCATGGCCAACTCGCTTGGTTGGCATAGAAGTATAATATCTTACCAGATGTATTTATGCGCTTTAATTTGAAATACGCTATGGTCATGGCTCATCATTTTATTAATACGTTACAACTAGGTTAATTCGAACCCCAAGGGTCTACAAAGAAAGTTCGACTTAAACAATATCATTAACTGTACTCTTCGGAGTCCGGTTCCTTGGCCGAATTGTAAGCGTACTGGCCTTTGGTTCACAGGGCTCCGCGTTCAATTCCCCTGCTTTGAAGAGGAGTGGAAAATCGCACATTTTCTCTCTACTTTCGGGGATATTGTGTTTTGACGTAGAAGACGCTTATATTTTTGGAGTCGTACTTAATATAATATGCCTTTCCTGACATCAACCTTATATGGAGGGATGTGTTCACTATTGTGTGTTTCTGTGGTGGTTGGTAATTTGACTGTATGTAGGGGAAGAAAAATGAGAAGTCCAGCCCCCGAGTCAGAGACATTAACCATATGTAGTTGAAATCTTCAACATGGCCGGGAATCGACCTCGGGCGCGATGAACAGAAAGCCAGTACGCTGACCATTCGGCCAAAGCAGAACATCTGTTTATTAAACACTTTCTTTCTTTCTTTCTTTCTTTCTTTCTTTCTTTCTTTCTTTCTTAATCTGCTTACCCTCCAGGGTTGGCTTTTCCTTCGGACTCAGCGAGGGATCCCACCTCTACCGCCTCAAAGGCAGTGTCCTGGAGCGTGAGACATTGGGTCTGGGATACAACGGGGGAGGATGACCAGTACCTCGCTCAGGCGGCCTCACCTGCTATGCTGAATAGGGACCTTGGTGGGGTATGGGAAGATTGGAAGGGATAGACAAGGAAGAGGGAAGGAAGCCGCCTGGCCTGAAGTTAGGTACCATCCCGACATTTGCCTGGGGGAGAAGTGGGAAACCACGGAAAAACACTTCCATGATGGCTGAGGTGGGAATCGAACCCGCCTACTCAGTTGAACCCGAGCTTCGGGCCTCGCAGCTAATCGCACTAACCACTACACAGCAGAAGCAGATTTATTAATCACTACAGAGTGTTAAATCACTATCTCGTATGTTGGGTACTCAGCCTGAAGGCTGGTTTGATCCTCCGGACGCACCAACAGCTGTCATAGATAGCATAGGTGTTACTGAAGAGGCATACTAAGGAAATGAGGAGTGAGGTAGTTTCCCGTTTCTTTCCTCACTGAGCCAGAAGTTGTTATTACATATCAGTCTGCCAAGCCCACTGAAATGCATGCATCAGACCCTAAGAGCGACACTTTCACACCATTCATAACAGGGACTGGCTGCTTAAGAAATGGTATTACTAAAATCGCTCATACCTCAGTCACTTTCATATTGTCAAAGCCAAGGAGGAGACTGTGACAGGTCCATGAAAGCAACAAATTTATTCTAGTCCATGCCGGGAGACACAGTGCACTGTAAACGCTACGTCTTGCCAGCAAAGGCATATCACTATCTTATATAGTATTACTATTTCAAACCCTCAAAGGAATTATGAAATAAATATTATTAAACCAGACGTTTCGGGTCACTGGAAATACCCTGGCTCATTTTGGATTTGGGCTTGATATTTAAGACCCGTTGCTCTTCCGACTCCTTGGAATTGGCGTTGAAGCCTTCGGTTCAACCGGTCCCTGGTTCGATTCCCGGCCAGGACGGGGATTTTAATCGTGTATGATTAATTCTTCTGACTCGGGGAGGGACTGGGTATTTATGTTTGTCCCAACAGTCTCCTCTTCATATTCATATTCTTCACATTCATATTCAGTTTATATCTTCTTCTTAATCTGTTTTCCCTCCAGGGTCGGTTTTTCCCTCGGACTCAGCGAGGGATACCACCTCTACCGCCTCAAGGGAAGTGTCCTGGAGCTTCAGACTTTGGGTCGGGGGATACAACTGGAGAGTATGACCAGTACCTCGCCCAGGCGGCCTCACCTGCTATGCTGAACAGGGGCCTTGTGGAGGGATGGGAAGATTGGAAGGGATAGGCAAGGAAGAGGGGAGGAAGCGTCCGTGGCCTTAAGTTAGTTACCATCCCGGCATTTGCCTGGAGGAGAAGTGGGAAACCACGGAAAACCCCTTCCAGGATGGCTGAGGTGGGAATCGAACCCACCTCCACTCAGTTGACCTTCCAAGGCTGAGTGGACCCCATTGCAGCCCTCGTACCACTTTTCAAATTTCGTGGCAGAGCCGGGAATCGAACCCGGACCTCCGGGGGTGGCAGCTAATCACGCTAACCACTACACCACAGAGGCGGACCTTCAGTTTATATACGACATTATTTCCTTTATTTTTACAAGGACTTCCGTTGGAGGTAAAACATAATTTTAAGTTGTTCTTTCTTTTCATTTAATATAGGCTAATAGTACATGTGTTTCACATAGTTAGATTTGTACCTGTATGAATCACAATAAATAAATAAATAAATAAATAAATAAATAAATAAATAAATAAATCCTTAACCTCGACACTAAGTGGAATATAATGCTTATTAGCGTTATGCTCAGCCAACCTTGTTCCCAGGAATTAACTCAGTACTCATTTTAGATGTAGGTGAGTGAAAATGAGGGCCATGTGACTCTTGAGTTGTGAAAATTTCGTTGGTAAATTTTTCGAACCCATGTCCAATAAGAATCGAAAACATCTTTACTGCCTCGACATGACAGCCTCCGATCTCATCAGTACCACGGCTGGCCAGGAGGTGCTGGTCAGCTAAATACAGTACACGCATGTTCATTAAAAACAGAACACTTTGAAAGACTAGACGTAGGTAGTTCATATTCACAGGACATGTTCATTAGTTTGTTCTGCAGAAACGATTAGCATTTCAGTCCCCTAGGTTCAGTATGTGTCCTGTTGCCTAGCAGGCACTGGGCCCTCCATGGGTACTGATAACTTGTTCCATGCGCGATGGCATCGACACGTATAAGGCACGAATGGCGTCTGGGGTATAGCCATCCATGCTGCATTCACCTGGTTACACAGTTCGTCTTTGGTATTTGGCTTGAGTCACAGCGCCGCACCCGTCGTTTCATCATATCGCACACAAATTCGATTGGTAACAAGTCCGGTGATCGGGCCGGCCAGAGCAACAGTCTGACATCCGGTGACAATAAGAAGGCACGTGATCGTGTAGAAACAAGTGGTCGCGCATTGTCCTGCTGAAATATGGCGTCTGGGGTGTCGTACAGAAAAGGTATGGCTACGGGTCGCAGGATGTTATTCACATAGGTCAAACTGGTCATAGTGCCCTGGACACGCACCAATTGTGATTTGTGGTTGAACCCAATAGCACCCCATACCATAAGGCCTTGAGTTGGCGCTGTATGCCTTGCGCGAATGCAGTCAATGTGATGCTTCTCACCCTGTCAGCGGCGAAATGCGGCCATCATTTTCAAACATACAGAACATGGCTTCGTCCAAAAACACTATCTGCTGCCATTCCTGTGCCCAGTGACGTCGTTCCATGCACTATTGCAGTCTAGCATGTTTATGCACATTTAGTCAAAGTTAGGCGGAGAAGTGGACGATGCGCTGGTAACCCAGACCGTAATAAACGGTGACGGACTGTCACTCCTGATAGTGTACGATGTGAACACTGTTCCACTGTTGCGCCAGATCCGAGGAGGACGCGGATCTGTCTTGCAATGCCATTCGGATGAGATGTCGATCTTCTCGGGGGGTGGTCTGTGTGGTGTGACCATACCCATCTCGTCGTATTCTACGGCATTCTCTGAACCATTCTGTACACACCCGTTGCACTGCCGACACACTCCGTACCACACGAGCAGCAATTTCCCGGATGGATGCATCACGTTCTCTCATGCCAATAATGCGTCCTCTTTCAAACTCACTCATCTGACTGTACTGTTCTCGCATACGTCTGAAAGGCATCCTGCACGTCTGCTCAAGTCACACTGATCCATTACCATCGGTTTAAAGCGACAACGAGAGCCGCAGGCACATTTTAACAGTCGGTTTTTGCGAGATATCGATGTGGACTTTGAGCTTGAGGGCCGACATGGTTCAAATGCTAATCATTTCTTCAGAACATGCTACAGTAATGCACACGTCTTGTGAATATGAACTTTTTACCTCCAGTCTTTCAAGGTGTTCTGGTTCTTATGAACACGAGTATATTTTATACCAGAATGCTCTATAATTTGAAACTTGGGCAACAATCAAGCCACTGCGGTAATCACAAAATATATCGATAGTTTTCGAAACCGTACTTGAGTCGGCGATCGGTTCAAAAATATGAAAACCGAGTAAGTGGTCGTGTGGTTAGGGTCGCGCAGCGGTGAGCTTGCATTCGGTAGATAGGTCTAGTGGGTTCGAATCCCACTGTCGGCAGTCCTGAAGGTGGTTTTCTGTGGTATCATATTTTCACACCAGGTAAATGCTGAGGCTGCGCCGTAAGTAAGGCTACGGCCACTTCCTTCCCACTCCTAGACCTTTTCTATCCTATGTCAACCTAAGACCTATCTGTGTCGGTACGACGTAAAGCAAATTGTAAAAAAAAGTTAAAAACCACGAAAGTTTTACAATCGAAATAATTTCTAGACAACACATAGGACAACAATTTTCAATATCTCATTGTAAACAGGAAAGGCCAATATATCTAGTAAAAAGAGTATTACCTCGATATGACGTTATCAAGTAGTGTAAAAACGCCGTGCTTACAATTAGCTTACAATTACCAGTGAAACAATACGTCTTATAAAGTGTCGTTTGATTTGAATCAGTGAGTTCTTTCTTTCTTTCGTAATCTGTTTACCCTCCGGGGTTGGTTTTTCCCTCGGACTCAGCGAGGGATCCCACCTCTACCGTTTCAAGGGCAGTGTGCTGGAGCGTGAGACATTGGGTTGGGGATACAACTGGGGAGAATCACCAGTACCTTGCCCAGGCGGTCTCACCTGCTATGCTGAACAGGGGCCTTGGTGGGGATGGGAAGATTGGAAGGGATAGACAAGGAAGAGGGAAGGAAGTGGCCGTGGCCTTAAGTTAGGTATTATCCCGGCATTTGCCAGGAGGAGAATTGGGAAACCACGGAAAACCACTTCCAGGATGGCTGAGGTGGGAATCGAACCCACCTCTACTCATGTGACCTCCCGAGGCTGAATGGACCCCGTTCCAGCCCTCGTACCACTTTTCAAATTTCGTGGCAGAGCCGCTAATCGAGCCCGGGCCTCCGGGGGTGGCAGCTAATCACACTAACTACTACACCACAGAGGCGGACATCAGTGAATTCAACAAGTATTATGGTGAAAACATCAAATAGCGAACATTTGAAGGAATTGCGGTTGTGACATACGACAATAAATAGCTTCAGAATATTTGAAAATACATCCAAGTGGATAGAGTGGCTTATCATAATTCCAAAAAGTCTAATATTACCAATATCGAGCGTTAAAAGGCTCATGGGGAGCGTCCCTGATTTAAGGCGGTGGAGTGTTGTGTGGCAAGTTCTGTGAAACTGGAGCACCAGCCATGCACACCTACTGTCCCATTGGTGGAAACCATACAAACTAGACACTTTACTTCGAAAATACCTATCACGTGGTACGAATTCTACGTTAAAGTCTTCGGTCGTGACCCTGACATAGCCCCATTCGAATATTTTTTTTCTAATTTAGGTGTTCGATTCGTGTGTGCTCCTTATGGTTAGGGGTAGTATGGCTCGTCCAGAAAGCCGTAGGGAGTGACCTAGTCTGGCTAGATGAGGGACTGTACGTCGTATTGCGCCTGAAAGTAGCATATGTAATTTGCGACCATTTATTACATGACCTAGACTCGAATACTAGTTATTTGGGATTGGTAATGTTAACTGTACTGATTAGCCTTTTACATTTGACTTTCTAAAACTAATATTTAACACACACACAAAAAAAAAGAAGACATCGTCTCACAGTTTCTGAGTCATTAAACTGAACCTTGCTTTCTCTTACGCCGCGAAGTATAATTGCATAGAGTGTATTTGCATGTCCAGCTTAACAACTATTATACAGTTTGCTGCACTTTTTTGCAGTTTGGTGTTGTGCAAATACTGCATATTTCCAGTTTTTTTTTTAAACGTTGAAGGACAAACATTTAAAGTGAACCTTGTATCTTATCCAACCCTACCTTCCTCTGTAGATTATTGGTAGAGTGTCGACCTCCGGATCCCATGGCCACAGTTTCAAACCCAGCAGAGGTAGTCGGAGATTTGAGAGCCAAAAAATATCCATATGGTGCTCCATCTCATAAGATGTCGGCATGCGAAAGGTCTCTGGCGGCACATTTGGTGTTTAACAGACAATATTACTTAAAACTTGGATCATAATTCACTCAAAAGAGATCCGTTTTTCTGCCATTAGATTGAAACGGAACCTTGATATTGGCTCACAAGCAGCTTACATGGCGTCAAATCAAAATCTCTACACACGGTAACTGAAGCCATAGATTTATATTATTATTATTATTATTATTATTATTATTATTATTATTATTATTATTATTATTATTATTATTATAGCTCTGAACGTTGGCTATCTTCTCAGTACTACCAGCTAAGGCAGAAGACCGCCTAGCAGATATCTTAAGCCAAAAATTTGTGTGTGGGAAGGTCGAAAATGAATATCTGCTTCTACACCAACCAAGAGTTTGCAGGTCACCCACTCAAGTACTGACCACGCTCAATACTGTTGAACTTCTGAGATAATCAACACGTTCACACCATCATGGAGAGAGAATGCTTACTGTAAACGAACTTTCCAGAATTGTGGTAATTCAAACATACTTCAAGGTACTCACCGTAGTTGTCTGTATGTTGATTTTTGTACTATGTATTTTCCTATTTTGGATACCAAAATAGTATCAGGGGATTATTTTTCCGAAAATGGGGGATGTATCCTTTCTAGAGACGAAGAGCAAAGTACAAACTTTCAAACAAGATCGCTAATATCTTTATAGGTGTATTGTTAACAGGAATAAGCGCATCGTTCTTGTTGCCTCTGGCGTCTATAGAAGGACTATTCGATATTCTGCTGTTTACAGTTAGTGGTAGGAAAGTAGGAACGATCACAATATGAAGATAAAGTTTGATTTCAAGCGGACAAATTGGGACAAATATTTGTCTATAGGAAAATGATTTAGGGACTGAAATATCCAAATTCTTTTCAATTATTTAAGAAAAGACTAGGTAAACAACAGGTAAGGAATCTACCGCCTGGGAGACTACCGTAAATGCAGATCACTGGTGTTTGATTTGATTAATCGATCGATCGATTGCTTGACTGACTGACTGACTGACTGACCGACTGACTGACCGACTGACTGACTGACTGACTGACCGACCGACTGATTTATTTATTTATTTATTTATTTATTTATTTATTTATTTATTTATTTATTTATTTATTTATTTATTTATTTATTTATTTATTATTGTAAGATGGACAGAAGGCAATGGTATGATGATAAACGGGGTTTTTAAAAAATAGGAAAAGTCCTCTCAGTTTTAATTACTGCATTGATGGCGGTGAAAGTTCTTTATGGGGAACTGTGGTGTGGGATTGTAAATAAAGGGTACAGATCCCTTCACATTGTTATGAGAGTATTTAGGGGTTGCAGTGAGGATGTAAAAGAGAGGGCATATAAGTCTCTGGTAAGACCCCAACTTGAGTATGGTTCTAGTGTATGGGACCATCACCAGGATTACTTGATTCAAGAAATGAAAAAAAAATCAAAGGAAAGCAGCTCGATCTGTTCTGGGTGATTTCCGATAAAAGAGTAGCGTTACAAAAAAGTTGCAAAGTTTGGGCTGGGAGGACTTGAGAAAAAGTAGACGAACTGCTCGACTAAGTGGTATGTTCCGAGTTGTCAGTGGAGAGATAGCGCGGAATGACATTTGTAGACGAATAAGTTTGTGGTGTTTTTAAAAGTAGGAAAGATCGCAACATGAAGATAAAGTTGGAATTCAAGAGGACAAATTGGGGCAAATATTCATTTTTAGGAAGAGTAGTTCGAAATTGGGATAATTTGCCAACGGAGATGTTCAATAAATTTCCAAAATCTTTAAAATTACAGCATTAAAATACTAGGTAAACAACATATAGGGAATTATTTAATAATAATAATAATACTTGTTTTACGTTTCATGGCCACAGATGTAAAAATCTCGGGCAAAAAACCGGGTGTTCTGTAGCTAAGCCGTGTGCGTTTGCCGAGTTTCGCCCAGACGAGCCATTGGACTCATCAGCTGGACTGGCACGCACTTTCAAGCCATTTTTTAAATTGTATCTCCATGGGGAGTGCATATTTTTGAGAACAGAGAATTCATTTCTCCTCTAGCAGGTTAGTAACCCCTATTTGCTAACACGGCGGGATCACGCAGTTAGTCTGCCACTGCTAAGCAGAGTCTTGGAGGGGTATGTCAATCCAATTGACGAGCCCAAATGGCTCGTCTGGGCGAGTTTCTACAAATACACACAGCCTAACCACCCAAAAGCTAGTTCTTTTCCCGAGATTTTAATGTGTATTTTATGGTTTTCGGAGATGCAAGGTGCCGAAATATTGTCCCGCAGGAGTTCTTTTACATGCTGCTAAATACCGACTACGTCAGCGTATTTGAGCCCTTCAAATATCAATGAACTGAGCCACGATCGAACCTGCCACATTGAGCTCAGGAGCGTAGCGCTTTTATCTTCTAAACCACTCAACCCAGAACGTATGTTATTAGAGGATCGACAAGGGGTGGCTATAATTAGGTAGCGCTTCGTTTGTTCTTAAAGTGTTTACTTCGAGATTTTAGGCTATATATATTTGGTTAGATATTACCACCTATTGCTATTTTTCGATGGATGCAGCATTTTTGCGTCTGTATGTTGGCAGAGGCCAGGAGAAAATGTAGCTTCCACTGAAGTCTCACTACTACTAAAATGTGTTCATTCCTCCCCTGAAGGGGGAGGCGGGCCTCTTAGACGGTGACGCCGTCTCTCAGGCCGGGAGATTTGTTACGGTGAAGGAGATGGTCGTAGCCTATACTAGGAACTGTCTCGGCATTCGTCTTAGTGCAGGAGAATGGAAAATCACGGAAAACTATTCTCAGGACAGCCGACGGTTGGGGCCAGCCGTGAGGCCCGCCCCTGTCCCGTCTCCCGAATTTTAGAGCCGTAGAGCCACGGTAGATCCGTGGCCACCCCTCCTCTGCTCGGTTGGCCGGTCAGAGTGCAGAGCTGTTGGACCACGGACCACCCGTGGCCATTTATGGCCCGAGACCCACTCTGCATCTACCGACGTGAAGTCTCAGTGTCACGGGTGTGATAGAATGGAAGCTGCTGAGTTATGTGTGGTGATGAGTAATGCCATTCGGACTAATTTCTACAGCTTTCTTATCACACAACCACCCAGTTAAATGTAAATCAATATAAAATCAACAATTGCATGCAGGTACAAACCAGTTTTAATTTTAGCCTGACATTCTCATGAACTTCATAACAAGCCGAATTTTTTGCGGCTATGATCACCCAGTAATGAGAAAAAGTTGTTTCAAAAACTTTACAAGATCCTTTTTCACAAATATGAGAGGAAAGTAAAACTTAGGGTACCCAGATCAACAATAAGTTCCTTTAAGTCGTACTGAAGTTTAGTAACGATCAGATTAATACGTTTAAAGTTATGAATTTTCTAAGTGAAAACTTCGTTGGAAATTGGTCCGACTCATTGGCTGAATGGTCAGCGTTAAGACCTATGGTTCAGAGGGTCCCGGGTTCGATTCCTGGCTGGGTCGACGATTCTAATCGTGTTTGATTAATTCTTCTTGCTCTGGGACTGGGTGTTTGTGTTTGTTCCAACACTTTCCTCTTCATATTCAGACAACACACTACATAACCAACCACCACAGAAACACGCAATATTGATTGATTACATCCTTCCATATAAGGTTGGCGTCAGGAAGGGCATCAGGCCGTAGAAAAAAGGGCTAAATCCACATGTGCGACACAGTTCGCACCCGCGACCCCACAGGTGTGAGAAAAAGCGGTAGAAGAAGAAGAAGAAGAACACTTCGTTGGAAATTGAAAATATACCGGCATTTTTTTTGTTCAACCCGCGTTAAAATTTTAATTGGGTATGATAAAAATCTCTACTCCACATAATTAAACGCAGAATAAAATAAGCTTGGTGTAGCTTGTCTCTATGTGGGTCAAAGGATAAACATTTTATTAACGTATTAATTCGGGTGTCTATACTTTTCTCCGTGACAGTAATACACCTGCATACTGTGAAAGGAGCTAGCTCATTGGGTCAGTCATACCGCAATAGCACTTTCTAGCTCAGTGAGAAAAACAATGTCAAACTACCACATTCCTTGTCTTACCTAGTATACGTCATTATAGTGTTGCCATGGTTTCTGCGGATTTTTTATAACTGCATAAACTTCGGTGGTGCTATTAGAGGATCCATCCAGCCTACGGACTGGAGACTTAACACAAAGGTTAGATAATCATGCTTAACCGCGAATTTGTAAGTTATATGGCAGTATTTAAGTCTCCCGCCGGTAGACTCATTGAATTGTAATGACACGACACCTTGGTATCAGCCTTTCTGAAACGGTGCGGTTTGTTCGCTGCTCTCTGGTCGCTGTTGGGAGCACGTACCGAAAGTGATACAACGATGGCCAAACAACGAAACGTCGTCGAGCCATGTGTAGACAGTGTCCCATTGATGCCAGAGGCCAGAGGAGGCTGTCGCGCATTGTTCGTTACAACCGCAAGGCCACAGTTCGAGAATCGCGCAGAGGTACAACAGTTGTGACTAAGGCGATGTTTCACAGCATATGGTTCAACAAACACTTTAGCATATGAGTAGAGGCATGACTTTTTCGTATTAACTTATATACGATTTCGCAAAAGGAAGCAATTTTTCGCTTGAATTTCGCTGTAATCATTTTCTAAAATTATTCATAAAAAGTCTCATTTGTGTGATCTGTAATTTATTTATATGAAAGATATATAAAGAGGAACAATATTGATGATCATTCATTATTTACGTAATCTAATTTTTTACAATTGGCTTTACGTCGTCGCACCGATACAGATAGGTTTTTTTTTTTTTTGCTAGGGGCTTTACGTCGCACCGACACAGATGGGTCTTATGGCGACGATGGGACAGGAAAGGCCTAGGAGTTGGAAGGAAGCGGCCGTGGCCTTAATTAAGGTACAGCCCCAGCATTTGCCTGGTGTGAAAATGGGAAACCGCGGAAAACCATCTTCAGGGCTGCCGATAGCGGGATTCGAACCTACTATCTCCCGGATGCACAGATAGGTCTTATGGCGACGATGTGATAGGAAAGGCCTAGGACTGGGAAGGAAGTGGCCATGGCCTTAATTAAGGTACATCCCCAGCATATGCCTGGTGTGAAAATGGGAAACTATCTTCATGGCTGCCAAGAGTGGGGTTCGAGCCGACTATCTCCCGGATGCAAGCTCACAGCTGCGCAGCCCTAAACGCACGGCCAACTCACCCGGTAATCTTGATTAAGGAACATTGCCTTTTCACCCTACATGACCATAGTTGATATCCCCGGTTAACATACAGGCTATCACGCTATCTTTCAAGTGGGCTATGTAGCGAAAGAAAACGTGAAGCAAGTCAGAGGAAAACGCTACAGTATATCGCTATACCATTAAAGGGATTTCCTAGAATATTAAAACGAACAGGTACTTCTGTCGAATTGAGAAATCCTTATTCTGCCTTCTGTTTCCATTCACAGACGTAATATTGTAATACAATTTCAAGCTCCTTATTTTCCGTGAATTTCGCTGCAGTTTCGCACTTAAAATTACTAAATTTGACTTTATACTGGCCTTATCGCTTCAATTTGCTGTAATTAGCCAAAACAAAATCACCGTTTTCTACCAGAAACATATGATTCATTAAGAAATCTCAAGATCCTTTCAAAATATATTTTGGTGAATTTATCGTTAATGTGAAACAAATCATGCTTCTCCATATGGGACTAGAGTTACCAGGTGTCCCGTATTATACGGAATTTTCCGTATTTGAAGGTCTGAAATACTGCCACGTCTTAACAGCATTCTCCCATATTTAAACAACTCATTTCTGCCATAGTAAAAATTATCTGTTTATAGTAACTTTTAATGAAGCAACACTTGAGCTTGAAAAAAAAAAAAAAAAAAAAAAAAAAAAAAAAAAAAAAAAAAAAAAAAAAAAAAAACCCACTGCTGAAACGGGTGATTTCGTTTTGGTGCGATGGTTATAGGAATTTGGAGTTAGTGTGGTTGAACTGGTTCGACGGTAAGATATCACAACCAAGGACCGAATAAGCCTTATCGTTCGTATTATACAAACTTTCCCAATAAAATGACACAATGCAATATAATAAATATATGTAGCGGCCTTTCGGACTCGTCAAATAACGCATTAATGTATTGGCCTTTAGGTTAGGTTAGGTTTAGGCACTTTTGACCCAATTGTGTCTTGTCACCTTTTGAATATTTAAATCCCTTAAAAAAGACTAAGTACCGGGCGAGTTGGCCGTGCGCGTAGAGGCTTGCGGCTGTGAGCTTGCATCCGGGAGATAGTAGGTTCGAATCCCACTATCGGCAGCCCTGAAAATGGTTCTCCGTGGTTTTCCATTTTCACACCAGGCAAATGCTGGGGCTGTACCTTAATTAAGGCCACGGCCGCTTCCTTCCAACTCCTAGGCCTTTCCTATCCCATCGTCGCCATAAGACCTACCTGTGTCGGTGTCGGGGCTTTAGCCCCTAGCAAAAAAAAAAAAAAAAAAGACTAACTTAACATAACCATTGTACACTCCTGCTAGTTGTACACTGCACTGCGACTGTCTGAGAACTGACACTGGGTCTAGTGACCTGAGGCAGTTGTTTGGGGGTAGGGTTTTAGGCTAGTAACCCAGTCGTGAATTCCTTCCTCTATCTGCCAAGTACCCATCGGACAAGTTCAACCGCGACCTTTCGCTATGCAAGAAAAATATCTTTGGAATGTTTTGACCGTCGGTCCAGTTCGGTACTACCCGCTGAAACTTATGATACAATGTCATAATTGAGGTCCAAGTTAATTTGTAGGAAATAAAATGTTTCCGATGGGAAAGTTAAGTCGTTAATAGATCAAATCCTTCCAGTTTATGCCTCCGGAAACCGTAAAAGTAGTCAGTGGGACGAAAAGCAAGTAACATTACTTTTATAAAAGTTTATGACTTCAGTGATTTTTTTTTTTGCTATGAGCTTTACGTCGCACAGACACAGATAGGTCTTATGGCGACGATGGGATAGGAAAGGCCTAGGAGTTGGAAGGAAGCGGCCGTGGCCTTAATTAAGGTACAGCCCCAGCATTTGCCTGGTGTGAAAATGGGAAACCACGGAAAACCATTTTCAGGGCTGCCGATAGTGGGATTCGAACCTACTATCTCCCGGATGCAAGCTCACAGCCGCGCGCCTCTACGCGCACGGCCAACTCGCCCGGTTTCAGTGATGTTAATATTCATAAGCACAGGATTTAGATTTGAAAGATGTTACATTTTATCGTTTCGAAGATATTACTAATCCTTTGAAATTTATTGAAATGTATCCAGCTTTCAATTTGGATAGCTTTTATAAAGAATTTTCCTCCCATAACATTAAATTACGTAATGCTGAAGGTAGATGTACTGATACAGATAATGATCAGAGTTGTAATGTGAACTCAAAATGGGTGAACATTTTCTCTAAAGTTAATTTAGATGTTTTTTCAAATATACTAATGTTGGTATCATATGTTCTAAGTATAGCTGGTTCGATTGCATATGTTGAAGGTTTTCTTCATTTCTTAAAAGCAAATGGAATGATGAAAGAAATAGATGTTCAGCAGCTCCGATAAAGTCAAAAATTCAAGTCTTAGTTAATTTTGATCATAGTTGTCAGAAATTTCATGTCTAGATTAAGGGAGATTCAGCATGATTGAAAAAGGCTAAAAATGAAGAAAAACATGGGTTTTAGACTTTTATATAGAGAATAAAACATAAAACTGCTGAAATTTGTGGTTACAACGTAAAATTATACTACAGTAAAAAATCAGCGTTTTGTTGAAGAAATGTCGTTATGTCGTGTCGACATATGTCCCATATTGGCATTTCAAAAACCTGGCATCTCTATATGGGACTGCTGAGTCAAAGACTGAATCATATTCTTATGAGGACTGCACTTCAGCAACATACGGTGGACACAAAATCATCAAAAATTGGATTGTGGATGATGGGGAGAAAGTCACATGATCCGTTCAAAAGTGAAAGTATACGATGTCCCTAGATGAGATTATTTATCTAAATCACTTTAGAAGAAATATTTCTGTGAGCGAACGGAACGATTTCTTTTAACACATCTATCCGTAGAAAGTAGAACTTGTTTAAATGGCCTATAAATCAGTAGGTCATAAAACAGTTACGTACTTGCTGTCTGCAAACCATATAATTATTGTAAGTAATAGCGCACGTAGAGTATGAATGGCATTGTGGGCTATACGCTGCTTGCGATATTGCGATATGTATAATTTAACTCTTGGACTAGAAACAGGGCTCTGAAAGTTACGACTAGTGAAGGGCATTTTAATGTTAAACGTTTGGATTTAATGATCTTGAGAGGCTACAGCGCTGAGGTAATCAGACATAAGTGGGAAGAATAATATCAGACGGTAGAAGAAGTGGGACTCTGAGAGATAGAGGAATGGAAGGCTACCCAGTGTGAGGAGGTTATAGCCATAAATACGCGCTACAATATACTACTACTCACTGTCAGCTATATGGAGCTGTGTTGATACTGGGTCCCATGAGATAATAACGTTATTTGTTTTCACGTCCCTCTAACTGCTTTGACGTTTTTCGGAGTCGCCGAGGTGCCAGAATTTAGTCCCGCATGAGTTCTTTTACGTGCCAGTAAATCTACCGATATGAGATTGGCGTATTTAAGCACCCTCACATAGGCTTACTATCGGACTGAGCAGGGACCGAACCCACTTAATTTAGCTCAGGAGGCTAGCGCTTTGCCGTTCGAGCTACTCAACCCGGCTGTAATAATACACAGTAACTTAGTGACAAAATTAACTGATTAATCAGTTTTGTCACTAAATGCTCTATCACCCTGAAGATATAATGAAACCAGACCTTAAACTTTCCTTTTCGAGGGTGACACCCTCCGCTGTAGGAGGATACAAATTCCCAACTATCATTTATTGTTAATGTAAGGAATATTTTGTTATCATGATTCTTATTAGAGTTTCTTACGTTCTCAGTGTTCGATTCCGCGGGGAAAGTTCCATCGGGGGTGCTATCTGGATCAACGTACAGCCTGGGCAACTTCGACGAATGTGTGAATGTGGTCGCTCCTGTAGCTGGAGGACATTTTCAAGGAAAATACTGCCTGGCTCGCATATTACTGACAGGGATGCGTCAATTGAATTCCGTTGAGCAGCAACCATCATCTGTGTGGCAGGATATTAAGGTAAGTTATAGGATTAAGTTTTTTCATACCGGGCGAGTTGGCCGTGCGCGTAGAGGCGAGCGGCTGTGAGCTTGCATCCGGGAGATAGTAGGTTCGAATCCCACTATCGGCAGCCCTGAAAATGGTTTTCCGTGGTTTCCCATTTTCACACCAGGCAAATGCCGGGGCTGTACCTTAATTAAGGCCACGGCCGCTTCCTTCCACCTCCTAGGCCTTTCCTATCCCATCGTCGCCATAAGACCTATCTGTGTCGGTGCGACGTAAAGCCCCTAGCAAAAAAAAAAAAAAAAATTTTTCATTAATCCATAGTAAACGTCACTTTTAGATCATTAGATGAGTAAAAATGAAATGAAATGGCGTATGGCTTTTAGTGCCGGGAGATCCCAGGACGGGTTCGGCTCGCCAGGTGCAGGTCTTTTGATTTGACACCCGTAGGCGACCTGCGCGTCGTGATGAGGATGAAATGATGATTAAAACAAATACACCCAGCCCCCGTACTAGAGAAGTTAGCCAATGATGGTTAAAATTCCCGACCCTGCCTGGAATCGAACCCGGGACCCCTGTGACCAAAGGCCAGCACGCTAACCATATAGCTATAGAGCCGGACATTAGATGAGTCATTCAATGCAGAAGCGGCCGGCCCTAAGAACTCCCGAACAGTGTCGTCCTTAGAGAACGAAAAGTTTCTTTTATTTTCTCTAGACATTTGGAGTCAAATATTGGACTCGAATGAAGCAAAGAAAATTAAATTTCACTGTAAAACTGTATATTCTCATCAGTAAGGAAGACTGCTCGGCAATATCAAACTTAGGTGTGACTGACTGACTTTCAGCGCGCAGTTCACTGGTAAATGTTTTCAGGTTGAAGATAAGGCACGGGCTCTCGAGTTTCCGTCCAAGGATATACTGTGGGTGAGGGGGTTGAGATATATGGAGGAAGTACGCAGGTGAACAGTTCCGCGGGGAGGAAGGGTGCGGAAAGAGGCTTTCACTTGGGCAGAGTCCGTAGCACTGTAGCGGTAAAGATGTCCTCACAAACCCCTAAATGAGCATGTGCTAGCCAAATCTCCATGATCGCATGCAATGAAATTAAATAATAATTTATGACCTCGCTTGCTCTAGTTAGACCCTATTTATAATTTAAGAAAAATAATAAATAATTGCGGTATATTGAAATGTAACATTTGAGACCAGGAATTGTGATTCAAATTGGGCCTCGCTTTCATCCTGCGTTTTGTAGGCAGTAGATACTTTTGGACAGTTCGGCCGCCACCTCCACCTCCGGCTCTCGGGAGAGGCCTCGTCCTCATTGCCCTCTGGCAAGGTCATTGACTATGCTGGCTAAGACTGCATGTTTAAACTCACATCCGCTATCTTGGAGGGGCTTAACCTTACTTCTTACGCGTAAGAGAGCAAGCCTAACCTTATGGAGGGGCCTAACCTCAGTTTTACGGCCGATGCCCTTCCCGACGCCATCTTGAGTAGTAGGCCAATGGGTATTCTCGAGACGTTATATTGAGTAGTAGGGCAATGGGCATTAGCATAAGAGAGAACACCTAACAGCATGGAGGAGCCTAATCTCAGTTTTACGGCCGGATGCCCTTCCAGACGCCAATTGCTCAAGATGGCGGATATACACAGCTCCTTATGAGACGGCTTAAGGCGCTTGCGCAAGATGGCTGCTGCTCTTAGGAGACGGACAAGTGCGCTTGCGCAAGATGGTGGCTGTCTAATTGCACAAGATGCCTGCTATACATAGGCTCTTATGAGATGGCTTAAGGGCGCTTCCGCGAGATGGCAGCTGCTCTTATGAGACGGTCAAGGGCGCTTGCGCAAGATGGCGGCTATTTAATTCTACAAGATAGCGGCTATACATAGGCTCTTATGAGACGGCTTAAGGGCGCTTGCGCAAGATGGATGGGCTGGAAAGACTTTGGAGTAAGGAGACGAGCTGTCAATGGAGAGAAGGTGTGGAGTGATATTAGTAGGCGGATGAACTTGAGTGAAGCTTTTAAAGGTGGAAAAGATCATAGTACGAAGATAAAATTGGAATTCAAGAGGGAAAATTGAGGTTATTCATTTATAGGAAGAGGAATTAGGGAATGGAATCATTTACCACGGACAATGTTGAAACATTTCCAAGTTTTTGAAATCATCTAAGAAAGAACCACGTAAACAACTGATAGGAAATGTGCCACCTCGGCGACAGCCCCAAAAGCAGATCAATGAAGACTGATGAACTGAGGATGTGGGAAACATTGAGGAAAGAAGTGTAAACTGTAATAAATACTAATTTGACGATTTACATTGTATCTAATACTAATTCTTTCCTTCGGTTTAGAGGGCCCTGGGTTCGATTTCCGGATGGTTTGGGGATTTTAAATGGGTGTACTTAATTCCACTGAATCGAGAACCGGGCGTCTTTATTCATCTTAATACCCATCTTCATTTACATACAACATATCACACTGCAAACCCCCACAGACACACGCAATAGTTAATGAGTTATATTTACCTCTCTCCACATATGGTGGGTGTTAGGAAAGTTAAGTGCATCCGATCTAAAACTGTGCCGACGTCGGAAAAAATTTCAAGAAAAAGGAAAGAGAAGAAAACAGCAATTCATTTTCTCTCGGTCTAAAGATGATTGCTTGCCAATCAAAGATATAAATCCCCTTCATTCTCCCTTTAACCCAAGATTGTAGTGCACATCATCTAACATACGTTTTTCCCTCCAAAATATGCAAAGTCATCTTCCTACAGGCCGTGAAGGCCCTTGGAGGGGTGGAAAGTAAAGGCTCCCCTATCCGTAACCTCGGCACTTGGCAAGGTAGAGCGGTTTGCTATACGCCCGGCCTTCTTTGCCCAGAACAATTAGTCTGGTGCTTACTTTTGGTGTAGGCTGTGTGGTGTGACGTTACATAAGAATGCTGAAGGTGGAATGGGTGGATGGAATCACGAATGAAAAGGTACTGACTACTGAATCAAATTGGTGAGAGGAGATCGATTTGGCTAAATTTGACGAGAAGAAGATACAGATTGATAGGACACATCTTAAGACACCCAGGACTTGTACAGCTGGTTTTGGAGAGAAGTGTAGGTGATAAGAACGGTAGGGGTAGACCGAGGCACGAATGTGATAAGCAGATTAGATCAGATGTAGGATGTAGTAGTTATGCAGAAATGAAAAGGTTAGCACAGGATATAGGTGTTGTGGAGCGCTGCATCAAACTAGTCTATGGACTGTGCGACAACTCTAATCACATATAAAATATAAAACTGAATTTAAATGAAAAAATATTAACATTTAAACATATCCATTCGTCGGACGATGTTCTCACACTTAGTTCTTACCTGATTACTTACACCAGCTACAACTCAATGCAGCAATAATACAGTAGTATGAGAATCTTGAAGATCTCTAGGGTGTGAGGTAATAAGCTTACTTAGACAGCCAAACATATAGGTTCTAGGAAAAGGAGATTGTCGTTTTGTTTCTCCATTAAATTTGAGGTTATCTAATTCTACCATTGAAATAAAACGATAAATTAATTTGATATAGAACAAAATAAATCTTTAAATTATGTTGCTGCGATAAAATAGATGAGAATACAAAATTATAACATTACAACTGAAAGAAACTATGCATTAAATTTGAATTCCTCTTGACCGGACATTTACAAATTGTACAAGAAATTTATCCCTCACTAGTTCACGAACAGTACGACGTATTCCTTTGAATTGGTATCCTGTAGGTATCTCAAGCCTAATTTGCTGACGTATCCTTTTCGTTTCACTGACGAGATATAGCATGGCTTGAAATTAGATTCACACTCCGAACATTTAATCCATATGGTGACTGGCGACTAAGTATCCATGTAACTGTTGATCCTCCATCCAGATGGCTGACTACTATCATCTCAGTAATACTCCATATGGCAAGGCTCGGTATCCCACTGACTTCATGGCAAGTCTCTCTGTTCACCTCCTTCCAATCGACTGCTTCCAACTAACTGAACTCTCCGACTGACCGACAGACTGAAGCTTCTCTTTCTAAATGACTTACGATATAAGACACTGGTCCTAGAGTATATAGCCATTAGCTATCACACCTACGTAATCTCAAAAAATAACTATGATGTTACTCCCACCCAACTACAAATGTTGCAGGTTGTTGTGAAAAAGCCTAAGACGGCTCTAGGAATTGCCAAAAAATGAGCTCATCGCTAAATGCACACAATGACAGAGTGATGACTCGGCAGTTACGCTAGCAGTATTGTAACATGTGTTGCAATGTCAGAAGTTATTTCACACAATTTATCTCTATCTGATATTATGCAGCAACTCTTACTTTACATGTCTTTAATGTTAATCTACACACACACATATATACATAAAAATTAACTACAATCACGCAAGCGATAATCAATTACTACATAGCGAAATTAGATTACAGAATTGAATTAAATAATAATAATAATAATAATAATAATAATAATAATAATAATAATAATACGGATATAATCTTGTAACGGGATTTGAACCGTTACAACTGATGACTCAAACAACAACAACAGGCTGAGTGAACCTCAGAGACATGTGTACCTCCGGAAGTAGAAATCTGGTTTCTTAAATGTTTCAACTTCCTAGCGAATAGTGGAACCCATGTCCTTCCGGGTGAACAAAGCAAGCCTTTACCGCCTCGGCCAAGCAGCCCCTTTCTCTTCCTGGTGATAATTACTTTTGTGTTATTTATTTATTCTTTCGCGTACTTTTATGTCTGCCATGTCGGTCTCATGCCACTGTTCTGAACAATATTGATGACGTAAGTAATATGTTTTACTTCTACTTCACATGCACTTTTGAATGTCTTATTGATCATCCAGGCAATTAGTTTGAATATTTATCCCATGCTGATTAACTGAAAATCCCAAGGTATTACACTAGAGACAACACCACCAAAAACTGTACTGTTATAGGAAAACGCAGTGCCAAGATGAGGAGTATTAGACAAGGTGAGGAGTGAGATAGGAGATACACTTAAAATTGAGTAAATCAACTCATAATATCAGTTGAATTACTTGCGTCCTCTTATGGAACTGACAGGTGTTGGGCCTACCCGTCTTCAATTCAAATGGAAAGTCTTCCTCCATTGTTATTATTATTATTATTATTATTATTATTATTATTATTATTATTTTACAAGTTGTTTTACGTCGCACCGGCACAGATAGGTCATATGGCGACAATGGGACAGGAAAGGGCTAGGAGTGGGAAGGAAGCGACCGCGGCCTTAATTAAGATACAGCCCCAGCATTTGAATGGTGTGAAAATGGGAAACCACGGAAAACCATCTTCAGGCCTGCCGACAGTGGGATTCGAACCCACTATCTCCCGAATACTGGATATTGTCCGCATTTAAGCGACTGCAGCTATCGAGCTCAGTATTATTATTATTATTATTATTATTATTATTATTATTATTATTATTATTATTATTATTATTCGTGTCAGAGCGTTGATATAATGCAAATATACACAAAACATGGCACTTTACAGACATAATTCATGTGGTCACACTGAATCCATCCAATAATTAGCCACACCAATTGCCTCTTTGGTCGCTTGAACGAAGTCTTGAAGTGTACATTGGACAGAGCATATTTGACAGTTATAGATGTGTAGGGTAGTTTGTATTTCCCTACAGTCACGAAGTTCTGTCTGTTTTCCTAAATATCCCTTTTTCTTGAGGTTGTCCCTAAATCTTCCAGTAGGCTTACCACTCCTCAAATGATTAAGTGACCTCCAAATCCAAGTAGCACAGTTGAGCTGATCTACTCCGGAAGGTGTTGTGTTCTATTCCACCACAGGTCTCGGCGTGCTGTTGCTGGTGATTTGTTTAAAGCGGTATAGACGTTGAGGAAGCTCTCTCTTGATTTTAATATTTTAGGAGGCGTCAGAGTACAAATAGAGGGTGATTCCTGTTGTTCTCCGCCTTTGTCCTCTCATATCTTGCCGCCACTTCCCTCTGAATATCAGGGGGAGCGATCCTAGCCAGGCAATCAAGTTTCTCAACAGGGATTGCTTTCAAGCATCTTGTAACTATCCTGCAGGTTTCATTCAAAGCTACATCTACCCGCTTTGTACGAGCCGAATTGAACCAAACCGGGCTTGCGTATTCCGCCGCAGAGAAACTGAGAGCCAAAGCATATGTCCTGTAAAGCAAAGCCATCTCAGAACTGGCCATAAAGGCCCTTGGAGGAAAGTGGAAGATAAAGGCTTCCACTACCTTAGCACTAAGTGCTATAGGGTGGTACTAATTTTTGGTGTCGGCTGAGTGAACTGCAGGGCCATGTACCGCTCCAGAAGTGGAAATCTCGTTTATTACATTTTTCGACTTTCTGGCGGGGAATCGATCTCACGTCCTTCCGGGTGAACTGAGCACGCCTTTAATATCTCGACTTTTCAGTCCCTAAATTATTTATAATAATAATAATAATAATAATAATAATAATAATAATAATAATAATAATAATAATAATAATATATTAGACTAATAGACTGCCAGTAATAATAATTATTATTTAAATATTATTATTACATAGTTATTTTGAGTTTTTGCCGCGTGGAAGACGAAAAATTGCAGTAAATCGACTTTGCTCCACCGCTAAAATCCAAATGATATCATGTCAATTTAGGGCGTAAAAAATGCGACACGGACCCACCCAAAATAAAAATGCGGGACCCCACTCAAATAAAATGTAAAAATCTATGAATAACTAATATAAATTTAATTACAGCAGGTGGAAGTAATGCAGTATATTGTCAAGTTTATAAACACTTTCTCATTGCTTTCAACCTCTTTGCTCAGGAGGCCTTTCTGCCATTCTACTAGCCCGTTGAACTCGCAGTTGTCTATGGTGTGTTGTTAGTGGAGGAGTGCGAGGGGCTGAGAGTGTGTCAGAGAGGAGCATCGCTTAACTGTGTTTGTACACGCGCTGACTAAAATGCCACACATCTACACTAATGAAGAATATGTAGATATGATGTATGTTTACGGCTTCTGGGATGGTAGTGCTCTGTTGCTGTCGGGGAATACCGTCGGCGCTTTTCGACCCGTCGACTTCCTGATCGTAGAGTGTTTACCAGAGTTTTCAGCACTTGCCTGAAACAGGTATTCTTCCAAGTTACCACTTTTCTTGTGAATGTATAGTTCAACAACCTGTGCAGAAACAGCAATACAACGTAGTCCTACTATCAGCACACAGCGACTTTCTGTCCGTATCAATATCGCACGAACACGTGTATGGCGAACATGACATATGGAAAACTTGTACCCATTTCAAAACGTCAAAGAGCATGCGGAAAATTTGTACCCATTTCAAAATGTCAAAGCGGTTGGGTGGGTAAGACTCATACGTGCGCGCCAATAGCCCATAAAGACATGTAATACATGTCTTATACATGTCTTTTACAGACATGTAGTACAGGTCTTTTATCTCGGAAACCATTCGGAGCACCGGGCGAGTTGGCCGTGCGGTTAGGAGCGTGCAGCTGTGAGCTCGCATCTGGGAGATAGTGGGTTCGAACCCCACTGTTGGCAGCCCTGAAGATGGTTTTCCGTGGTTTCCCACTTTCACATCAGGAAAATGCTGGGCTGTACCTTAATTAAGGCCACGGCCGCTTCCTTCCCATTCCTAGGCCTTTCCTGTCCCATCGTCGCCATAAGACCTATCTGTGTTGGTGCGACGTAAAACAAATAGCCAAAAAAACATTCGGAACAACGAATATCTTCATACGACTGTATTTTTTTTTTGCTTCAAATGATCATTCCTTTCATATCCCTGAATACTGACCATTCCTCCTGGGACACCTTGTATATTTTATGCGAGGAGTCTTCGGGATCCCTTAAAGTCCAGGGCCCGCCTGAATTGCAGACCCTGCAGGCCCTAACGGTAAGCCCCTGTGTCTGTTAATCTGGACCAGGAATACCTTAGTCTCAATTAATAATGTGTGTTTAACGTTTCTTAAAGTTATATTGGTAATAGAAGTTAAAATGCTGAACCTTTAAAATACAAAGTTGCCTCGTAATTATACACTCTTAAATGACAACCGATTCTGCATGGATTCGATCCTCGAACCTTCGTAAACAAGGTCATAGCCTAAACAACTACTCTACTCAGGCAGTCATTTGTGTCACGGGCTATGATTTTTTAAAATTTTTTTTTGCTAGTTGCTTTACGTCGCACCGACACAGATATGTCTTATGGCGACGATGGGACAGGGAAGGGCTAAGAGTGGGAAGGAAGCGGCCGTGGCCTTAATTAAGGTACAGCCCCAGCATTTGCCTGGTGTGAAAATGGGAAACCACGGAAAACCATTTTCAGGGCTGCCGACAGTGGGGTTCGAACCTACTATCTCCCGAATACTGGATACTGGCCGCACTTAAGCGACTGCAGCTATTGAGCTCGGTCGGGCTATGATCAAACAAGAACCGTAACATGAGAAGAAGCAGAATGAGATAAAATGAAAGGTGGGAAAAGACAGCCAGATACCTTTGAGAAAAGCACCACCAATTCATCTACGTAGACTAATCCTTTTGCCTAACATTCCCACTTACGAATTGCTATTTCGAGCTGATTATCGAGCTGATTATCAGCGGTGGGATTCGACCCCATTCATCCTTCGGGTGTTTAAGCCAGATGAACTAACTGGATGCTGCTACAAAGCCCGTCCCGTCCGGAAATCGAATTCAGGGACCCCTGAACCCAAGGCCACTACGGTAATCATTCTGCCTTAGAACTGAAATTAATGTCTTCCTCAGTACAGCACATAAGTAGGATACAAAAAAGTGACACACCACCCTTTAGATGTACCCACTTTGGGAGTGTTACGCAACAGCTATCATTTTGCAAGACCAAACTGGTCTTGAAATGTAGGGCAGCAATGGAGATAATTACTAAGAACATGCCGACTGTTTATATTTACATTTGACTGCACTGCTTCAGGTGGCCCGCAAGAGGTTCAAGGCCTGTCGGTCAAGTTGAATATGCACAGCAGGTATTAATGTATGGACTTATGCAACAGCACGGACTGGTTCCTTTCAGTAGCAAGCTGTTTTTTATGGACTGAACTGCATGCGTTTTAGCTGCACCGATCATCACATCTATGCGAGACCGGACTGATGACTGAGTAGTCAGTCTTTCCCTTCGATCCTCGGAGTTTTATTTCCGACTGTATCAAGAGATTGTTATCATGGCACGGGCATTGGATGTTTGTGCTGTCACCAGCATTCCTGTAACTCACGCAATGCACACACAACTATCCTCCACCATATTAACACGCAGTTTCCCATTCACAGCACTGCCCACCCTCGCCGGAGGGTCTTACTTATAAGGGCTGCATCAAGGTAGAAATAGTCAATATGCAGTCAATATTATTATCATTAAATCTTTGTAAACAAATTGTTACAATTTCGGTTTAACGTTTAACGTCATTCGAACTCTTCTCCGGTTTCTGTCCGACTCGTTGGCTGAACGGTCAGCGTACTGGCCTTCGGTTCAGAGGGACCCGGGTTATATTCCCGGCCGGGTCGGGGATTTTAACCTTAATTGGTTAATTCCAATGGCACGGGGACTGGGTGTATGTGGTGACTTCATCATCATCATCACTTCGCGCAGGTCGCCTACGGGAGTCAAATAGAAAGACCTGCATCTGGCGAGCCGAACCCGTCCTGGGATATCCCGGCACTAAAAGTCATACGACATTTCATTTCTCCGGTTTCTGACCAAAGTGGCCGCGGTTCAAATCTCAACCAACGGATGTGGGATTTTAAAATGAGGTAATGCCTACGTGGTTCGGGTTCCATGCAAAAACGGAAGTAGCCGTGGCTATATTAACAATATCAAAAGTCACTTAAACTAAAAGCTTGCTTGCTTTTAACTTCTTAAGCTTCCCGCTCGTCTAAGACGTTTAAAACAGCCTACTGTAAATTCCTCCAGAGTACATACACTTGGCTCGAATAAATGTAAGAGTGAATGATGTGTGAATGAAATTAAAAATTATGTATTAGATTTAAGTATCATAGTCTATCCCATTTACGTTATTACTCTTCTCATTTAAGACTATGCACTGTTCCTAAAAATAGATAACAGAGTAACATAGTGTCCGACTCGTTAACTGAATGGTCAGCGTACTGGCCTTCGGTTCAGAGGGTCCCGGGGTCGATTCCCGGTCGGGTCGGGGATTTTAACCTTCAATGGTTAATTCCAATGGCCCGGGGGCTGGGTGTTTGTGCTGTCCCCAACATCCCTGCAACTCACACACCACACATAACACTATCCTCCACCACAATAACACGCAGTTACCTACACATGGCAGATGCCGCCCACCCTCATCGGAGGGTCTGCCTTACAAGGGCTGCACTCGGCTAGAAATAGCCACACGAAATTATTATTATTATTATTATTATTATTATTATTATTATTATAGTAACATAGTTAGTGAACTCAGATCGTAACATACCAGTAACATTCGGTTAATTTCTTCTTGCCTCATATTATAATAAGTTTTCCTTTAAGCTGCTTAGTAGATATATTCTTTAGTTATTAACTTGATATCTTTCTGTTATTGTCCTCTATTTATCCCATAATTTTCCATCAATAGTAATCTCAATTAATTTTCTTATTGTTACTGCTTATCTCACTCGTCTTATCTCATAAACTGTAATTGATTACCTTGATATTATGCTGTAAATGTCTAAAAATTGTATGTGGTTAAGTGTAAGAGAGGACCAAGAGCCCTAACCTTGCCAGTTTATAAATATACAAATAAATAAATAAATAAATAAATAAATAAATAAATAAATAAATAAATAAATAAATGAGAGAATGAATAAATATCAATAAATAAATAAATAAATAAATAAATAAATAAATAAATAAATAAATAAATAAATAAATAAATAAATAAATAAATAAATAAATAAATAAATATTGTGTACCTGGCAATGATAATAATAAAACCCAGCGAGTTGGTCATGCTGTTAGGATCTCGTAACTGTGAGCTTGCATTTGGAAGATGGTGGGTTCGAAAGCTACAGTCGGCAACTCTGAAGATCTTCTTCCATGGTTCCCCATGTTCACACCAGGCAAGTTGTCCGCCGCTGTAGCGTAACGGTTAGTGTTATTAACTGCCGTCCTCGGGGACCCACGTTCGATTTCCGGTACTGCCAGAAATTGAAGAGTGCAGGAGGGCTTGTATGTTGTTGAAGTGGTATATGCAGCTCACCTCCAAGGGGGATGTGCCTGAAAAGAGCTGCGCCACCTCGAGATGAGGACACGAGTTCGTTCAATACTGCATACACCTGACAAATGCTGGGGCTGTACCTTAATTAAGGCCATGGTTACTTCCTTCATAACCTTAGCCCTTTCCATCCTTGTGTCGCCGGTATCCTTCGATGTATTAAAAGAGGATGGTTGCCCAATTGTACTTCCCGTTAAAACAATAATTATCACCACCACCTTCGATGTGTTAGTGTGACGTTCAACCACTACAAAAATGTTACAGTATTATGATGACGATGATGATGCGGACTTGACCCAGATTTTTGGTCGGATGTCCTTCCTGACGCCAACCGTACGTGGAGGGGTGTATTCACTCTTGCATTTTTCTATGGTGGTTGGTAGCATGTAGCTTTGTATACAGGGGAAGATAAATGAATTAAGACGAAGACAAACCCTCAGTCCTCGAGATAGAGGAACATACGCAATTAAAATCCCTGGCCCTACAGGGAATCGAAACCGGGGCCATCTGAACTGAAAGCTAGGACGTTGACCACTGATATATGAGTCCGGACATTGTAGGCATGACATTGTGATTCTTGAATCTAGAGTAAAAAGTAGTTATCAACAAAAACACGAAGTAAATTGAATAGCATTTTAAACTATGACTCTTATTGTTATAAATAAATCAAAAGGGAGGTGGAGGTGGGAGCTGAAAACATTAACTTTTGTCAAATAATAATAATAATAATAATAATAATAATAATAATAATAATGCTCCGCAGCATTCGTTATAAATAGGCCTGATAACTCGTTGTGGTATGCCGCAGTTCGCAGTCAGAATTCATCCATTCTGTTTGGCAAAAATCTATTCATATGTTCGCTTTTATACCTTGCAGTTTTTTAATGTAAAGATTGGTATTGTGTGTTAGAAGACAATGATATTTTAATCGCACTTTTTTCTAAATAGAACGGTTGTCTTGTGAACTCATAGGTTAGTCCCGAAAGAGATTTTTTACCGTGCAGACAACTTTGTCAAGATACATGGCGTTCACTCTCTCGTGTACCTCGGTTATCCTTCGATAGGTGTTCCCAGATAATGTCTAAGGCACTTATGTCATGATGGGGTCTATTTGTACGTAGCCTTTTTATTCTTAGCAGCATGTGAGTTATTGGGAACACTCTGCCATCTGTTGGATATATTTGGAAGCTAGGAAAGGTTAGAGAATCAAAGAGTAACTAACAGTGAATAGTGTTCTTCCGTGATCAGAGGAAATGAATACTCTCTGGCTTGAACAGGTAGTAATAAAGCATGGTTGCATTACTAAGGATGAAAATAACATATATCAGAATATTAATGAAAGAATTAGTCGCTTAGCAACCCGCTAAGTACAGAATGTATTGCGGTTAGGGCAAGCCTTCGCCTGCAATTATTAGAGTGATCATTTAATGATTTGATTTTATGATTACTCGAAGTTGACTGAACTTAAAGACCGATCAGTGTCTGATGATTCACCGGCAGATAATTCCGGAGAGAATAAAATAAAAATGAAGCAAATCGGTCCAGTAGAACGGACGGACGGGTTTTCCAAAACTGTTTTAGATGGTGATAATAATAATAATAATAATAATAATAATAATAATAATAATAATAATAATAATAGACTAAAAATAATAATAATCAGAAATGGCTTCAAAGTAGGACTAATGCAGACAAGGGATTGTATATAGAGGAAAGAAACAGGGCGAAACAAATATTTATTGAATCCAATAAGTCATGGAAGACTTTGGTAATAACTTGGAAAGGCTAGATCAAGCAGCAGGAAAACCTTTCTGGCCATTAATAAAGAAAGGAAGAGGCGGAAAAAATGAAATGAATAGTGTTTGGGGTAAATCGGGTGAACTTATAATAGATCAAATGGAAGCATTGGATAGGTGGAAGGAATATTTTGAAAATCATCTCAATGTAAAAGGGTATCTTTCTTGTGATTTCGCAAGCAACCGAGCTCATGGGAAGGAGGACAATGATGTTGGTGAAATTACACTTGATGAAGTGGAGAGCATAACATGTCTTCATAGAGTAATAAGATTAGCGTGGAGTGTTAATAAGGTACCTTCAGATTAGACAAAAGCAGTAATTGCACCTATCTATAAGCAAGGGAACAGGAAGGATGCAACAACTATCGAGGTATCTCATTAATCAGTATACCAGGCAAAGTGTTCACTGGCATCTTGGAAGGGAGGGTGCGATCAGTGGTTGAGAGGAAGTTGGATGAAAACCAGTGTGGTTTCAGACCACAGAGGGGCTGTCGGGGTCAGATTTTCAGTATGCAGCAGGAAACTGAGAAATGCTACCAGAGGAAGAGACGGTTATGTTAATGTTTCGAAGATCTAGCGAAGGCATATAACAGAGTACCGAGGGAAAATATGTTCACCGTACTGGGGGAGTATGGGATTAAGGGTAGATTATTACAATCAATCAAGGCATTTATGCTGACAATTGGGCTGCAGTGAGAACTGACAGTAGAACGAGTTCTTGGTTCAAAGTACTTAGAGAGTTTATTTATTTATTTATTTATTTATTTATTTATTTATTTATTTATTTATTTATTTATTTAATCTCCAAAGTGCTGTACAAAATAGTTTCTCTCATAAAATTCAATATTTTTTATTATTATTACAATTTCCCCCATCCGGAGGCTGCCACAAGGACAAAGTATGCCGACTACACAGTATTTTGTCTTCTAAGTTACTGTTGACTTTGCTAGTGTGCCAGGTAGAAAAATCACCACAAGGCTCAGGAATACATAAAATAAACACTAAAATAAACATGAACAGAAATGGAAAGATAAAAGTATGATATGTACAATCCTTAATACCAGAGTACTAATATTTAAAATATAGTAATTTAGGGATACCTCGACACGCTAAGCAAAAACCTGTTATTTTGATCATGCTTTATTTGTAAAATATTTCAATTATTTCCCAGGTGATTTTGTACAGAGCTAGTTTATGTTTTCTATTATTTATGGGAAAAAATAACATTTCACAGCATGTTAAATTATCAAATAAATAAAGTATGCAATAATGTCCACTTCTCCCGCACTTAGGGAGAACCTGACACTAGGTAGGACCTCCGAATAGTTATGCAACTATTGTACGCAATGGGTACATATAAACTGCTCATCGTTTCAATTTTCCACACACATCTGGCGGAACCATTTCCTGCATTCCCCACTACATTGGACCCATGCCTCATTACGGTTGTCGTCACATACTGCGCAGTAATTCTCAGAGCAAAGAAAACTGCTTGAGAAACTAGCTTCCCCGTTGCGCACACCGAGTTCTCGTTGTTGTCCTTCGATTTGAAGGATTCTTTTCATTTTAGCGTTTCCTATTCTTTAAATTTTCCCGAAAATCCTGTGAAGTCACCGTGGCGGATGGGGGAGGAAGCAACACATTCCTATTCATACGGCTGATGCCTTATCAAGCACATCCGAATCTTTGCAGTGCGTTGAGTGTCCGTCGATTATGAACCGAATCCTGCCCTGAGGTTTGTAACGGTTTAGGTGATCAAGGAATGATGATTCGGACATTTTAACAACTGATCCACTGGGCATTCCTTTTGAGTGTATCTTTGCCTTACCCCTTTCATTATAACAGAGGGTGGGATAGCATATTCAATAGCATTACCACACACCATTACTGTTACCGTAGATCCCTTTTCTGCCGTGGTGCTGTGAAACACATCTTTCTTTCCTTGTTCACTGATAATCTTCCCTGCCTTAAATATGAGTTGAACACCAGTTTCATTGACATTGAAAATATTGCCAGGCTCTTGAAAAACCTAGTCATATCCAACCATTGCATTTTGTTTTTTTAAATATGCTTCTTAACACCATTCCTCTGAGTGAACCTACAGTAAAAGCCAGTTCTCGTAAGTCGGTCACTGTTCGCCCAAATCCTTTAGAATCGAGATGAAAAAGATGGTTGACTAACTGGTCCTACATAGCTTTGTCAATTGTTGCTCCTTTCACCAGTTTTCTATTGGTAGATATACCAGATGGTATTCTGGATCCGAGTGTATTCCTTGGAATACTGAAATACTTCGCAGCTGTTGCTAAAGTAGTTCCATTTTCTTTCACGTCCTTAATAGCAGCAGCCATATCTTCTGCATTCCATCGTCCAAGCAGACCTTTGTACACATATTTCCGTGGCATCCTCCAGCTATAACCATTTGGATGCAAAGCTATTAATGCGAAACTTATACTTTATCATCAGTCTCCAACCTTCGTAATTTGAGTTTAATTTAACAATACAAACATTATTATAAAAATATCACATTACAAAAATATTATACATATCCTAATACACTACATTGTCATCATTTATTACTCCTACTAAACTGTAGTATTAACGCACCATTAAACCATGTCCCCAAAAATGTATCCCGGTTTAGAGATTCAGGGAGATCGCGACACTGTCGAGATCTCCCCGAATTTCATTGGCAGGCAAGAGGTCGCAACACTTACGAAGATGAAGGTTTGGCGATTTGGAAATGACATCACCGCTTCTCCGAAACGTGCTTAGTGCGCCTAAACTATAACATTATCTTAAAAGTATCGCATATCTACCTATTTCGTTACACAACCTACTCATCATATTATAGCAAGTTACTTTTAAATCATATATCACTTACTTACCCATCTTCAATTGTTCATATGCCTTGTATTTATAGTGATAATCTTCAGCTAACAGGATGACTATGAGCACAAAACCACACGGTCCAGTAAATGTAGTTGCAAGTTTGACCTGTGCAGTACTGTGGTTACCAGAGGCGCTAAGCTTAAAAGTGCCGAGTTCTCCCTCATGTCGGGATCTCCCTAAGTTACCTTACCAGATCAGAATATATACAATACATATGTTAAACTGCTAATAAGCAGACAATATCAAATTATATGTGTTTAAATACATAATCAGTAAACTCTGAAAATTGAAAAGAGCAGCATTTTTTATAAAATATGAAACTGGGCGGTTTTTCGAAATATCAACTGAAAGTTAAAAAATGCATCTTAAGTTCAAAATATGCTCTCTCAAAATTCGGACAGTTGAACAGAATGTATTCTACAATTCGAATGTCTTCAGTGCTGAAGCACTGTGAGCCGTTTTGTGTTGGAATTTTGGGGCGCAGGATATCTTATTCATAAGTTAGAAGTAACAAGTAGTAGTAGAAATAACAAGAAGTACAAACAAGTGGGAACAAACAGGTGGGTGTTCGAAATGAGTAAATAAAAGTTATATTAGGAATGAACTCGAGTGATGTAGCTGTACGCATAAACCGGTTTCTGTGGTGGAATCATGTGAAGCGAATGGAGGAGAATAGGTTACCTAGGAAAATAATGGACTCTGTTATGGAGGGTAAGAGGAGTAGGGGGAGACCAAGACGACGATGGTTAGTCTCAGTTTCCAACGATTTAAAGATAAGAGGTAGGCCTATAGAACTAAACGAAGCCACAGAACTACTGTAGTTACAAATAGGGGATTGTGGCGGCGATTAGTAAATTCACAGAGGCTTGCAGATTGAAGGCTGAAAGGCACCACAGTCTATAATGAAAATGTATGTACGTATGTATGTAGTAATAATAATATTAATAATGGCGTGTGGCCTCCGAGGAGGCCTAGTGCAGGTCTTTCGAGTTGACGCCGCATAGGCGACCTGCGCGTCGATGAGGATGGGGCCCTACCTGTGATGAATTGTAGTGATAAAGGCGGCACACACACCCAGCCCCCGAGTCATCGAAATTAACTAGTGAAGGTTTAAGTCCCCGTCCCGGCCGGGAATCGAACCCGGGGGTCCTCTGGACCAAAGACTAGCACGCTAACCATTTAGTCATGGAGTAATAGGCCTAATAATAATAATAATAATATTAATAATAATTTAGTTTATGAATATTATTGATCTTATGCCCGGTTATTTCGCTGAATGATCGGTGTACTGGTTTTGGTTCAGACGGCTCTGGATTCGATACCCGAGTATTTTTAACTACATGTAATTAAACCCTCTAGCTCGGGGATTGGGTGTTTAGCTTCGTCTGAATACGCTTCTCTCCATCTGCATATAAAGCACCACACTACTAACCAACCCCCATAGAAATAGGCAACGGCGAATACATTTCTTAGGTCTTAAGGCAGGGTGAAATCCATACGAAAAGCCGACACTAATACATTTGGAAAAAGGCCACGAAGAAGGAGAAAAGAAAGAAGAAGAAGATTACTTTTACGGTTTTCACGGATGTCGAGGTGACGGAAATTTGTCCCACAAGTTTTCTTTTATTTACTGGCTAATTTACGTATACGAGGCTGGCGTATTTAAGCATTATCAAACAGAAGAGAGTTTGGATCGAACCCGCCAACTTGGGTTCAGAAGGCCAGCACCTACCGTCTGAGCTACTCAGTGCGGCGTAAAGTACTTAAGAACCACTGCTGTGAAGCTGTTTCGTAGATGCTAATTCATGTTAACAACTTGTTTGTAAATGTTAATTTCGCACAACAAATTGTTCAATGTTCTCTATAATTTGTGTGAGATGGTTGATGGGTAGACTAAGTTTTCCTGTGTGGCTCAAATGTGAACTACAAATATATTCGGATGCTGCCTCATTAGAAATCTCTGGCAATATCAGGGATGTTTATAAGAAATTCTGATCACGAAAAGTAGCCAAGCCCTGCACAGCGGAATTAAATTCAGGTGGCTTGCTTTATACTGGGTAACTAAAGACAACATCGACGTGCTCGGAGAATGTGAAATGACCGCTATGGCTCACGGAAACCGATCCCTACAGTTCACACACCTGCACTGTGTGAAAAATCGGAGAACAATAGTATATTCACATAAATGGTTAAGAAGTGGAAGAATCTTTCGGTAGCCACTATAGTGTAGGGTTTTAGGGGACACACATTTCTAGTGAAAGAGATCTAGTGCAAGATATCTCGCTCTTTTGATCAGTGGTAACGTGTCAACCTCCGGACCTAAAGGTCACAGGTTCATAATCTGAAGAAGTATTCGGATATTTGAAGTCGGGAGGTAAGTCCATTCGACACTCCATGTAAAAGATCTCTGGTGACCCATTTGGTGTTTAAAAAAACCTACGGCACTTAACGCCCCTGAAAGGACTTTGGCCTCCCCAACGATCGCAGCTCAGCCCGAAGGCCTACAGATTACGAGGGGCCGTGTGGTCAGCACGACGCATCCTCTAGGCCGATATTCTGGGCTTTCGAGACCGGGGCCGCCATCTCACCGTCAGATAGCTCCTCAGTTCTAATCACGTAGGCTGAGTGGACCTTAAACCAGCTCTCAGGTCGAGAGAAAAATCCCTGACCTGGCCGGTAATCGAACCCGGGACCTCCGGACGAGAGGCAGGCACGCTAACCCTACACCACGAGGCCAGCCATTTGGTGTACCCGACATAATTAATTAAAATTCAGCCAGATATCGTCCAACAGAGGTCCGGTTTACTCTGCCGAGTGGTAGAGTAAGACGGAACGTTGAGCCTAAATGGCGTCAAATGCCTTCACACGGCAGTTGAGACCATTCGATTATTATTATGATTATTATTATTATTATTATTATTATTATTATTATTATTATTATTATTATTATTATTATTATTATTATTATGCCTTTGCTGGTGAGATGTAGTGTTTACTGTGCACTATGTCTTCTGGTATGGGCTAGAAATAAATTTATTACTTTCATTGACCTGTCTCAGTCTCATCCTTGGCTTTGACAATATGAAAGTGACTGAGGTATGAGTGATGCCAGTAATACCATTCCTTTTGCAGCCAGTCCCTGTTATGAATGGTGTGAAAATATCACTCATAGGGTCGGTTGGTGCTTTGACAATATGAAAGTGACTGAGGTATGAGTGATGCCAGTAATACCATTCCTTATGCAGCCAGTCCCTGTTATGAATGGTGTGAAAATATCACTCATAGGGTCGGTTGGTGCATGCATTTTAGTAGGCTTGCCAACTGATATGTAATAGCAACTTCTGGCTCGGTGAGGAAAGCAACGGGAAACTAACTCACTCCTCTTTTCCCTAGTATGCCTTTTCAATGACACCTAGGCTAACTATGCCAGCTGTTGGTGGAACTGTGGAGGATCAAACCAGTCTTCGGAGTGAATACCCGACATACTCATACAACACATTATTATTATTATTATTATTATTATTATTATTATTATTATTATTATTATTATTATTATTATTATTATTATTATTACCTTCTCTTCCCGTTACCACCGGATTGAGCCAGGATCGAATCTGCCAACCTGAGCCACTCATCCCAGTTTTATTCCTCTTCCTTTCTTTCCAATACTCCTTCGTCCTTTCGCTGTGTTTCTTTTTTCTCTCCTCAGACCACTTTGTGCCAGTTTTCTTTACCACTTTGCCTTGGAATCCTTCAATATTTAATATTCTATTTCTAAAAATACCTCTTTCTTTGATTTCTCATTCTCTTATTTTTTATTTTTTTTTATTTATGTATTTATTCGTTGTATGCAAATATACAAGCGTTAGCCCAATTACAATATTTGCTCATAACTTCTAATCTTATTAAACATAATTAGAAAAATACAAGAAACAAAACAGACACAAAATAGAGTATGAAATAAAAAGTTACATAACTATAGTATAACAGCAGTAACAAAGAATACAATAAAAAAGAATAAAAACAAAACAAAAATGGCACCATGGCATCATTCGTCTAGCTAATTATGTGTAATAAATGTTTACAAGATTTCAAAAAATCAGATTTCTTATTTTGAAATCAATCTATATTCAGAAGATGTACCTAGTTTATTATACAGTGACATCATTCTGTATAGGGGTGAATTTACATGTTTGTTTGTGTTAACTCTTGGCAAGAAAAACAAATTCCTAAATTTACCTCCCGCTTTTCTAGATGCATACAATAGGAGTTGACAACTTAGATCAATACTGTCTATTTCATTGTTAACTAGCTTCTAGAGAAACATCATCGACTGACATTTTCTTCTGATATCAAGCCTTTCAAAATCAAACATTTCAATCATCTTATGATGTGATAAATATTTAGGATATTCTCCGCTCTGCCTGAATTGTATATATTTCAAGAACCTTTTCTGGATCCTTTCTATCAATCTGTGTGTAATTTTGTCGACGGATTCCAAATAATAGAGGCATATTCCAGATTTGATCAAACTAATGAAAAATACAAACAAAATAAAGACTTATTACTTAGGCTATACGAATATCTCATTTATGTCTTATTCACAACATTTTCAATGTGAGTAGTGAAAGTTAAAGCACTAGTTATTATTCTTAAGTCATTATTTTCATTTACTTGTTCCAATTGAGCATCATTAAGACTTTCATCCCCCGAGCAAGGGGAACCGTTAAGTCAAAGTGAGTATGTACTATCTCCACCCTTAAAGTCAGCCCAATGTATTAGAAGGCATTAGAAGTAAATAAGATTGCAAGTTAATTTTTAAATATGCGCCTGGCAAATAACGAGAAGGAAACATGATGTTATAATCACAAACTTTAAAAGAGCATGTATTGCAATTTTATAGAACAAGGGCATGTGGACCTGCAGCGTATTATTGGGAATCTGCAAATGTTTGCACTAGGAGTTTAAAATGGTTGGCCTGGACAATTTGAAAGCTTCGATTACTTTTATCAACGACATTAAGGCTGAATATGACATTTCATCAAGGCAAATTACTACATTAGTCACACATAAGGGTATAAGTTCGAAGTACACTGACTGACAGAGCAAATGCAACACCAAGAAGAAGTGGTCAGAACTTTATGCCAATTGCAGGGTAGACTGACGTCACTGAGGTATGCTCATGATGTGAAATGCGCCGCTGTACTCCGCACGTAGCGAACGATAAATGGGACACGGCGTTGGCGAATGGCCCACTTCGTACCGTGATTTCTCAGCCGACAGTCATTGTAGAACGTGTTGTCGTGTGCCACAGGACACGTGTATAGCTAAGAATGCCAGGCCGCCGTCAACGGAGGCATTTCCAGCAGACAGATGACTTTACGAGGGGTATGGTGATCGGGCTGAGAAGGGCAGGTTGGTCGCTTCGTCAAATCGCAGCCGATACCCATAGGGATGTGTCCACGGTGCAGCGCCTGTGGCGAAGATGGTTGGCGCAGGGACATGTGGCACGTGCGAGGGGTCCAGGCGCAGCCCGAGTGACGTCAGCACGCGAGGATCGGCGCATCCGCCGCCAAGCGGTGGCAGCCCCGCACGCCACGTCAACCGCCATTCTTCAGCATGTGCAAGACACCCTGGCTGTTCCAATATCGACCAGAACAATTTCCCGTCGATTGGTTGAAGGAGGCCTGCACTCCCGGCGTCCGCTCAGAAGACTACCATTGACTCCACAGCATAGACGTGCACGCCTGGCATGGTGCCGGGCTAGAGCGACTTGGATGAGGGAATGGCGGAACGTCGTGTTCTCCGATGAGTCACGCTTCTGTTCTGTCAGTGATAGTCACCGCAGACGAGTGTGGCGTTGGCGTGGAGAAAGGTCAAATCCGGCAGTAACTGTGGAGCGCCCTACCGCTAGACAACGCGGCATCATGGTTTGGGGCGCTATTGCGTATGATTCCACGTCACCTCTAGTGCGTATTCAAGGCACGTTAAATGCCCACCGCTACGTGCAGCATGTGCCGCGGCCGGTGGCACTCCCGTACCTTCAGGGGCTGCCCAATGCTCTGTTTCAGCAGGATAATGCCCGCCCACACACTGCTCGCATCTCCCAACAGGCTCTACGAGGTGTACAGATGCTTCCGTGGCCAGCGTACTCTCCGGATCTCTCACCAATCGAACACGTGTGGGATCTCATTGGACGCCGTTTGCAAACTCTGCCCCAGCCTCGTACGGACGACCAACTGTGGCAAATGGTTGACAGAGAATGGAGAACCATCCCTCAGGACACCATCCGCACTCTTATTGACTCTGTACCTCGACGTGTTTCTGCGTGCATCGCCGCTCGCGGTGGTCCTACATCCTACTGAGTCGATGCCGTGCGCATTGTGTAACCTGCATATCGGTTTGAAATAAACATCAATTATTCGTCCGTGCCGTCTCTGTTTTTTCCCCAACTTTCATCCCTTTCGAACCACTCCTTCTTGGTGTTGCATTTGCTCTGTCAGTCAGTGTAGATAAAAGTATACATCGGAAGGCACAAGAGTTTGTGGAGGAAGTGTACAGGTTTATAACAGAGGGGAGTGTGGACAAAGGGCATTTTTAGAACAGGAACCTAGGTCAATTTCACTTTGTCTTCAATGTCGACACTAACTATCTCACAGAGGAGAGAACACTTGCATAGCTTTACACACAGTTACATAAGTGATGAGGCTTTACCAATGGGTGACAGATTAGCTAATAATCTGTATATCCGTTTGCAAGAGACGCAAGACACTTTCGGCATAAATATGTACTTCCGAGAAACTTGAAGCAACACGTCCACGAAACAATCATGTGAAGGCAAGCAAGAGAGGAAAAATGACGAAAGAGCATGTGCAACGTTTTCTAACTTCAGTTCTTGGTGAACACATAAGTGAAAAGAGAATAATGATGTGTGTGATTCCTGGTCAGTTAATACATATCGTACTCTTTTAGATTCAAGTTTTTCAAACAAAGATCTTTTACTTAAGATATTGTTACCGAAAACAACCAAATACCACAAACCTCTTTATATGAGAAGGATCACTGATTTTGTAAGACTACCATGTGAAAAACCACAAGTAAAATTACGTGATTGGCATTTCATGATTAGAATTCACTCAGTGATATACATTACAATCAATTTTCTGCAGCAAAGTATAAGCCTATGTTGCAACATCCTTGGCAAAAGGCAGGTTAAGACATTGATATACCCATATCATTATTCAAAAATGTAATTGGTGTGGATTTTAGTACTGGACTGCTCGAATGTTGAAGTGATGTTCAATGTAAAATTTGGCTCTCTTGAGATGTGCATATTGTTCTCTACCATTTTTCTTTAACCACAGTATTAAAATCCCACATCTACACATTTTAAGACTAAAATCAGCATTGCCAGATCAGTAGAACAAACGTGTTTTACGTATCGTAATTAATTTAAGCCGAGGGTTTGTGATACAGTTGATGGAAAATATAACAATATTCTCAAAGCATTGAATTACGTGTGTTTTTCCTTATATTTTATCGTTATTATGTTTCCTTGCGTTACCCAAGGAATAGATGAATAGATGATTATTCAGGTGTATCGTGAGGTAGAATACACCGTTGTGCATGGGAATTGCTCCGGCCCCTGTTATTACGATGAACGTTTTATATTCTAAGCATGTTTTGATGCGATTCAGAGCGTTAGAAGTCAAGGGTGCCCTTTATAAGAAAAAAAATTCCTCTCAGGTTAATTACTGTGTTGATGAAGTGAAGGAATCGCATGGGAACCACTGTAAGTGCCTAGGTAAATGTCTTTGTAAGGAAAGATCTTCTCTGGAGTAATTGCATCATCGAGGTTGTAAATGAAGGTTACAGATCTCTTCGTATGGTTGTGACGGTATTGAGGGGTTGTAGTAAAGATATAAAGGATAGGGAGTTTAAGTGAGTGGTAAGACCCCTATTAAAGTTATGGTTTTGTCACCATAAGAGCTATCTGTGTCGGTGCGATGTAATAAAAAGTTATTTTTCCAGTGTATGGGGCCCTTACCAGGATTTCTTTATTCGAGAACTGGAAAAGATCCAAAGGAAAGAAACGCGATTTGTTCTCGGTGATTTCCGACGAAAGAGTAAGGTTAATTAAATGTTGCAAATTTAGGGCTGAGAAGACTTTGAAGGGAGGAGACACCCTGCTCGACTAAGCGGTAATTCCGATGTGTCAACGGGAAGATGGTGTGGAATGACATTGGTAAAGTCTGAATGGAGTTTTTTAAAGAAGGAAAGATCATAATAATGAGGTATACGTGGAATTCAGGAAGAAGAATTGGGGTAAATACCCGTTTATAGGAAGAGGAATTAGGGATTAGAATAATTTACTAACGGAGATGTTCGAAATATTTCTAAGTTCTTTGAAATTATTTAAGAAAAGACTAAGTAAACAACTGATGGGGATTGTGCCATCTCGGTGACAGCCCTAAATGCAGATAGCAATGAAATACAGTACGTTAAATGTTTAATGGACTGTGAAACATCTTGGTGCATCACCTTTAAGGAACATTCAGGATCTTCTGCTCGGCAGATAATTACAAGAATAGCTGGCCGTACAGAGTGAGGTACACGGAAAGGAGTGAGTGATAGATGGGTGTGTTGACAACAAGACAACTTCTTGGATGTGATCCAACTACAGGAACGCAATGGCTTCGAAATAACTTCATTGTTTGTTTGTTTGTTTGTTTTGTTTTGCAAATTATTAATACTGAAATGTGTAAATCAGTGCCGGTATAGAATATAATCTCATATAGAAATATGGTAATATGGAAATTTGGTAATCAATAGTGTACAATTTTTTTCTTGTCTCTTAACCGCTTGAGGATATTCTGAGTAAGGGGGGAGGGGCGTCAAATACTATAAAAGTGACTTCAGGATTAAAACACGGTGCTGTTATTCAAGGAAAAAGTGTTTCCTAAAGACTTTGAACCAAATTTATGATAAGCAAGCAGAAAATTACGAACGTTGTTTTTCACGTTAGATAGAAAAGCTACTGATGAATGTATGCCACACTTCAAGGACCTAGGAAATGGGATCCGAATGTAGAGAAACAAGCAGAATCTCACTGTAAGTAACATACAGGATCCTGTATCTCGGCAGTTAACTACTAGAATAGCTGGGAGTATAGTGTGAGTTACACGGAACGTGCCAGCACTTCAGGAGAGCATTATAGATGGATGTCTTGAAAATAAGGCGACTTCTTGGATGTGATCCAGCTGTACGAACGCATCGACTTCGAAATACCTTTATTGTTTTCATGTATTTTGTGCAGTTTATTTATATTAAAAGTGTATAAAATCAGTACAGAATATAATGAAAATCCACAGCCTGTTTCCAGTCATTCGACCGAGTCAGGAATGGAATGAATGAAGGCCTCATTTAGCGGCGAGGATAGAAACTGTGCCGGCTGCCGAAGCCTGTCGGACTCCCCTGGGGCGATGATTAATGACTGACAGATGAAATGAAATGATAAGTGTTGCTGGAATGAAAGAACACAGGGAAAAGCGGAGTACCCGGAGAAAAACCTGCCCCGCCTCCGCTTTGTCCAGCACAAATCTCGCATGCAATGACCGGGATTTGAACTACGGAGCCCAGCGGTGAGATGCTGGCGAGCTGTCGCCTGAGCCACGAAGCCCCTCAGTACAGAATATAATCTCATATAGAAATATGGTCATTCGGGAATATGGTAATCGATAAAGTAGAAATCTCTTTTCTTAACCTCTTGAGGCCTGGAAAATTTTTGGAGGTTTAATACTATAAAAGAGAGTCGGGTCAAAATAAGGCACTAATTTTTAAGAACAAAGTGTAGTTCTCTGAACACTTTAAATCAAATTAACGGTAGTCACCAAGCAGAAAATCACCAACGCTGTTTTTATATTAGATAGGAAAAATATTGAAAGGGTGTCACCGTTCAAGTACCTAGGATGCTAGTTGTATCCGGATATAGCCAATAAACACCAGAATCACATTGTAAGGAGCGTGTTTGAGAAATTAAAGCACATTTTGTGCCACTATACGACACTCTATCGTGTGCTGTAAAGTTTTATGTATGTGTTACTAGTTCTGCTTTGCGGTGTCAAAGGATGAACACCGAAGGCTTCGACTGCAGGCCTTTGAAATGGGGATGTATCAGAGAATGTTCAAGATCCCATGGGCATATTACGCCACCAACGAGGGGGTACTCCGTTGAGTTTGGAAACCATGTGAAGTCTTAAAACTCACAAAATGCAAGAAGGAAACCTATTCCAGTTACATCCTCCAAAATGACTAATACAGTCAACGAATCATAGGATGGAAACGAGAACGTGGGTGGAGAAGATGGTCCTGAACGTGAAACCTCCGACAGTGGTTCGACGTACGCCAGCTCTGATATGGAATTCACAAAATGGGAAGACTTACCTTCTTTCAGGAGTAGGCAGCGGCAATAGAAGAAGAAACACTTCGTCCGTCAGGATACGTTTCGTACTTTTTATGTTTTTACCACGTTTTTTTGAATTGATCGTCTGAATTTTATGAGGAGATTATAATTATAATTTAGTGTGGCTATTTCTATCCGAGTGTAGCCCTTGTAAGGCAGACCCTCCGATGAGGGTGGGCGGCATCTGCCATGTGTAGGTAACTGCGCGTTATTGTGGTGGAGGATAGTGTTATGTGTGGTGTGTGAGTTGCAGGGATGTTGGGGACAGCACAAACACCCAGCCTCCGGGCCATTGGAGTTAGCCAATGAAGGTTAAAATCCCAGGTAGGCCGGGAATTGAACCCGGGTCCCTCTGAACCGAAGACTAGTACGCTGGTCATTCAGCCAACGAGTCGGAGAATATATTTTCTTCGTGTATGAATTATTTAATCCGATTACTGTCCGAGGTTGGTTTTTCCCTCAAACTCAACAAGGGATCCCACCTCTACCGTCTCAAGGGTGAGCATCAGACTTTCGGTCGGGGGATACAACTGGGAAGAGGGACCAGCACCTCTCCCAAGCGGCCTCACTTGCTATGCTGAACAGGAGCCTTGTGGAGGATGGAAAGATTGGAAGGGATAGTCCAGGAAGAAGGAAGGAAGCGGCCGTGGCCTTAAGTTAGGTACCATCCCGGCATTTTCCTGGAGGAGAAGTGGGAAACTACGGAAAACCACTTCCAGGATGGCTGAGGTGGGAATCTAACCCACTCTCTACTCAGTTGACCTCCCGAGGCTGAGTGGACCCCGTTCCAGTCCTCGTACTACTTATCAAATTTTGTGGCAGTGGCGGGAATCGAACCCGGGCCTCCTGCGGTGGCAGCTAATCACACTAACCACTACACCGCAGAGGCGCTCGACGAAGAAAATTGCCATATTTTATTACATAATCTTCCAGAGAAGTTAAAAAAAAATATCGGCGACTGAACGTGATGTTCGTGGCTAATTTGTGTGTATAAACAGAGATTGACCGAGCTCGATAGCTGCAGTCGCTTAAGTGCGGCTAGTATCCAGTAATCGGGAGATAGTGGGTTCGAACCCCACTGTCGGCAGCCCTGAAGATGGTTTTCAATGGTTTCCCATTGACACACCAGGCAAATGCTGGGGCTGTACCTCAATTAAGGCCACGGCTGCTTCCTTTCCATTCCCAGGCCTTTCCTATCCCATCGTCGTCATAAGACATATCTGTGTCGGTGCGACGTAAAGCAAATAGCAAACAAAAAACAAACAAACAACAGAGATTGAACCTGGCCAAGTGAATCAGCTGTCATCAACTGAATGGATGGGATTAAGTCATAGCGCAATATGAATTGTTAATTTTGTAAATATTTAGTTATAATTTCATCTAGTAGGGTGCATTATTAGTTTCTTGACGTAAACATGTAAGCGTTATCATGAACGAAGTTCTGTCTGACGTATTTATATGGCAAGTTTCCTCTTATCTAATAATTAATTATCGTTCAGCTTTTGTTTCGAAATAAAATAAAAAACACCACACTGAAAAATGAAGCTGAATAGGCCTACTGTGATTTCACAACTACTGGATGAGGATTTCAGAAAGAAAAAAAATATGTAATGCACTTGAGGCTGAGTGGGTGTTCCGAACAATTCCTGAACACCTGTCTGCCAACTCAAAGCCACGAACGGAAGCATTATCCACTGTTCAGCGGAAACTGATACTCATGTGTCTTCGTGCTACGTGAGCACATACGATGCATAAACTACTTTCAATAGGTATTGTGCGTAATTGTATATGATGCATATGGCATTCATTATATGAATTCGGATCATAGAACACAGTGATCTGATCTCCTTTGAAAACTGCATGCGTATTTGCCACAGAGTACTGACGTTCACTGAACTAGCATTACGCGTACGAATGCACAGGGAGGTCCACCTAAGATTTTCACCTCGTATACATCTTCTGACTACTTGAAGATAGCGATAGGCAGTTTTCATATAGGCCTAGGTGCATAGCAATAAGGATCACATGAAAGATGATGAAGAAGACGATAATAATAATAATAATAATAATAATAATAATAATAATACCTTAGCTACCGTCTTGCACACATTCTTATTTGATGCCATTTAGGCTGCTTGCGTGCCAGTTTTGCAATTTGCAAGTTGCTTTACGTCGCACCGACACAGATGGGTCGTATGGCGACGATGGGACAGAAAAGGGCTCGGAGAAGGAAGGAAGTAGCCGTGGCCTTAATTCAGGTACAGCCTGGTGTGAAAATGGGAAACCACGGAAAACCATCTTCAGTGCTGCCGACGGTGGGATTCGAACCCACTATCTCCCGAATACTGGTCGCACTTAAGCGACTGCAGCTATCGAGCTCGGTCGTGTCAGTTTTGACGATCCGCTTTTCTCTATCATATGGCAGAGAAACCTATGACCTATGAATCGAATGTACTGAACGATAGATAGCGTACAATTTTCCTTTACTGGAAGTACCTACTATCTCCCGAATGAAATCAATTACTATTGTGTACTGTGCGATAGTGCATTTTGGTGCTTTCCAAGTCATAGTAGGTAATTTTGACCATTCATCAATATTGCTTTTCACTTTCTAAAAAATTAAATGAATGTTTAATATTGTGCAAATAAGTGAAGAATAATACATTGAAATGAACTGAAAAACGAATTAAAGAATAATTTGCGACCTTAAACTAGTAATGTGCAATGTTCATGTTATTTAATACACTTAGATTAAAGATGCGCTTTACTATGAGAGACCGAAAGTTTATTTCTGTCTCCTCACTTAGGGCCTGTACTACGACAGCCAGATAAAAGTGCGGTTTAAGTTTATGTGGCAATTTGCACATTTATCTGCAAGTTCGATTGAAAACGCGTGCTGCAACTTTCGTTTATGTGCAATCTGGGAGAATATTCTCGAGGTTAGCTATGCCGAAGTTATAGAGGCAGTTAACGCTCTTAGCTGGGACTTCGCTCCTATCGGGGATGCTACTGTAAGAATCAAGATGGCTACACATCTAGATGAATCTATATCTCCATGATGCTGTACGAAATTAAGTTGTTACATTGCAATCTATGTATATATTTATAAAGTACTAGCTGATGTACCCGTGCTTCGCTACGGGATTCTCAGAAAGACTGACTTTGTGGTTTTCCTATCTGAAGTCAATATAGGTCATTACAAAAACTTCAGTAGGAGTGTAGCGATCAAAAGCAATGTTATCATATAAAATACTCGATCAAATGAAAAACTGCACATTTTCTCACTTTTAACGAACAGTACTACGGTGCCGATCCAACAGTCCAAAGTTCCAGAGCTGGAATGACCAGGCTGCAGACAGCAGTGAACACTCCTCTGCCATTATTCCGTTAAATATGCACACTTCTCATTCCAGTCAGCCCCTCAGACCAGGGATAGAATAGTTCGAATGCTATGATGAACCAGTGTGTTGCGTACCAATAGTATCGGAAAATTTATGAAACAGAGGAATGGCATGCTAAAGAAGAAAGTTACGTAACTCCCCAGCTACGTTCCGCCAATAATTAGGCAAACTGTTACACTCGTACGACTGGGCGAGTTGGCCGTGTGGTTAGCGGCGCGCTGCTGTGAGCTTGCATCCGGGAGATAGTGGATTCGAACCCCACAGTCGACAGCCTTGAAGATGTTATTCCGTGGCTTCCCATTTTCACAAATGCTGGGGCTATACCTTAATTAAGGCCAAGGCCGCTTCCTTCACACTCATTGCCCTTTCCTATCCCATCGTCGTCATAAGACATAACTGTGTCGGTGCGACGTAAGGCAAATTTAAAAAAATACTCATCGGAGATGAGTGGCAACAGAAGACAAAGCACATCCCAACAAACAATTGTCAATGTAATGTTATTGTTGATCAATTTTATCAGCTTTCTATACTGTAGACCTCCACATTTAGTTTTCTTTCGACTCTGAGAACTTAGGGCGCCTTATAAAATTATTTATAGCGTAGACTGTAGTTCCTTATTCTCCAACTTTACATAACAATTCCATTCAATCCTGTCTGCCCATTTTCTCGAGACTCGGCGCTGGTAAGGACTTAGTAACAAAAATCCAAATTCATGAATATCTGATCATAGCCGGTATGGTAACAATGTATAAGACATAAATGATCTGAAATATAATACTATATAACTTTAAGTATGTAGTATTTATCGATTTGACCATTAATAACATAATTATTTGGGAATTAATTTTTAGGCCTACCCATAAACTACCATTTCATTGAGCGTGAATAAAATTATTTATGGCCTAGATTATAGCGACTTATTGCCCGACTTTGCATACCAATCTTCATTAAGATAGGACCACTAATAACATAAATATTTGAGAATTCCATTGTAAGCCTTCCCCTAAACTACCGTTTTTCTCAGCGTGAATACAATTATTTATAGCCTAGATTGTAGCGACTTCTTGTCGACATCTCCTACCGATTTTTGTTAAGATACGTTCATTAATAACAAATATTTGAGATTTAAATGTTAGGTCTTCCCCTAAACTACCATTTCACTCAGTGTGAGTAAAATTATTTATGGCCTAGGTTATAGCGACTTATTACCCGACTTGGTATACCGATTTTTATTAAATTCTCTTCAACTGTTTTCTCGTGATGCGTGTACAGACAGACAGACAGACAGACAGACAGACAGACAGACAGACAGACAGACAGACAGACAGACAGACAGACATTACGGAAAAGTAAAAATTGTATTTCCTTGTTACTGTGGGCACGACTGATACAGAAATACCATCCTTTTTAAATTCTGAGCAATGTACAGACAAAACTCTTATTTTATATATATAGATGTCATGCTTCCTATCCAACTATCGCAGAGTTCTTAAAGATTTCCCAAGCTAGCACTGACTATATAAGTTGCACACAAGCAAGTCAGCAGCAAGCTTGATGGGTAGCAGTGGTCGTTAGGGCAACATCGCCTGCGGCTATGCAGTTTTCCGTGAGTTCGAGTCCCAATTGTTTACCTTATAAATGTTAGTCGGTAGGGTACTAGAGGTGATAGTACACATTTCGTAATCATTAGAATGCGTGTCAAAAGCGTGGGTTCTATTCCAAATCTATCCGCGACGCACATATGGAGTAAAGGTATACGTCACTGTTCATGGCGATTCGTCCGTCGAATGAGGATGTTAAGGAGGTTATATTTCTTTGACTTCATAACAACTTGCTACTAAGTATTTACACTAAAGTGAGATAAATGCTCGCCAGTTACTATTCTCGCATTGTATTGAAAAGAAAGAAACTAACTACTTATAAAATGAGCAAACAATAAATTGAATTAATAATAAAATTAATGATCCTACGCTGCTACATTTTCAGTCTTTTTATTTTCTATAACAGTTTGAGTTTCGTTATACAGTTAATTAATTTTAACATTTCTTCGTATGTGTCGATTTCAGTTCTAACTCTGTTTTTAACCTGAACTTCCACATTATAGCTTAATAATAGTCTGATACTGGATTCTAGCAATACAATTTGAAAAGGAATAGCGCTAAACAAACGAAAACACCATGAAACACGTATACCACCGCACTAAATTTCACCATATTTTCAGTAACCTTATTACCAACCCAATAAAAATGTTACTACATCTTCCGCATTACAATACCGTCGTTAAAATCCGTTGGTAGTACGCAAGAAAATATTTAACTTCTAGTTTGCAAAACTGCAGCCTACGTATCTGGCTGTTTACCTGATAGTCGTAGTACAGGCCCTTAGTCTATATTGGGGTCCGGTCCCTTGCCTGAATGGTCAACGTACTGGCGGTTGGCTCAGAGGGCGCTGGGTTTGATACTCAGCCGAATTAAGTTTCGTTTATACGGGGCCGGGAATGATGTGAGGTAAAATTTTATTTTTACGGCCAGATGCCCTTCCTGACGTAAATTTCAGTTGAAGAGCTAATGAAGATGAAATGAATGATGAAGAATTAAACTGGATAAAGAGGTGGAAGGAACTGAAATAGGAACTGTATCGGTATTTGCCTGGAAGTGAAAATAGGAAACCACAGAAAACCATTCTCAGGATAGCCGATGGTGGGGTTCGAACCCACTCGTCTCCCGAATGCAGAGCTTGGCTTCATGGCCACAGCGCTTAAACACACGCGGCCACTCCGCAATCTACAAGACTAATTCTTTCGTGCCACGGTTTAAGATTATAAGCCAAAAACAGTTAGATTTGAGAATAGAAGTTTGAAGTTTTAAAGACAGATATGTACTGTACATCTTTTTTTCTTTACAAACTGCTTTACGTCGCGCCGACACAGATAGGTCGTATGGCGACAATGGGATGGAAAATAGCTAAGAGTGGGAAGGAAGCGACCGTGGCCTTAATTAAGGTACAGCCTCAGCATTGGTTTGGCTTGGTGTGACCATGGGAAACCACAGAAAACCATTTTCAGGACTGCCGACAGTGAGGTTCGAACCTACTATCTGCCGAATGCAAGCTGATAGCTATGGGACGCAAACCGCACATTCACTTGTTCGGTATAACATCACCTGTTGGGGTTTGAAATGAATAACACATCAACATATTTCACAAAATCGATTTATTTTCATGACTCTTAAGCCGGGGCACGAAGGAATTCTTAATATAACCGAATGTGTGACAACATCGCCAAGTTCACGCCTAGTACATACAACGACTTCATTATCGCCAATTCTCAGGGTCACCTCTACTCCGACAATGAACATGTACGTCTTGTTTACAAACTGCTCAAATATCTCACGCGCTGGTCATTAATGACGAACTGCACTGACTTAGAATCAGTTCCGAGTATGTGTGTGGCCCTGCCACCAGCAATGTATACCACACCCTATTATTTTATCCCTCATTGCATGGGCTATCTTGTTCTCCAGACAGCTATCCTAAGTCCCGAAGAGCCTTTTCCACGAACAGACGTCGAACATGAACGTGAGATTTGTATGCATTTACGGGGTTATTGTCCGCTTCTGTGGTGTAGTGGTTAGTATGATTAGCTCTGCCACGAAATTTGAAAACTGGGGCGAAGACTGGAACGGGGTGCACTCAGCCTCGGTAGATCAGCTTAGTAGAGAGGGTTTCGATTCCCACCTAAGCCATCCTCGAAGTGGTTTTCCGTGGTTTCTTCTCCAGGCAACTGCCGGGATGTGGTACGTAACTTAAGGCCACGGGCGCTTCCTTCCATCTTCCTTGACTATCCCTTCCAATCGTCCTATCCCACACAAAGTCCCTGTTCAGCATAGCAGGTGAGGCCATCTGGGTGCGGTACTGGTCCTCCTGCCCAGTTGTATCCCGGACCAGATGTCTCGTGCTCCAGGACACAGCACTGGAGGTCGTAGAGGTGAGATCTCTCGTTGGACGGTGAACGGATTGAATAAATACATAATACAGTATTATTCTTTATTTTTCTTTTGGTGTCTTTTCTTTTCGATCATCATCATCATCATCATCTGTTTACCCTCCAGGTTCGGCTTTTCCCTCGGACTCAGCGAGGGATCCCACCTCTACCGCCTCAAGGGCAGTGTCCTGGAGCTTCAGACTCTTGGTCGGGGATACAACTGGGGAGAATGACCAGTACCTCGCCCAGGCGGCCTCACCTGCTATGCTGAACAGGGGCCTTGTTCTTTTCGATCACGGAGTAATTATTCGTATTTTGCACTTCCCATTTCAAGTTTATCTTAACTTGGATGTCGAACCACTGTCGAAGGTTCCGCTCCCGGGATTACCTTCTCCATCAACGGCCCCATTTCCCTTTTGTCTTCTCTTCTACAATCGGCTGTATCAACCTGTATATGCTATTTTGTGCCAGAAATAAGCTGCTTTCTTGCGTTTTGCATGGATCAGAACTTTGCAAGATATTCCCCGGCACGACGGAGAAACTCTTTATTTTCGACGCGGTCTTTCCATGGATCTTCGTCACATTTTACATACTTCCATGTTTCAAAAACCTGCAGCATTTTTCGACATCGTAAAGCAGCACTTTTAAAATTTTAATTTCGTGTGGCTCTCGATAGCTTGGCGCAGCCCTTGTTAGGCAGACCCTCGAAGAGGGTGGGCGGCATTTGCTGTGGGGTAGGAAACTGCGTGTTATTGTAGTGGAGGACAGTGTTGTGTGTGGTGTGTGAGTTGCAGGGAAGTTGGGGGCGACACAAAAACCCTGTCCCCGAGCAATGAGAATTAACCCGGCCGTGAATCGAACCCGTGGCCCTCTGAACCGAAGGTGACTACGCTGACCATTCTGCCAAGGAGCTGGACAAAGCATTGGCGTTTCGTGTTGCTTTTCAACTCACAGTCACAGTGGGACACAAGTTATTTTACTTTGGAAAGACACTTCTGGCAATGTCGATTCTGATTTTGATTTCTCCATCGGGATCGCTTTACTGCACTAGACAGAATCCTAGGCACTGTACGTGAAATGAAACACCCATTCACTGTCAGCAGTGTTGATTACTCTTGCTTGCTGACCATGAATTTTGTTTTCTGAGTATTAATTGCTAACTTTGCGTTTTAGAAGAAAATAAACGAAACTAATCACCTTTATTTGGACATGTTCAGACAGTTTGTGGGATATTGCATTTTGGTGCTTTCCAAGTTACAGTAGGTAATTTTAACAATTCCCGAATATTACTAGTCACTTTCTAATATTTTAAGTGAATATTTAATATTGCGTAAGTAAGTTAAGATGAATAAATTGAAATGAACTGAAAAAACGATTATTACTATAATTGTTGAATTTTTACGATCGCATTGTAATCGACTCCGTGGCTCAGGTGGCAGTGCGCCGGCCTCTCACCGATGGGTTCCGTGGTTCAAATCTCGGTCACTCCAATGTGAGATTTGTGCTGGACAAAGCAGAGGCAGGACAGGTTTTTCTCCGGGTACTCCGGTTTTCCCTGTCATATTCCATTCCAGCAACACTCTCCAACATAATTTCATTTCATCTGTCATTCATTAATCATTGCCCCAGAGGAGTGCGACAGGGTTCGGCAGCCGGCACAATTCCTATCCGCGCCGCTAGATGGGGCTTCATTCATTCCATTCCTGACCCGGTCGAATGACTGGGAACAGACTGTGGATTTTCATTTTCATTGTAATCGAAATCAACTTTCAACCTATTACGTCGTATTCCGTACACACAGTATGTGTTGAAGAGATTTTAAGTACAGAACAAAAATGGCCGATCGTACACCAGTGGGATCCGATCCCACTACTTCGAGATTTCATGTCGGTTGGTCTACCATTGAGCTATGGTAGCCTAGGTCGGACTTGCTCTGTTGGAAAGACCGGAAAGATCTAAGCTTCAGATATGGTACTACGGCCAACACACTGTAGAGTGCGTGGAAGTCGCCTGTTGCGGCCAAGTCAATGAATATTGAATTTTCACGACCGTATTGTAATAGAAATTTATTATTATTATTATTATTATTATTATTATTATTATTATTATTATTATTATTATTATTATTATTATTTGCTCTCACGAGTTCTGAGCATCTGAGTGATTTGGAAACAATAGCCAGTGTTCTTCGTAAAGTCAAAGTGATTGAAGATGTCTACAACAGTTGCATACGAAACATGATGAAGTTGGAGTTGCAGCGAATCACAGATCTTTATCTAAGAATATTTTAGTCCTATTTACATTGATCGCACAAAACGTACATTAATTTTGTTTGATTTGGTAGTCAATTACTCCCATTGTTTAGTCAGACAGCAATCTATTTACTCCTGAATTGAATGTTAAGTACTGTACTGCATATTGAATTGAAAGCGCGCACCAGCTGAGTCAACTTCTATCTATTTTAAACAAACCAGTTGTTCTTAAAATGTATCTCAGTAACTCAGTAGCCTTAGTATGCTGTAAGTCCTTTCATGAATCATTCTAGAATGCGATCAAAACAAAACAAGTGAAATACGAACCACAAGGTCAATTTATGTATCGGTTGACGAAGAAAACGAGAAGGGGTATTGTATGGATATAATGCATACGTGTAAACCGGCTACATTCCATAGTTAGATGCCTGCTTCTTCTCTCAGGGTTGTATAATCGAATCCCAGTGCTCTCAGATGGCGTTAAGAATATTCCAATGTAGGAAATTACTTGGCATTTCTAAGTCTTCTTTGTTTTTTCTATTTGTTTTACGTCACACTGACATAGTCAGGTCTTTTTTTTGCTAGGGGCTTTACGTCGCACCGACACAGATAGGTCTTATGGCGACGATGGGATGGGAAAGGCCTAGGAGTTGGAAGGAAGCGGCCGTGGCCTTAATTAAGGTACAGTCCCAGCATTTGCCTGGTGTGAAAATGGGAAACCACGGAAAACCATCTTCAGGGCTGCCGATAGTGGGATTTGAACCTACTATCTCCCGGATGCAAGCTCAAAGTCGCGCACCTCTACGCGCACGGCCAACTCTCCTGGTCATAGTCAGGTCTTGTGGTGACGATGAGAAAGGACGAGGCTAGGATTGGGAAGGAAGCGATCATGGCCTTCATTAAGGTACATCCCCAGCATTTTCCTGGTGAAAAAATGGGAGAGCACAGCAAACCATCTTCAGGGCTGCCGACAGTTGGGTTCGAACGTACTATATCTCAAATGCACGCTCCCAGCTACATGAACCAAACCGCGTAGCCAACTCAGAGAGTTCCTGCCTGGTTTCATGGCTGTATGGTCAGCGTCTTGGCCCTTCATGCGATTAAGTCGTGTTTTACGGCTGGATGATTTTCCTGGAGCCAATCCCGTGTGGAGGAATGCACTCATCATTGCGTATTTCCATAGTGATTGGCAGTTAGATCTGTTGTATGTAAATTAGAATGTGTATCAAGACAAAAATACCCAGTCCCTGAGCCCAAAGAATTAATCAGATGCTGTTAAAATCGCCGACTCATTCGGGAATCGAACCCAGGGCCCTTTGAACCGAAGGCCACTACGTTGACAATTTAGCGAAGGAGCCGGACGATATACTGTATATACACAGAGGTAATTCAAGCTAAACTGCTTCGACAGAATAGACGAGTTCGGTTTCAGTCACTTTAGAATATAGTAACAGCTCCTTCTAACAACGATGGGCAATACAAAGTTTAACGTTAAGCACAATATTTATTTCAGTCTCACGTATAACCATGGCAGCTGGAAAAATTGTAGCCAATTACAAATTTAATCACTAATTGAATTCCAAATTAATATCCTTCAAATGTATAAACATAACGCTAAATTTTGAACCTTAGTAATTTCCTTCAAAATTATAGTCTAATATATTTTCTCTTAGGCGAGTTGAGGTAAATATCAGAAGATGCTAGCTCAACTCCCTCTTGCCTCTCCTCAAAGGTGTATAGATGTTGGTTACCAAGTTGTGTTGTTACTTAAAGTAATAACCACCACCACCACCACCACCACCACCACCACCTCAAAAGTGCTGTACCCCATGCGAAACGACAAATATTGAAGTCTACACACCCAGCATTCACCACTGCAAAAGACATTTTTGATAGGTAAATTCAGCATCCTCATGGCGTGGAAGGAAGAGCGGCTGAAGAATTGCCCTCCAGCATGTCGAGATCCCCCTTGAATCTCCAAGAACCACCTGTATCTGACTAGCCTCTAGTTGTCTGACTGACCATTGCTCTGATGGCAGATGTGCTAATGCCCTCCGTAAGTGGGGACAATTCCCGTCGCCAGGGTACAACTGTGGCTTTAAAAGGCAGACCGTCCACCATATAGTGAGCGGGTACCCCAAGCGCGCGTACCGAAGAATGTTTGTCATTTTTTCATATTGCAGATGAAGGTACAGAATCACAATTTAATGATAGGGTATGCATTTTTTGTTTGTATACCGGTATATTGTATGTGGTATATCTCATATGATAAATAAATAAATAAATAAATAAATAAATAAATAAATAAATAAATAAATAAATAAATAAATAAATAAATAAATAAATAAATAAATATGGTGGTGGTTTGATGGTGGAGCTGTGAGCGATTGTCTCTAAAACTCTGTGTTCAAAATGTCATGAGAGTAGCTCCTAGTTGGCAGGTTCAAACCTGACACAGTCCGATGGTATTTGAAGGTGCTCAGATACGCCAGCCTCGTGTCGGTAGATTTACTGGCATATAAAAGAACTACTGTGGGAAAAATTTCGGCACCTCGGCGTCTCCAAAAGCCGTAAAAGTAGTTAGAGGGGCATAAAACGATAATAATAATAATAATAATAATAATAATAATAATAATAATAATAATAATAATAATAATAATAATAATAATAATAATTAAATTTGATGTGAATACAGAATTGGAATAAATATTGCATTGTACTGAATTTTCGCTGTGGCGGAATGTAATATCATCCTTCTTATACTTCAGCAATAGGCATGAAACGAACCTCGTTCAGCCTAGTGCATTATTCTAAACGTCTGCTGAAGATGAACTCATATGCATAAGGAAGAAAATAATTTTGTGCTAGTCAGACTCTAATTATTGTTCTTGCAAATAGTGACCAGCTGAGTTACCGAAATTCTTAGTATGCAAGAAACTCGAGGAATTACCGTTCACAATGGCTGCCAACCTTAGCGGCACTGTTTGTTGTTGGACTTTTCCAAACGCAAAATCTCAAAAATTAGGGTCTTTAAGTGTTATAGTTGATACATTTCATTTTAGAATAAAAACTTTATTTTCCACAGAACACTAATGAAATTTTAGACACAGGTAGCTTGGACCCTGGAAATACATTTCACTATAGTAGTATAATGGGAGAGTTCTGGCGCCTCCTCCGCCGCACGCCTCCGCCCGCCTCCTCCTCCGCCGCCGCCGCCGCCCGCGGGAAATTTGAATTTTGGCGCGAGATTTGAATTTGTAAACAAAGCCACGTGCTTTTTGACAGCTGTCATCGACAACAACGCAACGCTAACCTCACTGCTGCCATCTTGACGGGCCTAAACCTCACTAGTGCCAACTTAACCTAACTAGCATGAGGTAAACAAACCCACGTGTTTTTTGACAGCCACGTGCTTTTTGACAGACAACAACGCATCGCTAACCTCACTGCTGCCATCTTGACGGGCCTAAACCTCACTAGTGCCAACTTAACCTAACTAGCGTGAGGTAAACAAAGCCACGTGTTTTTTGACAGCCACGTGCTTTTTGACAGACAACAACGCATCGCTAACCTCAGTACTGCCATCTTGACGGGCCTAAACCGCAGTAGTACCAACTTAACCTAACTAGCGCGAGATAAACAAAGCCACGTGCTTTTTGACAGCCACGTGCTTTTCGACAACAACGCATCGCTAACCTCACTGCTGCCATCTTGACGGGCCTAAACCTCACTAGTGCCAACTTAACCTAACTAGCGCGAGGTAAACAAAGCCACGTGTTTTTTGACAGCCACGTGCTTTTTGACAGACAACAACGCATCGCTAACCTCAGTACTGCCATCTTGACGGGCCTAACCTTAGTGGTACCAACTTAACCTCACTAGCATGAGGTAAACAAAGCCACGTGCTTTTTGACAGCCACGTGCTTTTCGACAGATTTGTAAACAAAGCCACGTGCTTTTTGACAGACAACAACGCATCGCTAACCTCAGTACTGCCATCTTGACGGGCCTAAACCGCAGTAGTACCAACTTAACCTAACTAGCGCGAGATAAACAAAGCCACGTGCTTTTTGACAGCCACGTGCTTTTTTGACAGCTGTCATCCGCCATCTTTAAACTACAGAGCACCGTGCTGCCCTCTTTCGTCACCTGTCATCGGCAGTGCTGCCATCTTGACGGGCCTAAACCTTAGTGCTACCAACTTAACCTCACTAGCTCGAGATAAACAAATCCACGTGCTTTTTGACAGCCACGTGCTTTTTTGATAGCTGTCATCCGCCATCTTTAATCTATAGAGCACAGTGCTGCCCTCTTTAGCTGAAATGTGGTGGCGGATAATTTGAAAAATGCTTTTCGACAAGCAGCCATCTTTAATCCAGAGAGAACAGTACTGCCCCGGTGACGGCAAATTCCACGTGCTCTTGTTTGAAAACAAACTCACGTGCTTTTTTGACAGCTGTCATCTGCCATCTTTAATCTATAGAGCACAGTGCTGCCCTCTTTAGTTTGAAATGTGGTGGTGGTAAATTCCACGTGCTCTTGTTTGGAAACAAAGCCACGTGCTTTTTTGACAGCTGTCATCCGCCATCTTTAATCAACAGAGCACTGTGCTACTATCATGCGGGTAATTTCATCACCTGTCATCCGCCATCTTTAATCCACAGAACACCGTGCTGCCCTCTTTATAGCTACTACCTTAAGCACGTAGTAGCGGACAATTTGAAAAGTTCTGTTAGCTATCATCCGCCATCTTTAATCAAGAGAGCACCGTGCTGCCATCTTTAGCTAGATACCTTTGAAATGTGGTGGCGGCAAATTGAAAAATTCCACGTGCTCTTGTTTGGAAACAAACTCACGTGCTTTTTCGACAGCTACCATCCGCCATCTTTAATCAACAGAGCATAGTGCTACCCTCTTTAGTTTGAAATGTGATGGCGGCAAATTCCACGTGCTCTTGTTTGGTAAACATAGCCATGTGCTTTTTTGACAGCTGTCATCCGCCATCTTTAATACAGAGAGCACCGTGCTGCCCTCTTTATCGTAGTAGATGTAAATTCGTCACCTGTCATCCGCGGTGCTACCATCTTTAGCTAGATACCTTTGAAAAGTGGTGGCGGATAATTTAAAAAGAAAAATTCTACAGCAGCCCTCCCTCGACGCTAATTGCATAAGATGGCGGCTATACATGACTCCTTAAGGGTGCTTACGCAAGATGGCTGCTATACACAGGTTCTTATGAGACGCCCTTGGGATGCTTGCGCAAGATGGCAGTTATACATGGCTCCTTATGAGATGCCCTAGGGATGCTTGCGCAAGATAGCGGCTGCTCTTATGGGACGGCTTAAGGGTCCTTGCACAAGATGGCTTGAGACGCCCTAAGGATGCTTGCGCAAGATGGCGGACACAAGATGGCAGCTATACATAATTCCTTATGAGACGCTTTAAGGGTGCTTGCGCAAGATGGTTGCTACTCTTAGCTTAGAGGCTAACGTGTCGTGATAGTTCGATTCATTAAATTTAGGGCTTAAATGCAAAATGTTAAATATATCGAAAACGGTGCACCGTAGAGCAAAACGGACAAAATTTTTCTGCCTAATAGCTAGGTTCGCAGTATGAGGAACAAGAAAATCATGGTCTAATGATGGGATCAACGGTTCGGTTCCTACTTAGGCCCTTTGGCATTTGCTCTGTTTTAGCTTGTATTGAAGCGAGTCTTCGTAACATGATCAGGTCTAGCTATGGTAGAGAGTATAACGTACCGTGCAGGTTCGATTCATTAAATTTGGAGGCTTAAATGCAAAATGTTAAATATCTCGAAAACGATGCATCGTAGAGCAAAACGGACAAAATTTTTCCGCCTAATACGTAGGTTCGTAGTATCAGGAACAAGAAAAAACATAGTCTAATGATGAGATCAACGGTTCGATTCCTACTTAAGCCCTTTGGCATTCGCAGCTATCTATTTCTACAAGATGGTGGCTGCTCTTATGAGAAACAAGATGCCTTGAGACGTCCTAGGGATGCTTACGCAAGATGGCAGACACAAAATGGTGACTATACATAGCTCCTTATGAGACGGCCTAGGGGTGCTCGCACAAGATGGCGGCTACTCTTATGAAGAAAGCTAGCTTAGAGGCTACTGCGCAAGATAACAGCTGCTGTTATGCATGTGGTGGAGGGCAATTTGAAATTCTATGTGCTTAATCAACAGAGCACCCTGCTGCCCTCTTTAGCTGAAATGTGGTGGTGGATAATTTGAAAAATTCTTTTGACAGCTATCATCTTTAAACAAAGGCGACTATACATAGGCTGTTAAGGCCTTATCATTCTCCTCCTCCTCCTCCTCCTCCCCCTCCTCCTCCTCCTTCTCTACCTCCTCCTCCGCCTCTTATGTCAAGGCATAGCTTTATATCGAACAAGTTTAAACCTGCATCGCGAAGGCAAGCGTGTGCAGCGATAACATTATTGTGCATGTTTAGACTTTCGAAACATAAGAAGAGTAGAATCAAACGCTGTACTCGATACAACATGTGATCAGAACATTGATCGATGTGTTCAGAACACGAAATAAGTGATCAAGACTAGAATCGAACACTGTACTCAATACAACATGTGTTTAGAACATGTTAGGGGGTACCCTTGTTCTAAGAAGATCAGATTGAAACATAACAAGACTAGAATAGAACACTGTAATCGATGTTGTTAACTTCAACATGTGATCAGAACATTGATTGATGTGTTCAGAACACAAAATAAGTGATCATGACTAGAATCGAACACTGTACTCGATACAACATGTGATCAGAACATTGATCGATGTGTTCAGAACACGAAATAAGTGATCAAGACTAGAATCGAACACTGTACTCAATACAACATGTGTTTAGAACATGTTATGGGGTACCCTTGTTCTAAGAAGATCAGAATGAAACATAACAAGACTAGAATCGAACACCACGAACCTACTACGATGGCGTAGCAGGGGGAGAGGTGATACTCCCACGTGGCGCGTCCCAGGTGGCGGATAGGGGGGTCCTAACCGGCTTGCCGGCGGACTTGAGGGAAATAAAATACCTCTCGCGGACCAAACACACTACCCCCTGCGGGTGGGGGACGCACATGTAGAATACACCCGCGGTATCCCCTGCCTGTCGTAAGAGGCGACTGAAAGGGGCGACCAAGGGCTGACTGAATTAGAACCATGAAACTAATTTTGATCGTACCATCACGCGGGGAACACCATAGGTTGCCTGTACTTGCGAGTAGTACCACTAAATTTGGTACGAAATAGGTTTGTGATTAGTAGCAGTAAAAGCCTGGCCTGGTGGATTCCAGTACCCGTGCGTCGTACTCGTGTGAGCAACACCGCGGGTCTGGGCGTAGCCTGTGAGTTGTACCACTATATGAGCAGCACCGTGGGTCTGCGTTGCCTGTGATTAGTACCCACTATGTGAGGAACACCACGGGAATGCCGGCGCCCGTGTTTAGTACACCTAGGTGGGGAACCTTCTCGGTTTGCGTTGGCTATGAGTTGCGCCATTGTGTGAGACACACCATAGGTCTGCGTTGCTTGTACGTATTGCAATACTTGTGAGTAGCACCATCTTTTGTGGAACACCGTGAGTCTTCGCTGCTTCTGATTAATACCCCAACATGGCACATACCATGGTTCTATTTTACTCGCGACATATACCATTCTGAGGGGCCTTAGACGTGGATTTTGCACCCCCTTTAGACACCAAGCATCATTGCGCTTTATAAGTGGTTCCTTGGTCGGTAATAATGTTAGTTTCGATCTGTTTTGAGTCTGATCCACTGGTTTTTGTTTGTTTGTTTTGTGTTTTGTTGGGTTCCTGTCCATCCATTCATTCTTCATGACATATTTTATTTTTATTTTGGTCAGTGGATGCCTTTGAAATTTTTGTTCTTTCATTTCGTACCATTAGGGGCCGATGACCTTCGACGTTAGGCCCCTTAAAACAACAAGCATCATCATCATCATAGAATCGAACACTGTAATCGATGTTGTTAACCTCAACATATGATCAGAACATTGTTTGATGTGTTCAGAGCAAAAGTACAATTTTGATGATTTGCGCAGCTAACTCGCTCGGTAAACGATATAGCCAAAGTATATCTTCAAATTATTTACCTTCCATCATTCGTCTTGTGTGTAAAAATCAGTCGAACAAGTTATCGCATAAACATGGCTGAAAAAAAATCGTGATAGGGTATGGAACCCAGGGGTTACATCTTATCAGAAGGGCAAAAAGGATGAAAGGACTCTTCCTCCTCCTTACCGCACATTCCTTGGCTAAAGGGCTAATGGGCTAAAGGGCTAATGGGCTAAAGGGCTAAAGGGCTAATGGGCTAAAGGGCTAAAGGGCTAAAGGTGCAACAACCTCATCGATCGCTATCAGCAAGAACGCTTGTACTTTGTTAAGTGTAGAAAATTAATCTTTATTGGTAAATGGTTTTATGTTCAGAACAAGGAATGGAACCTAGGGGTTACGTCTTACCTAATAAAATCCCCGAGGTGCGATGAGTTACGTTTTTCGAACTAGTGTTTGGAACACTGAACTTTTCAAGATGGCAAGAGTGAGGTTAGCAATGTTCTGTTGTTGGATTTTAAATTCCACGCTACAACATGCATAAGGTGGCAGCCCTTGAGGTTTACTCCCGTAAAGATGGCAAGAGTGAGGTTAGCAATGTTCCGTTGTTGGATTTTTAAAATTCCCCGCTATAACATGCAAAAGGTGGCAGCCTTGAAGTTTACCGCCGTAAAGATGGCAGCAGTGAGGTTAGCGACGCTCCATTGTCCTTCAAAGTGAGGTTAGGGTTCGTCAAGAAGACAGCTGTCAAAAAAGCACGTGGCTATGTTTACCAAACAAGAGCACGTGGTCGTGACGTCACGGTCACGTAATCAATCCTTAGCTCGACGTCGCTAAGAGCAGCATTAGGATTAGCTATTCTTAAAAGTCTTGGGAACAGAGCAGCAGTATGAATTGCTATGTTTCAAAGCGTGTACACATCACCTATCGATTTTACATACATCGACCATCGAACTAAACTTCATCCGCTAGATCGTGCTGCTATCTTAGCATGACTTTAAAGTACAATGAATAGCCATGTTTCAAAGCGTGTACACATTACCTATCGATTTTGCACGCATCGACTCTCGTACTAAACTTCTTCCGCTAGATTGTGCTGCTATCTTAGCATGACTAAGATGCATGAACTGAAAGTACGAAGAATAACCATGTTTTAAAGCGTGTACACATTACCTATCGACTTTGCATGTATCGACTCTCGTACTAAACTTCTGCAGGTAGATTGTGCTGCTATCTTAGCATAACTTATACGCATGAACTTAAAGTACAGAGAATAGCTATGTCTCAAAGCGTGTGACACATTACTTATTGATTTTGCATGCAACAAATATCGTACTAAACTTCTTCCTCTAGATTGTACTGCTATCTTAGCATAACTTATACACATGAACTTAAAAGTAGAAAGAATAGCCATGTTTCAAAGCGTGTACACATTACTTATTGATTTTGCATGCATCAAATATCGTACTAAACTCCTTCCGCTAGATTGTGCTGCTATCTTAACACAACCTATACGCATGACCTTAAAGTAAAAAGGTGTGTACACATCACCTATTGATTTTGCATGCATCGAATCTCGTACTGAACTTCGTCCGCTAGATTGTGCTGGTATCTTAGCATAACTTATACACATGAACTTAAAAGTACAAAGAATAGCCATGTTTCAAAGCGTGTACACATTACTTATTGATTTTGCATGCATCAAATCTCGTACTAAATTTATTCCGCTAGATTGTGCTGCTATCTTAGCATAACCTATACCAATGAACTTAAAGTACAATGATTAGTCATGTTTCAAAGCGTGTACACATCAACTATCGAATTTGCATGTATTGACTCTCGTACTAAACTCCTTCCGCTAGATCGTGCTGCTATCTTAGCATAACCAATACGCATGACCTTAAAGTAAAAAGAATAGCCATGTTTCAAAGTGTGTACACATTACCTATCGATTTTACAAGCATCGACTCTCGTACTAAACTTCTTCCGCTAGATTGTGCTGGTATCTTAGCATAACCTATACGCATGGCCTTAAGGTACAAAGAATAGCCATGTTTCAAAGCGTGTACACATTACCTATCGATTTTGCATGCATTGACTCTCGTACTAAACTTCTTACGCTAGATTGTGCTGGCATCTTAGCATAACTTATACACATGAACTTAAAAGTACAAAGAATAGCCATGTTTCAAAGCATGTACACATTACCTATGGATTTTGCATGCATTGACTCTCGTACTAATCTCCTCCCGCTAGATTGTGCTGCTATCCTAGCATAACCTATACGCATGACCTTAAAGTAAAAAGAATAGCACCGGGCGAGTTGGCCGTGCGCGTAGAGGCGCGCGGCTGTGAGCTTGCATCCGGGAGATAGTAGGTTCGAATCCCACTATCGGCAGTCCTGAAAATGGTTTTCCGTGGTTTCCCATTTTCACACCAGGCAAATGCTGGGGCTGTACCTTAATTAAGGCCACGGCCGCTTCCTTCCAACTCCTAGGCCTTTCCTATCCCATCGTCGCCATAAGACCTATCCGTGTCGGTGCGACGTAAAGCCCTTAGCAAAAAAAAAAAGAATAGCCATGTTTCAAAGTGTGTACACATCACCTATCGATTTGCATGCAACAAATATCGTACTAAACTTCTTCCGCTAGATTGTGCTGCTATCTTAGCATAACTAAGATGCATGAACTGAAAGTACGAAGAATAACCATGTTTTAAAGCGTGTACTCATTACTTATCGATTTTACATACATCGACTCTCGTACTAAACTTCTTGCGCTAGATTGTGCCGCTATCTTAGCATAACCTGTACGCATGAACTTAAAGTACAAAGAATTGCCTTGTTTCGAAGCGTTTACACATTACCTAATGATTTTGCACGAAACGACTATCATACTAAACTTTTCCCACTAGATTGTGCTAAAATCATGTAAGTGTGCTGCTATCTTAGCATAACCTATCGATTTTACATGCATCTACTATCGTACTAGACTTCTTCCGCTAGAGCATGTAGCAATCGCTTTTGTGTATCCCTAACCCATGTGCACGAACTTAAAGCATAAAGATGAGCTATGTTCTAAAGCGTGTACACATCACCTATCGATAATGTATGTATCGAATATCGTACTAAACTTCTCCTGCTAGAGCGTACGAGTATCGCTTGTGCGTGCACGAACATAAAGCATAAAGAATAGCAATGTATAAAAATCTTGTAAACAAAGCAGCAGCATTACGTATAGTCAAGATTAAATGCGTGCACACATCATGTATCCATGACGCACACAGTACTAAACTTATTCCATTAGAATGTACAAAGTTCGCATGTGTTTGTGCTGCTATCTTAGCATAGCCTATGTGAATGAACTTAAAGCATAAAGAATAGTGATGTATAAAAATCTTGTGAACATAGCAGAGTGTTAACTACGTAGGTGTAGACATTGAACTTTGCATGCTGAGGCAGCATACTACGTGACCGTGACGTCACGACCACGTGCTCTTGTTTGGTAAACATAGCCACGTGCTTTTTTGACAGCTGTCTTCTTGACGAACCCTAACCTCACTTTGAAGGACAATGGAGCGTCGCTAACCTCACTGCTGCCATCTTTACGGCGGTAAACCTCAAGGCTGCCACCTTTTGCATGTTATAGCGGGGAATTTTAAAAATCCAACAACGGAACATTGCTAACCTCACTCTTGCCATCTTTACGGGAGTAAACCTCAAGGGCTGCCACCTTATGCATGTTGTAGCGTGGAATTTAAAATCCAACAACAGAACATTGCTAACCTCACTCTTGCCATCTTGAAAAGTTCAGTGTTCCAAACACTAGTTCGAAAAACGTAACTCATCGCACCTCGGGGATTTTATTAGGTAAGACGTAACCCCTAGGTTCCATTCCTTGTTCTGAACATAAAACCATTTACCAATAAAGATTAATTTTCTACACTTAACAAAGTACAAGCGTTCTTGCTGATAGCGATCGATGAGGTTGTTGCACCTTTAGCCCTTTAGCCCTTTAGCCCATTAGCCCTTTAGCCCTTTAGCCCATTAGCCCTTTAGCCCATTAGCCCTTTAGCCAAGGAATGTGCGGTAAGGAGGAGGAAGAGTCCTTTCATCCTTTTTGCCCTTCTGATAAGATGTAACCCCTGGGTTCCATACCCTATCACGATTTTTTTTCAGCCATGTTTATGCGATAACTTGTTCGACTGATTTTTACACACAAGACGAATGATGGAAGGTAAATAATTTGAAGATATACTTTGGCTATATCGTTTACCGAGCGAGTTAGCTGCGCAAATCATCAAAATTGTACTTTTGCTCTGAACACATCAAACAATGTTCTGATCATATGTTGAGGTTAACAACATCGATTACAGTGTTCGATTCTAGTCTTGTTATGTTTCATTCTGATCTTCTTAGAACAAGGGTACCCCATAACATGTTCTAAACACATGTTGTATTGAGTACAGTGTTCGATTCTAGTCTTGATCACTTATTTCGTGTTCTGAACACATCGATCAATGTTCTGATCACATGTTGTATCGAGTACAGTGTTCGATTCTAGTCATGATCACTTATTTTGTGTTCTGAACACATCAATCAATGTTCTGATCACATGTTGAAGTTAACAACATCGATTACAGTGTTCTATTCTAGTCTTGTTATGTTTCAATCTGATCTTCTTAGAACAAGGGTACCCCCTAACATGTTCTAAACACATGTTGTATTGAGTACAGTGTTCGATTCTAGTCTTGATCACTTATTTCGTGTTCTGAACACATCGATCAATGTTCTGATCACATGTTGTATCGAGTACAGCGTTTGATTCTACTCTTCTTATGTTTCGAAAGTCTAAACATGCACAATAATGTTATCGCTGCACACGCTTGCCTTCGCGATGCAGGTTTAAACTTGTTCGATATAAAGCTATGCCTTGACATAAGAGGCGGAGGAGGAGGTAGAGAAGGAGGAGGAGGAGGGGGAGGAGGAGGAGGAGGAGGAGGAGGAGGAGAATGATAAGGCCTTAACAGCCTATGTATAGTCGCCTTTGTTTAAGGATGATAGCTGTCAAAAGAATTTTTCAAATTATCCACCACCACATTTCAGCTAAAGAGGGCAGCAGGGTGCTCTGTTGATTAAGCACATAGAATTTCAAATTGCCCTCCACCACATGCATAACAGCAGCTGTTATCTTGCGCAGTAGCCTCTAAGCTAGCTTTCTTCATAAGAGTAGCCGCCATCTTGTGCGAGCACCCCTAGGCCGTCTCATAAGGAGCTATGTATAGTCACCATTTTGTGTCTGCCATCTTGCGTAAGCATCCCTAGGACGTCTCAAGGCATCTTGTTTCTCATAAGAGCAGCCACCATCTTGTAGAAATAGATAGCTGCGAATGCCAAAGGGCTTAAGTAGGAATCGAACCGTTGATCTCATCATTAGACTATGTTTTTTCTTGTTCCTGATACTACGAACCTACGTATTAGGCGGAAAAATTTTGTCCGTTTTGCTCTACGATGCATCGTTTTCGAGATATTTAACATTTTGCATTTAAGCCTCCAAATTTAATGAATCGAACCTGCACGGTACGTTATACTCTCTACCATAGCTAGACCTGATCATGTTACGAAGACTCGCTTCAATACAAGCTAAAACAGAGCAAATGCCAAAGGGCCTAAGTAGGAACCGAACCGTTGATCCCATCATTAGACCATGATTTTCTTGTTCCTCATACTGCGAACCTAGCTATTAGGCAGAAAAATTTTGTCCGTTTTGCTCTACGGTGCACCGTTTTCGATATATTTAACATTTTGCATTTAAGCCCTAAATTTAATGAATCGAACTATCACGACACGTTAGCCTCTAAGCTAAGAGTAGCAACCATCTTGCGCAAGCACCCTTAAAGCGTCTCATAAGGAATTATGTATAGCTGCCATCTTGTGTCCGCCATCTTGCGCAAGCATCCTTAGGGCGTCTCAAGCCATCTTGTGCAAGGACCCTTAAGCCGTCCCATAAGAGCAGCCGCTATCTTGCGCAAGCATCCCTAGGGCATCTCATAAGGAGCCATGTATAACTGCCATCTTGCGCAAGCATCCCAAGGGCGTCTCATAAGAACCTGTGTATAGCAGCCATCTTGCGTAAGCACCCTTAAGGAGTCATGTATAGCCGCCATCTTATGCAATTAGCGTCGAGGGAGGGCTGCTGTAGAATTTTTCTTTTTAAATTATCCGCCACCACTTTTCAAAGGTATCTAGCTAAAGATGGTAGCACCGCGGATGACAGGTGACGAATTTACATCTACTACGATAAAGAGGGCAGCACGGTGCTCTCTGTATTAAAGATGGCGGATGACAGCTGTCAAAAAAGCACATGGCTATGTTTACCAAACAAGAGCACGTGGAATTTGCCGCCATCACATTTCAAACTAAAGAGGGTAGCACTATGCTCTGTTGATTAAAGATGGCGGATGGTAGCTGTCGAAAAAGCACGTGAGTTTGTTTCCAAACAAGAGCACGTGGAATTTTTCAATTTGCCGCCACCACATTTCAAAGGTATCTAGCTAAAGATGGCAGCACGGTGCTCTCTTGATTAAAGATGGCGGATGATAGCTAACAGAACTTTTCAAATTGTCCGCTACTACGTGCTTAAGGTAGTAGCTATAAAGAGGGCAGCACGGTGTTCTGTGGATTAAAGATGGCGGATGACAGGTGATGAAATTACCCGCATGATAGTAGCACAGTGCTCTGTTGATTAAAGATGGCGGATGACAGCTGTCAAAAAAGCACGTGGCTTTGTTTCCAAACAAGAGCACGTGGAATTTACCACCACCACATTTCAAACTAAAGAGGGCAGCACTGTGCTCTATAGATTAAAGATGGCAGATGACAGCTGTCAAAAAAGCACGTGAGTTTGTTTTCAAACAAGAGCACGTGGAATTTGCCGTCACCGGGGCAGTACTGTTCTCTCTGGATTAAAGATGGCTGCTTGTCGAAAAGCATTTTTCAAATTATCCGCCACCACATTTCAGCTAAAGAGGGCAGCACTGTGCTCTATAGATTAAAGATGGCGGATGACAGCTATCAAAAAAGCACGTGGCTGTCAAAAAGCACGTGGATTTGTTTATCTCGAGCTAGTGAGGTTAAGTTGGTAGCACTAAGGTTTAGGCCCGTCAAGATGGCAGCACTGCCGATGACAGGTGACGAAAGAGGGCAGCACGGTGCTCTGTAGTTTAAAGATGGCGGATGACAGCTGTCAAAAAAGCACGTGGCTGTCAAAAAGCACGTGGCTTTGTTTATCTCGCGCTAGTTAGGTTAAGTTGGTACTACTGCGGTTTAGGCCCGTCAAGATGGCAGTACTGAGGTTAGCGATGCGTTGTTGTCTGTCAAAAAGCACGTGGCTTTGTTTACAAATCTGTCGAAAAGCACGTGGCTGTCAAAAAGCACGTGGCTTTGTTTACCTCATGCTAGTGAGGTTAAGTTGGTACCACTAAGGTTAGGCCCGTCAAGATGGCAGTACTGAGGTTAGCGATGCGTTGTTGTCTGTCAAAAAGCACGTGGCTGTCAAAAAACACGTGGCTTTGTTTACCTCGCGCTAGTTAGGTTAAGTTGGCACTAGTGAGGTTTAGGCCCGTCAAGATGGCAGCAGTGAGGTTAGCGATGCGTTGTTGTCGAAAAGCACGTGGCTGTCAAAAAGCACGTGGCTTTGTTTATCTCGCGCTAGTTAGGTTAAGTTGGTACTACTGCGGTTTAGGCCCGTCAAGATGGCAGTACTGAGGTTAGCGATGCGTTGTTGTCTGTCAAAAAGCACGTGGCTGTCAAAAAACACGTGGCTTTGTTTACCTCACGCTAGTTAGGTTAAGTTGGCACTAGTGAGGTTTAGACCCGTCAAGATGGCAGCAGTGAGGTTAGCGATGCGTTGTTGTCTGTCAAAAAGCACGTGGCTGTCAAAAAACACGTGGGTTTGTTTACCTCATGCTAGTTAGGTTAAGTTGGCACTAGTGAGGTTTAGGCCCGTCAAGATGGCAGCAGTGAGGTTAGCGTTGCGTTGTTGTCGATGACAGCTGTCAAAAAGCACGTGGCTTTGTTTACAAATTCAAATCTCGCGCCAAAATTCACATTTCCCGCCAAAATTCAAATTTCCCGCGGGCGGCGGCGGCGGCGGCGGCGGAGGAGGAGGAGGCGGGCGGAGGCGTGCGGCGGAGGAGGCGCCAGAACTCTCCCATTATACTACTCACTATATCACATGTTCAGTGTGGCCTCCACTGCTGCCGACAACCTCTTCGAGACGAGTGCGCATGTTTCTGACGACTTTGCGGCACAGGTCTTCATGAATTTCACTGCAGAGCTGCACAATCTGAGCACACATTTCCATGCGGCTTTGAGGTCTTGTCTGGTTTTTCTGTAGCCCAAAATCGCACATTTTGTTTATTAACTGCCCTGTTGAGATGAAAATAGGCTTCATCAGAGAACCAAATGTTAAACAGTACTTCATCTTTGAGTCCATAATGCGTACTGCAATCTCTTCTGCCTGTGAAGATCTGTTAGCTTGTGTAGTACAGTCACTTTTTACGGGTACAATTGAAGGTCACCGTGTATTTTTTTAACTGAACAGCGCGATATTCCACTTTCTCTTACAGTTCGCCGTGTTGACTGGTGTGGGCTGCATGACGATCCTCAGTGCGGCGATGCTTTCAGGAAACCGAACTGCTGGTGCACATGGTCGCTTTTCTTCCTTCACATTGCCTTGTTCTTCAAAGTTTCTGTATAAGCGAAGGATGGTGTTCCTTGCTGGTGCCCACCTAGTCTGAAATACAGCTCGAAATTTTATTTGTGACGCCGTAACACGTATCGATTCGCAATAAAATGTTACTGTTTTGGCGCGCTGCTGAACGGATAGTCGGCCGTGGTTGGCCACGGCATAAAGCTCACTGGAATTCAGGCATTCGGAGTCAAAGCAGCAGTGTCACCTCTACAGTTATTTCCATGTAACAGGGAAGGTGTGCACGAAATTTGAACAACATAGTACATAAGTTAAAATTTATATTTGCTTTTCAAATGTGTCAACTATTCGTGCTCCACCCTGTATATCTAAGCCGTTGACTTCAGATACGTTAAATAATTCCTGCTTGCTTTTCCGAGTATAAGGTGTGGCCCAAGAGGGTTGTTCGGCTCTCATAGCTGATATCATCTATCCATCTTCATCTCAGATTTCCTTGCTTTCTCCTTCCTGTTGATTGGCTATAAAGAATCTGTTTCGGTCCTTGGTATTCTATCGTCATTCATTCATGTTATTTTGAGATAACAGTTTTGCTTTTGTTCATTTTCCGTAAGACTGAAAACTCGCTATTGTTATTGGATATGTTCATTTCTCTGAAGGTCTAAGATAATGTAAACGTTTCGAAGGAACTTCATTTCGCTTGATTCAGTTTTTCTTTCGTTTGGTTGCTTCAAGGACTAGTTTTCCCAACCGTACGTTGGGAATGGAACTGCTAATGTTTTGTGCAATTTCAATTACGTTTATCGTTGTGCTTTACTCTTTTAAGATTCTCCGGGACAAAATTCCACCCCCTCAGCATTTGTTATTGTCGTCAGCTGCTACGATGAATGTGGAGCGAAAAGAACATAATCGAATTCTCCTGATATTCTTATTCATATTAACTTCAAATTGTATTTGTTTCCTGCATGAGATACTCGTCATATGGGAAAGGACAGATTTCCACATAAATCAGATATTGCTATTGCTAGCCTGATACAGTCCTTGTAAGGCAAACACTCCGAAGAGACAGTGCAGCATCTGGCGTGTATAGGAAACTGCATGTTGTTGTAGTGAAGGATAGTGTTGTAATTTCACTCCCCCGCAGAATGATATTCAAGTAAATTTATTTATTTATTTATTTATTTATTTATTTATTTATTTATTTATTTATTTATTTATTTATTTATTTATTTATTTATGTTTGTTTATGTGGTGAAAGTCTGTGGGCCTCCTTAATTTCCGAGCCTGCCTGCATTGCAGGCCCTAACGTTACACCACTGTTAAGGCTATAGTTGGGCCACGGCCGACTTGATGCGTCGCTCTAGCTAGCTCCTTACCGGCCTTGACAATCGGGTCCACGCACTGTAATCGGAGTAGTTACACAGCTCGACACGTGGCGCTGGCGGCCGACCTATTTGCGGTAGAAATGCATACTTCTTTATGGAAAATATATTGACTTTGATTGCCGATTTATCGTAATTTAGAGTTACGGAGAATGTTACATAGGTTAATACTGTTAAAATGATTAATCCTAAAGGTTACTTCCGTTGATATTTGCCAAAATGATGTGAAATGAAACTGCGGGGAGATGACTTAGTCAAGCTGACTTTCAGATATTGATTCTGATTGCCGATGTATCTTAATTTACGGAATAAAATAGTATGTTACATTGACTAATGTTGTGAAAATGATTAATCCTAAAGGCTACTTTTATTGATATGTGCCAAAATAACGTCGTGAAATGAAACTGCGGAGGATGGAGTAGTCCAACTGACGGTCCGTTCCTTAATTGTGAGGAATAATAGTAATCGTTTTATCATGGAATTTAGATACATAGCAGAACTTACCACAATACTCTTGTCTTCTGATGTTAATACTGAGATTAAGAGTCATTGTTGAATTAGAGTTTTAAAATTCTTCAAGCGCTGCTCTCAGGAAGAGGGCTGGACAAAACATAAAAGTCTTACTTTTTCCATATTCGTTGTATGCATAACAAATATTTTGACTCAAACATGTTTAAATTTTAATTTCAATATATATAGTTTGAGATTACCGGTACATTTCATACATACCTTTCACTAGAATATTAAACCCCGGGCAAGTTGGCCGTCCTAAATTCAGACAATAAATTTTACTTGAAATGCACTAGGGTGGAACAAGTTGGCCGCGCGGCGTGCAGCTGTGAGCTTGCATCCGGGAGATAGTGGGTTCGAACCCCACTGCCGGCAGCCCTGGAAATGGTTTTCCGTGGTTTCCCATTATGATATCAGGCTGTACCTTAATTAAGGCCACGGCCGTTTCCTTCCCACTGCTAGCCCTTTCCTATTCCACCGGCATCATAAGACCAATCTGTGTCGGTGCGACGTAAAATAAATAGCGAAAGAAGAAGAAGAAGAAGAAGAAGAAGAAGAAGAAGAAGAAGAAGAATTTAAATAAAAATTCCGTGAGAAAAGTATTTTGAGTAAATAAATTGTAAACTGTTCTCTGCTCGATGATGATTATGATGCTTGTTGTCTAAAGGGACCTAACATCTAGGTCATCCGCCCCATTGTTCAGGTAACAACACTTCATACGTTGGCCTTACCGTCATAGCAGTAGTGATTCTTACTTGTCAATGTTTAAATGTTAAAGTTCAGATTATCTTGGATAAAAATGTGTTGTGTTGATGACATATGGCAAATACGACACCGCATAAAGGATAATTCTATGAAAGAAAATTCATGGGTAAAAATACGTTATTAGCGTGATTAGCTGCCACTCCCGATGACCTGGGTTCGATTCCTGGCCCTGGCACAAAATTTCAAAAGTGGTACGAAGGCTGGAACGGGGTCCACTCAGCCTTGGGAGGTCAACTGTGTAGAGGGGGGTATCGATTCCCACCTCAGACATCCTCGAAGTGATTTTCCAAATGCCGGGATGGTAACTATCTTAAGGCCACGGCTGCTTCCTTCCCTCTTCCCTTCCAATCTCCCCATCCCCAACACAAGGCCCCTGTTCAGCATAGAAGTTGCGGCTGCCTGGGCGAGCTACTGGTCATCCTTCCCAGTTGTATCCCCGACCCACAGTCTCACGCTCCAGGACACTACCCTTGAGGTGGTAGAGGTGGGATTCCTCACCGAGTCCGAGAGAAAAGCCAACCCTGGAGGGTTAAACAGAGTAAGAAAGAAAGAAAGAAAGAACGAACGAAGGTAAATACCCGAAATAGAAACGGCAAACTGAGATGAGAGTGCTACCTGCTTTTAGCCACTCCGTAGTTTTGTCCTGGTCTACAGAGAACTCATGTAATGATAGTGTCCCTTTGCTCTTTTTTTTTTTTTTTTTCCTGTTCGGAATACAAAAAAGGCTCACAGCAATATATATTCGAATATTTCCTAACACAGTTAAAGAAAAGCAAATCACCACACCATTAAAAAACGAATTAGCGCATAAATTAAAATCCTTGTTCAGGACGAAGTTACAGCGAGAAATCACTTTGTTCTCGTTTCCATAAAATGTCTGCTCGAAGTACGAAAGGGTGCACAAGAATATCACAAATTCCAAGATTTGTAAACACAATTTAAAAAATATTATCACCATACTATACAATAAAAAATTAACTCATTAGCGCATAACTATCAGATCCCAATATCAAGCCAACAAACACCTCATTGCGAACACATTGCCAACATTTACGACAGCAAAACCAGATAAATAAAACTGGAAATGCGGCAATTTGCGGTATACAGCTACCTGTCAATGGGTAGTAGGTCAGCGCTCCAGCGGCATTACGGTGAAACTTCTCAATTACAGCTTTATGCTGGGCTTCACAAGCGATTGTCAAGGCCGGTATAAGGAGCGCAGCGAGGGATCCAGTCGGCCGTGGTTGGGCCCACGAGAGTTGAAGTCTGACGTTTAGCGCCACCGGCGAGAAAAAGTTGACTAACGCTGCTCGAAAATGGTCTGTTGCTATAGCAACGATAACAGAGATGCCATATTTAAGGATGCTATCGCCACGTGGGTTGGCTTGCTCTCAGTCGCTTTTGTGACATTATTTGGAGTAGTATTGTGTTAGGTGCGTTAGTTGTTGCTAGTTTATGTAATAATTTAAGTGTTTGTTTCCTGAATATTATTTTCGTTGTTAGTTTATTTCTTGGAAGTTAATCAGTGGCTAGTTGTACAGTTCCGTTCTCTATTTGATATGCACATTTGTTGAGGTTATTGTTAGTTTAGTGAATATGAAATATCATATTTATCGGCAATGGCGTGTTCTGTCTTAAATACCAGAATTATTAGCACGAACTTAGGCACGAGTCAAAGTTTATTGAATTGCATTAGGCCAACATAGTTAATTAAACATTCAGCCTGTATGAAAGAGTGATATTCCTCAGATTGAGGTAACTATGACAACGCAGCGTATTTTCGTAGTTACTGCTTTCGCCGCTCAAATGCCAGACTCCAACTCTTGTGGGCCCAACTATAGATAAGGCTAGATGCCCATGTTATCCATGGAAATTCCCCGTGACTTGATTTAAAAATCACTTCCGGATGATTTAACCCCTTGAGATGATGACATTGGACGGTCTTCTCAGAAATTTGGAGGTACTGGTACGTAATAAAGAGAAGTTCATCACTTCCATGTGTTTCAGGATGCCGAGGAAAGAAGAGCAATCCCTAAGGATACCATCCACTTGGCGTTCTGCATTCCTTCTGCTTGCTCTGGAGGAGACCTTCAGGAATTCCTCACTAGTACAATGCAAGCGGCCAACAGTCTGTCAACGTTTCGTGTAGATGTGGAGGTCGAGGAGTCCATGTGTCAAGTTAAGAAAGAGATGGAACTGGACGACAAGGATATCGCATTCATGTATGTATAGTATTATCCCATTGTCAGCTGAGTAAATATTTTTAGAGCTAACCCTCAGCTACTGATGTTGAGTCTCACAGACTCCTGTAGATGACGAGTCATTCGCTCCCGATGAGATCTTTCACTTTATATCCTTGTTCTTCCTGGTACTTCCCTCTTTCATCGTCTTAGCAATCACGCTTGCTTGTTGTTGCTCGTTGTTTTAAAGGGCCTAACATCGAAGGTCATCGGCCTGCAATCACGCAGCTGGTCATTATTGAGCAATAATGTAGAACCGAAATAATAATGTCTGAAGTAGTGTAGGACTCTCACCAGTCTCCGTGTCAGTACGATAAAGTACGGGTCAGCTTTTTAATCAGGTGTGATAAAAGAAATATATTCTGTACATTTTTATTTATCAAACTTTTTGATGTAGTAATCTGGTATTTATTAATTTATGCACGGTTTAATTTTTATTTGATGAGAACAAATGTGATTGTTAACCATTTTTCGGTCATTGAAACGTATGTTATGTTTATTACAAGTCAGAAAACATAGCCTATCATGTCGAATCTTACATCAAACCGTCTCCTACAATGCATACTAAAACCATGCTTAAACTACCAGTCTCAGACCAAACATCAGTAACAATGTTATTGAGTTCTCACCTCAGCAACTGAGGGTTAAAGGTATTTTCGGATAGCGTCTTTTTAAATGTCAATCTTCCCAACGCGTTATCCCCGATCTTTCATCGGCACTGAGGCGGAGCCCCAGGGCCGAGAAATTTGTGGCTCTTCGACCGATACCGGTCTTGAATGCCCTATCTTGAATTTATCCCCTGACTGAATGGTTTTGGGTTTCGGGTTAGAGACGGAGTTTTGTTGTCATGGCTGACCAGTGTGTGGTCTAGCGCAGTGCGCTGTCTAATTCAAGATAACCTTGGGCCTCTTTTTAACATAGATTTGGGCCGATTTGCCAATAAGTACCAATTTTCACGGGTTGAATTGCCCTGGCCGCCTCTGTGGTGTAGTGGTTAGCGTGATTAGCTGCCACCCCCGGAGGTCCGGGTTCGATTCCCGGCTCTGCCACGAAATTTGAAAAGTGGTACGAGGGCTGGAACGGGGTCCACTCAGCCTCGGGAGGTCAACTGAGTAGAGGCGGGTTCGATTCCCACCTCAGCCATCCTCGAAGTGGTTTTCCGTGGTTTCCCACTTCACCTCCAGGCAAATGCCGGGATGGTACCTATCTTAAGGCCACGGCCGCTTCCTTCCCTCATCCTTGCCTATCCCTTCCAATCTTCCCATCCCCCTACTAGGCCCCTGTTCACTATAGCAGGTGAGGCCGCCTGGGCGAGGTACTGGTCATACTCCCCAGTTGTATCCCCCGACCAAGAGTCTGAAGCTCCAGGACACTGCCCTTGAGGCGGTAGAGGTGGGATCCCTCGCTCAGTCCGAGGGAAAAACCGAACCTGGAGGGTAAACAGATGATGATGATGATGATGAATTGCCCTGCCAATAAGTACCAATTTTCACGGGTTGAATTGCCCAAACCACCGCCGTCTCAACTTCTATATAGAGATTGAGACGGCGGTGGCCCAAACTATAACGTATCCATGCAGCCAATGATGAGCCAACACCGAGGCACGTGACCAGCAGCAATACAACACTTTGTTTGATTTCGATTGTTGTGTTCGATTATTCACTTAATTCGATGGTGTCTAGGCCAATGGGCGTAAGCCACTAAAAATATTCAGGAGAGACAAAAAACAGTTTACACCTCACTGCAGTCCGACTCGTTGGCTGAATGGACAGCGTACTGGCCTTCGGTTCAGAGGGTCCCGGGTTCGATTCCCGGCCGGGTCGGGGATTTTAACCTTCATTCGTTAATTCCAGTGGCTCGGGGGCTGGGTGTTTGTGCTGTCCCCAACATCCCTGCCACCCACACACCACACATAACACTATCCTCCACCACAATAACACGCAGTTACCTACACATGGCAGATGCCGCCCACCCTCATCGGAGGGTCTGCCCTACAAGGGCTGCACTCGGCTAGAAATAGCCACACGAAATTATTATATACCTCACTACAAGCACTGATCTCTATTAATTGCTCTTTATTTGAATTTTATAATGGATCTAAGATTGTAGTCAACTGAATATGTGGTGTGGGATCGTACAGTTTCTTGAAATTATTTTTTTAATATGAAATTTGACGGTTACGCCATTTGACTGGGACTGATACTACTTCAATGTTGGTTACGACAACGTTTATTTAGGGTTGCACTAATTGCAATAAATGATAATAACAACAATGGTAAGTTGTTTATTGTGTGAAAGGATGATTAATAGTAAGAAAACCATTATAAAACACTAATTTTATATCCTGATTAATTTAAATAAATTACCCTCACAGAAGTAACACTCAAATCCAAAAGCTATTAAGCGTTGGGATATCAGAACATTGAGTTATGCTGAATAAAACCGAATAATAATTGAAGATTAATAATCTGCACAATAATGAATGACACTTAGACACTGGAAATACATTCCCATGCCGGGTTTAGTGGCTCAGACGGTTGAGGTGCTGGCATTCTGACCTCAACTTGGTAGGTTCGATCCTGGCTCAGTCCGGTGGTATTTAAAGGTGCTTAAATACGTCATTTCCGTGTCGGTAGATTTACTGGCACGTAAAAGAACTCCTGCGGAGCAAAATTCTGGCATCTCGGACCGTAAAAGTACTTAGTGAGACATAAAAAATAACATTATTATAAATTCTTACAACGGTAATCTAGTAGAACTTCCAGTTCTTATATACATTATAGGAAGAATAATTATAATATACATTTTCCGTTTTCGTTTTACCTTAAATGGTGCGATTCAAAATAATGTAACAGCACTAGAATATTATCAGAGATAACACAATAATAAAAATAGAAGAGAAACAAATTTCGTTGTTAAAAGTCATAAATGTGAACTGAAATAAGAACATGTCAGACTAAACAATACTGAGTAACTAAATATCTTATTCACCTGTCTCTGAAAAGAGACATCTGTAGATATTCATTATGATAGCTCATAGAGATTACTTTACTGGACACAAGCTTTACCAGTCATGGAACTTCGTAATTGTTGGGCTGAGTGGCTCAGACGGTTGAGGCGCTGGTCTTCTGATTCCAACTTGGCAGGTTCGATACTGGCTCAGACCGGTGGTATATGAAGAAGCTAAAATACGTTAGCCTCGTGTCGGTAGATTTACCGGCACGTTAAAGAACTCCTGCGGGACTAAATTCCGGCACCTCGGCGTCTCCGAAAGCCGTAAAAAGAGTAGTTAGTGGGACGTAAAGCCAATAACATTATTATTAATTTCGCAATCTGTGTTGACAGTTCCTAACTGTAAACACATAGTCAAACAGATAAGCTCCATTTAGTACGCATGTTCCTAACAATCCCAAGTGTCACTGTTTTCTCCGCAGCCTCAGGATTATACGAGTATTTCAGCTTTATGACTAAATATTTTGAAAAAAAAAAAAGCCCTATTTAAATGTTATCTTTTCTCCATTATCACACTTGGCCATCTTTGGTAGGATGTTCTGTTGAAGACCTTTAAAACATTTGAAGACTTTGTGACACATTGTAATGACTTCATACGGTTTGGGTTTGACTTTTGCATTTACAATTACAGTAGGCCACTCTGAGGGAGCCCATACAACTTTATTTTTAAGGGTATTTCCTATTGAAGCACGGGCAGAATCTACTGGCATGTACGTATGATCAGGCTGCAAGTAAGTTACTGATATGTATTCAGTGCTCTTTGATGTCTGAAGAAACCACAAGAAAGCAGATAAAACCTGATGATTTTTATTTTGCCCGGGCATGAGTCACAATATAGAGCAACAGTTCTGACATCACCTCTTTCATCCACGACTGACAGATGACAATGTATTACAGAACAAATTTCATTTGTTCCTCGATGCCCGTCTTCTTCTTCCCACATAAAGCAGTATACATTATTGGAGGCATTTTCAATTACTGTCTCATTGTATACACAGCATTTCCTGGAATAATATAAAACGATACTATTACCATGAAGGGTATTTAATACCTTTTTGAAGGTCAAAACTAGTACAGACAAATGTTGAGTCCCTTTTGGCCTATTCCTGATCATTCTGATTTACCCTACATCCTTAGAAAATCGAACCTCAGCTTCACGGCTTTCGAACATTGCAATATCATTTAGCGTCAGATCCTCTACTGGTGTATTTTTCTGTTTTTGACAAGTGAGCACTTGTTCTCTTTTGGTATGTAGAATCCAATGTTGAATTTGGTCCTAAAAGTAAATTTAAAATATTGATAATGGCGTGTGGCCTCCGAAGAGGCGTGGTGCAGGTCTTTTGATTTGATACCGTAGGCGACCTGCGCGTCATGATGAGGATGAAATGATGATGAAGACGACACATACACCCAGTCCCCGTGTCAGTAGTGGGGAATTAACCAATTATGGTTAAAATTCCCGACTCTGTCGGGAATCGAACCCGGAACCCCTGTGACCAAAGGCCAGCACTCTAACCATTTAGCCATGGGGCCGGACCTAAATATATTTTAAAAACCCTTTCACTTGCTACAGGAATGCTATTTTCTTTACATTTAATTTTGTCATCATCATCATCATCTGTTTACCCTTCAGGTTCGGCTTTTCCCTCGGACTCAGCGAGGGATCCCACCTCTACCGCCTCAAGGGCAGTGTCCTGGAACTTCAGACTCTTAGTCGGGGGATACAACTGGGGAGAATGACCAGTACCTCACCTAGGCGGCCTCACCTACTATGCTGAACAGGGGCCTTATGGAGGGATGGGAGGATTGGAAGGGATAGACAAGGAAGAGGGAAGGAAGCGGCCGTGGCCTTAAGTGAGGTACCATCCCGGCATTCGCCTGGAGGAGAAGTGGGAAACCACGGAAAACCACTTCCAGGATGGCTGAGGTGGGAATCGAACCCACCGCTACTCAGTTGACCTCCCGAGGCTGAGTGGACCCCGTTCCAGCCCTCGTACCACTTTTCAAATTTTCGTGGCAGAGCCGGGAATCGAACCCGGACCTTCGGGGGTGGCAGCTAATCACGCTAACCACTACACCACAGAGGCGGACATTTAATTTTGTATTGCCTGTAAACAGCTGATATATTTTTCATTTCTTGAGGAAGATAACGTCTTGTTGTGTTAGCTCTGCAATAGTGTAATGAAACTGCTAGCAACTCTTTGATATAATTTTCCACGGTATCTGATGGTGTTTTGTTTCGTGGACGCCATTTTACCTCTTCCCTCCAGTTTAGAGGCAGAAAACTATCGATAGGGATATTATGAGCTCTACTATCGATAGTAATCGATAGTTTGTCCGGCCTCGCGGTGTAGGGGGCAACGCGTCCGCCTGTCACCCGGTGGCCCGTGTTCGATTTCCGGCTGGGTCAGGGAAGTTTAATTGTAAATGATTAATATCCCTGGCCTGGGGACTGGGTGTTTGTGTCGTCCTTAACGTTCCTTTCCTCACATTCAACACTCTACACTTCATTCCATTTACACGCAGGTTCATATCACATGGTGCGAGTAGGGGCAAAAGATCTCTATAGGTCGACGCCCCGAACAAACAGCATTTTAAAAAGATCGATAGTTTTCAAAAAGTGGAACGAATCATACCATTATGCCTGAAAATAGAACATTTATTAAACACAATATACAAAAAATCATTACGAAGCACAACATTTTCATGCTATGTAATTTCCGAAATTCAAATCGGAATCACTGATAAATCTCTTCAGTGGCTCGTCCGAGACATTGTCGGGCTGCACGCCTTGCCCATAACGTGATAACCCGAAAAATTCTTGTTCAGCTGCAGTGTTCATTTTGCGATTGCCCGACATTTTCTTGGGCATTGTAATATATTTGGAAAAATGTTTTACAGCATTCTCATTAGCTGGCAGGAGAGTTTTTAGTTGTTTTCATTAAGTCTTTGACCTAAAATGTGCCTTATCTTTTCTCGTCAACAGACAATCTCTGACAACTTATAAATCTCATTTTTTGTACCGTATTGGAACCAACTCAACTAAGGTTAGGTTGAATAGAGAATCCCACCTTCCAAAATGCTAAATAATCCTTCTGTCGGCACTGGTCGCAGGTACACAGAAATACTTAAATGTACACCTTTGAATTGGAACAAACTCCTCACCAGTTAACTGCAAACAGCGGTACAATTTCTGTTAGGGTATAAAATAAGCCAATGAGGGGAGAAAAAACTATCGTTGACTATCGATAGTAGGCAACTGACTATCGATATCAGACGATAGTGGTCGCTATCGATAACTATCGATAGCGCTATCGATAGTTTTCTGCCTCTACTCCAGTTTACCTGTATTCAGTTCTGTTTTGTTCTCCTCTGCATATCGTATCAATTTTGTGAAATCTCCAGAATCTTGAGGAGAAACTGCTGACGTACCTTTCTCCGAATGCCAGCGATTGGTGCATAATAGTATTTAGCACACTTCCTTCTACCGATGCTCTGTGTGGTATATTTCCTCTTTATTTCTTCTTGTAACACACGGAAGTAGGAAGTCTTTCTGACATTATGAATCATTCAATTCATAATAGTTTAGGGGAAGCACTAAAATTGATTTCTTAAATATCTATGTTATTAGTGGTTCTATAGATTAATACTAATTGAAAAGAGCTATAGAGATTACAATTAACGACCCTTTATGTTTTATACAGTTTTATCGTACCGGCTAATATAAGAAAAGGGCACGATTTCGCTGTATTCATCGACTATACGAAAGCGTTTAATGGGGGAAACCGCAACATCATCATAGAGAAGCTCGAAGCAGCTTTAGGACCAGAAGATCATTTCCTCCAGTTAATAATCAACATCATGGAAGGGAATGTAATAAGACATTAGTGATGGTCTTCTTCAGTCATAAGACATCATACAAACGAATGGCGTAGTACAAGGTGACCCCCTGAGTCCCATAATATTTAATATGATCACACATGACGTAGTAAAGGTAGTAACTTGCGATGACACGGTTATATTGAGCAATAGTAAAAGCTCATTACAGAAAGCTCTTAATAGACTAGTAGAATTGTCTCAAAAGAATGTCAAGCACACAAACCAGGGAAACCAAACTATTGAAATAGTCAAATCTTTCAAGTATTTTGGGCAACTCTACAAGTCACTGGACTTACTTTCACAAGGCACATTGAAGATAGAACAGTGGCTGCGATAAAGGCTGAAATGCAAATTCGCAATCGCAAATCCCTTTCACTCAGAACAGCAATGTCATTATTCAAGCTGAAAGTTACACCGGTATCATCATATGCAATTGAGATAACATGGCCATACCTTTCAATTTCATACAGAAATATGGAAACTTTGGACAGAACTAAAGCCAGATACATAAAAAAGTGTACTCTGCATATCAAAGTTTTCACCAAATCGGCCTGCATACCGGCTAGTTTTTTTTTTCAACTTGCTTTACGTCGCACCGACACAGATATGTCTTACGGTGATGATGGGATAGGAAAGGCCTAGGAGTGGGAAGGAATCGGCCAGGGCCTTAATTAAGGCACAGCCCCATTTTTGCCTGGTATGAAAATTGGAAATCACAGAAACCCATTTTCAGGGCTGTTGACAGTGGTGCTCGAACCCACCATCTCCCGGATGCAAGCTCACAGCTGCGCGCCCCTAACCGCACGGCCAACTCGCCCGGTCATACCAGCTAGTATGAACATCTTTCATAGAAGACCTGATGACAACTTATGATCTGACACCAATCTCAGCTACCAAAAGTTTCCTGGACGAACGACTCCAGAAAACTGCAGAAATAGACCCATAACTATTTAATACCCCCGCATGAACAATGATGAATAGAAATCAGCTAATTCTGAGCTACGTCACTTCTATACGAGAAGTGCTTTCATCACCGTATTCGTAATAAGAAAGGTTTACACAAAGTATCCAGTGACTGTGTTGGTGAAATTTGCTGCTCACATTGTTCACTATACCACCTGTTTGCACACAAAGAACACTTCTTCTTTCTCATTATTTGCAATAGACGAAACCTTGTATTGACAGCGCATTTCACTAGTTTTTTAAAAAAATCGTATGTACATATTGTGTTTACCGAGCTCGATAGCTGCAGTCGCTTAAGCGCGGCCAGTATCCAGTATTCGGGAGATAGTGGGTTCGAGCTCCACTGTCGGCAGCCCTGAAGATGGTTTTGCGTGGTTTCCCATTTTCACGCCAGTCAAATGCTGGGGATGTACCTTAATTAACGCCACGGCCGCTTCCTTCCAACTCCTAGCCCTTTCATGTCCCATCGTCGCCGTAAGACCTATCTGTGTCGGTGCGACGTAAAGCAAGTTGTAAAAACAATATATTGTTTGATATTAAATATTATTATTATTTTATAAAAAGAAATTCATGAATTTAGACCTTTATTGCTGTCCATATCAACGTCGAGCCACGGGAAAATGGGTGTGTAGAATTTAATGAAGAATGGTATGTAAAATCAGGGAATAAGGTATTGCAGCCTAGGCTAAAAATAATTTTATTCACGCTGTGTTAAATTGTAGTTTAGGGGAAAGCCTAAACTGAATTCTTAAATATCTGCGTTGTTAGTGAACCTAACAAAATTTATAGAGAATACAATTTGCGATTATTTATGTCTTATACAGTTTTACCGTACTGACTACGATAAGGGATTTCATGAATATCATTAACATGGAAATGTTCAGTCGTGTTAACTAGCGTTAGTGGTTATTTTTATTCTGATTGTCTTCGGATAAAAGTGTGTGGTCATCGGTCCATATCAATAAGGAAAACTGTGAAGATAATTATCAGAATGGGACGACTGCTTGAAGGATAAGACAAGAGTTTTCTTTGCTATTTGTTTTACGTCGCACCGACACAGATAGGTCTTATGGCGACGATGGGACAGGAGAGGCCCAGGAATGGGAAGGAAGTGGCCGTAGCCTTAATTAAGGAACAGCCCCAGATTTGTCTGGTGTGAAAATGGGAAACCACGGAAAACCATCTTCAGGGCTGTCGATAGTGGGGTTCGAACCCACTATATCCCGGATGCAAGCTCACAGCTACGCGCTTCTTACCGCACGGCCAACTCGCCCGGTAAAGACAAGAGGGAGTCATGGAAGGAGTAAAGACTCCCTTTACATTGGATGCCCTAATATCAAAGAGTCAAAATAAAACTAAAAATGAAGGCCTACAATATCGAAAGCCCTTGAAATTGTACAATAACGATCTGCCTGTTAGGTCATCAGCCCAGAGACTGGTTGGATCCTCAAATAGCATCACCAAAGGCTATGGAGTTATAGGGAAACCTCAAAAACCAATGGCAGTACCAAAATGAGGCGTACTAGGCAAGTTGAGGAGTGAGGTAGTTTGCCATTGCTTTCCTCACTGGGCCAGATAGTGCTATTGTAGCACATCTAACCCTATGAGCAACACCTTTCATGACACTCAGACACACTGGTTGTGCTCTGAATGTCATTAATTAGCACCACCCATACCCCAGCAGCTTCCATATTGTCACAGCCACGGATGAGACTAGGACTTCAGTGGAAGCTACACTTTGCTCTGGCCGGAAAATAACGATACTACTACTAATAATAATATTAATAATAATACAGTAACTATTGTTTTTTGTGATGTGCTTTGTCCTTTCTGCTGTGATTCATCTCCGATAGATGGGATTACTGTTTCATCCCGAGTAGAACAGCCTGTTTGAATATTGTGTGTGTGGTGCTAGTGGTGATGGTGGGGGTTAGATAACTTTCCCTTTTAACATTGCATTCCTCTCGTTCATACATGTTCTGATAACTACTGGTACAAGACACACACTATTTGATGTAGCCTAGTATTCCAGCTATTCGATCCTTGCTACGAGGCGCCGATAGGAATGAAAAGTGTGAACTTATAACGGAAAACGGCGGAGCAGTGGTTGCCGCTGTCTGTGGGCTTGTCATTCCAGCTCTGGAACTCGGCACTATTAGAATGCCAGGGCAGTACTGTACTGTCAGTGAAAAGTAAGAAACTTGTCTTGCTTTTAACCTCGATATTCTAGTCAGTTAATATTATATTCTGACAAGAATACTGACGTCAATGTAATAATTTATGTCGAGTTCAGTTTAATATTTGTCTATATCTGTTACAGCATCACGAGAAAACAGATGGGTGGATTTTGATGAGACTTAGTATTTCAGTTTAGAATATGGTCGAATAGCTATAAGTTGTCCAAAAATTTCACCAGGAGGTGATGCTTCAGACAAGGCCTAGAAAGCATAAAACTCGATGTAGCCTATTTCTCTTACAGTCGGTTTAACACGAAAGTAGCTCATGGCGAAAGTTTGTTCTATACTTGTGTTTGATACATTGAAAAATACGGTAAACATCAATGGCAGTCATGTCAAAGTCCATGAGCCGGCAAATAGCACTATAAACTGTAAAGAGAGTTGCTATGGAGATCGTTCCGACAATGTCTTAAACGCTTTGTACACCTGTCAGCATTTTTTTAATATTAAGCCGATGCTTGCCTTCCTTTTATACCGGAAGGAGGAGATCATATCAATATCAGCAATAATGCAAACAAATGTGAAATTGCAAAGGGCCACATACAGCACGGACGTTACTACGTAACGGCAAGCCGCTGACAGGGAGAGGCATACCCACTTTCATGCGTCAGAATCTGGGAACAGTGTGAGGGGTGGAAAAAAATGCCCTCATGATCATGCTAAGTTCATGCTCCGTCAACGACGGGTCCTACAACAAGTATTAAATATTATGAGGAAGTCTAAAGTTAAAACAAGTCTTTACTTTCTCAATTTTACTGTCCATGCTAATTTGTTAAGGCCGTTATTTGTGGAAGAAGGTATATTTTACTTGGTACATGGCGTAGAGAAGTCGCACCTTCTCACTAATAAGTCAACCTAACAGTTTAATAGTTTATTAAGCTATTCTTCGAAGAAATACTGTTGACGCACCTTCCTGGTAGACGGTCGCTCTGAAAAATGTCTGTCCATTTAGACAAGAGTTTGTTCATGATGATGATGATGCTTGCTGTTTAAAGGGGCCTAACATCTAATGTTATCGGGCCCTATGATTTTGTTCATCTTCTAGTTCTAATGCTTGTTCTTGGCAAAATTAGTTGTAAGCCCTATCTTCTGCTTTTGCTTAGTCTGCGAATCCATTTCTTATCAGTTCCGTAAGATTTCCAGCTACGAGATTCGACCCTCACCGAACATCAGTTTTGACTTCATTGCCATTTTATTGCAAGGATGACGTCTGAAATTTAAAAGGTGTGTTTATCGGTTTGAATTGCATTTAGTTTTGGAAGGCCAGATCTATTCTTGGTAAGATATGGCGTTTACAGTGCACCTTGTATTTTTGTATGAACAAGAAACAAATGTTACTTTCATTGACTTGTCTCAGTATCATCTTTGGCTTTGACAATGTGAAAGTGACTGAGATATGAACGTTACTAGTAATACGACCCTTTATGCAGCCGGTCTCTTCGACGAATGATGTGAAAGTGTCATTCAGGTTCAATTGCTGTGTGCTTTTCAGTAGGTATGGCAGGCTGATACGTAATAAAACCTTATGGTGAAATGCGAGAAGTAGCAGGTAACTACCTCGTTCCTGAAAAAAGTGTATTTTTTATACAATCTTTTTCAGGCTAGGAACTGGTCACCAACTAGTAGCTGATCGGCGTGGATTCAATTTTCGTCATTATAGGCCTACTAGGATAATATATCATCTATATAAATAAAATCGTAACGATCATGTGTCTGTACATTGACTATTTTTGCGAAATTTTCATTAAGTTAACCGTTTCAGGTGTAATAATGATCATCTGCATATTTTTTAGCTTTGGTGCCTGTTTGTTTGTCTGAGTTCTTATAACTTGAAAAATACTGGGTATATTTCTACGAAACTTCATATTTAGAATCCACCCGTCACTGGGTAGGTTTTAGGGCCAATATTGTTTCTAAATCCCTGAACTGACTGGGGTTTATACGAAGCCTAAACCTTTACCGAGCTCGATAGCTGCAGTCGCTTAAGTGCGGCCAGTATCCAGTATTCGGGAGATAGTAGGTTCGAACCCCACTGTCGGCAGCCCTGAAAATGGTTTTCCGTGGTTTCCCATTTTCACACCAGGCAAATGCTGGGGCTGTACCTTAATTAAGGCAACGGCCGCTTCCTTCCCACTCCTAGCCCTTCCCTGTCCCATCGTCGCCATAAGACCTATCTGTGCAACTAGCAAAAAAAAAAAAAAGAAAGAAAAGAAACCTAAACCGTGATTTTACACTCCCACAAAATATACACACCCAAAATTAATGGAAATCTATCTGCCTTAAAAGAAAACCTACAACCTGTTTTCCAATCATTGTCGGGGTCAGGGATGGAATGAATGAAGCAGATATAGGCTATTAGTACGATGGGGTCGTCACTCCCAACACTCCCAAAGTGATTTATTAATGACTGATAGATGCTATGAAATGAGAATGGAGAGTGTTGCCTGAATGAAAGATGACAGGAAAACCGGAGTACCCGGAGAAAAACCTGTTCCGCCTCCGCTTTGTCCAGCACAAATCTCACATGGAGTGACCAGGATTTGAACCACAACCACAACCGAATCACAACCACAGCCGACGCGCTGCCGTCTGAGCCACGGAGGCTCCTATCTGCCTTAATGAAAATCAATTTCTAAACCTTTTTTTTTCTTTGAATCATTTTATAGGAGGATTAATGAGGGAAATATAATTAACGGACCGTTTTTCAGTCTAACTTCGAGCGGACTTTTTTAAAGCTTTTTTTTTTGTCTGTTCATCCGTTTGTTGAGTTCTTATAACTGGAAAACTACTCTATATCATTCTGCCAAACTTTATATCTGTCCTTGGGTAGGTATTAGGATCAATATTATTTCTAAATCCCGGATTGATTTGAGGGTTTATAGGAAGTCGAAACAGTGATTTTACTCTACCACAAAATAAACGTGACCAACCACAATGGGAAACTACCAGCCTTAATGGAAATCAATTTCTATTTTTTTCTCATGTGCACTTTTTCGACAGGAGGATAACAAACGATTTATCATTAATGGACTGTTTTACAGGCTGTCATGTCCGACTCGTTGGCTGAACAGTCAGCGTACTGGCCTTCGGTCCAGAGGGTCCCGGGTTCGATTCCAGGCCGGGTCGGGGATTTTAATCTTCATTGGTTAATTCCAATGGCCCGGAGGCTGGGTATTTGTGCTGTCCCCAACATCCCTGCAACTCACACATAACACTGTCCTCCACCACAATAACACGCATTTCCCTACATATGGCAGATGCCACTCACCCTCATCGGAGGGTCTGCCTTACAAGGGCTGCACTCGGCTAGAAATAGCCACACGAAATTATAAAATTATATACAGGCTGTCATGTTATATTAAGTTGGTTTAAATGGTTTAACTAAAGAGCCGTTTTACCCTTTTGGAGAGAACAGATAAAAAGGAAGGTTATCATCAACGATTTGGTTCATGTGTCTTCAGCCACAAAATCACTCCCGGTTTCACATGAACAACAATATGTAGCCGAGAAATAGGGAGAATTACGCACAACGTCGGACCAGGAAATGTACCGTTCAATAATGTGATTTATCCCATTCCGTCTCTACTTTGTTCAGCTTTATCGTACTTCACATTACTTATTTTATTTATTTATCATATGATGTGCACAGATAGACTATATAAATAAATACCGGGCGAGTTGGCCGTGCGCGTAGAGGCGCGCGGCCGTGAGCTTGCATCCGGGAGATAGTAGGTTCGAATCCCACTATCGGCAGCCCTGAAGATGGTTTTCCGTGGTTTCCCATTTTCACACCAGGCAAATGCTGGGGCTGTACCTTAATTAAGGCCACGGCTGCTTCCTTCCAACTCCCAGTCCTTTCCTATCCCATCGTCGCCATAAGACCTATCTGTGTCGGTGCGACGTAAAGCCCCTAGCAAAAAAAAGACTATATAAATAAGTATACAATATATACACAATATATACAAGCAGAAGCCTATAGTTCCAAATCAAGTCCATTTATCCATTATAAGGCCTCCTCAGTTGCGTTGTGTATGTCCTCCAAAGGACCTTGAAATGCTCTCTGTGGACACTCGGCAATTACGTGGTGGATGGTCTGTGAGGTAGCTTCACAATCACACCCAGAAGACTTCTGCCAGCCCCATTTATAAAGAATATAGCCGCATCCTCCTTGATTGACTCTTATCCTGTTTAGAGTCCTCCATTGACATCTGGGTAGATGGAATCCGGGAGATTGAACATGAGGTAGAGTCACAGGATGTTGATTGGGAACAGAAGACTGCTGCCATTGGTGTAACCAGGCGTTCGTGATGGAGAACCCAGATTCTTCCAGTGTAAGTGCAGTGCGCCAGGGTGGAGATCTAGACTTAAGTCGTGGAGGGGCAGGTTTCACATTACTGCCAAGTGCTTTCGAGAAGAATAGTTTAACATGCCGTATTGAACGTTTGGATTTAGGCATGTAACTTCGCATAAATTCATTAAGGAATCGTGAAATCTATTACCAATTCCCATCTGAAGAACGGGTACATATGCTGGTATTGATATATTCGTAAATATGTTCAGTTTTCCTAATTGTCGATTTTGTTTTAATACTGTATTTTGTCAATAGGATTGATTTTAATGAAACACGTGCTGATGAGAGGCAATTCCATTGTTAAACCTAGATCAAACCAAAACCCATGACGCAACAGCCACGAGGGGCCATGGCCTACCAAGCGACCGCTGCTCAGCCCGAAGGTCTGCAGATTGAGGCGTCGTGACGACGAATCCTCTCGGACGTTATTCTTCGCTTTCAAGACCGGGGCTGCCATCTCACCGTCAGACAGCTCCTCGATTGTAATTACGTAGGCTAAGTGGATCTCGAATCAGCCCTCAGATCCAGGTAGAAATCCCTGACATGGCCGGGAATCGAACTCGGAGCCTACGGGTAAGAGGCAGGCGCCCTACGGTTGAACATGCTTCTTTATGCTCTGATGATATCGTGAGTCTTCTGCCGGTCTTAACTTGTTCTGTATACTGTTGAATCAGAGACCATGGTGGTGGTGGTGATTATTGCTTTAAGAGGAAGTGCAATTAGACAACCATCCCCTGTTAACACTAATCAGAGAGGAAATAAATTGAAGGCATCGACGCTTCGAAAAATGAAAGTATCGGCCAAAGAAAGACAATAGCCACGAAGGGAGTGAAAATAAAAGATTACCTAGGCCTCGTAACGTAATACCGCTGGGGTCGGAAAAGAACCACGAGTTGGCGAAGGGAGGTCGGTTAGGATAGATGAAAGTGAGGAGTCCGACACAAGTAAGTGGAAGCAATGCCAAGACTCAGCTAAGGCCCCCGTAGTTGCCAATCCATGCTCCCGAGTTAAGAGCCTCTGGCGCCCCTTTTAGTCGCATCTTACGACAGGTAGGGTATACCATGGGTATTATGCTACCACCCTCGGCCAAAAGAGGGAGTCAGAGACGCTGAATATTCATTTTCTCTTGTAGCTACCGGAGTTGAGATGTTCTCCGATAATTCAATGAATTGAGAGGGTGTTTTGATATTACCAAATTTAAAACCGCTATTATTTTGTAGAAAAAAAATGAACATTCTCGATTGCCCATTGCGGGGAAATGCAACAATTACTTGTAGGCCTAAACAAACCCGGAGCACATACAGTTAATTATGAGCCTTGGCCTGCCAAGGCGACTGCTGCCTTCCCAGATGGCCTACATATTTTGAAAATCCATGGGCAGTGTTACGAAAGAATTACGAACGATAGAGTAGTTACGATAGATTAAAGATGTTTGGACTTGTCGGGACAATCTGAAACGAAGGCCACAATACTGATCAGGCATCACCATTCATTCAAGGAGCCAAACTCAGTTACTCACATTAGTATCGTAGAAATGCCCTCTATCGCTGGTCTCCTTATGAATGCAAAGTCCTTTGAGGTACAGTGCAAGAGTCCAATCCACTACAGTATCGTAGTTTAAGAATGTTTGGCGTGCTCTTCCATTTAGCTACTAGGTCTGAAGTTTGTATAACGATTTTCTGAGAACATTATTTAAAGTTCTTACGTCTCTTCAGGTCCGCCTCTGTGGTGTAGTGGTTAGCGTGATTAGCTGCCACCCCCGGAGGCCCGGGTTCGATTCCCGGCTCTGCCACGAAATTTGAAAAGTGGTATGAGGGCTGGAACGGGGTCCACTCAGCCTCGGGAGGTCAACTGAGTAGAGGTGGGTTCGATTCCCACCTCAGCCATCCTGGAAGTGGTTTTCCGTGGTTTCCCACTTCTCCTCCAGGAGAATGCCGGGATGGTACCTAACATAAGGCCATGGCCGCTTCCTTCCCTCTTCCTTGCCTATCCCTTCCAATCTTCCCATCCCTCCACAAGGCCCCTGTTCAGCATAGCAGGTGAGGCCGCCTGGGCGAGGTACTGGCCATTCTCCCCAGTTATATCCCCGACCAAGAGTCTGCAGCTCCAGGAAACTGCCCTTGAGGCGGTAGAGGTGGGATCCCTCGCTGTGTCCGAGGGAAAAACCGACCCTGGAGGGTAAACAGATGATGATGATGATGATGACGTCTCTTCAGTCATTGACTTTCGGAAATACACTGAGTGGCCAGAAGTCATGGGAAGACTCTGATGTGATGTTAATAACGAGTTGCTACTCCGCGAGCCCTCAAAACGGCAGCAATACGCGAGGCATCAATTCTACAAGGTATTGGAATCGTTCTGGAGGGTTTTGGTCCCACGCATCTTGCATTGCTACGCACAATTGGTCTTGAGTAGTTGGTGCGGGGTTCATGAAGAATACATCAGAATCGACAGCATCCTATAAATGCTTGATTGAATTCAGGTCGGGGGATCTGGAAGGCCAATCCATAGTCGTAACTTCACTGGAGTTCTCCTCCAACCACCTGCGTGCCACCACAAAGTGGTGACATGGCACATTGTCCTGTTGAAACATGGCATCTCTATCAGGGTACTCTAGGGCCAGAAAGGGATGCGGATTGTCTGGAAGAATGTCCACATAATGTGCACATGTCTGCGCTGCCTTAAGCCGGAAAATGGGACCTAATTGCGACCATGAGAACGCCGCCCAGATCAAAACTGAGCCACTACTGGACACTACTTTGTTGACACGCAGGATCCATAGCTTCATGGGACATTCGCCACACTCTCACGCACCCATCAGTTCGATACAACTAGAACCGGGATTCTTCAGACCATATCACGCGCCGCCACTGTTCCATGGTCCATTGCCGATGTTCGCGGTCCCACGCACGTCGTTGAGCTCTGTGTCGAAGTGTCAGCAAAGGGACACGAGTTAGTTGTCGACTGGTGAAGCCTATGCGGTGCAGTTGCCTCCTTACAGTTCTGGTAGAAATGGGTTCCTGATGCCTAACGTTCAACTGGGCGATGATCTGACTCACAGTAGCCCGTCGAACGCCCAGTATGGTTCTGCGGAGGTGACATTATGGCCGTTCGTTAAACACCTGTGGTCTTTCCGTACGGCGGTTTACGCGGGTGGTAACATTCTCCCTGCGATATTGAAGATCTACCCGCGACATTGTAGATCTCGGAAACCCGAATTCGCGTCTAATCTCCGCAATGCTATGAGTCATGAGCCGTGCGCCGATGATCATCCCACGTTCAAAGTCGGTTAACTCACGACGTGTTGCCATCTTCACGACACTGGTGTCTGTAACAGACTGCACAGCTAGGCACGACGCTCAGGGGTCATACATGGCACATTTTCTAATGGGGCACCCCTTCCCGTGACTTTTGACCACTCAGTGTAACTGCAGACAAACTCTCCACTACATTCGCAGCTGTTTAGACTCACAGTAAACATTTTAACACCTCGCTTGAAAGTTCAAAATAGCCATAAAATATATGGAATCTGAAAAAATTAATAAAACATTATTCGTCAAATTGAAAATGGAAGGAAGTAAAGCTGGCGTGTGTCATCAATTCGGTCTGATAAATGTTACAGTACAAATGATTTTTGCGCTCGCCAAGCTTCTGTCAGATGCCAACAGGAATGCTTATGGTGTTACAGATGTTTCCACATTTAGAAATCCACCGACCTCAGGCAAGATCGAACTCATGATCTTGGACACAATGAGCTAGCACGCTACATGAAGTATTAGTTCATCGAGTTACAAAAAAACACTTTGAGGAAAGGACGTCGGTTGTGCAAGCTGCACTAATCACTAAAATACATGTAGAATTATTAGCAAGGTAAATATAAAATTCGAGGAGTGGACGTACAGTGTCATATACTGTACTTCCTTATATAGAAATAGAGGAAACTTCTGATGACATTGAAATACACTATAGTCATCCTCATGTGGGTAGAGGGTGGAATATACCCACCTACTTTAGAAAGTTTTAGTTTTCATTAGACCGGGCGAGTTGGCCGTGCGGTTAAGAGCGCAAAGCTGTGAGCTCCCATCCGGGAGATAGTGGGTTCGAACCCCACTGTCGGCAGCACTGAAGATGGTTTTCTATGGTTTCCTATTTTCACACAAAGCAAATGCTGGGGCTGTACCTTAATTAAGGCCACGGCCGATTCCTTCCCATTCCTAGGCCTTTCCTATCCCATCGTCACCATAAGATCTATCTGTGTCGGTGCGACGTAAAGCATATAGCAAAAAAAAAAAGAAAGTTTTCATTAGAGGCTGTACTCATTATTTTTCTTATTTTCTTATACTTGTGTAAAACAATAGTGGATAAAATGCTTAACTTCGTATTTCATTATGGAGTGCTGCTTGTTTTTACGTTGTACTAACTCAGTAAGGTGAGTGGAATTGACTAGGACTGGGACCGTGGCATTAATCGAGGTACAACTCCTCCCGCTTGTTATTTTCTTGGTGGAAAAGTGGGAAACCATGGAAAGCGCTGCCGACAGTGTGGTTCGCTATTTGCTTTACGTCGCACCGACACAGATAAGTCTTATGGCGACGAAGGGACAAGAAAGGCCTAGGAATAGGAAGGAAGCGGCCGTGGCCTTCATTAAGATACAGCCCCGGCATTTGCCTGGTGTGAGAATGGGAAACCACGGAAAACCATATTCAAGGCTGCTGACAATGGGATTCGAACCCACTATCTCCCGGATGCGAGTTCACAGCTATGCGCCCCTAACCGCACGGCTAACTCGCCCGGTACAGTGGGGTTCGAACCCACCATCTCACAAATGCAAGATTACAACCACGCGGTCCGTTGTGGATCGTAAATAAATAAATAAATAAATAAATAAATAAATACATAAATAAATAAATAAATAAAAAATAAAAAATAAATAAATAAATAAATAAATAAATAAATAAATAAATAAATAAGATACTGGAAAACATGAATAGTTGATGGATGCAAGAACTAGAAATTCGGAGAAATTTCTAAGCGAAGTGCATTTTTCCTTTTTTTTTTTTTTTTTTTGTTGCTAGTGGCTTTACGTCTCACCGTCACAAATAGGTCTTATTGCGAGGATGGGAGAGGAAAGGCCTAGGAGTTGGAAGGAAGCGGCCGTGGCCTTAATTAAGGTACAGCCCCAGCATTTGACTGGTGTGAAAATGGGAAACCACGGAAAACCATCTTCAGGGCTGCCGATAGTGGGATTCGAACCCACTATCTCCCGGATGCAAGCTCACAGCTGTGCGCCCCTAACCGCACGGCCAACTCGCCCGGTCATTTTTTCCTTATCTTGTGATATTTTCAAAGTAAAGACAAATAATAAGCAATCCAGCTTATAATTCTGCGTGATTGTTGATATTGTGATCATAGCCATTGCAGAAATCCCTCATGAATTGGCCGGGATTAGGACCACAGCCGCCAGTGACTAAGCTCCTCAGCTATCATGTACCACTAAGTGACGTCCAATGATACCTCACGTACAGTATGCGAAATGAATCAATAACGACAACAAAATTCACGGAACAGTTAGGTGAACGCTGCAATCTAACACTTCTTAATAATTCCGACCTCCCTTGGTCAACTTTTGTTCTTTTCGACCCCGACGGTATTAGGTTCACGAAGCCTAGGGAGTTTTTCATTTTCATGCCCTTCGTTACCCTTGTCTTTCTTTTGGCGATACCTTCAGTTTTTGAAGCGTCGAACCCCTTCAATTTTTTCTCTCTGATTAGTGCAAATAGGGGATGGTTGCCCAGTTATACTTTCTCTTAAAACAGTGATCACCACCACCTATTATAAAGTTCAGCTCGTCACCGAGCGAGTTGGCTATGCCGCTTGGTCACGTAGCTTTGAGTTTGCATTCGGAGATAGTCGGATCGAACCCCACTCTCGGCACCCTTGAATATGGTTTTCCGTTGTTTTCCCATTTTCACATCAGGCAAATGTTGGAGCTGTATCTTAAGGCCAAGGTCGCTTTCATTCCACTGACAGCCCTGTCCTATACCATTGCCGTCATAAGACCCGTAACTGTCGGAGCGACGTAAGTAAAATACAGTAAAACCTGCCTTTAGCGGAACCTTTATGATCAGGGTCGGAATATTTACAGGTACCTTGAATTGTGGTTTCATATTTATGTAAGTTTACCTGTACTTAGCGGAACCTCTCTGACGCGGAAACGGAAATAAATTTTGCTTTTGTAACGGAAAAACTATGTAAATTTTCTTCCTAACCCTTTTCAGTACATGCGTATTGCGAATGGATCTAAGGTGATCGAGATAGCATTCGGCCAGGAAATGAAATCTGATCGTCCGGTTGTAACGTGGCTACTCTATCTGTAGACCATGACAACGATACTCCGTGTAGTTTGGGCATGCTTTACTGTAGGAATGCGGAATGACCGAAACTTGAGGCAGGAAACTTAAGGGCCTCCTTCATCGCTATCAGCCGTAAAGAACAGTCAATCTTTTTCGTCAGCGAAAACTGACGCGGAATTTTTCGACATAATACGCCGTGCCCGCATTTTAATTGAGAACCGTGCTACCAGAGATAGCTATGTCCACGGTAAAATTTTGGATTACTTGAAGTAGTAAATGGCTGTACTGTACACTATTGTACTGTTGGTGTTATTTCTGTAAAAGAGGTAATGTGTATTAATTGTGTATGTACTGTTAGCTGTGATGAAGTTCTAAGCAAGAACAAATTTGTGTTAGTGCTGATGAACTAGTGTATATACTGTAAATGTGTGATTAGTGTCATTATTGTATTTACTACCGCATAAAATCATATATATCTACTGCTTGGTTATCTAACGGAGGTATGCACTTATGAATTTTATTTTATTTTTAACCACCTTTATGTACCGGAATCATCCGAGAGATAGTGGGTTCGAACCCCACTGTCGGCAGCCCTGAAGATGGTTTTCCGTGGTTTCCCATTTTCACACCAAGCAAATGCAGGGGCTGTACCTTAATTAAGGCCACGGCGCGTTTCTTTCCCATTCCTAGGCCTTTCCTGTCCCATCGTCGCCATAAGACCTATCTGTGTCGGTGCGACGTAAAGCATCCAGCAAAAAATAAAATAAAAAAATACCGGAATCCTGCATACAGCGGAAAAATATTTTGGTCTCTTGGGCTTCCGCTGAGGACAGGTTTTACTGTAGTCATTTCTAGCCAGGATCAGTCTTTAATGAACAGGGAGGCCCAAAGTTTAAGAGTGAGTGCAAACCGGTTCACTCAAGGTGCGTCAACCCTTGCATCAGATCAGCGTATCTGTATCAAGAATTGATACGCGATCATGATACAGCCGTCTTTTGACAAGGCTGCCCGATCTGTATCACGTATCTGTATCATCTATGCGTAACTGTTAGTTTTCCATCCATCGGTCTTGTATAATCAGTTGAGTGTTGGTTCTCCAGCTACATTTGGCTGCTGCCATCTATTCTAAGATCCGCGAGCAGGTACTCCATATTCTTTTTGCACTATTTGATAGGACTCCCATTCTTCCCATGCGTCATTCTATTTCAACCGATTACAACGGTGCGGATTCCTTGGGCCCCTTAAAAGGGTCTGTTGTTGATCATAACTTATCAACTGAAACGTTTTCCCTAGACCACTCCACGTTCATTTTTCTTCAAATCGGAAAATCCCCAAACAAAGGTTGATGCAAAACTAAACGAAGTCGGAAAAACGGTGAACAGGGTACCGGTGAAGAGAAGAGTGACGGAGGCTCTGAACATGCGCAGCACACGAGGCGGTGATACGTAGTGCTGATCGAGGAAACCCTCCGTCCACACTGTCCGTATCTCTATCACGTGTCTTCCCTTTGATGTGAAGGCAAAAGACCGACTTTCAGTGGGAACATTCCCGATCCGATCATTATATCATATTTCATACATGATCTTGATACATAACTCTGTTTTCGCAAGGCCGATCATGATACAGATACGGTGATCTGATACAAGTGTGGACACACCTTAAGAATTGTCAATATAGGTTCTCTTGAGAGACGTATGTCGGGGTAGGTCTGTACTAATATTTCGAAACCATTTCTAAAATCTCCAGTAGTTCATATGTTAATTTACTCTAGTTAGTATAATAGTTCTGTGTTCGTCACTCACTGGTTATATAATTTTTAAATCTCTTTGCAGATCGGTGATGGCGTTCTTTCTGTTACTGCTGAGCATATCGTCAGTATACGACTTCATCACCACTGTGGATATCAAGGAAAAGGGAAGCACACCTCCTAGTGAGTGTACGCTGTATATATACACCTGTTGAATGTACGCAATAATCTGATTTGTCTGTTATACACTATTTCTGTCTGTCCACGGAAATCCGCATACAGTTATTTTAGGCTTACTTTATATCACCACAAATAGAGAGTCAGGAGGAGTAAATGCCAGTTCTACATTCGGGAGGCGGAGGGGCTAGCGCCATCAAAGAGTATGTGACCCACGTTGGCTGCCCTGAGAACGGTTTTACATTCTCCTGCACTAAGGCGAATGCCGGGATAGTTCCCAGTATGGCCACGGCCGCACCCAATTCACCTTCGCTGAATATCGCACCACTGCCGAAATCTCCTTGGCCTGAGAGACGGCGTTACAGTTTAGGAGGTTAGCCGTACCCTGTCCGTGTACGGAATGAAAACTTTTACCCACCCCCCATCCTTTCCGGCAAGATCCCGGGACGGTAACCTTTGTAGGCGATCCCAGAAAGGAAATAGAAACCCTTGCACATTTCTTGGGATCATGACCGCATGGAGAAGTTCTGCGGAATTCTAGACAACATTAAATCTTATTACCAGTTAAAGAAGAACTGAGAGGGAAAGGTCTATGAAGAATTGCATGGCTTGGCAACAAATGGCAGGAGCAGGCACGCTTGCTATAAAATATCATTCTTCAGTAGGCTATATAATAGACCCATAGTCCATTTCGAAAGTTACAGTGACCTGATGATTCAGAAAACGGCAAAGTTATGTGCCTGGAAGAATTTTGTCACCGGACTAATGGTGGGAGAGCGTGGAACCACCCCTTGCCTCTTCGCAGACTTCTGGCGAACTGACCTTTTTCTCTACAGATCGCAGGGTTGGCTCTGAAAGGATCGATCTCCATCTTTAGTAATCACTGCTACTAAGAGCAACCGTAACTGCACCCAGATACATTCTTGATTTTGAAAAATAAACGTTCAACATTCAAACAGCGTGTTAGCACAATATTTTAAATTTTGTGTGGTTATTACTAGCCTGGTGCAGCCCTTGTAAGGCAGACCCTCAGAAGAGCTCACAGCTTTGCGACCCTAACTATTTTTATCTTACATTTCGTGCATATTAACACTAACTCAATTTACATTCTTCGTCCAGGTGAACTGTGTCGTTGTTATACCTAGGAATGTGCACTATGTGCAGGCTGAAGTCGAATTTAGAAGCGTAGGAGACAGACTATAAAATATGATTTTATTGAAAATGTTTTGAAATTTCAGACGTAAGTTATTAAAATTAAATTTTTCATTACTCTCTTAATGTGAAAATGAATTAGTTGAACAATCTACTATTTGGTATTTTCCACACCTCTGTTCACAAGGCATATAATTTACATTCCTCAATTGGTCCATAGCACAACCTCTTAGGGTACAAAGGCGGCGATGTATTAATGAACGACTAGTCTTGTATAGACGCTCCTCACTACGTAATTAGATTCTTTGCGAATTTCCGACTTCATTGGAGGAGTTTCAAAGTAGTCCAGGGATATACCTGCTACAGTACTTTCTGCTCTCTTTCTTCTAATGGCCGATGTTCCTCTGAGGCTGCATAGTCATGGTGTCTCTGATGTGGATGTCCCTTTTCATCAAGGGGTAAAATAAGTGTGTGTATTTTAACAGGCATCTTGGATCGACTAAGGGAACGTCATTCATTTTGATAAACAATATTTCAATGCATTTGAACCGTTGACAAACGGCTATTTAGAACAACGACATGGACCAACAACGATGAAGAAGGTAATTTTAGGTCAACGGACCGTGAAAGGATTATCTCTAAAATAATGACTCAGTTAATGAGGTTAATTTCAGACGATTTCAAAAAAGTGAGAACCAATTTTTATTATTTATTTATTAAATATCCTGACAGTTTGAATCCTATTGCACATGAGTATATTAGAGTTACAGTTTTGATCAGTTCTTTAAATGATTGGTCCTTGACACAAAATTAGGATACTAAATTATTGAAGATGTGGGGAAGGAACTTAAGGAACTGTTTGTAGCAGCAAGATTTCCTGAACAGATGGTATAATGGCTTTGAAAGTTCCACATTGCAATATTCTAATTGACACTCAAGTTCGAATCTTGTCCTTCCAAACATGGAACAGTCGAACAGTAAATGGTCCACTGTTTGTGATGATCCACAAAAGCACAAATAAACACCTGTAATGTTAATTTTGAAGCCAGAGAGAAACTGGGTGAGAATGAATTCGAGCACTAATGTTTTGCACTGGAGTCGACTATATAAGTCTTGAAAAACTAATTCTCTTGTGACAGATCCTTTTGTATTTGATGTCCAGAGGTTGTACCACCAATTTCTTATTAGGTGTGTTTTGATTTGGGATTTTGAATAGCTTAGGGGTGATTTGTTGTAGGTGATTTCTGTATTGGATGAGGAGGCTGCTTTTGAGAGGATGTCTGCCTTTTCATTTCCAGGAGAACCGGTGTGTCCTCAGACCCAGAAAAGACAGACGTGGGGGCACTGCTGTGCTCTAGATCTTATAGTAGCAGCTATTGGATTGACATTGTGCCTGTCCTTGATTGTGATCAACGCAGCCTGTGAGTCACTTAGTATCTGAGCGCTACTATTGTTGTGTTCACACCACTCCATGGTAGACTTGATGCCCCATAGCGTGGCTTGAAATACTGAGCAGCTGTATTGGACTGAAAACACTTCGCCGCTATTCTCGTAGACAACGAATGCGCATCTCACTTTGTCAGACTCAGTGTTAATAGGTGTGCGAGAGCCATCTGTGTAGATATAGTAGTCGTGGTTGAGCGAGTAGCTATTGCAAACGTAAGTCTTGAAGTAAATAGGGTGACCGGATTCCAGGAACTGACAGTTCTTCTCAACTGTGGGTTTTAAGCATTGGTCCAGTTGACATGAGTTCAGCCGTTCCGATGACAGTAAAGAACAGGGGTTCTATTCCAGCGATGCCAAGGGCTGGTTGTGTAGATATTGTGCGATAGGCACGATAGATTCGAAGGTCGATTCCTCTCAGAATCTGCAAACTTATTCCTTAGCCCACTGCTTTTCAAGTGTAGAACGAAACGATGAAGCACAATACAGTATTAGTGGAACAAAAGTTGTGGAGTATACTGTATAATGCGGAGTACTTCCGAGTTTATTCCCCATGACGGCCTGCATGCAGTAGCAATGATCTGAAGAAAGTTATCTTATTTAAGCTTTAGTTTATTGATATGTGGCCTAAAAGTTAAATGTTTGTCCAGTAGGCCCCCAGGTATATAAGTTGATCTTCTAATGCGATTTCCTGTCCGTTCATCTTGAGTTGTGGCTTTATAAGGTTTCTTCTTCTCCTGACAACCATAAATATCATCTTTAGTTTTCAGTAGATTAAATTGCAGCTTGTTTTTGGAACCTCAGTCAAACAGAATATGTAGTGCAGAGTTTGATCGAGTGTTTTAAGTCATCGTCATTGTCAGCTTCGATTAATATTTTTATTAACGGACTAACAGTTTTGCAAAATTCACAGAGTTGACAAGGTGCTAAAATTCAGGGGTGGTTCGTAAGGTGGTGTCGTTAAGGCATGGCACCACCAATCTAATAAAAAATATGTGATTTTCTGTATAGAACAGTTTATATTCAATTTAAATATCAAGAAAATGTATGCATATCTTATTTTCCTTTCATTTGAACGGGCGCGCAAATCGATATGCGCTCTAGCGGCGCTTGTCTGAGTTGTTAGCCAGATCTCATGGGTACCATTCTTATTAGTTCATTTGAAGGTGTCGTTAGAGGTTTTAGAACAAATACTTTTAGTGAGTCAGCCCTACATATATTTTCTTCATAATCATTTTTTTACTGAGAGGTTGTTAATTTGTTCAATATATTTTCTTAAAATGGAATTGTAAGAAAATGCACATGGATGAAAGTAAATGTTAATATTATTTTCTCAATCTACAAATTCGTTTGAGTTTATACTTATTTAAAAGAACAGACTTGTACAAAAGCACAGTTAAATAATGTTAATGTAACCTATAACATAATTAAATATGCACTGCCTGTACTAGCGGGTATACCTCCAGTACAATAATTATTATTATTATTATTATTATTATTATTATTATTATTATTATTATTATTATTATTATTATTATTATTATTATTATTATTATTCATTGCATAGGTGTGGTGCGAGAAGCACTTCTCGCCTTCTCAGTGCCGAGAAACATGAAGAAACTGGTGAAGTACACTCCTACAGAGGACACTATAGATTGCATTTTTGGCATCAAATTTTACGCGATGCTCCTCATTTTGATTGGCCACTGCTCCCTGTTCCGGTCTGGTGGACCTGTTCTCAATGCAGATTTCTTTCAAAAGGTAAGAAGTAGATGTTTCTTACTTACGTTTACTTTTATCTGATCGTATAAGTTATCAGATAATTATTTTGTGTCATAGTTTTCCGTTTTTGGAACCGCATGTGGTGTGTAGTTTGTACGATACTCGTCTCCTGTGCTCAACGTTGTTTTGCTGGTATGTTAAAGTATCCTCTTTAAGGACAACATTCAAGGACTCAGGCGTCTTATAAAGTCGATAACAATAATTGAAGAGGTATTAGATTTCATATTATTATTATTATTATTATTATTATTATTATTATTATTATTATTATTATTATTATTATTATTATTATTATTATTAACTCCTTCAGTGTATCGGTGGTAGAGTGTCGGCCTCTGGATTCCAAGATGGCTGGTTCAAACCCGGCAGTGGCAGTCAAAGGTTTGAAGGTCGGAATAGAGTCCATTGGACACGTCATGTCGTACGATGTCATCCAGGAGAAAGAGAAGAAGCAATGGAAATCTGTCTAGATGGAGAAATGAAGGGAAACTGAAGACATACTGGAAAGACAGGAAGGCAAGGAGGGGAAGAAAATCATGACGTTACTTCATGTGGTACATAGATGGCCATGGTAGATGAAGGAAAGAAAGAAAGAAAGAAAGAAAGAAAGAAAGAAAGAAAGGAAGAAATAAATAAATAATAATAATAATAATTAATAACCATATTCATAATCTTTGATGACACATTTGGTGCTTACCCGGCAAAATTAATTAACATTCCGCCAATGATCGTCCAAGATGGATCCGGTTTACTATACATACCTACCGATTTTCATTAAATTCACTTCACCCGTTTTCTCGTGATGCGTGTGCAGACAGACAGACAGACAGACAGACAGACAGACAGACAGACAGACAGACAGACAGACAGACAGACAGACAGACAGACAGACAGACAGACAGACAGACAGACAGACAGACAGACAGACAGACAGACAGACAGACAGACAGACTATTATTATTATTATTATTATTATTATTATTATTATTATTATTATTATTTTACCAGATTATCTAAAAAAATAGTAAGATGTACAATAACTAATTGACAGTGCTAGTGGCAAGTATGTAATAAGTAGCTCATAGGGTTAGTTCTGCTACAATAGCACTGTCTTACCCAGTGAGGAAAGCAATGGCAAACTACCTCACTCTTTATCTTGCCTAGTATGCCTCATTTTGGTACTGCCATTGGTTTTTGTGGTTTCCATATAACTGCATAGCATTTGGTGATGCTATTTGAGGATCCAACCAGCCTCTGGGCTGATGACCTAACAGACCTATATCTCTTACCGTTATACGAGAAACACCACAGGGTGGTTCCCATACCTTCTTTCCGATGTGAGGGGGGCTCAATCAAAGTTCCTTGCGAAAGTTAATAGCTACCCATTTTGGCCGGGTTTTATTCTAAGGATTTGATTTTAGAAACTGACAAAGGCTCTATTAAACCGAATCCAAAAATACACCAGTTATAATGGAAGAAATTCCATCTTTATTTCACTGTTCTCACTTATTCTATTCAATAACGTTTTTGGATTATTCCCTTATATCTTGGTGAGTTTTGATGATGAGACTCCTTTTTTAGCGTTCTACATGGTTGGTTCTATGATATTTTCTCGTACCGTATCTCCTATATGTATACGTTTCATTGAGATAGAAACGTTGAATAGGGTGAAATTTGGGCACACTTATCACACATTGCTTTTTTAAGCGTACTTATGTGCCAGCTAGAATCAAAAACTTTCAATCAATCAGTAATCACTACTGATCTGCATTTAAGGCAGTCGTCCAGGTGGCAGATTCCCTATCTGCTGTTTTCCTAGCTTTTCCCTAAATGATTGAAAAGAAATTGGAAATTTATTGAACATTTTCCTTGGTAAATTATTCCAATCAATAACTCCCCTTCCTGAAAACGAATATTTGCTCCAATTTGCCCTTTTGAATTCCAGCTTTATCTTCATATGCGATCTTTCCTACTTTTAAAGACACCACTCAAACATTCGTTTACTGATGTCATTCCACGCCATCTCTCCACTGACAGCTCGGAACATACCACTTAGTCGAGTAGCTCGTCTCCTTTCCCCCAAGTCTTTCCAGCCCAAACTTAGCAGCACTTTTGTAACACTACTCTTTTGACAGAAATCACCCAGAACAAACCGAACTGCTTTTCATTTAACTTTTTCCAGGTCTTGGATCAAGTAATCCTGGCGAGGGTTCCATACACTGCAACCATACTCTACTTGGGGTCTTACGCTCTCTACTTTACATCCTTACTACAACCCCTAAACACCCTCATAACCATGTGCAGAGATCTGTACCCTTTATTTACAATCCCATTTATGTGATTACCCCAATTAAGATCTTTCCTTATATTAACACCTGGATACTTACAACGATCCCCAAAAGGAACTTTCACCCCATCAACGCAGTAATTAAGACTCAGAGAACTTTTCCTGTTTGTGAAAATAACAAACTGACTTTTAACCCCGCTTATCATCATACCATTGCATAGTCTCTATCTCACAACATTATCGAGGTCATTTTGCAGTTGCTCACAATCTTGTAACTTATTTATTACTCTATACAGAATAACATCATCTGCAAACGGCCTTATCTCTAATTCCACTTCTTTATTCATCCTCCTCTGCGAACCATGTGACCTTGCCGCGGTGGGGAGGCTTGCGTGTCCCAATGATGCAGATGGCCGAGCCGCAGGTGCAACCATATCGGATGTGTATCTGTTGAGAGACCCGACTAACGAATGGTTAATCGAAAGGGGGGTAGCAGCCTTTTGGTAGTTGCAAGGGCGGCAGTCTAGATGATTGACTGATACGGCCTTGTAATAATACTCAACATGGCTTAGCTGTGTTGATACTGCTACACGGCTGAAAGCAACGGGAAACTACAGCCGTAACTACCTCCCGAGGACATGCAGCTCTCTCTGTATGAAGGATGTACTGATGATGGCTTCCTCCCGGGTAAAATATTCCGGAGGTAAACTAGTCCCCCATTCGGAACTCCGGGTGGGGACTACACGAGAGGGGGCGACATCAGGAAGATGGATACTGACATTCTGCGAGTCGGAGCGTGGAATGTTAGAAGTTTGAATCGTTGTGGTAGGTTAGAGAATCTGAAAAGGGGGATGGATAGGCTAAAGTTAGATGTAGTTGGTATAAGTGAAGTACGTTGGCAGGAAGAACAGGATTTTTGGTCAGGCGACTACCGAATTATCAACACGAAATCAAACAGGGAAATGCAGGAGTTGGTTTAATAATGAATAAGAAAATAGGGCAGCGGATAAGCTACTACGACCAGCATAGTGAAAGAATTATTGTCGCCAAGATAGACACCAAACCAATGCCCACCACAATAGTGCAGGTCTATATGCCTACTAGTTCAGCGGATGATGAAGAAATTGAAAGAATATATGAGGAGATAGAAGATTTAATACAATATGTAAAAGGTGACGAGAATCTAATTGTGATGGGAGACTGGAATGCAGTGGTAAGCCAAGGAAGAGAAGGTAGCACAGTAGGAGAATTTGGATTGGGACAAAGGAACGAAAGAGGAAGTCGGCTGGTTGAATTCTGCACTGATCATAATTTAGTCCTCACCAATACTTGGTTCAAACACCACAAACGACGGCTGTATACGTGGACGAGACCTGGAGACACTGGAAGGTATCAAATAGACTTCATTATGATTAGGCAGAGATTCAGAAACCAGGTGTTGGATTGCAAAACTTTCCCAGGAGCAGACGTGGACTCTGATCACAACTTGTTGGTCATGAAATGCCACCTGAAGTTGAAGAAATTGAAGAAAGGAAAGAATGCAAAAAGATGGGATCTAGACAAATGATATAATGGATGCAGAAATTTTCTCACGGCACTGGAGTGTGTATCGTAGAGATAGGATAGGAAGGGTGGGAGGCGGAGTGTTCATTCTGGTGAAAGAAGAATTTGTAAGCTACGAAAAAGTTAAAGATGAGACACATGAAATTCTAGGTGTAAGGCTTATTTCTAAAGATAATAGGCAACTTGATATATTTGGAGTGTACAGATCGGGAAAGAGTAGCACTGACGCGGATTCAGAATTATTTGATAGGATAGTCAGCTATGTGGGAAACGACATGGAAAGAAATGTGATTGTAGCGGGAGATCTGAATTTGCCAGATGTCAATTGGGAAGGAAATGCGAACGACAGAAAGCATGACCAACAAATGGCAAATAAGTTAATATGGGAAGGATAGCTGATTCAGAAAGTGATGGAACCAACCAGAGGGAAAAATATCCTGGATGTCGTGCTGATAAAACCAGATGAGCTCTATAGGGAAACTGAAGTAATAAATGGTATTAGTGATCATGAAGCTGTTTTTGTGGTAGTTAAAAATAAATGTGATAGAAAGGAAGGTCTTAAAAGTAGGACTGTTAGGCAGTACCACATGGCTGATAAAGCAGGCATGAGGCAGTTTCTAAAAAGTAGCTATGATTGGTGGAAAACGGTAAATAAAAATGTAAACAGACTCTGGGATGGGTTTAAAGAAATTGTTGAGGAATGCGAAAACAGGTTTGTACCATTAAGGGTGGTAAGGAATCGTAAAGACCCACCTTATTATAATAGAGAAATAAAGAGACTAAGAAGGAGGTGCAGACTGGAAAGAAATAGAGTTAGAAATGGCTGTGGAAGTAAGGAGAAATTGAAGGAACTTACTAGAAAATTGAATCTAGCAAAGAAGGCAGCTAAGGATAATATGATGGCAAACATAATTGGCAGTCATACGAATTTTAGTGAAAAATGGAAGGGTATGTATAAGTATTTTAAGGCAGAAACAGGTTCCAAGAAGGACACTCCAGGAATAATTAATGAACAAGGGGAGTGTGTATGTGAGGATCTTCAAAAGGCAGAAGTATTCAGTCAGCAGTATGTAAAGATTGTTGGTTACAAGGATAATGTCGAGATAGAGGAGGAGACTAAGGCCAAAGAAGTAATAAAATTTACATATGATAACAATGACATTTACAATAAGATACAAAAGTTAAAAACTAGAAAAGCGACTGGAATTGATCAGATTTCTGGGGATGTACTAAAGACAATGGGTTGGGATATAGTACCATACCTGAAGTACTTATTTGATTATTGTTTGGTCGGAGGAGCTATACCAGATGAATGGAGAGTTGCTATAGTAGCCCCTGTGTATAAAGGAAAGGGTGATAGACATAAAGCTGAAAATTACAGGCCAGTAAGTTTGACATGCATTGTATGTAAGCTTTGGGAAGGCATTCTTTCTGATTATATTAGACATGTTTGTGAAATTAATAACTGGTTCGATAGAAGGAAATTTGGTTTTAGGAAAGGTTATTCCACTGAAGCTCAACTTGTAGGATTCCAGCAAGATATAGCAGATATCTTGGATTCAGGAGGTCAAATGGACTGTATCGCGATTGACCTGTCTAAAGCATTTGATAGGGTGGATCATGGGAGACTACTGGCAAAAATGAGTGCAATTGGACTAGACAAAAGAGTGACTGAATGGGTTGCTATATTTCTAGAAAATAGATCTCAGAGAATTAGAGTAGGTGAAGCTTTATCTGACCCTGTAATAATTAAGAGGGGAATTCCTCAAGGCAGTATTATCGGACCTTTATGTTTTCTTATATATATAAATGATATGAGTATAGGAGTGGAATCGGAGGTAAGGCTTTTTGCGGATGATGTTATTCTCTATAGAGTGATAAATAAGTTACAAGATTGTGAGCAACTGCAACGTGACCTCGAAAATGTTGTGAGATGGACAGCAAGCAATGGTATGTTGATAAACGGGGTTAAAAGTCAGGTTGTGAGTTTCACAAATAGGAAAAGTCCTCTCAGTTTTAATTACTGCGTTGATGGGGTGAAAGTTCCTGTTGGGGATCATTGTAAGTATCTAGGTGTTAATATAAGGAAAGATCTTCATTGGGGTAATCACATAAATGGGATTGTAAATAAAGGGTACAGATCTCTGCACATGGTTATGAGGGTGTTTAGGGGTTGTAGGAAGGATGTAAAGGAGAGGGCATATAAGTCTCTGGTAAGACCCCAACTAGAGTATGGTTCCAGTGTATGGGACCCTCACCAGGATTACCTGATTCAAGAACTGGAAAAAATCCAAAGGAAAGCAGCTCGATTTGTTCTGGGCGATTTCCGACAACAGAGTAGCGATACAAAAATGTTACAATGTTTGGGTTGGGAAGAATTGAGAGAAAGAAGAAGAGCTGCTCGACTAAGTGGTATGTACCGGGCTGTCCGCGGAGAGATGGCGTGGAATGACATTAGTAGACGAATAAGTTTGAATGGCGTTTATAAAAGTAGGAAAGATCACAATATGAAGATAAAGTTGGAATTCAAGAGGACAAACTGGGGCAAATATTCATTTATAGGAAGGGGAGTTAGGGATTGGAATAACTTACCAAGGGAGATGTTCAATAAATTTCCAATTTCTTTGAAATCATTTAGGAAAGGCTAGGAAAACAACAAATAGGGAATCTGCCACCTGGGCGACTGCCCTAAATGCAGATCAGTATTGATTGATTGATTGATTGATTGATTGATTGATTGATTGATTGATTGATTGATTGATTGATTGATTGATTGATTGATTGATTGATTGATTGATTGATTGAAGTTGAAAGAAAAGAGTATGAGGGACTGTTTCAAGGAACATGTTGCACAAGGACTAAATGAAAAGGCCGAAGGAAACACAGTAGAGGAAGAGTGGAGAGTCATGAAAAATGAAGTCAGTAGGGCTGCTGAAGAAATGTTAGGAAGGAAGAAAAGATCAGCTAAGAATCAGTGGATAACTCAGGAGATACTAGACCTGATTGATGAACGACGAAAATACAAGAATGCTAGAAATGAAGAGGGCAGAAAAGAATACAGGCGATTAAAGAATGAAGTGGATAGAAAGTGCAAGGTAACTAAGGAAGAATGGCTGAAGGAGAAGTGCAAGGATGTCGAAGGCTGTATGGTCCTAGGAAAGGTAGATGCTGCATACAGGAAAATCAAGGAAACCTTTGGAGAAAGGAAATCTAGGTGCATGAATATTAAGAGCTCAGGTGGAAAGCCACTTCTAGGGAAAGAATACAAAGCAGAAAGATGGCAGGAGCATATCCAACAGTTGTATCAAGGTAACGATGTAGATAATTTGGTTCTGGAACATGAAGAGGCTGTTGATGCTGATGAAATGGGAGACCCAATTTTGTGGTCAGATTTTGACAGAGCTGTGAGTGACCTAAATAGGAACAAGGCACCTGGAATTGATGATATTCCCTCTGAATTACTGACTGCCTTAGGAGAAACCAGCATGGTAAGGTTATTTCATTTAGTGTGCAAGATGTATGAGACAGGAGAAGTCCCATCCGATTTTCGGCAGAATGTTGTTATACCTATTCCCAAGAAAGCCGGTGCTGACAGATGTGAAAACTACCGCACCATTAATTTAGTATCTCATGCCTGCAAAATTTTAACACGTATTATTTACAGAAGAATGGAAAAAAAAGTTGAAGCCGAGTTGGGGGAAGATCAGTTTGGTTTCAGAAGAAATGTAGGAACACGTGAAGCAATCCTGACTTTAAGTCTGATCTTAGAGGATCGAATCAAGAAGGACAAGCCCACGTACATGGCATTCGTAGATCTAGAAAAGGCATTCGATAATGTTGATTGGACCAGGCTATTTATGATTCTGAAGATGATTGGGATCAGATACCGAGAACGAAGAATTATCTACAACCTATATAAAAATCAGTCTGCAGTGATAAGAATCGAGGGCTTTGAAAGAGAAGCAGCAATCCAGAAAGGAGTGAGGCAAGGCTGCAGTTTGTCCCCTCTCCTTTTCAATGTTTACATAGAACAGGCAGTAAAGGAAATCAAAGAGAAATTTGGAAAGGGAATCACAGTCCAAGGAGAGGAAATCAAAACATTGAGATTTGCCGATGATATTGTTATTTTATCTGAGAGTGCAGAAGATCTCGAGAAGTTGCTGAATGGTATGGATGAAGTCTTAGGTAAGGAGTACAAGATGAAAATAAATAAGTCCAAAACAAAAGTAATGGAGTGCAGTCGAACGAAGGCAGGTGATGTAGGAAATATTCGATTAGGAAACGAAGTCTTAAAGGAAGTAGATGAATATTGTTACTTGGGTAGTAAAATAACTAACGATGGCAGAAGTAAGGAGGACATAAAATGCAGACTGGCACAAGCAAGGAAGAGCTTTCTTAAGAAAAGAAATTTGCTCACTTCAAACATTGATATCGGAATTAGAAAGATGTTTTTGAAGACTTTTGTGTGGAGCGTTGCATTGTATGGAAGTGAAACATGGACGATAACTAGCTCAGAAAGAAAGAGAATAGAAGCTTTTGAAATGTGGTGTTACAGAAGAATGCTGAAGGTTAGATGGATAGATCGAATCACGAATGAAGAGATACTGAATCGGATTGGTGAGAGGGGATCGATTTGGCTAAATTTGACGAGAAGAAGAGATAGAATGATAGGACACATCTTAAGACACCCAGGACTTGTTCAGTTGGTTTTTGAAGGAAGTGTAGGTGGCAAGAACGGTAGGGGTAGACCAAGGTATGAATATGACAAACAGATTAGAGCACATGTAGGATGCAATAGTTACGTAGAAATGAAAAGGTTAGCAAAGGATAGGGTGGCATGGAGAGCTGCATCAAACCAGTCTATGGACTGATGACTCAAACACACAACAAACACACATTCATATCATTTATGTACATAAGAAAAGATAAAGGTCCAGCAATACTGCCTTGAGGGATTTCCCTCTTAATTATTATAGGGTCAGACAAAGATTCGCCTACTCTAATTCTCTGAGATCTATTTTCTAGAAATATAGCTACCCGTTCGGTCACTCTTTTGTCTAGTCCAATTGCACACAATTTGCCAGTAGGCTCCCGTGATCTACCCTATCAAATGCCTTAGATAGGTCAATCGCGATACACTTCATTTGACTCCTGAATACAGGATATCTGCTATATCTTTGCTGGAATCCTACAAGTTGAGTTTCAGTGGAATAACCTTGCCTAAACCCGAACTGCCTTCTATCGAACCAGTTGCTAATTTCGCAAACATGTTTAATATAATCAGAAAGAATGCTTTCCCAAAGCTTACATGCAATGCATGTCAAACTGACTGTCCGGTAATTTTCAGCTTTACGTCTATCATCCTTTTCTTTATACACAAGGCTACTATAGCAACTCTCCATTCATTTGGTATAGCTCCTTTATTCAAACGATAATCAAATAAGTATTTCAGATATGGTACTATATCCCAACCCATAGTCTTTAGTTTATCCCCCGAAACCTTGTCAATTCCAGCTAATTTTCTAGTTTTCTTTCTTTTTTTTTTTTTGCTAGGGGTTTTACGTCGCACCGACACAGATAGGTCTTATGGCGACGATGGGATAGGAAAGGCCTAGTAGTTGGAAGGAAGCGGCCGTGGCCTTAATTAAGGTACAGCCCCTGCATTTGCCTGGTGTGAAAATGGGAAACCACGGAAAACCATTTTCAGGGCTGCCGATAGTGGGATTCGAACCTACTATCTCCCGGATGCAAGCTCACAGCCGCGCGCCTCTACGCGCACGGCCAACTCGCCCGGTTTTTTAGTTTTCAACTTTTGTATCTTACTCTAAATGTCATTGTTATATTATAGGTAAATGTTAATACTTTAGTATTAGTCACCTCCTCTATCTGGATATTATCCTTGTAACCAACAATCTTTACATACTGCTGACTGTATACTTTTGCCTTTTGAAGATCCCCTTGTTTATTAATGATTCCTGGAATGTCCTTGTTGGAACCTGTTTCTGCCTTAAAGTACCTATAAATACCCTTCCCTTTTTCACTAAAATTTATATGACCGCCAATTATGCTTGCCATCATGTTATCCTTAGCTGATTTCCTTGTTAGATTCAATTTCGTAGTAAGTTTCTTCAATTTCTCCCTATTCCCACAGCCATTTCTGACACTGTTTCTTTCCAACCTGCACCTCCTTCTGAATCCTTTTACTTCTCTGTTATAATATAGTGAATCTTTACCATTCATTGTCCCCTTTAAAGGCACAAACCTGTTTTCACATTCCTCAACAATTCATCCCATGTTTTACTCTATCACACGCCTTAGATAGGTCAATCTTGATACAGTTCCGTTTTGAAAATTCCCTCATGCTTGTTTTATCAGCCGTATGGTACTGCCTAATAGTTCTAATTTTAGTACCCTCCGTTCTATCACATTTATTTTTAACTACGACAGAAACAGCTTCGTGATCACTAATACCATATATTATCTCGGTTTCTCTATAGAGATCATCTGGTTTTACCAGCACCACATCCAGAATATTCTTTGCTCGAGTTGGTTCCATCGCTTTCTGAATCAGCTGCGCTTCTCATTTGCCATTTGTTGGTCATGTTTCCTGTCGTTCACATTACCTTCCCAATTGACATTTGGTGAATTGAGATCATCCGCTACAATCACGTTCCTTTCCATATCGTTTCATACATAGACGATTATCTTATCAAATAATTCTGAATCAGCGTCAGCGCTACCCTTTTCCGGCCTCTACACTCCTAAGACATCAAGTTGCCTATTATTTTTAGAGATGAGACACACCTAGAATTTCATGTTTGTCATCTTTAACTTTTTCGTAGCTTACAAATTCATCTTTCACCAGAATGAATACTCCCCTTCCTACCATTGCTATCCTATCTCTGCGATATACACTGCAGTTCCGTGAGAATATTTCTGCATCCATTATATCATTTCTCAGCCATGATTCAACTCCTATTACAATATCTGGTAAGTGTAGGTCTATATCTATTAAATGACTTAATTCTATTCCTTTCTTACAATACTTCTACAGTTCAACACTAACATTTTTATGTCATCCCTACCTGACTTCTAGATCCATGTACCCTTATCACCGCTCTGTAGACCACCCCGTTTCCCGGAATGTACCTCCATATAACGCCATCTGAACGTAGATCCCTATCTCCTACCCACCCATTAGGATCTAGAGATCTCAGTCCCAGTTTCCCACATGCCCACTCCATAGTCTCATTTAAATCCTCAATCATATTCCAGTCAGTATCCCTCCTACGCAGTATTCCACTGATACCTACCTCCGCTTCCTTAAACTTCACCCGTGCTGCATTTGGCTCGTATATGGCCACTATTTCTGCCAATGGGCTACACTCTGCGGTAATACTGAAATACTGACAGCCACCTTAGTGCTATTCGTAGACGATTGTTATCTCCAACGTCATTCCGCTAATATCCCGGAGAATGGCTGCTTGTCGCCTCTCTCGCCTTCTACCTAACGAACAACCACGAGTTTGTAGGAATGATTTCGAAAAGTGCATTACGTTAGTTCCCTGCTGGCAAGCAGCTAGTGATGTAGCCAAGATAACCGAAAGGTTCGCTGTCGGTCTGCGACAGAGCACGAAACCCGCAGAAAATAGTAATTTTCTCCGTCATTTGAAGAGTAAGCGAAATGATTGAGATAACAAAGGAATTTAAAATGAACTGACGTTTCACATGTAGTCTACAGATTGTGCAGAAAATCAATTTTGTTTGAGAAAATATCAAATAACTCGTTGATCTCTCTATATATCCCCAGTCTGTTCCGTGATGGTTAAATCATATGCATATCAAAACCAGCTCCTGATGAGTATTCTCATGAAGTTTGGTCGAGATCCATCCATTCGCCCTGATGGTGGAACAGACAAATAGAGAGAGAAGACACGAAAACTAGAAACCACTGATATGATCTTCAGTTGGCCTAAAACTGATACATAGAATATCTGAAAATTGTCAAAATAAACGAAATTACGGACATCGGACCCCCTAGAAATTTATTTATGTAGATAAACGATATTTTTCAATCGAAGGGCTTCGAGTCAGGGGTTTACCCGAGTCATGAGAATCAAGATATTCCGGGTCTCATTTTTGCGGATGACATCTTTCTGCTCACGTTGTCCTCTGCATGCATGCAGGGAAATATGAACGAAGTGGCAAGTTACTGTAAAGTGTGGAAGTAAAAATTAATGTACATAAAACCAAAAAGAAATGATATACATTTTCAAAGAATGAAAAATGGTGGTTGGGTGAGACGTGATTGGAAGTTGTCAAGAAAGTAGATAGTAGAGTATTTGGGTATGATATTAAGTGGAAATGGAAAATGGGTAGAACAAATAAAAAGAGTAAATTAAAGGGCATGTGTTCACTGACAACTATTGACATTTTGGATGTGAAAAATGCCCAAGACTGAGAACAGAGTGTATACAAATGTTTTTAAGGCATTAGTTAAATCTAGAGTGCTGTACGGAGCAGAGATCTCGTGAGTTGAAGGGGAAGTTTATACACTTACGAGTAGATTTGCTAAAATAATTATGGGACTATCCTGTTGTACAGCTAACTGTGGAGTGAGAATGACGTGCAATGACGTCAGTCTGCAGGCATATATTGTTAAAGAAATAATTGGCTGAGATTGAAGTTGGGATCAGGTGGCGAAGTGTTACGGATAGCCTACCAACACCAAATGAAATATCAGAACCAAGGATTTCTGGGTGGTTGGGATACGGAATATTTTGAATACGATAGCAATGGGATACTACTGGGAAAGGGATTGCACAGAGCAGCTAAGAATATGATAAAGAAAAATAGTTCTAAGAGTTAATGGTACTGAAAAGTAACAAATTGCTTCACAGTGTAAAATTAAGAGGTCACTAGAGGAATTTTGTAATGTAATTGAGAGAATGATGATGAGTATAAATAATATAACAAATAAGGAAATCAGGGGCATAACATGGTGGTTATGTATACGACATAAAATCAAAAGATGGATGAGAGTAAATGTTTACTATGTTCAGAAGAAATGGGATGGGCACACCTTATAAAAGATTGTTTAGAGACAAGGGAAATAAGAAAGAAATTTATGAGGATATGAAAAAAATCGGTTACGAAATCAGCTGTATACGCTTGTAATGTTATTGAACAGAGAGTGGACGCACCCGTGAAGAATTGCAAAATTATTCATCATTATTAGGGAAATGTGGAGTAATAAATTGGTGGAAGGAAAAGAAGTTATACATGCTAGTTAGTAACAGAATTGTGCCTTAGGCAACCTAGAAAACATAACTCCTTGAAGTCTAGAGCAGTTAGATACGTAGATTATAGTTGTAGCATATAATTATTTTATCATCGTATTTCAATTAGTCTGCATGTTTTATGTTTTTCTTTCGATAGCCAATATTAATATTCATTTCAGGAGTTGGACATGATATGGAGGGACAGAGGATGACTACTGTGGTGACCACTTTGGGGGTTCATGTTTTCGGGGCATCTTATGAGCCTCGATAGCATGTCCGAGAAGTTTCATTTATTATAGTAATGTTTATAACACACTTGGCAGGCATTTCTTTCACGGTTCAATTTCTAAATTACTTAACAAATGTTACATGTTGATTCATGATATTTTCCGGACACCACATTCTTTGTGTTTTACTGAATGTTTTTCAGTTGTGCTAAATTCGGTTTTGTAAACTGCATGTATCTAAAATTATTAAAACAATCATTACCCTCTCCCGGATCTATAGTTTCCGAGATTATGGGATATGAGTATTATCTTAAATTTCCTGCCAACCCTGTGGTTGCCAGTTTTTCTACAATCCACCAACTACGGGTAGTATGGATAGTGTAAATATATTTAGCCTTGTATATTTCATTTAATTTGTATTTATTGGTTCTCTCACGAATACATGTTTGCCAAAGGACACAGAACATCTCACAAATTCTTTGAAAAATAATTGATTTGTTGGTTTCTTAAAAGAAATATCAATGCACTCAAAAATATAAACTTGCTTTTTATGCTGCCGGGAGAAAATTAAATACCTATGTTTTCCATACAAATGGTTCCGCATTGTTGTTGCTGAAACTTTTATAACCGTGGTAACAATTTTGTCTTCAATATTTCTGTCCAGTCTGTACGATAACCACCATTGGACACAATTTCTGGGGATGGTCCCTCTAGCACCCAGAAACAGTCCTCTTACTCGAATGTTTCTGACGCTGTAGGCTGTCTGGAATCAGATATTTTTGGTGCATATATATCCTGTTTTTCTTTATGTACGTACGTCTGAAGTTAAGAACAGTGATACAGGGACTGGCAAAATTATCCGTACATAGATTTTTTGACCATCCATTGATACCAAAATTTACAATTGAAGCTTTTCACAACAATTGAACATGCATCATTGTGTCGATTCACTTCACGTTTCTTCTCTCCTGTCAGATAGTGGGTAGAACTTCTCCTAGGTCCATCTGTCGTATCTGTAGTACCGGTATGTGATAAATCCACGAAGAGCACCAGCAGCAACAACTAGAGCAGAGAAAAGCATTGAAGAAATTAACACTTTACACAGCCCCTTTCGGCAGATCTACCTGGAAACTACGAAAGAAAGATAGTCTACTCTGATATCTGTCTTCATTGTGAAGGTGGTCTACGCCCTTACCCGTGGAGATGACCTAGAGATTTATAGCTGCTTTTTTTTTTCAGAATGTTTTCGCACGCCAATTTTGAAGTTAGGAAGAAGCTGGAATACACCAGCGGTCTCGCAGCTAAAGGAAGTAGGTCAGAAGCTGGAAGACACCAGCGGTCTCGCAACCAAAGGAAGTAGGTTATGAGGACATAACCAATCAACCAAGAAAATTTATTCAGTTTTGATCTAACTGACTAATGCAGCAAATTGCAGTGGTGGCTACCATTCAGAGAATGGGGGTGGAGGGAAGAGGGTGCGCTTCGTCTCCTTTCGGACGCGCACTGTACCCAACACCTATTTGCTGATGCCTCCGAGGCTTCAGTCGTCCCCGCGATTCGGTCGCAGACTGATCCTCAAAACAGATCAACAGTCCTTGACCTCATCTGGAGTTCGGCTGCCACCCCGATGACATCACCAAATATGCTGAGAGTGTCTTGTTTCCTTGACCTAACGGAGGAAGCTTTCGTAGAGGTGATGGCCCCTCCCCGCCATCACCCGTGGCGACCATCCAGTAAGTCGATGCGCTTTGTCGCCCCCAGAATCCTTTCGGACGCGCACCTCATCCCGCGTATTTGCTAATATCCTCGAAGTTTCAGTCGTTCCCGACACTCAGGACTGAATCCCCAAACAGAGAAAAACCCTGTTCTGAGGAGCAGTGACCTCGTGTCGAGTTTGGCTGTCACCCCGACGATATTAACAAGTACAGTCGGGGGAGTACCAGCTGCGATCGCAACAGGCTTTCCCGTAGTGATGGCCCCTCCCCGCCATCACCCGTGGCGACCATCCAGTAAGTCGATGCGCTTTGTCGCCCCAGAATATTTTCGGACGCGCACCTCATCCCGCGTATTTGCTAATATCCTCGACGTTTCAGTCGTTCCCGACACTCAGGACTGAATCCCCAAACAGAGAAAAACCCTGTTCTGAGGAGCAGTGACCTAGTGTCGAGTTTGGCTGTCACCCCGACGATATTAACAAGTACAGTCGGGGGAGTACCAGCTGCGATCGCAACAGGCTTTCCCGTAGTGATGGCCCCTCCCCGCCATCACCCGTGGCAACCATCCAGAGAGTCAGCACGCTTGATTGCCCCCGGAATCCTTAAGGACGCGTGCTGGGTAAACGGGGAATAGCGGAAAACTTTTCCACCCTTCTTATATTTACTGAATGCGGACTGCACAGTAAGCGACCTGTTCAACAATAGTATGTTTCTGTCGTGTCTTGGTGTTGACTGTGCACTGAATGTATTGTGACTATAGAGCAGAACGAAGGCTTCTCCGGATCCCATTATTTCCTACCAGATATTAAAATCATGTTACTCTAAGGAATAAGATGGTAAGAAAAAAAGAACTGAGTTTCTCTCGTATATTATATTGTTTCCTAGCGGAGGATTATTGAATTGGGCTGTGAAACTCTTGCTCTCGCATTCTATTCTGGACACATATTCCTTTAAGGATAACAGATAATGTAGTTGTGTTACTACCTCAATCCTATAGATGGTGCATCACGCTCAATGAACAGTGATTAATATGCATCGCATGTATTACCGGCTGCGATTTCCTGATACATTAATATGTTTCTGTGGCAATAATAACTTTGTACGTTTCCTTAGAAACAATCCCGGCAGAGCAAGCTTCCAGAAACTGAACCGTTATATTATTTCCAGTTATTCATAGCACTTCCTTCGTGATATACAGGCCATATCGAGGCTTTCATCGACCAGAGAATCCAGAAGCATGTCCCATATAGTGCAAATACGGCTCCGGTAAAGGAGTAGGAGACTGGAAATAATAATATAGCATTGAAAATTACACATGTGTTCAACACTCCATTTTGAATATTTTCAAGTTCCGAGTAGATGAGGAAAGCATGAAAGTTACAGTGAAAATCATGGAAGTTACAAATTTTGTTTATGTTACAAAAATAGGGTTCCTGGAAGGAAACCATGATTTAATTTCATCGATTACAAATTTTGAAACATTAAGCTCTTTAGGCTTTTACAATCGTGAAATAACCAGTGTTTCGCCCCAGTGTAGCAGTGAGCTCATCAGTTGGATTGCTACACCTTCCCAAGACGCTGGCGGCTACTGCGCCCTTGAGACACCACTGCAAGCCTCTTATGTAAGACAATGCAATGACGGTGCACTAGGGGAAGCATGTGCCTCCATATGAAAAAATGCCTTAACATTTACAGTCGATGAAATTAAATTATGGTTTTCTTCTAGGAACATTATTTTTGATATAGAGGCCAAAAGCAGGCATTTATACAAGTGGAGGCACATGCTTCCCCTAGTGCACCGTCACTGTATTGTCCTACATAAGAGACTTGCAGTGGTGTCTCAACGGCGCACTAGCGCCAGCGTCTTAGAAAGGTGTAGCAATCCAACTGATGAGCCTACTGCTACACTGGGACGAAACGCTGGTTATTTCACGATTGAAAAAGCCTAAGAGCTTTATGTTATTTTGTACAAGACAATATATTTCCATAGGTTATGGTATGTTGTTGAGAAGAGCAATGATTTAGGGACAAGCAAAGGTTGGAGCCGCAAAGCGGCCTTAGGCCTCTAGATTCCGCTGCAAACAAAATTGGTCTGGACTGGTTAGGATAGGGCCTTGCCTAGACCATTGGTCTGGTCTGGTTAGGGTAGGGCCTGGACTAGACCATTGGTCTGGTCAGGATAGGGGCTGGACAAGAGCATTGGTCTGGATATACCAGTTATGTGGGGACAAGCAAAGGGGGTCTTGGGACGTAAGCCGCCAGGTTAGAGCCGCAAAGCGGCCTTAGGCCTCTAGATTCCACTACAAACACCATTGGTCTGGACTAGTTAGGGTAGGGGTTGGACTAGACCATTGGTCTGGACTGGTTAGGGTAGGGCCTGGACTAGACCATTGGTCTGATCTGGTTAGGATAGGGGCTGGACAGGAGCATTGGTCTGGATAGACGAGTCATATGGGGACAAGCAAAGGGGGTCTTGGGACGTAAGCCCCCAGCTTAGAGCTGCGAAGCGGCCTAAGGCCTCTAGATTCCACTGCAAACACCATTGCTCTGGACTGGTTAGGGTACGGGCTAGACTAGATAATTGGTCTGGTCTAGTTAACATAGGGGCTGGAGAAGAGCATTGGTCTGGATAGATCAGTCATATGGGGACAAGCAAAGAGGGTCTTGGGACGTAAGCCCCCATGTTAGTGTCGCGAAGCGGTCTTAGGCCTCTAGATTCCACTGCAAACACCATTGTTCTGGATTGGTTAGGGTAGGGCCTGGACTAGACCATTCGTCTGGTCTGGTTAGGATAGGGAATGGACAAGAGCATTGGTCTGGATAGACCAGTCATATGGAGACAAGCAAAGGGGGTCCTGGGACGTAAGCCTCCAGGTTAGAGCCGAGAGGCGGCCTTAGGTCTCTAAATTCCACTGCAAACACCATTGGTCTGGACTGGTTAGGGTACGGGCTGGATTAGGCCATTGGTCTGGACTGGTTAGGGTAGGGGCTGGACTAGACCATTGGTCTGGACTGGTTAGGATAGGGGCTGTACTGGTTAGGGTAGGAGCTGGACAAGGGCATAGGTCTGAATAGATCAGTGTTATGGGGACAAGCAGTCGAAACTAGAAACCTGAGGCCGCTTCGCAGCTTTAAACTGGGGGCTTACGCCCCCGTATCCCCTGTGCTTGTCCCCATATGACTGATCTATCCGGACCAATGCTCTTGTCCAGCCCCTATCCAAACCAGTTCAGACCAATGGTCTAGTCCAGGCCCTACCCTAACCAGTCCAGACCAATGATCTAGTCCAGGTCCTACCGTAACCAGTCCAGACAATGGCGTTTGCAGTGGAATCTAGAGGCCTAAGGCCACTTCACGGCTCTAACCTGGGAGCTTATGCCTCCAGACCGCCTTTGCTTGTCCCCAAATCATTGCTCTTCTCAACACCATACTATAACCCATGAAAATATATTGTCTTATATCATTAACATTAACAAAACTTGTAACTTCCATCATTTGCGTTGAAACTTCCATGCTTTCCTCATCTACTGTAAGTTCCATGCTTTGCTCTGAAGTCAAAGTGACCAGTCTATCCTATAATACCTCTGGAAACAAAGATGGCTATGATAAATACATCCTCCTACTTCATTATGAGTAATTATTACCAATATTACCCATGTAATCATAAAAAATCCTACATTTCGGGACCTGAAAATATTTAAAATGTGGTGTTGAGCATATGTGAGTAATTTTTAATGGAATAATATATTTCCAGTCCCATACTTCTTTACCACCACCCCAAATACTTCCTTAAATAGCTACATAAAATATTCCCTTCTCACCTTATATCAGAAGCAATCATAATATATATGTTCAGTTTAACCTAATTTTAACATAATATGTACAGGCTTGAGTTCTGGTTTATTATGTTTAATTACAGTAATCAGTCAGTAGCCGTATATTAATCCATTCCTTTCGGTAAGAACCTGTTAATCTTATTGTTATACAAGAACATGAAAGCCTCAGGTGCTCTTGGGAGCGTGGGTTGGCAACCACGGGGCCCTTTTGTATCCTGGCATTGTTTCCACTTACTTGTGCCAGGTTCCTTTCATCTATCCTATCTGATCTACATTGGTCAACTCTTGGTCATTTCCGACCCCGACGTTATTAGGTTCCCAAGGCCTATGGAGTCTTTCATTTTCACACCCTTCGTGGCCCTTGTCTTTCTTTGGCCGATACCTTCATTTTCGAATGTGTCGGATCCCTTTCGTTTTTTCTCTCTGATTAGTGTTATATTGAGTATGGAGTCCTAATTGTACTTCCTAAAACAATAGTCACCACCACAAGAACACGAAAATAATTAACATCGTCACTTTTTTGTTCCATTCTTTTGCTGGTAAACCTACAACTATTCAAGAACTACAGGAAAGATTATATGTAGGGTTGTTAATATTTTTGCGCCTTGATTTCTTAAATTTAGAATTTTTAGCGTTTATACATTTTTAATGAGCTTTTTATACTGTTCTGATGAAAGACAGAAAATACGAGTTCATTCAAGAAAATGTATAAGATTAACGTGAAACTAAAAATCATATTCGTGTAGAGTTAACAGTAAAATAAGAATGAACGAAGTGTAATAGAATTGTACATTCATTTTACGACTGGGTGTACAGTAGACTAAAGCATAACACAGAAAAAACAATTGTAATTGACTGGCAAATGTACCCGTGCTTCGCTACGGTATTCTTTATTGTATACGGATTTCTACGTAAATTACTGTACATGCAGTGAGAAAGATTACATTAAACTGCATTTCTCTTAGCGTTATCCGAGAAAAAATACGGGAACGACCGCATACGTTGCTTCTGATGTACGGTACGGTGCGCGTTGGGAAGTTTTGATGATAATGGCAGGCCACGGTTTCTACTGCTGTTCACCATCGAGTTCTGAAATTTATACTATAACAGCAGCCTCACTTGCCTAATGCCATTCACAATATAGAAGGTGAGTTTTCATTATAAAGAGAGAAATACATATCAGAATGGCAGCTTGGCGTCTCTCTTGCCTTCTACCTGACGAACAACTACGAGTTTACAGGATTGACAACTAAAACGGCATTACCTTACTTCCCTTCTTGTAGGCAACCGGAGACGTTGCCATGATAACCGGTAGGTTATTTGTTGGTCACTCAATGAAGAGCTTGAAACCCGCTGAAAATAGTAATTTTCTCCTTCATTTGAAGAGTAAGCGAAATTACCTCGTATGTACATAACAAAAATTGTTTAAAATGAAGGTACGTTGCACATATATTTTAGTCTACGAATTTTACAGAAAATCAACAGTATAAGAGGAAATTAAAAGCCAGTTCTATTCTTCCTATAAACCCCCAGTCTATTCTGTGATTTTTAAATCATACGCATATCTATATCTGCTCCTGGATATGTATACTCTAACTATGAATTTTGATCGAGATCTATGAAGCCGTTTCGCTGTGATGGTGCAACAGAAGGACAAACAGATACGAAAGCTACAAACCACTGATACGGTCTTGAGCTTAAGACGGATAAATATCTGAAAAATTTGCAAAATAAACGAAATTATAGATAGCGGGTCGCCTACAACTTTATTTGTATAGATAGAGAAACCAACTGCAACTGACAAAGCTATTTTAAATAACTGATCAGGCCTTGAGTTACGGTAACACAGCAAAATAATTCTAATGTTTTGTTATAGCTGTGATATACAGCTCTCTTACCCTTCTAAATTTGCATTTTAAAAATATATGCATTGGTATATTGAGACATTTAAATACTTAAAACTAATTTAATGCAATTATTTTCCTGTTTTAATTGGTGAAAAGCCCTTCTAAGTAACCAGTTTATCTTTAATTTGTTATTCCACGAGTGGATCTGAAACCTACTTCCGTCCACTGCAACCCTGCTCCCATCACATTGTAGAGTGCGTTCAAGTAGCCCGTTGCGGGCCAAGTCAACGAATATTGAATTTTCACGAGTTAATACGCTGAAAATTTATTTCGAGTATACTCAATTTGATAGAACAACCGACGTGAAATCGGGCGGTTGTGGGTTCGGAACCCACTGGTGTCCAGTTGGCCATTCTTGGTCTACTGTATACCTAACATATCTTCAATATGTACTAGTACTGACCAAGACCTAGTAGGTTAAAAAAGTCGAATATTTTCTTACATCCAGAGTTGTTAAACTTCTAATAATGAAATTAAAGAAGAATCCAACTGAAAAACTTTACAAGAAAGTATTTTCAAATATTGGCAGCATTGTATGGTCTAGGGTTTACTGAATTCTATTTTTAAAACGAAATGGTTTTGCATCAAATATAATAATAAATGAAAGGTGGCTGCAGTATAAAAGTACGTAAGCCCACAATTCATACAGAAGTAAAATTAACTAGCTAACTTTCTACAGATGCACCAGGAAGCTCTATATGCTAAATTTGATTGCACTCCAACTGTAACAGCATTAAATATCATGCGTTATAAAATAACATCGCTACTAATAATTACAGTATTTTACTTTTTCACTATACGGGACCAGATATGTAAACCTTAACACACATAGGTTAGTTGAGTTTATAAGGGTTGTAACATTTGAAGGTGTTTGTATGATAATTTTAAGGTTATCGGTTAATAATGGCTTGTCTCCGAAGTCCCCCTGTGGGTGGGGCGGTAGAATAACACCAACGGTATCCCCTGCCTGTCTTAAGAGGCGACTAAAAGGGGCCCCAGGGGTTCTGAACTTTGGAGTGTGGATTGGCGACCACGGGGCCCTTATCTGTGTCTTGGCATTGCTTCCACTTACTTGTGCCAGGCTCCTCACTTTCACCTATCCTGTCTGACCTCTCTTGGTCAACTCTTGTTCTTTTCCGACCCCGACGCTATTAGGTTTGCGAGGGCTAGGGAGTCTTTCATTTTCACGCCCTTCGTGGCCCTTGTCTTCCTTTGGCCGATATCTTCATTTTTCGAAGTATCGGATCCCTTCAATTTTTCCCTCTGATTAGTGTTATATAGAGGATGGTTGCCTAGTTGTACTTCCTCTTAAAACAATAATCACCACCACCACCTGTCTCCGAAGAGGCCTGGTGCAGGTCTTTCGAGTTGACGCCGTATATGATGAATTCTAATGAGGAATACGTCGCACATACCCATCCCTCGAGCTATCAGAATTAACCGATGAAGGTTAAAATCCCCGGCCCGACCGGGAATCGAACTCGGGACCCTCTGGACCAATTATTTTCCTGTTGTAATTGGTGGAAAGCCCTTCTTTAATTCGACATTTAGCAATGGAGCCATAATTATTACCTACCTGTGGGCTATTTTTAATTTTCTTCTGGTGTATATTGCATACATCAATAGTCATCCACAATGGAAAAATAAATTCACACAAAAAGTGTCCACCAAAACTAAAACATCCCTCACCTCGACACACTGAATCAAAGTGGATGGTTTTGTTGCTAGAAGAACCAATATATCACTACCTTCTCTTGATCATGTTTTGAAATGAATCCGCATTGCCTTTTCCGTGACAGAGAAGAAAATACAAAAAAATGTATCGCGAAGTAACCAGTGTCACGACGTCGAGTTCACCCAATAATGCTAAATGCTTAATACCCGTCGATAAACTCCGTAATGCAAGAATTTCGCCCTCAAAAGGGTTTCTTGAACTTGTCAGTAATCTGTTAACACGGATCTTGCATTTAAGCACTCCTGGGATTAGATCCTGCAACTTTCAACACAGATGAAGTGACTGTACCTAACCAACAACACCGTCACTAGTAGATATGTAAGCGCTCTGTTATAGGAGTGTGTTGAACTTTATGGTAATTATTCGGAGAATAAGAGAAATATGTCCATTTTAAAGAAACACTTAATATTTCTAATGTAAAAGTATACGTAGGACAAAGAAGAGTGAACATAAAGAGTAGTATTTGATGAAAATTAAACATAGGTTAACTTAGAAGCTCTATTTCCATTATTAAAATAACCCACTAAAACCGGCTAACTACACATTCACCTACCCGAATCCCAGAATATAGTTTTTCGTGTTATTCTTTGTCATTACATTTTGTCGTGGCCAATGAATGTCCTTCTAGGCTTTCTTGATGTAAGGTTGCAGGAATATTAATGTTTGCATATTTTATTTGATTTTCAGGCCCAGATGAAATTCGAAAATAGTCTTCTTTTCAACAATCAATTATTTGTCGACACGTTTCTCCTAGTAAGTGGATTTCTTTTCTGCTATCATCTCTTCAAAGAGCTTGACAAACGGAAGTCCATCAATGTGCCTGTTCTTTACATATTTCGTTTTATAAGGTAAGTAATCCTCCGTACCTTCAGTACAGTATGTGTATTCCTCTGCATATTATGGAGATAAAGATTGTCTTTTTGACTAAACCTTTTGAATATAAACCTACCTTGGAAAAGTATGGAGAGTAAAGGGTTTGAATAATTTATCAAGGAAAAGGCCTTCGAGAATGTAACGGTGTGTGAATTTACTTCTTATAATATAAGCTACTAAGATAGTGATTGTTAGAAAGATAAAGAGTGTGTGGTCGTGGAAGAAGATTAGTTGTTCTATTAATGGTGAGGTGCTATTCTGTAATATAATAAATTTCCAAGTTCTTTGGAAACAGTTGAGGAAAGGCTAGGTGAACAATTGGTAGGGAATCTGTCATCTGGGTGACAGCCCTAAATGCAGATCGTTGATGATTGATTGATAAGGGACGACATGAAGGGTTCAACAGAGAAATACATGATCAGTGAAAACGCTCGATATCTCAATGTATACTATTTCATCACGTGCTTTGTGTATTATTTTCTTTGTCTTTACTTTTTTTAATGTTATTTGTTCGGGGCGTCGACCCATGTGGATCTTTTACCCCTACTGGCACCATATTGTATGAACCTGCGTGTAATTGGAATGGCGGTAGTGTGGAATGTTGTTGTGAGGAAAGGGAGATTAAGGACATCACAAACACCGAGTCCTCAGGCTAGGGATATTAATCATTACAATTAAAAGCCCCTGACCCGGCCGGGAATCGAACCCGAGGCCGCCGGGTGACAGGCGGACGCGTTGCCCCCTACACCACGGGGCCGGACTTGGTGTTTTTTCGTGTGGCTATTTCTAGCCGAGTGCAGCCCTTGTAAGGCAGACCCTTCGATGAGGGTGGGCGGCATCTGCCATGTGTAGGTAACTGCGTGTTATTGTGGTGGAGGATAATGTTATATGAGGTGTGGGAGTTGCAGAGATGTTGGGGACAGCACAAACACCCAGCCTCCGGGCCATTGGAATTAACCAATGAAAGTTAAAATCCCCGACTCAGTCGGGAATCGAACCCGGGACCCTCTGAACCGAAGGCCAGTACGCTGTCGGACGTCTTTTCTTATGATAAATTACTTCCAGAGTTTCTTGTGTATTAAGCATGGGTTAGAATTGGTATGTGAATCTGGCATTGCTTCCACTTATAATTCTACCTTACCTATCCGATCTCCCATAGTTAACTCTTGTTCTCCTTTGGTTCCTATTGTATTAATATTGCGATGTTTAGGTAGTCTCTCTTTTTCACACCCTTCGTGGCCTTTACCTTTCTTTCACATTCGTACCTAGAAGAGTGGAAATTTTCATTTCTTTTAAATTCTCTTTAGCGTTAGGATTGTCTATTTATACTTCCCCTAAAACAAAAATCACCATCACTACTAATTTGTGAGAACTTGTACAATTTCAAGTATCACGTTGCACAAGTCATTAAACGGCACAATGAAGACATTACTTCCAGGTGACAGTTGGAGTCAAAATAATGGTACTTTAGTTAACCTTTTAAGAGTTATGAGTCTTCAATTTCCAAATAAGACGAGTGTTGCTTCGAAAATGAAAAGAGAATACCTATCGTTGAGAGGAAGGAAATTTGTGGTAGGAGGAGTAATCATTGTCCTCATTACAGGCAGTTTCGTATGAACAATAAATATATGATATCAGTTTAATTGCAGATGATCCAGTTCCAGAACAAAAGATCGAATAATTAAAATAAAACGTTTTAATACTCAATAACTGTGAACGATCACTTTATTAGGAACAGGCTATTTACAGGATGGTCCCCGTTCGCTGACGACACGGATTACAAACGTCGGGGACAGATTCCACAAGGTGACGCACATCGTCCATGTTACATCCTGCCTGCTGCAGCATCTCGTGGAGTTGACGCACATTTTGTGGAGGTGTAGGAGCGGCCCTCAGAGTGGGTTCCATCATATCCCTGATATGTTCAACGAGGTTATAACACAGGGAATTTGGGGACAAGGGCAGAGTGGAGAATTCATTTTCATGTTCCTCCAAACAATCTGTAGTGACCTGAGCCGGGTGACAAGGTTCATTGTTCTGTTGGAAGATGGTATTGTTGTCGGGAGAGACTGCCTGGAGATACGAGTCCAGATTATTGACTAACAGTTTTCTGTAGTCTTCACTCAAGATGTATGGTACGATGACCACTGGCCCCAGGGCATGCCAGGAGAATGCTCTCACACTACAGTCGGGGGAGAATTCTGTTTACATCAGATGTGGACTCGGCTATCAGCACGATGTGATAGGGAACGGAACTCATCACTCCAGACAACCCTTTTCCATGCGTCCAAGGTCCACTTACGCCTGTCTTTGGCCCACGCGAGATGTTGTTTGCGGTAACGTGAGGTCAATTGGGGCTCCAGAACCCGTGTCCACGCAAGGTACATAGCATGTCAGCTGTTGAAACCGGACGTACCTGTCCACTGTTGTACTTGTGGTCCACTGTTGAGCGTCGTTAGTGCGATATCAGTTAACAACCCGACACATGCTTCGCTGATTAGTAACTCATGGCCAGCCGTAGTTTGATTTCCTGCCCGTTGTATGCCATATCCTCCCTTGGTATACCCTCAATACCGAAGCTCGGGAACAGCCAATAAGAAGCGGCTACTGTCGAGATGCTGGCACCACACATTCGGGTCCCAATTATCTAACCGCGGTTACAGCCATTAAAGTTTAAGTCACCACGTTTACACCTCACTCCCGAATATTATCGTCTGACGTGCAAAGAAGAGGTCAGCAACTTATCTGTGAGCCGCTCGTGACCACGTAGTATTGTCTCTTTGGTCACGGACTGTCACGCCCCAACTGTCCTTAATAAAGTGATTGTTCAGTGAATTTTGTTTCATGATACTACTTTACTGTAAGCTACTGTAAATAACAGGGCGTTTCAGTAAGATAGTAAGGTAAAGTGAAGTGTTCAGGTGAATCAGCGAAACTGCGTTTATTTATTTATTTAATGGTCTTTGTTATGTCTCATGCAAAGGACTAGGAGAAGAACATGGTAATTTCAAAGCTGAGGAAGTCGTAAAATTTAAGAAACGAGATTTCCACTTCCGGAGGTGCATATGGCCCTGAGGTTCACTCAGCCTACACCAAAAGTGAGTACCAGGTTAATTCCTGGGAGCAAAGGCGGCCGAGCATAGAGCTAACCACTCTACCCCATCAAGTGCCGAGGTTACGAATAGGGGAAGCCTCTACCTTCCACCCCTCCAAGGGCCTACATGGCCTGTACGGAGATGACTTTGCTTTGCTATTGTTGAAAAGGGGGAAAAGCTGACGAATTTGGAGATGTGACTTTAGAAACCATAGTCATTGGAACTGTTTCCTTATTTCATTTAACACCACACTGAGATGGAATTATTGTTGATAATTAATTAATTATTTATTTATTATGTATTCACAGATTATCTCCTGCATACATTGTAGTTATAGCATTCTACGCCTCAGTGTTCTACAAGCTAGATTCAGGCCCTTTTTGGGAAGCTAGAGTAGGCCTTGAGCGGGAGCGGTGTCTGGAATCTTGGTGGACGAACGTTCTCTACATCAATAACTACGTGAAGACAGAGAGCGTGGTGAGTACGTTTTCCCCTTTCCCGATATTGTTTAATATTTTACTTGATTTTTGTGCAAATGTCATAAAGTGACCAATGTAAAATGTAGGCTAACTGCTACCTATAAAATGCTATACTTAATTTCACGCATTTTCCGAAGACAAGTTTCATTAAACTATGCAATATTGGGTGCCAATTATTTCGGCACATTATGAATCAGTTAGGCACAATTTCAATTTCTATGTCAAATGGACACACAGATATATTTTGCAACACAGCAATAGTAAATATGTGAAGACAACAGGAAGGAAAGGGGAAATATAACATATTTCAGGAGAGCTAATTTCAATTTCAAAACTAATTTATTCAAGAACTGTGTGACAAATGAAAAATACCACCATACATTTTGAAATGTGGTTAATCTAGTGTGATGAGAACTTGTTTCACCTATGCAGTTCCATTTTTACCATTATCTTAATTTTAACGGAAGTGACATTCCCCCTCCTCTTCCTATGTATACTAGCCAAAGCTCGGATTCCGATGCTTAGAAGGTACTGAATAAGTGTCAGCTCTCCATTTCTATATCACTGTATGATAAAGTCCCCCCTTCTTCCTTTCTGTTCTACACTTTGTAGATCGGCAACCTGGCCATAGTTCGTGAATTAGTGTATGAGTATAATAACGGGATGGTCTTATATTAAAAACGTCTATTACAGCGAAATTGGGAAAATGGGGGGTGTAAAATTCATCGTCCAGTATACTGTGGTATGCTTCAGCCACATTAGTAGCATTATGTTAGGTGTCACAGCCCACAGAATCAACGGACTGATCGATTTTGTAATGTACTTTGGCAAGATGTAATCTACAGATTTCATATCTTCAGTTAGTGCAAGCGAAGGCGGCCGGGCGATAGAGCTTATCACTCAGTGCCAGTTACGGATGGTGCTGTAGAAGCCTTTATCTGCCACTCCTCCAAGGGCCTTCATGCCCTATACGGAGATGGTATGGCTTATCCTTTTGTTTTACAAACTGTTGAACACGCCTGTCCTATAGATTTTTTTTGAATTATGTGTTATTGAAATAGTTGCCTGGTTTTGAAATTAGAATCTTACACTAATCGTGGAGGTCACTACAAATGAGTTAAAGGTATCCATGGTTAGACGATGTTTACAAATTGTGTCTTAGTACATAATGACACAAACTTATCATAAGATCACTTTTTCCTGTTGCAGTGCATGTTCCAGTCATGGTACATCGCCGTGGACACACACCTTTTCCTGCTGGCTCCTCTGATCATCATTCCACTCCATCGCCGACCGTTCGTTGGCCAGGCACTCTTGATGGTACTGATGATCTCCTCTATAGTAATACCATTTGTTGTCACCTACGTGCAGTCACTTGATCCTTTGCTGATGTTTTATTCAAGGTAAGATCATTATCATTAGGACCTTGTACCAAATTGAATCTGTTATAAATCTATCAAATTTAGGTCTGCTGACAAGAATCTGTGTTTTTCCTTACTTTTCCATTCTCTCAATTATTTCAATTAAAAAATTTAAAATTTCAACATGCTAAGAATTTTTTAAATAATAACTACTTCAATTTTGTGCTTAATGACAATTTGTTAATATTTCTTAGACCTTAACCACAATGATCGATATTGGTTTATTTATTTATTTATTTATTTATTTATTTATTTATTTATTTATTTATTTATTTATTTGTCTTCTTTCGAGTTGCGAGGTTAGAGTTCCTGGCCGTCTTCCCTTAATCACATTTACAACACATCTGCAGATATATTAACCTACTATCTAGCAGAGTTACATTCTACTAACACTCCCACATGCATAAAATAATTAAAATATTATACTGTACATTAACAAATTTGAAATAGTTTTGCTCAAAAAAAAAGAAACACACAAAAACAAATACACATATTACACAGCTATCAACTAGGTCTACGTCTACAAGACAGACACTCACACTCACACACGCACACATTGTTGATGCATATTCAATCAATCAATGCTGATCTGCATTTAGGGCAGTCGCCCAGGTGGCAGATTCCCTATCTGTTGTTTTCCTAGCCTTTTCCTAAATGATTTCAAAGAAATTGGAAATTTATTGAACATCTCCCTTGGTAAGTTATTCCAATCCCTAACTTCCCTTCCTATAAATGAATATTTGCCCCAGTTTGTCCTCTTGAATTCCAACTTTATCTTCATATTGTGATCTTTCCTAACAATATATCATATCATTCAATATTTTAGTTTCCCTTAGATCAAGTAGTATTTGTTTTTATCCTCGGGTCTCTGGGTCATACGTCTTCACACAATATATTATTTTGATACCGTTAATATACCTCAAAATTATTTCTCCACTTTCGGATACGTCAAACTGTTCCATCATAGTGCACAACCTCTGTCCAAAACTACGACAATGCGGCAAAACAAACGACACTGATATGGTTTAATTGCGTTGGTGCACAATGTCATCAAAATGTGTACCACACGTGCAACACCTTGTACATTTTCTGAAAATTATTGGACATGTTAGTTGCTGTAAGGACTCAAAGAATGACGTTTCTTCTCGCGTAATTCGGGAATATTTGTAGGTGGATCATCCGTCTTGAAAACTGATGTAGGCATCTACGGTCATGAGATCTTCGGATCAGGAAGGATATGGGAATGGAGTTCCACAAGGAATTAGACGATCTCCAAGGTGTCGTTGCAGAAGGGTAAGTGATTCACCCGCGCTCTGGTCTGTAGCTCCATCTTGCTGTGTCCATTGTCGCTGGAGGGGTACGTTTCTGGTGCGACAAGAACGGTGCAAATGGGGGTAATATTGAGGCCTCTGTAGACTACCCGGTCAACTGTTTTTGGATTCTATGCAGCATCCTCGACGAAATAAGTGCCCAATATTTCCATGACTACCCATTGGGGACTGTACCCGCTGTCGGAGAGGTCGTTCAATATTCTGGTTTGTGGTGGCGGCTCTAGGGCGCCCTGTTGTCCTTTTCCGTTGACATAAGACAGATGTACGAGAGAACTTGTCAACGACAACTAACATTGTTCTGTTATTTGGTGCCTCCTTATTAAATTGCTCCTCGTACTGTTCTTTAACATGAAGCAAACTCGGCCATCTCTCACTCCCCACTCCGTATGTCTGGAAATAATGTTCCGTGATAAACAACTTCTTCTCTGGTGAGAGAACCATAATCACAGAAAACAACATAACACTGAATTCAATACATGTTATAAACCTCATTTTAGGTCCGTATTGAAAGTTTAACAGTTCAACAATAATAAAGGTGTTTTAATTTGTTCCACCTATTCAATACTTATATTTTCACTTATAGTGGTTACATAATTAGATTCTTAGTTACATGGGACATGTTTCGCCCTCAATTAAGGGTATCTTCAGCCTAACCACAATCATCAAACATACAGCTAAATTAAAAGTGGAAGTTAAAAGTTTAGTCAGTTATTAAAATTCGGAACATAAAAATGTGAAAAGTGATAAAATATAAAGATGTTAATGGAAAACTGTCTTATGATTAAATTATAATCTTGTCGGAGACTAAAACTTCTTCTATTAAAATTCTAATTAAAACAGTTCATATAAAATATTAGTGGAAAATCAAAGTGGTAATAATATAAAGCCAACGACATGAGGGCGTGAACACAAGCATAAACTTGATTGTCATGAATACAATCTTTCCAAGGCCGCTGATGAAATTCGTCAGCAAGTGAGGCAGAAGCATCTGTTGAAAAATTGTAAGTGGCCGTTAGCACCGGTAGGTAATAAAATGGCTGAAACTTTGCCAGAAAATGTCAGTAGATGCAGAAATAATGTTTTATGTAAGTGGAAGTTGTTATTTGTTATCTACCGTTGAGTTGGTTGCTTCCCGTCTGTTGGCTCTGAGTCTGGTGTTTTCTGGCAAAGTTTCAGCCATTTTATTACCTACCGGTGCTAACGGCCACTTACAATTTTTCAACAGATGCTTCTGCCTCACTTGCTGACGAATTCCATCAGCGGCCTTGGAAAGATTGTATTCATGACAATCAAGTTTATGCTTGTGTTCACGCCCTCATGTCGTTGGCTTTATATTATTACTACTTTGATTTTCCACTAATATTTTATACGAACTGTTTTAATTAGAATTTTAATATAAGAAGTTTTAGTCTCCGACAAGTTTATAATTTAATCATAAGACAGTTTTCCATTAACATCTTTATATTTTATCACTTTTCACATTTTTATGTTCCGAATTTTAATAACTGACTAAACTTTTAACTTCCACTTTTAATTTAGTTGTATTTTTGATGATTGTGATTAGGTTGAAGATGCCCTTAATTGAGGGCGAAACATGTCCCATGTAACTAAGAATCTAATTATGTAACCACTATAAGTGAAAATATAAGTATTGAATAGGTGGAACAAATTAAAACACCTTTATTATTGTTGAACTGAATTCAATACGCCATGTGATTAAATGAATACCTCGTTACAAGGGAAACGTGAACAGCAATTGAGCAACACCATTGGTGTTTTTTGTTTTGCTGCGTTTCGTATTATGAGCTGTACAGGTCAGATATTTTGCCTCACTGCAGTTGGTTTTATCATCATTTATAGCCTATTGTACCAACTGGAAATCGTTTTCACATTCACATTAATGCCACCGCTAGAGTTGATAATTATCAGCTCTTTTAATACCATTGAAGCAATAACTTAATGAAGTAGAAAATATAAAACTCTTATTGGTTAGAAGCCATCCATGCTTTTCCAACAGTGAACACAATAACATGCATATTTCAATTTTATTTCAAACTGTGTTGGATCGGCAGGAAAAGAGTACTGAAAACAGTACGGAGTATCTGAAGAGTTTCGGATTTAACATTTTGTAGGGAAGAAAACTGGCACTGTGCTTAAATAGTACACATTTATTTTAACTGATTGTTGTGCAAAGTGATAAATTCAAAATATTCGTAGTTACCCTCTTATATAGCGAAGTGGTAACATGATGTACTATACACTTGCTAAACAGTTGTTTTCGTTAAAATGAAATGGCGTATGGCTGTTAGTGCCGGGAGTGTCCGGGGACAGGTTCGGCTCGCCAGGTGCAGGTCTTTTGATTTGACGTCCGTAGGCGACCTGCGTGTTGTAATGAGAATGCCATGATGATGAAGATGACACATACATCCGGCCCCCGTGCCAGCGGAATTAACCAAAAATAGTTAAAACTCCTGACTCTGCCTGGAATTGAATCCGGGACCTCTGTGACCAAAAGCCAGCACGCTAACCATTTAGCCATGGAGCCGGATATCAATTACCGTTATAACGCGATAACTATTAAAAGCATTACCAGCAGTCTGAAAATTAATTGGTGAGAGTATGATTGGCACACTGAGGGAACAATTGAAGTAAAAGAATTCTTATTGGACACATCAGTTACATTTTTTCCATTATTTATATCAACATGTACTTTTTAAGTTTTTCCATTATTTCACATCAAAATGTAAAATAATAAAAATGTTATTGGCTTTACGTCCCACTAACTACATTTTACGGTTTTCGGAGACGCAGAGGTACTGGAATTTAGTCCCGCAAGAGTTATCTTAACTGCCAGTAAATCTACCGACACAAGGCTGACGTATTTGAGCACCTTCAAATACCACTGGACTGAAGCAGGATCGAACCTGCGAAGTTGGGGTCAAAAGGCAAACGCCTTAACCGTCTGAGCCACTAGGCCCGGCCAAAATGTAAAATATAATATCCGTGTAGAGTTAGAGCTGTACACAATATACTCCAGATGTATATTTTAATTTACTTACCTTATTTTTCAAAAAATGTATTATTGTATCTTCTTCTTAATCTGCTTACCCTCCAGGGCTGGCTTTTCCCTCGGACTCAGCGAGGGATCCCACCTCTACCGCCTCAAGGGCAGTGTCCTGGAGCATAATACATTGGGTCAGGGGATACAACTGGGGAGAATAACCAGTACCTCGCCCAGATGGTCTCACCTGCTGTGCTGAACAGGGTCCTTGTGTTGGATGGGAAGATTGGAAGGGATAGCCAAGGAAGAGGGAAGGAAGCGGCCGTGGCCTTAAGTTAGGTACCATCCCGGCATTTACCTGGAGGAGACGTGGGAAACCACGGAAAACCACTTCCAGGATGGCTGAGGTGGGAATCGAACCCACTCTCTACTCAGTTGACCTCCCGAGGCTGAGTGGACCCCGTTCCAGCCCTCGTACCACTTTTCAAATTTCGTGGCAGAGCCGGGAATCGAAATCGGGCCTCCTGGGGTGGTAGCTAATCACACTAACCACTACACCACAGAGGCGGACGTAATATTATATACCCACCAAATTAGCTTTCACAAACGAAGAATCGTACTTGAAGTTATCGACATCGGTGCCATCTTCCTGTTTCTTGATCTGTGATCGAATTTCTTTAAACGATGAAATTGATTTACCTACAAAGGTGGGAAATTATTCGACCGTCTGTCTATAAAGGTTTAAGAAAGTTTTCTGCCCTCTTAGTAACAACCAGATCTCTTTGAAATCGTGTTTATACTCTGTGGTACAAAAACAAGGAATATCTGAATTAAATTTCACCTAAGTTCATTGAGTACGTTTGCTTCTTTGCAGAGAGATTGTCGATATATCTACCAACTACACGTTCGTGACAGCCTACATCAAGACGCATATGAGGGCGACTCCATACTTCTGTGGAATATTACTGGGATATATTTTGATACGTTTTCAAGCTTCTGGACAGAAACTCTCAAAGGTAATGTAGCCTACTTTATACACAAAACTGTATAGTTTATTGTATTCCTAATGCTTCGTCACCCAGCACGGTAGTGGTAAAACAGCCGAAGCCTTTCATGGAGTTGATTTTCGCAGGAAATGGTTTATAACAGCCGCATCGAATAACAACTAGGCAATGACCCTCAATTCCACTATTATCATATCAGATTGAGAAAATTATCATTCCTGAGCCTGCTAATGGGGTCTCAGTCACGGGTTCGGTTACTGGATATGGGGACAGGGGGGAAGTGAGGGGTGTGTCTGTGAATGATAATCCTGTGTCTTCTGTCTGTGTTCGTTGGCGTTTGATGTTTATGTGTGTTTGTGAGAATTTAGTGAATGTGCGTGGTGTAATCCCTCCTAGTACTAATTATAACAACCATTTATTCAGTTAGCATGAGGTTCAAATTTTATCTCTATGAGTTCGTTGTCAACATTTGAACAATTTTCAGCATGATTTCTTTTTAACTCGTAAGATAACCACCCATGTTATCAAAGGCATCCTACAAATGACACAAACTAATTTAGATCTCATAAATTCATGAAATGATTACACTCGCGAAATGCTTTATTCTTTGGAAGCACGAATTAGATTAACCATGATTTGTGTTTCTGAAGTCCCGTAATATATTAATGTTCTTCAGACGATTGTATTGCAGTTGCATTTATGTGTGTACCGGTACCATCAAGGTCATAATATTTACATTTTCTTTCTTTCTTAATCTGTTTACCATCCAGGGTAGGTTTTTTTCCTCAGGCTCACTGAGGAATCCCAGCTCTAACGCCTCAAGGGTACTGTCCTGGAGCGTGAGGCTTTGGTTCGGGGGATACAACTGGGCAGGAGGAACAGTATCTCACTCAACTGGCCTTACCGGCTATGCTGAACAGGAGCATTGTGGTGGGGGGATGGGGACATCGGAAAAGGTAGACAAGAAAGACGGAAAGAAACCACCATGGTCTTAAGTTAGGTACCATCCCAGCATTTGCCTGGAGGAGAAGTGGGAAACCACTGAAAACCACTTCTAAGACGGCTGAGGTGGGAATCGAAGCCCGTTCTACTCAGTTGACCTCCCGAGGCTAAGTGGACCCCGTTCCAGCCCTCGTATTACTTTTCAAATTTCGTGGCAGAGCAAGGAATCGAATCGGGGCTTCGGAGGATGGCAGCAATCACACTAACTACTACACCACAGAGGCGAACTTAATTTATTTATAAATACTGAAACACTGCATGTTTCTGAGCTTTAGAACACAGTAATCTTCATTGTAACTACCGTAGGCCTCAAAGCATTAACACTGCTGAACGGATTTTAAGGTTAAACGATTTTTAGAGTTATTTTTCGGAAAGCATTTTCCTGAACTGTGTTTCTGTCCTTGTAACTATGTTAAAAATAATCTGACAGTCGGCATTGTTAGATGGAAATGATAAATTGAAAAGCATTACCTTAGAGATTATGTCATATTTAAAAATACCACTAAATGATTGCATCTGCCTTGCCAGTGCCTACTGAACATTAGTTCTTTCCAGCTAATTAAAGAACGAGAAATATCTGCGATTTTCAAAAAAATATACAGGGATACTAAATCTGGTCTCAAAATCGGGAGATAAGTCTCTGTGATCAGGAAAGTGGGAGGAAGGACAAAAAATCGGTAGTCTCCTGCTTAAATCGATGGAGTTGGCATGTCTGCTCACGGAATGCCATCTTTGAACTTTTCTGCCTCAAAGCATTCTACTCTCCCAACTACCAGTGCAGTTTCTTAGTTTCATTACTATTTTACTGTGTTTCAGACCATGCTGTTCTGTGGTTGGGCGATAGGCTCGCTGTGTGCCATCTCTGCCCTGTTCTCCGTCACAGCATTCTATTCTCCCAACTACCAGTACAGCTCCTTGGACGCAGCGATCTTCGCGGCCTGGGACAAGGTCGGCTGGTGCGTAGGATCTTCCTGGCTTATCTTTGCGTGCTGCACAAACAACGGTGGTGAGTAGCAGAACATGCATATTAAGTTACCGAGTCCTACTTGGCCAGTGGCCATGAAGGTTAGAAAGTAAGTACTTCTCGTTTTACGATCAATATAATGACGTCTTGCTTAGTACTTTCGATATTGTGCAAAATATTTAGCGTAAGAAATATATAATTACCTAGTGAAATGCACTTATATAAAACAAACATCAGTCGCTCTTAACTAGCATCTAAAGCACAATACATTTTTATTCCCCTTATTACATACTGTTGAACAACTTTTCCACTCTCCCTCCCCTGGACAATTCTTGTTCTTTTCCGATTGCAACGTCATTATGTTTGTGAGACCTCGGGATTATTTAATTTTTAATAACCTTCGTGACCCTTCTCTATCTCTTTCCGATCCCTACCTTATTTATCGCTTGATTTGAGTGCTGATGTCGCAAAAATCGTCATTTTAAGTTAGGGAGCACTTCTAGGTCTTTCATTAGCATGTAGTGGCAGATAGTTGCCCTTTGTCTACATTTCTAAACTCCTTGACTTACACCTGAGTCCACTGGATGAACTTCATAGCAAAAATAGCTGATAAGAAATCAACAATTGCTCACAACATGGAACAGGGAAGAAATGAAACTTGTTTACGTCTCAATGGTATTTTGTAACTTTTAGTTAGTTATATTTTAGAATACCTTAAAGCCAACAGACTATTAATTTCCAAAATTTAGTGCAGATTTTTCCATTTCATTTCAAGTATCACATATCAGTAGTATTTACTAATGACAAATAAAACGGACGGAGCTCTGCTGGACCCACGGCTGCAGATCTTTTTGGCGTAGAATACGAAACATTTAGAAATATGTGTATGTGCAGAATTTTGGTTTAAAAAGATTATTTTGTATCTGAGTTCTCCTTTTGAAAATGTTGTCAAATCACACTACTTCCAGTCTTCACCCATTCCATTGCATCTTATTGACTGTACAGAGGAAAGAGAGATATCTGGAGTTTTAAACATGGAGAAAAATACCACACCATGGAAAAGGTGTCTTACATTCTTCAGAATGGACACAATCAAACACCTGGATTACAACCAACAACCAAGAAAGAACTACCAACTTCCCAACGGACTAATGCCATGAACTGGGCCGATGACCTTCGCTGTTAGGCCCCTTTTAACAACAAGCATCATCATCATCATCATGCCATGAACTGTAATACGGCAGTAGTCCAAAGCGTTCGCGATAAAAGCCGAGAAAATAGTTACCATCACTGCAGAGAGATAGAAACCGTTAATCTTCCTGATTTCTGTCTGAAAGGGGAACTAGTAAGAAATAATAGGCACCACAGTGTCAACAGTAGTGCTGCAGAACTTCTCAAAAATTCTGAAATACTGTATTCGAAGTCAATGAAGAAATGCACTGTATCTCTATCAATGGATCCAGTAAACATGTAGACATTCTCGCGATTGATAGGAACAGAAACATCGGCGTTGTTATTGATCCAACAATAAGTTAAGAAAGTAACTGTTCACAGGCCAAGAAAGAAGTTGATTATGAACGAAAGAGACACTAACAACCCTATTATAAGTACAGTACTTTGAAGGGAAGTATCACATAACCCGCCAATTGCTTTTCGGTGCGCGAGGATCTGTCACAAACATTTTAGTTAATTTCTTCCTTCGTTTTTGTATTCATTTGTTTAGATACTTTATTTGCTTAGATACTTTACTTAATTCACTCCCAATAGTAAATCACAATTGTATATGCAAATGAAAAGCATTCCTTATGCGGGATAGCTGTAATAAGAGGGGATTTTTTATGCTATTCGCTTTACGTTGCACCGACACAGATAGGTCTTATGGCGACGATGGCATAGGAGAGACCTGGGAATGGGAAGGAAAAGGCCGTGGCCTTGATTAAGGTACAGCCTGGTGTGAAAATGGTAAGGCACGGAAAACCATTTTCAAGGCTGCCGACAGTGGAGTTCGAACCCACTATCTCCCAAATACTGGTTACCGGCCGCACTTAAGCCACTGCAGCTATCGAGCTCGGTGCAATACTTTTAATCTTCGTTTCAATGAGGTCATGGTCGGATTTACCCATGCCTTAGGGGTGAGCCATGTGACAACGAGAGACAATAAAACAGCTTGCATCCTATAGCGAGTGTTCAGATGGATGGAGAATCTACACCAGTTAGATGTATTAGATAATTGGGATGTGTTCCGTATTATGTTCAGTCGAGTCGACTTGTGTCGTTTCTGAGAGAGGTGAAGGTTGGGTCTTTGATATGTAGACAAAGGACCTTCGCACACGGGTCGACTATTTTGCAATGCAAGTTTAAAACCGACTGCACTTACTCGTACAACCGTTCGTGTGGGAGAGTGGGTAGCCGCACATGGCTCGACAGAGACGGGACCCATTTGAAATCAGTTTCCAACTGATCACGAGAGATCGTGCTTGCAGGGTCGTGAAATAATTTCAGTTGCACGGTTGCATTGTAGAATTGTTGAAGACGTGTTATTGCGTTGCAGAAGGTGAGTCACCAATGAGAGTAGTTCAGCAGAACAGATCTGAGATAACTACAATTGATGCCAGTTCCAAGGAACACGTCAAAACAACACTTAAAGTGTCCAAAGTAATGTGAACCACTGCGGGTTAAATTTCCGGTACGGAGATTTCAAATGTCTGACCAAGTGTAAATTTAATGCCTAGAGCTGCATTCCATTTTAACTTCAGAGTTTTATATTGTAATTTCAGTATCACAGCAAATCACACGATTTGCAGTTCAAGGTTTAAGAATTAAATTTGTTTAGTATCAAATGCAGTTGTTTTACTTTATGGTAAAGAAGGTAATCCCAAATTCTAGGTGGGAACCAACGACAATATACTGTCAAGTGAAGCTTTTTACCCCACACCCTAGAGGAATTAAAGATTCTCGCTCTGTAATCGTTACTTTTATCTGTATCTGCTGCCCATTTCCAATCAAAGTATTAGAATTTCCGTTTATTGTATTAATCAGTTAATTACAAAGTGGTCGCCCATCAGTAGGGTATATTTTATATGTAAACCTAAGGGACAATTACACAGTACACTTTACAAATTTAAAATATAACAGTACATGATAATGAAATCTGGGTTAACACGTAGAAACGGATATATGATGTCAGGAATGGTAACAAGTTTATGTAATAATTCCTATTAAGTCCGCATCTGTGGTGTAGTGGTTAGCGTGATTAACTGCCGCCCCCGGGGGCCGGGTTCGATTCCCGGCTCTGCCACGAAATTTGAAAAGTGGTACGAGGGCTGGAACGGGGTCCACTCAGCCTCGGGAGGTCAGCTGAGTAGAGGTTGGTTCGATTCCCACCTCAGCCACCCTCGAAGTGGTTTTCCGTGGTTTCCCACTTCGCCTCCAGGCAAATGCCGGATGGTACCTAACTTAATACCACGGCCGCTTCCTTCCCTCTTCCTTGGCTATCCCTTCCAATTTTCCCATCCAACACAAGGACCCTGTTCAGCATAGCAGGTGAGACCATCTGGGCGAGGTACTGGTTATTCTCCCCAGTTGTATCCCCTGACCCAATGTATCATGCTCCAGGACACTGCCCTTGAGGCAATAGAGGTGGGATCCCTCGTTGAGTCCGAGGAAAAAACCAACCTTGGAGGGAGCTACTAGCTAATTAATCACATTTTAAACTTTTGCAGTGTGTTTAATTTGGTCCGTATATCTTGTTGGAGTTCTCCGTCATTCCTTGCAGGATAGGTTTTTCAAATCAGTCCTTCCTAATAGTATGTCCAAAATATCTCATAGTCCATTCCTTCACTATGGAATTCAGGAGCATTTTGACCTGCTGCTCATCAAGTATCGACTTATTGGTTTTCTTAGCAGTCCATGGAATTTTGACCATCAGCATCCAACAGACCATTTCGAAGGCATTCATTTAATATACTGAAGATTGATCGTTTTCAGAAACTAACATCCAGATGATAATAGGAAGATGGAGAAGTTGGAGTGTGTTGACCAGGCGCATTTTGGTGGCGATGGTAATATTATGACTTTCCCATATTTTTGTAAACTGTGCCAAAGCAGTTTTGGCAATAGCTACTCTTCTGTCTGTTGCAACCACCGTTGGTTGTACGAATTCAGCCTAGAACAAATTATTTCACTACAGACAAGTTGTCCATATATTTCATAATTGCGAACTGGTTTGACTTGTCGATGATCGTTACTTTGGTCTTCTCTATTAATTCTTAAGTCCATTTCATTACTTGTCTTTTCAACTCTGCGTAGGAGACTGAGTCTTTCAACTTCTGAGACATTTTATCTACCTGAAATTATTTCCGGTTGACGTTGCAACTGCTTGCTAAATACCAAAGCGTCTGGTTACATCGATTGTTGTGTATTCTGTTGCAGGACCATTGCACAGACTTTTAACCTGGCGACCTGTCGTGCCCCTCAGCCGGTTGACGTACTGCGCTTATCTTGTTAATGGTATCATAGAACTTCATGGAGCTGGCACTCAAAGAACTCCCGCCTACCTCAGCATTTTGGACTACGTAAGTATTTACATCAGAAAAACGTTGATAACATTTGATTTGAAGACTATCCTAATTATATAGAAGTTTTTTTAAAAATTTTGATTAACTTTGATTAATTCTAGTTCTTATTTGAACTTTATAGCTTCCTCGGTGGATCAGTGGTAGATAACCTGACTCATGATCCCAACTTTGCTGGTTCTATTCCGGATGAGATAGTCGATTTTTGAAGGACGTCTAAACTATCTCTGGAGGCGTTACCAACGATTTCATGAATTTTCATTATACATGTCGGTCATGGTCAGAATTTTTACCGATAAAATTTGTATGGTGCAACTCACATCTCATTCCAAGAAAATGGAATTTGTTTACAGGTCAAGCATTCAATACATTTTTACAACGAGAGTGAAGTGCAACAAGCAAGCTCCTTACTTTCCGAACTCATGATCCATGGATCGAATCTCACCTCCATAGGGGTTTTGTTTGTTTCTGTTCAATTTGGAGAAGATACAATACGAATACATTCAGCTATATCTTGTCATATGCTACGATATGCGTGATTTGCGGCTATACTTTGTAATGACAGAGCACCGTTCATGAGTATGACCAAATGTGCTTTGCAGTGGACGATTTGAAAACTCCTAGTGGATACAAAAATAAAGCCTTTGCTCCGAGTGCTCGATGCCATATAAATTACAGCTTCACTCGTTTTTTAATTTTTAATTTTTTTTAAAATTTTTTTTTACTATCAGTAGGTCTACCGCCTCGAATCATGTAGTAATCCGTAATCGCGACCCATCTCTTACAACGATGTATCTTCTTCCTGGCTCTTTTACCAAATTATTGGGGTTTGGCTCTACTCTTAAAACGATGTATACCATGCTGTAAATAAGAGACAAGTAATATATGGGTACGTGCTTGAGGCGTACAGTATTTCGTAAGAACACGACGGACCGTGCTTGAGGCGTACTGTGTTTTTCAAGTTCAGATATGTATGTTTAGTCATCAGCCCGAAGACTGGTTGGATCCTCAACAGTTCTACCATCAGCTGTCGTACAAAGGACACTAGGGAAATTTTGTAATGTGAGTGAACGCTTTAGACTTTTTCAAAATAATTTCCACCACACTCAGTACACATCTCCATACGTCGAAACCAGTGACTGAACCAACTCTGCCACTTTTCTTCGGTTACATTTTCACACCCTTTATCCCATGATGCCAGAAGCTCCTTGTCGGATGCAAAACGCCGCCCTTTCAGCTTCATCTTTACTTCTGGGAAGAGTGCGAAGTCACATGGGGCAAGATCAGGGCTATATGGAGGGTGATCAAGCACAGTCAACCCTGATCTGGTAAGAAAATCGATTGTGCTAGAGCATTGTCGTGATGCAAGAGCCAAGTGTTGAGCCGTGAATTTGGACGGAGCTGCTTGAGAGCCTGGATGACCTGAGGCAGACAAGTCTCACTGTACCACTTCGTACTAACTGTCCTTTGTGTTTCTAGCACACTCCGAGCCAGGATGCCCCGTTTGGTGAAGAATACTGCAATCATCCTTTTCTTCACTGACCTTGACTTTCGCACAGTCACAGGAGTAACCTCATCTTCAAACAGCCACACCTTGTTCTGGGATATTGTTGGGACATCGTAATAATAAAGCTAAGTTTCGTCACCTGTAACGATGCTATTGACGTTACGCGAAGTCCCATTTTCAAACTGTTTAGCATTTTTCGGCACCATTTCACTCGATGTGCCCTTTGTTCCCCTGAAAGTGAATGGGACACCCAAAGGGAACAAACCTTTCTAACATGGAGATGGTCGTGTAGAATTGAATGAATAGCTGGTGCAGGGATGTGGAGGGTCTCTTCTACCTGCCGTTATGTTAACCGCCTTTCTTGCTGCAACATTTTCCTCACAGCTTCAATGTTTTCCTCAGTCACTGATTCAGACGCTCGCCCACAACGAGGATCGTCTTCAACCCCAAAATTTCCCCTCTGGAACTCCTTGTACCAGCGGAAAATTGTTGTCCGATGTGGACAGTCTTTCTCCAGCACAGGAGTCATTTCCTCCAGGCACTGGTCAACAGTTAATCCACGAGAAAAATTATAGCGGATAATTGCGCGATATTCACGTTTAGACCTCACTGACATCTTAACTTTCTTTGAATCCCACTGCTTGGTAACAGCTGGTGTGAAGGTTGCGCCTTGCTATCTTCTAGACCGGTTTTCACCCCTCTTTTCATCCCTCACCGTAACAGGTGTGTCCAGCCAACCGTTTTTGCGTATTGCAAAACTTTCCTAGTGCCCTTTGTAGTTGGCCTAGGCATCACTGAAGAGGCGTACTAGGGAAATGAGGAGTGATGTAGTTTCTCGTTGCTTTCCTCACTGAGCTAGACGTTGCTATTACATGTCAGTCTGCCAAGCCCACTGAAAGGCATGCACCAACAGACCCTACGAGCAATATTTTCACACCATTCATAACAGGGACTGGCTGCATATGGAATGGTATTACTAGCATCGCTCATACCTCGGTCACTTTCATATTGTCAAGGCCAATAATGAGACTGAGACAGATCAATGAAAGTAACAAAACTGCTCTAGTCTATACTAGAAGACATAGTGCATCATAACCACTAGATCTTGCCAGCAAAAGCAAAGTTCAGATAGGGAACCGATAACGGGAGAAGCTAGAAGCAGTGTTTTCCGAGGAGGTAATAATTACACAGTATTTAGAGAGCGATCCTTCGCCATCAATATTAAATTAAGCTATCTAGTAGTATGAACGTCAGATAAAGTACAGTTAAATTAATAATCAGGAAGGACTGATGACCTAGATCATCACTTTAAACAACAAGCACCATCATCATCATCATCATCATCATCATCATCAATAATTGAAGAGACGCATACATATAATCTTATAATTATTCCTATATAATAACATATATTTATATCTATCCATCTATATAATAATAATAATAATAATAATAATAATAATAATAATAATAATAATAATAATAATAATAATATTTTCAGACTTTCTGAGTGGTGCAATCTAGATGACCTACTTACCATTTTCGACGTTATGAATGTGCGGGATATAGACTTCTTGTTTTTAATTCTGTCTGTTAGGTCATCAGCCCAGAGACTGTTTGGATCCTCAAATAGCACTACCAAAGGCTATGCACTTGCAGGGAAACCGCAAAAACCAATGGCAGAGCCCAAATGAAGTAATTAGGCAAGATGAGGAGTGAGGTATTTTGCCATTGCTTTCCTCACTGCACCAGAAGGTGCCACTGCAGCACGACTGATCCTATGAACAACACATTTCATAACACTCAGACACTATTTGCGCTTCGAATGTCATTACTCAGCACCGCTCATACCCTAGCACAGCCATAGACGTGACTGGGACTTCAGTGGAAGCTACACTTTTCTCTGGCCTGTGCCAGGAGATGGATGCAAAAGTACTGCATCCATCATGATATGACAACAGGTGGAGTTTTTTATTGTAATTTTCTTTACGTCGCGCATAACAGATAGGTCTTTTGGCGACGGCGGGATAGGAAGCTACCATGTCCTTGATTATGATACAGCCCAGCATTTGCCTGGTGTGAAAATGGGAGACCACGGAAAACCATCTTCAGAGCTGCCGACGGTGAGCATTGAACCCACTATCTCCCGAATGCAAGCTGACAGCTACGTGACCCAAACCGATCAGCCATTAGTTAGTCAGGATATAGGCTTAAGGTGCAAGTGTTGATATGGCAAAAGATGGGTGTTTCTTCAAAACAACTTCTCTTAACACTTTACTCAGGCTTAGAACTGGCTATGTCTCTAAAAAAATAGGCATGTTTTAAAGTTGCGCAGAAACTCCTTGTCAAGGTATTATACAGTTAAAAATATAACAATCAGATTTTTGTTTTTGTAGTATCAACGAAAATATCTCGTCATTTTCACTAGGATTCTTCTAATCGTTTAAAAAATCGTAATATTTACAAAGTGCAGAGGAAACTCCTTGTCAGTACTTACAATATTTATAGATACAGCCAATCAGCTTATTCAAATCTCTGTGTGTAGACCAATGTTCTCAAACTTATCCTGAGGTCACCGGTTTCTTCCAGTTTTTGCAGCACTCTTTTCAGCCTTATGTACATCTTTTTCCTCTTATTGCCAGACTCTTCTATCGCGTTCCGTTTAATTAAGAAACTTGTGCAAACTGCCTTCATCTTTCAGATATTTAATTAAGAAATTAGGGTCTTTTCTCTCAATTGTATTGTTTTGCTTCCTGTGCCAGCCTTCAGCAACATTATTTGTTCGGTGTTGCTGCCAAAAAACATTCCACAGTTCTACAGGTGCCTTTATATTATCGAGCCACTGAGTAACAAAATAGTCTGAAAATGCGGTAACTTTATCTGACTATGGAGCGTCTGACGCGCTTATCAGCCAGTCTTTATCAATGAAATCCGGTGGTATTAACGCCAATGCTACACACATTTTTCAAAACTGTTGAACCTCCATGTTTTCCTTGTACTCTAGTGTCAGTCCGATCTCCTGAACCTTCCTCCAAAGACACTGATTAAAATGAAAATTGCAGACGGATAATGCTGCCGTCCGAAAGACGCTTCGTAAAGCCAAGACCAACTACCAGACCGTAATCCAGAAAGAATATGGCGGACATCGGTGGGCGACATGAGAGGATGAGGGGAATATTATGCAAGTTTATTCCCAATCACCTAAAGAAAACATCACAAGTAGGACGTCATGAAATGCAATTCATTAACTCAAAATATGAATAATTATAAATTATAATCCAAAAGTACCGGTAACGTTATCGAGTAATTCTATTGTAAGTCTAATTGTAATTTAAGTGGAAAAATAACGAAGGGAGAATTATTTTATCAACACCAGGTTAAAACAGGCACTAATCAACCAACCAACCTAACCCAATGGCATTACAGCCCTGAAGGTGTCGTGTGGTCAGCACGACGAACTCTCTCGGCCGTTATTCTTAACCTAGACCGGGGTCGCTATCTCAACGTCAGATAGCTCTTCAATTGTAATCACGTAGGCTGACTAGACCCAGAACCAGCCATCAGATCCAGGTAAAAATCCATGACCTGGCCGGGAATCGAACCCGGGGCCTCCGGTTAAGTGTCAGGCACGCTACCCCTACACCAGGAGGTCGGCTTAAAACAGACATACACTCTAAAATATGTCACACATGAAACTTCGGCCAGCAAATGAGATAAATAGATTTCGACAAATAACATTATTAAATAGGACTGGCCTTAATTAAGGTACAGCCCCAAAATTTGCTGGCGTGAAGAAGGGAAACAACGGAAAGCCATCTTCAGGGCTGCCGACAGTGGGATTCGAAGCCACTATATCCCAAATGCAAACCGATAGCCGCGTGACTTATTTAACCTTTCATGAAATACTATGCAACGTCACCATTAACCCCAGACCATTAAGTAAAACATGCAAACAAATACATTTCTCGAACAAAACTGTAACCTTCAAAATCCACCTGAATTGTTGAACGGGTATAGTGATATATGTGTGATATCTTTGACCATCTAAAGCATTAGTCAACTTAAAACTCACCGGAATTGATGGCACATCATACTCTTGTAATTTATAAAAAAAAAAAGAACGTAATCCTCATTTTCACTCACGAGAAATGGGTTTAGGTTTATTTAACGCACCTTCGTTGTAAAACACTGAAAATTTGGCTGTTTGGTCTGGCACCTAAAGCCAATAAATTAATTTAAAAAAACACTGAAAATTATTAATTGCAGTCCGCCTCTGTGGTGTAGTGGTTAGCGTGATTAGCTGCCACCCCCGGAGGCCCGGGTTCGATTCCCGGCTCTGCCACGAAATTTGAAAAGTGGTACGAGGGTTGGAACGGGGTCCACTCAGCCTCGGGAGGTCAACTGAGTAGAGGTGGGTTCGATTCCCACCTCAGCCATCCTGGAAGTGGTTTTCCGTGGTTTCCCACTTCTCCTCCAGGCGAATGCCGGGATGGTACCTAACTTAAGGCCACGGCCGCTTCCCTCTTCCTTGCCTATCCCTTCCAATCTTCCCATCCCTCCACAAGGCCCCTGTTCAGCATAGCAGGTGAGGCCGCCTGGGCGAGGTACTGGTCATACTCCCCAGTTGTATCCCCGACCAAGAGTCTGAAGCTCCAGGACACTGCCCTTGAGGCGGTAGAGGTAGGATCCCTCGCTAAGTCCGAGGGAAAAACCGAACCTGGAGGGTAAACAGATGATGATGATTATTATTAATTGCATCATTCTTGTACCACTGTTTAAAATTATTTTTGTCTCTCAATCTTTCCGGGACTGATTTATTAATTTTCTTTGTAGTAATGTACCGAACGTTGGCTGATTGGGGAACATGCTAGGATGGGCATAATTAGTTTTAACTTCCCAAGTTTGCATGGGACTCGAATTGGATCGCCGCCTTTTACGGGTATATCACCTTTACTAACATAAATTTGGTATCAGAATGATTAATGCACAAAACACTGTTAGGCCTATAATTTGTTCGAAGTTTTTCTTATCTGTGCACTTATCTATGCAATTTTTGCCGCAATACTGTGTCTTTCGGAAGTCTGAACTCTGAATCTTGTACATTACTCCTACAATTGGACTTACATGTAGGTACACAGCTCATTAAACTATAGGCATAATGCGCAGGTAACTGAAAATATAAAGAAAATAGTTTCAGATAAGAACACGAGAACCAATAGTAACCTAATCACCACCGGCATGGTTCTTAAAGAGCTTATTTATTCGAACAGACAGCGTCTTACGGCACTGAAAGAGCCTCTATAGCTTTTTGAAGACTATAAATAAATATAATTTACGATTAATAATAGGCCTATTCAAATTTACGAAAATATTTGGAAACAACACGACTTACACAAATCAAAACAAACGCATGCTAGCACTCCAGTTGCCGCCTTTATGGACAGTTTCGATAGGTCGGTTAAGGTCTGAGGTATTGTAGTTGGTCTTGGTAAAGCCGGTAAAACGTTGATCACATCGGTTTCAAAATCGAAATTTAATGTCTCGAGTTTCCATCCACCAGACCAATTACTGATGCCTGTAAAGAGGCGTTTGTATGTCTCCTCTCACTTATTCCGAAGCAAAGCGAAAAGTATGGGGGTATATATGTATCTCATCTCCGGTTGTGCCCATGTCCACATGAATGCTATATAGTTGAGGGACAGCTATCGAACGTTCCATCCATGAAAAGTTATTTAGTAAACTGAGAGCTTCTTCCACTCCAAATACCATCAGCCTGCGGTCCGCAATAGAAGAATCATCCACTTTCAGAAAGCTACTGCCCGCGGGATAAATTAATAGTTCGTTGGAAAATACTATTCTAGAGATGTTTCTTGGATTCTGCTCTGCACCTAGTATGATTCTCCTTTTTCTGCACAGTGCGTATTTTACTTTTTCATAACGAGGAAACTCGGCAACAAATTCATATCCTCTGTTCTGCAGTTCCTGGAAATAAAATACATGATTATATAGTTTATTCGCATGTCATTGTAGCACAACATTTATTAAATACTTACACATTAGAATAGAGATCATTTATAAATATAATGTTCTTCTTCCTCTTCCGCTTTTTCCCACACCTGTGGGGTCGCGGGTACAAATCCCCCCCCCACAGGTAGATCTGGCCATGTTTTACGGCCGGATGCCCTTCCTGACGTCAATCTTATTTGGAGGGGTGTAATCACTATTGCGTTTTCCTGTGGTGGTTGGTAGTGTGGTGTGTTATCTGACTATAAAGAGGAAAGTGTTGGGATACACACAAACACCCAGTCCCCGAGCCAGAGGAATTAATCGAACGGGATTAAAATCTCCGACCCAGCCGGGAATCAAACCCGGGATCATCTGAACCAAAGCCCTCAACGCTGACCATTCAGTCAAGGAGTCGGACCATTTATAAATAGAATGATTAAGATATATAAATACAAACCTGAAACTCCTGCCGAAACACCTGATGAACAGGAACTGATACGTCCTCCCTCGCACGCTTTCTGCATGTCTCCATTTATTTCCTTATTTCGATACCAGCAACATTCGGAACACAAGTATCTTCCCTGTAGCTTCCTTCGATGCCATGATAATCTCCAGTGGTTTTAAACGTTCCAGAACAACGGAACTTCTGTTGTACGCCTCAAACACTGTACGCCTCGAGTACGGAGCCTAAATCGACGAAGACGCGTAAACAAAAATTGCGGAATATTTAGTCACAGTCCTTTATCTAAACACAACTCTTAATAATCAGTTAAAACTGTACCTGGAAGGTTCTCGAAACCATCAAGTTTAACAATAAGGTACTCATTCAATTTTCCACTGGAAAACAGATGACAATATGCACATTACTCAATATTGTTAAATACTACAGCGCTTATCTTGAATGTGTCTGTAATGCAAATAACGAAGCCTGCAAACTGAACATTAAAACAAACCACGAAAATTGAAACGAGATTCAATCCGAGGATCACAAACTTGTGAAGCGCAGAGCTTACTTGTTGCGTTCTTTGCGAGAACGGTGAAGGAAAGGAAAAGGAAAGTAAGCGGCCGTGGTTTTAAGTTACGTACCATCCCAACATTTGCCTGGAGAAGAAGTGGGGATACCTCAATAAACCAGTTCGAGGATGGCTGAGGTGGGAATCGAACCCCCTCTATTCAGTTGACCTCCCGAGGCTGAGTCCACCCTATTCCAGTCTTCGTACCACTTTTCAAACCAAACCCGGTCCTCCGGGGGTGGCAGCTAATCACACAAACCACTACGCCACAGAGACGGGCCATTGATTATGATTATTATTCTTAATATTATTAATGAAGTGCAAATTTTGCACAATCCTTGTAACTCCTTAGTAAATTGAGATTTTTGTCGATAGGAATGATTGTTGAAATACTGTGAGTCACATTCTGTTGTCATTCACAGTCCTTCTTCGTGCAAGAGTTGTTATAATGCATAGAGGATGGTGTGCGTGTGTTACAGGCCAAGGCTAGTCTGTCGCACGCCGTGTTGACCTTCTCCTGTGCGTTACTGCTGTGTCTCGCCTTCGATTCGCCTATTCACGCCTTGCAGACCGCCCTTCTCAAAAGAGGTGAGTATTTACTTCATACAGCCTGTTATTATTATTATTATTATTATTATTATTATTATTATTATTATTATTATTATTATTAATCTGACTCCTTGGGTGAAAGGTAAGTGTACTGGTCTTCGGTTCAAAAAGCCTTGTTCGATTTCTAGCGGAATTAAACTTCTTCACATTACACCACTTTTCCCACAGCCTAGTGGCGTCGTGGGTGCAAATTGTACCGCACATGTTGATTTGGCACAGTTTTACGGCTGGATCGCCTTCCTGGCACAACCCTTTGTGCACTATTATGTGTTCCTCTGGTGGTTGGTAGTGTGATGTGTTGTTTGTATATGAAGAATGTATTGGGGAAAATACAAACACTCAGTTTCCGTATCAGAGAAAATAAACATATGCAGTTAAAATCCCTGACCCGGTCGGAATCGAACCTGGCCCCTCACAACCGAAAGTCTCTGAGCATTCATCCAAGAACCTGGACAAATTTTAGCCACGTCTGATTAATTCCCTTAAATGGTGGGCTGGGTATTCGTGTTTGTCTTAATAACATCTTTTGTACATGGACTACTGTACAACATAGCGCCCTACCAACCACCACAGAAACACGGAATCGGAATGGTGAATACATCCCTCCTCAAAGGGTTGCAGTCGGGAAAGGCATTAGAATTGGCCAAGTCCACATGAAGCACCAACCCCAAAAAACTTTGAAAAGGAGAAGAAGAAGAAGACTGCTATTATTAACCACATGTCTTAAGAAAATTCCATTCCATCAAAAATCTATAGGCTACCGCTCAGTGGTCAGACTGGTGGTACTTCATGAAGTTGCATCCTGGCTTACAACATCGAAACGTTAACAGGCACTTCATGCAATGGAAATGAAGATGCTGGGATGGTCCAGTGGCTTGACTTGACTAGACCATGTCGGGAACGATGACGTGCGGAAGAAATTTAAGGCTGTCCCAATCACAGAAAAAATGCATGAGTCACGCCTGCGATGGCAAGGGCATATACTCTGTAACAGTGAAACCTCAGTGGCAAAGACTGCCCTTCAACTGAACGTGGAGGGTCGCCGACCTCGAAGGCGACCTCAAATACGCTGGCTTCTCCGGGTGATAGACTGATAGACGACACGCGGCTCATAAAACTCAGGCCCCGCAACACTACGGATCGATTGAAGTGGAGGAAACATTGCAAGAAGGCAGATTCCACATAAATGGGACAATACAATGATGATGTCTTAAACCGGAAATACTCTGTAATAACTGGAACTCCCATTGGAACATACGGCATCCTCAAGCTGCGCCATCTCACTGTAGAGCTCGTGATTCTCTTCACCTTTCTTCAACTCGTTCCTTGTTGTCGATTCTCATACCTTATGGCAGTGGTATTCAAACGTTTTGGTTGGCATACCCCCAAAATCCAATTCTTTTATCTTCGTACCTCCGAAGTCAAGCCGCCTCTGTGGTGTAGTGGTTAGCGTGATTAGCTGCCACCCCCGGAGGCCCGGGTTCGATTCCCGGCTCTGCCACGAAATTTGAAAAGTGGTACGAGGGCTGGAACGGGGTCCACTCAGCCTCGGGAGGTCAACTGAGTAGAGGTGGGTTCGATTCCCACCTCAGCCATCCTGGAAGTGGTTTTCCGTGGTTTCCCACTTCTTCTCCAGGCGAATGCCGGGATGGTACCTAACTTAAGGCCACGGCCGCTTCCTTCCCTCTTCCTTGCCTATCCCTTCCAATCTTCCCATCCCTCCACAAGGGTCCTGTTCAGCATAGCAGGTGAGGCCTCCTGGGCGAGGTACTGGTCATACTCCCCAGTTGTATCCCCGACCAAGAGTCTGAAGCTCCAGGACACTGCACTTGAGGCGGTAGAGGTGGGATCCCTCGCTAAGTCCGAGGGAAAAACCGAACCTGGAGGGTAAACAGATGATGATGATGATGATGATATAGTCTAATCGTCGCTGGGCAAAGGAAACCTTGTAACTTGTTCGGAATAAAGTTTAGAGAAGTAAAAAACTGAGTGGTCAGCAATGGCTAGAGAACTGTTCCTAGCATTTTCATTGCTTAACGATAACTCAATTATTCAACTATTGGAGTCTTCTATTCCCTTCTTAGGCAACACGACAAGTCTTCACAAGACAGATGGAGAAACGTGGTTTTCTCGTGAGTGGCATTACGCGGTTTTCATTGCCTAGCAACAATATAAATACCGGCTGGTCCACCAGACCCTTGCGATCCAATTTTATGCATCCCTTCACATTTGCTACAATTCTGAAAGACATCGGTCCCTCTCCCTAAACCGGCGTGATGTGTGTTTACGGGCTAAAAGACAGCAGGAATCCTGCTATTAATTCATTATGGGTACCTCGAATGAACCCGTAAAACGAGTACAGATACGCAGAACACGTACTTTAAAACAGGAGGTAGACGCACATACCGGGAGCACGGTACTGTATAGGCTGGGAAGTGGGCGCCGTTGGTCGAGTGTCGCAGTACCTCACATGGCAAGTGAGCGGGGAGATATGTGATAGTGGACAGTGCTCGCGGTAGGAGGTTCGAATCAAGCGTATGAATCATTTTTTTTTAACAGCCAGTTGCCTGCGATGTGGTAAGGTTGCATACTTGATAGCATCCAAGGACTTATTTGTTTATTTGATCCTTAAAAGGCCGTATGTGTCCGCCCCTGTGGTGTAGTGGCTAGTGTGATTAGCTACCACCCCCGGAGGACCGGGTTCGATTCCCGGCTCTTCCACGGAAATTGAAAAGTGGTACGAGGGTTAGGATGGGGTCCACTCAGCCTTGGGAGGTCAACAGAGTAGAGGTGGGTTCGATTCCCACCTCAGCCATTCTGGAAATGGTTTTCCGTGGTTTTCCACTTCTCCTCTAGGCAAAGGCCGGGATGGTACCTAACTTAAGGCCACGGCCGTTTCCTTCCCTCTTCCTTGTCTATCCCTTCCAATCTTCCCACCCCCTTACCTAGGCCCCTGTTCAGCATAGCAGGTGAGGCCGCCTGGGCGAGGTACTGGTCCTTTTCCCCAGTTATATCCCCGACCCAATGTCTCACGACACAGGACACTGCCCTTGAGACGGTAGAGGTGGGATTCCTCGCTGAGTAAATAGATTAAGAAAGAAGAAAGAAAGACCGTATGTATCGTTGCATTGGGTATGGTGCTGGGTTGGAGGAGGATGAGGAGATGATGGTCTGTGGCCAGTTAGCTACGTCGTACATATTCCAGGCGTCGTAGACCACAGGTAGGGCGAAGTATGCCCCATTGGAACGATAACAACGTGCGATGGCAGCTAAGTATGTAGCTGCGCGAACTCCTCTCCTTCGAAGCAATTCACAACACAAAGTTTATTCACTGCTTCGAGATGTATTCCAATTTTTTTTTAAATTTTTACAATTTGCTTTTACGTCGCGCCTACACAGATAGGTCTTATGGCGACGGTGGGATAGTAAAAGCCTAGGGGGGTGGGAAAGAAGCGGCCGCGGCCTTAATTAAGGTACAGCCCCAGCATTAGCCTGGTGTGAAAGTGGGAAAACACGGAAAACCATATTCAGGGCTGCCGACAGTGTGGTTCGAACCCACTATCTCCCGGATGCAAGCTCACAGCTGTGCGCACCTAACCGCGTGGCCAACTTGCCCGGTGAGATGTATTCCTGCGACGAGTATGTGGATTGTTACTTATCTATGGAGAAGCTATAATAGACAGAATGCATACCAGGCACAGCGCTTGTGCCAAGAACCGGATGGACGACAACCGACGGGCATGACATTTCGGAGTGTGGAAAGACGCCTCCGGGATACTGCATTCCTAGGAAGGGCACGGCTTGTTCGAGATCATCCCGTGACGTCTGCTGACAAGGAAAGGTCGTGTTTGACGCTATCCGCTAGTCCTATATCTCGGAGAATGGGTGATTATACAGTCACTACAGTTTTCTGCAATTGACTCAGAGCACATATCACGTTCCTTATGTCCGACTCGGTGGCTGAATGGTCAGCGTACTGGTTTTCGGTTCAGAGGGCCCCGGGTTCGATTTCCGACCGGGTCGGGGATTTTAACCTTCATTGGTTAATTCCAGTGGCTCGGGGGCTGGGTGTTTGTGCTGTCCCCAACATCCCTACAACTCACACGCTACACAAAACACTATCCTCCACCACAATAACACGCAGTTACCCACACATGGCAGATGCCGCCCACCCTCATCGGAGGGTCTGCCTTACAAGGGCTGCACACGGCTAGAAATAGCCACACGAAATTATTATTACGTTCCTCTATCACAGCTACACGCAATACCGCACACAGCAGGAGCCTAAAACGCCTATGAAGGGCTGTACCGTGTCTACAGTAGCCATTCGAAATTACAAAAGGTATAGATGCCCAAGAAGGTCCGAATCCATGGCTAAATGGTTAACGTTCTGGCCTTTCATTTAAGGGGTCTCGGGTTCGATTCCCGTCTAGGTCGATGATTTTAACCTTCATTGGTTAATTCCGGTGGCTCGGGGGCTGGGTATGTGTATGCCATCTTCATCATTAGAATTCAGAATTCATCATAGGAAAGGCCCAATCTTCACAACCGCGCAGGTCGCTTAAAAGGCGTCAACTCAAAATACCTGCATTCAATGAGACAGGTATCTAATTGAAAACCACCATATGAACTAAAATTAGCTCCTCAACTGAGGTTGGCATCAGAAAGAGCATCTGGCCGGAAAAACATGCCATATATCTAGGCTATAACATTGCAGAAACAATTATTATCAAGGCTGGCGTCATTTATCCAATAGGCCACCTTTGAATGTATCTATCAAAGCAAATCGAAATCTCCGGCACTAGGTTTCGTTCTACTTTCTCGATACACAATAATATTCAGACGAGGAATACGATTAATAACGAATACATTGTTGATATCTTTCCAAATGTTCTGAATGACAACATCACTTTCACATGAACTTTATTGTTATGCGAATGTCACAAACGCTATTTCGTCAAAGCCTGTTTACACTTCCGTTGTGGGCGTAATTTTCTTAATTGTGTAATTGAGTTCCTTTGTTTACACCTTGACGTCTTGACCCACTTTATAGTAGACAGTAGAAACTTACTTGAGCAAGCACACACCGTAGGTCTACATTCGAAGGCTTAATGATAAGATATTTGGTGCTTAGTTGCCTCGTAAGACTTAGCCAAAAAATAGACGAAAAAAATTAATATGCCATGAAGACCCTTGGTCTAATAATAATACCATTGGTTTTACTTCCCACCAACTACTTTTTAAGGTTTCAGGAAACGTCGAGATGCCGGAATTTTGTCCGACAAGAATTCTTTTGAGTGCCATTAATCTACCGATACAAGGCTGGAGTATTTGAGCACTTGCAAATACTGCCAGACTGAGCCGGGATCGAACCGAAATCCAGCTGATTCGTATATTTCGTAATTTTTAGTTCAAATCTCCGGCATAATTAAGTCACTCTTTTAGGTTCCTTCCCTTGTATTTTTGATATTTGAGCAATAAAGGTAGTCTGTTAGCGCGCAGGTAGAAAAATAATAATAAATCAAGTATTTGGTTTTAATTTAAATTCTTTTCTTAAATTTACCTGTTATACTGTAATTTGGATACGCCTCAGCGCAGTTTATAATTCTAGTGTAGTTTTTGATATTATGTGGCTTGATTGCCATTTCAGCTAAACTTAACGGTAGTTTTCATTTCCATAAGTGTCTGGGTCCACGGCTAAATGGTTAGCATACACATACATACATACATACATACATTATCATTATAGACTGTTATGCCCTTCAGGGTTCAGTCTGCAAGCCTCTATGAATTTACTAAACGTCGCCACAATCCTCGATTTGCAACTAGTGTTGTGGCCTCATTTAGTTCTATACCTCTTATATTTAAATCGTTAGAAACTGAGTCTAACGATCGTCGTCTTGGTCTCCCACTCCTTCTCTTACCCACCATAGCAGAGTCCATTATTCTCCTAGGTAACCTATCCTCCTCCATTCGCCTCAGATGACCCCACCACCGAAGCCGGTTTATGTGTACAGCTTCATCCATCGAGTTCATTCGTAAACTAACCTTTATCTCCTACCCTCCCACCATTGTTTCCACCTGTTTGTACCAGCAATCATTCCTGCTACATTAATGTCTGTTTCTTCTAACTTATGAATAAGATATCCTGAGTCCACCCAGCTTTCGCTCCCGTAAAGCAAAGTTGGTCTGAAAACAGACCGATGTAAAGATAGTTTCGTCTGGGAGCTGACTTCCTTCTTACAGAATACTACTAATCGCTGATGGTGAGCATCCCAGCCTTTATTTCCTGGCCGGTTCGGGAATTTTAACTTTCATTAGTTAATTCGTATGGAGCGGAAAGGAACTGGCCACCCTACTGTACGTGAACTCCGGTTCAGGCACACCTCTGTGGAGGTTCGGACCTGCCTTCGGGCAGAATACACCCTTACCTTACCTTATTCGTATGGCTCAGGGGCTGAGTGTTTGTGCCGCCTTCAGCATTTGAGTCCATCTTAGGTAGGGCCTAAATTCACAGACTCTCAGGTCGCCTATACGGCGTCATCTCGTGAGATCTGCACGAGACCTCTGCGAAGGCCAAACGTCATTATACGATTCCATTAGAGCATAGCAGGTTAGCATAAAACAAGAACCAAAATATCTGTCTACGTACTTAGTTATGTGATGTAATCCCGTATTATATGATTATGGTAGACTACTAGCCGCTAACAGAAATGAAAACTGCCGTTATTATTGAATTTCGAGAGAGTATTATTATTACCATGTGCAAACAGAAATAAAAACTGCAGTTAAATGTTGAAATATTACAAAGGCATTTCTGAGATCTGTGATATTTCATGTTTATTCTCATTTGTTATAATAGTAGGTAGAAAAATAATCTAAGTATCAAGTATTTAGTTCAACTTCAGTTCTAATTTTTTTTTTTTTTTTTGCTAGTGGCTTAATGTTGCACTGAAACGGACAGGTCTTATGGTGACGATGAGATAGGAAAGGCCTAGGAGTGGGAAGGAAGCGGCAGTGGCCTTAATTAAGGTACAGCCCCAACATTTTCCTGGTGTCAAAATGGGAAACCACGGAAAACCATCTTCAGGGCTGCCGACAGTGGAATTCGAACCGACTTTCTCCTGGATGCAAGCTTACAGCTGCAGCCCCTAACGGCACGGCCAACTCGCTCGGTATTTTTTTTTGTTTGTTTACCGGTCTAATTGCTTGTTTCATTAATACTTCTGGAAAAGCCCAGATTTTTCCAGAAAAATTCCTGTAATTCTAACTACTTACAAGTTATCAAATCGTACATACATACATACATACATACATACATACATACATACATACATACCAAGAAAGTGGCTGCGCGGTGTGAGTCACGTAGCTATCAGCTTGCATTTGGGAGATAAGTAGGTTCGAACCCCACTGTTGGCAGCCCTGATTTTTCTGTAGTTTCCCATTTTCACACCGTGCAAATGCTTGGTCTGCACCTAAATGAAGTCCACGGTCACTTCCTTCCCACTCCCAACTCTCTCCTATCCCTTCGTCGCCATAAGACCTATCTGTGTCGGTGCGACGTAAAGCAAATTGTAAAAAAAGTAAAATAAAAAATAAAATAAAATATACAGTACAAATGGTTTCGAATCCATATAAGCGAACGAACATTTTAATAAAAGACTGCTCTGCGAATGAATTAAGCGTCTCCATAATCCCACATTTGCAACTAGCTCTGTGGCCTCGTTTGGTTTCTCACCTCTTACCTTTAAATATAAGCTGAGTATAATCTACTCACCGTCACTTTGTGTTTCACTTACTCTCCGTAGCCGAGCCCATTGTATTGGTTAGTTAATCTCTCCTCCTCCATCGCCTCTTATGACCCTACACCGAACCCTGTTCATATGCATAGATTCGTCGAGTTTATTCATATCTTAACCCTTACCTCCTCATTGTGAGTGTCCTTCCGTCGTGGTTCCTTACTATTTGCACCAGCATTCATTCTTGCTACTTTTGTGTCGGTTATATCTAGACATAGCCCGCTACGATGTCCTTTAAGCCTCGGAAATATGCCTACTCGCTTGTTATAGGCAGTGGTTACAGATTTTTCCGTTTGGCGCTGATAGCTGACCCCTGCAGTATGTCTCGGCTCGAAACAGCAACTTCACACACGCAGAACTTTGCGGCTTAAGGATTTGCTATTTAAATATTTTGTTGTTTCGAACAGTTCCGCTGTTGGCAGAAGGTATACATCTCAAAATACCTGGAATTATGTTCTTGAGGATCAGTTCACTAAATGAAGCGGAATGCATTTCATTGTCAGTGCACACGAGGAAGTTACTATCTTTCAAAGTAGTTACCGGTAGTAAAGATTTGTCCAAGTTCTTTCTCTTATGTCTTGTAACTTAGAGACAGTACTTTATATAAACTTCTGTATTACACACACAAGTACTATAAACCTAGAGGATGGGTAAAGAATGTGGAGTTCTTGTTGCAGTTTAAAGTGAGACTCGCGAGGGCAGAAAGCCAATTTGTAGTGATCAATTTGTTTTTGCAAGTATCACAGGATACCTCAACCACGATCTTCACCACGAAAACGGCTGCTTACAACAGGGAAGATGTCTGTATGGCAGTCTGCGTAGGATCCGGTAGAATGACTGGTAACATGCTGTGTATTTTTTTTTCTGTTCAGTTCCGGATCCACAGAAAATTCGTGGTAACTTTTACTGGTACCGTACTGAAACTGGTACTGGTACTGGAACGCAAGAGTACAACATCTGACGAGAATGAGATTCTATGTTTTGAGTGTGGCATTTGTAATGTACAGTAGCCACCATGAGTACAGATAACTGTCTGAAAAATTCAATACGAACGATCTAGAACATTTTTATTGAAAAATATAATCTTAACTATTTAGCTAACCTTCGAAAGTACAGGGCAACATAGATTTAAAAACAAAGAAACTCTCACGTAGCGACAATTTTGTTTCGCGAGTACATGCACATCACAGTAAACCTTATCGTAATGCCACTGCCTTCGTGATGTACAGGCCGTACTGTAGCTCCGATGACGTCAAACAAAGAAGCGAACTGTTTCCTCCGTCCGACCCGTGTACCTTGCAATAATGAAATATTCACAAATGTTGTATTAATATTACAGATGAGATCATTAACACCTGTAATCGCATCATAACTCGTAAGTCAGGTCTTTGTAATTTTAGGAGAAGTAGGTTTGAAGTGCGATCTACGCGGTCAAAGCTTGAGTGTTTTACTCGTCAAGGTACCCAACAAATAATGATTCATTAATACAAATATGGAGACAGCGAACGTACAATCATAATAATAGTAATAATAATAATCTTTACTTCCATACCTCTATATGGCCATAAATATAGAAGCTTTCTTGGATTCTTTTTCTTGACACTTTGGACATTATCCTTCGAAGACCTTTTTAAGACCCTTTCTTCCATACAAACATTTGTATCCTTTATTTTTTTTAGGGATTGTCCATGTTTTCCCAAATATTAATGCACTGACCAGCAAGATCTATTAGATACTTCCCACATTCATGGAAATTGCCGAGGAAGTGTTTTTACTCGCATTAATTTTGGGGAGAAAACGCAGCGCGTACTCAACATTTCTAACCCAAAAAATAACCATATGTAGGTTCAATTGGTTACTGTCCACTTTTATACTTGTTCTGTATCAACAATAAAACGCTCTGCTGCAAAACTGTGTAACAAGAAAGTCAAAAGTAGAACTCTCATCAGCTCTGGAAAATGAGTGAAATATACTCCTTTATTCTTCCTAACAGGTATTTTTTTTCGGTTGGGATTTTCGTTTCTCATAAAGGTAACCTGCCCTCATACGAACAAAATGAAAATATTAATGTATATTCACTTGTATAGTTGTATTTTCGCCGTGGTACGCACAAGTTCTTAGCATTGTGGCAACTGCGAACTTTCACACAGTGTATTTAAATTTTCAGCACATTATATTTGCACAAAAACTTGTTATACAATAACAATTAAATGAATACATTCCACGAGAAGTATTACGTCCCTTGAATTTATATTACGCACCACGTGAAGATACCATACCTAACCTAAACTATGAGGTCTCATTATCTTAATAACAGCTGTTTACGTAAATCCGGATGTGATAAATTTAAAGAAAAACGTCCGATATACTTAAATATAAATTTACGTCTCTCAACAGTCACAATTATCCAAAGAATGCCTCCAATCCTTATGGATTACATTCACAAGTACAATTTGTAACGTTCGCATAGCTCGCCTCAATTGATCAGCTGATGGGCTTGGCGCGCTTTCTACAGTACATAATGCACTGGAGCGCGCTTCCAAGAGAGTACGGCTATCAGAGCTCCTGGCGACAAGAAACAGAACAACTCTCATTTGCTAGCTTCCGACGTTTAAAGGACATCGCAACTGGCTATGATCTAGGTTATTAATAAGATATCCTAAGTCTACACAGCGTTCATTACGTCCTAATCATAATTAAGCGTTTCTTTAACACTAACATGCTCAAATTATTCAGCCGGTTTACTTTATTTACACGAGCTGGAGAATTATTAGTGGCAACATATGTATACAATTATTTATTGTAGAACCAGCATACCTCAACAAGGCTTCGGTACACAGTAATCCCCTGGAACATGTTACGGCCGTTGTCCGATGAGTGGAGGGCGCAGGATACCAGCAGCAGTGCAGCTTGAAGTACCGGCTGGCGTCTCGTGTATGGAAACGCGTCTCTTCCAGTAGTTCGTTTAGTTTGGGACCTAGGGAGTCATCTACGGAGAAAAGGGTGGATGCACCAGGACCTCTCACCTCCACCGTGCCCACAATTCCCTCACGGGAGAAACATTGTGACAACGCATTGTCGTTTGGAAATGCTTTGGTATCGGCTCCACTTCCACGCACATTCTCCCATTGTTCTGCTCGACGATAACCGCTGTCAAAATGCTGCTCCTCTAAGGGAATTTTAGGCACGGTACAGGTGAGATGTCCTGCAGAATCAGCCCTATTCACCGGACATGAGTCTTTATGACTTCGATCTGTTCCCCAAACAAGAGGAACCACTGTGAGGGAACAGTTTCCACACACGAGATGCCATACCTCGTACTTTAAGCGGTAGGCCGCTCCGTCCCGGACATCAACAAAGGCGGCACTGCAACTTGCAGGCCTATCCTGCGCCTCCCACACATCTGGCAACGGATGAAACAGGTGGTCGTGGTGATTGTTGTTAAGAGGAAGTACAACTAAGCAACCATCCCCTATTAACACTAGTCAGAGAGAGAAAAAAGAAGGCATCCGACACTTCTAAAAATGAAAGTATCAGCTTAAAAAAGACAAGGCCAACGAAGGGTATGAAAATAAAATACTCTCTAGGGCCTAATACCGTCGGGGTCAGCAAGGGACAAGAGTTGACCACGGGAGGTCGGATAGGATAGATGAAATTGAGGGGAATGACACAAGTAACTGAAAGCAATGCCAGGACTCAGTTAAGGGCTCCGTGGTCGCCAATCCACGCCCGAAGTCAAGAAGCTCCGGGGCCCCTTTTAGTCGCCTCTTACGACAGACAGAGAATACTGTGGATGTTATTTTACTGCCCCCGTCCATTGAAGGCCTGTAGAGATATGTTGGTTCTACAGTAAATTGTTTCGTATATATGCATGTTGCTTCTGCTTCTTTTCAGTCCTCGTACTTATGTGCTCCAAAACAGGATTTTGTTTCTTTTTGACCTATTTCATATCTATGTTTCTTTTTATAGTAAAGCATTCTTTTGTCTGTTTCAGAGAGGAGGAAGAATAGCGGGAATGCCGAGATCAAAGAGAACGGGAGCACACTCCCAAGTTGAGAACAAGGAACAAAAGATCAGTCTTCGCTGCTGTGGAAAACGTACCGTCGATAATATTGACCAATGTGCTTTTATGGTTAATGTCGTAACCAAAACACGTTCGTACGATAAATATTGCATGGTTGTGCCAGTGCGCTGTTTATCGACGGTAGAATCCTTGGGTGTGTATAAACTGCGTCTCTAGAGGATAAAAATTCCGAAACGTGCACGCTGAGAATTAACCGCTGAGTCACGAGTATGTGTGCTTTCCGGATAGCGTCTGCAAGTATAATCGCCAATTACAGCGATGCAGTCGATTAGTCATTATCCTTTTGTTCCTGTTGGGTGGTCTTAGAGGGAATTTAAATGGTGTATTACCTTGTACTGTATTTGGATTCCGACACGTTGAAGAAATCCTGCAGGTCAGAATTTCAACACCTTGGCGTCTCTCCTTAAAATCCATGGGAATTACATAGACGTTAAATACATATTAATAGAGTTTAATGACAATAAATAATTAACTTTGCAGACAGACCTGGTGATGCTGAGAGCGAATCACATGATAATGTCATGTGGATGGATCTTTCTCGGTGCCCCTATAAAGCGATGAATATTTTTCTATATACAAGTTTAGGTCAAACTATAAACGTCTCTACTTTTGATGATATCAATCAAAGTTTTTCAAGAACGGTGCAGTGAAGAATTGGCAATGAATTATACGTAACAGGAATATGTAAGTCTTACTCATTGATGCGCACGGTAAGATAACGGAGAGGGACAGGGATTCTACAAGGACAATATTGAATTTCAGTGAAACTTAACATGTATGTTGAGGAATATACATATGCTGGAGTCTACAACAAGTTGGTCGTCGGAATATCAGTCGATTGTCTTTATGAACATTCAGTAAGGTCCTCAGTCGCATTTATTTCAAGTGTGTTGTTATTCATGGTGCTAAGTTTTATTGTACATATCTTTTATAGTAAAAGTAAAAGCGCTTTAAGTTTATCTATATAATATTCATATTAAGTATTGAAAAGGGTTTATTTTACATTTATTAAACGAAAAAATGATTGTGAGAAAATGTGTAATTTACAAACCTTAGGAAGTACCTGATTGCTTTCCTCTCCTGAATACCAAAGATTTATCATAGCTAAAATACATATATTGCATACTAATATAAATTAAATTTGACGTTAATGGTATTCACAGTTTTTGTAGTTCTAAACAATATATTTTGCATTAACATTATCCTATTCCATCACAAAATTATTTACAGTTTTCTATATAAATTAAGTCCGTTAACAAGTAAGAATATATAGAGAAATTTGGATTAGAAAATGTAACAATCCTCTGCAATTCCTATCGCTTTCATTACTAATTTTATCTCTCCAGAGAAATACACAAAGAACTAACGTAATATTTATACTTTAATATATAAGATGGTTCTATATTTCCTTAAATTCCAAATATTATGCATGACTCCTACTATAGTCTATAAATACATTTTTTTCGCTAATCACGTTGCTTTTAAGTTATTTTTCATCTGTGGTGTTTTGGTGATCTGAGAGGTTTGGCTTCAAGGGGAACATTGTATGTTTCCTCATTTTCTTAAAATATCCTAAAAATCTATAACTGTATAATAAAGACACGATGATCTGAAATGTAAATCTTAGTTTTCGCCGTTTAAGAGTCTTTGAGTACTTAAAGTGTAGTTTATTAATACGGGTGTGGTTAATATAAAGTGAACTATGAAAACATTAGTTAACCCATACAGATGAACGTTCTTCGCACTATACGGAATAGGCCTATACCGAATGACATTAGGTTTCCTGAAAATGCACAAATTCTGAGAATTAAACACTGACTTACGAGTATGTGTACTTTCCGGATAGCGTCTGCAAGTGTAAATGCCAAATACGCAATAGTGATTACATCTCTTCACATAGGGTTGGCGTCAGGAAGGGCATCCGACCGTAACCTTTGGCCCAATTCATGAATGTGCCTACCCTAGTGGAAAAAAGGCAAGGAAGTAGTATGGTCGAACAAAAACTTTTTGATGCAGATGATGTAAAAAATTGGTACATATGCCAATAATAAGAAGGTGTTCATGATTTATTCAGTTTCAACTGATCAATAGTTTGTTGTCATTATAATAATCTGCATCTCCCATACTTATGTCCAGGTTCAATTCCGCACGGTCGACAACCCTGAAGTTTTTTGGTGTTTTCTCATTTTTCACACCAGGCAAATGCTGGGGCCAAGGCGTAATCAAGGCCACGGTCACTTCCTTTCTAGTCCTAGCCCTTTCCTATCACATCTCCGCCAAAAGTCCTAACTCAGTCGGAGTCGAGGTAAAATATACCTGAAAAAACTCTTACATCCAACAGCACAAGGCCAGTTGTGTTCAGGTACACTTCGCTGTTTTCCTGTAGGAAACTTCGGAAAACCACTTCTTCAGGGTTTTCGAAAGTGGGGCTCGAACCCACTGTCTCACGAATGTAAGCTGATAGTTACGTGACCAAACCGCACAGCCACGTAAAGCAATTTATACAAAATAATAAATAAATATAAAACCACGGTTATTGATACTTTGATACATTCTTTCAACGCATTGATTATCGCTGTTTTTGTGCTGTAAACGTCAAGTTTGTGGTATCTCTAAAGGGATCAGATCTGGTGAATGTGCAAGTATTCGATGCTATCTTTTCACCCCATCCAGTTATTCACCGGAGATGAAATGGCGTATGGCTTTAGTGCCGGGAGTGTCCAAGGACATGTTTGGCCCACCAGGTGCAGGTCTTTTGATTTTCCCCACTTAGGTGACCTGCGCGTCGTGGTGAGGAAGAAATGATGATGAAAACGACACATACACCCAGCCCCCGTGTCAGCGAAATTAACCAATGATGGTTAAAATTCCCGACCCTGCCGGGAATCGAACCCGGAACCCCTGTGACCAAAGGCCAGCACGCTAACCATTTAGCCATGGAGCCGGACTATTCACCGGCGATGCATCAAGAAAGGTTCTCATATTGCGATAATATTAGGGAAATGATCCGACTTACTGGAAACACCCTTCTCATGCCCAAACAACGTATGAGTTTCTGGCGTGATATATTGCTGCACTATGTTGCACCTAATACATTGTCAAAATGATTGCTCAGATTAAAACCCACGTTTACAAACCACAAATAAGTTGTCGAACAGTTTTCTAGACGATCGGTGGTACGTTTACATCATATGTCTTGCTCCTGCGGGGGGAAACAGATATTTTTGCCGCAGGTCCGATGTTCAGCGGCAGAGTTCCACGGCAGACAGCTCGCTCAACTGCTTACGAATGATGATACACACTAATATTCAGACGAGGAATAAGATAAATAACAAATACATTGTTGAAATCCTTTTAAGTTATCATCCAGACAGTTTTCATAAATAAAATGGTTTATATCTCTTAACAAGAATAATAGTGTCCTCGGAATAGATATTCTCTTACTAAAAAGAAATTGATCCAGATTATTATAGGCTATTTACCCATGTGTACAATATCAACAGTCACATAAAACCACAATCTTGTCCTAAAAGGTTTGCATATCCCCATATTTTGCAAAAATGTGTTAATATTGTATATTTGCATCCATATCGATCTTTCATTAAAATTTAAATCTGTTTTTCCTTATTCCTGTCCTTTCTCCCAATTTGTTCGGGCAGGCACTTGATGGGGTTTGGCCCTGTTTTACGGCTGGATGCCGTTTTTGACAGAAAAACTATGTGGAGGGATGTATTCACTATAGCGTGCGTTCTTGTAGTGGTTGGTATTGTGGTGTTTTGTATGTAGATGAAGAGAAGTGTATTAAGGCGAACACAAAAACCCAGTCCCCGAGGCAAAGAATTAATCTTACGCAGTTAAAATTACTAGTCGACTGGAAATTGAACCCGGTGCCCTCCAAATCGAAGGCTAGTATGCTGATCAATTAGCCTAGAATCTGGAATAAAAATTAAAAAATATTAAAATAATTAGGGTGTTAATGGGTTAACACTGATTTTTGGAGCTTGAAAGGGACGCGGTTTGCCGTACACAACCGATAAGTGAATATTGTCTTCTTATTTCTTCTTCTTTACCTGTTTACCCTCCAGGGTCGGTTTTTTCCCCTCGGACTCAGCGAAGGATCCCACCTCTACCGCCTCAAGGCAGTGTCCTGGAGCTTCAGACTCTGGGTCGGGGATACAACTGGGGAGGATGCCCAGTACCTCGCTCAGGTGGCCTCACCTGTTATGCTGAACAGCGGCCTTGTGGGGCGATGGGAAGATTGGAAGGGATAGACAAGGACGAGGGGAGGAGCGGCCGTGGCCTTAAGTTAGGTACCATCCCGGCATTTGTCTGGAGGAGAAGTAGGAAACCATGGAAAACTACTTCCAGGATGGCTGAGGTGGGAATCGAACCCACCCCTACTCAGTTGACTCCTGAGGCTGAGTGGACTCCGTTCCAGCCCTCGTACCACTTTTCAAATTTCGTGGCAGAGCCGGGAATGGAACCCGGGCCTCCGGGGGTGGCGGCTAATCACACTAACAACCACACCACAGAGGCGGACTAAGTGAATATCTAGAGATAAAATCCCACTCTAGAATATCACAGATGTTTTAACACAAAGTGTTTGGCCGATGACCGATTCTTATTTATTAAAAAACTTGACATCTACGTTCAGGCCATGGAGGTTATTGAGTGGATGCAAGGTAAAGACTTCCACAATCCGTAATTTCGGTACTTGGTGGGCAGAGTGGTTAGCTCTACGCCCTGACACCTTTTACCCCAGGAATTAACCTAGTAATCATTTTTATCGTAGGCTAAGTTAACATCAGGGCTATGTGCAGCTCCGAAAGTGGTTATCTCGTTTCTAAAATGTTTCGACTACGTGAAGGGCATTCGAACCCAAGTCCTTCCGGGTGAACCGAGCACGCGTTTACCGCCTAGGCCAGGCAGCCCCTATAAAGAAATTGTACGTATGTCATTTTATTCCATCTGTACCTAATTTCTAAAGTAAACTGTCACTTGTAAAATAAATACAATTTTGAGAAAATACGTACCCTGCATAATTAACTCGTTGATTTCATTTCAATAAAGAATGTTAGCTGGTCTTCTTCTTATTATTATTATTCTCTTCATGGGGCCTCTAAATATTAATTCCTAATTAGCGTCGACCTCTAAGATATTTTGCTACCATGTTTTTCCTTCATTCCCACCTAGATATACCTGCTCCCTTCACAAAGCTTCAGGTTGTTCTTATTGGGTCTTCTTGGATTTTTTCTCTCTCCTCATCTGATAGTCCTGGAGTGAAGACTATGATTCTACCCAGCGCCTCGCATTCGAAAAGTATGTGTTCAGGTGATTCCTCTGCTTCTTTGCATTTCTATACTAATATTATAAAGAGGAAAAATTTGTATATTTGTTTGTAACGGATAGACTCAAAAACTACAGAACCGATTCAAAAAGTACTTCACTTATAGAAAGCTACATTGCCAGTGAGTAACAGGGGCTGTATTTAATTTTCAAACTAATTAGAGGGGGGGGGGTCGACGGGGGGATATAAAAATAATAGGCTAATATGGGCGAAATCGAATTTGTCGTACAAGGACGAGACAAAGCTCATTTTAAGCCCCTTGACACAAAGAACCAAACTCTGTAAACCTTACGGGCCCGAAAAACATGTTTTAAGGCCCTAAAACCAACCGTTATGGCGATATTGGCACCACACTACCGCTGGTCTAGAAATCGGATAAAGAAATGAACTGCCGTAACCATGGAAACGTCAGCTCCAGGGTTGTACAGCAGCGAGATTATCTATATAGGTAAAGTTTTAGGGGGTCCGTTGTCTATAATTTCTTTTGTTTTGCCAATTTTTCAGATATCTATCCGTTTTAAGTCAACTCAAGACCGAATCGGTGGTTTTTACTTTTCGTGTCTGTTTGTTTGTCTATTTGTCTGTTCCACCATCACGTCGAAACGGCTGGATAGATCTCAACCAAACTTCACATTTAGAGTATACTCATCCCGGGGTAGGTTTCGATATGCATATCATTTTAAAATCTTTGGATAGACGGGGGTTTACAGGAAAACCAGAACGGTTTTCCTCCATTTTCTCTTATACTATTGATTTTCTGTAAACTCCGTGGACCGTACGTGAAACGTCTCTTCATTATAAACAACTTTCGTTATGTACATAACTTACTCTTCACATGACGGAGAAATGTACTATTTCCTGTTGGTATCATGCTCTACATTGAGTGACCGACAGACCGACAATGAACCTACAGGTTACCATGGCAACGTCTCTGCTTGCCAGCAGGGAAGTAACGTATTGCCATTTTCCTCATCATGCTTTTAAATTCGTGGTTGTTCCTTGGGTAGAAGGCAAGAGAGGCGTCAATCGGCCTATCTGCGGGATATTGGCGGAATATCGTTGGAGGTTATAACCGCCCTCGAATAGATTAAGTAATAATACCATTAGTCATATTCTTATCTCTTCAAGTTGTAAGAAATAGAATTGAGAGAAAGAAGGAGGGCTGCTCGACTAAGTGGTATGTTCCGCGCTGTCAGCGGAGAGATGGCGTTGAATGACATTAGTAGACGAATAAGTTTGAGTGGCGTTTATAAAAGTAGGAAAGATCACAATATGAAGATGGAATTCAAGAGGACAAACTGGGGCAAATGTTCATTTATAGGAAGGGGAGTTAGGGATTGGAATAACTTACCAAGGGAGATGTTCAACAAATTTCCAATTTCTTTGAAATCGTTTAGGAAAAGGCTAGAAAAACAATAAATAGGGAATCTGCCTCCTGGGCGACTGCCCTAAATGCAGATCAGTATTGATTGATTGATCTGTTTACCTAAGAATCACTGCGCCTAAATTTCTCCTGTTACCGCGTTATTATATCCACAACTCACACCAGCATAATTTATTGAGGGGGCATTTGATTTCCAATACATTCACTTGGCATTTACATATTTGTCGTTATCCAGCTGTCCTCAGTTATAATCCATTTTCTATTAATTTTAACTTTCTTAACTGTATTATTTTCAAGTGATAAAAATCATTGTTATCCGTATTGAAGATACTGAATGTAGGATGATAAAAGGTTTGTTTTATCACCTATTCAATACATATAAATTTTATAAATTAGGAATTTATTATTGATTCCACTTGAGACATGTTTCGCCCTTCATTGAGGGCATCATCAGTCAAATTATTACCTCAAGGCAAAAAATCAGGCACCTGGTTAGTAGTTGACATGCACAAATTAATACATATTATTAATACACATACAAAAATTAAGTATGGGAAATAGTTGTACAAAAGTGATGGTTGAACATATAGGTTTATAGATGAGAAGTCAGCACCAATGCGTAAATTAAAATTCATATTTAGAATACACCTGTCCTTGGGTAGGTTTTAGGACAAATATCGTTTCTAAATCCACTGCCGAACTCTACTATTTTAATTTACGCATTGGTGCTGACTTCTCATCTATAAACCTATATGTTCAACCATCACTTTTGTACAACTATTTCCCATACTTAATTTTTGTATGTGTATTAATAATATGTATTAATTTGTGCATGTCAACTACTAACCAGGTACCTGATGTTTTGCCTTGAGGTAATAATTTGACTGATGATGCCCTCAATGAAGGGCGAAACATGTCTCAAGTGGAATCAATAATAAATTCCTAATTTATAAAATTTATATGTATTGAATAGGTGATAAAACAAACCTTTTAGCATCCTACATGTATTATTTTCTTCCTTAATTACTCCGTATGTACGCGAGTGCTAGAATCTACCAGATATATTTCCACCAAACTTCATATTTAGAATACACCTGTCCTTGGGTAGGTTTTAGGACAAATATCGTTTCTAAATCCCCGAACTGACTGGGGGTTTATACGAAACCGAAACCGTGATTTTGCACTCCCACAAAATATACACAACCAAACTTAATGGAAATCTAACTACTTTAATGGAAATTGATTTATAAATCCTTTTTTCTCATGTGCATCATTTCGATACGAGGATTAATAAGGGAGATATCATTAACGGACCGTTTTCGGTACAAGTTACATCGGACTTAACTCAAGTGCGGGTGCGTGTAAAGCGTCTTTCTTACAACTTGAAAACTACTGAAGATATTCGAACCAAACTTTATATTTAGGATTCACCTGTCCAAAGGTAGGTTTTAAAGGTCAATAACATTTCATGTTCCCGGAATGGACTGGTGGTTTATAGGGAACCGAAATGGTGATTTTACTCTTCCACAATATATACAGTGCAAGACTAACCTGACTGGAAATCGACCAAACGTGATGGAATTCCATCTCTAAAACTTGTTTCATGTGCAATTTTTCGTCAGGAGGATTAATAAGGGAGATATCATGAATGGTCAGTTTTGCAGGTTAAGTCCAGCGGACACAGCCCAAAAGGTGTTGTATGTGCAGCAGATTCCTTATCTATCTATATAAATAAAATCGTAACGACTGTGTGCTTCTACATTGATTATTTTGGCGAAATTTTCGCACAGCTACCCGTTTAAGGGGTAATAATGATTATCTGCATATTTTCTTTTTTGGTTTAGTTTCCTGAAAGTCCTAATTTTTACCCTCCTCGCCCAAAATCCAGATTGCGGCATAATCTGCCAGACGGAAAAAAAAAATAATTGAAATTTGACAAAATTATACGTTTTTGCCTGTAACGGACGGAATACTTCCAAGATCTTTAAATTTTTCACTTTTTATCCCCGAAGAATATCGAAATATGGACGCGATTTAATGATGGTGCAGACCTTCGGGAAGTCCTATCACATAACGGGTTGCACAATCTCCGTTCAATTTGGGATGATCTACAACCTTGGTCTTATGACTTTTTGTCGTATCTATATCCTTTTTACGTCTGATTTTTCTCTGTCAATCGATGTTAAGTAAATTTGGAATTTTCACATGCATAATTCATACTTTCAATCACTTATGGGAAATACAGAATCATCAAACTCTTCACGAAAATTGGCCCACCCAGTAGCCATATGTGAGTCAAATGCTATTATGTAGCTGTCACATAATTATCCGAAAAGTAATGCAATGTGAGATAATCTTACAAAAACTTTACCCTGTTCAACGTTTATAACTCAGTCTGACCCAAGAATTGATGAAATATCATAGAACCAGCCATTTAGGCCACTAAATCCGGCGTCTTATGGTACAATCCTTTGTCGATATGACGTACGTTTAGCAGCAGTTAATCTGTAAATGAAGGTCTGCAATATTATTAACAGGCATATACTTTCGTATGTCGATCTATATAAATTATATTCACTGATGTCGATTTGTAGCGATCAAGAAAGGGCGTGTCTGCTATTGTAATCAGTACTCCCCACACCAACTTTGACTGGCAGTAGGAATGGGGTCTTTCTCCAACTCCTGTGTAACTGGCAGTAGTAAGGAAGGCCTACCATTGTAATGAATAGTTCACTTCTCGTTTTGACTTGTGTGTTCGGCAGTCGGCAAAGGTGCCCGCAATTATAAACGAATGTCCTCATCTAAAATGTGACTGGTATTAGGCATAGTGGTCTGCTATTTTGATGGAAACTCACCAACTTGGTGTGACTGGCAGTAAGCTGGCTGGCAGTAGGAAAAGGGGCCTGGCATTATAATGATAACTGCACAACTCAATTTCGACTGATAGTATGGTAGTTGCCTGCCATTATAATAAAAACTCCTCAACTGCTATCTGTCTGGACGTAGGAAAGGGGGCTGCCATTGTAACGAAAACTCCCCATATCGATTGTGATTGCGCAGTAGGCAATGGGGCCTGCAATTATAATGTAAACTTCCCAACTCTATTGTGAATGGCAGTAGGCAAGTGAGCCTGCCGTTATATCATAAATCCGTAACAAACACTTAACATTGGAAACAGCGTATGGGGACCTCCCCATGCTGTTTCTCGGATAATGCTAAGAGACATGCAATTTAAAAACTATCTTATTTACTGCATGTACAGTATTTACTTCGATATTCGAATACAATGTAGAATACCGTAGCGAAGCACGGGTACATTTGCTAGTCTACAATATATCACAAAAGCCTACTATGTTGCAGATGAAATTTGGTATTTGGAATCTCCTTTAAAATAAAAGAAAACACATTTTTGTTTTCAGGAAATCCACTTAAGTGGTGAGGGTGGGGTGGGAGGGGGGTGGGGTGAAAAGAACTGAGGAAGGAGTTGAAATCTTTATAAGAGGATACATATCGGCCTATCTCAGAAACTTAAGATGTCACAGATGTTAAAATTGGTAGTCCCTACTTGGAATCTCTTTTAAAAATAAATGAACACCCTTTTTGTTTTGGAAAATCCACTTAAGGGGGGTGAAAAGAATCAAAAGGCGGGTGAATTTTTAAAATGAGTATCTTCTTCTTCCACCGGTTTCCCCGCACCTGTGGGGTTGCGGGTGCGAACTGTGTCGCACATGTTGATTTGACGCTGTTTTATGGCTGGATGCCCTTCCTGACGCCAACCTATGTATAGGGATGTAATTACTGTTGCGTATTCCTGTTGTGGTTGGTAATGTGATGTGCTGAGTGAATATGAAGAGGAGAGTGTTGGGACAAACACAAACAACCTATCCTCGAGCCAGAATAATTATCACACAAGATTAAAATCCCCCGACCCAGCCCGGAATCGAAACCGGAACCCTGTGAACCGAAGGCCTCAACGCCGAACACTCATCCAAGGAGTGGGAAAGTTTTTAAAATGAGTATATCTACAGTATATCTCATATACTTAACGTGTTACAGGCGTGAAAATTGGTATTTGGAATCTTCTTTAGAAATAAAGAAAACCTTCTTTTTTTCGACCTAAAAGAAGACTATTCCTCACATCTAGAGTTCCATGTCGCATGTTCCAGATTTAGATCTGCCAATAGCCTGGTCGTCTTATATGCAAAAGGCAATGCCACAAAGGTGGTTTACAAAGAGGTTCTGGGTTAAATGAAATACAATTTTTCGGTGAGTTTTTATACTTGAGAGATTTTCAGATAATGTCTTAGTTCAGTACCGAGGAACGATTAATTTGTATTAAATTACGAAATCCTCGCGCGCGAAGCCGTGGGTAACAGCTAGTTCTACATATATTGTCTCTTATTAGTCCAATGCTATGTAGGTGTTTTTTCAGATGGCAGTGCCCTGTCAACAGTCCTACTACCCATATTACATTTTCTCTGCTGAGATTCAACAGTTCTTTCTTGTTTGGTCGTTTTATCAGTTCCTTTGCAAGCCTGCATCCTGGAGTATTTTTCCAGTTCTCCATTTGTTTCTCTTGTACCCATTTTCCTATGTAGTGTCGGGCTTGTCCATAGAAAATTCCGCATAGAGGTTCTTGGCCTACAAAATATGTTTCTTCCCCTTTTCTGGCCAGTTTATCTGCTTTTTCATTTCCTTCTATACCTGCATGCACTGGTACGCATATTATTTTGACAATGGTTTACTTTGAAAGCTTCAGTAGAAGTAAATGGTAATACCAGACAATTTTGGATATTATCCGGACTACTTCTAGTGCCTTAATGGCCGCTTGGCTGTCCGTAAAAATGAAAATTTTCTTATTCCTATAGTTCATTTTCAGATTTTCTTCCAGACATGTTGTGATAGCTATCACTACAGCTTGAAAGACTGTTGTGTGTTTGCCCAGGCTCGTCTGGATTGATCTCTCAGGTCTCCCCCCGTTGATCCCTCCTCCTGGGCTATGCAAGGTCTTTGAGCCATCAGTCCACCACACTAATCTTCTTTTTCAGTATTCCATTTGTTGATATCCCAGCCTTCTTTCTTTATTATCTGGGTCTCAGTTCTACTTCGGTATCATATGATCAGAAGGCATGTGTAGAACTTCCTCTGTTATTACTCTATTAATTTTACAGTGTCCTAGATTGGGTCTTTGTGCATTTCAGCACTCTATTTCTGCCAATCTATATAAACTCATTATAGTCTGTCTTTTTATGAAATTGCATAGTAATGGGTGGTCTAGTAAAGTATTCAAGGGTCCTGTCGGCGTAGTTCTCATAGCCTCAGTTATGGCTATGCATGCCATTCTCTGTAGGCTATCCAATCTACTGCCGACTTTTCCTTGACTTACTTTCTGCCCCCAGATGATTGCAACATAGGCCATCAACAGTCTAATGATCATTGTGTATATCCACACTACCATTTATGGTCTTAGGCCCCGTGTCTTCCCGACGGCTCTTTTACATGCATACAGCAAGTTCTTGGCCCGGGTTATGTTCCTCTCTATATGTGGATTCCAGGTTAGATTCTTATCTAACACTACACCTAGGTGCAATGCCTGTTCTTCCATATATACTGTATAGCTTGTCCAAATAGCTTCAGTGATCTCTTTCCCTCTAATTTTCTCCTTCTTGTAAAAGGGACCAGAGTTATCTTGTTCGGGTTGACTGATAGTTGTTCTTCCCGACACCAGTTCTCCACAAGGTTGAGTGATCTTTGCATGAGGTCCTGGATAACACTCATCACCTTACATCGTACCACAATCACTAGGTCATCTGCGTATACTTGTGTATAAAAACCCTGTTCGTTGAGTATAGCTATGATTTTGTTCACCATGAGGTTCCACAGCAGAGGCGAAATAACTCCTCGGGTGATCCTAACCGTCAGCGTTTCTTCAAATAGTGTTGCTTTTATCTTCCTTCCGTCTAACACGGATTTATTTCATTCGACGACGGTTTTACTCACCTTACTCTTTTCCAATGCTTTGATCATAAGAGTCATAGGCTGTATTGCTGAAGGCTCCTTCCATATCTAGAAATGCCGCCCGTGAAATTTCTTTATATTCTAGGATTTCCTCCAGTTTACAAACCAACTGGTGGAGTGCTACTTCAGTGGATCTGCCAGGTCTACATGCAAACTGATTTTCATGTAACGTTGAGTTCAGTTGCACCGTTCTTCTGATATATTTATCCAGAATTTTCCCTATTGCTTTCAGCATGAAGGAGATTAAACATAATGGTCTGTATGCTTTGGCTTGGGCATAATTTTCCCTTCCAAGCTTAGGTATGAATACTGCTTTAGCTTCAGACCTTGATTTCGGCACGTACCCTAAAGCTTGACTAGCTCTGAAAAGGTCCGTCAAGGCATTGACGAGTATCTCCCGGAAGTATTTCATCTGGCCCCGGAGCCTTTATAGGATAAAACGTGTCGATTGCCCATTTTACATGGTTGTGTTTTATTATCCTGTTGGCACAGTTCCAGTCTGCTCTTCGAGCTCCGGTCTCTGTTCCAACCGTTTTTTCTTCTCTCATCTCCTCAGCCCCAGGAAAGTGACACGCCATTGGTATCTCCAGCGTGTCCCTCCCCACCTGAGTAAATGACCCATCTGGTTTCTCCAGTGTCCCCACTTGATTTATATGGATTGCTTTCAGAACCTTCTGGAGACTTGCTGTTTCAGTGTGTGATTCCACTTTCTCACAGAACAGTCTCTAAGATTTTCTTTTTACTTTCCGTATCTCTAGGTTATACTCAGTGAGTTTCCTATGAAATACGTCCCACATGCCATTTCTAAATGATATTCTATACAACTTCCTATTTTTTTCATTTTGGCTATTTTGTTGTTCCACCACCTGACTAATTGTTCCACTGCCTCATCCAATTCTTTCTGTCCTCTCACGTTAGTTGGAATTTTTTGGTACAGCTTTCCCTAGAACTTCTCTGTATCTATCCCAGTTAGTTCTTTTTGGGTCTCTGTACATCTCAATTTCACATAGTCTCGAATCTATTGCAAATTGGATGTGCTAGTCGTCTGCCAATCGTTCCTCCAGCACCTTCCAGTCTTTAATAAAGTTTGCAATATGCATAGTGCTTAGTGTAATGTCTATTACCTCCCTACGATTTTTATTTATGAATGTAGGTTTGTTTCCTAGGTTTAGTATCGTAAAATGAGTTCCAATAATGAACTCTAGTAAAAACTCACCTCTTGCATTGCAGTTCGTGCTGCCCCATGCCGTGTGGTGTGAATTTGCATCTGCTCCAAGGACTAGGTGTTCGCCTTTCCACTTTGTGTTGCAAATGAGGTTCTCAACTTCTTCTGTATGGGGCAGATTAGTTGAGTTATATGGGAGATATGCAGAGCCTATGGTTATTTCTCTGGGTCCCTCGCAATTTCCAAGTTTAATCTTGGCTACGGTTAAGTTCCATGAACAGTGTTCCTGCAATATAAGACATTTTAGTTTCCTGTTCACAAGAGGACATGTTCTGGGTATTTCCGACGTTGTATCGTACAACAGCTTACCTCCAGATTCCGCCAGTCCTCCTACTCTGCCCTATACTACCCAAGGCTCTTGAATAAGGGCCACGTCAATAGCCCCGGACTTGAACTTCCTGGCGAAATTGGCCACAGCTGATTTTTTATGCTCAAGATTGGCCTGAAGGGCCTCATCACTATCTTTATCAACATTGGGTTTCGTTTTTTCCCTGATGACCTGAAACTTGATCTGCCGAAGTCCGAGCTTAGCCTTAAGAATTCTCTTTTTTCACTCTTCAAAGTCTCTTTCACCAAGGGTTGAAACGACTGTCCTTCCTGTCTTGTCGATTGAAATGGCATTCAGCACTCTCCACTCTTGCGTTAGACGTTTGGTATTATGCTGATTGATTCTGATAAGAACATACTCCAATTTCATCTTGTCAAAGGGAGGTGGGAACTTGGTGATGACCTTTCCATGGGTTACAGTTTGATACTATCTGTTCCAACCAACGTTTCGTTTCTGGATTTGCACAGATCAGTACTATAGCTCCACTTTCCAGCCTTGGTGACTCAAGGAAGCCTGGCAGACATCCTTCTGACAGCGGCTTCATTTGTGCTATCAGAGCGGATGACAATTCAGTCATGTCTTCCTACTTGAGTTTTCCATCTGGATAGATCTTAAGTATTATTACGACCTTAACTTTTCCGAAAAAGACATGACCTTTTCTTCTTTCTGTTTCTTGGAGGGTGGTTTTGTAGCCGAACTTAATGGCGTGCTTTCGTCCGACCTTGGCTTTTTGGATGTAGCCATTGGCATATCGTCTCACCGATCCCTGTTCCTTGGCTTCTTCTCCACCCAAGTCCCAGTCGCTATTTTGGTTCTTTCCTCACCTTCCTCTTTTCCTTGTAATAGGCACTTGTGCGAGGTGGTCTACCTATATGCATCCTATTATGTTTCGATGCCGATATCTTCAGGTCTTTCTCAGTGAAATCTCCTGTACCCTTTTTTGTTCAGAAGTCTGCTTTCCTGTTGCTTCTTCTGTTTCTTCTTCAAATTTGGATTCAGCCTGCCTTACTTGGACTTATGTCTACCTATTCTCTTCTTGGGCCTGCCGCTAGACCTGCTCTTCTGGAAATTCCATAGATTCCCTTGGTATTTGTTTAAGTGGTTCTTTTGGAATATTCATGGTTCCATATGACGAAGGGTTTTTGCCCCTTCTAGGGCCTTGAGCGGCGTTCTCACCATCCGTGATGAGACATTCCGACAGACATTGTCCTCCCGAAACTCAGGCTCTCCGTAGCAGGCGCCAGGCCCTTCAGCCGTCCATCCAGCAGTCCGCCCCTGGCCCGAAACCGACCAGGTTTGTTCCACCTTCAGTAGACCACCTGGCATTACCATGACTGAGTTCAAAGCCAAGGGTTCCCCCTAGGTTGGGTTCGCCCCGTTCCCAACCCGCGGCTTGTTCAGGCTACGTAGGGCAAAGTGATGTGTTGGTTCCAGCACACCGCAGTGAGCTTTCACCTCAATCACCAGCACCCACTTCGCCTGAACCACAGTATCACCCATGGGGAGGTAACATCGATGCCTCTCTAGCATGTGTGGGTGAAGTTTCCACTTCCAAGCCTTGGCTTGGGCTAGTAACAATCACACTGCCTCAAGACGTTTTCTGGCAATACCTGTTTTTGGTCAGCGAGAGAGTATTTTATTTCCCTCAGACCCTCCAGACAGGCCCGGAGGGCCCCCCTATCCGCCACCTGGGACGCGCCCGATAGGGGAACAGGCAAGAAAATCTCCACGGGTCAGCTGGTGTTACTTTATCATGAAATCATTAAAGCCTTCTTGAGTGTGTATGTCCAACCGTTGTCCCGTTCCTCTACGAGGTCGGGTATGAAGTGAAATGAATCTTCGTAGCGTGTTTCACGACTGGATGCCCTTCCTGACGTCACCTCATCAAAGGAGTTAATGTGATGAAATGCATGATTTGGTATATGATAGTAGGAAGGGAGAAGGTGAAACCCAGCACTGGGGCACATGGGCTGCTCCTGTCGAATAGCACCAAGCGGTCTGTTCGAGGCTTTACGTCTCCATCCGACGGACGAATCACCATAAAGGGCGTCATATGCCCTCACTCCATGTGATCACTGGGGAGAGGTCTGGAATTGAATCCAGGCTTTTGGCACACAATCTAGTAATTAGGAATTTTATACTACTACCTTTCCCACCCTGCCGGCCAACATTCTGATGGTGAAGTTCTTTCGACCAACGGAACTCGAACCGGCTAAGTGCGGTGACAGACCATATAGGCCACGATCATGGCCGCCAGGCAGGCTGAAGCCTTCTTTAGTAGAGGTACTAATAACGTTTCGAAACTTCTTCTATTAAATATAAAGAAGAAAGCAAAGGGAATTATTCCATTATCTTGTACAGAAAAAAGTACTCTTTATTTATTAACTCAAAATACATGGAATTTAGAATGTATAAATTATCACACAATACCTTAGTATAATAAAGTTATCTAATTTTAAGACTCAAGCACATTTCTGTTCCTGCTTCCTTGTCGCTTGGTTGGGTTTTCGTGAGCTTCCTGGAAGAGAAAATTGCAAATTGGGGAATTAAATAGTATATGAAAAACAAGTTTTAAAAAACATAAGAAACATGCGTCGCTGTTATGCTAAAACCGCGAATGTGACACTGTTCTTCCTATCCATTATTTTCCTTAAGACTGGTCACGCCTCCCAGTCTCATCTTGATATGCAATCCATCAGGACAATTTTTGTTGAGTTCATTTTCCTATGCGTGTGTGTAAAGGAAAATGAACCGTACCGTACTGTAGCAATGTATGTGTGACATGTTTACACAATCCTAGATCATGATGTATTTTCCTTTACACAAGCGCGTAGGAAAATAAATTCAGCGAAAATTGAACTGCTGGACTGCATGTGGCGGGCAGGCGTGACCAGTCGTAAGGGAAATAATGGACAGAAAGAGCATTGTCACATTCACAGCTTTAGCATAGCAGCGACAAATCACAAGGAAAATGACAAAACTATTTTTGATCAAGAAAAACACAACATATGAACGTGTTCATGGCCATATGCACCTCCGAAAGCGGAAAAATATGAAATGAAATGGCGTATGGCTGTTCGTCCCGGGAGTGCCCGAGGACATATTCGGCTCGCCAGGTGCAGGTCTTTTGATTTGATTTGTGCACCTGTTTTTTTCGCTAGTGGCTTTATGTCGCACCAACACAGATAGGTCTAATGGCAACGATGGGATAGGAAAGGCCTAGGAGTTCGAAGGAAGTGACCGTGGCCGTAATTAAGGCACCCCAGCATGTGGCTGGTGTGAAAATGGGAAACCATGGAAAACCATCTTCAGGGTTGCGGACAGTGGGATTTGAACCCACTATCTCCCGAATGCAAGCTCACAGCCGCGCGCCTCTAACCGCACGGCCAACTCGCCTGGTATGCACCTGTTTGGACGAATAGTCATAATACAGGGCTTGTTGACACCCAACTGAACACTACTATGCGATAAAATCTGGCGTAATCAAATCTACTCCAGTTCACTGGCTTCCATTGATGACGAAAATAATGTCACCTAATTTGCACAAGTCTTCTGCACTCATCAGATAATTACACAATGTCTCCAGGAATCTTAATGACAAAACTATTTACTTTGATCAGGAATTCATGGCCATATGCACCTCCGAAAGCAGAAAAATATGAAATGAAATGGCAGTACATGGGGACCTGCCAGTTTCAAATCTTAAAAAACTACAACCACGTCATACAACTCTTTGTGATGCTGCTGATATGGTTGCCAGGGTTTTAAACCCGTCGAAAAACGGAGAGGTCGATGAGAAACAGCGACAGAAGTGCACCTGCATAACATCTTATCAGGTGCTGAATTTGCCGTTTTCACAGGTTTCCGGTATAGGCAGGTTTTACCGCATATTGAATATTCCTCCAATCCTTTTTTTTCTTACATCCATTCATTCATACATACATACATACATACATACATACATACTGCACCCTTTGTGGTAAAGGTCATGGGTTCAATACATACATATGTACTTAAAGTCCATACAACCATAGGTGTACATGCATGGTTTATATATGTATAAACTTGGTCTAATTTGTCTAACATACTGTTTAATATTGTGTAAAAGTATACATTGGTTATTGCGATTCAAACATGCAAATTCAAGGTTAGGAGTTGGCACAAATTTAATTGGTTAATTCAACAACCACACACATATCTTCCTTACCACTGGGGACAATAATTCCCTTGATTTCTTGCATTGGCAAGTCGAACAACAGAGTGCCCAGGATGGAAATGATAACCACAGTCACCACCTCAGGCAAATTTACCTTGAAAGATAAACAATTAGTTCAGAAACTACTCCTTTATCTGTTATAGATTCAGTTGTAATGTTCCCTCCAGTGTGACAACTGAGAATAGGAGAAATAAAATACTAGCATTTGAGTAATATAAATGACTCTAAAGATGTTAACTACGTTCAATCGGCTGGGTTAGAAAAGAAAATATCCCCCTCGTTTTCAGTATACTGTACATTTAGATGTTACGAATCTTCTGATACGAATTCCTGGATATCCAACTCAATTTGCCTGAAAATCTCTGAGTAACTCCGAGCACGACGCAATGATATTTGGAGGCCCGTGAAGAGTTGACTTGTTAATTGAATCTGGTCTTTCAACTTAAAAAGTCTCGCCTTCGATGTAAATCCAAAGCGATTAGAAATTCAGTTCTCTGTATGCTATATTCGTATTCCAGATATAGTATCTTAAATCTAAAAATTCTGTACTGAACTTTGACTTTATATAAGTTATCACAATGAACCGTCTAAATTTTTACTACCGATCATTAATTAGAGGAGTACTGAATTAAATCAACAATTTTTAATGCTTATCCAAAATAATTAAACTTGCATATTAATACTCATCGTTACCTCATCGTTCGGGAATAATCTTTCGAAAGCTGAAGCACACAATAATTCATCACTTATAATGTGTAATGTGTAATACATAAGATATTGTTGTACAAATCACCTCACCATCTAGAAGTCCCCCTCCTCCGTAAAGGGAGGGGTAAGTATTAGGACGCGGTGAACGAAGTATACTTCCGGTGTTTTAAATTTGTCTTAAGGAGTAAAGTTTCCTGTGGAGCAGTATTTTACCTCTGTATCCACAGGATCAGGAATGAATTCTGGGCTGAAGTGTTAGTTAATATCCCTAAACTATATCTGTTGTAACAATACGTGAATGTTTGTAGCTTTGGTAAATTTTAATAGTTAAAATTCAACATTTTCATAGCTTTAAGTATTCTTAGAAAATAAGGTATTTAAATAAGAAATTAGAATATTTTACTGTTAGTTGCTGAGATCTTTGATCGTACTAGAGAGCTCCTACCTCGCGCAGGTTGAGAGAGGCATTGTTCTTGCATGCGGCAGCATGACTATGCTCAGTTCGGAAAACATCAGGTTACAGTGTGGTCAAGTGTATGGTGTATTGCATGTGAACACTTGGGCAATGTTTTCCGTCTGGACAGTACCACACCATAACATGCAGCGTGCTCGTCACCAGCTGTTTATATTTCTATGTAGCCAAAGATCCCAGCAAGTAACACTGATTTTGAATAATCCCTGTTCTATAACACTTTAAATAAATAAATAAATAAATAAATAAATAAATAAATAAATAAATAAATAAATATATATATATAAATTATATAACGTGTAATAGGAGGCGGTCATTTGAGGACAGAATAATGAGATTGTTAGTTCTCAGAATCTATTTAAATTGATTTACTTTGTAGTGAATTCAGATTATGAAACGTTAAATCAGCTCAGTGTTGTCCGTCTCGGTAGCGCAACGGTTAACACTATCAGCTGCCGTCCTCGGGTGCTCGGGTTCGATTCCCAGAGTACTGCCTGAAATTTAAGAATAGCAGGAGAGCTGGTATGTGGTTAAAATGGTACATACAGCTCACCTCCATTAGAGGCGTGCCTGAATAGAGCTGCAGCCACCCGGTATGAAGACACGAGGTTACTTGTTTTTAGCACGGCGTTAACGAGTTTCAGAAGGAAATCCCCCGTGTTAGTGGGGCGTGGTGCGTTTCTCATCACATTCATATAATCTGTATAAATAAAAAAAGAGCGAATCCTTAAATTCCCATCCCGTTGAGATATAGGCTAAGAGGAATATTTTCTCTCTAAACACTTACAAAATTATATAACGTTTAAAATATCTTTCCTATAGCTTGTTGTTTTACGTGACTGTTGATTACATGATCACAGTCAATATCCCTTCTAAAGTTGAAAAAATCTCCTCTGAGAGTATACATCCCTATGGAAAGCAAAGCACTTGAAAACATGATTGATGAAAGACGTTCAAAGACGTAAGAGGATGTGGAAGAAGGAATTCAGTGTTAATATTTTCACGATGTCGTCTTCACAAACCCATGTTCTGTGAAAATATTCAATTTCCTTGAACGAATATTTTATTACTTCAAGGGAAAATAGGCGAAGTCTAAGAAATGCGTTGATTAACAAATAATTTAATCGAACTTGTGACTGGTAACAGTGTATATTTATTTCATAAAGAATGAATTCACAATAATGGACAAGGCCTTCCTGAGAAAGCATGTTTATGTTTAAAATTATACAGGTATTTCAAAATTAGATACTTACTGCTCCGATGATGGTGAATCGTTCTGCAGAGCGGGTGACTCCGACATTATAAAAGAATACTATGAACTGCGTCAGGTACACAGCGTAGGAGATGCGACTGAAGATTGCTAGAGCTCGGCAGCTTAGGAATGAGTTTATTGGACCTGAAAATAAGGCGGCGTATCAAAATCTGAAGTATTTTCAATGTATTTGAATGTTAACGTGCTGTGTGTAAAATACATTTCATATCTAGTAAAATTCTCGTCATTTATTTTAGTGAAATATGGAAGGGTATGCATAGGTACTTTAGGGCAGAAACAGGTTCCAAGAAGGGCATTCCAGGAATCATTAATGAACAAGGGGAGTGTGTATGTGAGGATCTGCAAAAGGCAGAAGTATTCAGTCAGCAGTATGTAAAGATTATTGGTTACAAAGACAATGTCCAGATGGAGGAGGTGACTAATACTAAAGAAGTATTGAAATTTACCTATGATAACAAAGGCATTTACAATAAGATAAAAAAGTTGAAAAGCAGAAAAGCGGCTAGAATTGATGAGATTTCTAGGGATATACTAAAGACAATGGGTTGGGATATAGTACCATATCTGAAGTACTTTCGATTATTGTTTGTACGAAGGCGCTATACAAAATGATTGGAGAGTTGCTATAGTATCCCCTGTGTACAAAGGAAAGAGTGATATACATAAAGCTGAAGATTACAGGCCAGTCAGTTTGACCTGCATTGCATGTAAGCTTTGGGAAAGCATTATTTCTGATTATGTTAGACATGTTTGCGAAATTAATAACTGGGGTGATATAAGGCAATTCCGGTTTAGTAAATGTTATTTCACTGAAGCTCAACTTGTAGGATTCCAGCAAGATATAGCAGATATCTTGGATTCAGGAGGTCAAATGGACTGTATCGCATTGACCTGTGTAAGGAATTTGATAGGGTGGATCATGGGTGAGTACTGGCGAAAATGAGTGCAATTGGACTAGAAAAAAGAGTGACTGGATCGGCTGCTATATTTCTAGAAAATAGATCTCAGAGAAATTAGAGTATGCGAAGCTTTATCTGACCCTGTAATAATTAAGAGGAAAATTCCTTAAGGCAGTATTATTGCATCTTTATGTTTTCTTATATAAATGTATGAGTAAAGAAGTGGAATCAGAGATACGGCTTTTTGTGGATGATGTTATTCTGTAAAGAGTAATAAATAAGTTTCAAGATGGTGGGCAACTGCCAAATGACCTCGATAATGTTGTGAGATGGACAGCAGGCAATGGAATGTTGATAAACTGAGTTAAAAGTCAAGTTGTGAGTTTAACAAATAGGAAAATTCTCTCGGTTTTAATTACTGCGTTGATGGGGTGAAAGTTCCTTATGGGGATCACTGTAAGTACCTATGTGTTAATATAATGAAAGGTCTTCATAGTGGTAATCACATAAATGGGATTGTAAATAAAGGGTACAGACCTCTGCACATGGTTATGAGGGTATTTAGGTGTTGTAGTAAGGATGTAAAGGATGGACGTACAAGTCTCTGGTGAGACATTAAATATAATATGGTTCTAGTGTATGGGATCCTCACCAGGATTACTTGCTTCAAGCATTGGAAAAAATCCAAAGAAAAGCAGCTCGACTTGTTGTGGGTGATTTCCGACAAAAGAGTAGCGTTACAAAAGTGTTACAAAGTTTGGGCTGGGAAGACTTTGGAGAAATAAGACGAGGTGCTCGACTAAGTGGAATGTCCGAGCTGTCAGTGGAGAGATGGCGTGGAATGTCATTAGTAGACGAATAAGTTTGAGTGGTGTATTTAAAAGTAAGAACGATCACAATATGAGAAGGTTGGAATTCAAGAGGACAAGTTGGGGCAAATATTCGTTTATAGAAAAGGGAGTTACGGATTGGAATAATTTACCAAGGGAGATGTTCAATAAATTTCCAATTTCTTTGATATCATTCAAGAAAAGAAAAGGAAAACAGCAGATAGAGAATCGGCCACCTGGGCGACTGCCCTAAATGCAGAATCGTAGTGATTAATCGTACAATTTCTGTGCCTTTTAGCTTTCAAAGTGTGTGGAAAGTCATGTGATCAGCATAGTGTTATTGCGGAGTCAATGTAAAGAACAATAAAGGCCTTGTCTCTGAGAGATATCTTCAATAATTGTGGAGAATTGTGCTATTTAGAATGTGTACTTGGAAGTCAATGGTTTCACAGTCTTTCTTTTGGCATTAAGTAGGGTCGTAGAATATATATACATTATACCTTGCCTGTCGGATAAAATGGGGACCATCAAGGAACCTTCAGATTGAAAGAGAGGGTTGGCGACCGCCAGGACCCTATCTAACACGGCAAATTTCAGTGAGATCAAATCAAAACTTGCTGACAAGTTGATCCTCAGCCAGGCTATGGTTACAGCCTTACACGGATACGGATATCCGCGAAGTTGGTATCCTGGCGGATGCAAACTGTATGGCAATGCGTATAATTTTGTTGATAATTTCTAAATAATGAGTTTTATTGGTTTTTCACTCAGGTATAGGCGTACTCTAGAAAACTCAACAAGTCAGTCTTTCATACATTTCATGCAGTTATTTTTGCTTGTGGTGAGACGGCCCTTGAACGGGAGAATGGTGATATATATATATATATATATAGAAAATAAGAGTTTTGTCTGTACATTGCTCAGAATTTGAAAAGAATGGTATTTCTGTATCGATCATGTCCACAGTAACAAGAAAATGCAGTTTTTACTTTTCCGCAATTTCTGTCTGTCTGTCTGTCTGTCTGTCTGTCTGTCTGTCTGTCTGTCTGTCTGTCTGTCTGTCTGTCTGTCTGTCTGTCTGTCTGTCTGTCTGTCTGTCTGTCTGTCTGTATGTATGTATGTATGTATGTATGTATGTATGTATGTATGTATGTATGTATGTATGTATGTATGTATGTACACGCATCACGAGGAAACGGCTGAAGAGAATTTAATAAAAATCGGTATGTAAAGTCGGGGAGTGAGCCACTACAATCTAGGCTATAAATCATTTTATTCACGCTGAGTGAAATGGTAGTTTAGGGGAAGGCCTAAAATTATTTCTCAAATATTTATATTATTAGTGGTCATATCGATAAATACTACATAACTAAAGTTATATACAATTTAAATTCCGATCATTTACGTCTTATGCCTTTTTACCGTACCGGCTATGATGACAGATATTCATGAATTAGGATTTTTGTTGCTAAGTCCATATCGACGCCGAGCCCCTAGAAAATGGGTAAACAGAATTTAATGAAAATCAGTATATTGAGTCGGGGAATAAGAAGCTACAGTTTAAGCTATAAACAATGTTATTCACCCTGAGTGAAATGGTAGCTTAGGGGAAGGCACCTAAAATTTCATTTTTAAATACCCATGTTCTTGGTCCTATGGAAAAGTTATAGAGAACAGAAGTTACAGAGAATACAATTTCCGATCATTTATGTTTTATTCAGTTTGGCCGTACCGACTATGAAGAGTGGTATTTCAGAACCGGAAGACAATTAATAATGTCAAGGCCTACAACATCGAAAGCGCGTAACATAGATCAACAATAACATTACACTGACCGTTGTTTGTTGTAATGTTCTTTGTCTCTTATGCTGACAATCAACTCCGATAGATGGGATTACTGCTGCGTACCGAGTATAACAGCCTAACTGAATATTGGCGGGAAATAGCTGGGGAGTTAGATAACTTTCTTCTTTAGCATGTCATTCTTCTGGTTCATACCTTTTCTGATATTGCTGGTACATAACACACTGGTTCATTATAGTATTCCAGCTATTCGATACCTACTTTGACGCGCTGATTTGAATGAGCAGAGTGCGCACTTAAGTCAGAGGCTCAGTTAGTAGTAGTAGTATGAACTGGTCTAGAATGACAATTTAGGCCTATTCCAAATTATAGTACCATAATTCACTAAATAACTCAAAATTCAACTCTGAAAAGAGCCGTTTCTTAAGAAAAGCTTCTTCCTCTTCACTTTTATTAAATCTACATTTTATTCCAAATTAGCAGCGAAGATGTGGTTTCTTCTCCGGCTTGGAGGAAAAATTGCGTCCACATCAGATAGTTCTTTCCCCCGCCAGTATGCTGAATTGAGATTTTCCGACTCATCGGGTACTCCCAGGAAACATAGGGCATAGTTTTTGCCCTGGGACTATCCACTATTCGAAACCCCCCGCCGAAAAAAGGACGAACATTGTTCACGGATCACGGATGTCTGCGTCTTGGTCATTCCAGCTCTGTAGCTTTGGGCTGTTAGTTCTGCAGCGTAGTATTGTTCGTTAAAAGTGAGAAAATGTGTGGGTTTTTATTTGATCGAGTATTTCATATGAAAGCAATAGCTTTTAATCGTGCCATTCCTACTGACGTCATTGTAATGACCCATATTCATTTCAGTTGGGAAAACCACTAAGAGAGTCTTTCTGAGAATCTATAAAGGCAGGCGGAGAGAGAGTGTTTGCCATTATAATGAAAACTCCCCAACCTGATTGTGACTGATGGTAGGCAAGCTGGCCTACCATTACAATGAAAATTCCCTAACCCAGTCTTCATATGAGAGAATACGTTGGTGACTTCCCGTCGTGTTTCTAGGGCAACGTTAAGAGCTATGCAACTTAATACAATCTTGCTCACAAAGTTTACACTACCTAATCTAGAATTCTATATAGCCTACAGTTTAGAATTCCGTAGCGAAGCACGGGTACATCAGCTAGTATATATATAAGAAACTGAATTGACCGAATTAAAGTAGGCTATGTTTAAGAGGGAAGCAACATAAATGAAATTACCCTAGAAGGGTGAAGCTTAACTCGGAATCGCTTTCATCGGAGCAGAATGATTTACCAGAATCTTCTTCAATGCTGTTATCCATGTTTCTGATAATGATTTCATCAATGAATTATTCAATAATACATTTTCCCTGCCAGAACTCTTCTTCCAGCTTCTGGGCATTACGGGTGTATTGCAGCCAGTCATTTTCTGTTACTATCTTGATATTGCCGCCTGGTGGCCATGATCGTTAAGGGGTCCACTCTTTATAGTCTGACACCGTGGTTACTTAATTTGAGTCCCATTGGTGGAAAAAGTTCACCATCACAATGGTGGCCGATAGGGTAGGAGAGGTAGTGGCGTACAGTTTCTAATTACTGGATTGCGTGTCAGAAGCACAGGGTCAGTTCCAAATTTCTCCGCAGTGTTAATAGTAGTTGTGTACCTTACATCTCTCTCTCTCTCACGCTCTCTTTCTGTAGCTGGGGCTGAAGAAAACACCAGCTGATTGTTAGCACCTTCCTCATCCCATAAATTTATTATGGAGGCTATCATCCCTTGCACTTCTCTTGCGCTTCTCTATGCATTGTCTTACCACCGTATACGATCTCTTGTTGTTTTCCATCCGCAACACAGAAGAATAGAACAAAGTAATGCACGAAAAACTTCTTATAGTAATTCAACTAAATAATAATAATAATAATAATAATAATAATAATAATAATAATAATAGTAATAATACTGGCTTTACGTCCCACTAACTACTATACATTTACAGTTTTCGGAGAATCCGAAGTGCCGCGGGATTCTTTTAGCGTGCTAGTAAATCTACTGACACGAGGCTGGCATATTTGAGCACCTTCAAATACCACCGGACTGAGCCAGGATCGAACCTGCCAAGTTGGAATCAGAAGACCAGCGTCTCAACCGTCTGAGCCACTCATCCCGGTAGTGTATCAACTACCAGGATTCATTTTCACCGGTGATTAAATGGTATTCTAATCTATACAAAAAAAAAAAAACAAAAAACTGTAGGGGTCCGCTGTCTGCAATTTCGTTTATTTTTCCAATTATTGAGATAATAAGCCGACTTAGGTCAACTCATGACCGTATCAGTGGTTTTTAGCTTTCGTGCCTGTTCATCCGTCTGTTTCACCATCACGGCGAAACGGCTGGATAGATCTCGACCAAACTTCATATGTTGAAGTATACATATCCAGAGGAAGGTTTAGACACGCGTACGAATTAACAACCACTGAAGAGACTGAGGATTTATTGTGAAACCACAGCAGTTTTCTTCAACTTTATCTTATACTATTGGTGTTCTGTGAAATCCCTGGACGATATGTAGAACGTCCTTTCATTTTAAACAACTTTTATTATGAGCATAATTTCGCTTACTCTTCAAATGACAGAGAAATTTACAATCTTCCACGGATTTCATGCTTTGCATTGAGTGACCGACAGACCGACAACGAACCTACCGGTTACCACGGCAACGTCTCTGACTGCATGCCAGCAGGAAAGTAACATTAATTTAAGCAAAGCTTGGCAACGGTAGCATTGTTTAATAGGCGCAGCTGTGGTAATCAATGTAAATCTTTGTTTTGTATTCCTCCAGTGCACCTGAGAAGTGTTGCTAACTGAGATCGTAATTAACTAATTATGCACAGGAGTTGGATGACTCTTATGTTAGAAGAATAGAAAATGAGGTGGTACGTGAGATAAACGGAGAAGAAGGAATTCGAATTAATTAATGTGAGTGACTTATTTCTTCGTTCCATTCAAATATGTTTGTACAATTGAAGCGTAGAAAAAGTTGACGAATAATTGAGGTGTCAGAACAGCATGGCTGGGCGTTTGTAGTAAATTGTTTCAGAACTTGGTCTGTCTGAGTCATGCGTCTGCTAAGTGGAGGAAAAAGTTAAAGGGACTTTCGTATTTTAAGCGTTACATCCAAACGAATACAACATGGCATGATTCAGTTTTTGTGCAAATAACGTGCTTTGACGGGGAGAATTGTCACGACGTGTGCTTGTGTTCCACTGTAAGGCACATCAATACGGTGCCATTCCAATAATGGGCCGTCGGTGCTGTTTTCGCTAAGGTTTTATGGATTACCCGCCTTACAGCCAAGATCCCTCCCGTTGCGACTACTACTACTACTACAAAATGTTTTAATTCCTCTCCTGAAGGGAAAGGCAGGCCTCATAGGCGGTGACGCCTTCTCTCAAGCCAGGAGATTTGTATCGGAGAAGGAGATGTGGGGAGAAGGTGAGAGCGTTGGCGGCTGTGGCCTATTCTAGGAACTGCCCCGGCATTCGCCTAAGTGCAGGAGAATGGAAAAAGACGGAAAACCATTCTCAGGATAGCCGAAGATGGAGACTAGCCCCTCTCCGCCTCCCGAATACAGAGGCGTAGAGCCATGGTACAGCCGTGGCTCCCCCTCCACTGCTCGGTTGGCCAGTCGGTGTGGAGAGCTGTCGGACCACGGATCAGCCGTGGCCACTTGTGGTCCGAGACCCACTCTGTTATCCGCCGATCCTTTCCTTGCGACTATCACGCAGTTGGTCCTTTGAAGAAATAAGACCGTGAAGAGAAAGCGTTTCACCGCCATTCAAGTGGTTCGTGACCCTGTGGAACAATGGTTCAACCAGCGTCTTTCATTGGGGAGGATACAGATATTTTCAGTGTCGAGACAAGTATCTAAACGGTGAGTATAATCTTGAATTCTAGTCATATTTAGTCGTTTTGAAATAATGTATGGTGTTCATTACGTAGAATGCAAGTTTCTAGACACTAGTCAATGTTTCGTTTCATCAGTTCATACAGCCGAAGGAGCAAGTTAGACATACTGACCTCCATAACCGGTAAAGCAAGCGTAGATGAGCCAAGCAAGAGCTAAGGCGCAGGCCAGTGGAGACCATGCGGCGTATACTGCAGCATCACGAGCGTTGTAAGTGAAGTTTCGGTCAGCTTCAGGGAAGCGTGACAGAAGGGAGTAGTAACCCAGTCCGGCTGAAAGCACCCAGCCTGAGACCACGGCCACCTGAAACCAAGATTGCAGCGATACCTGTAGCCACAGAGTAAAGATAAATAACGCAATTTTCCGTCTACTGGGCAGGTATCAATACTGAACTCACAATACTATTCTATACTCCATCCTTGTCATTGAGAATACCACACCATTAGTAGGGGTAAAATGTTTGACACTTTAAATACTGTTAATGGATGTCTACACAATGTGTTCAAATGTATATATAACCTAAATTGTGACATAACCCAGCTGTGTACACATAATGAAGTACAACATTTTCATTAAGATTTAAATTATATTAAAGTTAATTATTAGATAGCACTTAATTAATTAATTTATGTATTATTTTTATAATAGTAATCGGTATCAGGTGTCCCTCTCTGTGGTGTAGTGGTTAGTGTGATTAGCTGCCACCCCCAGAGGCCCGGGTTCGATTCCCGGCTTTGCCACGAAATTTGAGAAGTGGTACGAGGGCTGGAACGGGGTTCACTCGGCCTCGGGAGGTCAGCTGAGTAGAGGCGGGTTCGATTCCCTCCTCAGCCAACCTGGAAGTAGTTTTCCGTAGGTTTTCACTTCTCCTCCAGACAAATGCCGGGATGGTACCTAACTTAAGGCCACGACCGCTTCCTTCCCTATTCCTTGTCTATCCCTTCCAATCATCCCATCCCCCACCAAGGCCCATGTTCAGCATAGCAGGTGAGGTCGCCTGGGCGAGGTACTGGTCACAATCCCCAGTTGTATCCCCCGACCTAGAGTTTGAAGCTCCAGGACACTGCCCTTGAGGCGGTAGAGGTGGGATCCCTCGCTGAGTCCGAGGGAAAAGCCAACCCTGGAGAGTAAGCAGATTAAGAAAGAAAGAAAGAATCGGTATCAGTAGTTTCTGTACACAATCTAGAGATCATTATTTTTAATATTGTTATTACTATCTTTATAAATAATATTACTTTCATAAACGCTATTATTACTGCCCATTAAAGGCAACCTATATAAATATGTAAAGTAGGTATATCATATATCTGTGTAGCTGTAATATAATTGATTATGATTGTACCCTGCCGCATGTCGGATAAATTACATTCATTTAAATTAAAAATAAGCTAATGTGATTCATAACAGAAGGAACATTACATATTAAGGACACTGTCCGTGTAAACTTACGGATGAAGATTGAACTCAAGTGTCACATAGCTTGAATGTTCCACAGTAAAGAAATGTATATAAATAAAACTATTAAGATCATCAAGAACCTACTGCTTGCAAAAAGGTACGGAAGAATCCTCTCCAGAAAACAGCTCCAATGATGATGGCGTCAGAAACTGCGAGAAATTCAAGAAGACCATAAATGAAAAATGGAAACCTACAACCTGTTTTCCAGTCATTGACCGGGTCAGGGATGGAATGAATGAAGCCCCATCTTGCGGCGAGGATAGGAATTGTGTCGACTGCCGAGGCCTGTCACACTCCTCTGGGGCAATGATTAATGACTGACAGGTGAAATGAAATGATAATGGAAGAGTGTTGCTGGAATGAAAGATGACAGGGAAAACCGGAGCACTCGGAGAAAGACCTGTGCTGCCTCCGCTTTGTCCAGCACAAATCTCACATAGAGTGACCGGGCTTTGAACCACGGAACTCGGCGGTGAGAGGCCAACGTGCTGCCGCCTGAGCCACGGAGGCTACCTATAAATGAGTTGCCACCAATTTCAAAAGTATCTATGGTCAGGCATTATATGCAACGATTTGAATGTATATTTATATAAAAAGTATAGAATCGGATTGCGAAGAATTCTACACGTAAACTGGGCACTCTGTAATCATCAGTAGACTACAATCGACCAAGCTTGCAATATGTATGATAAAAAATATAACGTTCTACATTAGAGTAAGATGGATTTTGTTGGTGATTTACTTACCTTTGGAATGTGAACGTTTTTACCAGTCTTCTGTAAAATGTAGCCTAGTGTCAAACCGATCAGATATGGTGTAGACCTGTACAGGGACCAGCTATACATCATGTTGGCTGTCTTATAGAGCTGTGCCACTCTGAAAAGAGAAAACGGGAGACATGGTTTGGTAAATTATGTAATGTTTGTGTTTGGTCAAAATTACTTTGCGGTGTACATGTAACCTCCCGTGATGAAAACACTTTTCACTGCAGAAACAGCATAAGGCAGGCTCTGTTTGTGCTATTCCAAAAAGCACTATGTCTGTATTTCTTTGAGTAACAACATTAGCTACTTGTATTCTTTATCTACTGCGTGGTAGTCAACAACTGATCGGTTCACAAATATTTTGCGATAGAAAATCAAACGACTTGATAGAATAACCTATACACCGTTAGATGTTTTGATGAACCTGTCTTCTTTTCATAAGAATACCTTCCTTCTTGTCATGCTCAATTCACGTGATATTATAGGTTGCGAGGGATGAGGGAATGTATATTATAGGGAACACACTTTCTCCGGTTAATTTCATGACAAGGGTGCGATTAGAGAGAAGAAGATATATTTCAAGTTAAGAAGCTACCCAGTGACGAAAAGGGTACTGTTCAAGCCAAGGTTTATACACATGGCTTCTAACTGCACAACTTTATTATCAGCAACTAGCTCAACACACATGTTTATATTCCAAGTATTGAAGTCTGCCCCTCTGGCTTTTAGCCAGTTTATAATATGAAAATAAGGGCATACGGAAGTTTGAAACAAATATTGGAAATATTCTCACAGATAGCCATTAATAAGGAATCTACTGCCGAGCATGAGTTAGACTGAAAATGGATGTGATATTTCCATATTTCTGGTAATATAATTGGTATAAAGCTCTTGAGAATGTACTTTACGACCTAAGAACCTTCCCATTAACTTGACAAATAATATGTCAATAGGCCATATCTTAAAAAGAACCCGCCTGACTAAAGCTTCGAATCACTTGCTCCTTTAACAGGGTGTAGGCTAAACTTTCAGGACACATTACCCACACGTAGAAGAAATGGTATGTGGACACGGGTCCAGAAACGCTTTATTTCCATGCTAGAACTCATTTTCTATAACTCTACATAGTACTTTAATAATGGCAACACAAGAACAGAACGTTACCAGCTTCCCACATGATGTCTTTCTTACATGAAACGTTCAAAATGTCCTCCGTTAGCAATAATGCATGCATCAATCCTCCGTAGCACTGAATCCCGGATGCGCTCGTCTTTCGAACGGGGCATAATTGTGGGGGCCAGGTAAATTGAACATTCTATTGTCGAAGTTGTGCAGACATTTGGGATTCATTGATTGACGGTGTCACGTGTGTATCGGGAATACCTCATGGAAGGCATTACAATCCACAGTGGCCGACCACGGATTGAGATTAGCGGCGTCTGGCTAGAATGTTCCATGGTAGCAGATAAACCACACTTATTCAAATTCCAACCCACATTCAACACAGGTGGTACCAGGTGCATATGCAGCAGATCAGTGCAGCGTTCTTTAACGTCACTGGAATTTGGAAGCAGAAAATATACCGGAGTGTAGTCGTTAGCACCACGACAGCTGTACAGCGTTTCACTTGGTCCCGTGACATTGCTAATTGGACCCTGGAGGACTGGCGACAAGTAGCTTTGGTCCGATGAATCACTGTTCCAGTTCTTTCGAGCTGATGGTAGGGTTCGGATGTGGCTCAGGCCCCATGGACCCCAGATGTCAACAAGACATCACATAGGCTGGTGGTAGCTCGATAGCAGTGTGGGGTGTGTTCACGTGACATGGCTGGATCCACTGATCCATCTGAACAGTCGTTGACCAGTGGCTGCTACGTTCAACTGCTTGCAGCCCTTAATGGACTTCACGAACCCTTACAAAGATGAGATATTCTATCAGGATGGTGCATCATGTAATCGGGCTCACGTTGTCCAGAACTGGTTCGAGGAGACTATTGGAGAGTTTCAACGACTGCTATAGTCCACTAGTTCGCCTGATGTGAACCCTGTTGAGCACTCCTGGGACGTGGTGGTGAGGTCCATTCACACCAAAGACTCTGCACCTCCAAATAACAGGAGGCTGTGGGAAACTATCCAAATGTAACGGGTGAGAATTTCTCAACAGGTGTTTCTTTCACTAGTGGAATCGATATCACGACGAGCTGCTGCACTTGGCCCAGCTAGAGGAGGGCTTAAACGGCATCCCATGTCTTTTCGTATGTCAGTATATAGAAGTATAAATTGTATAGCTGTCGCAGTCATAAAATCACACAATTTTCCAGACTTGAGCTGCCGTTTGCGTTTAGGCTCAATTTTAAGACCAAACACTGGCTACTTAATCTTCACCTGCGTAGACTTGAGTCATGGTGACTTAATAGGTTTCCAGCTACGAAAACAAAAACGAGTTATGATTTCTAGTACCCTGTTTTTATACCAATTCATATTCTCCTGGTGTCAACCACTTCTCCGATTAAGGAATAGGTAATTTCGGTGGAGAATGTGGAGGTAATACGTGTAAGACACGGTTTGTTCCATACTTACGGCATCCCATGGTAAATGACGAGTGAGAGCTCGTTGTTGATCGCCACCATGTAGCGCAATCCTACTGACAGAACGTTGAACACCAGAATTAGTAGACCACTGGCTATAGGATGTGTGTACAGGATATACACAACAAGTGGTGCGAGAAGGGATAACTGCATGTCGAGTGCCAGCTGATGCGTATGAGTAGCGCACTGGAACACACCAAAAGGCACTAGTAGAAAGAGAAGTGCGTAAAATAAATAAATAAATAAATAAATAAATAAATAAATAAATAAATAAATAAATAAATAAATAAATACGGCAGTAAAGAAATAAATTTCGAAGTCAAGGACCAAACCATTAAACATATTGAACCCATGACCTTTGTGCCCTAAGAACATTATGCATAAATTGACAATTTAATTAGAAGTTCGATTCTTGATGCCATGGATTTGACACGTGACGAGGGGGTGATTACCTTCGGTCCCACGCTCTGGGATACGTGACATCAGTCGCACGTGTCAACGGCGGAAGAATCTTAAGTCAGCTTTGTGAACTATTTCAAAGCGCGTGTATATGGCGTGCCCCAAGCCAAGTCAAAAAAAATATAGTGCCTATCAAAGGAGGTAATTTATCCCACAAATCGAACCCGTATAAATTTTAAATGTCCATGAACACTACCGCCAGAAATGTAGCAAGTATGTAGTCACTTTCAAAACTCTTGTAATTACAGTTTAGTTAAGTCAGAAAATTTATAGAAATTTTCTTGGCGGCAAAGGGAGATGCCCGAAGAGAGGGGGTAACTGCTATATATATGAAGGGACACCATGACGAAGCCTCCTTCTCCTGCGTTTATGGTACGAAGCGGACGATAAAGTGTTGAGCTGCTCTGTGAAACCCAACAACAAAAGTAGACTAAGTTCAACCGTAGATTTTAGCCATTGTGGCTGGGGTCTTGACTCCATGTGGAGTGGAAATAATTGTACCAGATAGGACGGTCAAAGTACTGAATAAATTCTCCTGTGATAATTAAAGTAATTCGTGTGCGGAAATAATTACAGTCCATCGTGTGCGCTCAAACAAAAAAAGTGGAGGGCATTTCTTTTTTTATGCTTTATTCCAGGAAACCTGAAGAAATATAATAATCTGTAAAGCCAGAAATGTAAAAATGGCTAAATAAAAATGCCAGAGTCGCAGGTGAGCCCTATGACGAACACTGGCATGACTACATAAGGTATGTGACTTTCCATCTTACTACCTATTATATCTTGTTTCATGATCTCTAAAAGTGTATTTGAATGGGGGTATACGACGCAGTGGTCACCCCTATTAAGTTTTGTAAATGTTAGAATACGACTAAAAGAGTCATTTGTTTATTCACTTGGATAAAAAATTTTGAAGTCTTGCTAGTGCCGTATGATATTGTAAAAAGTTATTGAATAGGGTTTCGAAGTGATATCACGTCTAATGTAGATTGTCATTTCCGTGTGTTTGCTGCCTATATTTTGTGATGTCAAATTAAGATGTTCATTCGACGTAAATTTTTTTCTGTCTGAAATTTGGACGTAAATAATATAAGAAATCCATGGTTACTCATTTTCAATCGAGTGGAAGCGCGCTGTCGGGTGAGAGTCTAGTGTGATGAATTTGGTCACGGAGAGAAACGTTTTTCTAGGCCCATTTTAAACTGAGTCTGACTGGCAATAGAAAGATCTAGTAGAATGTTTCAGTCATTTTTCGTGAAAATCAAGTTATTAAAAATACGATATCCTGTTTTGCGAAGTTGTTCATTATTAATGCATTGTGCGTATTAGTCGTCATGAATTCCAGTAAGGATTTTATTCCAGTTCTTTGTCGGTGATTGTTGCGAGTAGGGAAACAGAGATTAGTTTTGTCGTATGAGTCGAGATGAGATTTGTGAATCAGGATGAGACCTGTCATTGAAGCCGGGGCATGGAAGCCCGAGGAATCTTTTATAATGTGGGGAATGGAAATAAATATATAGAAATCCATAGCGGTATTAATTTGCGACGCGTATATTTATTGTGGGCATCTTGAAGCATAATCTAATGTGCATTTTATTGGTCAGGAATATCGTATTTTGTAATTAGTCTTTTGCGAAGTTAAACGTTTCATTCTTTGAGGTCAGTCAGGCATGATGAACAGATGTTCCATATCGAGATTGAGAGACAGGGAGGGGTCGTTTGTAGTTGTGACCGCCAGCGGATCGAAAGGGAAACGGATTGTAACGGGACATGTAGTGGTTTACGTGTAGGATTGAGATTTCATTCGTGGCGACGGAGATAAATAATTATGGAATCTAGTCGAAATTTTCATCCGGTAATAACCTGAGTATTGTGGAATACTGTAAATTTGTTTAATTGGGGACGTAATGAACATTTGAAACCACGAACTTCGACTAAAATGAACAAGAGTAACCAAATTCAGGGTTATCCAAAATATAGAGCGATGATAGTGATAATTGTTTGCCTGTGAGGGGTCCGCAAACTTTATAATATGTTATGACGAGATATGACATCGTAATTATATGACGAGTTGCTTTTGGTTTGTACGTATATTATTAGGGTATCCAAGTGTTAATAATGGCTAGGATTAGATTAGATTTAAAGTGTGAGATCATGAGACAAGATATATAACTGGACATGAATTATGTAACAATTCTTTTCCAGCCAGATAAACATCACAGGATTGAATTTACATCACATCTGCGTAGGAATTTGTGAAGAAGCCAGAGTCCGCGGAGATAGAATTTGTTGTCCTTTAAGATTTCATTAAATCATTTAAATTTATTTAATTATTAAATTCAGTGAAACCACATTTTGAAATAACTTTAATCAAGCGAATAATTTGGAGATGCATTCTGGAAATCTTAGTTTGTTTTCTGGGGAATATGTATATGGTAACGTAACGATTAAGGGGACATATCCGAAGGAAATGGATTTTACTGCCACAAAGTTTGTGAGCATTGCTATTGTTGTATTATTTGACTTTGATTGATTGAGCAGTGAATGTGCTGGGGATAGTAAAGTGGAAACTTTGGTCATCAACCGATGTAATTTAATTGTGTTCAGCCTTTAGCCTAGAAACTTGGATGATCAGGGGGTCATCAACCTCAGTGACTTAGATTGGGGCCCTATGCCACTGTAGCATCATCTTCCTTGCGGTCATCATCCACAATGACTTTAAAGTAACTTAGAAGTTTAGATGTCGGTCCATGACATAGACGCAGGTCTCATCGATTCAATTAAGGGTCCATGCCGTAGAACCACTGTGTGGCACACACCGATTGGACTGCCTTAATTATACCCAGAGTCCAGAGTTCGTGTTACGAAGGCTGGACCATAACGAATCACTATAATGGTACATGTGGTCTTACATGGAAGCCGAATTTAAGGATTTCTAGACTTTCCTTTCTTTAATAAAATGAGACAATGGTTTCTAGTAAGAATGCCCATCAGGCAGACACGTCAAAGGCTCACCAGTGTTTTAACCTTATATGTAATATAATGATTGTGTTGTCCAGTGGACACGTGTAATTTCAGTAATACCGTTGACATATCAGAATGCTTCATAATTTCCTGAATAAAATGGAATCTTTTAAACAGACCTTTCATTCAAAGTAGATAGATTAGAATTACTGAACCCTACCTTTACCTCAGCAAGTGACGAAGAACCCGATACGACCCAAGAGACAGATCTCATGAACTTTGCTGATAGGTAAGAAAGGTAGGTATCCCTAAATATGGATCAAAAGGGTTCAATATCGAACCAAAATTTGTGGTTAGGACATATCTCTTTCAAGCAGAAAATGGTGCGTTTTCTACGGAGACAAGTTCAATTTTCTAAGTGCTGCGAACGAGATTCGATCTACTTTTGACGACCTCATTACAAACACCTGGTTCCTCTTAACGTAGTAATAAGGATGACAGTGTTCTTTTTATTAAGCGTACATTATGGTAGTAGATTTAACGATATGCATCAACGAATGCCTGTTTCTAAGCGTCGAATGCCTTGAATGTGAAGGTGTCGTATACAAAATGTGTGTAGCAACCGTAACCTACTGTGCAACAGCTGGGATAAACTGTACAGTTTGGTGAGTCTTCTTTCGATTTACACTTATGAACATCTATCCACCTCCAATAGTATTTATACCCTAGCGAATATATTAGAGGATGCCTTGACTCCTGATAATGAAATGGATGTTGTAGGATGTAAGAAAATAACATTTGATTTGGAATTATATTTAATTATTCGCGTCAGCTTATGGTTCACTGTTCGCCAGAGCTGCTTATATGGGCTGAATTTCTTACACACATCCAGGAGGCTATCAGTCAGTACAAAGAACTAACATCATGACTTTATCTCATCATGTAGGTCTATACCTTTGATAGAATAGGATCGTAAAAGGTAGTATTAACGTTTGCTCTAAATTTGACTAGGAAAGCCTTGTATCCCACAGCTATCAAGAAGCAAAAGTTGCATATTTCATAACACTATTGTGGCATTAGAGATTTTACATAACGAGGGTAGGCCTACTGTTATTTCTGAGGGCACTACCCATTTCCGAAATTTAATATCTAAATAGTGGATTAATAAAGATCTGACTAGTTTACAGGGCTTGATGATGTTACAAACTTTCAGGGATCATGGAGAACGGCAAATGGATCACTTTGAAATAAGGAACCATAGTCCGGAAACGATCGAGTCAAAAGTTATTAATACTCCAAATTGTTTAACCTTCGTCCGTTCTTTCTTAATAAAGTAGTTTGGACGAATTCATAATTGTGTATAGTTGTTAGGTTTAGTAAAACATTATATGAAAAATTATGTATGTTAAGTGCTCAGCCCGGAGGCTCTTTTGGATATCAGCAGCTCCGCAATCAGCCACCATAAGTGGCCCAGGCGTCACTGAAAGGACGTCCTAGGGAAATTAAGTGTGTGGTAGTTTCCCATTGCTTTCCTCACTGAACCAGAAGTTGCTATTATATATCAGTCTGCCAAGCCCACTGAAATGCTCGCACCAACCGACCCTATGGGCAACATTTTCACACGATTCAAAACAGGGACGGGCTGCATAAGGAATGACTCATATCTCGGTCACTTTCATGTGATCAAAGCCATGGATGAGACTGAGATAGATGAATTAAAGTAACAAATTTGTTCTAGTCCGCACCGGAAGGCATAGTGCAGTGTCTTGTCAGTAAAGGGATAATATGATAATGATGACGATGTTTATTTTAAAACAATGTTCGAAATTATCCCGCTAACAAATGGTCTGTGAAATGAATGTGATATAGGGATAAAAGCATATTGTGTTTAAATTATGGAGGGGAATAAGCTTCCTTATTGTTTACAGAGTTGTAATAACAATATTGAGAATCCGATAGCTAGGCTGCGAATACCTCCTCGGTGAAATAAAAGTAATGTAAAAGAGCTTACTTTGACAACAAAGATATCAGATGAATGTTTTAAGTGGAAGTTTTGCTTACATTTCTTTCCCTTCCACACTAGCTAAGTAAACTGTAATTACAAACTGTTGCTCGTAATTTGCCAACACAGAATTATTGGAGATGATTCAGAGCTAAGAAGCGTTCATGTGAAGCAGATTGTCATTTTGCTCAGTAACAATTTTAGTATGAAATAGCTATTCTACTACTTGCTCAGTATTTGGAGCACTTATTGACAACGAAATAGATTTTATCCACGTGGTATCCATATAGTATTATTTCCAACTGATGAAATGCAGGAGTACGAGGACTTCTAAAAGGATAGCTGTAGCTGAGAATGATATAAGATAATGATGAAATTAAATGAAATGGCTTATGGCTTTTAGTGACGGAAGTGTCAGAGAGTCCGCCTCTGTGGTGTAGTGGTTAGTGTGATTAGCTGCAACCCCCGGAGGCACGGGTTCGATTCCCGGCTCTGCCACGAAATTTGAAAAGTGGTACGAGGGCTGGAACAGGGTCCACTCAGCCTCGGGAGGTCAACTGAGTAGAGGTGGGTTCGATTCCCACCTCAGCCATCCTGGAAGTGATTTTCTGTGGTTTCCCACTTCTCCTCCAGGCAAAATGCCGGGATGGTACCTAACTTAAGGCCACGGCCGCTTCCTTCTCTTTCCCTTGTCTATCCCTTTCAAACTTCCCATCCCCCCACAAGGCCCCTGTTCAGCATAACAGGTGAGGCCGCCTGGGCTAGGTACTGGTCATCCTCCCCAGTTGTATCCCCCAACACGAAGTCTGAAGCTCCAGGACACTGCCCCTGGGGCGTTAGAGGTGGGATGCCTCGCTAAGTCCGAGGGAAAAACCGACCCTGGAGGGTAAGCAGATTAAGAAAGAAAGAGTGTCAGAGGACATGTTCGGCTCGCCAGGTGCAGGTCTTTTGATTTCACGTCCGTAAACGACCTGCGCGTCATGGTGAGGATGAAATGATGATTAAGACGACACATACACCCAGCCCCCGTGCCAGCGAAATTAACCAATGATGGTTAAAATTTTCGACCCTGCCAGGAAGCGAACTCGGGTCTCCTGTGACCAAAGACCAGCACGCTAACCACTGAGCCATGGAGCCGGACATACGGTAATGATAATTTATAGCTATAACTTACCATTTCTTGGAAAGTGTAGAAGTTCTGGATGTACAGAATGTTCTTCCATAAGTTTCGTTTGCAGATATCTGCGTTCTGCTGCACCACTCGACCCCACTGTGGTCCAAGGCCTATGTGTTCAAAGACATAGGCGTAGAACACCACGAGAGCAATCAGTGCGGGCGTTAGCCTGCATAGAAAGACAACAGCGTAAAGAATATAAATGTATAGTGTACCTTCCTCCGTCACTACCACAAAATTATCACTGTTTTGTGCTTAAACGACTTTTTAACAATATTACTGTTCTTCTTTTTTTACTGAAAAATGGCTCTAAAATTACTGCAAGTAAAGCATCTAACTGTACAAAGGAATGTTTGACATGGTTTATCTTCTAAGATTTTTATCTACTGCATATTGCGTGAAGGATCAGCTCTACTAACGTAGCAGGTTTTTCTGTTCAACTTACTCCATATTGGTTTATTTGTATTAGCTTTTTCTAGTGTTCGTCGTACAAACGACAAACTCTTCGCTTTAGACTTCCTTTTATTCCCACTCTAATATTTCTATCATTATTTTCACTCGACTTCTAGGCCTGAAGTCGTTAACCACGAATATGGGCGACCTTCCCTGTACCATCTCTAGTTGTCTGATGGACACTATCTTGTCCCAGATCTATACTGCTATTCTATTTTCCAGAATTATCTCACGAGTGGTAGATAATCCAGTTCCTTCACTTACATCTGCACTCATTAAAGAATAGAATGATTTTGTAAGCTCTTATAACAATTTTAACATGAAAGTCCTACTTTAGGCAATACTTTAACGCAGACCTGTTGATATTTACAACGGTCATCCTCCACGAGTACTTCTGATCAAATACAGAATCGAAAGTCTCTCCTTTCTTATCGCCCTTATTGTTATTATGAGACTACATTTTCACATTGTATTAGCTGTTGTCGTACGTGAGGTATGAGGAACTATCAATCCAATGAACACTGTACGTTTTGAGAATAATGTATGTGTTCAATATTACACAAATATTTCCATTTTTGTGTTGAAACCCTGACATGTCCGAATGTCAACTCTAATACTTCTTTTTTCTCAGAATGATTCAGTATGTGTAGTATAAATTTTCCTGTACTCCTACTTTTTTTTCTATTGGGATTGATCAAAATTGAGTTTTAGTGCAAAGCAAGTGGGGCTTGAATTTTGTGATTGAGGTATACCGTGCCAGGAATAAAAAGATTTGTATTACCTGATGTATCTCGTAACGATTCTGTTCACCCAGTTGATGCTCCCATTACGTGCAACTTCTCTTGTGAGGTGGTATGCTGTTAGCACTCCACTCAACATTAGGAATGTATCAGTATAGACAATTGATGCCCGAAGAATTGAGCTCAGAGGGTCGTTAGAAGCCTGTAACATAGAATAGGAGATTACAGTCGTAAGGGCTTAGATTTTCGCGTTATTGTTCATAAAACTGGGGGGATTTTATTAATCAGTGACATGGCACAGGAAGTACAGTATAAGCCTACTTGTATCATCCAAAGCAGCAGGATTTTATGACAGGTTAATGAAATGTACTTGATTCATCATCATCATCTGTTTACCCTCCAGGTTCGGTTTTTCCCTCGGACTTAGCGAGGGATCCCACCTCTACCGCCTCCAAGGCAGTGTGCTGGAGCTTCAGACTCTTGGTCGGGATATACAACTGGGGAGTATGACCAGTACCTCGCCCAGGCGGCCTCACCTGCTATGCTGAACAGAGGCCTTGTGGAGGGATGGGAAGATTGGAAGGGATAGACAAGGAAGAGGGAAGGAAGCGGCCGTGGCCTTAAGTTAGGTACCATCCCGGCATTCGCCTGGAGGAGAAGTGGGAAACCACGGAAAACCACTTCCAGGATGGCTGAGGTGGGAATCGAACCCACTTCTACTCAGTTGACCTCCCGAGGCTGAGTGGACCCCGTTCCAGCCCTCGTACCACTTTTCAAATTTCGTGGCAGAACCGGGAATCGAACCCGGGCCTCCGGGGGTGGCAGCTAATCTCGCTAACCACTACACCACAGAGGCGGACAAATGTACTTGATTAAGAATTTATATGTGTTTCCTCAAAACTTGATATTTGAATTAAACTCTCATTGAATTGGTTGGGGGTAGAGGGAATTTCATTAAGTTTTCTCTCATCATCGGATTCCAAACGACAAAGTATGCCAGCAGCATTACACAAAGCATTATTTTAAGCATTGAACTAATTAAGCTGTTATTGTTATGGTAAAAGTGATTCCAAATTGGGGCTACTAATCTGGTAAAATTCATACCAGATAGGCTATTAAATTTACCTTCGTGTTATTATCTTGAAAGTGTCGATGAAGAATTTTAAAATTGCTCCCCATGTTCTTTCCTTCTATCACCTGCAATAATTATATCTAGGAGGCATTAGGTTAGATTGCTATTTAGTTGAATTGTGGGATTTAAATCCGACTCGTTGGCTGAATGGTCAGCGTACTGACCTTCGGTTCAAAGGGTCCCGAGTTCGATTCCCGGCCGGGTCGGGGATTTTAACCTTAATTGGTTAATTCCAATGGCTCGGGGGCTGGGTGTGTGTGGCGCATTCAGCATTAGAAATCATCCTAGGTAGGGCCCGCATCTTCACAGACATGCAGGTCGCCTAATAGGACGTCTACGAGAAAAAGACCAGCACCATGCTCCTCCGGAGCCCATACGCCATTATTTTTATTATTATTATTATTATTATTATTATTATTGGATTTAAATAGTATGTTTATGATGTATTGATCAGAGATTATGCATTCGATGATCAGAACTCGAAGTACATTAGTGTCCAAAACTTAAGCATAATGACTAAACGAGGTCATACCGCCTGATAGAAATGTCAGACGGATTGCTGAACAATCGGAAGCTGAATCACACACCCTATGTCACACAACTTGTCCAAAAAACAGTGTCAGAAAGGTTCTGATAGCTAAGGCACTCCTTTGACAACAACTAACAAAACTTGGCAATGCATTCCACAACAAAATATGCTGTTAATAGGGTGTATAGGTGACCCCTAACGTCCACACATGCTTCGCAGCGACGTGGCATGCTCTCTATTAGATGGTCCAAGAGCTCTTGTGGCAGTCGATCCCATTCCTTTGAAAGGGCAATGCGAAAATATTCGAGGCTCCTTGGCGGAGGCTGACGGGATGCAATTCGCCTCCCCAATGCATCCCAGGCATGTTCTATAGGATTCAGATCCTCAGATCTCGCTGGCCAGTCCATGCGATGAATGTCTTCCCCTGCCAGAAATTCGTGTACCAGAGCAGCGTGGTGCGGTCGGGCATTATCGTCCATTAAGAGGAAGTCTGGACCAACCGCACCACTGAAGAGTCGAACATGTGATCTCAGTACCTCATCCCTTTATCTCCGAGCGTTAACAGTGTTCCTCGGATCACCCGTGAAGATGTGCAGGTCCATACGGCCATTGAACATGATGCCGCCCCACACCATGACGCCAACACCACCACCACCACCACAACCATACTGGTCCCGTTCCAGGATGTTCCTGTGGTTGTATCGGCTACCCGGTTCTCTCCAGATTAATGTGCGACGGGAATAGTTCTACAAACTGAAGCGGGATTCATCTGTGAAGAGCACATGCATCCATTCATTCATGGTCCAGTTTCGATGTTGACGGTTCCACAGTAAACGGGCCCGTCTCTGTGCTGAAGTGAGCGGGACGCACGCCGCTGGACGTCGAGCAAACGGCCCTGCTGTTCTGAGCCTCCGGTACACAGTTTGCCGGGAAACGGCAACCCCTGAGGCGGCTGCAAGCTCCGGCGACAATTGTCTTGCAGATGCACTCCGATTTCGTCGGGGGGTTAAGGCCAGATATCGGTCCTGCTGTGGGGTGGTTACCGTTGGTCGACCATGTACTGGCCTACGACTAACATCTCCTGTGTCTCGAAATCGTCTCCAAAGCCTGGAAATGACTCTTTGTGGCACATTCAAGGATACGGCGACTTCGGCCTGTGTCTAGCCTGCTTCCAGGCGGCCGAGTATTCTACCCTTAAAAAACGGGGTACAAATGGCGTCGTTGTGCCATTATGTTGTCACGTTCACCACGAGGCTACACTCCGCACACTATAACAGGGCAAACACGACTGAGGGAATATGGGGTGCAGGCACTGGCTGTGTTTACCTTGCGGTTACGCCGCTAATCAAATCAGGGAACACTCCTTTCCTATACAGAGCGAACACGTAAGGTTGGTAGGCGCATATGTCATGCGATTTGTGGTCTATTTCCTGTTGCTGCTTACTCGTAATTTATGCTTTACTTTTTGACACTAGCATCTGCTATAAACTGTACATTCGTACGACATGGTGATGATAATGCGCTGAATGTATGAAATGGCCTAACTTATAAATCTAATTATGCATGTTGCAGGCATTTGTATCGTAGGTTTTGAAGTAGACATGCCGATATAAATTTCTTCTGGATGTTCTTAGGAACTGGGATTGCAATGTCGATCAGGCATATGATCTTTTATGCCTTGTTTGTCAGCAAAATATCAGGTTGGTTGTGACTTGTTGTTCTGTCAGTATGTATGTTCCTGTTCTGGTACGCTTATTTCATGTTCTACCTGACCGATATAACGTTTATACGTGATGCGCATATCTTCCTTAACACTGCAACTCATCTCTATGTATTTCAAGAAATGGAAAGTGATTTCTACGCATTTTCTTTTGGTGGTATTCTTTCCACCTAATATTTATTAATATACCGAGCTCGATAGCTGCAATCGCTTAAGTGCGGCCAGTATCCAGTATTCGGGAGATAGTAGGTTTGAACCCCACTGTCGGCAGCCCTGAAAATGGTTTTCCGAGGTTTCCCATTTTCACACCAGGCAAATTCTGGGGCTGTACCTTAATTAAGGCCGCGGCTGCTTCCTTCCCACTCCTAGCCCTTCCCTGTCCCATCGTCGCCATAAGACCTATCTGTGTCGGTGCGACGTAAAGCAAGTAGCAAAAAGAAAATTATTAATATCTTTCGTAAACCAACAGGAGTATTGTTAGGAGTATTGTTTCTTTTTAATGCCGGTTGCGATCGAGTTCTTCTTCGAAGACTCTGGCTTGTATATGCAATTTGCAAATAGTAATACTACTGAAATTCAACTCAAGAGGTTAGGAAAAGTATCCTTCCGCATGTGAGCACGTTCCCTGTTCCCTCTTCCCGTCTCCGTTCTCCATCTCCGTCACAACCAGTTTATCATTAACGCCGTGCGTCTATCTGACAAGTACTTCATTCTGAAATAGTGAAGCATCAAACGAAATCACTTCCTTTCACATAGCTGTACTTTGATCACGTACCATACCTATTTATTCCTTTATTGACCATGTAAAACCTACAGATTACTGACGAATACCGAGGCAAGAGAAGCAAGGTTCATTTTTATTCCATAATGCAATTTGTGTGAGGCACATGGAGACTTACAACATAAGTATACGATTCTGCTCTCGTGCAACGACTGTCAGTGGTAGTTTCTCTCAGTTCAAAAAGCTGAAAAATCCACCCGTGAGTGGGATTGCAAAATACAATGTTTCCAGGAATGTTGTAAATATTGTAGCCTCGTCATTCGGAAGGTAAAAACAAACTCATGATCCCCTCATGACAACATTTCTGCAAGTAGAGGGCGGTTACGAATATAAATGAAAGTAAAATTATTATTATTATTATTATTATTATTATTATTATTATTATTATTATTATTATCGAATACGCCAAGGATCCTATTCCCATACCGTTTTAAAGCCCTTCCTGTTTTATTTACGGCGAGTGCATACTGAGCTGACACATCGACCTTTCGCTGGAGACTTGGATTTTCCGTGGAGTTTAAATTCCAAGCGAGCGGCGTAAACACTATATACAGAAACGCCGGTCAGCTGCGCGGTCTTTTTCACTTCTTCCACAGTCCTCAGCGGATTCTAATCTCGTAGGCTACTGTAAACGTTTAAAACAATTTGGTTTAGATCTCCTATTTAATTTTTCTCCACTTTTGTTAGCTAAGTATTTCACTGGGGACTCAAACGTCACAGCATCACACTTGTCTTGCTCGCAGCTGGTAGCCATTATTGCCAACAGTTTTTTGGATCCATCTTCAACGTCGCACATATTATGCGAACTTATCAGCAATGGAATGAACTAGAACAAAGCTTACTAAGTATACAGTGCAATAAGATATCAATATCATATTAAACAATTTGTATTTTGCTACACACACCACTGAGAACAATAACTATTCATAGCCATCTACGTATGAAATATAAGAGTTGGTAACGGACCCGAGTAACATACAACCTGTGATATATTTTCCGTATTTATACAGGGCAAAAAATTTAAATTTGTCAAGTCAGTTCACCAGAATATCTAACCAAACTGAAAAAAGCTCCTGACTTCAGGAAAAAGTAACAAACCTAGGGAACTATTTGGCGCTGCGGAAGCCTTTTCACCGACCAGAAGTCTGACTAACATCAAAAGGACCGCTAAGGTCTTGAGTTGATTCTCCGTATAGTCTTCGTGCGAATATGAATGCATAGTGCGACATCATTTCAGACGCGACGCAACGATAATCGTTGCCGCCGCAATGACTGTATATCAAAACCTGCACAGCTACGCATTTTGCAGATCTATGACTGTGTCAATCAACCGTCGCTGTAGGAGCAAAAATTCACTCGTCAGTGACGTGTGAAGTCATTCTTCGCATTTCAAACTCGTATTAGCATCTACTAACATTCACCCAGGAGCCTCGTTCAGGAATGTCATATAATGTTTAAAACATTTCTTAGCATACAAAGTAGAGGTCCCCCATACCAAAAAACAAAACAAAACAAAAAAAAACGTAAAATTAAGCAATAACTTTAATTGTGCCAAAAGTTGAAGAGCTAAAGGGCCTGGAAAAGTTTCAAATTATGAGTCCTGGATAGCTCTACCAAACTTTCAAAAAAAATTCGAAAATCACTTCCGGCCTAAATGCAGTTCAAGAAAAACAGCCTAAAATCGCTTGTTTCTTTACTCGTATTTTTAAATTTAAATCCTAGCCAAATTAACTTATTTACATAATTATTCCTGTAATGTATCCCTTGGTTCAATAACCCTCAGGCGTTTCTCTTTTTTTTTTTAATATCCGCACGTAATGTACTTGTAAGGGCTAGGTGAAACTCCGCATTGACTCACATTAGCGCTAGTAGTGGTGCTTAAGTGAAATAATGCATTGACTCACATTAGCGCTCGTAGTGGTAGAAAAAGACAAACTACTAATCTAATCACGAAATCGACTGGAATTCGTCAACACTTGGGCTGATGACAGACGGAGCGGTTTTTACCGAGTCGGCAACCGCGGCGGCCGCCACCTGTGATTGATACACAGAGCGGTTTTTGCCGACTGTGACGAAACCACTGCCTGCTCGATCTGCATCTACATAAAATGACTGCTTATAAGCAGTCATCGGGTGCGTATCGAGTAGGCAGTGAACAAAACCCATTAGCGAGCGCGACGTTAGATGAGGAAGCTAGCTAACATTATATAAAAATAAATTATTGTTCGTATTCTTATTCCAAAAGTCTACTTACTCTATATGTCCTTTTACGTGTACATGATTGAATTTCAAAGATACTTCATGACATCTAATACAGGAATACCTACCAATGATGCAATCGCCGCGTAAATTCAGCCACGGCCTACTGGATCCTTCGCTAGAGCGACGCATCAAGTCGGCCGTGAATCAGCTGAATGTATATGGCGCTAGAGCGCGCACGAAGTCTTCAAAACGCTCGCTGCACCGCCAGCTAAATGACAGGCCGAGTCGGCAAATCTGCCGCCTGTCGGCGAGTACCGCTGTGTCTCTTTCAGAAACATGCGCCGACTCGGCAAAAACCGTCCGTGTGTCATCAGCCTTTTAATCATTATTCACTTTTCTGCCGCTGTTCGAGATGGAATGTTCTTCTAAAACGAAGTGATGTATTATCAACGTGAAGGTCATGCATGCACGTACTGTATACTTTGCATTCGATGATTAGAAAAAGGATTGCAGTTTTTTTTTGCTAGGGGCTTTACGTCGCACCGACACAGATAGGTCTTATGGCGACGATGGGATAGGAAAGGCCTAGGAGTTGGAAGGAAGCGGCCGTAGCCTTAATTAAGGTACAGCCCCAGCATTTGCCTGGTGTGAAAATGGGAAACCACGGAAAACCATTTTCAAGGCTGCCGATAGTGGGATTCGAACCTACTATCTCCCGGATGCAAGCTCACAGCCGCGCGCCTCTACGCGCACGGTCAACTCGCCCGGTGATTGCAGTTTTTAAGAATAAATAGAATATATTCTCATACTGTATTTTATTATATCTTATTTACGTAAAATTCGTAGCTAATATCCCTAGGATGTTTTCAACATTGAGTTCCTTGCCTTAAGGGCGAGAACTGTGGAATTTTGATTTACTGTAGGTGCTTCTGCCGCGGGCAGATGCCTATCATTCCGTGTGGAGATTACAATTTAGATTCCTTCAGAACTGCTCACATTCATTACTAGTAAGCTAACAATGCATTAAGTTAGGATTATTTAGATGCGAGAAAGTGAATATATCCCTAACTATTGCAAGATAAAATCAACAATTACTATTTTAGCTTTCCTAGTTATCTGGGTCAGCACTAACTTGGTTTCTACCCAGTTTGACGTCCGAACGTCATTCTTGACGCGAACTGTATGAGGAAGATTGTATTTTCTATTGCGTGTTTCTGTGGTGGTTTGTACTCTGTTAGAGCGTGTTGTACCCAGTTCGACTCATTGGCTAAATGGTCAGCGTTGAGGCCTTCGGTTCAGAGGGCCCGGTTTCAATTCACAGCCGGGTCGGGGATTTTAATCGCGTCTGATTAATTCTTCTTCTCCGGGGATTGGATGTTTGTGTTTGTCCCAACACTTTCCTCTTCATATTCAGACAACACACTACACTACCAACCACCAAAGAAACACGCAGTTGTAATTACATCCCTCCGTATAGGGTTGACGTCAGGAAGAGCATCCGACCTTAAAATATGGCCAAATCGACATGTGCGTCACAGTTCTCACCCGCGACCTCACAGATGAGGGAAAAGCGTAGGAAGAAGAAGAAGAAGAGTGTGTTGTACCCAGCTCCCATACTCGAAGAATCAACCTAACGCGGCTAAAACTCGGGGCCTTCCGAGCCGAGGGCTACTACGCTGATCAATGACTGGATCAGGATAAATAAATCAAGGGCATAGCCAAAGGCGGGAGGTGGGGTCACTGGGGGAGGGGAATTTTACAAAAATAAAATAAGCAAAATTGATAATAAACAATAAACTAAATAAAGAATCAAAGTCATAATCATAGGACCAACAGATCTATTGACTACATTTTCTAAGAAGCCTCGAAAGTTGGATTTTAGATTATAAACTGAACATGCCATTCGCTGTAAAACTGTTGATCTTGATCGTATTGTTGTTGTTCTGTATTTTAATGTAAGATTTTGTAATGTACTGCAATCTGAATATCAACATAATTCGCTTGTATCAGTGTCGTAATAATGAAAGCCTTGGCATGTGCGTACTACACCCAATCGGCCGATCCTCGTTAAGCTACTGAAATAAAGCGTCTTATCTTACAAAGTCAAATCTGAGAGAGAGAGAGAGAGAGAGAGAGAGAGATATGTCCTTACCTGTGTCAGCTCTATCCTATTAGAATAAGGCACTAACGCCAGAGTGATTATTTTGTGAGCTACGTAGAGCGCTATAGTCCCTAGCGCACGTATCCCGTAGATGCAGTTGATGTCTCCGTCAGCGGGTAGATCTTCCAGCAAAGTAGCCACGTTCTTACGGAAGGAGAATGCCATCACCATCCGCTCCAGTTTACCTGGAAATTAAAAACTTGAAATTCAATGGGGTTTTATTTATATTTATTTAAGGTAATTTATTTATTGACTTATCTCAAGCTATGAAGCCTGTTGATGAGCCAAACCACTGTACAAACTTTTTCTTTTTTTGCTAGTTGCTTTACGTCGCACCGACACAGATAGGTCTTATGGCGACGATGGGACAGGAAAGACCTAGGAATGGGAAGGAATCAGCCGTGGCCTTAATTAAGGTACAGCCCCAGCATTTGCCTGGTGTGAAAATGGGAAACCACGGAAAACCATCTTCAGGGCTGCCGACAGTGTGGTTCGAACCCACTATCTCCCGGATGCGAGCTCACAGCCGCGCGCTCCTAACCGCACGGCCAACTCGCCCGGTACACTTACAAACTGGAGTGTCATTAAGTTCTTACTTCATTAAATTATAGGCAAATATTAAACTTAAACAATAACCAAAACTGGGTGGGGCTGTCTCGGAGCCGTGGTCATAATGTTCTCAAATCGCATTATACCGGGCGCGTTGGCCGCGCGGTTAGGGGCGTGCAGCTATGAGCTATGAGATAGTTTGTTCGAACCCCACTTTCGGCAGCCCTGAAGTTGGTTTTCTGTGTTTTCCCATCTCTACACTAGGCAAATGCTGGGGCTGTACCTTAATTAAGGCCACGGACGCTTCCTTCCCACTCCTAGGCCTTTCCTATCCCATCGTCGCCTTAAGACCTATCTGTGTTGGTGCGATGTAAGAAATAGAACACTACACTATTTCCAAATTTCACCAATTCGATTATATCTCCCTGACTGTCTTTGAGAATATATACCTCCATGGGCTAGACGGAAGCAGTAGACGCGGTTGCGGTTTGCGGCGCTCGGCGGCATCGACTTCCTTACCTTGTATGTAGGCTATCTTAGTAGGCTGTCACATTGGACAGTTTCGGATATTCCGGGCTTGTCCGATTTCATTTGACTCAATCTTTCTACTTGCTTGCTTGCTTGCTTTTGCGGTAGGCTTGAACCTTCTTTAAATTATGATATTGTAACAGTTTTGAAATTAACGCAACGTTCATAAATCAATCAATCAATCAATCAATCAATCAATCAATCAATCAATCAATCAATCAATCAATCAATCAATCAATCAATCAATCAATCAATCAATCAATCAATCAATCAATCAATCGATCGATCAATCAATCAATCAATCACCACTGATATGCATTTAGGGTTGTCGCTCAGATAGTAGATTCCGTATCGGTTGTTTACATAATACTTAAATGATATCAAAGAAGTTGGAAATTTATCAAACATCTCCTCTTGGTAAATTATTCCAATCCCATTTCTCTTCCCATAAACGAACATATTCCCCAATTTGTCCTCTTCAATTCCACCTTCATTTTCATCACCATTTTTAAAGTCTATTCGTCGACTAATGTCATTCTAAGCCATCTCTCTACTGACCGCTCAGAACAATCCGCTTAGGGCCGGTTCAACCAGCAGGTACGCAGAAGGTAAACTACATGGGAGTGTAAATCTCCTGGTATAGGATTTTTGATCAGGCGACTACAGAATTGTCAACATAAAATCAAACAGGGGAAATGCAGGACTTTGTTAATAATCAGTAATACCAATAGGGCAAGCTACTACGACTAGCATGGCGAAATGATTACTGTTGTCAAAATAGACACCAAGCCGTTGCCCACCACAACAATGCAGGTGTATGTGCCTACTAGTTCATCCGATGATGAAGAAATTGAAAGAATATATGAAGAGATAGAAGATATAATACAATATGTAAAAGATGACGAGAATCTAATTGTGATGGAAGACTGCAATACAGTGGTAGGACAAGGAAGAGAAGGTAATAGAGTAGGAGAATTCAGACTCGGGCAAATGAATGAAGGAGGAAGTTGGTTGAATTCAGCACCGATCATAATTTAGTCCTTGCTAATACTTGGTTCAAACATCACAACCGACGGCTGTATATGTGACCGAGACCTGGAGACACTAGAAGGTTTCAAATAGACTTCCTTTTGATTAGGCAGAAATTCAGAAACCAGGTGTTGGATTACAAGACTTTTCCAGGAGTAGACGTAGACTCTGGCCACTACTTGGCCATGAAATGCGATCTGAAGTTGACAAAAATTGAAAAAAATGGAAGGAGTATAAGTAGATTGGATGTAGACAAGGTGAAAGAAGAGTGTGAGTGATTATTAGAAGGAACATGTTACAGAAGAACTACATCAATAGGATAAAAGAAACATAAGAGATGAAGAGAGAAGGGCTGTAAAGAATGAGATCATTTGGGCTGCTGAAGAAAGGTTAGAAATGAAGGAAATATCAACTAAGAATTAATGAATAACTTGGAAATTACCAGAAATGATTGACGAATGGCGAAAGAAATTAGGAGTGCAGAAAAGAATGTTCTTGTTTGAGCCATCAGTCCATAGACTGGTTTGATGCAGCTTCAATGCTACCCTATCCTGTGCTAATCTTTTCATTTATACATAATTGCTGCATCCTACATCTGCTCTGATCTGCTTGTCATATTCATACCTTGGCCTACCCCTACCGTTCTTACCCCCTACACTTCCCTCACAAACCAACTGCACAAGTCCTGGGTCTCTTAAGATGTGTCCTATCATTCTATCTCTTATTCTCGTCAAATTTAGCCACAACGACCTCCTCTCACCAATTCGATTCAGTCTCTCTCCATTCGAGATTTGATCTATCAGTCTCATCGTCAGCATTCTTCTGTAACACTGCATTTCAAAAGCTTCTATTATCTTTCTTTCTGAGCGAAGTTATCGTCCATGTTTCACTTTCATACAATGCCACGCTCCGAACGAAAGTCTTCAAAAATATTTTTCTAATTCCTATATCAATGTTTGAAGTGAGCAAATGTCTTTTCTTAGGAAATACGTTCCTTGCTTGTGATAGCCTGGATTTTACGTCCTCCTTACTTCTGTCATCGTTAGTTATTTTAATACCCAAGTAACAATATTCATCTACTTCCTTTAAGACTTCATTTCCTAATTTAACATTTCCTTCATCACTTGACTTCGTACGATTGCACTCCATTACTTTTGTTTCGGTATTATTTATTTTCATCTTGTACTTCTCACCCAAGACTCGGTTCATACCATTCAGCAACTTCTTCAGATCTTCCGCACTCTCACACATAATAATATCATCGGCAGATTTCAGGGTTTTGATTTCCTCTCCTTGAATTGTGATTCCCTTTCCAAATTCTTCTTTGATTTCCTTTACTGTCTGTTCTATGTAAACATTGAAAAGGAGGGGGGACAAACTGCAGCCTTGCCTCACCTTTTTCGGGATTGCTGCTTCTTTTCATAGCCCTCGATTCTCATCACTGCAGACTGATTGTAGATTGTAGATCATTTTTCTTTCTCGGTATCAGATCCCGATCACCTTCAGAATCTCAAATAGCTTGGCCCAATCAACATTATCAAATGCCTTTCCTAGATCTACGAACGCCATGTATGTAGGCTTGCCCTTCTTAATTCAATCCTCTAAGATCAGACGTAAAGTCAGTATTCTAAATTTCTTCTGAAGCCAAATTGATCTTCTCCCAACTCAGTTTCAACTTATCTTTCCATTCTTCTATAAATAATACGTGTTAGAATTTTGCAGGCGTTAGATATACTAAACTAATGGTGCGGCAGTTTTCACACTTGTCAGCACCGGCTTTCTTGGAAATAAGTACAAGAACGTTCTGCCGAAAATCGAATGGCACTTCTCCTGTCACATGCATCTTGCACACTAAATGGAACCTCGCCATGCAGAAAAGAATACAGGCGATTAAAGAATGGATAGAGTGGATAGAAAGTGCAGGACAGCTAAGGTAGAATGGTTGTAAGAGGAGTGCAAGGATGTTGAAGGTTATATGGTCCTAGCAAAAGTAGATGTTGTATACAGGAAAATCAAGGAAGACTTTGGAGGAAAAAAAGGTAGGTGTATGAATCTTACGAGTTCGGATGAAAACCACTTCTAGGGAAAGAAGACAAAGCAGAAAGATGGCAGGAACATATTATACAGTACAGTTGTATCACGGTAAGCACGTAGGTGGTATGGTTCTGGAACAAGAAGAGGCCGTTGATGCTTATGAAATGGGAGACCCAATTTTGAGGTCAGAATTCGACATAGCTTTAACAGACCTAAATAGGAACAAGGCACCTGTAATTGATGACTTCACCTTTTCCTACCGCTTTCCCCACATCTGTGGAGTCGCGGTGCGAACGGCATCGCACATGTGAATTTGGCTCTGTTTCACGGCCGGATGCCCTTCTTGACGTCAACCCTATATGGAGGGATGTAATCACTATTGCCTGTGTCTGTGGTGGTTGGTAGTGTACTGTGTTGTGTGAATATGAAGAGGAGTGTGTTGGGATGGGCACAAGCACCCAGTCCCCAAGCCAGAAGAATAAATCAGGAGCGACCCGGTCGGGAATCGAATCCGGGACCCTCTGAATCGAGGCCAGTACGCTGACCATTCAGCCAAAGAGTCGGACGCACCTGGAATTGATGACATTCCCTCTGAATTACTGACTGCCATAAGATAAACCAGCGAGGTTATTCCATTTAGTGTGTAAGGTGTATGATACAGAAAAAGTTCGGCAGACTGTTGTTATACCTATTCCCAAGAAAGCCGGTGCTGGCTAGTGTGAAAACAACCGCACCATTAGTTCTCACGGATGCAAAATGTTAACACGTATTATTTACAGTAAAATGGAAGGACAAGTGGCAAATGAGTTGGGAGAAGAAAAATTTGGCTTCAGAATAAATGTTGTGAAGCAAATTTGATGGCCAAGCTCACGTTCATGGCGTTCGCAGATCTAGAAAAGCATTCTATAATGTTGATTGGAGCAAGCTATTTGAGATTCTGAGGGTGGTCGTGATCAGAGACCGAGAACGAAGAATTATCTACAAGCTATATAAAAATCAGTCTACAGCTCTAAGAATCGAGGGCTTTAAAACAGATGCAGCAATCCAAAAAGGAGTGAGGCAAGGCTGCAGCTTGTTTCCCATCTCTTTTTTCAATATTTATATAGAACAGGCAATAAAGGAAATCAAAGAGGAATTTGGAAAAGGAATCACAATCCAAGGAGAGGAAATCAAAACCCTGAGATCTGTCGATGATGTTGTTTTATCTGAGACTGCAGGAGATCTGGAGAAATTGCTGAATGGTATGGACAGAGTCTTGGGAAAGAAGTAGCCTACAAGATGAAAATAAATAACTCCAAAACAAAAGTAATCGACTGCAGTCAGGTGATGCAAGAAATATTAGATTACGAAACGATGTCTTAAAAGGAAGTAGATGAATATTGTTACTTGGGTAATAAAATAAGTAACGATGGCAGAATGAAGGAGGACATTAAATGCAGACTTGCACAAGCAAGAAAGGCCATTCTTAAGAAAATAAATTTGCTCACTTCGAATATTGATATAAAAGGTGTTTTAGAAGACTCGTATGGAGCGTGGCATTGCCTAGAAGTGAAACATGGATGATAACCAGCTCAGAAACTTTCGAAATGTGGTGTTACAGAAGAATGCTGAAGGTAAGATGATCCGAGATATAAGCGCAGTTTTACGTCATTAGTATTCAAATAGGGGACATTTCGTTGCGTTTTGGGGTACCATTTGATTTCAGACGATGTGGTATGTTGTTGCAGTGAGTGGAATTCTGTCTGGGTAGTGCCCCTGTGATTTTGTATGTGTACACGATCTTCTTGGGACAGGGTGTAGCTAAGTGGGCTCTTTTGTCGATGTTAAGTGTTGTGTAATTTGGGTTTAGGTGCACTCGATTTTTGGTATCCGTGGTTTAGCCTAGAGGGCACATCTAATGGTTTTGAAAATCTGAAGCTTTTTGTGAATTTGTGTCCGTTAGGTTATGATTCCACGTATAATATCAGTTGTTCAGAGAAACTTGCCTTTTGATTTCCATGTGAAGCTTATTGAGAATAGATATTTTGTGGTCTCAATGATCTGAACTTAAGGAGTAGATGGGACGATCTTGTTATGCATCTCATGTGATGTTTACCTATTTTAATAATGTCATGTAAGCTCATTATTTCGTTTAGGAATGCCGTATGTTGACTGAAGACTTATAGAAAAGTGTAGCATTGTTTTCGTAAGAGTTTAGTATACATTTTGTTTCCATAGCGAAGTCGTTTTTATCATCCCAATTTTTCACCAACAATTATTTCGTATCGGATTTTAAGATTTCAGTTAGTAACCACCGACATTATAGGTATGTTTAACCGAGCTCGATAGCTGCAGTCGCTTAAGTGCGGCCAGTATCCAGTATTCGGGAGACAGTAGGTTCGAACCCCACTGTCGGCAGCCCTGAAGATGGTTTTCCGTGGTTTCCCATTTTCACACCAGGCAAATGCTGGGGCTGTACCGTAATTAAGGCCACGGCCGCTTCCTTCCAAATCCTAGCCCTTTCCTGCCCCATCGTCGCAATAAGACCTATCTGTGTCAGTGCGACGTAAAACAACTAGCTCTATCTCTAGGTATGTTTAATTCTCAACCACCAGAATTGCAGGTCGGGTGACCAAAGGGGATTTTAATAACCATTTGTAATGTCAATGGTGGAATTATATTATGTTTGGATTTCGGCCATAGCTTAGTTGGATGTTATACCCGATAGGACTGCGCTTGCCACTTGACATGGTAGTGATTACTTTTCATATATATATATATTTTTTTTCTTTTGGGTTTACTCATCTTATGGGTTTGTTAAGTAATACTTGTGTGTATTGTTGCTATTGTGTAGGTTTAGATGTTGGAAAATGGTTTAGTGGTATACAGAGGTCGTTAGAGCTCTTGTAACATAGATGGTGTACGCTTTCAGAGTTGGTATTTCGTCTGACATATTTAGTTTCTCACCCTATGAAATCCCATGAAATGGTGATTGACTCTTACCACTAGCGTTTGGTTATTTAGATTTTGTTAGTGCGTTTCCGTGTTCAGTGTTAATTGTTAGTGATAGTAGTTATTATTGGCGAGATTATGCCTATTCATTTTCATTGTTAGTCAAGGGTTGTAAATAATTACTTCGATCATTGCAGAATGTTGTTTGTTTTCCGAGTGTGGTTGGACTCAGCATTAGTAAAGCCGAATTATCTGTTAGCTATCCACATGCATTAATTGATTTTTTCTTGATGCAGTTCCCAAGCACTGTTGGTGACATGGTCTTATTACGAATGTTGCAATTCCTTTTATTCTTGCTTAGTCTTGGTTCTCATTTATTGGAAATTGAGCTTTGGAGCATTTATGCTCTGATAAGAGACACAATTTATTTCAAAAATGTTGATTAGGAATTAACAATGGTTCAAATTAGATTCATTCGATGATTGTCTGGTACCATGTTAGAGATTTTAATAATTAGACATCCTTTCTACAGACGAAATTTGGCAATCGATTGTTCGAGAAACCAAACTTTCACACGCAGAGCCCCGGTTTAATTTGAAATCCGCTTTAGTTTTCAGACTCGTATCTTTAATTTTCCTATAATTCATCGTCAAGTGCCAACGACCGTATCCGTGTTGAAACACCGGATCCCGTGAGTAAGTAACATTGGGCGTGGTCAAGATTTGGATGGGTTGCCACGCGCTGTTGGTGGGGGTAGGGGAATGGAGGCGCGGAAAGGAACTGGCCACCCTACCGTACGTAAACTCCGGCTAAGGCACAGCTCTGCGGAGGTTCGGAACTGCCTTCGGGCAGAATACACCCTCCCTCCCATCGTCAAGTTAATTCAACCTTCGAAAGCCATTAACTGGGGCAGAACAATGTATTGGTATCGTCTATTTTCATAAAGTTTACTCTGATTGTTATTTTTCTTTGTCGACATGACATAATAATTTGTTTCTCTCCTTTTCCAACTTTAATTGTTTTTATTTAAATAAATATCCGGTCAGGAAAATTATTTCTTTCATTTCAAGTAGATAATATCTTCCTCTTACCCTGCCGATCAGAAGAAGATGTGACTACGACGGACAGCAACCACTACCTGAGATCAAGAAGACTTCATGCGGTATGGTCATTATACTGAAATCCTGGTATCGTCGACGGCAAGGGTACAATAGATGTATTGAATCTCCCCCATGACGCAGTGTAAGCATCTGGTAAGTTTCTAAGTAACTGTTTTACATACTTTCTTTCTTTCTTTCTTTCTTTCTTTCTTAATCCGTGAACCGTCCAGGGTTCGCTTTACCCTCGGATTCAGCTAGGGATCCCACCTCTACCGTCTCAAGGGCAGTGTCCTGGAGAGTGAAACTTTGGCTCGGGGATACAACTGGGGAGGTTTTACCTGCCATTCTGAACAGGGGATTTACGGTGGAATGGGAAGATTGTAAGTGATAGACAAGGTAGCCTTAGGTACCAACCCGGTATTTGCCTGGAGAAGAAGTGAGAAACCAAGGAAAACCACTTCGAGGATGGCTCAGGAGAGAATCGAAACTGGCCCCTACTCATTTGACATCCCGAGGCTGAGTGTACCCCGTTCCAATCCTCGTATCACTTTTCATAATTCGTGGCGGAGCCGGGAATCGAACTTGGAACTCCGGGGGTGGCAGCTAATCACACTGACCATTAAACCACTGAGGCGGACAGTTTTACATACACTGAAGAACATGTTTCTGTGGGCAGGTTTTTATGTCGGCACAAGTAAAGTGCAGTAAGTAATTACAGTGCCGTTAAGTTCCATTTTCAACAATATTGTAAAGAACGGAAGCATATTATATTTTACATAGCATGAAATAGAAGTAATTTTTATCGTTGCAATCAGTACCGTAGTCTTTCTTCACCTAGATATACACTCACTGATGAAAAAAATGAGCACCTACAAGGAGAGGAGGAAGTTAAATGAAACTTCACATGTTGAGAAGTTATATGACTTTTGTTCAGTGATTACAAAATCAAGTGAAACGTACACAACTAAGTTGGCAGTACTAACAAACTGCTGGTCCCTTGTCATTGGGATGTTGCACCCTCTTAGGCCAGAATGCATGCAGTGATTCGGTTAGGTAGGATATCATACAGGTATTCTGTCCTGAGGCATGTTGATCCACACGAGTTGTAAATGGCCATCGGTATCCCGGATATTGGCATTGGGACGGAGCTGACGTCCGAGTTGAACCCACACATGCAATTTCGGGGAGAGATCGGGACGGGGATCATGGAGACCAAGGGCGTACCTCAACATCATGCAGGCAGTTCATAGATATACGTGCCACTATGCACGAGCTTTGTCCTGTTGAAAGAAGGTACCAAGATACTGTCTCACGAGAGGTAACACATGAGGACGCAGAATGTTCGTGACGCGCCGTTGAGCCGTCAGTCTTCTTGAGTCTTGAATCACTACCAGAGGTGACGTGAAGTCACATCCAATGACTATTTTAAAGTTTTTTTATTTCTTCTTTCTTTCTTTCGTTTTGGCCAACTGTGGACCACGTTATTCGATTTCAGCTGCTTCTGAGCTTTGATCTGCGCCCAGTAATCCTTCATACTTTCTCAATGCAACCGTCTTCCCTCTTCCGTCCATGGTGTTTGGGTCTGAAAACTAACTTTTTCTTGGAAACTCTTTATGTTCTTTATTTTTGACTTGTACGTTTCCCTGTTGCTTATTTCCGATCCTTGTATTCCCATTGCTGTCAGGTCCTTCTTCACTTCCAGATGCCAGCGTACCACAGTTTCCTTGTTCTCAAAAGACCCTACTATCTGGCTGATCAGTCTTCCCGGGTCCATTCTGTAGATGTGTCCAAAGAACATGGCTCTCCTCTTCCGGATGGTGTCTAAGATCTTTTATATCTTGCGGTACAGTGTTTGGTTTTCTTTCTTTCTGTATGATCCATCCTCTGTTCTTTGGGCTCCCAGTATCTTCCTTAGAATTTTTCGCTCCACCAGTTCTAACTTCTTGACCAATCCTACATTTATCAGGTTCAAATATTCAGCTGCATATAAGGCTTCTGGACGTATCACTGTCTGGTAATGTCTGAGTTTTGCATTGATTGAGATCTTCTTCTTGTTTTAGGTGTTCATAGCTTGTATGCCAAATTCATTTTGTTGATTCTCAATATCAGTGCCTCTTTCTCTGACAGGTTATTATCTATCCACTCTGCAAGATATTTTAATTCCTCTACTTTCCGAATCCTCCCTCCCTCCACTGTCATCCCTCTGGGTGCTGTTTCGATGTTGGTCATGTACTGTGTCTTCTCGAAGGAGATCCGTAAGCCTGCCTTGCTTGTTCCTGAGCTGGGCAATCTGGTTCCGTGCCTCCTCTATTGACTTTGACAGAAACACAATGTCATCCGCAAAGGCTAGGCAGTCGACTACAGTCCCTCTATTCTTATATCCCACCTATTCCTTGCAATTTCTTGCGCCACCCGCTAATGGCCTTGTCAAGAACATAGTTGAATTGAAGGGGAGAAAGTCCATCTCCCTGTCTGACCTCTGTTTTAATCCTAAAGGATTCTGATAGTATCCCCCTGCACGTGACCTTGGATGTTGTGTCAGTCAGAGTCTGTTTAATGAGTTCTGTCGTCTTCCTATCTAGACCCATTTCTTCTACGATACGGATCAGTGTTTCTCTATCTACCGAATCGTAGGCCTTCTTGAAGTCCACAAATGTAGCAAGAATTTCTTGTTCCTCTGTTTCTGGTATGCTGTGATCAACTTCAGGTTCAGGATCTGTTTCGCACATGACCTTCCCTTTATTTATTTATGTATTTAATGAATTATTATATACAGCCTATAGGGGCCATTTTAAACGAATAAAATGGCAAATTAGACAAGTACAATAAGATAACAATCGTTATAGAAAACAATATTGAGTATCAACAGTAAATAAACAGCGATAACAATGTAACAATAAAGGCAACGATAACTGGCAAGGGTCGGTTACAGAGTTAACAAGAAGAAAGGTCGTGGTTGCATGGGTGGAAGAAAATGGAAACCAGGAGAGGACTTCAAAGGAACCTTTCATTTTGTTTTTGAAGGATGCAAAGGGTGTGAATATGTCATTATCCGGTAGTGAGTTACCAACAGTTGGGAGATGGTGGAAGATAGAGCGTTGTTGTAAGTTTAGGCGTGGAAGGGACATGATGAATATGCCGGTTGTGTGTAGGGCGTGGAAACAGATAGGTCTTATGGTGAAAACGGGACAGGGAAGTGCTAGGGGTGGGAAGGAAGCGACCGTGGCCTTAATTAAGGTACAGCCCAAGCATTTGCCTGGTGTTAATGTGGGGAAAACACGGAAAACTGTTCAGGGCTGCCAACAGTGGGGTTCGAATTCACTATTTCCCGAATGCAAGCTCACAGCTGCGCGCCTCTAACTGCACGGCCAAGAGGAGTGGATTGGGTAAATGCACAACTACCTACCTGGATTTGTTCTGTACTCATGAAAAAATTTGACCTATAGTCTCTGACAGATCTTTACGTTCCATGACCCAAAGACACTGGAATAATAATAATAATAATAATAATAATAATAATAATAATTTTTTTTGCTAGGGGCTTTACGTCGCACCGACACAGATAGGTCTTATGGCGACGATGGGATAGGAAAGGCCTAGGAGTTGGAAGGAAGCGGCCGTGGCCTTAATTAAGGTACAGCCCCAGCATTTGCCTGGTGTGAAAATGGGAAACCACGGAAAACCATTTTCAGGGCTGCCGATAGTGGGATTCGAACCTACTATCTCCCGGATGCAAGCTCACAGCCGCGCGCAATAATAATAATAATAATAATAATAATAATAATAATAATAATAATAATAATAATAATAATAATAATCGTATGACCTCAGCTACCGTGTGCAGACATTTCAATTTGACGCCATCTGGCTGTCTGCTCGTCAATTTCGACGTTCCGTTTTACTCTAGGCCTACTAGATGGCGGACCGAGTAAACCGAAACTCTCTTGGGCGTCTGTGGCTGAGATTTAATGAATTTTGTCGGGTAAACACCAAATGTGTCACCAGAGATCTTTTACATGGCGACATCGTACGACATGGAGTGTCGAATGGACTTTTCTCCGCCCTTCAATAATCCGACTACCTCAGCCGGATTTGAACCCGCTATCTTGGGATCCGAAGGCCGACACTCTACCATTGATCCACAGAGGCAGCTAAATACACTGGAAATGGTCGGTTACGGAACATAAGGTGCCTTTCAAGGTAATGTTTTGGATATTTGGGCCGCAAAACTAGTCTAAAACAACATTAGTTTCCACAGTTGAATCGGAATGCAAATTTTCAATTTAGATGGTTGGTTCCTATCCTCATTTTAATTGTTCATATCCCCTTTATGAATATTGGACAGCAGTTTTCGTACATTCTGTTTAAGAATCCCGATTTTAATTGGGTCATAGACGCAGTGTAAGGAGTTTCCGTTTTTAGGAGAACATGAATGACGTCTTACCTTCACACCTAGGGGAGTGAGACTTGGCGTTCCTGTCCCGTATGGTGGCGACTACAGCGACTATTGCCAGCAGCCCGAACACTGACCTGTAAACAAGACCGTTTCTTAACATCACCTTAGGCACACGAATCTATAAATTACATGAATTATAAAATACCACAGATTTAAAGCAACGAGACTGCCTTATTCATCTGCAAAGGGTTTCGTAATTTGTTCTTAAATGGGAGGAAAAAGGACAAAAGGTGGTCTAACGTTACATTAACTTGTAGGTTTACGGCAACGCTGGGATAGGAAAGAGCTAGGATTGCGAGGGTTTAGTCTAGGTACAGCCTTGGTGGTTACCTAGTGTAAAAATGGAAAAAGCACGGAAAAATTTAGGGCTGCTGACCGTAGGGTTTGAATCTACTACCTCCTGAATGCGAACATATTACTACATGACTCGAACAATATAACCAAGTCTGTATGAAGGTTTTGATGTTTCTTCATGAATTGTGTATTGAGACATCATCCTCAACAGCCTCGTGTACTTAGTATGAGTGAAACCTGTATGATATAATCTGTGTTGAGTAGCCGAACATACTACATTTAAAATCCCTTATCTAGTTATCTTCCTTCTTCTTCTTCTTTTTTTTTTGCGAGTTGGGTCTACTGCGGACCATGAGAAACTTGGTTTGCTGGTTAGTCTTTTCTTCTCTTCGCAGACGTTCCTTCTCAAGTCCTGGTGAACTTCCCGAATGCAGGTAGGTAGGTTGTGATTTCCGTTTCTCTTGGAGGATGGTAATTTTGTTCGCTAGCCTGTCGGTACCAGCTCTTTTAGGCCTTCATTTCACCTTCTCCGCTATGTACCGTCGTTATTTTCTCCGATCCGAGAATCTTCCTTAAGATTTTCCTTTCTTCTGTAGGTCCTATAATTTCCTTTCCATGTTATTCCATATTCTGAAATATAACCTAACCCCATAGCACTACAACCCTGAAGAGCCTTGGCCTACCAAGCGACCGTTGCTCAATCCAAAGGCCTGCAGATTACGAGGTGTTGTCTGGTCAGCACGACGGATCCTCTCGGCCGTTATTATTGGCTTTCTAGACCGGGTCTGAAATATAGCGTCCTACTTAACAACCATGATGTAGCCCTAATGTCTGCTCTTCGCGTTTCAATAGATCTCTCATTTGTTATAACTAGTCTATATCTATTCTGTATTAACCTATGTTCTAATATTTTCTCTCTGGCTTGTCCTTTATTTTTATTTATCAAGCCCATTTCGTTGGATGCATTTCATTTTTTTTTTTTTTTGCTAGGGGCTTTACGTCGCACCAACACAGATAGGTCTTATGGCAACGATGGGATAGGAAAGGCTAGGATTTGGAAGAAAGCGGCCGCGGACTTAATTAAGGTACAGCCCCAACATTTGCCTGATGTGAAAATGGGAAACCACGGAAAACCATCTTCAGGGCTGCCGACAGTGGGATTCGAAACCTCTATCTCCCGGATGCAAGGATCCAATTCATAAGACATTTAAATATATTTTTATTTCTGAGATCAAGCTAGTGTGCTCGATCCTGGCTCAGTCCGATGGTATTTGACGGTACTCAAATGTGCCAGGCTTGTGTCGGTAGACCTATTGATACGTTAAAGAATTCGTGCGGAACAAAAACCAGTGCCTAGTCATTTTCAGAAATCATGAAAAAATGTTAGTGGGACGTGAAAACTTTAACTTTAATAATAATAATAATAATAATAATAATAATAATAATAATAATAATTTTTTTGCTAGTTGCTTTACGTCGCACCGACACAGATAGGTGTTATGGCGACGATGGGACAGGGAAGGGCTAGGAGTGGGAAGGAAGCGGCCGTGTCTTTAATTAATGTGTGCAAATGGGAAACCACGGAAAACCATCTTTAGGGCTGCTGACAGTGGGGTTCGAACCTAGTATCTCCCGAATACTGGATACTGGCCGCACTTAAGCGACTGCAGCTATCGAGCTCGGTAATAATAATAATAATAATAATAATAATAATAATAATAATAATTATAATAATGATAATAATAGCCGTACCCAGAAGGTGAGATCGTGTATAACGGTGCTGCGGCTTATATCCACTTATACAGAAGACCTGCGCTTCGTTCGTGCCTTCCAAGGTATATTTGTGGCTTTACTTTGAGTGATAAGTTTGTGTTAGTGTTATCCAATGTTTTAGGGCCATGTATATTATTAATTTAGTGCTGAAAATGTCAACCATCTTGTGAATTGTTACATTTGTTCCAGAGATAACACTACCTAGAGAGTCACTAGTTATATATGGCTGAAATCTTTGCCCTAATTGTCACACATTTTGTTTCTTTTGTAATTACTCCCATGGAAACCACGAAAAAGATATGCACTATCTCGGCGTTGCCTAGGACACACAGCCTGCCAGTACTGTCAGCCATCTTTAAGACGGGCAATATGAGGCTTTTATACTGGACAGCATATTACGTGGGGGTTTAGCTCCGAACTGAAAGAGTAAGACCTAAGCACAATTCTGCGTGAGACACTGGGGTGGAGGCACCTCAACCCCGACACGGTGCGTCCCAATGGCTTGTAGGAGAAGTTCCTGTAGATATGCAGAACAGATGTGAATAAGGCTTAGCCAAATAAGCACTCGTGGATCACCTGAGAAAAACTGTCAACTGCCTCGACGGCAGAAGAGGATATATCCCAATGGCAGAAATGGAAGAACCGATACAAAACCTCTTTGCGTCTGACTTGAAGCAAGCGGCAAAGTGGTCAGCGTCTGTTCACCAGAGGTGCGGCTTGTCAACGTGCTCCCTTGTTCTAAACCACTAGCGATAGCTAGAAGATTGATTACAAACAATCATGACTCGTATAAGTAAAGACAACATTACCCCACGCTAAAGTGGCAACCAAGCATTCGGATTCCGGGGAGCTTGGACTTCTACAAGAGAGCAAGTCGGAGTGCTCTTGTAAACTTCCACAGAAAACACACACTTACATTGGCACTTTCAACATTCATATACTGATTCAAACAGGAAAACTATACAATCTCACAACAGAACTCACGAAGCAGAAAATCCAAATTCTGGCCCTGCAAGAAACACGTTTCACAGATTCAAAAACTATAGAGTACAATAAATACAGAAGCTTCAAAAGTGGAACAAACAAGAACATTGGCAAGGGAGCAGCACTATTTGGCATGACCTTCATTGTAGACAAGAAAGTTTTAGAACCCATAAAAGAGGCGAAACCCATCAACAATAGGGTTAAGATTTTAAGAATCAAACACACCAACAAAAGCTACACCTTCATTAATATCCATGCACTATCAAATGATGACAATAAGAAAGTGCCAGAAAAACGGAAAGATTCTGGGAAGAATTTGAAACAGAGATGGCCAAAATACCAAAAGATGATATGAAAATTCTACTGGGTGATTTGAATGCACACATTGGCAGGGAACGCAAATAAAAGAAGACTGTGGGAGACTCTCCGGCACACAGGTTCACCAGTAATAATGGTACTCGTATCAATGGGTTATGTCAACAAAACAACTTGAAAGTTATGCCAACTTCAGTCCAGAAACATTCCTAAAATTAAGGCGATCACCCTTCCACCATTTAGAATTTCAGATTGATCATGTGGCAAATACCATACGATTATCAAAAGGAAATTCATGATGTGCAAGTGCGCAGAGGTGCTAACATCGATTCGGAACATCATTTAAACAGGATCAAAATTAAATTCACACCCAAAAGAAAATTCAAAAGAAAACGCCGGTAATCCCAAAATCTGAACTACAAAAAATCAAAGACTCCAAAATAACACAATAATGGGAAGAACAACCTGCAGAAAATTGGGAGAAATTTCAAAATTAGACCATCAAAGCAGCGAAAGATCTCATCCCTCTTCACAAAAAACCAAAAACACCCTTGGTGGAGTCAAGAATGTGTGAGCGCACTAGAAGAAAGGAAAAAGCATTTCAAAACTACAATTGCAAGAAATCAGAAGAAACACAGAAGAAATTTTTCGAGGTTCGAAAACAATCATCAAAGATTTTCAGATAAAATAAACGGAAATACGTCAAAAGTCAACTGAAATCAATTAAAGACGATTTTAAAAATTATAACACGCACGATTTTTAGAATACCTTCGCGAACCAAATTAAAGGATTTTCTCCACAAAACCTTTGCTTTCGGAAACAAGATGGTAAAATGGCCTTAACGAATACAGAAAATAGCCAAGAACTAGCCACGTATTTTTCACAGCTTTTAAATTGTCCAGAACCTACAGATAGAGTCAAGAAAATACAGCCAAAAATCACACTAGAAAATTCGTCACCACCAACAAAAGAAGAAATTTAGTTACACATCAAGACACTTAAAACAACGAAGCATAAGGGGAGGACGGAATTTACCTACGATAATTATGCCATTTACAATAAAATACAAAAGTTGAAAACTAGAAAAGCGGCAGGAATTAATATTTCTGGGGATATACTAAAGACAATGGGTTGGGATACAGTATCATATTTGAAGTACTTATTTGATTATTATTGTTTGCATGAAGGAGCTATACCAAATGAAAGGAGAGTTGCTATAGTAGCTCCTGTGTACAAAGGAAAGGGTGATAGACATAAAGCTGAAAATTACAGGCCAGTAAGTATGACATGCATTCATGTAAGCTTTATGGAAGCATTCTTTCTGATTATATTAGACATGTTTGCGAAATTAATAACTGTTTCGATAGAAGGCAGTTCGGGTTTAGGAAAGGTTATTCCACTGAAGCTCAACTTGCAGGATTCCAGCAAGATATAGCAGATATCTTGGATTCAGGAAGTCAAATGGCCTGTATCGGGATTGAACTGTCTGAAGCATTTGATAGGGTGCATCATGGGAGACTACTGGCAGAAATGAGTACAATTAGACTAGACAAAAGAGTGAATGAATGGGTTGCTATATTCTAAAAAATAAATCTCTGAGAATAAGAGTAGGCGAAGCTTTATCTGACCCTATAATAATTAAGAGGGGAATTCCTCAAGGCAGTAGTATTGGACCTTTATGTCTTCTTACATACATAAATGATATGAGTAAAGAATTGGAATCAGAGAAAAGGCTTTTTGCAAGAATGTGAACAAATGGAAAATGACCTCGATAATATTGTGAGATGGACTGCAGGCAATGGTATGGTGAAAAACGGGGTTAAAAGTCAGGTTGTGAGTTTCACAAATAGGAAAAGTCCTCTCAGTTTTAAATTACTGCTTTGATGGGATGAATGTTCCTTATGAGGATCACTGTAAGTACCTAGGTGTTAATTTAAGGAAAAATCTTCATTGGGGTAATCACATAAGTGGGATTGTAAACAAAGGGTACAGATCTCTTCACAATGTTATGAGGGTGCTTAGGGGTTGTAGTTAGGATGTAAAGGAGAGGGCATATAAGTCTCTGGTAAGACCCCAAATAGAGTAAGGTTCCAGTGTATGGGGCCCTCACCAGGATTACTTGATTCAAGAACTGGAAAACATCCAAAGAAAAGCAGCTCGATCTGTTCTGGGTGATTTCTGAGAAAAGAGTAGCCTTACCAAAATGTTGCAAAGTTTGAGCTGGGAGGACTTGGGAGAAGACGAACTGCTCGACTAAGTGGTATGTTCCGAGCTGTTAATGGAGAGATGGCGTGGAATGATATTAGTAGACGAATATGTTTGAGAGGTGTCTTTAAAAGTAGGAATTATCACAATAGGAAGATAAAGTTGGAATTCAAGAGGACAAATTGGGGCAAATATTCGTTTAAGGGAAGGGGTGTTAGGGATCGGAATAACTTACTAAGGGAGATGTTCAATAAACTTCCAATTTATCTGAAATCATTCAAGAAAATGTTAGGAAAGCAACAGATAGGGAATCTGCCCCCTGCCCTACTGCCCTAAATACAGATCAATAGTGACTGATTGATTGATTGATTGATTGATTGATTGATTGATTGATTGATTGATTGATTGATTGATTGATTGATTGATTGATTGATTGATTGATTGATTGATTGATTGATTGATTGATTGATTGATTGATTGATTGATTGATTGATTGATAGCTGAACGTTTGAAAAATGTAGGTCCAAATTCACTCAGAGAAATTACACAAATGATTCAAAACATTTGGAAAACTGAAAATCTCCCGGATGACTGGAAGATTGCTTTAATCCATCCACTACATAAAAGAGGTGATAAATCAGATTTAAATAATTATAGAGTGATCTGTCTTGTATCTGTCACCTACAAAATTTTATCAGCATGTCTCTTGCAAAAAACACATAAGCAATTACAACCCAAATTAGCTGAATATCAATCAGGATTCAGACCAAATGAGCCATGCCCCGAACAAATTTTTAACCTCAAAACCATACTCAAAATGCGACCTCTCAGACAAAAACCCCTCATATGAATATTTGTAGATTTCAAAAAGGCTTACGATTCGACTGACGGGTCCTCACTGTTCCAAATTTTAGAAGAGAGGGGCTGGATGCCGAGTCTCGAGAAGTTATAAAACAATCGCTGGCGGGCACGAAATCTAAAGTAAAATTTATGGGGGAAATCTCAAAACTCTTCAACATTCAAACAAGTGTGAGACAAGGCGGTGAACTGCCTCCTATTCTTTTCAACATCGTCCTAGACAAGGTTATTGAAGAATGGGGAAAACTCAAGAAATTTGAGTTTTGGAAGACAATCCGTCTGGGCTTTCCCAAAGATAACCTCTACATACCATACCTCGCTTTTTCAGATGGTCTAGCGATACTAACAGAGGATGAGGAATCTGCCGTTAAACAGCACGAGATACTTGAAGAAAGTGCAGCAAAGGTGGGACTGCAAATATCGTTTGAGAAAACTAAATTCTTATGTTCAAAGATAGTTATCAAGATCCTGAGAACAACACACAATTGACAGAGTTCCTTACTTTAAATACCTCGGAGAATTTTATCGAGCCGACAGGGCTTGAAAAGATCTCACAACTAACTCGTCTCCAAAAAAGTAAAAGAGCATTAGGGTTAGTTCAAAACATCTACAACAAAAAATTCATGTCAAGTCATACAAAATTTCGGCATTACAACACTGTCATGAAACCAACAGTCCTTTACGCAAGTGAAACACTGACACTGAACAAGAACTTGAAGAAATCAAAAAGGAAGAGAGGAATATCATTAAGAAAATCTTAGGAGCAAGATACACCCAAGATGGTTACAGGTTACAATCAATCAAAACAACAGAAAAGTCTCCAAACATCGAAAGTGACATTAGGAAAAGACGAATGAAATTCTTCGGCCATCTGACTAGATTACCAGAAAATCGATTGACGAAAAGGATAATAGATTATGTAACCTCGCTTAAAAACTCAACACCCTGGCTTAACGAACTTCGAAAGGACCTAAAAACGCAAACATAAGTTCAACGGACAGTCTAGAAAGAGAAATCTTTAGACACAAATTAGACAACTGGGAGGCTACATCGGAGCAACCACAACAAAAACAATACAGACCAAAGTGGTCGGAAGAACGTAAACAAGCCTTCTCGGAGATAATGAAAACCGATTGGAAAAGCAAGGAGAACCCACAGAAGAATTGACTGAGTTATTTGGTTAACGCCTTCCAATATTGGGAGAATTCGCTAATAATAATAATAATAATAATAATAATAATAATAATAATAATAATAATAATAATAATAATAATAATAATAATAACTGACATAGACATATGTGCTAGAAAGCACAATGGTCCTTCATTCCATCTTCAAGCTGTAGTTTTCCTTGCTCCTTCCTTTCCTACGAGATATTCCTTAGCCTTTGATTTCTTTTTAGCCGTTCTTCTGCAGAAATCTTAGGCCATTCTAGGTGGGATTGGGGAAGTCTTTTACCTCTAAGGTCCTCGTTGTAACACCCTTTCTGTTCTAGACATCTTCCGTTGAAGGCAGGGAGGTTGCGACTTCCATTATTCTTGAAGGGTGATAATTTTATTCGCTAGCCTGTCCGTCTCCGCACTCTTAATGTCGTAATCGAGTTAGCGGTGATACACTGGGCATCGGTCCAAGCATAATTCATTTACTACATTCCGACCTTCAGTTATTCAAAACATATGATTTTTTTTAATTATCTAGTAACATTTTGAAATTAATGTTTCGTTTCTTCTGAGTTCTGAAGGAAGTTGACTTACCTGAGTTTGGGCTGGGAAAATTTGGGAGAAAGAAGACGAGCTGCTCAATTAAATGGTATGTTCCGAGTTGTCAGAGGAGAGATGGCGTGGGAGGACATCAGTAGATGAGTTCGAGTGGTGTCTTTAAAAGTAGGAAAGATCACAATATGAAGATAAAGTTGGAATTGAAGAGCACAAATTGGGGCAAATATTCGTTTATAGGAAGGGGAGTTAGGGATTGGAATAACTTACGAAGGGAAATGTTCAATAATTTTCCAATTTCTTTGCGATCATTTAAGGAAAGGCTAGAAAAACAACAGATAGGGAATCTGCAACCTGGGCGACTGCCCTAAATGCAGATCAGTAGTCTAGTAAATGTAAATGATGATGATAAATAACTAGCAAGCTTTTCAGTCCGTTGAAATTTCCAAATGTAACACAGTACACCATAACGAATAAAACTCCATCGTTTCATTACTCCAATTTATTTCAGGAAGACAAAATAAATGCACACACACACACACACACATACACGTCTATTCAGCTATGAATGGCCACACTTACTACTTGCTATTTAAAAGTCCCTCTTATGTGCACACACCAGGGAGTCCCGGCCGGTAGGAATTACCTGCGGACGGCTAGAATCCTTACTTTCACGTCCCTAAGTCCAGTCATCTCGTACAGTAGCTGTGTGTAGACCGCTAGATTTGAACACAGGGCTACAGGCTAGACAAGGCACGATGACTGTTCGGTTGTTCGACTTCAGAGACAGTCCAGTAATTCGCATAGTCACATAGCTCAACAGTATTCTACAGCAGGACGATACTCACAACAGCGAATATTAGCACAGGTCCATTTACCGTCATATTCACGATAACGGCTTCCCTGGCTGGCTCATGGCGATCCCCAGTCCACATAAATACACAAACACACAGTAATCTAGGGTAGTACACAGTCTTCCGTTCCGCATGTTGTCTGCCGTCCAGCTATTCACTTGACACTCCGACACACACAACGACAGCTCCTCGTTCAGACCTCGGTGGAACACTAGCGACAGCCGACATCTCTGTTGCCCTCAGCCCAGCTACCGAACCCCAACACACTGGGTCTCAAACAGACTCCACCACGGAGCCCAACATTGACCGATTCTCCGCGGCTAGCCTTCCTTTTTATAGCTCGTTTGATGGGAACTAGGACCTTCGGGAGATAGCTAGAGACGGAACATTCCTGTTGAATCAAAAAAAAAAAATCACAGGTAAGTCAGCCGTCGAGAACATTCCACGGAAATACCAGCCATGCCCTTCAGGCCCGCTGGGAGCTCCCGGTCGGCTGATTCACTAGTCCCTTCCAGGAAGTACCGAAAGGGGTTACAACAGGGCTGGCACGTAACAATACAGTGGCTTCAAGATAGGTAGGTGTCTGGCTCGGGCATGCGCAGGCATATCTTTTCTCCCACCGTGATCTATTCTGACAGTGAGCCATGTATAAGCTGCTCCTAAGTAAATGGATAAGCCAGCGACTAACGGGATATAAGTGAATATATTATGTTAGAATTATTGGAATTATTTTATAGTTACGCTACGAGCACTTATAATTTAAAGTATAGGTTTGACACATTTTAGCAGGTCATTGGCATTTTTAATTTTCCTTTCATATTTTTCTTCGCAAGAAATTACTGGTTTTTATATCGTTACCTCTGTTTCCTTACCTTTGGGCCAACATGATATAAAACTGACACATTTAAATCTTCTTTGGTAACTCATTAGGAGGTGACCGGGTACATTTTACCCATGGCAAAAATAATGATTAATATTTCTTGGTCGAACGGATATTTTGTCTTCTACCTCTTGCTAGTATCCTAATAGACTCCCCCAGACAGTCGTTATTGCTTGATATTTTGCTAGCATTCGTGTTATTCGAGCTGGTGGTATGTCTGTATGTTGATGCCAGTCTTAGGTTATTTCTAGCCCGTAAGGTAATCAGAGTGATTTTTAATTTTCTCGTTGATTTTGCGTTCGCAGTTCGCAGTGAACAGGCAAATTCAGCTTTGGAGTGGCATTCTTAAAAATGTATGCTGTAGTGTTGTGTAATGTAGTTGGATCGTTCACACCGATTCCATGTGTTGATGTTTGTGAAATCTATTCAGCTCCCGTGAAATGTTGCGGTTAACCATCCATGCAAATTGTAGGCATACACTGCTTAACTATGAATATCTCCAATTATGAGTTAAGGTATGAAATTATTAAAAGGAGTGAAATAGTTTTGGCTTAAAGGTCACTAAGCTGAGTGCCGGACGTGGTGAAGCAGAGGATGTAAAAAGAAGTATAGTTTAGGCCAGGGCCTCTCAGGGTGCATACACCAGTGCACTGCGCGGCGCAAGGTGCAAAAGATGACTTCGCTAGGTTGACCAGAGTGCAGACCCATACTCCTCGATTTACAGCAGTAGGACTGTCTCTCTCTTTCCCTATAATTTCGTGTGGCTATTTCTAGCCGGGTGCAGCCCTTGTAAGGCAGATCCTCCGATGAGGGTGGGCGGCATCTGCCATGTGTAGGTAACTGCGTGTTATTGTGGTGGAGGATAGTGTTATGTGTGGTGTGTGAGTTGCAGGGATGTTGGGGACAGCACAAACACCCATCCCCCGAGCCACTGGAATGAACCAATGAAGGTTAAAATCCCCGATCCGACCGGGAATCGAACCCGAGACCCTCTGAACCGAAGGCCACTACGCTGACCATTCAGCCAACGAGTCGGACTCTCTTTCCCTACTTCTGTCTCACACGCTCCGCCCGTCTCCCCCCTTCCTCACTTGCTGTGCAGCGCTCTACCATCCGAGCAGGGTTGAGCCGAGCTTAGCCGAGTCGTCTCGAGACAAAACGCTGGTCCGAACCGAGCTGAGTACCTCTGCGCATTGGTTTGCACGCATGAGAGAGGCCCTGGTTTAGACACTTTTCGAGTAGTATAGTGTAGTATAGTTACGGTAGAGAGAAAAGACACATCTCAACATTCAGTCAAAAGGAAATTAAAATTTTGTTTGGACTTTTATGCTATGCTGATATGCGTCCTGATGGATTAAATAGGTCAGAAGTCATAGTCTGTTACTGACGGAAAATGTCAAGATTGAAACAAAGCGTTTGACATTCATCAAGTTGAACCAAAAGTCCGACTCGTTGGCTGAATGGTCAGCGTAATGGCCTTCGGTTCAGAGGGTCCCGAGTTCGATTCCCGGCCGGGTCGAGGATGTTAGTCGGTTCTGATGAATTCTTCTGGCTCGGGGACTGGGTGCTTGTATCCGTCCCAACACTCTCCTCTTCATATTCATACAACACACTACACTACCAACCACCACAGAAACACGCAATAGTGATTACATCCTTCCATATAGGGTTGGGCATCCGGCCGTCAAACAGGGCTAAATCCACATGTGCGACGCAGTTCGCACTCGCGACCCCACAGGTGTGGGAAAAGCGGTAGGAAGAGAAGAAGAAGAAGACTGACGGAAAATTAAAACGTCATCACTTTTAACAAGAAACTCCTAATGAATTCCAAGTTTTATGATTTTTCACATAACATGACGCTGTTTTTTATTCTTTCTTATTTATTCAACCGCAGTACAATAGTTGCCTGAGATCCAGAGGTCTACGTTATTTCTAAATGACAGCTGAGTCCGACCGCTTTTCCTCAGCGATACCCCTGTGGGTGGGGGCGGTAGAATAACACCCACGGTATTCCCTGCCTGTCGTAAGAGGCGACTAAAAGGGGCCCCAGGGGCTCTGAACTTTGGAGCGTGGGTTGGCGACCACGGGGCCCTCAGCTGAGTCCTGGCATTTCTTCCACTTACTTGTGCCAGGCTCCTCACTTTCATCTATCATGTCCGACCTCCCTTGGTCAACTCTTGTTCTTTTCCGACCCCGACGCTATTAGGTTTGCGAGGGCTAGGGAGTCTTTCATTTTCACGCCCTTCGTGGCCCTTGTCTTCCTTTGGCCGATATCTTCATTTTTCGAAGTGTCGGACCCCTTCCATATTTTCCCTCTGATTAGTGTTATATAGAGGATGGTTGCCTAGTTGTACTTCCTCTTAAAACAATAATCACCACCACCTCCCTCAGCGACACTTTCCTACGTTGAGGCCGCTATAATTTGTCATTTTTACTGGTATGTTGTGGTGTACTCAGCATTACATTTCGTATTTCGACAGACTGAAAAACGACTTTTATATAAAAGTGCATATTAAAGATTGTGCAAAATATAATTTTCGATATTTTATGTTTCATGCATTTTTCCCTATGCGGAATGATAAAGGAGATATTCGCAATTATGAAGGAATATATGTTCTGTCTAAAAGACGGCACAAAAATTGTCCAGCAAAGTAATATTTTAATTGTATTCATTCCGTCTCGTCGAAACCCCTGTATTGTCTGTTTTCTCATATGGCTGTGCAATCACAGAAAACGCATCGATGCCTTTGAAATATGGTGCTGGCATAGAATAGTACGTTTGCCTTGGACCGCAAGAAAAACCATTGCGTCCATTCTTCAGGAGATGAAACGGCTTTTTTCTCGTAGTCTATCAATGAAAGAATATTGCAGTTCTTTGGACACATTGCGAGATGACCTGGAGAAAATCTCAGGAATTTAATCACGGAAGGGAAGGTTGAGGGCATTAGACCACGGGGGAAGGATGAGATGTATGGACAAGTGAATACTGTCACCGGTTTACTTTTCCAACGTGCCCTAAGGAAAACGGAAGATCGTCCGGGATGGCGAAGCTACGGCAGAGATGTGACTAGCTAAGCTGGTGGGGTCACGACACTCAGAAATGAGGAAATCGATTTGTAATGATGATGATACATTCTCGAAAGATGAGGATATTCGTAAACTGTGGATGGCTGGAGGCCGAAGAAATGATACTTTGCAATCCTGCCACCTGCACAATAGGGTAATCCTATTTCAAACAAAATGCCTTTGCTGGCAGTACCTAGTGTTTACAGTGAACTATCTCTTCTGGTATAGGCTAGAGCAATTTTATTTGTCTCTGTCTTATCCTTGGGTTTGACAATATGAAAGTGACTGAGGTATGAGTGATGCTAGAAATGCCAATCCTTATGCAGTCAGTCCCTGCTATGAATGGTGTGAAAATGTTGCTCATAGGGTCGGTTGGTGTATGCATTTCAGTGGGCTTGGCAGACTGATATCTAAAAGCAACTCTGGCTCGGTGAGGAAAGCAACGGGAAACTACCTCACTCCTCATTTCCCTAGCACGCCTCTTCAGTGATGCCTAGGCCATCTATGACAGCTGATGGCAGAGCTGTTGAGATTCCCACCGCGGAATCGCTGACGGACTGAACATACATACATACATACATACATACATACATACATACATACATACATACATTTCAAACAAAAGGATTTTGAAGCAAAGTCATTTTCTGGTACGGTCAATTTTTGTCCGGTTGAATGTACATAATAATATTGATAGAGACAAGTTTAAAATCTTTTTTTATCTGACACTTTTTTACCGTACAATGCAGATACTCACCAATTTCTAATTTTTATCTCTGATGTGGAAATATTGTTCAGTTGTCGTCACAAACGAGCTAGCTGGTTATGGTGGTGGTTGATTTCAGGTTGAATTTAGACACTGACAAGGCGCATGTTCATTAGTCCTATACATCAGGAAGTTCGGGAAGATGACTGTTGAAATGAAAAGAAAATCATGAAGGGATGATCACTCGAAGAATGTAGGGAAAAGGTAATACAGAAACAGGACAGGGATTAAAAAGTTTAAGCGTCGAATGCTCTAATATCGCTGAGTCAGAAGAAAATAAAGTACGCAAATTCTCTTACAAAACCAGACCGCTCGCTCGTGGCTGAGCCAAGGCCGGCAGACTAGCTAGCTTCCCCCTCTGTCCTTCACTTCCCACTCTATAGTCAGCAGTCGGCGTTCGTTTGCGGAGATGGGAAGAACAACGTATTTTTGTATATAAATGTTTTTGCAAATACGAATCAGGTCGTCGTGTTCGTGCGGAGTTTATCAGGAGATTCCCCGGGCAATTGCCTCCTTTCAGAACTTCAACACGATAGTGTTAACAAGTTTCAGACTACTGATTCAGTGTTAAACCAGAAACACAGGTTAAGCCCTCCAGTGTTAACAGAAGGAAAATTGGACGAAATTGACGGAAAACACCAACGTTCGTCACTAAAATCACTATCGAAATTAGTGCAGTGACTTCTGTACATACATCAACAATTGTCCGAGTCGTTGGCTGAACGGTCAGCGTACTGGCCTTCGGTTCAGAGGGTCCCGGGTTCGATTCCCGGCCGGGTCGGGGATTTTAACCTTAATTGGTTAATTCCAGTGGCACGGGGGCTGGGTGTATGTGTTGTCTTCATCATCATTTCATCCCCATCACGACGCGCAGGTCGCCTACAGGAGTGAGATAGAAAGACCTGCACCTGGCGAGCCGAACCCGTCCTGGGATATCCCGGCACTAAAAGCCTACGACATTTCATTTTTTCATCAACAATTCAAACCTTACAAATGCACATAAATCATAATTTAAAACCAGCTGATCACGCAGCACGAGTGCGTTATTGCGAGTGGTTTCTATCATCACTGTCTGAAGGTTCAATCGATCCCTATATTGTGTTCTTTACAGACGAGGCGTTGTTCAATTTGACTAGGCACTCACAGCATTCTCTATTGTTGTTCTAAAAATCCACATTGTATAGAGGAAATTCTTCATGACAGGATAATTGGAATTCGGTGTGCGATTAGAGCAACATGCATAATTGGTCCGAATTTTTACGAGGAGACAGTAAATAGAGAGCGGTACCGAAGTGCCATTCTCACCCCATTTTTCAGTCACCTTCAGGAAGAAGAAAAATCATTATCCTTGGTTTCAACAAGATTCCGCAACTGCTCATACAGCAGAGGTGTTCCGGTATACAGTTACGGAAGTGTTTGAAGATAAGACATTTTAGGGCTGGTTTATGGTCCTCCCACTCACCAGTCCTAACGGTCTATGGTATTTATTTGTGGGGCATCTTGAAAGACAAAGGACACCAAAAATATTTAAAAAATCCACGCGCATTAGAGGAACGTTATGAAAACATACGAACTGCAAATGCCTTTGCTGGCGAGATGTAGTGATTACTGTGCGCTATGTCTTCTGGTACGGGCTATATACTGTATAGAAAGAAATGCATTTACAGTATTTCTGCTTCTCCCATTTCAATTTTTTACTTTCATTGATCTGTCTCAGTCTCATTCTTGGCTTTGACAATATGAAAGTGACTGTGGTATGAGCGATGCTAGTACCTTATGCAGCCAGACCCTGTTACGAATGGTGTGAAAATATCGCTCATAGGGTCAGTTGGTGCATGCATTTCAGTGGGCTTGGCAGAATGATATGTAATAGCAACTTCTAGCTTGGGGAAAACAATGTGAAATACCTCACTCCTTATTTCCCTAGTATGCCTCGTCAGTGATGCTAGGCTATGATTATAGCTGTTGGCAGAGCTATGAGGATCAAACCAGCCTACGGGATGAATACTCAACACACAACAACATACAAACTGCAATAAGAAACACTACAGTGGCCGAGCTAAATAGTGGTAATCGAAATGTGTTTACCCGGTACAATGCCTCTTTAGCTGCGGAAGGACGATATTTCCAACATTTGTTTATGAGGTAAGAGCTTAGTTTAGTTTCTTATACTTATATGCAAATTTACGAATTTAAGAAGTGAAGACAGAGTACAGGTCGGCTGTGGCCATGTGGGCCGCAGGTGTGGGGAAAGCCAGCCGGTCGGCCTTGACTCAGCCACGTGAGAGCGGTCAGGTTTTATACGGAAAATTCTGTAAAAAGCCTGCGATATCAACAATAACTGACTGATTATTGTTGTATTTGTTGTTAGTCGTCTGTCTCTTCTCTAGCCACTCAACTCTGCTAGACAGCATTTATACGGCAATTTCAAAATATAATTTCTCATCATGGCCTATTTCTCTGCGGGATGTTTTTATTTTTTATCTGCGATAATGGAGTCGGTCAATGAAATTACAATACAGTGCATTTTTTTTTACTTATGCATGCCAGTTAAGGGTGGTTAGATTATTACTTTTTATTAGAATTTGCTTTAGGTCGCTACGACACACATACAGTACGGGACATAAGTTACGTATTCATACAGATGGGCTTGTATGGAAACAATATTTTATCAGAATTAATTATACAAGAGAACGTATTTAAGTAATGAATATCTGTTTATTAACATCTTGACTTAAACATTTATATACAGAAAATCAACACAAAATCATTCCTTACTAAATTAAAAAATACAACGCATTGGAATATAATTTTTATGTAGGACATAAGTATTCATACAAGACAAAACGTATGTTGTTTCTTTAAGGAACACCTCCAATAAATCGTTTCTTAATACTTGATATGCGTTCCTTTGTTATAGATGACTTGTGTAAGCCGTTTCGGCTTTCCTTGTTCCTTCAGGACCAATTGCGTTCCATTCTTGTAGTAACAGTTCCTTTAACCTTCGTTTGGAGGTCGGTAGATGCAGAGTAGGTTTCGGCCGTTGGGTTTCGTCACTTAAGAGGCCACGGCTTGGCCGTGGTCCAACAGCTCTGTACTCTGACCGGCCAACCGAGCAGAAGAGAGGTGGCCACGGCTCTACCGTGGCTCTACGCCTTTGCATTCGGGAGACGGGCCTGGGGCACAGTACCGGACTTCACGCCTGGCCCCACCCGTCGGCTGTCCTGAGGATGGTTTTCCGTGGTTTTCCATTCTCCTGCACTAAGGCGAATGTCGGGACAGTTCGTAGTATAGGCCACGGCCGCCCACCCCCTCACCTTCTCCGCACATCTCCTTCACCGTAACAAATCTCCCGGCCTGAGAGACGACGTCACCGTCTAGGAGGCCCGCCTCCCCCTTCAGGGGAGGAATGAAAACGTTTAGTAGTAGTAGTTCGTTTGCAGTTAATGTCATAGTTCCTCACTCTTTTCCCCAGTTCGTTCCACAGATGCTCGATTGGATTGAGGTCTGGGAACTGAGCTGGAGATTTCAGGGTGTGTGGTGTATGATAGAGCAACCAGGTACGGAGAATTTCCGCGCTGTTTTTGGGGCCATTATCTTGCTGGAAATAGAAATTTTCCCCAATGTCCAGTTTGTGACACTCTTGTGCAAATTTTCTTTCAATATAATCAGGTAACCAAATCTGTCCATAATTCCATCAATGAAAACCAGTCATCCTACCCCTGAAGTTGCCATGCAGCCCCATACCACCACTCCACCTCCTCCATCCTTCACAGTAGCCTGGATATTTTTGATGTCCAGCTCAGTATAAGGTTTCTCCAGACCAACACTCATCCATCGTTGTGAAATATATTAAATCTACTTTCGTCACTAAATAAAGGCCGTTTCCAAAATCCATTATCTTTTCCTACATACTCATTGGCAAACTGCAATCTGGCTACTTGATTTTTCTTACTATGTAGAGTTTCTTCCTGAGGACCCTAGCTTTATACTCCGCGCGATGAAGGATTCTTCTGATGGTTCTTCTTGTGACTTGTTTACATAATATTCTTATGCATGGGCTTTTAATTCCGTCGTATTTATCTTCGGATTCTTCATGATTGTTTTCACTACGATCCTCCTTTCTTGATTCGTCAGTTTGTATGGTCGGCCTGATCTTTTGCTACTACAAGGGTTCTGTTTGTTTTAAATCACTGTATAACACTTTGGACGGCAGCACGGCTTCTACGTACTACAGTTGCGATTTTAGAATATGATTTATTTTGATTATAACACCGTACCATGACCTCTCTCTCAGCAAGCGTAGTTTCCTTGGTCTTGCGCCCCATTCAGAAAACAATACCAAATACCAGTGCTGTGCACTGCCAATCGACGTCTAGTCAACAACTGCTGGGCACTGAATAGGAAGGGGGACGTATCCACTGTCTCTACAGTTGAAGGACAGACCAGGTGTATGGATATTTATGTCATTGAGTTAATCAAGACTAAGGACGTACTTCGTTATTATTACAAACTTTTTTCCCGTTTATTCAAGTTGTGTCGTTTACGATGTTTAGTGATGGAGCATCTCCGTTCATGTTTTAGTGATATGGACTGTGTTCATAAGACAAGTAGTAATTTCATGTCGATATCAGGCTGTATGAATACTTATGTACCGACACAGATAGGTCTTATGGCGACGATGGGATAGGAAAGGGCTAGGAGTAGGAAGGAAGCTTTATTTTACAACTTGCTTTACTTTGCACCGACACAGATAGGTCTTACAGCGACGATGGGACAGGAAAGTGTTAGGAGTAGGAAGGAAGCGGCTATGGCCTTAATTAAGATACAGCCCCAGCATTTGCCTGGTGTGAAACTGGGAAACCACAGAACCATCTTCAGGGCTGCCGACAGTGGAATTCGAACCCACCACCTCCCGAATGCAAGCTGACAGCTACGTGCCCCAAACCACGCGGCTGTTCATTCGGTAAGGGTGGTTAGAGTTATAGTTGAAAGTTACACAAAGAAAAGCGAAACTTGGATTTACAAAAGTTGCATAAGACGAACTGAAAATGTCAGTATCAATCGGATAGAACATTCGTAAGTATAAATATACGGCGGTCTAACAGTAATATTTGCTAGGTACTTACAATACAGCCTGGGTTGCACCTGGTAATCTGCGTTTTTCATTCTGCTCGTAACACATGCCTTTCTCCACTTGAACAGCAAACTGCAACCCTGAGGTGCCATTGAATTTTTCAAGCGAAGCCGTCACCCCGCTGCTGACATCTTCTTCTCGACAGGTTGTGGGAACACAGAAGGCCCAATTCATACTTGTGAACTTAGGAATGAAATGGCCGGTCTGAAACAATGCAAAATAATAATAATAATAATAATAATAATAATAATAATAATAATAATAATAATAATAATAATGTTGCAGTTTTGACCAAAATTGCAGGCTCTCTTGCCTACTGGCAGTGAAATCGAGAAAGGGACTTAACTCATAACCAGTGCATTAATTCTGAATTAGAGTGTTGTGGTTTATGACCGAGTCCTTGGATGAATGGTCAACGTTGAGACGTTCGGTGTAGAGGGTCCCGGGTACGATTTTAATCGCGTGTAATTAATTCTTCTGGCCCGGGAGCTGGGTGTTCGTGTCTTCCAAACACTCTCCTGTTCATATTCAAACAACACATCACACAACCAACCACTACAGAAACACGCAATAGTGAATAATTCTCTCCACCTAGGATTGGCGTCAGGAAGGGCAAGCTGCCGTAAAACAGGGCCAAATCCACATGTCCCACATAGTTCACACACGCGACACCACAAGTTGTGGGAAAAGTGCCAGAAGAAGAAGTGTACTGGTTTATTTATTTATTTATTTATTTATTTATTTAATTTATGTATTTATTTATGCATGACTTTTGAATAGGAAGTCAAACGAAAACAAAGCATAAAACATAAAACAGATTTATACTAAACTAGCAGAAGTACCCGTTTTTCGTACGGGTTATCAGAAACTGGCTTTAGTTACTCATACTATCGGTGTGACTGACTTCATTAGATATTTATAACACTGGTGTATTTACTTAAGTAAGTAGCAATTATTTGTCATGTTTCGAATTATAGTGTATCTTCTTCTTCTTTTCTTCATCGGGGCCTCTAAATATTAGTGCCTAATTAGCGTCGACCTCTAAGATCTTTTGCTACCAAGTTTTTCCTTCATTCCCACCTAGATATACCTGCTCCCTTCACAAAGCTGCAAGTTTAGTGTAAGTATACTTCCGCTAGATAGTACCACAAATAAAAAATATTACTGAATGTATTTATTTCATCCGACATTTCGTAACTATTACAAATAATCAAGGAAATACGCGATGCATAAAAGAAACTACTGGTACTATAATTATCGAGAACTATAATTCTCAGGGCTTGTCACTCATGTCGCTTATCATATAATGAATCTGAGTATAAATGTTGAGAAATGTTTTCAAGTCATGGGCACTGTACAATTGTGTACAGTATATAAGTTGTTTTCATGGTTACAATGATCGTAAAAGTTGACCAAAATACCGGCACTAATAACATCAGTGATCCTACTACTCCATGATTTGACAGAAAATAGTACATCAAAACGGAGGGAGTACATCCCTACACATACGGTTGCCGTTAGGAAGGGCATCCAGCCGTAAAACAGGGTCAAGTTCACATGTGCGACACAGTTTGCACCCGCAACCCCACAGGTGTGGGTACAGCGATAGAAGAAGATACTAATTTTAAAAATTCACCAGGTTTTTTTTTATTCTTTTCACCCCTTAAGTGGATTTTCCATAAAGAGTGTGTTCATTTTTAAAGGGGATTCCAAGTACCAAAAATAAAGCCTGTAACATTTTCATTGTTTGAGATATATCTATCCTCACATAAATAATTCAATTCCTTCCTCACTTCTTTTCACCCCCCCCCCCCCTTCCACCAAGTGGATTTTCTGAAAATGAATATTTGTGTTCTTTTATTTTTAAAGGGAATTCCAAATATCAATTTTCAAGTCTGTAACATGTTAGGTTTTTGTGATTTATTGTAGATAATTTTGCTGCTGTAGAATCCTGGAGCTGATGTTGCCATGGTTTCGGCAGATCATTACTTTATCCGATTTCTAGAGCAGGGGTAGTGTTGTGCCAATATCTCCGTAATGGTTGGTTTTAGGGCCTTAAAACATGGTTTTCGGGCCCGTAGAGCTTACCGAGTTTTGTTCTTTGCGTCAAGAGAATTAAATTGAGCTTTGTCTCGTCCTTATACGACAAATTCGATATTTTGCCTATATTAGTCTATTATTTTTATATCTCCCCGCCCTCCCGTGCCTCCCACCTCGAATTGTTTTGAAAATAAAATACAGGCCCTGTTACTCACTGGCAATGTAGCTTTTTATAGGTGAAGTAATTTTTAAAATCAGTTCAGTAGTTCTTGAGTCTATTCGTTACAAACAAACATACACATTTTTCCTCTTTATAATATTAGTATAGAGTAACAAATGTATCCGTACTTCGCTACGATATTCTACTGTACACTGTAAACGTATTTCTCTGTATGTACACGCATAAAGTAAGATTTTATTAAATTGTATGTCTCTCAGCGTTATCCGAGAAACACGGGGAGGTCCCCATACGCTCTTTACGATGTAAGGTGCGCGTTTGGGAGTTTTGATTATAATGGCAGGCCACGATTCCTACTGTCATTCACAATCGAGTTTGGGAGTTTCTACTATAATGGCAGGTTTACTTGCCTACTACCATTCACAATGGAGTTGGGAGTTTTATGATAATAACAAGCCCCTTTTCCTAATGCAGCTCACAATCGAGTTGCGGAATATTGATTATAACGGCAAGCACAATTACCTACTGCCAGTCACAATCGAGATTGGGAATTTTGATTAAAATGGCAGACCTCCTTGCATATTAATTTACTAGTTACAATACATTTGGGGTCTTTTCATTATAATGAGAGGCACACTTTGCTATTGCCAGTCAGAGTCGAGAAGGGGAGTGATCATTATAACGGCAGGTCATCTTTGCTACTGCCAGTCACATTCAAGTTGGGGAGTTCCGATTATAATAGCAGGCCACTTTGCCCACTACCAGTCACAATCTAGTTGGGGAATTTTGTTTATAATGGCGGGCTACTATGCTTAGTGACGGATACAATGGAGTAAGGGAGTTTTGACCAAAATTGCAGGCTTCCTTATCCACTAGCAGTGAAATCGAGAAAGGAATTTTCATTACACTGGCTGGCACCATTTACTAATGCCAGTTACAGTAGAGTTAGCGAGTTTCCGTCAAAATGGTAGGCCCCCTTTCCTATTGTTCGTCACCGTCGATAAGGGGAGTTTTGCTTACAATTCCAGACTCTTCTCCTACCGAAAGTCACTATCGATTTGGGTAGGACCCCCTTTCTAGACCGCTTCAAATCGACACTCTTTGATAGTTAATATCTTTGAAACAAAATAACGTATCGTTGCAATTCTTGCGCGGTAGCGTAGTCCAGATGAGAAGGTCACGTGAATGGCGCGACAATGGGGATGTACTGAAACACTACCGATAGATGTCTCGCGTGTATTACCCGGTATGCGCTTGTCGATCGTCATTTGTTTGTATGTGTTTTTAATGGAAGTTACCTAGTTAAATGCTGAAGTTAAAGATTTAATATATCGTTACGACAACAAAGACGACAAGAAAATTGTGATGCCTGACTATTGCTGTGTCCCAATGTCCCAAAATCAAGGTCGACTGTATTCATACCATCAATTTCCTAAGCAGGATCCTTTCCGTAAAAAGTGGTTGCATGCGATTCGTAGGCAGGACCTACGAAATAAAAATATGACTCCTAATATCAAAGTCTGCTCGAAACATTTTACAGTTGAAGATTATATCATTACTGAAACTGGTAAGTAAGCTAATTAGTACTAATTAAGAAATAATGTTATAATAAGTACATTCTTAAAAGTTAATATGACCTATTTCAATAATTTTAGGCGAAAGACGAAGACTTAAGGAGAACGTTGAACCTTCAATATTTTCATGGTGTGACACCGGTACCTTGGAAATAACTCCGAGAGCAAGAAGATATAAAAGTAGGAAAACAGCCATAACTCCGTGTGTGGTACGGTACCCTGAATCACACAGTGACCTATAATTTGACACTGGAGCACCATCAATTTCAGACTTCCTGAACAGGAAATAACTCATTACTTCCAAATTTGAAATTTTTATACCGGTATTTGTCTTAAGGTCCGAAACAAGATCATGAAACTCGTGCGCTACACGGAAATGAAGTTCAGTCGTACTGGATGTAGCCCCAGGCACTGCTGTCACACCAATGTCGTGCCTTGTGTACGCCTATAACCGGCAAAGAAAAGAAAAAATACCGTATTAGGAATGTTTTCAAAATGCTATTTGTACTTTAAGAATTCAATCTTAACAAAAACACTAAAAGAAGGAGTTGCTGCATTTATTCCTTACTGGTAGTTTCAATCAACTCTTGTATTTTTCCGGATCCTTTTTCGCCCCTTTTCTTAAATTCTGCTTCCAAATCCGCAATCGTCATTGCACCTATACCATTTCCCGTGTTGTTAAAACATTAGCAGAATATGGTAACTCCATTTTAATGCATTTAAAACAAAAGTTTCGTTTCGATGATCGCAAATGTAGAAATACTCCATATAAGTCTCATGTAAAACAATCGAGCAGCGGAAAGCGCATACCAGGTATTACCATCACGCTGCCTAGCGGACAAGTTTTGCGTGATACATCCTTATTGGAGCGTTTTCCGGCGGATCACAGTACAGCGATGAATGAAGTAAGATTGTCGTTTGAGCAACGCAAGGCCGTATTTAAGTGGTGCTGGAAGTAAGAAAACATGATGGAGGTACAACAGCAATGGTGTAATATGTACGGAACTCATCCACCAACAATTTATCGTATTAGGGATAAATTTGAAGCCAGCGGTACTGTTCAGGATGTGCATAAGAAACGGTCTGGCCGACCAGAAACATAAAGTCCAGCTTCCAGTGCTGCTGTGTTGCAACATTTTACTAGGTCGCCTCAAAAATCTGTGAATCAGACTGCACGTGAAATCGGGGTAAGCCGATCAACAGTACGACGAATTCTGAAGGCTGCAAAGTAGAAAGTGTACATTCCAAGATCGCTGCACGCTATGAACGTGGACGACACGGCTCGAAGGATGGAGTACTGTGAGTGGTTTGAAGGCATGCTTTGCGAGGACGAACAGTTTGCAGGGATGGTTATCTGGTCTGACGAGGCGCAATTCAAACTGAACGGTACTGTAAACCGTAGTTCGGTCAGCAGTTCAGCGGCATCGACGTTGTTCGGCTGCTAATGGGGATCATATACAACGCATAAAATAACTTTCCCCCCGTGCAAGAATTGTAACGGTATGTCATTTTGTTCCATTAATATTGACTATCAAAAAGTGTGTACATTTTTCTGGACCCCTCTGCATATAGATATACGAAAGTATATGCATGTTAATAATTTCAGACCTTCATTTCGAGATTAAGTACCACGAAAGGATACGTCATATTGACAAACGGATTGCGCCATCAGGCGCCTTTCTTCTTAGTGGTGTACATGGTTGGTCCTAAGGTATTTTCTCGTATCTCCTTTATTTATAGATTACATTGAGTTAGAAACCGTAATTAGGGTGAAATTTGGGTACATATTTCAAACATTGCTTTATTTTTTGCATATCTATGTGGCAGCTAGAATTATACAATTTAGGTCGTATATGGCCTCTGTTTGTGCTCATGTGCGTGACGAATCTGATGATTCTCTATTGTCTATAAGTGTGTTAAACTATACAATACACGTGTAAAAATTAAAAAAAATATACGATTGAGAAATGCAACTCTGTCTATCGTATAAGGGACCAAGATACGACAAAAAGTCATAGAACCAAAGTTATAAATCACTCCAAACTGAGCTGCAGCTTTGTGATGGGACTTACCGTTTAGCCACCAATTGCTTCGAAACGAAGATCGGGGCCGATGACCTTAGATATTAGGCCCCTTTAAACAACAAGCATCATGATCATCATCATCATCACGAAACGAAGGTCAGCACTGTCAATAAAATTGCCTCCATATTTTGATATTGTGGGGAGCTAAAAAGGTAACCATTTCAATATCTTGGAATTCTTCCGTCGGTTACAGGCTAAAAGTTATAATTTTGCAAAATTTCAATTTTTCTAGCTCGTCTGGCAGATTGTGTCCGCCATCATGATTTGGGGGAAAAATTGGACTTTCAAGGAACTGTTAATTCCAGGAAAATTATAGATGATCGCTTTGGAAAAATTATACTCCACTGGGTGAAGGAAATACTCTTGACGTGAACTGGTGTATTTAGGCTTTCAACGAAGGTTTTCCGTGGGCCGCTCGATTTTTAGTTGCTGTAGTAAGAGACATAAACTTTCAAATTGTCACAACTTATGCTCAGCTCCAAATTTCCAAGCCGGTAGTGGGTTTGATCCTGCCTCAGTTCGATGGTATATGTCGGTAGGTCTACCAGTACATAAATTAACTCTTGCGGAACAAAATATCCGGCTTTTCGTTGTCTTCGGAAACCTTGTGACGTAAAGGAGCATTATTAAAAGCAGCCTCAGACGCCCTATAAGCTCATTCCATGTTAAGGAAGCAGTATTGCTTTTATGGACCTACAAGGAGTGAACACCCCCTCCCCCCCTCTTAGACACTTATACAATTCCTCGTGATTAAGGAATATTATAATTTCCTTTATACTGTATTATGAAAGAAAGAAAATGTATGATGTATGTTTTTGAGCGTGATTTATTAAAATAAAGTTTGGTCGAGATTTACACAGTCGTTTCACCGTGATGGTGGAACAAACGAACAAAAAAACAGACAGTCAAACACACAGGACAGCTAAAAGCCACTGATACGGCCTTGAGTTTACCAAAAACGGATAAATATCTGAAAAAATTGGCAAAATAAACGAAATTACAGACAGCGCACCCCACCATCTTTAGTTAAGCATTGGCACGTTTGTAAGTGCACACCTTCATTTCGAGATTTACTGTTCCTAAACGGTACGTTATATCGACAAATGGATTACGCCATCAGACGCCTCTATTAGTATTCTAATGGTTGATCCTATAACATTTTCTCGTATCTGCTATATTTATCGGTTAGACTGAGTTAGAAGTAGTGAATGGGGTGAAATTTGGGTACAGTTTTCACACATTGCTTTATTTTTCGGATTCCAGCAGCTGTAATCACAAAATTTGGCTAGCATATGACCACTGGTCGTGCCAGTGTGATTATTGTATTTTTCCTAAAAGTGTGTCAAACTATAAAATAAACGTGTAAAATATACAACATTACCTAAAATAAGGGATAGAGATACGACTATAAATCATAGAACCAAAGTTGCAGATCTCTTTATGCCGAGTGCTAATGTGCTATCTGTTTTTGATACGACTCACCTTTTAGCCTCCAAATACCTCGAAACAAAGTTCAGCACCCTCATTAAGATTGCCTCCAAATTTCGATATTTTTCGGAACAAATTTTAAACATTTGAACATCTTGGAATTTTCCGTTGGCACTGACCAGGAGCTATAACTTTACCAAATTACAATTTTCTACCCCGTCTGGTTGTTTATGCCGCCATATTGATTTTGTTGGTGGGGCTGGGGGAGTGGGGTGGAATTAGGACTTTCTGGAAACTTCTTTTTTTTTCTACTTGTTTTACCTCGCACCGACATAGATAGGTCTATGGTGACGATGGGGTAGGAAAGGCCTAGGAATGGGAAAGAAGCGGCCGTGGCCTTAATTAGGGTACAGCCCCAGAATTTGTCTGGTGTGGAAATGGGAAACCACGGAACAGCATTTTCAGGGCTGCCGACAGTGGGACTATCTCCCGGGTGCAAGCTCACAGTTGCGCGCGCCCATGAAAATTATAGGTCATCGCTTAAGAAAAATTATACTCCACCGGGTGAAAAAAAATTGCGTTCTTGTGCTGAGACCCAAATTTCAAAACCTCCCAGCCTGGAACCCTCAGGGACTTCTGGGAAATTTTGATTTTTCTAGAGTTTTAAGTTTGTAAGGTGCCTCGAAGTGTCTCATTTATTCACGTCTATTTTCATCTTGATACGTTAATAGATCGCTCCAAATTCATTCACCAAACACATTTCATCTTCATTAGCTCCTCAACTGAGGTTGGTGCCAGGAAGAAACATCCCGTAAATATTAATCTCATCTCATCCCGCCCCAGTATCAAGAAACTAGACTAAGGGGTAGACATACATACATATAAATGAAAGTAGGCTAATTATATTTTGAACAGCTGTTTACTTAACGTGGCAGTATGAATGTTTGAACAGTTTGAGCATTATGTAAGAATTAATTTAATATTGTCCCCTATTGTATATGAAAGTGTAAGTTAGCGGGTAACACTATCGAAGAAGCAGAGTGTTACAGGAACATCCTTTGTTTTGAAATTGGAAAGTGTAAAATTCAACGGTTTTAATACGCTCATTTTTGCCCTACTTCTTAAAACTCATTTAATCACCTTTACACCCACAACCATCTGGTAATTCTAAATAAAAGGTTAATTTGAGTCCTGTTTATTCTCTGTCAGTCCCTCTATCAACGCATCAGTCTCAAACGGTACATATAAGTAAGTTAATGAGTTTCAACATACGATTCGTAAGATCCTACTATGTAGTTTCGCCAGTTGAGGGATGTCTTCCTGTACCAGTTTTTCAGTAGGGAATTCCCTCACAGCAACCTGACTGTTTGTATGTCACTGATAAAAGTGATCGCAAATGGGACAATGCTTAACCCGTCAAAAATAAATTAGTCTTGTATTCTACCTGAGTGATCGCAAATGGGACTGATAGCAAATGAGACTGATCGCAAATGGGACGAGACCGAAATGTCCACTCATACGGACGTGGATTCGATCCCCAGTGATCAATGGGACGAGTTCACCAAATATTTCACACCACCGGAGTGGTGAGGTGAATCCAAATTTATGTATTCTTTTTTTTTTTCAGGATGGAAATTTCTAAGTGCAATAATTGTCATCACTTGCACTTTGCGAATTAAGTTAACAAATTGCTCCTTATTGCAAATTCAATAGGAAACAGTTCATATCTTTTTATTGTAGTTAGACCAGTATGCCCATGGAATTTAAGTTGTCACTTCCCAGTCCTATTGTGGAGTTCTATAATAAGTATCTATGAATGAGCCGCCCCCTTACCTTAATTTGCATGCCCCATTCATCCCTGTGTTCATTGGTGCGCGTATAATTTTTTTATTGATAATTGTTTTTACATCTTTTACGAACTGATCACCCCTGAGATTAAGGCTAGTCTGGGACTCAGGAGGTGAGCGGGTGCAATATATCAGCTTCGAGTCTGGTATATTTCTCAGCAGAGTATTTCCTTCAGTCTGCCTCAATAGCCCTCAAGTAAAGAAAATTGATATAGCCTTGAAACAAAATCGTTAAAAATCGTTTGCGTTTTTTGTGCTATTTTGCTTTACGTCGCATCGACACAGATAGGTCTTATGGCATTGATGGGATAGGAAATGCCTAGGAATGGGAAAGAAGCGGCCGTGGCCTTAATTAAGGTACAGCCCCAGCATTTGTCTGGTGTGGAAATGGGAAACCATGGAAAGCCATCTTCAGGGCTGCAGACAGTGGAATTCGAACCCACTATCTCCCGGATGCAAGCTTACAGCCGCGCGCCCTTAACCGTACGGCCAACTCGCCCGGTATGTAAAAATCAGTGGGAACGATAATTCCAGCCCCCTCTACTGACTGCCTGTAGGCCTACTTTGTCACCTATTACCCCCAGATTGAAAAAACGAACCTGCCTGGTGCGAGTATATGATAAAATATATCCCATTTACGGTGATATAGCTGTAAGATTCCAGAAACTGAAATCTAGATATCTAGCAGCCCGAACAGCACAAGAACTGATCTCCAGGAAGTAGAGCGTGGCAACTGAGTGGCGTTTGGAATGGCCTGTAAGAGTTCATAAGAATGCAAACCTCTGATTAATGCCCAAGATCCCCCAAAAGGGACTTGCTCTACTACGGAGAACCTGGGTTGCCTTCAACAGAGTCCGAATCAGTCACGGACAACGCGGCTGACTACTTCATAAATGGGAGCGATTGTGGCGACGCGAATCAGGCAATTATTGTCCGAAGAGGGCTTTTTCTCGCTGAACGGAAAACTTCGAGGGAGCTGATGATCCCCAGTGATCAATGGGGCGAGTTCACCAAATATTTCACACCACCGGAGTGGTGAGGTGAATCCAAATTTATGTATTCTATTTTTTCAGGATGGAAATTTCTAAGTGCAATAATTGTCATCACTTGCACTTTGCGAATTAAGTTAACAAATTGCTCCTTATTGCAAATTCAATAGGAAACAGTTCATATCTTTTTATTGTAGTTAGACCAGACAATTGTACAAATATGTAATATGTATAATATGTAACACTTGCACACAATTTTTAACTGATATCAGAGACCTATTACATTCTAAAAAAAAATAAAAAAAATACGCAATTAAAACTGGCTGCAAACTTGTGAAGAAGGGCACTGCATCCCACTGATACACAGAGAAAATCTGTTGCTCCTGCAATGAACATATTTGAGTCGTAGGTAAAGTCCCAAAACCTATCTTCACCCTTTTTTTAATTTTCAGAAAATGTTTAAAGTTATTTACAATAAAATGTTAAATTAATACTTATAGATATTAGTATTACTGTCCATAAACCTTTCAAACGTACATTTGGGTGTCATACATGCTCTATTAAGTATCGTGAACAATTTTAATATGGAGAAGGCAACTTTTGAAACTCACTGATGGAAATGAAAGGTTTTGGAAATAACAACAGCAGAATAGGAAAGTTTTGGAACTTACCAATATTATTTATTGACCAAACTTATTTACCAGAAATCATATAAACACTAATGCAGCAATTTAAAAAATCATACTAGAATGGAAATACAGAACGGTTACTAATCTAAATTCTAAGATCACAATCATTTTCCTTGAATTGGATTTCACAATCATTTCCTAAATCATATAAATACTAATGCAGCAATATAAAACAATCATAGTAGAATGGAAATACAGAACGGTTACTAATCTAAATTCTAAGATCACAATCATTTTCCTTGAAATGGATTTCACAATCATTTCCTTCTTCTGTGACTTGTTGTGTGTCTTGTTCTATCGTCACTTGTGCAACGTTTTGTAAACACTAAGATTCTGTAGTTCCATTGAGGAACCGCCAAGATGGTTGTTATGTTCTGAACACTCTACTAAATATATTTATTCAGTACTTAACATTATTTTATTTAGACATGCATTTAATGCACAGCATTACAATGTCCCAATGAGAAGAAAAGCTGTTTTCTCCAGACAGTGTACATCTCTGTGTCGTTACCTTGATGCTACCAGTGCACTCAATGTATTTTTTTTAAAAATACACTACAGTCTCTCCCACTTAGAATCGTGTTATACACTGAATTTTAAATAAACACTTTGAAGCTGTGAACTTATCAGGTAAGGAATATAGACTAATTAAATAAGGAGAACAGATAATCTATGGAATTTTGAAAAAGGAACTTCACTTCTCACAGAACAGTCGAGCTGAGTTGGTTCACAAAACAAAATCACGGAACCGCACAGACAGTCGGGTAGTCTCGATGATCTGTGGACACGTACATTTGTTGGAATATCGGGATTATGTCATGGTGTCACTGCCATATCGGGGGTTGGTGAATTTTCTACTAGAACAGCTGGATCTTGGCGTGGTGATACTATTAAATCAGAATTAACTGAGACATCATGACAGTCTGGAGCTCTAGGCACGTCCTATGACTGGGTTGGTTCAAATGTAACTGATGTAGGTTGAACCAGTGTCCCACGCATTTGATCAATATAGCGTTTCAGTGTCCTTCCTAATTCGTCCAAAATAACTAGGTAGTGTCGCTGACCATACTTCTTTGCAACTTTTCGAAATTTCCAATTGTACTTGTTATTGCAGAAGAAGCGCACCTGGACTCTCTCCTCCACTTGAAACGATCGTCCTGGTTTGGCTACGGATAATGAAGGTTGAGGTGGGATAGGGAAGAAAGCATCAAGGTGAATCCTCATTTTTCGGGTAGGTACAGCTCTGCTGGTGACTTTCACATGCAAGGGGTGTAGCACGGTATCGAAGCAGAATCTTTTGTATTTTCTCATAGACTGGGACATTATCATCTGAGGCAGAACGGAGACGATTCTTCAATATTTGAACATGTCGTTCTGCTAATCCATTATTGGAGGGGTGACCAGGTGCGATGAATTTTAAAAAATTCCATTTGTTGAACAATAGGTATGAAATTCATTGCTTTGAAAAAGGGCTACATTATCTGAGACAAGGCTTGCTGGAAAACCATGAGAAGCAAATATACGGTTGATGTATCTCGTAACATTTTCACTTCTGCCCATTTCGATTTGGCGTCCACACAAATCAGAAAATTGCAGTTTTCAAAAGGTCCTGCATAATCAATATGCACTCTTTTCGAGTTCTCTTTTGGTTCGTCCCATGGATGCACTGGATGCACTGGTGGATTTGCTCTTGTCAGTGCGCACGTTTGACATCCTTTTACTAGGCGTTCAATGTCTCGATCAATTTCAGGCCAATAGACGCAGCGAAGGGCCAGCTGTTTCATCTTCATGACGCGCAAATGACTTTCGTGAAGTTCATTTAAAGCCTGATCTCTTAGTCTGGAAGGGACAACAACTCTATCTTGTCTAAACAGCACACCCCCGTTCAGAGTATATTCTGAAACCATCCGTTCATTCTGTAAATCAAGAACAAGTTTACTCAGTTCATGATCTTTACTTGTTTCATTCTGGATGGTGCGAAATGTGATTCGTTCGCTTGAAATTTGAAATTTAGGTGCGTAAATAACTGGTTAACTTCACCTCCGATGGAGATATCTGTTGAAAAATGGACTTGCTGTAGGGAAGCCCGCGATAAACAGTCAACATTTTGGTCCTCTCCACCCTTCTTAAACTGAACTGTGCAATCAAATCCTGACAAGAACGAAGCATATCGTAGTAGACAAGCAGATGTCATCTGTGGTAGAGATTTGTTTTGCTGAAAAATACGTGTTAGCGGCTCATTGTCAGTCACTAGTGTGAAGTGCCTGCCAAAAACGTAGGCGTAAAAGTGGTTGACAGCAAACATAATTGCCAAAGCCTCCCTGTCTAGTTGGCTATAGTTCTGTTCTGATACAGTCAGTGATCGTGATGCATACGCAATCGGCCTTTCCTCTCCATCAATTAGATGGCTAAGGATAGCGGCAACACCTGTTGGACTTGCATCTGACGTCAGAACTATTGGTAATTTTGGATCATAGGGCGTTAAGACCCTGTTGCTACACAACTCTGCCTTTAACTTGAGGAATGCGGCGTCACATTCCCAGATAGTTCCAGCTACCTAAGTCAATTTCAGTTATCCTATCCTCGTCGCCAACTGTTATGTTCTGAACACACTACTAAATATATTTATTCAGTACTTCACATTATTTTATTTGGTCATGCATTTAATGCACAGCATGGCATATCTCTTAATTACAATGAAAGTACCAATGAGAAGAACAGCTGTTCTCTCCAGAGAGTATACATCTCTGTGTCGTTACCCTGATGTTACCAGCGCATTCAATGTATTTGTTTAAAAATACACTACAATGGTTATTAAGGAGTTTATCAACGTCCACCAGCTTCAGGGAGTTTATAATAGCACCTACTGGAAGCACCAGGGGATTCGTAGTTCAGACCGATTTCCCCTTTTTGTTACTTGATCTTGAAACACAAGTGTCTGTGTGAAAGTACAGGGTGACCCCAAATCCGTTAACATTTGACGAAACAATACTTCACTGAATATTAGAGGTGGAGAGGTAATAATTGACGCACATGATTGGCATGACATGGTGTTTTCTTGACACCAAGCTTCACTAACAGTGCCTCTTCTGGTAACGTCAACATGCCGCGATTGCAGGCGCATCTGACGCCCCCTCTCACGATGGCTCCTTTTATACCGTACACGGCATAACTGACGTGTTGCTGTCAAGCACCATCTGTTGGCCTGCTTGTGCATTCGTAGTTGGCGTCAATAAAACTCCATATCATGTCAAGCATTTGTGGCCATTTGTACCTGACGTGTTGCTGTCCAGCGTCATCTGTTGGTCATTTTGTGTTTTTTTTATTTCAAAACCTCAGGTCATACCAATCATGTTCAATTATTACCTCTCTACCTATAATATTCCGTGAAGTATTGCCGTCAAATGTTAACGGACTTTTGGGTCACCCTCTATACTGTTCTCCTCTTACATTGGTATTTAGAGGATTGCTAAAATAATAATAATAATCGTATGGCCTCAGCTACCGTTTGCAGACATTTCGATTTGACGCCATCTGGCTGTCTGCTCGTCAATTTCGACGTTCCGGTTTACTCTGTCTGCCATCTAGCGGACCTAGAGTAAACCGGATCTCTCTTGGGCGTCTATGGCTGAGATTTAATTAATTTTGTCAGGTAAATACCAAATGTATCACCAGAGATCTTTTACATGCCGACATCGTACGACATGGAGTGTCGAATGGACTTTTTTCCGCCCTTCAAAAATCCGACTACCTCTGCCGGGTTTGAACCCGCTATCTTGGGATCCGGAGGCCGACACTCTACCACGGACCCACAGAGGCAGCTAGAGGATTGCTTATATCCGTGTTGTAATCTTTTAGAGGAGTGCAATTTGAAGTGCAACTTCCAGGGAGAAGAAGAGTATCTGAAGGACAGCTTTTGCAGTCATATACTGGGCATTCTTTTGAGCCCCAGATTAGATTAGTCCCCCCCCCCATTGGCACTACAGCCCTTGAAGGGCCTTGGCCTACCAAGTGACCGCTGCTCAGCCCGAAGGCCTGCAGATTACGAGGTGTCGTGTGGTCAGCACGACGAATCCTCTCGGCCGTTATTCTTGGCTTCCTAGACCGGGGCCGATATCTCACCGTCAGATAGCTTCTCAATTCTAATCACGTAGGCTAAGTGGACCTCGAGCCAGCCCTCATGTCCAGGTAAAAATCCTTGGCCTGGCCGGGAATCGAACCCGGGGCCTCCGGGAAAGAGGCAGGCACGTTACCCATACACCACGGGGCCGTCTTTTAGATTAGTTTCACGATTAAAAATATTTTTTTCACTTTGTTGGTGATAGTAACCTTCGGGGTTTTGGTGGCAGTAACCTCAATATCAACACTACAGAGACAACAAAATACAGCACTGGATATTTCGTTGGATGTTTTTGGTCGATCAGCATCTGTTCATCGATAGATGGGTAGATTCTTAAGTTCTCCTTTCCTTAGGAGTCTGTTGATGAGCATCGTGGATGGTTTTCCTGATTTCATTATGGCCTTTTTTTGTAGTATTGGTTTCTTTTGACATTCTAATAGTTATTTTTGGAAGGCTTGTAAAAAAATGAAATAGCCCGTAGATTTCAGTGCCGGGAGTGTCTGAGGACATGGAATCCTTGTATAAGTGTATTTTAATATTAGCTTTTTGCTTTTCTTTTTTTGCTATTGCCTTTACGTCACACTGGCACAGATAGGTTTTATGGTGACGATGGGACAGGAACGGGCTGAGATTGGGAAGGAAGCGGCCGTGGCCTTAATTAAGGTACAGGCCTCAGCATTTTCCTGGTGTGAAAATGGGAAACCACGGAAAACCATCTTCAGGGCTGCCGACAGTGGGGTTCGAACCCACTATCTCCCGAATACTGGATACTAGCCGCACATAAGCGACTGCAGCTATCGAGCTCGGTTTTTAATATTAGAATATCTTGTTGTAACTTGGAAGGTCTCTTGTAGAATACTGCCTGGAAATGATTAAAAACGTCTTTCCTAACCTCAAACTTATTCTCAAAATGGTGTACGATTACTACTGTTTTATCATTGATTTCAAAATAATCACGATGCATATTCCTAATCAACTACTTTCTTAATATTTCTCCTTAGGAGACTTAAGAAATAGTTGGTAGGCATTGCCGTAATTCGAGTTACAACCCGGTACACAGCATGATCAAAACAAACACATTCTCATAAACCGCTCATATTACAGATCCTAAATGTCCGACTCCTTCAGAAGGTGCCGGGTGGGAGATTTTAATTGCGTTTGATTAATTCTTCTGGCCCGGGGACTGGGTGTTCATGTTTGTCTCAATACTCTCCTCTTCATATTCACACAACATACCACACTCCCAACCACCACAGGAACACACGATTTTGATTACATCCCTTCACACGGGGTTGGCATCAGCAAGGGCATTGGGCGGTAAACAGGGCCAAATCAACTTGTGCGACAACAGTTCTCACCCACGACCCAACAGATGTGGGAAAAGCGGTAGAAGAAAAAGAAGATATTTGCAGATCCTAAATGTCCATTGACTCATATAAATATACTGGTGCGCATATATTTTACAAAGAAACTAATATGTATCGTCAAATTTCATGAAGTTACACCGACTGCATACGGAAACAAGGAAGCTACGTTTCGAACAAGCTCGGCAACTCGAATCGCCATCTTGGAATAGTCGAGAGTATTATTGAGGTCTGAGCATGGCCAACTAGATCTATGCTGCGTTTCTCCAAGACCGACTTCAATCCTCCGACCATAGTACTACTGTCGATCGTTCAAAGATGGCGAATCGAGTAGCCGGATATGTTGGAAATGTGAGTTTGTTTTGGTTTGTTGTTATCGTATGTAGTCGGTGTAATTTCATTAAAATTAATTATAAATATTAGTTTACTTGTAGAATATAAGTGTGCGAGTGTATTTATATGAGCTAGTGGACACATAGGATGTGTAATTATACACCGTAATGTGATAATGTGTTCGTTTTGATCGTGTTGTGAACCAGGTTTAAGTCTAACTATGCTAATGCCTCTCATACAACTGTTCTTACGTTTTCTGCGGAATAAAACATTAAGAGAGAAATGGATTAGGAATATATATCGTGATTACTTTGAATTCGATGACAAAACTGCAGTCTGCATACATCATTTTGAGAATAAATCTGAGGTTAGGGAAGACTTTTCTCTAATTCCAAACGGTGAACGTATTCGTGCTCCTCTAAAAATATTAATTTACATAGAATATAATTGATATTGTGATATTCCATCAATGTCTATGTGTTTCAAAGTGTCAAGTGATTTAGATGCAAGTGTATTTTAGATTAATCTGTGCTTGCCTGTGGAAATGTTTGGCTGGATCTTGGAACATAACAAAACGTATAAGTATGACAGATGGAGCAATCTGTATACTGTTACACAGAAGAAATATCGACTTTGAGGGATTAGCTGTGTTTGTAACGCAGGGTTTTACACTACCAACACCTTCCGATTCATGTTGTGGTCATCTGTTATCAAGCAGACTAAACTGAACTTCGTCCATGTGGTTAAATATCAGTATTTAGAGTCAATAAAGTTTTAGTACTCATGTTCTTTAATGGCTAAATGAAATGTATGGCTTTTAGCGCCGGGATATCCCAGGACGGGTTCGGCTCGCCAGGTGCAGGTCTTTCTATTTGACTCCCGTAGGCGACCTGCGCGTCATGATGAAGATGAAATGATAATGAAGACAATACATACACCCAGCCCCCGTGCCATTGGAATTAACCAATTAAGGTTAAAATCCCCGACCCGGCCGGGAATCGAACCCGGGACCCTCTGAACCGAAGGCCACTACGCTGACCGTTCAGCCAACGAGTCGGACCTTTAATGGGTAAAAACCTATTATAACTTTAGTGTCTGAACGTTTCATTACTAAGGTTGCCGTCATTGTGTGAAGTGCAGCTATGCCATATGTCAACATTATGCTAGCGTTACAGTTCTGGGTTACTTGGGCTGAGTGGGTCAGACGGTTAAGGCACTGGCCTTTTGACCCTAAGTTGGCAGGTTCGATCCTGGCTCAGTCCGGTGGTATTTGAAGGTGCTCAAATACGTCAGCCTCGTGTCGGTAGATTTACTTGCACGTACTGCAGTACTAAATTCTGGCACTTCGGCATCTCCGAAATCAGTAAAAACGTTAGTTGGACGCAAAGCCAATAACATTATTATTTGGGGTGCACTTCCCTTTCATTGCATGCTGAATATAAGAAATCGTCAACCACTTCAAAACGAAGGCAAACAATTATGTTTTATAGTTCTCATGGTGGCGTATAAATTGAGGAATTTCTCACCTTAATTTATTTTGAAACATTCAAAATGATGTTATCAATATTATTTGAACGGTTTTATCATGTATTTTCATCTGGCCAGTGAAGTGAAATCTAAGAGAAAACGTTATTTGACTAATTGAAACTTATAAATCATCAGTTTGTTGTTCTCTTTTCTAGTAAAATATATGTGATTCTAGTTAATTATATATGATGGGTAATGGTTGCCGATGCGTTTTGGTACGTGCAATAGTGGTTTTTACGTGATATTTTCGCGTTAGCCAAATCCAGCAATCCGGCTACTTCGGCCGCCAAGTTTTTTTTTATATTACGGTCTGAGGATTGGAGTCGATCTTGGTTCCTCATTCCAGCCTTGACAAACTAGTTCATGCACTGTAATCATAGTAGTATCTTAGGTGGACACGTGGCAATGGCCACCTACGGGTGTGTGGCAGAAATGCACACTCCACTGTGGAAAACATTTTGACTTGGATTGCCGATTTATCTTACTTCAGATGGATAGAGATTGTGTGACTTCCCCTCTCGGAGAACAATCATCAAACGAGAAATGCAACCAAGCAAGCAAAGGGCGCCAATCTTTAAGTTGAGGACTTAAAGAAAAAAATTTATAATCAAGCTTGGACGGACTCTTATCACAGGGGTGGGGTGATAGTGCACTAATCATTAAGCAGGAGAATTAAAAATCAAAAGGCTAATTAAGTCAGATTGATTAAAATGAACTAGAAAAATACTATTTATTATATTTAATATAAATGACGACGGTTTAACGAGAACTGAATTTAAAAATAGAAAATGAATTTAACAAAAAATTGAATGACTCTACTTCGCGAAAACTTGCAATATCTTTAACTCGCTTGCTCACCATGTAGTCTTGTTCTGCTGGTCCTTGGAAAGCTTCCATCCTTGTAGCGGGAACATCATCGGTCGTCTTTGAGATCTCTTCATCTGCAGCTAAGTACCATTCCTGCCTTGCCAATTGCACCCACCACTAATTGGAAGATGACTTCAAAACTAACACTCCCTATTATGCTTTATCCCATATATTGGAGATAAGCCCTAAGTCATAGTTAGAAGAACCACCTTGGGTTATATGGAGAGGATACTCAATTAAGAATCCTTCCAACTTTACTGAAAATGTTCTCTGAAGTTTCATTTCTATCTAGATTAAAACTATCTATTGACTTAGACTGGTTCAAACCGGTCTTGTAGCCGTGCTGTACGTAATTCCTGATGAGAGTGGCTATACACCCCTCATTCAGAATTTCTAAGTATCGAGACGAAGAATCAAGTAGAAAATCAAGTAGAAGCTCAATAAGAAAATCACGTAGAAGATGTAGAATAACTCGTAGAAGTCCAGTAGAAGATCAGTAGAAGATGAAGCCAAGAGCTCCAGCACGCCCTTTTATAACCTTCTCTCGCGCTAATTACAGGTCGCTACACATGGTCCAATCAGATGACACGTCTCTCCCCACTCCAGATATTAGAGTTGACGGGCCATAACCAAGATATCAACTGTTCTTCTATTCGTCCTTTCACTCAGTATCCATGGCAACATGACGCTCCTTTGAAAATATAGGCGGTGAACAGTTCGAATAATTCTGGTCGAAATACGGTAGCTTACGTTACCACGCTTGAACACGTGCTCGCTTTTCTCAGAACTTGATGTCTAAATTTGTCCTTCCTTCCTCCTCGGTGATGTGGCAAGATAGAGGAAATCTACTGCAAGTTAATTTTAACCGACTGTCGCAAGAATCTAAGTGAATATTAGGATATTCAGCCCTCGTTTATAAGTCGTAGTTACAAAGTAATGAAATGATAGTGAGCAAATGATTAAACATGAATTATAATACAATTACCTACCAAAATAAATATCATGACGTTAAATTCCTGAATTAATTACACATAATAAAATTAATATAATTACACTGTAACGTCTGGAACGTTACATTCGCCCCCATGAGTTCTTAACAAATATCACATGAGTTGAGAACTCACACACTTACTCCCACATTGACTTGAAATACCTCTATTACCTGTCCATTACGAGCGACATTATTTTCATACAATTAATTATATCTCTCTGTTTCCATATCTCGCTTAGACTGCTTACCATTTCGAATGTCTGTTATTTCAGTTCATCTTGAGGTTTAGATGCTAAATTATGCCCATCATAAGCAACTTTCCATTTTTGTAAAAAAACAAGATTATCCTAGAGAATATAACATAATATATATACAATTCAGATTACAAACTCTGCCGAGTGTCTATTTGTCCTTTTTACTTCCCATCTCTCCGACATTCTTTGCTAGATAGCAGTAACACGGTCTCTTCCAATCTTTTACATAAAAAAATGGAAAACAAATGATACAAACAATTTACACTTTTATCACTCTTTCGAATGTTTCAACCTTATCTTGAAGCATGATGCAATACACTCCACACGAATACACACGTAATTTAAGCTCACGGTAAAATTATTGCAAGTTAGAAATGCACATACGGGAAAATTAATTATTTGCCGTCGTCAGCTTTAATTAGCCTTCTGTAACATCTCAGAAAACAAATAATATAAAATTTCATGGCCTCACATACGGAAAACAATGATCTATCGTCAATGAACGAGCGTAAATCTACCGCCACACAAACACCTCCCTTGTTTACAAACACAACTAGGAAATACCACCACAATTGAGACGTAAACACATACCGCTCGAAGTCTGACATAACAAGTAGCAACTTCCCCGAGTTACTGACCTATATCTCACAATCCGGTTCAGCCACCTCACACGACAGGTATCTCCGTAAACTACTAATGTTATATGAACCATTCATTACGCTCTCGCCATCCGCTAACTTGTAAGCACAGAGTCCTAGTTTTCTATGTACTTTATAAGGGCCTTGATATAAAAGAAAAAAATTCTTTGTTACCTTATCCTCACTATTTGACAACATTGGAACTCTCACCAAAACCATATCACCTACCTCAAAGTTATCAAGTACCTTACGTTTCTGTTGCCTTTTCCGTTTATCTCCAGATTTAATCAGGTTCTCCCGTGCCAGTCGGACGTAAAATTCAGCATTACGAGGTGGTTCCTCAGGCAAACCTAACACTCTCATTAGTTCATTCTGAGGCTTACAACCAAAATGAACTTGTGACGGCGTCAATCTAGTGCTTTCATGTTGAACTGCATTGATCCATGTCTCTATGCGGGATAAATGAGCCACCCAGGCTGTATGCTTATCGAACACTAAGCATCTAAACATGCGAGATAACTCTTTCATAACGCGCTCACACATATTACCCTGAGGGTATCTAATAGATGAATGAACCTGTGTAATACCTAGCTCTCTAATTATGGACTTCCATTTTCTCGAAATAAATTGCGGTCCACTGTCTGATAATATTCTAAGAGGAGTACCTAATTCAGGGATATATTTCTCTTTGATTATACGACTACAAGATTTTCCAGTGGCTTTTCTCATACCGTATAATCTGACCAACTTCGAGAAGACATCAATAATGACTAAAATATATTGGAAGCCGAACTGTCCCTTAACCACAGGTCCAAATAAATCAGTACACACCAAATCACCAGGTCTTTCTGAGATTACTGCCTGACGAGGTCCTTCTAAATAGCGGTTAGGAACTTTGCTACGCTGACACAGATCGCAAGTGGAAAGAATTTTTCTTATATCTCTTCCCATCTTGTCCCATATAAAATTCTGTCGGATCTCATACAGAACTTTATTAGCTCCAAAATGTCCTAATTCCTTGTGGATAAACCAAATCAATTCCACACGTAGCGCTTTGGGTACACAAATCCCCCAGAGATCCTCGCCACATTTCCTGGCTAGAAACCCGTTAACCAGTTTGTACGTGTGCCTACCATGCGACACAGTGAGCTGCTCTCCTCCCTGAAGTACAGACAAAGGTTCCCGATATTCTTCGTCTACCGACTGTTCAACCAATAGGTTACGTAGTCTATTTAGAGCAGTTTCATTTTCCTTAGACAGACATGTACATATAATAATGCCCTCACGTGGCTTTAGAAGGCTACCTTCTTCGCACAACTTCGGATCACGTGACAATAAATCAGCAAGGACATTATTCTTTCCCTTAATGTGAGTTACCTTAAAATCATACTCTTGTAGGGCGAGTATCCATCTACTAACTCTGTTAGATGATAATTTACACTTGGATACAAAAGAAAGAGCATGATGATCCGTCCTAATTTCAAATTCGGTACCTAAAACATACATCCTAAATTTACTCAGGGAGTATACGATAGCTAGGAATTCAAGTTCCGTTATAGTATAACGCTTTTCAGCAGCACTTAAACCTCTGGAAGCTAAAGACACAATCCCTAAATTACCATCATCATCTACTTGACATAATGCACCAGCGATACCACAGTGAGATGCGTCCGTCAGCAACACATACTTCCTATCGGGCATGGGGTATCTCAAAACAACCGCCTGCCTGAATCCTTCTTTTAATTTTAGGAAAGCTCTATCATAATCTTGTGTCCATTCCCACTTACTGCCAGCTTTCAATAGTTCTCTAAATGGCTCTAGTAAGTTACCAAATCTCACTACAAATCGTCTGAAAAAATTGCATACACCAATATACGATCTGAGCTCCTTAATATTTCTAGGTGTCGTAGTATTCAATATTTTTTCAATTCTTGTGCTCTCAGGCGTCACTCCCATTGCCGATACACGGTGCCCCAAAAAAGTCACCTCTCGTCTACTGAAAACACATTTGTCAAGTTTCAGAGTAAAACCAGCATACTCTAATTTAGAAAAAACCCTCTCCAAGTGGTCCAAGTGCTCTTCAAAGGTACTAGATCCTATAACCAAATCATCGATATAAATAGTAGCATAATCTCCAGTATCATCTCCCAAGGCAATACTAAGTGCGCGAATAAGAGCTGCCGAACTCGTACGGGTCCCAAAAGGAACACGCCTAAATTGGTACAAACTATGCTTATAGCTGAAAGCAGTAAGAGGCCTGTCTTCTGATCTTAAAGGTATCTGCCAAAAACTACTCCTAAGATCTAACGTAGAAAACCAACTCTTACCCTGAAAATTCTGTATCAACTCTTCAATGGTTTGTGATCTCAACTGATCAGCACCAATACGTCTGTTCATCTCCCTACCATCAATACACAAACGTATTGATCCATCAGACTTAGGCACGACAATTAAGGGATTAACATATTGACTGTTTGATAATTCAATCACATCGTCTGCTAACATAGCTTGAATTTGATCCTCTACGGCTTTTGCATATTTGTGTGGTATCGGATACCGCGGTCCGCTGAATGGAGTCTTATCCAGCACAGAAAAAGAATGTTCATACAGATGGGTAACACCAGGTTTCTCGGAGAAAATCTCCACGTGTTCACATAACACTTCAAATAACTTGTCCTTCTGGATTTCATTTAACTCATTTCTACTTACGGCTTCTTTCAAGCCACATATTTTATCCTCATGAATCCACAACTGACACAACTTCAGGCCCTCACTAGCCTCTTCATTAACTTTAGAAACCTCTCTCATTCTCCACACTGTACTAACTTCCGTTTTCCTCTGAATTTCCTCCTCAAACTTGACCTTGATATCCTCATTATTCCACCTCAAATTTAGCACTAGATCATTGTAATTTAGCTGAGCCAATTTTAACGTTAACCAGTCAGATCCCAAGATAAGATCAAATATCAAATGCGGAATTACCAAACATATCTGAACGCTAATAGAATTATTAATACAGATCGGAACAACTACTTGTTTACAAATTTGCTTAGACCTCTTTCCAACAGCCGTAATGATGAAAGTAGACTTAACAGGCATTTCCTCCAACTGAATACCCTGTTTTACTAATGACTCATACCACTGAGAACTAATACATGATATTTGGCTACCAGAATCAATCAAAACTTTAACCCACGCCCCCCAGACTTTCAATTTAACAACGGGATTGACTACTTTATTACTTGAATCTCCATTATTCTGCTCGGGTTCATACAACAAATCGTTTCTAACATCTAGGTCATATGGTAACACTTTCATGGCAAGACACTTCGCTACCTTCGTACTAGGCTGGAATTCTGACCTAACATTACAGCCTCTAGTTAGTTTAAAGGTTCCCTTTGTGTATTGACGTTGGACTCATTAGTACATTGCTCTGGCCTCCGTTGGGAATTTCCTGTCCTATATTCAGGTACTCCGCTCCTGCTGTTCTGCTGAGGTCTGAACTGATTGCGAGCTTCGTGATTCTGTGTTCTACCGTTATGTCTCATTCCGTTGTGATGACTAAAGTTCTGAATATTCTCCGTTCTACTCCTAAGGTTACCTAACGCATCAAAACTGCCTAGTAGGTTCTCCATCTCCTGAATAGTTCCAACTTTTTGCATGCAGGCCGCTTCTCTCACCCTGTCCGGAAAATGTCTTAAAAGTAGTCTTACTACATCAGACCCCTCGGTTATACCATCTAAGTTCTGACAAATCATGACATGTGCCAGGAAGTACTCAGTCATAGTAACTCCCTCATGCTGTTTGTACCTCCCAAATACCACCCTTTCTCTCTCCCGAGCTTGTATCGCTTCATTCCAGAATTTCTCTCTAAACTTATTTCTGAATTCTTTCAGGTTCGTCATCGTCTGCCTATATACCATGAACCAAGACCGAGTTTCTCCTACAAAAGCATGGTCAATATTTTCCATAACGTCTTCCCAGTCCATAGACCCTTCCTCTAGACGCTTTTCAAACCGTTTTTCTATCATCTTTAGGAAATCTAGCGGGTTCGTTTGTTTCCCATTAAATTTAGGTAGTTCAATTTCCCTAATGTAGCTATTTCCTAAACATTGCCTTCCCGTGAAAACCTGTTTATCCTTTGCCACCTGTTTTAACTTATTTTCTGCTTTCTCTATCCGGCATTCTACATCTTTGTCTCTCCTATCAATTTCTCTCTCCAAATTAACCTGCTTCTCTTTCAATGTCCTAATTTCAATCTTATTCTCTTCAGCTATCGCAAACCTTTCTTCACTTGCCCGGGTCTCATCTTCTATTCTAAGCTTTACCGTGTCAATCTCTTGTTGGACGTGGTCTTTAAATATCCGTATTTCCCCTCTTTGAGTCTCAACTCTCTTATCAATACTAGTGACCTGCCTCATTACTTCCTCCCTAGTAGAGTTGTTTACCTTCCCCATTAATTCCAGGAATTCACTTCTCTGTTCCGCAAACTTTTCTTCTACCTTTTTCCCTTGCCGTACATATTCACTTTCCTGGTCCTCTAATCGCTTATTAAAATGTTCATTTTTTACCACCAGATCGCGTAACTGCCTACTGTGTTCGTCCATTCTCCGATTCGCTTCCTCCTTATTTTCCCTCATCTCCCTGCTTAATTCAGCTTTAGTTTGTTCTAACTGTTCTTTCAGTTCAGATTTAGTTTGTTCTAATTCACCTTTAAGCTCAGATTTAGTTTGTTCTACATCTGTTTTAATTTGTTCCAATTCACTTTTTATTTCAGTTTTACTGTCCTCTATCTTACTTAACATTAACTGCATCATTCCCATTAACTGATCATTATTATTACTTTCATTGTTAGTGTTTACTTCCGCTTCGCCCCCCATCCTACTATCATCTGACTCCATACTGACTTCTTTCTGTTTGCCTTCACTCTCCATACTACTTACACTTCTATCTTCAATTTCCTCTACAAGACTACACAACTCTTCCTCTGAACTCAATACGTTATTGCCTTTTATCGCCCGTCCACTGCGCAACATCCTCTCCTCTTTCGTCTGATCAGCCATGACCCTTCCCACAATCAAACACTCCTAATGAAACGTGGATATCCAAATTTTGCCCATAATACGAATTCTGATATCGTTACTGTTATTAACTGCTCCGTACTTAATGATTTTCTCGCCCCACGTTGGGCGCCATTTATGTGACTTCCCCTCTCGGAGAACAATCATCAAACGAGAAATGCAACCAAGCAAGCAAAGGGCGCCAATCTTTAAGTTGAGGACTTAAAGAAAAAAAATTATAATCAAGCTTGGACGGACTCTTATCACAGGGGTGGGGTGATAGTGCACTAATCATTAAGCAGGAGAATTAAAAATCAAAAGGCTAATTAAGTCAGATTGATTAAAATGAACTAGAAAAATACTATTTATTATATTTAATATAAATGACGACGGTTTAACGAGAACTGAATTTAAAAATAGAAAATGAATTTAACAAAAAATTGAATGACTCTACTTCGCGAAAACTTGCAATATCTTTAACTCGCTTGCTCACCATGTAGTCTTGTTCTGCTGGTCCTTGGAAAGCTTCCATCCTTGTAGCGGGAACATCATCGGTCGTCTTTGAGATCTCTTCATCTGCAGCTAAGTACCATTCCTGCCTTGCCAATTGCACCCACCACTAATTGGAAGATGACTTCAAAACTAACACTCCCTATTATGCTTTATCCCATATATTGGAGATAAGCCCTAAGTCATAGTTAGAAGAACCACCTTGGGTTATATGGAGAGGATACTCAATTAAGAATCCTTCCAACTTTACTGAAAATGTTCTCTGAAGTTTCATTTCTATCTAGATTAAAACTATCTATTGACTTAGACTGGTTCAAACCGGTCTTGTAGCCGTGCTGTACGTAATTCCTTATGAGAGTGGCTATACACCCCTCATTCAGAATTTCTAAGTATCGAGACGAAGAATCAAGTAGAAAATCAAGTAGAAGCTCAATAAGAAAATCACGTAGAAGATGTAGAATAACTCGTAGAAGTCCAGTAGAAGATCAGTAGAAGATGAAGCCAAGAGCTCCAGCACGCCCTTTTATAACCTTCTCTCGCGCTAATTACAGGTCGCTACACATGGTCCAATCAGATGACACGTCTCTCCCCACTCCAGATATTAGAGTTGACGGGCCATAACCAAGATATCAACTGTTCTTCTATTCGTCCTTTCACTCAGTATCCATGGCAACATGACGCTCCTTTGAAAATATAGGCGGTGAACAGTTCGAATAATTCTGGTCGAAATACGGTAGCTTACGTTACCACGCTTGAACACGTGCTCGCTTTTCTCAGAACTTGATGTCTAAATTTGTCCTTCCTTCCTCCTCGGTGATGTGGCAAGATAGAGGAAATCTACTGCAAGTTAATTTTAACCGACTGTCGCAAGAATCTAAGTGAATATTAGGATATTCAGCCCTCGTTTATAAGTCGTAGTTACAAAGTAATGAAATGATAGTGAGCAAATGATTAAACATGAATTATAATACAATTACCTACCAAAATAAATATCATGACGTTAAATTCCTGAATTAATTACACATAATAAAATTAATATAATTACACTGTAACGTCTGGAACGTTACAATTGTTACATGGGTTAAAATTATTTAACCCTAAGGGCTACTGTAATTGATATTTATCTAAATAATGTGTTAAATTGCTAAGTAATAAAGAATAAAATATAATAATTCTAAAAAGGAATGCAAAAAAAAAACAAAAGGAAATGAATAGTGTTTTGGGTAAATCAGATTATTTCCGGACGTGATGGAAACAAGGATCTTTCTGATCACCTAGGTCTGCAGTTTGTATTTCCAGTTTAAATACAACAAATACAATACTCTCACCGAGTGTCTTCGGTGTTTATTGACTATCTCACTCACAAATAGTAAAGCACAAGCAATTGAAAAGGTCCATTTCCTAGATTCACTCAATCACAGCCTAAATCACGCAGAGACAGTGGTGGCTGCTCGCCATCAGATTGGGAGGCTGCAAACTTCACTAACAGAGAATGATATTGGAACTACACATCGTCTGAGGTTTCGTAATGCCATATTTAGTAGGAGAAGTCCTATGTACTGTATGTTGTCTGTAGTGTAGCATTGTAAAGATGTGCGTGTAGCCCTCCCAGTCCCAAATTGACAGGCCACCACTACATAGAGGATAATAATTAACAATCAAGATTTTTTCATGCCTCCATTAGGTGTTACTCCTACCATCAGTCAAATAGAAATACAAGTGGATTTACTAATTCAGTGGTCAGAAATTCAGTAAAGGAAAATAGTTTTATATTTCAAATAGGAAATTGAACCACTGACTGAGACAAACTGTTACACACAAACTAAGAAACAGGTAATGTAACATTTCTGAAGAGTAAAGTGTCTGCACATGAAGATACAGAGAAGTTGGTAGAATAAAATGTTTCTGGATTTCTTTTCCTTCCTGAACTCTTTACAGTTTACTGGTGTTGGCCAAGTGTTATGGCCGGATACCTTTCCTGACGCCAAATCGACGTGTTTCTGTGGTGGTTGGTGATGAGTTGCATGTAGACGAGGAGACATGTATTAAGATTAACACAAATACCCTGTCCCGGATCCATAGGAATTAACCATACGCAATTAAAATCCTCCAGCCTGACTGGGAATAAACCCGGAGCCTCCTGAACCACAGGCAAGTACGCTGTCAATTAAGCCAAGGGGCCGGACAATAAAGAGGTTGAAAATCGCAGATTTTAAAATCGTAAATTATAGTAGGCATGCTGTAACCAGAGCGTAAACATAAATAATGATTTGCCACTTCTCGCGCAATTCAACAGTAACTAACTTAAGAAGGCCTGGTATTTACCGTCATAAAATTTAACCAAGTCGGCCTCTGTGTTATAGCGGTCAGCATGATTAGCTGCCACCCCCGGAGGCCCAGGATCGATTCCCGGCTCTGCCACGATATTTGAGAAATGGTACGAGGGCCGGTACGCGGTTTTCTCAGCCTCGGGAGGTCAACTGAGTAGAGGACGGTTCGATTCCTACCTCTGCCTTTCTGGAAGTTTTTTCCGTGGTTTCCCACTTCTCCTCCAGGCAAATGCCGCGATGGTACCTAAGTTAAGGTCACGGCCGCTTCCTTCCCTCTTCCTTGTCTATCCCACCCAATCTTCCCAGGCCCGTGTTCAGCATAGCAGGTGAGGCCTCCTGGACGAGGTACTAGCCCTCCTCCCCAGATGTATCCCCGACACAAAGTCTCACGCTACAGGACACTGCCCTTGAGGTGGTAGATGTGGGATCCCTTACGGAATCCGAGGGAGAAATCATCTCTGGAGGGTAAACGGATAAAGAAAGAAAGATAATAATTATAATTTCGTGTGGGTATTTCTAGCCGAGTGCAGCCCTTGTAAGGCAGACCCTCCGATGAGGGTGGGCGGCATCTGCCATGTATAGGTAACTGCTATTTGCTTTACGTCGCACCGACACAGATAGGTCTTATGGCGACGATGGGATGGGAAATGCCTAGGAAGTGGATGGATGCGGCCGTGGCCTTAATTAAGGTACAGCCCCGGCATTTGCCTGGTGTGAAAATGGGAAACCACGGAAAACCATCTTCAGGGCTGCCGACAGTGGGGCTCGAACCCACGATCTCCCGATTACTGGATACTGGCCGCACTTAAGCGACTGCAGCTATCGAGCTCGGTACTGCGTGTTGTTGTGGTGGAGGATAGTGTGTGAGTTACAGGGATGCTGGGGACAGCACAAACACCCAGCCCCCGGGCCATTGGAATTAACCAATTAAGGTTAAAATCCCCGACCCGGCCGGGAATCGAACCCGGGAGCCTGTGAACTGAAGGCCAGTACGCTGACGATTCAGCCAACGAGTCGGACAGAAAGAAAGAAAGAAAGAAAGAAAGAAAGAAAGAAAGAAAGAAAGAAAGAAAGCAAGAAAGAAAATCCTACCTAATCTAGCCATCTTTTAGTGCTAGTGCCATAAACGATTGACTTTCTCCTCGTTCCTTTCAAGAAACATATTTTTGCATTGTATGAAACGAATGCATACAAGTCGATTCCTACATAAGCTTAAGGGAATTCACATCTCAGGAAATAGTACTCCGGTGGACATTTGAAGAAGTACGTCGTCCTTATATGAGACGTTACATTTCCAGGCCTTCTGTTATTAGTAAACTCGATCAGGGTTACCATGGAGGGTTACTCTACTTGGTTTGAAACATTCAGATTTGGGGGTTACCATTGTCTTTCGTATACCCTTCATTTTAACTCAGGCCACCGGGAAAGGACTCGATCTATTGCGACTTGAATAGACAGCCATTTTGTGTTATTTTGCTGCAAAATTTTCAGAGGACCAGCACAATCGTTGATTGCATGAAATAACTTTTGGTGTAATATTTGCCTAAAAAGTCTACTTCGACAACCAGGAATAAGTCTACGGCAGCAAAATTTCGACATTTCTGGACAGCGATTCAGCTGCTGCAGAAGATACGATACTGCTAACGGAATAGAATGACACACACACAGGGAATTGGTTACAAAGTTCTACTTTTAATTGCTTGTACGCTCCATTGTTCATGGCAATCATAATTGCAGCAAATGTCCGGCTGCATGGCTAAATGGTTATCGTACTGGCCTTTGTTCCAGGGGGCACCGGTTCGATTCCCGTCCAGGTCGGTGATTTTAACCTTAATTGGCTAATTCCGATGGCTCGGGGACTGTGTATGTGTGCGATCTTCATAATTAGAATTCATTACACTGATAGACGCCCAGGTCGCCAATACGGCGTCAAATCGAAAAGAAAAAAAAAAACCTGCACCAGGCCACATGCCATTAATGGAGCAAATAATGTTGTTGAATATATAGAAGCACATTCTTTAGAAAGCTTAAGTACAGACAATTCTACTTTCGAATGTCATTACAATGACAACGGCAAAGCACATTTTAAATGTAGTTTCTTCTTCTTCTTCTTTCTCTACGCTTTCCCCACATCGGTGGGGTCACGGGTGCGAACTGCGTCGCACAATTGAATTTGGCCCTGTTTTTCGGCCGGATGGCCTTCCTGACGCCAACCCTGTATGGAGGAATGTAATCTCTATTGCGTGTTCGTGTTGTGGTTTGTAGTGTGGTGTGATGCCTGAATATGAAGAGGAGAGTGTTGGAACAGGCATAAAACACAGCCTCCGAGCCAGAAGAATTAATCAGTAGCGATTAAAATCCCCGAGCTGGCCGGAAATCGAACCCTGGACCCTCTGTACCGAAGGGCAGTACGCTGGACATTCAACCAACGAGTCGGACTGTAAAAGTATATAAGATATTCCATAATGAAGAATGTCAAGCAATTTCGCATTCATATTGCCCTGGCAGTATCTGCACCGTCGTGTTCGGGATGATTGGGAAGCTCAAGCAACTAGTATTTTTAACTTTTACTTTCTAACCACCCTTTCCTAAATATTTGATTGTACGTTTTAAACTTTTCTCATGACATAGTCAAGTATAAAAAGGAACATAATTTCAAAAGAAACAGCTCATCAAAATTACGAAAAGGATTGCAACACCAAACAGATGCTGGCTGAGACTGAGGGCCAGTGCTGTTGTAGAAAGTGAGGGGGCGTCACTGGCCTCGCCAGAAGAATAGGATACATTGCTGGATCACAATATTTTTTAAAGTGCAGTTTGCAGCATAAGTTAAATTAAGAATGGGGTTATGATACGTTCTTTATGGTTTTATATACCGAGCTCGATAGCTGCAGTCGCTTAAGTGCGGCCAGTGTCCAGTACTCGGGAGATAGTGGGTTCGAGCCCCACTGTCGGCAGCACTGAAGATGGTTTTCCGTGGTTTCCCATTTTCACACCAGGCAAATACTGGGGCTGTACCTTAATTAAGGCCACGGCCACTTCCTCTCCATTCCTAGGCCATTCCTGTCCCATCGTCGCCATAAGACCTATCTGTGTCGGTGCGACGTAAAGCCAATAGCAAAAAAAAAAAAATTATACCAAACCAAGTCCTATATTTTTTCCGTTGTTGTAAAAGGTAATATAGTTAACGCTGAAAACCGTGAACAGAAGTTTGAAAATCCGTCAAAAATTCCGCTCTTTGCTAAGTGGAAAATTTATCCTTTGTCCCATTTAAAATTCCGCCAAACTTAACGGAAAATCCGCTGAGTTGGCACAACTGTGGGATGGTTCCTTCACTACAATTTTCCGATCATGGGAAATGGTGATCATGGCACAGCACACTTTTCTGTTATCGTACCTCCAAACATACCATGTTACTGAATTCGGTGTCACGTGTGCATGGTATCCCCTGTGCAATAATTTTTCTCTACTTCGCCTAGTGGTAGTGAAACAAAATTCTTCACCCGTAAATTTAGCAGTAAAGTGCCAAAAAATCGTTCATATAAAATAATTATCGCCAATGGCAGTGCAACACAATTATCCACTCATAATTTCGTCCCTGTTCTGCCAAAACGGCGAATGTGGCAATGCTCTTCCTATCCATTATTTCCCTTAAGACTGGTCGCGCCTTCCAGCCATATATTGATATGCGGTCGATCAGAACAATTTTCGTTGAGTTCATTTTCCTATGCGCATGTGTAAAGGAAAATGAACCTTAAATACATGGGTGAATGTCATGCAAACATACATTGCTTCAGTATGGTACAGTAAAGTTCATTTTCCTTTATACAAGCGCATAGGAAAATGAACTCAACAAAAATTGTTCTGATGGACCGCATATCAATATATGGCTGGAAGGAGTGACTATTCTTAAGGGAAATAATGGATAGGAAGAGCATTGTCACATTCGCCGTTTTGGCAGAACAGGGACGATTTAAAGAATAAACTACCAAAGTTGTGAAAGATGTTGTAAGTATGGAAACGGGATGAAATGTAACTAAAACCAAATCAGTGGGCAACGAAAATGTAACGTGTGACGAAATCGGAAGGTGATCAAATTGGTGGGTAGCGACTGGTGGTTATTTTTGTTTTAAGAGGAAGTACAAGTAGGTAATCATCCTCTCTGAACAAATTAAGTGGAAAAAATTTAATAAAAAATATTTATTCAACGAAGGAATTTCAAAACGAAGTACAAAATAAAACAAAAAGTTATTGAATTAAGCCGATAAATCTCTAAAGAATCAAAAGGGGGCGTGTGTTCCCTGAGTAACATAAGACTTGCAATTTACATACCCTGAATTAATCCATTGTCGCACATAAAACGGATGATATCAGCAGTAGTCGCGTCATCGGCAAATATGCGTTCGAGAGTTTCCTACAGGCCGACGCTCCGTCTTAGGCCAGAGAGATCGGCACACTCTGTGAGGATGTGGGCCATGGTAAAGTCTGGACCACAAGAACACACTCAGGGGTCTTCCCCCTTTAGGAGACAAGAGTGCGCAGATCGTCCATGACCTATCCTCAGCCTACATAATACTATGGGCTCTCTCCGTGAAGGCCGGAAGGAGGACCGCCAGAGGATAGTTGTCTTCATAATTGCTCTCAGCTTTCTGGGAGTTCGGATGAATAGTCACTCCGATTCCCAGAACGTCAAGATGGTTCGTTGTAGCTGAGAACAAATATCTTTAGCAGGTACATTCATAGGTCTTGGAGGCAAAAGCACCGCTTCCTTTGCAGCTTCACCCGTAAGTTAGTTTCCCGCAATCCCAACGAGGCTTGGAAGCCACGTGAAAGGGTGGGTGATGAAAATGTAATGTGAGACCAAATGCGTGTGACTAAAAAGTAAAAAAAATGGTGGCAATACTTCAGCATCCCAAACCAAAGTATTATCTCATTGTAAAAATAAATAAAAATGTAAATCAGAACAAGAAATCCTTTGCACAACAGCTCATTAAGGACTTAGTCCTGTCAAGAAGGCTGCTGCCCAGCCAGATGTTCTCAAGGTAGTGGAGTGCCTCGTGGTCAGCGTTACTCGGGTCTCCCCCTGTGGGTAGGGGCGGCAGAATAACACCCATGGTAAACCCTGCCTGTCGTAAGAGGCGACTAAAAGGGGCCCCAGGGGCTCTGAACTTTGGAGTGTGGGTTGGCGACCACGGGGCTCCTACCTCAGTCCTGGCATTGCTTCCACTTACTTGTGTCAAGGTTCATCTCTTTCATCTGTCCTATTCGACCTTCCTTGGTCAACTCTTGTTCTTTTCTACCCCGACGGTATTAGGTTTGCGAATCCTAGGGAGTCTTTCGTTTTCACGCCCTTCGTGGCCCTTGTCTTATTTTGGCCGATACCTTCATTTTCGAAGTGTCGGATCCCTTCCAATTTTTCCCTCTGATTGGTGTTATATAGAGGATGGTTGCCTAGTTGTACTTCCTCTTAAAACAATAATCACCACCACCACATCTGTCCGGATACGATGTCTCTCATGTCAACAAATCCTTAGACAAAACATGTTCACCTCGACGCACATTTCGCCGTGCATCTCGTCGTGTGGCGGTCAGGGAACAAACTAACAGTAACAAATGACTCGAAACATGTAAGAGCCGCACACCTCGCCACGCATCTCGCCGCGCACCTCGCCGCTCACCAGGAATCAAATCAGGCTGCAGCTCCTGGAACTAGCGTCGTGATTGGTTGTCTCAAGGTCATCATACTGTCCCCTCTATGCGATGTCTGACTGGTTTGATATCACAGGTCGTGCTAACGTGTTGTGTTGTAGATCTGTCGCCATGAATAAGGAGCAATTAATAAGTGAAATTTTCCGAAAGCCTGCTATATGGGACCAGTGTCACAATTTGCATTATAATAGATACTTTTTAGATAAATCTCGGGAAGAAGTTGCTGCCAATTGTGGTATCATAAGTTAGTGTACACTTTTTGGATTCAAGGTTCTGTTAGGTTTAAGATGTAATTCAACGTCGACTGAGACATTCTTTAATATTCATAAAATGTATCCGGGTACATTGTAAGCTGCTGATACGATTTATAGTACTCTCCTTGTTCGGTTCGTTCCTCATTGACTGGTTGTACGCTACATTTTCTTCTCGTACTTGAAAGTAACCACACTTTACTGTATTAATTGTAGATACATCACTATCACTCTCAGAGTCTATAAGCATCTCAGTATTACGTTAGTAGAGTCCCCCGTAGTGTTCTCTGAAAGGAGCTCGCTCACTGACTGAACATTACTAATCCGTGCATTAAACGGCAGAAAGTGATGCGACGAAAAATGCTTCAGTATGTTCTGCTGAAGCGAGGTGCATGGCGAGATGAACAATTCCAACATGTTTTTGGCCGTAGTTGTTTTCACGAGGCTGATTCAACCTCGTCTAAGCGCTCAGTCCAAAATTAAAATCCTTGGGCTGGCCTGGAATCAAACACAGGGCTTCTTAGTAAGAAGCAGACACACTATTCCTGCACCACGGAGTACTTCCCTTGAAAACAATAAACACCACCACCTTACGGCCAAGCAGGAAGATTGAAACCATGTGGTCATCTGTTCCTTTAAACAACCAATTACCTACCACCACCGAACATGCAATGCCGGTTGACTTGCATGCATATTAAAATAATATATTCTGTGCTCCTGCAATTACCATGCGATTTGAGTGTTATAAAACACATTATTTACATTATTATAATATCGTAGGTAACGGAACAACAATGGGCCAAGTCATCGGTCGTGTGATATTGAAAATAATGTCAATAGATATAAGTTGTACAAACCAAGTTTTAAAGTATGGTAAGTCAATTCATTTTACATTGGATTGCAATGAAACTCTTTAAACTTTATAAGAATGGCAATCAATGCCTGATAGAAGACGTTCAGTGGTTTAGAGAATTATTCGAAACATGATCGATCGTAATCAACAGTAAAGTAATACGTTGTCATAGAAATGCCGGTTAAAGCCGGTTATAAATGAAAAGCCAATGGTGGCATTACTTTTAAAGTTATCTTCGATATTGGTTGTGCTATACATGTCCGTAAATTGTGAACTTCATGAAAAAGTAGCACAAAGTCTTCTTAAATCAGTGGGAAATGAAAGTTCTACTGTGAGATCGTCGGAAGAAAATCGCATTTTCAACAGCGGAACGTTTTTGGAGGAAGGGTATCAATCGCCGTTTAACTCAAATTCAAACTTGGACGCAGTTATGGAAGGTGATATAAAATTTACAAGATCACCAGCGCAAAGTGTGTCGCAGAAATTTGAGTCCAAGGACATTAACGACGGTGATATTAGTGATATCGAGCGTTTGTTTTCCTCGGGCTGTGAAGAAAGTAGTAACTGGGACGCTAGCGATTCTTTGTATAGTCAATTAATTCATTTGAATGAAAAAGCTCTCATTAGTAAAAGGGAAAGTTTTCAAGGGGTGGACAAAAATGTTAACGATTTTAGGGATGCATTAAATGCATCAGATTGCTTTTGGAGAGAGGCACGACGCATACCGAAATCAAAACTCAAAGATCGAAAAATAACTGAACTTCAGGATTTAAAAGCTAAACAGGCTGGAGATGATAAGTCGAGGGCAAGGGGTGATGATAATATGGTGACATTTACTACTTTTAAACCTTTACAAGAGAACTACGTTTCGAAGTTCAACAAAACACACAATAGGCGATATCCTAATACCAGATTGCATAAGGTAAAGGGAATGCATATTAAAAAAGAGAAAAGGCAAGTCCAGTATTCTCAAGGATCACTCAGTGATAGTGAAGAACTAACGACACCTAGGGAAGCAGTCAGTGAGAGGTTCAAGGTGATCACCATCACTAAACGTGAGGAAAGCGGTATCAAAGTGCAGCTTCATGAAGAATCAAATTCTGATACAGATAAGAGGCAGACACACAGTAATGAGAGATTACGTAGTTCACAGCAATCAGCAGCGGAAGTTAATTTAGGTAGGAAAGAGACGTCAAGTGACCAATTTGATGTAACCACCGTAAAGTCTGAAGAGAAATTAAAGGATGCTCAAATTGTGACGATGAAAAATCACAAATCTGATCAGATATACAAGGAAAACTGGAGAGGGAAAAGCAACATTAATAAAGATAAAATGAAATCAGCACAGTTAACTAGGAGTAAAGACGAACGGTTTAAGGAAATGTCACCCACGTGTCATGCGAATCATCAACCAGAAGATAATACTCATTCTACTCATATAAATTTCCAAACATTTAAGTTCGGGAAGAAAGCACAAGAAAAGGGATCAACAGATGAAGCGGAAAAAGTTAACGGAGCTCAACAAACAACTGGAGCAAATTCAATGGTATCGAAGAGTTTAAATTTTCAAACTACCAATGTGACCTTCAACGGTCAGGATAAGCATGAAAAACAGATTGAAAATAAAAAGCATTCTGGAGACAGCTTGTCTAGAAGAAAAGAAATAACTAATAAAGCCTTACAGTATTCGAAAGATAGCAGAAATGAAGGTTTTACCGGCCAAAATAGATATAAGAGTCAACTGGAAAATAGAAAACATTCTGGAATGAATGACGTAGTTAACAAAACTTTAAATAATTTAAAAGATCAAAATATGCATACGAATCTACATGACCATGCAAAAGGGAGAAAACCACAGCAGGGCAGAAAGTATGGCGATCACTCGTCTGACATGAAAGTCGATGGTGATAAGTCTTCAAAGAATGTAAGTGAAAGGGGCAAGAAAGTAGGTCTAAGTAAGAGTAAATCAAGAAATCAATTCGAAAGTAAAAAATATTCTGCAGAGAATCTATCTAGTATTAATGATTTAGGTGATAAAACACATAAGAATGGGAAAGATAAGAATATAGATTTTAAAAATCAGAATAAATTAGCAAAACAAGCTGGAAGTAGGAAATATTCCGAAGAAAGATTATCTGGAGCCAAAGGTCTAAGAAATGAAACCATTATTAATTTGAATGAGAAAAGCAGTAACGAAGTTGTAACAGATCACATGGCATCAAGAAGCCAGTCAGACAACAGAAACTACCATGAGGAGGATTTGTCGAAATTTAAGGACACGGTCAATAAGACATCAAAATTCAATGACCAGTTTAGGAATGCTAATTTGGCAAGTCATAATAAACTGAAGAGCAGAGTGGAAAGTGGGCAAAGTGGGGAAATAGGTAAAATGTCTGGCAATAAACATATGACCTTCGGAGAAACTATGATGAAGGCTGAACAAATGAAAAAAGTATCTGCAGTTAAAGCGTTAAAACACAAAAACTACAGCAGTGCAAATGCGAATAGTCGGAATTATGTAAGTAAAACTCCTCAAGGCACATATTACACATACACGCAAAGATCAAAGGATATCACTTCTGTACCAGATCAGAACAGTGCTTCAAACACGTACACAACTGAACTATCAACGAAAGAGATTGAATCGAAAACAAATGTAAAAAACAAGAAAGGAAAAGAGAAAGAAATTTATATTGAAACTGATAAAGAAATTAAGAATAAATTATCGAAGGAGACACAGATAGAAAGCAAGACTAAATATTCGAAGGAGACTCAGGATAAATATAAAGATAGAATGGAGGAAGAGGAGAAGGAGGAGGAGGAAGATGACTCTTCGTCAATGAAAAACGCTAAAGAACTCAAGAAAACAAAGAAAAAATTATCCAAAGAAGGTAATAAGACGGAAACAATCCCTTTAGTAGGTCATAGTAAACTGAAGAACAAATTGGAAAGTGCGGAAATTGGGGAAAGTGGTATAATGGCCGATAATAAACATGTAAACGTTGGAGAAAGTAAGATGAAGAGTCAACAAATTAAAAATATATCTCGTGTTAAAGAGGTAAAACACAATGAGCATAGAAACAATAGCACTGCAGATGCGAATAGTGGGATTTATGAAAGTAAAACTCCAGAAATCGCGCATACGTACACACAAGGATCAAGGAATATCAGCTCTAACGCCCTTGTATCAGATCATAACATTGCCTCAAACAACATGGAGTTGAAACCTGACAAACCTGCACAATCGACGAAGGAAACTGAATCAAAAACAAGTGTAAAAAGCAAGAAAGAAAAAGAGAAATATAAAGATAAAGAAATTGATACTGAAATTGAAAAGGAAAGCAAGATTAAATCATCGAAGGGGGCGCAGATAGAAAACAAGACTAAATCTTCAAAGGAGACACAGGCAGAAAGTAAGATTAAACCAATGAAGGAGACTCAGGAAAAAAGTAAAGCCAAAGAAAAGAAAGAGGAAGAGGAGGAGGAGGAGGAGGAGGAGGAGAAGGAGAAGGATGACTCACCAAGTAAAACTACTAAAGAACAGAAAAAGTTAGACAAAAGTTCGTCTAAAGATGAAGGAAATGAGACGGAAACGGACACGAAACCGTATAAAAAACAAAAGGAGAAAGCTAGAAAAGAAGAAAAGAATACGGCGAAAGAAGAAAAAAATACTGTGAAAGAAGAGAAAAATACTGTGAAAGAAGAGAAAAATACGGCGAAAGAGGAGAAAAATAATGTGAAAGAAGAGAAGAATAATGTGAAAGAAGAGAAGAATAATGCGAAAGAAGAGAAGAATACGGCAAAGGGAAAGAAGAAAGAAGAGGAGGAAATAAAGAAAAGTGGGGTAAAGAATGAGAAGGGGAAGGAGAAGGGCGAAATGTCTGAGGATAAATTTGAACCTAAGAAGTCATCAAAAGAAGAAAATCAGAAAAGTGAAAAAGGATCTGAAAAAGGAACTGAAAAAGGATCTGAAAAAGGATCTGAAAAAGGATCTGCAAAAGGGTCTGAAAAAGGATCTGAAAAAGGACCTAAGTCCTCTAAAGGAAAAAGTTTAAATGAAAAATCATATGACATTAATGCCATCCCTATGCATCACCATCGATTTTTAAATGCAAGTCACCATCGTGAGCTTGAAAATGACCAGTCTACGTATAGTAGTCACAGCACGAACGAAGTAAATAGTCTGCAGCAGAGTAACGAAGTAAAATATCGAGAATTGAAGGAGGATAAGAAACTAAAGGACTGGGGGACGAAACCTACTACTTATCAGAGTGACAGTATTCCTGTTGAAAAAGATAAAAGCAACAAGTACAAACAAATGGATTATGGGGGAAACTTCAGAAATAACCAGTCAATGGGAGAAAATAACAGACAAGAAAGTATTCAAGAAATATCCAGTGTACCCGAAAACACAGTGTCAGTTGGAGTTGTTCAAACAACACAATCAGCTATCAGAAAAGAACATGACCAAAATGGGAGCGACGCATCTAAAAATGTATGTAACAAGTCGGGCACTGAAAGTAACGACGGGGCCGAAATTCACCAAGGCAGCAACATTTCAATGTCTGAATTTGATGAGAGTAATTATGAAAAGATGAACAAGCAACAAACCAGTGAAGCGGAGCAACTTCAGTCGAATAAATCGGCGAACAACTTAAGTGAGGTACAGTTGAATCATTCTGCTGGCTACAGCATACCCCCTCAAAATGCGGTCTATGCAAACAACGAACATCAAGCATCAGGTGAGAAATCTGGCGATAACTTACACAAAGATAAGAAAATTTCTGAAAACAGTGTACCAGGAAGGAATGAAGAAGAAACTATTTCGAATAAGGAAGTTGGAAGTGATAATTTAGGTCAACTTCATATCGTAAACACTTCATTGGAACGTCTGGAAAACACTTCAGAATATAATGAGAAACTTGCCTCTCCTATGCCGACGATACAGGAAAATATGCCCGTATTACAACCAGAAGTACAACAGGAGAATGTAACAGGGAATACCCAAAGATTCGGTCAAATGGTAGTTAGTAACATGCCTACGGAATACACCACTCCACGCGTGGAAACTAACGTGATTGACCCATCTCAAACAAGATCATTTCTGACGCCCCTAAGTACACACTATTTTCCTGGGCTCAGATCAACTTCAAGAAATCAAATGCATCCTCTGACAGCTGAAAAAATGCAAAATCTTTCAAATAAAGTGGAAACAATCAAAATTCAACAAGAAAAAATTACTTCAAGACAGGAAAATGGCAAATATAATATTAATCCAAATTCTCCTAGTACAATACGTTTTCATACCTCAGGAAATAAGGAACAGTTATTAAAGTCAAATGATAGTCTAACTCAGTTTAGTGAGACATTTTATAATATTACCGGAGACAGCAAACGAACGATGCTTAAACATATAACGGTAGATACAAATGAGGAAGACAATGCTTTGCTTGTAGGTGGTCACAAGAGGAAAACTCGTCAATTACAAGGGGATAATGAATGGCAGGGGGGGCTGTCTCCTGAATATCATGATCTGGATAGCCTTTCCTTAATACAAGACACTGTATCACCGAAGAGAAGGAAAGATGAAGATGAGGATGATTTTAATGTCTCAGAACCGAAACAGCTACAATATGTACGCAATTACAAAATTCAGAAAACGTTAAAATTCGAACCACATGATAAAAGGGCAAAACATCATAGAGAGAAAGAGAAATCCATGTACAAATACACAAGTTATGAGGATTACCTTAAAAAGAACTTGGGACCAGATCGTAGATTAGAACCAAAACATAGCAATACTGCTAGAAAGGAGAAGAAAATGAAGGACTACGCAGTTGTAACAAAAGAAGACTACGCCAATTTACTGCACGACTTAATGATAGGTATGAATAAAAGAGTTGAAACAACAAGCAATAATTCGATGCCAGATGAAGAAGAGGAAGAAGAAAATGTAACGGATGAACTTGAAAAATATTCTAAACTACAACCTCACAAAATCGGAAAAGGTGGAAAAATTGGTCCAGTGTATCAGGAAGTGCTGCTGCCCGAAAAGGCTTCTAGAATGAAAAACACAGAAATAACGCAAGACAAGAAAGTTAGCAGAATGAATTCTTACAAATTGGCTCCAATTGAAAAAGAGCTCAGGATACAGCCTTATAAACCAAACTTCACTTTCAGAAACGGGCCAATGCCTAAGAAAAAGAACAGAAAGTATTTAAATAGAAATAAAGTAAACAGAAATTTCAGTAAACTGATACCAAAAAACAAGATTTATTTAATGGACCAAAACGAGGATGTGCTTGGGAATGATCTAGTTCCAGCTATTAGAAAAAATGAATTGTGGGGTTTTAAAGAAGCAAATGACGCTGATGATGATAAATACAAAGACTTCATCAATGATGCAAGTCAGAAAGATGACAACGACAAATGTGAAAATGAAGAGAATGAATTTCGCACGGAGTATCTAAAAAATTTCGTCCTGGTCAGTCACAAACAAGTAGAAGAAGAAGACGAATGCGTAACAAAACTAGAGACTGGAACTGAACTTGTGGCGGGATTCTGTGGGTCTACTCGTGTCCATGCTATGGAGAGGCTAGTGAACGTATTCATCAAGGCCTCAGCAGCTCTGAAAGCACAGGAAGGCTGTTTGGTCGAATTGACAAGTGGTGCAATGATTGCAGCCGAGAACCATTGTCGTGATATTAAAGAGATAGTCGATATCTTAGGCAAATCCGTGCAGCAACATTTAGAGCAAAAATGTCGTCTGAAGGATTTAGGACTTCGTTTGTTGTTGGTTACACAGGTATTAGATTCTAAGTGTGAAGATGAAAAGTGTAAAACTACTTCTAGAACCTCTAAGAACTGTTCAGTTGACGAAGACTTAGCTAAATGGCGTCTAATGATGAATGAAAATAATAGGGAACTGAATATGGAAGACATGAAGCATATTTACGAGTCTCGATACGCCTTGGGGAGTAAACAAGGACATCTTAATGAAAGAGCTATCATTCAAGAAAGAAGGGTGGGTACGTACCAAGAAGGTGACAATAATAATTGTGGAACAAGTGGTAGACAAAGATGGATGAAGGCAATGAAGTCCATTCACAAGAAATGCCCAAACATCGTATTAAAGCCATGTTGCCTTCCTTGAGATCTATTGTAAACCTTGTCTTAAGAAATAAATTATTAAAATACTTTGAAACTACGTCTCCTTAGATCCCTCTGTGGATTGGTCGGTAGAATACACCCCCTGCCTGTCGTAAGCGGTAACCTTCCGGAGTTCTCATTTTGGAAGCGTGGGTTATAGACCTCGGCACTCCAGCTGAGCGTGGTATTGCTTCCACATACTGGTTCTTTGTTTTTGTTGTTGCTATTTTGCTTTACGTCGCACCGACACAGATAGGTCTCATGGCGATGATGGGACAGGGAAGGCCTAAGGGTGGGAGGGAAGTGGCCGTGGCCTTAATTAAGATACAGCCCCAGCATTTGCCTGGTGTGAAAATGGGAAACCACTGTTGACAGTGGGGTTCGAACGCACTATCCCCCGGATGTAACATACTGGTTCCTAGCTCCTCAAACTTTCCTGTTGGGCCTACCTACTCCTACTGTTGTTCCCTCCCGAACCCGGTAGTACTAGGTTTGCGAGGCCCAGACTGACATTCCCATGCACTCCGGTGGCCATCCCGTTCTTTAACTGCTGGAAGGGTCAGGTCTAGTGTTAAGAGGGGTCGGAATAGAGCATGACCTTCCTTGGTCAACCCTTTTCTTTTCCGACCCAGACGCTATTAGTTTTGCGAGGGCTAGGGAGTCTTTCATTTTCACGCCCTTTGTGGCCCTTGCCTTTCTTTGGCCGATACTTTCATTTTTCGAAGTGTCGGATCCCTTCCAGTTTTTCTCTCTGATTAGTATAATATAGAGGATGGTTGCCTAGTTGTACTTCCTCTTAGAACAGTAATAACCACCACCACCACCACCAAATTTTCAGAGGACTTCAGAAGTGAAACATGGGTTCAGTGCCTGCAATGTGAGATGTGCGCCCATGAGGATTGTTCTGGTTGTGATAAGGACCATTATATCTGTGATTTTTGCGTGTAAGGATATCTTGTTTAGTGTCAGATGATAGTATTCCATATCCCCAGCAGTATTCGATAACCGTCGCCATCCCCCTGTGGGTGGGGGCGGTAGAATAACACCCACGGTATCCTCTGCCTGTCGTAAGAGGCGACTAAAAGGGGCCTCAGGGGCTCTGAACTTTGGAGCGTGGGTTGGCGACCACGAGGCCCTAAGCTGAGTCCTGGCATTGCTTCCACTTACTTGTGCCAGGCTCCTCACTTTCATCTATCCTATCCGACCTCCCTTGGTCACCTCTTGTTCTTTTCCGACCCCGATGCTATTAGGTTTGCGAGGGCTAGGGAGTCTTTCATTTTCACGCCCTTCGTGGCCCTTGTCTTTCTTTGACCGACACCTTCATTTTTCGAAGTGTCGGGTCCCTTCCATTTTTCCCTCTGATTAGTGTTATATAGAGGATGGTTGCCTAGTTGTACTTCCTCTTAAAACAATAATCACCACCACCACCAACCGTCGCCATTTATCTCCTTTTGATATTTTGATAATTGTAATTGTGTTTATGCGAAGTCCTTCTAATGTAAACGCAACAGAAATGAATAAGTTGCCAGTAAGCTGGAATACTAAAAATACTTTTTTCGTGGATGCCTTTGGACTTACTTTCGAAGAAAAATGATATTCTATAACCACCTCCTTTCCTCTAAAACAGGCAGTATGTTTTCCGAAACGACTTCAAGCCTAAACCACCGGATTTTGTACAAATGTACACAGAGGAATGAGTCATATGCCAAAATATGTTTTATCTCAAAATATAGAGTGAAATACATTATTAGCGGGCGAGTTGGCCGTGCGGTTAGGGGCGCGCAGCTGTGAGCTTGCATCCGGGAGATAGTGGGTTCGAACCCCACTGTCGGCAGCCCTAAAGATGGTTTTCCATGGTTCCCCATTTTCACACCAGGCAAAGTCCTTTCCTATCCCATCGTCGCTGTAAGACCTACCTGTTCTCCCTGTGAGTGGGGGCGGTGGAATAACACACACGGTATCCCCTGCCTGTCGTAAGAGGCCACTAAAAGGGGCTCCAAGGGCTCTTAACTTGGGAGTGTGGGTTGGCTGCCACGGGGCCCTCAGCTGAGTACTGGCATTGCTTCCAATTACTTGTGCCAGGCTCATCACTTTCATCTTTCCTATCGGACCTCGCTTGATGAACTCTTGTTCTTTTCCGATCTCGACAGTACTAAAGCTCTCGAGGCCTAGGGAGTCTTTCATTTTCACGCCTTCGTGGTTCTTGTCTTCCTTTGGCCGATACCTTTATTTTTCGAAGTGCCTGATCCCATTCGGTTTTTCTTCCTGATTAGTGTCATATAGAGGATGGTTACCTAGTTGTATTTCCTATTAAAACAATAATCACCACCACCACAATCACTACCAGACCTAACTGTGTCGGTGCGACGTAAAGCAAGTTGTAAAAAAAAAAAAAGACTTTATTTGGGAAATAATTTGCAAAACATCGCATAATCGTTTAAAACGAGATGGTGTCCATTTCTTCCTGGCTCGGTCAAGCCTAAACTACTTCAGCTACTGAGCTGTACTTTGATATGAATGTACCTCAGATATTGATATAAGGCCAAGTCTGATATTTCATTTACACTGTAGAACAAATTATAACATACAAGTATTTGATTTCACTTGTCATGGAATGGGGAATAAGGGTTATCACCACCACCACCTTTGCAAAGTAAAAAATCCATCACATGCCATTTTCACAAACCTGAAGTATTATCATTTATGAAAAATGCATAAACTGAAACCTTGGAAAGACATAATTGATACAAGGAGACGTTTAGAATGGCATTCTCTGTAGTTTCCATTTGTCTTCATGTTCACAGTGTCCCTCTGATCAACAATATCCTGCCAACATATTGCAGGTCCACCGTCTCACAAACTGCATTTCCATTGCAGCAATGTCCTGGTGAAGACGTTTCCCGTGTTCATCACTCGTATCTGCCAAGTTCTCAGAAAAAAAGTCGATATGGCAATAAAAAAAATGTAATATTGGTGATATATGGCACTTCGTACATTGGAAACATGTTATTAACAACCTGACGGTGGGTGACACTAAATGTCAGAAATATACATGGGGAAGGAATTTTCTCTGTTGCAAAACTTATTTCCGTAACAAAGAATAAAGCGAATACATATATCCGTAACAAAGAATAACATTTATACCATGCTATTTGCTTTACGTCCCACCGACACAGATAGGTCTTATGACGACGACGGGAGAGGAAAGGCGTAGGAATGGGAAGGAAGCGGCCATGGCCTTGATTTAGGTACAGTCCCAGCATTTGCCTGGTGTGAAAATGGGAAACCACGGAAAACCATCTTCAGGGCTGCCGACAGTGGGGTTCGAGCCCACTATCTCCCGGATGTGAGCACACAGCTGTGCGCTCCTAACCGCACTGCCAACTCGCCCGGTATTTATACCATGAAAAGACTGTTTGTTAAGGAGGAAAACTAAAGTCATACCCGCATTAATCATTCGATAATTAGTCGTAACCATGTATTTTCATGCAGTGGGAAAAACGTGTTGTACAGAGCAGTTAAGATTTTCGAAATAATAATAGTAATAATGTACATCCTTTGTTGAAACAAAGGAAAAAGGATTGTCCAAATGGAAATTTATTTTTACTATAATCACAAAGACATTTTGTTCTTTTGTGGCACGTCTTTAGGTGATGCTTGGTTAACCTTTGATAACATAGCACGCATACACATTTGTCACTCGGGCTGTGGAATGTTCTGATTGAACATATTCTTACGGTGAAAACCATGAATGTCAAGTCTCGTTATTATGTGCCTTTAATCTTGATTCTCATTGATCCACGTTCTGTCCATCATGGCGTCAGTAATATAAAAGTCTTGATCAGTCTCGTTCCTCCTTGTTTGTCTACATTCTAATAGGTGTGTAGATGGCGCTGTGGCTGGAAATGAAAATTTCATCCTAAGGTCCTCTATGCAAAAGGAATATTTTGCTATCTCGTAAACTAATCTTGTAGGGGCCATTTTTTCAACTCTTAGGTCACATTTTAAGAAATGCAACTTGACACACTGTATTCTTTCGAGATCATTGATTGAGAGGTGTTCCCATATTATTTCTATACCATATGTCACAATGGGAGAGACGGACGTATTGACTAATAAACAAGCTGTAGTGATAGGGCTGTTAGATTTTTTATCTTAGAGATGACTCTGATGGCTTTCCCTGACTTCTCTTGTGTATGATAGTTGAATGATCTTGCCGAAGTCTGGAGGGTTACACCCAGGTAATGAAATTTATTCGCTGCGATTAATGGGTCGTTGTACAACGTGAGGGTAGATTTTAGAAATGGCTGCCATAAATATGCAGGTATTTACTGAACTTGCATGTGTTTTATCAATCATTTATCATTGATCTGCATTTACCGCTATAGGCTTGGTGGCAGATTCCTTATCAGTTATTTACCTAGTTTTTCCTTAAATGTTGGCAAAGAACTTCGGAATTTATTGAACATTTTCCTTTGATAAATTATTCCAGTTCTTTATTCCTCGTCCTATAAATGGAACATTTGCCCCAATCTGTCCTCTTGAATTCCAAATTTGTCTTCATTTCAAAAGCTCCACTTATACGTTTATTAATGTCATTTCACACCTTCGCTCCATCGACAGCTCGCAATATACCGCTTATGCACGTCTCCTTACTCCCAAGTCTTACCAACCCAAAGTTCCTGACATTTTCGTAACACTATTCTATTATTGGAAACCAAATCGTGTTGATTTCTTTTGGGTCTTTCCCAGTTCTCGTATCAAGTAATCCTGGTGTGAGTCCTATACACGGCAACCATACTCTCATTTGGGTCTTACCGGAGACTTATTCGCCCTCTCTTTTACATCCTTACTACAACCTCTAAATGCCCTGATAACCACGTAAAGAAGCCTGTAACCTTTCTTTATAACTTCGTTAATGTGATTTCCCCAAGAAAGTCATTCCTTATACTAATATCTATGTACATACATACATGCATGCATGCATACATACATTCATACATACCAGGGGCGTATTCTCCTTGAATGCAAGGCATTCATTGCATGCGTTGTGATAACACAAAGAACTGTCTGATGTACGACTTTAGGTTGTTTCAAGTCAAATATTAACGATTTCATCTCTTAGAAGTTCAAAAGGTCCGCGCAACTGTACTGGTTCCGTTGCTTGACTACGTGTGGTGCTGGTGTAGTCTCGCCGTCTACTCTACTGTAGGAAGAAAGAGACAGCGAATGGAGGAGTTAAGGATGTAAGGCATTCAATCTTAAAATTGCATTCGGTGGCAGACGTACTTCTAAAACCCTCCGAACGATATCGCTGCACTTGAAACTTGGTCAGAATTTGTCATCCCATACCCTTGCTAACCTCTGCCATTTGTTAGCAACTTGGAGAAAGTCGGCATCTTTACAGCGAACGGGACCCACAGATTACTCCCCCAGCGAGAACCCAACGTGACGAAACTGACCAATGCCACTGGGGTGACTTACCTCCAGTGCTTGAGTTGTGGCTAACTAGTGAGTTCATTCATTGTGTTTTCGGTGTTTTATTATATTTTGCGCACATGTGGCATTAACGATGGATGAGTCTAAAACGGATATAATTGTAAATCAGTTTGAAAAGCCATTCAAATAGTTAAAGCCGGGAGACCTCTACCTTCCCTCGTAAATTTCTTCTTCTTCTTCTTCATCTGCTTACCCTCCAGGGTTGGCTTTTCCCTCGGACTCAGCGAGGGATCCCTCCTCTACCGCCTCAAGGTCAGTGTACTGGAGCTTCAGACACTGGGTCGGGGGATACAACTGGGGAGGATGACCAGTACCTCGCCCAGACTGCCTCACCGGTTATGCTGAACAGGGGCCTTGCGGGGGATGGGAAGATTGGGAGGGATAGACAAGGAAGAGGGAAGGAAGCGGCCGTGGCCTGAAGTTAGGTACCATCCCGGCATTTGCCTGGAGGAGAAGTGGGAAACCACGGAAAACCACTTCGAGGATGGCTGAGGTGAGAATCGAACCCACCTCTACTCGTTTGACCTCCCGAGGCTGAGTGGACCCCGTTCCAGCCCTCGTACCATTTTTCAATTTTTGTGGCAGAGCCGGGAATCGAACCCGGACCTCCGGAGGTGGCAGCTAATCACACTAACCACTACACCACAGAGGCGGACCCTCGTAAATTTAAAAACAGAAAACAAGAATTGTGTACGCACGTTCAATCCAGAAACTTACAGTAAAACTGTTTGGCTCGAGTTCACCTACATGTAATTAGGGTGAGTAGAATTGAAATTTACTTAATACATTGTGTTAACTGCATGGTTACTAGTTGCATGCCTCAGTGGAGATTCCAGGATACGCCACTGATACATACATACATACATACATACATACATACTGAACCCGATAGGGGCATGATCCAAGGACCTTTGGTTGATATCGATCTCCATAATTACACACGCAATGCTATTAAAATGAAAGAACGCTGAGAATGATTAATATACATATCATTAATAGAGGTCATACCGAAACTAATTAATATTCATACCATTGAGATAGATAAATTGTGTATTTTAAAATTATTCTACGAGATTTCTTTGTCTGCGACTTATTGCGCAGTATTATCCTTTGTGTAGCGGGGGCCCCGTAGATGAAGCCAAGCCAACTTAGACCCGGGAGGGGTTATGAATGGGGATTCCCTGTGACATCACTCGAGAGAAGACATCCCTCCTCAAGACTCACAGAATGAGGGGAAACTAACTTTTTCGAAACGGAATATAGGAGCCATCTTGGAATCGGACTGGCCAACTTAATTACCTACGAGATAGAAAATTAATAAAACTCTAATTAGGGGCTCATCTCCCGATTTAAAAGGGATAAATGTCATTGGGACATTTATTTAGAGTGTTTAATGTCCTCTTCCGTGATAACTTTCAGCCGAAGAAAGAATACTGTGTTGTTTCTGCGTGGAAAAGTACTGGGGCCATCTGTTTAGTCTCACGACAGCTCCTCGAGATCGGGACTTCACCCCGTGTGGCGGGGGAAGCAGAACAGATTTTAATTAATTTAAAGAGATTCACCGAAGGATAATTGAGTGGTTATGTCTAAATCGCACCAACTAGATATTGGCCACCGGTCGCCCGCACTATTTTACCTCGAGTACGCCGGGAATAGGCGCTACGCAAATTAGGGGAAGGGGTACCGCTCCCTAGTAAAAACTACTGCAGAACGGGACAAGAGTCAGTCCGGGTTTGCGGTTCATTGACGGCGCAGCTACGCTCTTTTAAGCCTTCGTTAAGTCTTTGTTCAATAGAAATTAATTCCTATTTAAGGTGAAATAATCCAATTTGCATAAACAGTGTTTAGTTTGATCTCAGTGACGCCAGTGTTAACTTTTTGGAAAACCGTGACGTGGAAAATCATCTTATTATGATTACTATAATATAAGAATCTTACATAGTCGCATAGGAGATCGTGACCGGACGTTCACATTGAACGCTGTTAACCGGAGTGTGATTTAAACAGTGTCGTTGTGTCTGTGCAGGATTAAGTGTTAGCGGCTCCAACATCATCAAACAATGGCTCAGCAACTTCAAGATGGAATATTAATGGAAATCATCACCGTGGTGCCCATGGAGGAGGAGTAAACTCAGGATGGACTTCCCGAGTTGACAAAGGCATCACCACCATGTGATAGAGATGAGTACAAAGTTCTAATATCTGGCATGCATAGAAGGGATGGGAATATTTATTGTAAACTGACGCTATAAGGGATTTAAAGATGTAGTCCTGTGGAAATAGAGCGCCGGAATGGGCGCGTAGTAATTAATTCTTAGCTTAGGAAACCGACTACAGGTCTGAGTAATCGAGTGTAAATAATTAAGGGAATATAATACTTTAGCTTTGCTTAGGATAGTGATTCATTCAATTATTTTCTTTCTTGGGAGATTCTGTTGTTTATTTGCGTCAGAAGACCAGTAATAATTAGTTTATGGGAGTGCAATGAGAGTAGTTATTAGAGCATTCATTAATTTGATAAGTGCATGGTATATAAAACGGTAAGTACTGCGGTATGCAAAGGCACGTCACTACGAGACCCAGCGGCCAACGTGACAACCTCAAAATTTCCACCCTTTGAAATACTTAGATAAGGAGTGATAGGTTTAAATTGATTCTGTGATTAAATATGCCAGGAAGTGATCATAATAAGTGTATTAAACATCGATTCGTGTGAAAAGTAATTAATTAATGCATGTATTGCCGTGTGACGATAGTGTAGCCGTGTGCCGGCCATCGATTAATTAGCAGTCAGTAATCAGATGTTAATTGCCGCGCGAGTGCTTAATTGTGTTGTAATTGCTGTATAGATTCCGCGCAATGGCCACGTATAAGTAAGGTAGCGGGTAAGCTATGTAGAACGACGATAATAATAATAATAATAATAATAATAATAATAATAATAATAATAATAATAATAATAATGATAATAACAATCGGGCAAAGATTACCATTATGGGGCGGGAGTCGCGTTGCAAGAATGATATGATACTGCTGGGTAGATGTGTGTTTATTTTAAGGTGATTTGCGCGAGTCATTTTAAGACCGCAGTTTATTGTGGAAGTGCGTCCGAGTGATGTGTTACAGTTTCCTTTTAAAAGGGAATGTTACGCCTGTTAATGTGAGAGTGGACCCCTAGGGGAGGGTGAATCACCGCCTGGCCTTGGCCCAGCGTGTATTTTTTGTCTGAATGTCCCGTAAGCGGAGGAAGGAAGGACGGGGCTGTTAAAAGGGAAGTTGTTTTCTTTGAACGGCGAAATAATGTGATCTACCTAACACGGCAGAGCTGTGAAATAAGTAACACGCGACCCGGCAGATGATGGTAATGTTTGCCAATGAATCGTTGTTAATTGTACGAGTATAATTAGATAGGGATTACAGGACCCTGCCTTCATCACAAGAGGTTGTCAGTTCGATGCTCAACGTAGGCATTGGAGGCCTACAGTGTCAGAAGGAAGATCCAGTGCCTTTTACGTGTTTTACTTGCATATCATGTACCATGTATGTGTTTTTTTTTGTGTCATGTGTTGTTGTACATAAGGTCAGTGGTGGTTCTGTCCATCAGCTCGACGATGCCTAGAATAGCGAGGGTCGGTTCGATCCCAGGTGTTGTATCATATGTGTGTATTTTCATTTTTTTGCCATTTCATTGGGAAATCTAGGTCTTTATTATAATAGGGATTGCTCAGACGTGTGGTCGGACGCATGTTAGTTTTATGTGTTAGTGATAATATAGCCTCAGTGTTATGATAAAATTTCCATTCGCTATATGTCACGATACATCGCTTCGCGATAACGTACTCGTTTCTATCACGTATAACGGACTGAGGTCCACAAACAACCTACAACAAGCATTTGTAAATGTTAATGTAATTCATTAGGGTAATTTAATGCATCATTTCCCATTATCATTAAGGTTCAATAAACCGGTTTGTGAGTCAAATATTTTAATTCGAAGGTGTTCTCATTTTTAGTTATATGCCCCGCTTCTCCTCCCTTGTACGCCTCTAAGCTTACTTTAGTTCAGCGCCTATTTATTTCTTACTTCTTGACCTGTTAGCGACCCTGTAGATCTCATGCCGGTGCCAGTTAGGTAGGGGCGGGTGCATATACAAAATGGCGGCCCAATGTGGGACGTGTTTTACTGTTAAATAGGCGCGTATATTTATTCTACATGACTTGTACACGTTGCGCCATATACAAAATGGCGCTTCCATCGTGGTGCGTATATAAATAGGCGCGTATATTTATATTATCTGACATTTCCACGTGACGCGCACATATACAAAATGGCACGTCCAACGTGATGCGAGATAAAAGGGCGTAAGTGAACCGTGGGGGCTCGATATGTCCGTAAATAAGGGCTACCCAGATTTAGGAAATGTAGCGCCACATAAAATGACATCTAATGTGTGGCTATATAAAATGACGCTCCAGGTGGGACATGTTTTACGGTTTAATGGACGAATTTTCATGTTCAATAGGCGCATAATTATCCCACATATCGCATAATATTAATGCGAAGATAGGGGCGTGTCGTGTATTAGGCAAGGCATACTTGTGCGGCTTCCAGGAGTGGGCACGATTATTTGGTAACCCATATCTGCTTCTGACCTTTCCACGCGAGGCCCAGTTCATTATAGTTGATTAAGTGACACCTTGATGTCCATCTTATATCGTTTTATGAATGAGAACACAGTCATGGTCCAATGATATGGGCAGAGCCATGACATTCGCGTAAGCAGGGGCGTATCCAAAAGTCAAGGGGATTAGTTCGAATCCCGGGAAACAATAAAATGAATTTCCCAGAAGTGAGGTTCGAAGTGAATAGTGGCTCTTTCTTAGTGCATATCTATTCACGGATATGAGCCAGAGGTGTGTTTCTTCACCAAACAACCTGCTATTAGGAAATATATTTTACGTTAGTATAACCGTGGATGAGAAGAGGTAACCTCACGCCTACTTTTCTTTTTCAAGTGGCAGTAGGTTGATTTCATGGGTTCAGTTTGAGATTCTGATGACTTTGTGAGTTTGAAGGACCTCAAGGCTGAGGGCATGGGTTGATTTATTGGCACTATACCACATGTGTTGGTATTTAAAATCGAGCCCAATTTTAGAATTACAGGTCAACCGGAAACTTTATTAACTGAATTTTAGGGCTACTATTGTGATCATTTTCGGAAATTTCCCGTTGCTTTTCATATAAATTTCATGAACCTTAATGATGTTAGGCAGTTAGGCAGCTTCAATGATAGCCGTTTTGAGGCTTAATTTGCAATGATGATTAAAGTAAAAATTATTTGAAGCTGGAAGAACGTAAAGTTTGGATAGAGGAATCCTTTCTTTTAAAATAAATAATAATTATATATTGTTGTGGTTTGTTGACGCCGACGTTAGCGAGGGGGGTCCTGTCATCTCAAAGGATAGCGACATGGATAGTGAAGCCATGCGGGCTTTGATGGACGCCTTTAAGGCACTTGAAAATAAGATGGAAGAGAGCAGGAAGGCGATGGAAAATAAGATGGAAGATAACAGTGCGCAGATTAGGGACAGTGTGAAGGACGATATTAAGACACTTGAAAATAAGATGGAGAATAGGATGGAAGATAACAGTGCGCAGATTAGGGAAATGAAGGACGGTGTGAAGGACGATTTAAAGGCGAATCGGGAGGAAATGAAGGACGATATTAAGACGCTTGAAAATGAATGTAAACAGGGGCGTGCGGAGGTCAGAGAACAACTAGAGAACTTTGACGGTAAACTAACACATTTTGAGGTTAAATTGGAAGAAAACCGAACCGAGACTAGTAAGATGATCGAGGAGAAATGCAGTAGTTTAATGAACAAAATTCAGGAGGTTCAACAACAATGCGAAAAGGGGGCTAAGGAACTAAGCGATAAAATAGACGCGGTTTCTCAGCTCAATGCCGTTGTTGAAATAAAGGTCGAGGGAATAGTTGAGCGGCTTGATCAGGTTGAGACCAGTATCGAGAGAGACATAACTCGCGTGAATGGCGAAATCGTGGATGTCAAAGGGAAAATCGATCAGCTGAATGGTGAAATGGAACAGGTCAGGTCCAAAGCGAATGACCGCGACACGAAGATCGAAGAGATAAGGGAGCAGGTCGAGGATAATCAGACAAATATCAGGATCGTCGAAGAAAGGACGGAGAAAGCATGGGCGGTAATCGAGGCCCTGGATGAGAAGATTACGTCGGTATCGCAAGCAGCGCAGTCCGATACGAAACTAACTTTTGCCAGGTTACGGAAGGAAGTGTCAGGACAAATAGTAGGAGAGACTGCTAAACAGATCCACGAATGGAGCGAAGAGAAAGGCTCGAAAATGATGGTGAAATTGGAGATCCACGAAGAACAAATTAACGCACTTCGTGAAGAGATAGAGGGAATGAAGAAATTAGACATTCAGGAGGAACCACATTTCAAAATGGAAACAGCTGGAATAAAGAAAATGGAGAATATGCAAGACGAGACGAAAGCCGAGGACGGAGCAGAAAGGAAGAGATCATCAGGTCGATACAAGAGACGACAACGCAACAAGCAGCGCCGAATTAAGTATGGATGGCTTACCAGTGAAAGAGGGACATGTTTAAGAAGAAGACGTCGGGATACCAGAGGTTCGAAGCTACAGCATGTGAACTGGAGAGACGGGGTGAGAGATGAACGAGTTATGAAACCCAAACGCTACGTAGAGCAATTGAAACGTAAGCGAGAAAGCAAGAAGGGCCAGCCCTTGGCAATATTGCAAGTAACAAGAAGAAGTGGAAGTCTTGAGTTCGTAGCACGTGGGGACTCAAGCCGGAAGAACCTGAAGGTAATCGGCGAGATTACAGAGGATCCAGGAGGATGTTCTGTGGCTTAACGAAGGTAGACCTAACTTATCGACGGTCATCTTATGTATGTAAATATTTGTAAATATTATCACCCAGGCACAACTGATGAATTACATTAATTACCCGAACGTGACAGCAAATCTGAAGGTGTACCATACGTCCGGAGGCAACTTAGAAGAAGTGAACAACGCTGAAGAACTTGGAGCAACGGAAGAAGAAGACGATGAGGAAGACGGAGAAGAAGATCGACATGACGTGTCAGATGAAGAGTCGGGACCAAATGAGGAAGCCGAAGAAGTCAATTATTTGGAGAGTTTGTTTTCACAGAGAGATCTTGGGGATGAAGAATGTCCAGAATGTCAGTACCTGGAGAACTACAGAGAAGCATTGCGTCAGATAGCATATTATTTAGAAAGAGAGAACCAGGAACTTCGCCAGAAAGCAAAGGTTTGGAAACAGTTGTGAATCGATATTGACAATTGAATATTTAGCGACGAAATGTGTCCAGTGCCTGTACCCATTTCTTCTCGGGGAGAGGGGAATATGAACCCGATAGGGGCATGATCCAAGGACCTTTGGTTGATATCGATCTCCATAATTACACACGCAATGCTATTAAAATGAAAGAACGCTGAGAATGATTAATATACATATCATTAATAGAGGTCATACCGAAACTAATTAATATTCATACCATTGAGATAGATAAATTGTGTATTTTAAAATTATTCTACGAGATTTCTTTGTCTGCGACTTATTGCGCAGTATTATCCTTTGTGTAGCGGGGGCCCCGTAGATGAAGCCAAGCCAACTTAGACCCGGGAGGGGTTATGAATGGGGATTCCCTGTGACATCACTCGAGAGAAGACATCCCTCCTCAAGACTCACAGAATGAGGGGAAACTAACTTTTTCGAAACGGAATATAGGAGCCATCTTGGAATCGGACTGGCCAACTTAATTACCTACGAGATAGAAAATTAATAAAACTCTAATTAGGGGCTCATCTCCCGATTTAAAAGGGATAAATGTCATTGGGACATTTATTTAGAGTGTTTAATGTCCTCTTCCGTGATAACTTTCAGCCGAAGAAAGAATACTGTGTTGTTTCTGCGTGGAAAAGTACTGGGGCCATCTGTTTAGTCTCACGACAGCTCCTCGAGATCGGGACTTCACCCCGTGTGGCGGGGGAAGCAGAACAGATTTTAATTAATTTAAAGAGATTCACCGAAGGATAATTGAGTGGTTATGTCTAAATCGCACCAACTAGATATTGGCCACCGGTCGCCCGCACTATTTTACCTCGAGTACGCCGGGAATAGGCGCTACGCAAATTAGGGGAAGGGGTACCGCTCCCTAGTAAAAACTACTGCAGAACGGGACAAGAGTCAGTCCGGGTTTGCGGTTCATTGACGGCGCAGCTACGCTCTTTTAAGCCTTCGTTAAGTCTTTGTTCAATAGAAATTAATTCCTATTTAAGGTGAAATAATCCAATTTGCATAAACAGTGTTTAGTTTGATCTCAGTGACGCCAGTGTTAACTTTTTGGAAAACCGTGACGTGGAAAATCATCTTATTATGATTACTATAATATAAGAATCTTACATAGTCGCATAGGAGATCGTGACCGGACGTTCACATTGAACGCTGTTAACCGGAGTGTGATTTAAACAGTGTCGTTGTGTCTGTGCAGGATTAAGTGTTAGCGGCTCCAACATCATCAAACAATGGCTCAGCAACTTCAAGATGGAATATTAATGGAAATCATCACCGTGGTGCCCATGGAGGAGGAGTAAACTCAGGATGGACTTCCCGAGTTGACAAAGGCATCACCACCATGTGATAGAGATGAGTACAAAGTTCTAATATCTGGCATGCATAGAAGGGATGGGAATATTTATTGTAAACTGACGCTATAAGGGATTTAAAGATGTAGTCCTGTGGAAATAGAGCGCCGGAATGGGCGCGTAGTAATTAATTCTTAGCTTAGGAAACCGACTACAGGTCTGAGTAATCGAGTGTAAATAATTAAGGGAATATAATACTTTAGCTTTGCTTAGGATAGTGATTCATTCATTTATTTTCTTTCTTGGGAGATTCTGTTGTTTATTTGCGTCAGAAGACCAGTAATAATTAGTTTATGGGAGTGCAATGAGAGTAGTTATTAGAGCATTCATTAATTTGATAAGTGCATGGTATATAAAACGGTAAGTACTGCGGTATGCAAAGGCACGTCACTACGAGACCCAGCGGCCAACGTGACAACCTCAAAATTTCCACCCTTTGAAATACTTAGATAAGGAGTGATAGGTTTAAATTGATTCTGTGATTAAATATGCCAGGAAGTGATCATAATAAGTGTATTAAACATCGATTCGTGTGAAAAGTAATTAATTAATGCATGTATTGCCGTGTGACGATAGTGTAGCCGTGTGCCGGCCATCGATTAATTAGCAGTCAGTAATCAGATGTTAATTGCCGCGCGAGTGCTTAATTGTGTTGTAATTGCTGTATAGATTCCGCGCAATGGCCACGTATAAGTAAGGTAGCGGGTAAGCTATGTAGAACGACGATAATAATAATAATAATAATAATAATAATAATAATAATAATAATAATAATAATAATAATGATAATAACAATCGGGCAAAGATTACCATTATGGGGCGGGAGTCGCGTTGCAAGAATGATATGATACTGCTGGGTAGATGTGTGTTTATTTTAAGGTGATTTGCGCGAGTCATTTTAAGACCGCAGTTTATTGTGGAAGTGCGTCCGAGTGATGTGTTACAGTTTCCTTTTAAAAGGGAATGTTACGCCTGTTAATGTGAGAGTGGACCCCTAGGGGAGGGTGAATCACCGCCTGGCCTTGGCCCAGCGTGTATTTTTTGTCTGAATGTCCCGTAAGCGGAGGAAGGAAGGACGGGGCTGTTAAAAGGGAAGTTGTTTTCTTTGAACGGCGAAATAATGTGATCTACCTAACACGGCAGAGCTGTGAAATAAGTAACACGCGACCCGGCAGATGATGGTAATGTTTGCCAATGAATCGTTGTTAATTGTACGAGTATAATTAGATAGGGATTACAGGACCCTGCCTTCATCACAAGAGGTTGTCAGTTCGATGCTCAACGTAGGCATTGGAGGCCTACAGTGTCAGAAGGAAGATCCAGTGCCTTTTACGTGTTTTACTTGCATATCATGTACCATGTATGTGTTTTTTTTTGTGTCATGTGTTGTTGTACATAAGGTCAGTGGTGGTTCTGTCCATCAGCTCGACGATGCCTAGAATAGCGAGGGTCGGTTCGATCCCAGGTGTTGTATCATATGTGTGTATTTTCATTTTTTTGCCATTTCATTGGGAAATCTAGGTCTTTATTATAATAGGGATTGCTCAGACGTGTGGTCGGACGCATGTTAGTTTTATGTGTTAGTGATAACATAGCCTCAGTGTTATGATAAAATTTCCATTCGCTATATGTCACGATACATCGCTTCGCGATAACGTACTCGTTTCTATCACGTATAACGGACTGAGGTCCACAAACAACCTACAACAAGCATTTGTAAATGTTAATGTAATTCATTAGGGTAATTTAATGCATCATTTCCCATTATCATTAAGGTTCAATAAACCGGTTTGTGAGTCAAATATTTTAATTCGAAGGTGTTCTCATTTTTAGTTATATGCCCCGCTTCTCCTCCCTTGTACGCCTCTAAGCTTACTTTAGTTCAGCGCCTATTTATTTCTTACTTCTTGACCTGTTAGCGACCCTGTAGATCTCATGCCGGTGCCAGTTAGGTAGGGGCGGGTGCAATACATACATACATACATACATACATGCATACATACATACATCTATATATATAAAATAAGAGTGTTGTCTGTACATTGCTCAGAATTTGGAAAGAATGATATTTCTGTATCGGTCATGTCCACAGTAACCAGGAAATGCATTTTTTACTTTTCCGTAATTTCTGTCTGTCTGTCTGTCTGTCTGTCTATCTGTCTGTCTGTCTGTCTATCTGTCTGTCTGTATGTATGTATGTACACGCATCACTAGAAAACGGCCAAAGAGAATTTATTGAAAATCGGTATGAAAATTCTGGGAATAAGTCGCTACAATCTAGGCTATACAATTTTATTCACGCTAATAGAAATGGTAGTTTAGGAGAGGGCCTAAAATTTAATTTTCAAATATTTATGTTTTTAGCAGTCCTATCTTCATAAAAATTGGTATGCAGAGTCGAGGAATACGTGGATACAATCTAGCCTAAGAATAATTTTATTCACGGTGAGTGAAATGTCAGTTTAGGGGAAGGCCTAAAATTTAATTTTTAAATATTTACGTTATTAGTGGTCTTATTTCATTGAAAATTGGTTTGCTAAGTCGGAGAATGAGCCACTACAATTTAAGCTATAAGTAATTTTATTTACGCTGAGTGAAATGGTAGTTTAGGGGAAGGCTTAAAAGTAATCCTCAAATATTTATATTATTAGTTGTCGTATCGATAAATACTACATAACCGAAGTTATAGAGAATTAAATTTCAGGCCATTTATGTCTTATACATTTTTACCGTACTGGCTATGATAACACAGATATTCATGAGTTTGTATTTTTGTTGCTAAGTCCACATCAACGCCGAGCCACGAGAAAATGGGTTAACAGAATTTAATGAAAATCGGTTTATAGAGTCGGAGAATAAAAAACTACAGCCTAAGCTATAAACAATTTTATTCATCCTGGATGAAATTGTAGTTTAGGGGAAGGTGCCTAAAATGCAATTTTTAAATACCAATGTTATTGGTCCTATCGAAAAGTACTATATAACCGAAGTTATAGAGAATTAAATTTCAGGCCATTTATGTCTTATACATTTTTACCGTACTGGCTATGATAACACAGATATTCATGAGTTTGTATTTTTGTTGCTAAGTCCACATCAACGCCGAGCCACGAGAAAATGGGTTAACAGAATTTAATGAAAATCGGTTTATAGAGTCGGAGAATAAAGAACTACAGCCTAAGCTATAAACAATTTTATTCATCCTGGATGAAATTGTAATTTAGGGGAAGGTGCCTAAAATGCAATTTTTAAATACCAATGTTATTGGTCCTATCGAAAAGTACTATATAAAAAAGTTATAGAGAATACATTTTCCGATCATTTTTCTTTTATTTAGTTTTATCGTACCGACTATGATAAGAGTGGTATTTCAGAGTCGGAAGAAAGGGAAATGCGAAGGAATACAATATCGAAAGTGCATAACATTGATCAACAATAACATTACATTGACCGTTGTTTATTGTGATGTTCTTTGTCTTTTATGCTGCCTCTCAACTCCGATAGATGGGATTACTGCTGCGTACCGAGTATAACAGCCTGACTGAATATTGGCGGGAAATAGCCGGGGAGTTAGAAAACTTTCTTCTTTAGCAAGTCATTCCTCTGGTTCATACATTTTCTGATACAGCTGGTACGTAACACACTGGATCATCATAGTATTTCAGATATTCGATCCCTACTCTGACGCACTGTTTTGAATGAGCAGTGTGCATACTTAAGGCAGAGCCTCACTTAGTGGTAGTAGTAGAAGTATGGCCTGGTCTAGAATAACAATTTAGGCCTTTTCCAAATTATAGGACCACAGTATTCACTAAATAACTAAAAATTCAACTCTGGAAAGTGCCGTTTCTTAAGTAAAGCTTCTTTCTCTTCACTTTTATTAAATTCTATATTCAGTTTATTCCAAACTAGCAGTGCAGAGCGGGTTTCTCTTCTGGCTTGGAGGAAAAATTTGCCTACAGGTCAGATAGATATTTCCGCCGCCAGTGTAGTAAATTGATATTTTCCGACACATCGGGTACTCCTAGGAAACACAATATTAATTGGGCATAATTTTTGCCCTGGGAGTCTCTACTATTCAACCCTCTCTCCGCCGAAGAAAGCCGAAGAGTGTTCACGGATCACAGCTGTCTGCGGTTTGGTCATTCCAGGTCTGGAACTTTGGACTGTTAGATAGGCAGTGTAGTCCTGTTAGTTAAAAGTGAGAGAATGTGTGGTGTTTCATTTGAACGAGTATTTCGTAATATGAAAGCATTGTTTTTAATCGCGCCATTCCTATTGACGTCATTGTATGTTCATTTCAGTTGGGAAGGCCAGTAAGACAGTCTTTCCGAGGACGTAAAAAGGCATTATAATGAAAATATCCCAACCTGATTCCGACTGATGGTATGAAATTCGGTCTTCCATTACACTGAAAACTCCCTCAGTCTTCATTTGAGGAAAGATGTTTGCTGACCTCCTGTCGCGTTTTTAGGGAAACGTTAAGAGCTAGAAAATTTAAGATAATCTTTCTCACAACATGTACACTACACAACCTAGAATGCTTTATACAATGTAGAATCCCGTAGCGAAGCACGGATACATCAGCTAGTACATACATACATACATACTGAACCCATGACCTTTGTGCCCTAAGAACATTATGCATAAATTGACAATTCAATTAGAAGTTCGATTCTTGATAGCATGGATTTGACACGTGACGAGGGGGTGATTACCTTCGGTCCCACGCTCTGGGATACGTGACGTCAACCGCACGTGTCAACGGCGGAAGAATCTCAAGTCATTTTTGTGAAATATTTCAAAGCGCGTGTATATGGCGTGCCCCAAGCCTAGTCAAAAAAATATAGTGCCTATCAAAGGAGGTCAATTATCCCACAAATCGAACCCGTATAAATTTTAAATGTCCATGAACACTACCGCCAGAAATGTAGCAAGTATGTAGTCACTTTCAAAACTCTTGTAATTACAGTTTAGTTAAGTCAGAAAATTTATAGAAATTTTCTTGGCGGCAAAGGGAGATGCCCGAAGAGAGGGGGTAACTGGTATAAATATGAAGGGACGCCATGACGAAGTCTCCTTCTCCGGCATTTATGGTACGAAGTGGACGATAAAAATGTGTTGAGCTGCTCTGTGAAATCAAACAACAAAAGTAGAATAAGTTCAACCGCAGATTTTAGCCATTGTGGCTGGTGTCTTGACTCCATGTGGAGTGGAAATAATTGTACCAGATAGGACGGCCCAAGTACTGAATAAATTCTCATGTGATCAAGTAATTCGTGTGCGGAAGTAATTACAGTCCATCGTGTGCGATCAAAAAAAGTGAAAGGCATTTCTTTTTTTATATGCTTTATTCCAGGAAACCTGAAGAAATATAATAATGATCTGTAAAGCCACGAATGTAAAAATGGCTAAATAAAAATGCCAGGGTCGCAGGTGAGCCCTATGACGAACACTGGCATGACTACATAAGGTATGTGACTTTCCATCTTACTACCTGTTATATCTTGTTTAATGATCTCTAAAAGTGTATTTGAATGGGGATATACGACGCAGTGGTCACCCCTATTAAGTTTTGTAAATGTAAGAATACGACTAAAAGAGTCATTTGTTTTATTTTCCACTTGGATAAATTTTTGAAGTCTTGCGAGTGCCGTATAATGTTGTTAAAAGTTATTGAATAGGGTTTCGAAGTGATATCACGTCCAATGTAGATCGCCATTTCCGTGCGTGTGTACTGCCTATATTTTGTGATGTCAAATTAAGATGTTCATTCGACGTAAAATTTTTCTGTCTGTAATTTTGAAGTAAATAATTTAGAAATCCATGGTTACTCATTTTCAATCGAGTGGAAGCGCGCTCTCGGGTGAGAGTCTAGTGTGATGGATTTGGTCACGGAGAGAAACGTTTTCCTAGGCCCATTTTAAACTGTGTCTGAGTGACAATAAAAAGATCTAGTAGAAATTTTCAGTCATTTTTCGTAAAAATCAAGTTATTAAAAATACGATATCATGTTATGCGAAGTTGTTCATTATTAATGCATTTGCGTATTAGACGTCATGAATTCTAGTAAGGATTTTATTCCAGTTCTTTGTCGATGATAGTTTGCGAGTAGGGAAACAGAGGTTAGTTGTCGTGTGAGTCGAAATGAGATTTGTGAATCAGGTTAGAGTCCTGTCATTGAAGCCGGGACATGGAAGCCCGAGGAATATTTTTATAATGTTGGGAATGGAAAGAAATATATAGAAATCCATAGCGATATTAATTTGCGACGCGTATAATTATTGTGGGCATCTTGAAGTATAATCTATGTGCATTTTATTGGTCAGGAATATCGTATTTTGTAATTAGTCTTTTGCGAAGTTAAACGTTTCATTCTTTGAGGTCAGTCAGGCATGATGAACAGATGTTCCATATCGAGATTGACAGACAGGGAAGGGTCATTTGTAGCTGAGACCGCCAGCGGATCGAAAGAGAAACGGGTTGTAACAGGACATGTAGTGGTTTACGTGTAGGATTGAGATTTCATTCATGGCGACGGAGATGAATAATTATGGAATCTAGTTGAAATGTCCATCCGGGAATAACGAGCGAGTTGTTGGATACTGTGAATTTGTTTAATTGGGGACGTAATGAACATTTTAAACCACGAACTTAGAGTATAAAATGTACTAGTAACCAAATTCAGGGTTGTCCAAAATATAGAGCGGTGGTAGTGATGATTGTTTGTCTGTGAGGGGTGCGCAAACATTATAAAATGTTATGACGAGATATGACATCGTAATTATATAGCGAGTTGCTTTTGGTTTGTACGTAGATTATTAGGATATCCAAGTGTTAATAATGGCTAGGATTAGATTAGATTTAAAGTGTGAGATCATGAGACAAGATATATCGCTGGACATGAATTATGTAACAATTCTTTTCCAGCCAGATAAACATCACAGGATTGAATTTACATCACAGCTGCGTAGGAATTTGTGAAGAAACCAGAGTCCGCGGAGATAGAAATTGTTGTTCTTTAAGATTTCATTAAATTATTTAAATGTATTTAATTATTAAATTCAGTGAAACCGCATTTGAAATAACTTTAATCAAACGAATAACTTGGAGATGCATTCTGGAAATCTTGGTTTGTTTCCTGGAGAATATTTAAATGGTAAATTAACGATTAAGGGGACAGATCCGAAGGAAATGGATTTTACTGCCACAAAGTTTGTGAGCATTGCTATTGTTGTAATTATTTAACTTTGATTGATTGAGCAGTGATTGTGCTGGGGATAGTAAAGTGGAAACCTTGGTCATCAACCGATGTAACTTAATTATGTTTAGCCTTCAGCTTAGAAACTTGGATGGTCAAGGGGTCATCAACCTCAGTGACTTAGATTAGGGCCATATGCCACTGTAGCATCATTTTCCTTGCGGTCATCATCCACAATGACTTTAAAGTAACTTGGAAGTTTAGATGTCGGTCCATGACATAGACGCAGGTCACATCGATTCAATTAAGGGTCCATGTCGTATGACCACTGTGTGGCACACACCGATTGGACGGCCTTAATTATACCCAGAATCCAGAGTTCGTGTTACGAGGGCTGGACCATAACGAATCACTATGATGGTACATGTGGTCTCACATGGAAGCCGAATTTAAGGATTTCCAGACTTTCCTTTCTTTAATAAAAAATATGAGACAATGGTTTCTAGTAAGAATGCCCATCAGGCAGACACGCCAAAGGCTCACCGGTGTTCTAACCTTCGCGAACCATGTGACCTTGCCGCGGTGGGGAGGCTTGCGTGTCCCAATGATGCAGATAACCGAGCCGCAGGTGCAACCATACCGGATGGGTATCTGTTGAGAGACCAGACTAACGAATGGTTCATCGAAAGGGGGGTAGCAGCCTTTCGGTAGTTGCAAGGGCGGCAGTCTAGATGATTGACTGATACGGCCTTGTAATAATACTCAACATGGCTTAGCTGTGTTGATACTGCTACACGGCTGAAAGCAACGGGAAACTACAGCCGTAACCACCTCCCGAGGACATGCAGCTCGCTCTGTATGAATGATGTACTGATGATGGCTTCCTCCCGGGTAAAATATTCCGGAGGTAAACTAGTCCCCCATTCGGATCTCCGGGTGGGGACTACACGAGAGGGGGCGATCATCAGGAAGATGGATACTGACATTCTGCGAGTCGGAGCGTGGAATGTTAGAAGTTTGAATCGTTGTGGTAGGTTAGAGAATCTGAAAAGGGAGATGGATAGGCTAAAGTTAGATGTAGTTGGTATAAGTGAAGTACGTTGGCAGGAAGAACAGGATTTTTGGTCAGGCGATTACCGAATTATCAACACGAAATCAAACAGGGGTAATGCAGGAGTTGGTTTAATAATGAATAAGAAAATAGGGCAGCGGATAAGCTACTACGACCAGCATAGTGAAAGAATTATTGTCGCCAAGATAGACACCAAACCAATGCCCACCACAATAGTGCAGGTCTATATGCCTACTAGTTCAGCGGATGAAGAAGAAATTGAAAGAATATATGAGGAGGTAGAAGATTTAATACAATATGTCAAAGGTGACGAGAATCTAATTGTGATGGGAGACTGGAACGCAGTGGTAGGCCAAGGAAGAGAAGGTAGCACAGTAGGAGAATTTGGATTGGGACAAAGGAACGAAAGAGGAAGTCGGCTGGTTGAATTCTGCACTGACCATAATTTAGTCCTCGCCAATACTTGGTTCAAACACCACAAACGACGGCTGTATACGTGGACGAGACCTGGAGACACTGGAAGGTATCAAATAGACTTCATTATGATTAGGCAGAGATTCAGAAACCAGGTGTTGGATTGCAAAACTTTCCCAGGAGCAGACGTGGACTCTGACCACAACTTGTTGGTCATGAAATGCCATCTGAAATTGAAGAAATTGAAGAAAGGAAAGAATGCAAAAAGATGGAATCTAGACAAGTTGAAAGAAAAGAGTGTGATGGATTGTTTCAAGGAACATGTTGCACAAGGACTAAATGAAAAGGCCGAAGGAAACACAGTAGAGGAAGAGTGGAGAGTCATGAAAAATGAAGTCAGTAGGGCTGCTGAAGAAATGTTAGGAAGGAAGAAAAGATCAACTAAGAATCAGTGGATAACTCAGGAGATACTAGACCTGATTGATGAACGACGAAAATACAAGAATGCTAGAAATGAAGAGGGCAGAAAAGAATACAGGCGATTAAAGAATGAAGTGGATAGAAAGTGCAAGGTAGCTAAGGAAGAATGGCTGAAGGAGAAGTGCAAGGATGTCGAAGGCTGTATGGTCCTGGGAAAGGTAGATGCTGCATACAGGAAAATCAAGGAAACCTTTGGAGAAAGGAAATCTAGGTGCATGAATATTAAGAGCTCAGATGGAAAGCCACTTCTAGGGAAAGAAGACAAAGCAGAAAGATGGCAGGAGCATATCCAACAGTTGTATCAAGGTAACGATGTAGATAATTTCGTTTTGGAACATGAAGAGGCTGTTGATGCTGATGAAATGGGAGACCCAATTTTGAGGTCAGAGTTTGACAGAGCTGTGAGTGACCTAAATAGGAACAAGGCACCTGGAATTGATGATATTCCCGCTGAATTACTGACTGCCTTAGGAGAAACCAGCATGGTAAGGTTATTTCATTTAGTGTGCAAGATGTATGAGACAGGAGAAGTCCCATCCGATTTTCAGCAGAATGTTGTTATACCTATTCCCAAGAAAGCCGGTGCTGACAGGTGTGAAAACTACCGCACTATTAGTTTAGTATCTCATGCCTGCAAAATTTTAACACGTATTATTTACAGAAGAATGGAAAAACAAGTTGAAGCTGAGTTGGGGGAAGATCAATTTGGCTTCAGAAGAAATGTAGGAACACGTGAAGCAATCCTGACTTTGCGTCTGATCTTAGAGGATCGAATCAAGAAGGACAAGCCCACGTACATGGCATTCGTAGATCTAGAAAAGGCATTCGATAATGTTGATTGGACCAGGCTATTTATGATTCTGAAGATGATAGGGATCAGATACCGAGAACGAAGAATTATCTACAACCTGTATAAAAATCAGTCTGCAGTGATAAGAATCGAGGGCTTTGAAAAAGAAGCAGCAATCCAGAAAGGAGTGAGGCAAGGCTGCAGTTTGTCCCCTCTCCTTTTCAATGTTTACATAGAACAGGCAGTAAAGGAAATCAAAGAGAAATTTGGAAAGGGAATCACAGTCCAAGGAGAGGAAATCAAAACCTTGAGATTTGCCGATGATATTGTTATTTTATCTGAGACTGCAGAAGATCTCGAGAAGTTGCTGAATGGTATGGATGAAGTCTTAGGTAAGGAGTACAAGATGAAAATAAATAAGTCCAAAACAAAAGTAATGGAGTGCAGTCGAACGAAGGCAGGTGATGTAGGGAATATTAGATTAGGAAACGAAGTCTTAAAGGAAGTAGATGAATATTCTTATTTGGGTAGTAAAATAACCAACGATGGCAGAAGTAAGGAGGACATAAAATGCAGACTAGCACAAGCAAGGAAGAGCTTTCTTAAGAAAAGAAATTTGCTCACTTCAAACATTGATATCGGAATTAGAAAGATGTTTTTGAAGACTTTTGTGTGGAGCGTTGCATTGTATGGAAGTGAAACATGGACGATAACTAGCTCAGAAAGAAAGAGAATAGAAGCTTTTGAAATGAGGTGTTACAGAAGAATGCTGAAGGTGAGATGGATAGATCGAATCACGAATGAAGAGATAATGAATCGAATTGGTGAGAGGAGATCGATTTGGCTAAATTTGACGAGAAGAAGAGATAGAATGATAGGACACATCTTAAGACACCCAGGACTTGTTCAGTTGGTTTTTGAAGGAAGTGTAGGTGGCAAGAACGGTAGGGGTAGACCAAGGTATGAATATGACAAACAGATTAGAGCAGATGTAGGATGCAATAGCTACGTAGAAATGAAAAGGTTAGCACAGGATAGGGTGGCATGGAGGGCTGCATCAAACCAGTCTATGGACTGATGACTCAAACATGTAATATAATGATTGTGGTGTCCAGTGGACACGTGTAATTCCAGTAATACCGTTGACATATCAGAATGCTTCAGAATTTCCTGAATAAAATTGGAATCTTTTAAACAGGCCTTTCATTCAAAGTAGATAGATTAGAATTACTGAACCCTACCTTTACCTCAGCAAGTGACGAAGAACCCGATACGACCCAAGATACAGATCTCATGAACTTTGCTGTCAGGTAAGGAAGGTAGGTATCCCTAAATATGGACCTGAAGGGTACAATACATACATACATACATACATACATACATACATACATACATACATACATACATACATACATACATACATACATACATACATACATACATACATACATACATACATACATACACATATACATACATACTGTACCCGGTTGATATTGCCCATAAATTAATCAGGATTTGATATCAGAAGGAGAATAGTTACACATATTGAAATGAGAAACACCAGTGAACAAAATTGAGGTCGATGGAAGCGTAGATGTGTACAAATCTGCTGCTCGACCCATCGCAGCCAGAGGGATTATTCTGTCACAATGACAAGGCTAGTCGACTACCAGCAGGAAGGCCATTAGCATAGCGACAGGCAGATCTGGATAACCCAGTGGGCCTCGCATGAGGAGAGAAAGGACAGCAAAAAGACAAAAGGCTAGTTTCAACATGGGGGGTGCAGCGATGTATTTTTGGTCAAGCAGAACTTTCCACTATGTCAGTAATTCTCGGAAGCTCTATGCCGGAGATCCCTGCGCCTCAAGGCAAAACTGTCGTTATGTTGCCACGGTGGAAGATTAGAATTAACCACCCGCTATCGCCCAATCACAAAAATCATATGGCCATCCAGATATACCAGCTTGACAGAAATGAATTGAAATATTAATTATTTCCTAAATTAATTATTAATGAGATGTTACAATTTCCTAAATTACATCAAGGAATTTTTAGATGTCGTGCATAAAAGAATCAGTTATAAATTTAATAAATTGAAGAATACAATTCTTGGAACTGGGACATCTCGAGCGCTATTGGCCGGGAAGGGACCACGCTATGATGGACGTGGTTTAGCCCGCAAAACGTGGAGGAGCAATATCCGTTAATATATCTGAGATCTACAATCGATATTAGATCATTTTAAATCACGTGTATGTTCCATAGGAGTGGATTAATTGGTATCAATTACAACTTCTATTCGAATCGGAAGTGCCAATTTAGGAAAACTACCCCCTCTCCAGGGCGTGACATCAGTTGACCCATCAGTGAGGCCCGGCACCTATATATACGAATGGAAGGAGCAAACCACACACTCTCAATCGTACTCCGATCTCGGGCGAAGTGACGTCTCATTCATATTCGGAAGAAAGTAGTCGTGTCCCAGAGTCACACCACGTTCGAGTGAACTTTAAATCCTACCAGATCTTGTTATGAACTGAGCTGACTGTTATTGAAACTGCGAATTCAGGCAGACGGTAAAAGCCGGAGGTACGAGAAATGAAGTGAAGCAAAGTCAGGAATGTATATCTATCATAGAGTGCTAAACAGTAGTTCTTTAACAAACTTTGAGTGCAGTAAATAGCAAGCAGTGCGATGAACAGTCAGCCCAAGCGGTAATAGACTTTGTTATTCAGTGATTTGAGCTTGTATTGTAGGACTGGGATATGAGCCATAATACGCGCCGGAACAACGAACTCGTCAAGAGCGAAATGAACTAGGCGGCTTGATAACATTTCGGACGCGCCGTATCGATATTCGTGAACGCGCCGGGCGATATATTCGACACGCCGTCGTACGTGTCCCAGTATTTTGTGCGGGTAAAGACGAAGAATAATATGTTTAATTAAATTGTGGGTCTTAGGCACCTCAGTGTAATTATGTGTTAAGAGTTTTCCTTGTATGAGTGTTAAATATTAGACCAATGTTTATAATGGCTGAACGCCTCAGTGTAAAGTATATGTGTGACCTGAAACCAGCAATCATGCAAAAGTAGACCTAACAGGGCCGGAATGGGCCTCTCATTCGTAAAATGCCGCCGAGGATCCAACGAAATAGATGAGTACTAATTTGTGAATTATTTGGGACTGTTACTGTGATTAGAGGGGAAACAGTGTCATTTAGATGTGGTTACTTCATGTAACTAATAGATCGCTTCCCGAGTCCATTATTAATTTAGGATAGACAGACGGAGTCAACATTTGTAACGTAAATAATGGTTAGATTTCAGTAGTATATTTGTTTGTTGTAAATAGTCTACATTAGGATTGGAGTTTTGTATTTTATTTCATGCATGTTTTATAGTGTTAGTTGATTCGAGCTTTTCTCGATATTGAAGCAATTGTGTAGTTGTTTGTACTGACCCATAGTTTGCTTATTTTTCTATCCATCACTTGGTGACAAGTGGGGTCAAATTTGATCGTGTTCTATGGGAACTCCAGTCACATGAAATGCCAGTGTTTTTTGTTAACGTTTTATTTATTAATATGTATTTGTTGGGAAGGTCATGATATAATAATAATTCATGATGCCGAGATTTTGCCGTTGGTTATTGCAGGGAGGTAAAATACGATATTCAAATGTAAACAGTGCTAATCTTCGAATTTTAAATGGATCAAATGCTAGGATGACTTGGAATCGGTAGTGACACCTTAAATCCCCCCTGTGGGTGGGGGCGGTAGAATAACACACACGGTATCCCCTGCCTGTCGTAAGAGGCTACTAAAAGGGGCCTCTGGGGCTCTGAACTTTGGAGCGTGGGTTGACGACCACGGGTCCCCCAGCTGTGTCCTGGCATTGCTTCCACTTACTTGTGTCAGGGTCCTCACTTTCATCTATCCTATCCGACCTCTCTTGGTCAACTCTTGTTCTTTTCCTACCCCGACGCTATTAGGTTTGCGAGGGCTAGGGAGTCTTTCATTTCCACGCCCTTCGTGGCCCTTGCCTTCCTTTGACAGATATCTTCATCTTTCGAAGTGTCGGATCCCTTCCATTTTTCCCTCTGATTAGTGTTATATAGAGGATGGTTGCCTAGTTGTACTTCCTCTTAAAACAATAATCACCACCACCACCACCACCTGACACCTTCAAATTTCTGAGTGGATTCCAAATTATGTGTTAAGTAACTTTCTATTAGTTAGGGAGTCAGATTACTGCCGCCGATTATAATAAATGCTCAATAATGGTCCAAACTTATTGTTTTAATCGAGGTTTTATTAATTATACATAATGGTAAAATATCTTATTGTGCGAATAGAAGTTTGAAACCACGTAATAATCACATATCACGATTGTTAAAAGTTATGGGAATATAAAGTTACACCATTACGATAATTCGTGGAGACTAACCTCAGAAAACAAATCAAGTGCAAAGGGGGAAATTTGGAATAACATGCAGTTAATGAAGAAATACATCGGCCTGTCATCGATGGAATATAGTCAGATTTTTTTTTTTTTTTTTTTTTTTTTTTGCTAGTTGCTTTACGTCGCACTGACACAGATAGGTCTTATTGCGACGATGAGACGGGAAGGGGCTAGGAGTGGAAAGGAAGCGGCCATTGCCTTAATTAAGGTACAGCCCCAGTATTTGCCTGGTGTGAAAATGGGAAACCACGGAAAACCATCTTCAGGGCTGCCGACAGTGGGGTTCGAACCTACTATCTCCCGAATACTGGATACTGGCCGCAATTAAGCGACTGCAGCTATCGAGCTCGGTTATAGTCCGATTACTCTGATGTATGAGGAAGGGAGGATTCCCTCATCAGGGATATTTATAATGAAGCTACGATGAAATATATATAAAGAAGTCTACGAGAAACACAGAGAGTGTTATCGTCCGCGTACTGTAAAATGGAATTATCAGCCCGTGAGATGTAGGCAGAGTAAGACTGAGTTCTCGAGGGTGCAGGGATCGAAACACGTTATAGTATGTACGAGAAGGATGGGAATCGCGGCAGATTATACGAATTTAAATGAGACCAATAATAATAATAATAATAATAATAATAATAATAATAATAATAATAATAATAATAATAATAATAATAATAATAATAATAATAATAATACATTACAACCATACATTATCATTATAGACTCTTACGCCTTTCAGTGTTCAGTCTACAAGCCTCTGTGAATTTACAAAATGTCACCACAATACTCGATTTGCAACTAGTGTTGCGGCCACATTTAGTTCTATACCTCTTATCTTTAAATCGTTAGAAACCGAGTCTAACCATCGTCGTCTCGGTCTACCTCAACTTCTCTTACCCTCCATATCAGAGTCCATTATTCTCCTAGGTAACCTATCCTCCTCCATTCGCCTCACATGACCCCACCACCGAAGCCGGTTTATGCGTACAACTTCATCCATCAAGTTCATTCTTAAATGAGCCTTTATCTCCTCATTCCGAGTACCCTCCAGCCATTGTTCCCACCTGTTTGTTCCAGCAATAATTCTTGCTAATTTAATGTCTGTTACTTCTAACTTATGAATAAGATATCCTGAGTCCACCCAGCTTTCGCTCCCGTAAAGCAAAATTGGTCTGAAAACAGACCGATGTAAAGATAGTTTCGTCTGGTAGCTGACTTCCTTCTTACAGAATACTGTTGATCGCAACTGCGAGCTCACTAAATTAGCTTTACGACACCTTGATTCAATCTCACCTACTATATTACCATCCTGGGAGAACACAAAACCTAAATACTTGAAATTATCGACCTGTTCTAGCTTTGTATCACCAATATGACATTCAATTATGTTGAATTTCTTACCTACTGACATCAATTTAGTCTTCGAGAGGCTAATTTTCATACCATACTCATTGCACCTCTTTTCAAGTTCCTAGACATTAGACTGCAGCCTTTCAGCACAATCTGCCATTAAGACCAAGTCATCAGCATAGGCCAGACTGCTTACTATATTTCCACCTAACTGAATCCCTCTCTGCCATTTTATATCTTTCAGCAGATGATCCATGTAAACTACACCCAGCAAAGGTGAAAGATTGCAGCCTTATCTAACGCCTGTAAGTACCCTGAACCAAGAACTCATTCTACCATCAATTCTCACTGAAGTCCAATTGTCAACATAAATGCCTTTGATTGATTTTAATAATCTACCTTTAATTCCATAGTCCCCAGTATAGCGAACATCTTTTCCCTTGGTACCCTGTCAGATGCTTTCTCAAGATCTACGAAACATAAACACAACTGCTTATTCCTCTCGTAGCATTTTTCAATTACCTGGCGTATACTGGAAATCTGATCCTGATAGCCTCTCTGTGGTCTGAAACCACACTGGTTTTCATCCAACTTCCTCTCAACGACTGATCGCACCCTCCCTTCCAGGATGCTAGTGAATACTTTGCCTGGTACACTAATCAATGAGATACCTCGATAGTTGTTGCAATTCTTCCTGTTCCCTTGCTTATAGATAGGTACAATTACTGCTTTTGTCCAATCTGAAGGTACCTTACCAACCGTTGCCTACGCTATAATACAAGACCTTGAAATGCACTCGTGGAAACGGGTTGCTTCCTAGTTCACCATTCTGCCGCTAGGATCGCGTTCTTGCCCCCTTGTATTCGCATGGCCATATATGTCAATAAGTAAATGATATCCTAAATAAAAAGAACTGAATGTTTGTGCGAGTATTGACAGTACTTTATTTATAGAGCGGTGCTGCATTGCTTGGATATGTCATTGAAGTTTCAAAACTTTCCTCTTGAGGTGCTTTTTATCAAGTTTCAAAACTTTCTCTCTTCTACTTGAGTGGCTCAAAGCAATGTTGTCTAACAGAGGTCTCAGAAATTTTCGTAGTAGAAAAAGAGGTGGTTTGTCGCCTTTACACTTTCCACACTTAATTTCTCTGTTGGTCTTTCGAAAAAATATACGTACACCTTTAAGTAACTCTCTTCGGGGCAAGTACTGCGTAGCGCAGGTGACAAATTCCGTCGTTCAGTGCAGAAGTGCAACGGACGATGATTTTCGGTATCTGAGGGCTCCTCGATACTGAAAACGAATAAGACACAATGTTGGACTTTGAGTAGCTGGAGAAGAGATATGCTCTAAAGAGCCTTTACTGTCTGTTTTTTTCTTTTGCCACACGAACCATAATGTTATTTTATTCCGCTTGGCGTCTTAGCTGAAAAAGGGCTCGATGTCATAGCTCGTTAGGTTTCTCGTCAATGCATAATGCAAATGTATACTTATGAGGTATTTTACGCAGGCCACAGTGGATTGGTTAGTCAAGATCTATGCCTGATACATTTCTCTCATGAATCTCTTTTACTTTCTCTGAATGCATTTGAAGTTTCTTAATATATGACAGGAAATCATTAATTAACCAACTGAGGTGTTCATCTTCAGTACTAAAAGATGCTTTTATTTTTGCTGGTAGCTTTACGTCGCACTGACTCAGATAGGTATTATGGCGACGATGGGATAGGAAAGGACTAGGAGTTGGAAGGAAGCGGCCGTGGCCTTAATTAAGGTACAGCCCCAGCATTTGCCTGGTGTCAAAATGGGAAACCACAGAAAACCATATTCATGGCTGCTGACAGTGGGATTCGAACCCACTATATCGCGGATGGAAGCTCACAGTCGCGCGCCCATAACCGTACGTCCAACTCACCCGGTAAAAAGATGCTCTTTTGTTCTCGTTCCTGGAATATGTCCCATGTGAGGTGATGCAGACGTCATGCGCATCAAACAATTTCATAAAATGCTCCATAAAACAAATGGCTTATTTTAAACTGTATTTAATGCTCTCGGGACAAACCACCTCCATACTTTTCAAACCAGAGATTGTTTCAGGGGAAAATATAATAGTTTTAGCTCTTGCTACATTCATTGTCGCCAAATTTGTTGGGCTTTGTTTCCTAATTTAAGATGTCTGAGTTTGAAGATGCCTCTCATTTGATCGCCGGTCACGGTAGCACTGTTTACAAAAAGTCCAGTGACAAATTTTGGGATCGCCCGATTCTTGTGACGTAACTCCGATCAAAACTTAGGAACAGAGGCTTACTTCGGTCAGCTTGAATTCGTATCTGATTCGTAATACTTCCTCTCTATAATGTTTCGAGCATTGAACATTCACTGGAAACTTGTGAAACGAAATTCCACTACCTTTATTTTCTCGTGAATAAACCATGACTGGAACTGCGAATGTTTAACATCAGACGAATACATAATACATTCATAACCGGCTCAGTTAATGAACACGTTTAAAGGCGCGAACCTGGTAGACAGGGGGCAAGAAAGCGATCCTAGTGGCCCGGCATTGAACTTCAGTGTAACCACTTCCATAGCGTTTTACGGGCTCTATTTCCAGGCCTTGTATTATAACGTAGGCAACGTTACCAACACTCCATGCTAATTTTACTACTCTATGAAGCCATTTCATCCCTGCCTTCCCACTATACTTCACCATTTTAGGTCTAATTTCATCTATTCCTGCTGCCTTATGACAATGGAGTTTATTTACCATCCTCTCCACTCCCTCAAGCGTAATTCCACCAACATCATTTTCCTCCTCCCCATGAGCTTGGCTGTTCGCAACACCACCAGGATGATTTCGTTTTACATTGAGAAGATTTTCAAAATGTTCCCTCCACCTCTCCAGTGATTCCCTGGGATCTACTGTGAGTTCACCTGAATTGCCCAAAACACTGTTCATTTTCTTTTTCTTTCCCTTCCTAATATTCTTTATTACTGTCCAGAAAGGTTTCCTTCCTGCTTGACCTATCCTTTCCAGGTTATTACCAAAATCTTCCCACGACTTCTTTTTGGATTCAACAACTATTTGTTTCGCTCTGTTTCTTTCATCTACGTACAAATACCTTTCTGCCTCGGCCCTTGTTAGGAGCCATTTCTGATAAGCCTTCTTTTTACGTTAACAAGCTGCTCTCACTACATCATTCCACCAAGATGTTAGCCTTTTCCCATCTTTACACACAGTTGTTCCTAGGCATTCCCTTGCTGTTTCTACTACAGCATCCCAGTATGCCACCCATTCTCTTTCTATATCCTGAACCTGCTTACTGTATACTGTTCGAAACTTCTGACTAATCATATCCATCTACTTCTGTCTAATTTCCTCGTCCTGGAGATTTTCTACCCTTATTCCTTTGCAGACAGATTTTACTTTCTCTACCCTAGGCCTAGAGATACTTTGTTCACTACAGATCAGATAGTGGTATGTATAATCAAAAAATCCCCGGAAAACTCGTATATTCCTAACAGATTTCCTGAATTCGAAGTCGGTTAGATATAGTCTGTTATGGATCTGGTACCCCCAGACTCCCATGTGTAGCGGTGAACAGCCGTTTGCATGAAGAATGCATTCCTAACTGCTAAACCCATACTAGCACAGAAGTCCAGCAAACGCTTCCCATTCCCATTAGCTTCCATATCTTCCCCACATTTACCAATCACCCTTTCGTATCCTTCAGTTCTATTCCCAACTCTCGCATTGAAATCGCCCATTAGCACTATTCTATCCTTGCTGTTGACCCTGACCACGATGTCACTCAATGCTTCATAAAACTTGTCAACTTCATCCTCATCTGCACCCTCACATGGTGAATACACGGAGACAATTCTAGTCCTAATTCCTTCAAATGACAAATCTACCCACGTCATTCGCTCATTTACGTGCCTAACAGAAACTATGTTGCGTGCAATGGTATTCCTGATAAAGAGCCCTACCCCAGACACTGCCTTCCCTTTGTAACACCTGTCAAGTACACTTTATAATCTCCTATCTCTTCCTCGTTATCTCCCCTTACCCGAATGTCACTTACTCCTAGCTAATCCGGCTGAAAATGGGAGTGGGACTCCGTTACTCCTATAGGTCCGAAGCTTGCTTAAAATGTTTTGAGCTCGGTAAATTCATGAAGCAGGATGCTACCTTACTTGGGCATAGTTCAAGTGAGGATCTCTCCTCTAACGGGTTATGGGCCACCGGTGAATTGTATAGACCTAGCCGCCTGAGCACAAGGAGGGCCATGACTCAGAATATATCCGAGATGCCCACTCCCATACCATAGCAACTGGTATCCCGACTCTCAGGACCTCTTACTAGGCCACTCTGCCGTTGACCATGGTTATGAACTAGGACGTGACTACAGTAACCCACGCCATGAAAAATATTTTAGTATTGTACACCAGTAATAGTAACCATAATAATAATAATAATAATAATAATAATAATAATAATAATAATAATAATAATAATAATAATAATAATAATAATAATAATAATAATAATAATAATAATAATAATGACGATTATTATATAATAATATGGTACACCAGTAATAGTAACAATAGTATTGAAGTTTTGACGTTCATAAATAATATTATTACTAATAATAATAATAATAATAATAATAATAATAATAATAATAATAATATCCGACTGGAGAAATTAATTTACGCGGACCCCAGTCACTTGGGTGCTCTCATTTAAGGTTAACTGATAATAGCCCGAACAAGTAGTAATAATAATATCGATTAAAATTAATAATGATAATCATAGGTTCGAGACCGGTAGCAATACTACAATGATACGCGTAATGGAAGGGAGATTTAGACTCGTAACGAGACTAATGGTCTAATGCCAGATTTACTCTGAGACCCGTTTTGTTTGTATTTGCCGCAGGGCTGAGAGTGGAGAGCAGTACGGTATTTCCAGTCAAGTCCCTTGGTATATAAGTGATGCGCTAGACCTTCCCAAACCAGGTGGTCGAGCCCGACAATAATAAATATATTGAGGTAATCTGTGTAATGACGAATCGGTATGGCATAACATGAACTGGACTAATCATAGAGTCCGTCCGCATATTAATTCCCGCCTAATCATAGTAACATTATCCAAACCAAGGTGCCGGCCTTGGCAATGTACATATTTGCCGGAGGTATCTCATCAAACGGGCCGAGAAGCCGACAGTAAAATTTATTTTACTCTCGGGCTCTCGTATCCGAAAGGGTCGTCCGTGGGAACCACCCACTCATACGAACGCTGGTTCGATCCCAAGAGATCGGATGATGGAGCTAGCTCCAGCAGTTCACACCAAGTAAGGTGGAACAAACCCCATATGCTTTTATTAGAGGATTGGTTTTGTAAAATTGATCTACACAACTTGCGATGGAGCAAGAATCTTGTATTTTATTCTCCGGTCAAATCAGTGTATTGCTACGCAGTGTATGATTTAATTACGCCAAATGTTGCAATAAACTGCCCTTAAGGCATGTTTTTCAAAGGAAACCATTCTCATACTTTTTATTGTAGTTAGCTATGGATGCCCATGATAATTTTAGGGTGTCACTTCCCAGTCCTATCGTGGAGTCCTTTAATTTGTGTTTATGGTCGAGCCTTCCCCTAACTTAATTTGCATGCCCCGTTCATCCCTGTGTTTATTTGTGCGCCTATATTTATAGTTCGGTTTTTTTATTAGATGTTGAGTAATGAGCTGGACACCCCTGAGATTAATGCTAGCCTGGGACTCAGAGGGTGAGCGGATGCAATACATACATACATACATACATACATACATACATACATACATACATACATACATACATACATACATACATACATACTGTACCAGGAATGCCTAGACCCTTGCACATATGGATTAAAAACTTTATTTCAGCATACAATTCCCTTCAGATATGTGAACAGCTGAGCGAAGGAACATTCCAGTAACTACCAGGCTCCATGAGCAAGCCAGGCAAGGTCAAGTGCGTCACCTGCCGCTTGTAACTTGCCTCCCCTAGAGACGTTTCTCGAAGTTTTTCTTTCATGAACTTTTTAACGCCTAAACCGATTGCAACAAGCTGACGTTATGAAAGTAAAACCCAGCAAATTTCAAGTCAATCTGTCGAGTAGTTTTTGAATTATTACAATTTGAAGTTTGAGAAGAATGTGCACTGTCAGTCACATGATTCATAGCGCCACCCCTCCTGTGTGTGTGAGACGGAGGGAGAGAGAGCAGTCTGACCCTCGTACAGTCTGTCAGTGCAGTCTCGTTCGCGAAGAATGTACACTCTATCGCGTTTCGTGAGTCCGTAATTATGGCCATAATCGATCGCCGGTGAACTTGTAAAAGACGTTGCACCGTACTTATTCTCTCGTGCCGCGACTACGATAAAATTCCGGACATTTCGGAAGATCACACTTTATTTATTTATTTATTTATTTATTCACAAAGCACAAGATACAGCTACACTGAGCAAATTTCACTTGCACTGCCAACAGACTATTTAACCAACGTAAACTTTCATAATAAAATATAACAAACATAACAAAATATAACAAGATCAGGTACACAGCCTACTAATAACTGTCCAAATCGAAAACCATAAGAATGTCCATATTGATAGCCAAGTCGTCGTGGGTCAAGATGGCGGTATAATCCCTTCACATCAACTTATCTTTAAGAGGCTATTTACACACCTCTCGAATACACTTTTATTTGATGCTATATCGAGTTCTTGTCTCCTGTTAATATTGTTAAAGAGTGTCGGGAGGCGGATTAGGAAAGATCGTTGAAGTATTGAGTGCTGAGTGTGGGGAATGTAGAGAAGGTCTTTGGTTCTGGTGGAGCGGGAAGGAACACGGAGAGAGAAGAGTGAGACAAGATGTTCTGAGCGGCAATGCCCATTTAAGATCCCGTGGAGGAAACTCAGGTCAGCTACCTGTCGCCTGATGTGCAGCGGTGACATATTAATTGCCATTAATACCTGCTGCGTAGACAGATTTCTGAGCTTGGGGTTTCTGTTCCTTACAATTGCAGCAAAGAAGGACACTGCTCTGTCTAACTGCTTAGTATTGGAGGGGGAGGCTGTTGTCCAAATAGGAGAGCAGTAGTTTAAGAGAGGTTGAATGATCGTGAGGAAGAAGTGACGAAGAGCAATGGGGTCAGAAATTTCTGTGAAGCGATAGAGAATGCCTAGTAATTTCATAGCCTTGGTTGTATATGTTTCTATGTGGGTCTTAAATTGTAATTTTGTATCAAATATTACACCTAGGTCACGCTGTTGCGTAACTACGGTGATGGGCTTGTCGAGTAGGTAATATGATGTCGGTAGAGGAGATTTACGTAGTGTTATGGTCATGTGGCTGCATTTTTGTGGATTGGGGATAAGTTTCCAAGTACGGCACCAGTTCGAGAGGGCATTAAGTGAGGACTGTAGCAGAGCTGCATCTCCTGGATTCCTGATCTCCCTAAATATCTTGCAGTCGTCAGCAAAGAGTAGGGTATTGGCTGTTTCGTTGAGTTCGGACGGCAGATCGTCCATAAACAAAGAAAACAGCAAGGGGCCAAGAGTACTGCCTTGTGGGACACCGGACGTGACTGGTAACCATGAGGATGAAGTGCCTGATATTACCACTCTCTGCCAACGGTTATGTGGGAAGCCAGAAAGAAGGGCCAGAAGACTGCCATGTATATTAAATCGTTCGGAGAGTTTATGGAGCAACAGAGTATGGTCTACAGAATCGAAAGCTTTCAAAATGTCTACGTAGCAGATTTCCAGCTGCGATTTAGCTGCAATGGCGTGTGATGCAAAGCTATGCAGAGTGGCTAGGTTTGTTAGACAAGAGCCACCTGGTAGAAAACCATGCTGCTTGGTTGAGATATACGGCAACGTGAATGCGAGGAGACGCTGGTGTATAATTTTTTCAAAGATAAAGGATAGTGTGGGGAGAATAGAAATTGGTCGGTAAGATGAAACATTAAATTTGTTGCCTGATTTGAGAAGTGGAACAATATTTGCCTGTTTCCAGGTATTAGGAAAATAGCCCGCGGCAAAACATCTGTTAAATAATTTAGATAGAGGGACGCAAAGAGTACTGGCAGTATTTTTTAGGAAAAGAGGACCTATAGTGTCGGCACCGGTAGCTTTGTTGGTACGGAGAGTTTGAAGAAGGTCATGAACTTCACTTGGTGTGGTAGTTATGCTTGATAGGGTTCTGTTTGAGGCTGTGCCAACGGATGGGAGCGGTTGGTTTTGTAAGGGAGGACAGAAGTTGGAGAAGAAATACCTGTTGAACAGTTCATTGCGATCGGCGCCGTCTGCTGTTGTATCGTTGTGGTTCACGCTGACAGGAATCCGCTCCGTCCTTCTTCGTGTGTTGACGAGACTCCAGTAGCGCTTGGGATTGCTGCGGACGTTTTCAGTGACAGTGTCTACGTGTGTTTTGTAGTCTCTTCTGACCATAAACCTCGCGTGGCGGCGGATATTAACGAAAGTATTGTGAGTGTGTGGGTTAGGGAAGTCTTTCCACAGGCGCCAAGCTCTCTTTTTATTAAATAGTATCAGTCTGGTCTCATGTGATATCCAGTGTTGATGTTTGCTGGTAGTAGACCGTTGTGCAGGTACGAAGTCTTTAATTGCAGCTTGCAGCCAGTCGTACAGCAGGTCAAGAGCCGATTCGATGTCAGCTATTTCGAGCAGACTCCAGGGAAGGTATTCCAGGGCACGACACATTGCAGGCCAGTCGGCACGTCGCCAGATGTAGGTAGGGCGGTAGGATGTCCTGCTGTGAGGCTTTGAGGAGGGGTGGGGAAGGAGGAGTGTAGCATCGAGAGACTGGTGGTCGCACAGGAAAAGGTTTCTGCCTGGGGTTATTGTTTTAAGTTCTAATGAGGAGAGTATGAAGTCCAGGGTGTTGGGTCCACGGGTTGGGTACATATAAAACTGTTTCAGTCCGAGGCCATTAATAAAACTGTCTATAAAGTATGTGTCACAGTTGTTAGCTGACAGTCCGGTAGTTGGAGAAGACCACTTTATAGACAGGTTAAAGTCGCCCATTAAAATTACTTCACCATGTGGGAGAGCTGCAATGACTGAGTCCAGGCACTGCTCAAGGTCACTGAATTGGCTGCTTGGTGGTCTGTAGTAACATCCCACAAGTACAGGGCGTAGAGGAAAGAGTAGCTCCACCCACACTAACTCACAGTTCCGTTCGAGATCTGTCCTTCGTTTACACGGTAACGCACTGTTCACTGCTAGCATCACTCCACCACCTAGAGTAGCGCGATCACGACGGAATATGCTGTAATTAGCACTGAGTGGTAGTTCACTGTCACTAGCCCACGAGAGCCATGTTTCAGTGAGTCCGATCACGTCAACTTCTCTTAAGTCTGGCAGGGATAGTTCACAATCAGACAGCTTATTGTTTAGGCTTTGCACATTCTGACGATAGATATTTATGTCTGTTTTCATTTCACAAGTGGTGGGACCGGGGTTTAAGTGAACATCTCCAGCCAGTAGTAGGAGGCAAAGCAAGCCCCTAATCGCTGAGCGACCAGGCCTAGGCTTGTCCGGCTCCGAGCTAGTAGGGAGGCGCCTATAAGTCTGGAAAATGGCGCATCCAGTCAGAGAGAACGCCGGAATGTAATAATTTCTCTCTGCTAGTAGCCATGCAAAAGGAGAACTCACTTTTTCACTTGCACACACCGATTCCTTAACTCGAATAGACCCGTGCAGAGAACCGTAAAGCGCAACAAGTCTGATTATTACCACACAAACAACACAAACTGCAGCAGCACTAAGCTTGCGCGTGTCTACTCTAGCCGCCATCTTGAAACTTGTGAACTTATTGAAGTGAGAAGTCAAGTATTTGATATTCACAGACTAGCGCATGACATGTGAACTTTGTTAATTTCGCATAATAGTGGACTACTACGATATCTCAAACTGTCGTGTGTGATAAACAGAAACCATCAGTTACGATAACCCTAATTATTCTAGGACTCATTTCTTTTAAAACAGTACATCCTTGAACTGTGTCTCTTTATTCACTCAGTGTTCGTGCCATATCAGGACACGACTTTTTCCAGTAATAAACTTGGTGAATATTAAGAACTTTTTATTAGACAATTCATGCTAATATAATAAAATCACGATCAGAAAATCAGCTTTATCTGTTTACGATATTGGTTCAGAGACTGTGATCAGAGACTGTGATAAAAATTATTACACGTTACATTTTCAAGTGTTTGAACTGTGTATTTATAGACGTTATCAGTGACGATTTTAAATAGTGTCTTATGCAGCAAGGACTGTAATTATTCACTTAGCATCATAAAATTAGAATACGAGCTAAACTGTGTTTTACGACAGTGAATGATAATATCTGTGATTACTAATCGCGCCAATTGAACTTTCCGTGTTCAAATATCACCTTCCAGAACAGCGGAAGTCTTGCTGGAATACTTCAAGATCCAGTTACATCAGACATCATTTCATCTATGGTACCCATCGAGGGACGTCAACGTGGTCTCTTCATGGAATATCGCCGAGTTCGAGTCTCCGTCCGCACTCCGCGGAATGTTCCAGACTCCCATTCAACATTTGTAAGCAAAATCTTCTCTTCTAAGTGAGTAGTCACAAACTGACTGACTTTATTCTCATTAATCCTGAGCAGTGATATTCTCAGTGCTACGTGTGAAGAATATTTCATAACTTTTCATCATTATCAAGAAGTTCATATTTAGTGATAGATTTATTTTTCAAATTTAATAATTAATTCATGTTCACATTACGTAGAAGAACTGTAGGGTTTTCGAGTGTTCTATGATCCTTAATTTCAATGCTAACGAACTGAGAAACATTCATCAAGAAGTTAAATTTTTATTTCAATTTTTCAATAATAAGCGTGTGTTCATTTTTTTTGGATTTAATACTTAGAAAGACTCTAGGTTCAAGACAAATACTTAGTGTTTTTATAAAAGTTAAAAAGACTATAGGATCAGTGGTATTCATTTATTTTTTATCGAACTGACTTCAAGAAAATCTCCGTTTAAAACTTTGATTTTGATGAAAGATCTGAGTCCTATATTAATATTGCAGGGTGATGAATCTTTGAACATTATAAATAAATTGTTAACAAAAGTATAACCATCTATTATTTGCCCTGCGGTTCTATCCTGGTCTGTACCTGCTCCAAAATCACCTTCCACTACCTGAGGTCCTTCTGATGCCCCATACCCACGAACGTTTCCTGGTACAATACATACATACATACATACATACATACATACAAACATACATACATACATACAGTGATCCCCATGAGCTAATATCACCCCATCAACACATTATTTAGACTAAGAGGACTTCACCTTTTGGTGAAACATACAACCGACTTTCATCTCGCTTACCATCATACCATTGTCTGATGTAAATTTCACAACATTGTCTAGGTCTATTTTATTTGCTCACAACCCTGTACAGTATAAAATAATCAGCAAAAAGCTTTATCCGTGATTCCAGTACCTTACTCATATCAATTATGTATAGGAGATAGCATGTGCCCGCGTTTATTAATTCAACTGTTAGAAAACCATGTATTTAAAGGAAAATAAATATACACATTTTTATAAGACATATAATGTTTATATAAATTGCATGAGATGCATTATTTTTTAAAATATGTTGTTACATTCAGTGCTTAAGATACCAGGCTGGTGGATGGTATGAATATATGAAAACAATAGAAAATAACATATTAGATAAAAACCTATTTTTCCTTGTAGATCTTCCGGATAAAGTATATGAAATGTCCTTCGATTTGGAGCTAAGAAGTGTTGTGTGTTTGCCTTTCCAATTCTTGAACAACTCACGTACAGTTGACCATACGATAAGCACCTTTCCGAAGATTGAGTCCTACAACTTTAAGGGATCGTCCTTGTGCCTTGTTGATACACATAGCGAAACGGTATATCCGAAGGAATGATTTGAATCCGAGGAATGAATACTACTTCGCCCGCGGCATGTCCAGGGCTTCAATAATATTCGGCTTTGGTTTCTTGACTGAGAGTCGTGTTCCTTTGCGTAGGGAAGGAGGATTCATAATCCTGAGAAGGATAATCTTTGTCAAAATCATCCGCTCCAAGATGTTCGACGGTACTCCAAGTGACTCCGAGTTGTTCAAACGCTGTGTCGTGTAGTTGGCAGCCTCATCTGTACTAGGCTACATGTCGTATCGATAAACTTGTAAGTTTGTAGAACACCGGCTAATTCTTGTAAAAGTTGCTTGCTGAAGACGTTGCGTGCTTCTTTCCTTGGAGCAGGAATTGCTCTTTGACACAGCCATGCGTGATCGACGAAATGCTGTGCCCACCTATTTAAAAAATTTCAGGTCTCTGCGCGCCGTAGATTTGGCTGGGCATCACACACATATATACAAACACTACGGATATCGCGGACTGAATATGGGTACCGAAAATGGCTTCCTATGTCATGGACTTAAAATGGCGCCTTGACTGATATATGTCTTACTACTTCCTGTTATTATCTATTTTTTTGGATTATACGTTTCCTCTAAATAAAATAAAGATTGAGTTAGCTGAAAGAAAATACGGTTCACGCTTTACTGCTGGTATAGCGAAATCGTTGTTTTACCTAAAATGTTAATAGAATTAAATAAATATTGATTAAATATGAAATAAATAAAACTGTTTAAACTACTGAAACTACGGTAATATAAAACTGATGTAAGTACTTGTCCTCGCTTCACAACAGAAATACCCGCTCTGGTTCCTTCCTTTCTATTCCTGTTCACCTATCCTCTATGGGTAACAATGTTAAATAAATAAATAAATAATGAATGCAGATCTAATGAATCAATCAATCAATCAATCAATCAATCAATCAATCAATCAATCAATCAATCAATCAATCAATCAATCAATCAATCAATCAATCAATCAATCAATCAATCAATCAATCAATCACTACTGATCTGCATTCAGGTCAGTCGCCCAGGTGGCGGATTCCCTATCTATTGTTTTCCTAGCCTTTCCTCAAATGATTGCAAAGAAACTGAACATTTATTGAACATCTACCTTGGTAAGTTATTCCAATCCCTAACTCTCCTTCCTATAAACGAATATTTGCCCTAATTTGTCCCCTTGAATTCCAACTTTATCTTCATGTTGTGATATTTCCTACTTTTAAAGACACTACTCAAACTTATTCGTCTACTAATGACGTTCCACGCCATATCTCCACTGACAGCTCGGAACATACCACTTAGTCGAGCAGCTCGTCTCTTTAAGCCTAAGTCTTCCCAGCCCAAATTTTGCAACATTTTTTTAACGCAACTCTTTTGTCGGAAATCAGCCAGAACACATCGAGCTGCTTTTCTTTTGATTTTTTCCACTTCTCGAATCAAGTCATCCTGGTGAGGGTCCTTACCTTACCGTACCCATCGGCGCTACAGCTCATGGAGAGCCCGGGCCTTTCAAATCGTACAACCTGTGACAATAAAGTTCGGTGAATAGTCCTGTACTGTCAACATAGACGAACAATGCACGACAGTGAACTTACTGTCTTTCGAATTAGTCCCCTCCCATAACTATGCACCGATGAGATTGGCGATACATGTCCTGGGAACTTTGCAAGAAGGCTTCCTTTGGGATGGTGTTCAAAAGCTTCGTCACGTTTCGTTGAATGTCAGGAATATCGTCAAATCTATGTCCTTTCAAAGCGAGTTTGATGCGTGACTTTTCGGCTCTGACCTTTTTCCGTCTAGCGGATCCCGGAGAACGCTATTCCATGCTTTGCCGTTTCATTTCAGGGTTTTACCTGACACACCAGGTTTCTTCCTCAGTGACAATACAGTTCAAGAAATTTGGTGTCGCATCCGCCGTTTCGACAAAATATTGTGAAGCCTCTAAACGTGCCTGTTTCTGATCGCCAGTCAAGTAATGTGGCACAAGACGAGAACATGTTTTCCTCTTCCCTAACTTCTGGGTTACGATTTGTCGCACGGATTCACGGATAATCTGCAGATCATCCGCTATCAAGCGCTCAGTTAATCACCGATCGTTCGTGATTAATATCCTCACCTTCTCAATGTTTTCGCCATGACGGCGGTCGCCGGTCTTCCGTTATGGGGGTTGTCAGAAACACTTTTCCGGCCTCCTCGAAAACGAGCGAACCACTCGTGCACACACTTCAAGGACAGTGCTTGATCTTCATAAACACGTACCAGCATTGCATGCGTTTCTTTCGGCGTCTTGCCAAGCTTAAAACAAAACTGTATATTGATCTTTTGGTCGTTCATGTTCCTGTTCGCAGTTCAGAACCAACGCACTGAACACGCACTGTGTCAAACAGGTCTTACACGGCACACACACGATGCTCAACTGAACAACGTTGGGAG